>NC_141685.1:429745071-430947571 GCF_964263255.1 Lissotriton vulgaris | reverse complement strand
GGGATAGATAGAGTGAGGGCGATAGATAGAGTGAGGGCGATAGATAGATAGATAGATAGAGGCCGATAGATCGATAGAGTGAGGGCGATAGATAGTGATGGCGATAGATAGATAATGTGATGGCGATAGATAGATAGAGTGAGGGAGATAGATAGATAGATAGATAGATAGATAGATAGATAGATAGATAGATAGATAGATAGATAGATAGATAGATAGATAGAGTGAGGGCGATAGATAGATAGATAGATAGATAGAGTGAGGGCGATAGATAGATAGATAGATAGATAGATAGATAGATAGATAGATAGATAGATAGATAGATAGATAGATAGATAGATAGATAGATAGATAGATAGAGTGAGGGCGATAGATAGAGTGAGGCCAATAGATAGATAGAGTGAGGGCGATAGATAGATAGATAGATAGATAGATAGATAGATAGATAGATAGATAGATAGATAGATAGATAGAGTGAGGGCGATAGATAGATAGATAGATAGATAGATAGATAGATAGATAGATAGATAGATAGAGTGAGGGCGATAGATAGATAGATAGATAGATAGATAGATAGATAGATAGATAGATAGATAGATAGATAGATAGATAGATAGAGTGAGGGCGATAGATAGATAGATAGATAGATAGATAGATAGATAGATAGATAGATAGATAGATAGATAGAGTGAGGGCGATAGATAGATAGAGTGAGGGCAATAGATAGTGATGGCGATATATAGATAGATAGATAGATAGATAGATAGATAGATAGATAGATAGATAGATAGATAGATAGATAGATAGATAGATAGATAGATAGATAGATAGAGTGAGGGCGATAGATAGATAGATAGATAGATAGATAGATAGATAGATAGATAGATAGATAGAGTGAGGGCGATAGATAGAGTGAGGCCAATAGATAGATAGAGTGAGGGCGATAGATAGATAGATAGATAGATAGATAGATAGATAGATAGATAGATAGATAGATAGATAGAGTGAGGGCGATAGATAGATAGATAGATAGATAGATAGATAGATAGATAGATAGATAGATAGATAGAGTGAGTGAGGGCGATAGATAGATAGATAGATAGATAGATAGATAGATAGATAGATAGAGTGAGGGCGATAGATAGATAGATAGATAGATAGATAGATAGATAGATAGATAGATAGATAGATAGATAGAGTGAGGGCGATAGATAGATAGATAGATAGATAGAGTGAGGGCGATAGATAGACAGAGTGAGGGCAATAGATAGATAGAGTGAGGGTAATAGATAGATAGAGTGAGGGCAATAGAGTGAGTGCGATAGATAGAGTGAGGGTGATAGATAGAGTGAGGGCGATAGAGTGAGGGCGATAGATAGAGTGAGGGCGATAGAGTGCAGGCGATAGATAGATAGATAGATAGATAGATAGATAGATAGATAGATAGATAGATAGATAGAGTGAGGGCGATAGATAGAGGGAGGCCAATAGATAGATAGAGTGAGGGCGATAGATAGAGAGATAGAGTGAGGGCGATAGAGAGCTAGAGTGAGGGCGATAGAGAGATAGAGTGACGGTGATAGATAGAGTGAGGGCGATAGAGTGAGGGCGATGAATAGATAGAGTGAGGGCAATAGATAGATAGCTAGATAGAGGGCGATAGATATATAGAGTGAGGGCAATAGATAGAGTGAGGGCGAGAGAAGGATAGAGTGAGGGTGATAGATAGATAGAGTGAGGGCGATAAATAGATAGATAGATAGAGTGAGGCTGATAGATAGATGTTTTGTTGTGTTTTGCTATGCTATGCTATGCTATGTTTTGTTATGCTATGCCGTTTTTTTGTGTTTTGTTATGCTATGCTATGTATTATGTTATGTTTTGGTTTGTTATGCTGTGCCTTTGTTATGCTATAATATGTTTTCTTACTCTATGTTTCGTTGTGTTTTGTTATGCTATGCTATGTTTGTTATGCAATGTTTTGCAGTGTTATGCTTTGCTTTGCTTTATTTGGTTATGCTATGTTTTGTTGTGTTTTGTTATGAGATGTCATGCTATGCTTTGTTATGATATGCTACTTTTGTTATGCTTTGCTATGTTTTGTTGTGTTTTGCTATGCTATGTTTTGTTATGCTATGCTTTGTTTTGCTATGCTATGTTTTGTTATGCTTTGCTGTTTTCTTGTGTTTTGCTATGCTATGCTATGTTTCATTATGCTATGCTTTGTTTTGCTATGCTATGTTTTGTTATGCTTTGCTACGTTTTGTTGTGTTTTGCTATGCTATGGTTTATTGCGTTTTGTTATGCTATGTTATGTTTGGTTATGCTATGCTGGGCTTTTTGTGTTTTTTTAAACTATGCTATGTTTTGTTGTGTTTTGCTATGTGCTATGCTATGTTGTATATGCTGTGCTATGTTTTGTTATGCTATGCTATGTTTTGTTATGCTATGCTATGTATAATGTTATGCTATGTTTTGGTTTGTTATGCTGTGCTTTGTTATGCTATGCTATGTTATGCTATGTTATGTTTTGTTATGCTATGTTTTGTTGTGTTTTGTTATGATATGCCATGCTGTGCTTTGTTTTGTTATGCTATGTTTTGTTTTGCTATGTTTTGTTGTGTTTTGTTATTCTATGCTGTGTTTTGTTATGCTATGCTTTGTTTTGCTATGCTATGCTTTGTTTTGCTGAGCTTTGTTAGGCTATGCTATGTTTTGTTGTGCTATGTTTTGTTGTTTTTCTTATGCTATGCTCTGTTTTGTTGTGTTTTGCTACGCTATGCTTTGTTCTTCTATGTTTTGTTATGCTATGTATTGTTGTGTTTTGTTATGTTATACTATGTTTTGTTATGCTATACCATGTTTTGTTATGCTATGCTATGCTATGTTGTGCTATGCTATGTTTTGCTATCTTGGTGTGTGGTTGTGTGTGTGTGGGGGGTTGTGTGTGTGGGTTTGTGTGTGTGGGGTTTTGTGTGTGGGAGGTGGGTTGTGTGTGTGGTTGTGTGTGTGTGTGGTTGTGTGGGTATGTGTGTGTGGTTGTATGTGTGTGGTTGTGTGTGTGTGGTTGTGTGTGTATGTGGCTGTGTGTGTGTGGGGGGGTTGCTTGTGTGTGGTTGTGTGTTTGTGTGTGTGGGGGGGGGGTTGTGTGTGTGGGGGGGTTGTGTATGTATGCCGGGGGTTGTGTGAGTGGGGGGTTGTGTATGTGTGTGGGGTTGTGGTTGTGTGTGTGGGGTTGTGTGAGGTTGTGGTTGTATGTGTGTGGTTGTGTGTGTGTGGTTGTGTGTGTATGTGGCTGTGTGTGTGTGGTGGTGTGTGTGGGGGGGTTGCTTGTGTGTGGTTGTGTGTTTGTGTGTGTGGGGGGGGGGGTTGTGTGTGTGGGGGGCTTGTGTATGTATGTCAGGGGTTGTGTGAGTGGGGGGTTGTGTATGTGTGTGGGGGGTTTGTGTGGTGTGGGGTTGTGGTTGTGTGTGTAGGGTTGTGTGTGGAGTTGTTTGTGGGGTTGTGTAGTTGTGTGTGTGGTGTGTGTGTGTAATGTGTGTGTGGGGTGTGGGGTTGTGTGTGTGGGAGGGGTTGTGTGTGTTTTTTGGGGTTGTGGTTGTGCATGTGTGTGGGATTGTGGTTGTGTGTGTGGGGGTTGTTTTGTTATGCTATGCTTTGCTATGCCTTTTTTTGTTTTGTTATGCTATGTTTTGTTGTGTTTTGATATGCTATGCTATGTTTTGTTGTGTTTGGTATGCTATGCTATGTTTTGCCATGCTATGATACGTTTTGTTTTGTTATGCTAAGCTTTGCTATGCTAGGTTTTGATTTGCTATGTTGTGTTGTGTTTTGTTATGCCATGCTATGTTTTGTTGTGTTTTGTCATGGTTTATTATGATATGTGTTGTGTTTTGTAATTCTACGCTTTGTTATGCTAAGTTTTGTTTTGCTATCCTATGCTTTGTTTTGTTATGCTATGCTACGTGTTGTTGTGTTTTGTGATGCTATGCTATGTTTTGTTATGCTATATGTTTTGTTGTGTTTTGCTATGCTGTTTGGTTATGCTATGCTGTTTTGTTGTTGAGAATAAACAAGGGGAACCCAGTTAATGGCTCAGGACCATGGGTATCAAGTATTTGAAAGGGAACAAGTGGTCCTTAGCTTATAGGAATACAAGTAGACAAAAGATAATATATAAACCACAATGGGCTAATATATAGTTCTCATTCCCTTGTCCAGCCGGACAGGGAGTATTTATTTGTGGGATAAGTTAGTACAGTGTAGGAATAAAACAAGTAACCAGAAACAATAGAGGCTACTGAAGGGCACAGTCCTGTGCCGTACGTGAAAGAAGAGTAAAGAAGACAGTAGGAGCAAGAATTATCAGGCAAACATAGGGAGCTTGCAGGTCACTGATATAAGTTTAAATTACCAGTGTATCCTGGAGTGAGTCAGCCATACAGTGATATATAGAATTGATAAGTATGGGTCACTCTTAGAGGAGTCGACGTTTCGATCCCAAGCTCGGTTGTTAGGGGATCATCTGCAGGACTAACAAATAATTTGTACTTTTGCCTGAATAAACCCTTTATCATGCTAACGCCGAGAGGTTGTAGGTAATGGAGTTTTAATAGAATTTCTCATTGTCTGGAGTGCCTCCCGTTATCCATGTTTAAAATTTTTGGATGTGGAGGCTTGTGTCCTGCGCAACCGGAATAAGGCTCACGTCAGGTTTTGCACACTACTGAGATTGTGGCTTTTCATTCAGTTTGTACGTGTCTTGAGGACAATTATCCTTAATTGGCACGTTTTTATTGAAGCTTGCGCTGGAAATCACAAGGTTTTATGTTGTTGGGCATCAGGTTCATACCAAGCATTAGATCTCGGGGTCCGAGTCTGTATTAAGTAAATTAGTCGTCTCGGTCGCAGCCAGGTAAAAGAATTTAGCACATCAATGTGGGTGGATTCAGTTGCAGCATTGGCAATAGTTCCGGTAATTATGTTTTGAGCACCAGAGGATGACTGGTCCGCTCAAGAGTAGCGAGGCTGGCGATGAGCTGATGTCGCGTTCCACGCACATTGATGTGCTAAACTCTTGTACCTGGCTGCGACCGAGACGACTAATTTACTTAATACAGACTCGGACCCCGCAGCCAGGTAAAAGAGTTTAGCACATCATTGTGCGTGGAACGCGACATCAGCTCATCGCCAGCCTCGCTACTCTCGAGCGGACCAGTCATCCTCTGGCGCTCAAAACATAATTACCGGAACTATTGCCATGGCTGCAACTGAATCCACCCACATTGATGTGCTAAACTCTTTTACCTGGCTGCGACCGAGACGACTAATTTACTTAATACAGACTCGGACCCCGAGATCTAATGCTTGGTATGAACCTGATGCCCAACAACATAAAACCTTGTGATTTCCAGCGCAAGCTTCAATAAAAACGTGCCAATTAAGGATAATTGTCCTCAAGACACGTACAAACTGAATGAAAAGCCACAATCTCAGCAGTGTGCAAAACCTGACGTGAGCCTTATTCCGGTTGCGCAGGACACAAGCCTCCACATCCACAAATTTTAAACATGGATAACGGGAGGCACTCCAGACAATGAGAAATTCTATTAAAACTCCATTACCTACAACCTCTCGGCGTTAGCATGATAAAGGGTTTATTCAGGCAAAAGTAAAAATTATTTGTTAGTCCTGAAGATGATCCCCTAACAACCGAGCTTGGGATCGAAACGTCGACTCCTCTAAGAGTGACCCATACTTATCAATTCTATATATCACTGTATGGCTGACTCACTCCAGGATACACTGTTAATTTAAACTTATATCAGTGACCTGCAAGCTCCCTAAGTTTGCCTGATAATTCTTGCTCCTACTGTCTTCTTTACTCTTCTTTCACGTACGGCACAGGACTGTGCCCTTCAGTAGCCTCTATTGTTTCTGGTTACTTGTTTTATTCCTACACTGTACTAACTTATCCCACAAATAAATACTCCCTGTCCGGCTGGACAAGGGAATGAGAACTATATATTAGCCCATTGTGGTTTATATATTATCTTTTGTCTACTTGTATTCCTATAAGCTAAGGACCACTTGTTCCCTTTCAAATGCTGTTTTGTTGTGTTTTATTATAATATGGTTTGTTTTGCTATGCTATGCTTCGTACTGCTTTGTTTTGTTATGCTACGCTATGCTTTGTTATGCTATGTTTTGTTATGATATGCTATGTTTTGTTATTATATGCTATGTTTTGTTATGCTTTGCTATGTTTTGTCGTGTTTTGCAATGCTATGCTTTGTTATGCTGTACTGTTTTGTTGGGTTTTATTATTCTATGCTATGCTTTGTTTTGCTGTGCTATGTTTTGTTATGCTATGCAATGCTTTGTTATGCTATGTTTAGTTATGCTATGCTGTTTTGTTGTGTTTTGTTATACTATGCTATGTGTTGCTATGCGATGATGTGTTTTGAAATACTATGCTTTGCTATGCTATGTTTTGTTATGCTATGCTATGTTTTGTTGTATTTTGTTATGCTATGCTATGTTTTGTTTTGCTATGTTTCGTTATGCTATGCTTTGTTATGCTATGTTTTGTGTTTTGTGATGCTATGCTATGTTTTGTTATGCTATGCTTCGTACTGCTTTGTTTTGTTATGCTACGCTAAGTTTTGTTTTGTTATCCTATGCTTTGTTTTGTTATGCTATGCTATGTGTTGTTGTGTTTTGTAATGCTATGCTATGTTTTGTTATGCTATATGTTTTGTTGTGTTTTGCTATGCTGTTTGGTTACGCTATGCTGTTTTGTTGTGTTTTATTATAATATGCTTTGTTTTGCTATGCTATGCTTCGTGCTGCTATGTTTTGTTATGCTACACTATGCTTTGTTATGCTATGTTTTGTTATGCTATGTTTTGTTATTATATGCTATGTTTTGTTATGCTTTGCTATGTTTCATCGTGTTTTGCTATGCTGTGCTTTGTTATGCTGTGCTGTTTTGTTGGATTTTATTATTCTATGCTAGGCTTTGTTTTGCTGTGCTATGTTTTGTTATGCTATGCAATGCTTTGTTATGCTATGTTTAGTTATGCTATGCTGTTTTGTTGTGTTTTGTTATACTATGCTATGTTTTGCTATGCGATGATGTGTTTTGAAATACTATGCTTTGCTATGCTATGTTTTGTTATGCTATGCTATGTTTTGTTGTATTTTGTTATGCTATGCTATGTTTTGTTTTGCTATGTTTTGTTATGCTATGCTTTGTTTTGTTATGCTATGTTTTGTGTTTTGTTATGCTATGCTATGTTTTGTTATGCTATGCTATGTTTTGTTATGCTATGCTATGCTTTGTTATGCTGTGCTATGCTTTGTTATGCTGTTCTCTTTTGTTGTGTTTTATGCTATGCTTTGTTGTGTTTTGTTATGCTATGCTATGTTTTGTTATGCTATGCTATGCTGTGTTTTTTGTGTTTTGTTATGCTATTCTATCCTATGTTTTGTTGTGTTTTGCTATGCTATGCTGTTTTGTTATGCTATGCTATATTTTGTTTTGTTATGCTATGCTGTTTTGTTGTGTTTTGTTATGCTCTGATATGTATTATGTTATGCTATGTTTTGTTATGCTGTGCTTTCTTATGCTATGCTATGTTTTGTTATGATATGTTTCATTGTGTATTGTTATGCTATGCTATGTTTTGTTATAGTATGTTTTGTTATGATATGCTATGTTTTGTTATGCTTTCCTATGGTTTGTTGTGTTTTGCTATGCTATGTTGTTATGCTATGTTTCGTTGTGTTTTTTATGTTATGCTATGTTTTGTTATGCTATGCTTTGTTATGCTGTTTTGTTATGCTATGCTATGTTTTAGGTTATGCTATGTTTTGTTATGCTGTGCTTTCTTACGCTATGCTATGTTTTGTTATGCTATGCTATGTTTTGTTATGCTATGTTTTGTTGTGTTTGGTCATGCTATGCTATGTTTTTGATATGCTATGCTTTCTTATGCTATGTTATGTTTTGTTATGCTATGTTTTGTTGTGTTTTGTTATGATATGCCATATGGCTGAGATACCCGCCACCCCCTCTCAACACAATCCCCAAAGGAGGGAAACCGGAAACAGTTCTTGAAGTTTTTGGAAGAGGGAGGGAGTGACCCTCCCGGCCGTATTTATTAAAACAAGATTAAAACATTAAATCAACATTTTCATATTATGTACAATTTCATTACCACATTGCGATGTTGGCTAACCTTAACAGATTCTCTAATACAGAGGTTCTCCTAGCCGAACTAACATCCTACAAACATTTACTTGAAATTATGACATTGTACATCCTAACGTTTAAGGGCCAACGGCAAGGTCGTAACCGGTGTCAAGATCCCTAACCACAAATACCCCCCCCACTTGTGAGGGGCGACAGCACTGAGGCGTACCTCAAGTGCAACTACCAATTTCCCTTTGACTTGACGGGGGCACCAATAAAACTCGACGCCACTTAAAGGTCGTTCGAGGACTCGTGTGAGGTATCTAGAAGGTAGCGTAGACCCCCCCCCAAACCCTACACAACTTACCACATCTGCCGTCGCAGACGTCACTGGCCCCGGGAAATTCCCCAGGAGGGGGCTGTAACCCCTCCTACACAGGAAGGGGCCTTGACCGCCTTTCCTTTTCTTTCGGCGACCCATCCTTAGAAGGGACCGCCTCCCCGTTGAGGGGCCAATGGCCACCTCTCCAGAGCGCTCCCATCCGTGTTGGGTGACGCCCACTCATAGGGATCTTCCAATTAGTGCTCACCGATCATGACCTTACCGCCCGACCAAAATAAATACGACAATGCTAACTACATGACTAAACTAAAAAACAGTAGCAACTACACTTTTATTAAAAGCATGCTTACCAATAAACACTAAAGCAGAATTACTTTATTTGCGAAACGTAGCACAAATCGACCATTCTTTATTACATACTCCAAATCATCACGATAATACCACAACCTGTAAACGAAAATCAGAGTTATCCATCAACTTTATTCAAAAACCACTTGCTGTCCTCAGGGGCTGGTGGGTGGGTCAAAATTGGCTCTTCGTTCCGTCTCGAGCTCACGTGCAGCGAGGAGGTGCAGCTTCAGAGCACAGGAACAAGAGGATGCCTTCGGATCTTGCTTCTCCTTTTATCCGTCTTCAGGGCGGGCGTAAACCCGCCCCTGCCTGCCCCGAGGGCGTGGCCAGCTGCGTCAGTGTCTAGGCCAGCCCACTCTAGGGCGGGAAAAGGCGCGCCCCGGCTACGCCGCTTCGGGCATACCAGCCGAGACACGCCTCCCGCCCAAGATGGCTTCCCGGGGGGATCGTGGTACTCTGCCATACGTGCGGGGGGGACCGAGTGGTCGCCCCTTTCCATATGGCTGAGATACCCGCCACCCCCTCTCAACACAATCCCCAAAGGAGGGAAACCGGAAACCGTTCTTGAAGTTTTTGGAAGAGGGAGGGAGTGACCCTCCCGGCCGTATTTATTAAAACAAGATTAAAACATTAAATCAACATTTTCATATTATGTACAATTTCATTACCACATTGCGATGTTGGCTAACCTTAACAGATTCTCTAATACAGAGGTTCTCCTAGCCGAACTAACATCCTACAAACATTTACTTGAAATTATAAAATTGTACATCCTAACGTTTAAGGGCCAACGGCAAGGTCGTAACCGGTGTCAAGATCCCTAACCACAAATACCCCCCCCACTTGTGAGGGGCGACAGCACTGAGGCGTACCTCAAGTGCAACTACCAATTTCCCTTTGACTTGACGGGGGCACCAATAAAACTCGACGCCACTTAAAGGTCGTTCGAGGACTCGTGTGAGGTATCTAGAAGGTAGCGTAGACCCCCCCCCAAACCCCGCACAACTTACCACATCTGCCGTCGCAGACGTCACTGGCCCCGGGAAATTCCCCAGGAGGGGGCTGTAACCCCTCCTACACAGGAAGGGGCCTTGA
Organism: Lissotriton vulgaris; assembly: GCF_964263255.1. Classification (NCBI taxonomy): domain Eukaryota; kingdom Metazoa; phylum Chordata; class Amphibia; order Caudata; family Salamandridae; genus Lissotriton; species Lissotriton vulgaris. The sequence continues at coordinate 430,937,585 of NC_141685.1, read as the reverse complement.
CCGCCTTTCCTTTTCTTTCGGCGACCCATCCTTAGAAGGGACCGCCTCCCCGTTGAGGGGCCAATGGCCACCTCTCCCGAGCGCTCCCATCCGTGTTGGGTGACGCCCACTCATAGGGATCTTCCAATTAGTGCTCACCGATCATGACCTTACCGCCACAGGCCGGATAGTTGACCGGCTATCCGGACCCCCCACAAAGCTCCTACCTAAAGGTCATGTTTTAACGTTTTTAACCATGCTACGAAGTCTCCTATGAGTAACTCATTCCCCACCCGAGACAAGTGCACACCATCCCCCAAATACATACTGTCATCATTAATACAGCCATGCGAAATAGAATGCAATGTCCTGGAACGGAACAACCTACTCACTTTGTTATTAAGCTTTCTTACAGAGTGATTCAAAGCAGGAACAGAAATAGCCCCTCGCCACACTTTTCGTGGGACCATATGTGACCACGCAATTGTACACCCCGGAACTCTCCTCGCCAACCAACTTACTGTGGAAAGCATTGCCTCCAGGAGAAGTCGTCTACCGGTAGTGACCAAATCATTGCCCCCTAGATGCACTATGACTATAGACGGCGGTGACCTCGTCCGCCCTAACAAACCCTCGAAAAATTCTTGAAACTGGTCAATACAGAGCCCGCCTCTTCCGTAGAAGGACACCCTGTACCCGTATTCCCCAGCTACGTGAATCATGTCACCTGCTTTGAATACGTCCGCGGCACGCCTCACGTATGAGTGGCCCACGACCCACACCTCCTTCTTCGCAGCCGGTGAGGTCTGACCGCTGGCCCGGTGTTGGGTCGACTGCATAGTTCGCCCCGCCTCGTAGGCTTGCGCAACTGAAAACCAAACAAAGACAAGAAGCGTGAGTACATCATTACAGCTTCACAACATGTGCAACCGCACATACCTCTTATAACACTTGGAGGACCAACGCCCCACTCGTTTCACTTGTTCAACATTAAGACCCCTAGCTGTAGCTTCCGTAGCAGCCCCTATCCGAAAGGAATGGGTCCCAAACTCGCCCGGGTTCAAGCCCGCAGCGGCAATTGACATCGCAAGCACCCGCTGAAACTGAAATTTCGTCAGTGGGGTGGCGTCCGCGTGTCTTAACAAGGTCCCCCCCCATGATGCCACCCTTCGTGCTAAGTAGTCTTCTAAACACTTTACCGGACACATGGAGGACCCGGGAATCCTGCGTATGAGTACGCAGTCACCCATCCCATCTTGATCGGTCTTGGACCTGACAAAGGAGACAGTCATTGTCTCTCCTCTGATCTGAACGTGTTCCTGGCACAAACCCCCTGTCACATCCCGTTTGTTCCTTGCCACCAGTTCGCTTACCCGCATCGCTCCATGAAATGCCAGCGTAAAAGCGGCTCGGAACAACACCGTCTCAAACTGAGATGAACATGTGGCAGGGAGTGTGGCCAACAACTGGGCCAACCTATCCAAACCTATCGGGCGCCTCTCATCTACTCTGCGACCCTCAAGGCGTTGCCACCCACGCAGCGCTTTCTGTACAACGAAAGACGCTGTCGGGTCCTGGATACCATGAGCCCTGGCAACAAAGGAAATGGCAGCACGATGCCTCTGGGCCGTAGCCACCGATTTCCCAGCCCTACGTAAGGACATCAGAAAATTCACTACCCATTCCTCGTGGCCCCAAAGCCCCTCTCTATGAGTCCCCAAAAAGGCTAAATAGGACCGAAACGCCCCTTCATATGCCTTCCTTGTCCTTGGTGCTAGGCTCTCTCCCACGAGGTGACGAAGTTCGGGGCACCGAGAGACCAGAGAGCTTCGGGAAAGGGTGCCGGCTCTGGGTCCGCTGTGGGAAGGAAACCCGAGAAAGCCTGCATATGAAAACGAGACAGTGCATCAGCCGCCTGATTCATCACCCCCGGGACATGTTTTGCTCTGAATAGCACATTCAGTCGCATACACAGTAAAACAATTTCTTTGAGCAGTCGTAAAAGCATTTTACATCGTGCTGCCTGGCTATTGATGCACTCGACCACGGTCATATTGTCAGACCAAAATATCACAGAGTGATCTTTGAACCCTTCGGGCCAGGTTCTCAGGGCCACCAAAATGGGGAAAAGTTCCAGGAAAGCAATATTACTTGTCAATCCATTGTCATGCCACCATGCCGGCCATCTTTGTGCCGACCATTTCGTGCCGAAGATGGCACCAAAACCTATGCTACCTGCCGAATCTGTCCATAGCCCCAGCTCTTCAGAGGACACGGCCGGTTTGTTCCAGACGACTCGACCATTAAAATCCGCCAGAAATGCTAACCAAATGCGCATGTCCTGGCGGACCTCAGCCGATAGTCTCGTGCGATGATGACCCTCCTTTAGGCCGACCATAGCTTGGGCAATAGAACGGGAAAAGGGGCGGGCCATTGGTATAACCCTCAGGGCAAAATTCAACTGTCCCACCAACTGCTGTAATTGATGCAGCGTAACTTTAGATCTATTTATGCACATTTGCAGGGCTGCCCTGAACTTCCCCACTTTGTCAGCTGGTAAACGAAAACAACCCTCACTGGAGTCTAACTCGATCCCCAGAAACTCGAGGCAAGTCGCAGGACCCACCGTCTTACCTGGTGCCAATGGCACACCAAACTGCTTCATTAACACACAAAATTCGGCCAAGGCCTGGCCACATTCGAGATCCCCGGCTGCCCCAAGGAACAGAAAATCATCAAGGTAATGCATTACATGTTGGAAACCCGTCCTCTTTGTGAAGACCCATTGTAGAAAACGACTGAATTTCTCGAAATAGGCACAAGATATAGAGCACCCCATCGGCATACACCTATCCATGTAATAATGACCCTGAAACATGAAACCTAGGAGACGCTGGTCGTCTGGGTGTACCGGGAGCAGTCGGAACGCTGACTCGATATCTGACTTCGCCATCAGCGCCCCGGGCCCCAGGCGATTCAAAATGGCTACGGCCTCATCGAAGGATGCGTACCGCACCGAACACACTTCTGGATCTATTGCATCGTTCACAGAAAGACCACGTGGAGCTGATAAATTATGAATCAGTCGGAACTCACCCGGGTCCTTCTTGGGGACCACCCCTAAAGGAGAACAAACAAAATTCTGCACCGGGGGTATACTAAACGGGCCGGCAACCCGACCTCGACTAACCTCTTTCCGGATCTTATCCTGTACCACGGTCGTATGCTGCAGGACCGAAAGTTGATTTTTACACTTCTCCACACCCTGAAAGTCCCCTACTGGGATGCGGAAACCATACGAAAACCCGTTCCGCAGCACCCCAGCAGAAGTACGATCCGGGTATTCAATGAGCCATGGAATCATCGCCAAGGTATCAATCGGGGTAGGTAAAGGCGCCCCTCGGACTATGTTAGACCTGTTTGGCGCCTCCTCTACCGCCGTTATCACCCGTTTTGGCTCTGCACGTGGACTCAGGATGGGACGACCCGCACCCACTACATTCGTGTTTAACTTTACACGATCCCTGGGGCCTAGTACATTTACCTCTGTTGAAATTCCAGCAGAACCCCCTTCTCCCTGTATTGCTGGCAGGTCTCGAGTAATCGTCGGTACCCGTACCTGATCGAAAGGGCGTCCCCGCATATTGGCGGGAGGATTCGCCAACATTACTCCCTGCCAATGGCATTTTCAACATACCTGTCTCCTTCATTTTATCCCATGTCAAAGAATCGTAACAGTCCCAGGTTAAGCTTTTATTGTGCTCTTTAGCCTTTCTAAAAAGATTATCGTAGCAGAACCAATGGTTACCCTGGTGTGACGTTGAGTACCCCATGATTCGCGACTGATAGGTCGGTAACTCGGAAAGCAATTCGGGCCTACGTTCCCCTAAGATCGACGTAAAAATCCCCCATGCTTTGCCCCAATTGCCAATACTCTCATTCACTTTAAAGGCGGCCATTTTTGCGCGCCAAACACTCGGATGCATGAGGTCTTTCTGGCCCTTAACATGCTCCACCTCATAATGATCAACAAGCAACGAGAAGATGTTCACATATTCCCCCGCCCAAATCTTCTCCTTAATCGCCAAAGGCACATGTTGACCCAACTGTTCTCTACGAGAGGGTGCTGACTCATCCCTCGCAATCGGCAATGGCCGCTTACCTGCACCGGACGCTGCCTCTGCGGTCGCACTCGTCCCTTGTGTCTTGTCAACTACTGCAGCCGGCGCGGACACCTTGGCTGCCTCCCGTTTCTCACGCAGTTGCTTCATCAGCGCCTGCGCGTCGACAGCCGTGGCGCCCTCACTACCTTCGCCCAACCACGCTGCAAGTTGTGCTGCCAGCTCGGGCGGCATATCTTCATTGGACACCGGGGTGACCACCACGGGAATCGGATTCCCCTCCACAGGTACCGGGGTTGGCGCCTCGAGCGGAGTCCGGGGAACCGGGACGTCTCCCCCACCTGGTCCCTTCCTTGGCCTCTTGGCTCTCCCTCCTGGGGCTGCTCCAGCCGAAGGACGTTCCGGCCCCCCTTCCCCCTCTCTCTCCGCCACCCGCTTCTTCAGCTCGGTCATCTCCTTCATGAGGACCCGAAGCATCTGTTCAGTAGTCACTCTTTCCGCCTTTCTTGGGCATTTCTCCGACAGAGTATCTGTAAGACAAAAGAAAGATTATAACGTTCAAAATTGGCTCTTCGTTCCGTCTCGAGCTCACGTGCAGCGAGGAGGTGCAGCTTCAGAGCACAGGAACAAGAGGATGCCTTCGGATCTTGCTTCTCCTTTTATCCGTCTTCAGGGCGGGCGTAAACCCGCCCCTGCCTGCCCCGAGGGCGTGGCCAGCTGCGTCAGTGTCTAGGCCAGCCCACTCTAGGGCGGGAAAAGGCGCGCCCCGGCTACGCCGCTTCGGGCATACCAGCCGAGACACGCCTCCCGCCCAAGATGGCTTCCCGGGGGGATCGTGGTACTCTGCCATACGTGCGGGGGGACCGAGTGGTCGCCCCTTTCCATTCTGTGCTTTGTTTTGTTATGCTATGTTATGTTTTGTTATGCTATTTTTTGTTGTGTTTTGTTATTCTATGCTGTGTTTTGTTATGCTATGCTTTGTTTTGCTATGCTATGCTTTGTTTTGCTAAGCTATGTTAGGCTATGCTATGTTTTGTTGTGCTATGTTTTGTTGTTTTTCTTATGCTATGCTCTGTTTTGTTGTGTTTTACTACGCTATGCTTCGGTATTCTATGCTATGTTTTGTTATGCTATGTTTTGCTATGCTTTGTTATGCTAGGTTTTGTTTTGTTATGCTATGTTTTGTTGAGTTGTGTTATGCTTTGCTTTGTTTTGTGATGCTATGCTATGTTTTGTTGTGTTTTGTTATGTTATGCTATGTTTTGTTGTGTTTTGGTATGCTATACTATGTTTTGTTATGCTATACTATGTTTTGTTATGCTATGCTATGCTATGGTGTGCTATGCTATGTTTTGCTATCTTGGTGTGTGGTTGTTTGTGTGGCTGTGTGTGTGTGGTTGTGTGTGGGGGGGTTGTGTGTGTTGGGTTGTGTGTGTGGGTTTGTGTGTGTGGGAGGTGGGTTGTGTGTGTGGGAGGTGGGTTGTGTGTGTGGTTGTATGTTTTGTTATGCTATACTATGTTTTGTTATGCTATGCTATGCTATGTTGTGCTATGCTAGGTTTTGCTATCTTGGTGTGTGGTTGTGTGTGTGTGGTTGTGTGTGGGGGGTTGTGTGTGTGGGGTTGTGTGTGTGGGTTTGTGTGTGTGGGAGGTGGGTTGTGTGTGTGGTTGTGTGTGTGGGAGGTGGGTTGTGTGTGGTTGTGTGTGTGTGTGTGGGGGGGGTGTGGGTATGTGTGTGTGGTATGTGTGTGGTTGTGTGTGGTTGTGGTTGTGTGTGTATGTGGCTGTGTTTGTGTGTGGGGCTGTGTGTAAGGTTTTTATTGCTTGTGTGTGGTTGTGTGTTTGTGTGTGTGTGGGGGGGGGGGGTGTGTGGGGGTTGTGTGCGGGGGGGTTGTGGTTGTGTGTGTGGGGTTGTGTGTGTGTGGGGTTGTGGTTGTGTGTGAGGTGTGGGGTTGTGGTTGTGCGTGGGGGGTTGTTTGTGGGGTTGTGTAGTTGTGTGTGTGGTGTTGTGTGTGTGTGTAATGTGTGTGTGTGGTGTGGGGTTGTGTTTGTGAGGTTGTGTGGTTGTGTGTGTGGGGGGTTGTGGTTGTGCATGTGTGTGGGGTTGTGATTGTGTGTGGGGGGTTGTTTTGTTATGCTATGCTTTGCTATGCCATTTTTTGTTTTGTTATGCTATGTTTTGTTGTGTTTTGTTATGATATGCCATGCTATGCTTTGTTTTGTTATGCTAGGTTTTGTTTTGTTATGCTATGTTTTGTTGTGTTTTGTTATGCTATGTTTGTTATACTATGCTCTGTTTTGCTATGCTATGTTTTGTTGTGCTATGTTTTGTTGTATTTTATTATGCTATGCTACGCTCTGTTTTGTTGCGATATGCTATGCTATGCTTTGTTATGCTATGTTATGTTTTGTTATGCTATGTTTTGTTATGCTATGTTTTGTTGTGTTTTGTTATGATATGCCATTCTGTGCTTTGTTTTGTTATGCTATGTTATGTTTTGTTATGCTATGCTTTGTTTTGCTATGCTATGCTTTGTTTTGCTAAGCTATTTTAGGCTATGCTATGTTTTGTTGTGCTATGTTTTGTTGTTTTTCTTATGCTATGCTCTGTTTTGTTGTGTTTTGCTACGCTATGCTTTGGTATTCTATGCTATGTTTTGTTATGCTATGTTTTGCTATGCTTTGTTATGCTAGGTTTTGTTTTGTTATGCTATGTTTTGTTATGCTAGGATATGTTTTGTTGAGTTGTGTTACACTTTGCTTTGTTTTGTGATGCTATGCTATGTTTTGTTGTGTTTTGGTATGCTATACTATGTTTTGTTATGCTATGTTGTGCTATGCTATGTTTTGCTATCTTGGTGTGTGGTTGTGTGTGTGTGGCTGTGTGTGTGTGGTTGTGTGTGGGGGGGTTGTGTGTGTGGGGTTGTGTGTGTGGGTGTGTGTGGGGTTGTGTGTGTGGGAGGTGGGTTGTGTGTTTGGGAGGTGGGTTGTGTGTGGTTGTGTGTGTGTGTGTGTGGTTGAGTGGGTGTGTGTGTGGGTATGTGCTTGTGGTTGTATGTGTGTGGTTGTGTTTGTGTGGTTGTGTGTGTATGTGGCTGTGTTTGTGTGTGGGGCTGTGTGTGTGTTTTTTTTGCTTGTGTATGGTTGTGTTTGTGTGTGTGTGGGGGGGGTGGGGGTTGTGTGTGGGGGGTTGTGGTTGTGTGTGGGGTTGTGTGTGTGTGGGGTTGTGGTTGTGTGTGGGGTTGTGGTTGTGTGTGTGGGGTTGTTTGTGGGGTTGTGTAGTTATGTGTGTGGTGTTGTGTGTGTGTGGTGTGGGGTTGTGTTTGTGGGGTTGTGTGGTTGTGTGTGTGGGGGGGTTGTGGTTGTGCATGTGTGTGGGGTTGTGGTTGTGTGTGGGGGTTGTTTTGTTATGCTATGCCATTTTTTGTTTTGTTATGCTATGTTTTGTTGTGTTTTGTTATGCTATGCTATGTTTGGTTGTGTTTGGTATGCTATGCTATGTTTTGCCATGCTACGATATGTTTTGTTTTGTTATGCTATGCTTTGCTAGGTTTTGTTTTGCTATGTTTTGTTGTGTTTTGTTATGCTATGCTATGTTTTGTTGTGTTTTTCTATAGTTTATTATGCTATGTGTTGTGTTTTGTTATTCTATGCTTTGTTATGCTATGTTTTGTTTTGCTATCCTATGCTTTGTTTTGTTATGCTATGCTATGTTTTGTTTTGTTATCCTACGCTTTGTTTGGTTATGCTATGCTATGTGTTGTTGTGTTTTGTGATGATACACTATGTTTTGTTATGCTATATGTTTTGTTGTGTTTTGCTATGCTATATTTGGTTATGCTATGCTGTTTTGTTGGGTTTTATTATGCTATGCTTTGTTGTGCTATGCTATGCTTTATTATACTATGTTTTGTTATGATATGCTATGTTTTGGTATGATATGCTATGTTTTGTTATGCTTTGCTATGTTTTGTTGTGTTTTGCTATGCTATGCTATGTTTTGTTATGCTGTGCTGTTTTGTTGTGTTTTATTATTCTATGCTTTGCTTTGATTTGCTGTGCTATGTTTTGTTATGCTATGCAATGCTTTGTTATGCTGTGTTTAGTTATGCTATGCTGTTTTGTTGTGTTTTGTTATACTATGCTATGTTTTGCTATGCGATGATGTGTTTTGATATACTATGCTTTGCTATGCTATGTCTTGTTATGCTATGCTATTTTTTGTTCTATTTTGTTATGCTGTGCTATGTTTTGTTCTGTTTTGCTATGTTTCGTTATGCTAGGCTTTGTTTTGTTATGCTATGTTTTGTTGCGTTTTGTTATGCAATGCTATTTTTTGTTATGCTATGCTAAGCTTCGTTGTGTTTTGTTGTGCTATGCTATGTTTTGTTATGCTATGCTATGCTGTGTTTTTTGTGTTTTGTTATGGTATTCTATTCTATGTTTTGTTGTGTTTGTTATGCTATGCTATGTTTTGTTATGCTATGCTATATTTTGTTTTGTTATGCCATGCTGTTTTATTGTGTTTTTTTATGCTATGCTATGTTTTGTTGTGTTTTGCTGTGCTATGCTGTTTTGTTATGCTATACTATGTTGTGTTTTGTTATGCTCTGCTATGTATTATGTTATGCTATGTTTTGTTATGCTGTGCTTTCTTATGCTATGCTATGCTGTTTTGTTATGCTATGTTTCATTGTGTTTTGTTATGCTATGTTTTGTAGTGTTATGCTATGCTTTCTTTTATTTTGTTATGCTGTGCTTTGTTATGCTATGCTATGCAATGTTTTGCTATGCTATGTTTTGTTATGCCATGTTTCATTGTGTTTTGTTATGATATGCTATGTTTTGTTATGCTATGTTTTGTAATCCTATGTTTTGTAGAGTTATGCTATGCTTTTCTTTATTTTGTTATGCTATGCTATGTTTTGTTGTGCTACGCTATGTTTTGTTGTGTTTTGTTATGCTATGCTATTTTGTTATGCTATGCTATGTTATGCTATGCTATGCTTTGTTATGCTATGTTTTATTATGATATGCTATGTTTTGTTATGCTTTGATATGTTTTATTGTGTTTTGCTATGCTATGCTATTTTTTATGCTATGCTGTTTTGTTGTGTTTTATTATACTATGCTATGCTTTGTTTTGCGATGCTATGTTTTGTTATACTATGCTATGTTTTGTTATGCTATTTGTTTTGTTTTGTTATACTATATTTTGCTATAATATGTTTTGTTATGCTATGCTATGTTTTGTTGTATTTTGTTATGCTATGCTATGTTTTGTTATGCTATGCTATGCTGTGTTTTTTGTGTTTTGTTATGGTATTCTATTCTATGTTTTGTTGTGTGTTGTTATGCTATGTTTTGTTATGCTATGCTATATTTTGTTTTGTTATGCTATGCTATGTTTTGTTGTGTTTGGTATGCTATGCTATGTTTTGCTGTGCTATGCTGTTTTTTTATGCTATGCTATGTTGTGTTTTGTTATGCTCTGCTATGTATTATGTTATGCTATGTTTTGTTATGCTGTGCTTTCTTATGCTATGCTATGCTGTTTTGTTATGCTATGTTTCATTGTGTTTTGTTATGCTATGTTTTGTATTGTTATGCTATGCTTTCTTTTATTTTGTTATGCTGTGCTTTGTTATGCTATGCTATGCAATGTTTTGCTATGCTATGTTTTGTTATGCTATGTTTCATTGTGTTTTGTTATGATATGCTATGTTTTGTTGTGTTTTGCTGTGCTATGCTGTTTTGTTATGCTATACTATGTTGTGTTTTGTTATGCTCTGCTATGTATTATGTTATGCTATGTTTTGTTATGCTGTGCTTTCTTATGCTATGCTATGCTGTTTTGTTATGCTATGTTTCATTGTGTTTTGTTATGCTATGTTTTGTAGTGTTATGCTATGCTTTCTTTTATTTTGTTATGCTGTGCTTTGTTATGCTATGCTATGCAATGTTTTGCTATGCTATGTTTTGTTATGCCATGTTTCATTGTGTTTTGTTATGATATGCTATGTTTTGTTATGCTATGTTTTGTAATCCTATGTTTTGTAGAGTTATGCTATGCTTTTCTTTATTTTGTTATGCTATGCTATGTTTTGTTGTGCTACGCTATGTTTTGTAGAGTTATGCTATGCTTTTCTTTATTTTGTTATGCTATGCTATGTTTTGTTGTGCTACGCTATGTTTTGTTGTGTTTTGTTATGCTATGCTGTTTTGTTATGCTATGCTTTGTTATGCTATGCTATGCTTTGTTATGCTATGTTTTGTTATGATATGCTATGTTTTGTTATGCTTTGATATGTTTTATTGTGTTTTGCTATGCTATGCTATTTTTTTATGCTATGCTGTTTTGTTGTGTTTTATTATACTATGCTATGCTTTGTTTTGCGATGCTATGTTTTGTTATACTATGCTATGTTTTGTTATGCTATTTGTTTTGTTTTGTTATACTATGATTTGCTTTAATATGTTTTGTTATGCTATGCTATGTTTTGTTGTATTTTGGTATGCTATGCTATGTTTTGTTGTGGTTTGGTATGTTTTGTTATGCTATGCTATGCTTTGTTGTGGTTTGCTATGTTTTGTTATGCTATTCTGTGTTTTGTTATTGAATGCTATGTTCTGTTATGGTATGCTAAGCTTGGTTGTTTTTTGTTATGCTATGTTTTTGTATGCTGTGCTATGCTTTTTTTATGCTGTTCTCTTTTGTTGTGTTTTGTTATGCTATGCTTTGTTATGTTGTGTTATGGTATGCTATGCTTTGTTATGTTGTGTTATGGTATGCTATGTTTTGTTATGCTATGCTGTGTTTTTTTTTGTTTTGTTATGCTATGCTATGTTTTGTTGTGTTTTGCTGTGCTATGCTATGTTTTGTTATGCTATGCTATTTTTTGTTGTGTTTTGTTATGCTACGTTTTGTTGTGGTTTGCTATGTTTTGTTATGCTATTCTATGTTTTGTTATGCTATGCTATGTTCTGTTATGGTATGCTAAGCTTGGTTGTGTTTTGTTATGCTATGCTATGTTTTGGTATGCTGTGCTATGCTTTGTTATGCTGTTCTCTTTTGTTGTGTTTTGTTATGCTATGCTTTGTTATGTTTTGTTATGGTATGCTATGCTGTGTTTTGTTATGCTATGCTATGTTTTGTTGTGTTTTGCTGTGCTATGCTGTTTTGTTATGCTATGCTATGTTGTGTTTTGTTATGCTATGCTATGTATTATGTTATGCTATGTTTTGTCATGCTGTTCTTTGTTATGCTATGCTATGTTTTGCTAAGGCTATGTTTTGTTGTGCTGTTTCATTGTGTTTTGTTATGCTATGCTGTTTTGTTATGCTATGTTTTGTAGCGTTATGATATGCTTTGCTTTATTTTGTTATGCTGTGCTATGTTTTGTTGTGTTTTTTTATGCTATGTTTTGTTTTGTTATGCTATGCTATATTTTGTTGTGTTTTGTTATGCTATGCTATGTATTATGTTATGCTATGTTTTGTTATGCTGTGCATTGTTATGCTATGCTATGTTTTGCTATGCTATGTTTTCTTATGCTATGTTTCGTTGTGTTTTGTTATGCTGTGCTATGTTTTGTTATGCTATGTTTTGTAATGTTATTCTATGCTTTGATTTTTTTGTTATGTTGTGCTTTGTTATGCTATGTTTTGTTTTGCTATTCTATGTTTTCTCATGCTATGCTTTGTTTTGCTAGGCTATGTTATGCTATGCTATGTTTTGTTGTGCTATGTTTTTTATGCTATGCTTTGTTAGTCTATGCTATGTTTTGTTATGCTAGGTTTTGTTGTGTTTTGTTAAGCTATGCTTTGTTATGCTAGGTTTAGTTTTGTTATGCTATGTTTTGTTATGCTATGCTATGCTATGCTTTGTTTTGCTATGCTATGCTTTGTTATGCTATGATATGTTTTTTGTGTTTTGCTATGCTATGCTTTGGTTTGTTTTGTGATGCTATGCTATGTTTTGTTATGCTATGCTTTGCTTTGTGTTATTCTATGTTTTGTTATGCTATGCTATGCTATGTTTTGTGTTTTGTTATGCTATGTTGTGTTGTGTTTTGTTATGCTATACTATGCTTTTTTATTCTAGGCTATGTTTTGTTTTGCTAGGCTATGTTTTACTATCCTGGTGTGTGGTTGTGTGTGTAGGGGGTTGTGTGTGTGTGTGTGCGGTGTGTGTGGGTGTGTGTGTGGGTATGTGTGTGAGGTTGTGTGTGTGTGTGTGGGGTTGTGTGTGTGTGGGGTTGTGTGTGCGTGGGGTTGTGTGTGTGGGGGGGTTTGGGTGTGTGTGTGTGGAGGGGTTTGGGTGTGTGTGGTTGTGTGTGTGGGGGTTGTGTGTGTGTGTGTGGAAGGGTTGTGTGTATGGGGCTGTGGTTGGGTGTGGGGGTGTGGGGTTGTGGTTGTGTGTGGGTGGCTGTGTGGTGTGGGGTTGTGTGTGGGTTGTGGTTGTGTGTGGGGGGTCGTGTGTGTGGGGTTGTGTGGTTATGAGTGGGGTGTTGTGTGTGTGGGTTTGTGGGGTTGTGTGTGTGTCGGGTTGTGTGTGTGGGGTTGTGTGTGGCATTGTGTGTGTGGGGTTGTGTGGTCATGCCTGCAGTGAACTTGTTCCTAGTACTGGGTGATTTGTCCAAGCAGAACAGCATAATTTGTGCGCCATCTGCGTATGAGAGAATGTTTATACTGTGAGTCTAGATGATGTCTGCCAGTGGAGCCATGCATATGTTGAAGAGCGTTGGGTTGCGCGAGAAGCCCTGTGGGTGTCCTCAAAGGAGTTCCTTTGCTTCAGAGGAGTAGGATGGCATGTTGGCAGTTTGGGTTCTGCTGGTGAGGAAGGTGCAGATCCACTTGGGGGCATTTACCTTAATCCCTGCTTCATGGAGTCATCGGATCACAATGAGTTGGGAGACGTCTCGTAGGCTGCCGACAGGCCTAGGAAGATGAGGGCTGCGTTTCTCTTTCTGTCAAGGGAATTTGGACGTCATCCGTTGCCTTTATAAGGATGGTTTCAGTGGTTTGGTTTGGTCTAAATCCTGATTGTATGGCATCGAGAAGCATATGATTAGTGATGTGATTGGAGAGGTGCTTGATGATGGCTTTTTCAAAGATCGTGGATCGACAAGCTCAGTCAGTAGATGATAAGCATGTGTAAGGTCGGCTGAGGGATTTTTTAGAGGGGTGTTGGAAAAATCATGATTTTGTCTCTACCATTGTGCATCTTTCTAGGCCACAGATTTTGATTTTAATCTTCTATAGCCATGTGATGCAATGATAGCAATCGAGAAATGGTGCATAAAATATATAAAAGTGTATTTGTGATGTGTTTTTCTTGATCTGTGCATGTGAATACTAATGTTTTCTTTTGCAGGAGTGCCTGGCTTGCTGATATTAAACCTTCAATAGGTTTAGATTGAAAGGAGGTGTGCTAAAATCTTGTAATGGTTTAGAGAAAATTAATCATGCAATATTTAGAGTCTTCGTATGCATTCTGTAGTTTCACTTATAATTGTGAATGGTTTAGTATTAAGCATGGGCGAATTTTGCGAATCTCGCGTTCGCGAATTTTGCGGATTTGCGAACTCGCAATTCGCAAAATCCGCGAATTCTCGCGAATTAGCGGATTTTTTTTTTGTGTTCGCGCGGGTTTCTGCCAGTTCGCGAGGGTTTTGTACAATTTCGCAAACGCGAACTTACCTGTCGGGTCGCAAGTTTCGCGAACTTGTTGTTTCTACGTGTCCAGCCTGTTTGGGACACTCTTCTTCATCACTGCCACTCTCTGTCACCACTGCCACTCTCTGACTACTCATGCCACCCTCTGGCCCACCCATGCCACCCTCTGTTTCATCACAGCACCCTCTGGTTGTCCAGTCAGTGTACATTATTGTGGCAAAGCAAGCACACCTTCCCTGCCTCAAGTGACCTGAATTAATTTGGGGCTGATTAATGTGTCACAGAATATTTTTTTAGCAGGCACCTGCTTCCTTAGTGCTTCCTGATTAGTGATCTTTTGCACTTGCTAAGTGCTTTCATTGTTGCAAAATTAGTTACAACACCTGCCCTGCCCCAACTGACAATAATGAATTAGGGGCTGATTAATGGATTTGAACTTCCAGCCTGGCTCCTGCTTGTCTCCCTTAGCTGTAATTCAGGACCTTTGTGGCATATGTGTAACTATTCTGAGGTTCAGAGCAGGGTCACATAATAGTTGCAACTGGCAACTGAACTCTGGAGGGGCCCCTCAGGAAGCACTACAGGAAATGGCTACTAATGATGAGCCTGAACTTTTGAACCTGGTAAGTAGTTTCAGTTTTGCTCAGATCGTATTTCTGCAATTTTGCGCTTATTCGAGGGGCGCGAAGTTGTACTGGGAAGCCGCGAACTCACGCGAACAGTGCGAGCAAGCCATAAAACCCGCTGCTCGCGGATTTGCGGATTTTGCGGGAGATTCGCGAATCTCGCGGATTGCGAATTTACCGAAAATCCGCAAAATCCGCGAGCGAAACGGATTTTCCACCCATGCTTATTTAGTATATGATCATAATACATATACGATATCCTTGTAACCATGATGTGTTCATATAAAGTATAAGCATATTGCAGTATACATGTTGTGGCCACATGTGCACATATATTCATATTTTTGGTGTGCTTTGTCTATTTTATTAGGATAGCATGATTAAAGACGTTAAGCTTTTGGGATTTCAATGATTAACCTTGTGAAAGTGTCTGTTAGCATGTATTTTTCCTTTTCTTTGTAGGTTAACCTGGCTTAGTTAGCTTGTAAAAGGGTTATTATGTGTTCTAGTGATAGCATGGTAAGAGAAAATATGTTAAAGAGGACGGAGACAAGATTTGCTGCAGAAAGGAGGTGCTCAAGATTGACTGATGTTCTGAGGGAGCTGAGAGGGGGGGGGCAGAAAATGAATTTACTGTGGAGGATGGAACAGTACAGGAACCAAGGACAACAATTTCTTTGAACACTGTGTGTTAATTGGTATTACTTTGTTAGTTAGAATTAGACTGTCTTGAGGTGTCGACCTCTCAAACATATCTTGGAGTGTGGCTGTATGCTGGCTGTCTCTCTAACTGGGGTACTTGTACTGAAGTTTCTGGTTTGCTGACACCTTTCTTTAATTTTCTGACTAACGAGAGTTTCCCTCACTATAGAGTAGAATAGAATAATTAGATTTATCTACAATTTAATTTGCTAATTTTGTTTCTAATATTCTGTATCGCTGCTACTGTGTTCCAGGCATGTTTCATGCTGTTTAGACTGAATTTCTTTAGGAGATTCAGGCTCATTCTGGTGATTTTATATTTCTACAATATGCTTTCGAGACTCATTTATATCAGTTTGATTCTGAGTCTTTCATAAACCAATTAAATGCCTTTATTTGCCCTAGTCTTATTGTGTAACCTAATGTGTTACACTGTTAATAAAATTTGAAACTGATGTTTAACTCCCTCAAGCTACAACAAAGATTTATCAACCAAAGAAGATCTTGTCGAAGGGCCCAGTTCTCCATCAGTGTTGATGGTTGCATGTTTCCATGTTTCCAGAAACGCCGTTGTACTGATGGAGGTGTTGAGGATGGGGTTGAGAGCCTCTCTGATGGGGCCACTCCTTCGATGACGATGTAATGGGGCAAAGAGTCCGAGGGGTACCTAGAGTGTATGATCTTTATGAATGCTGTGGTTTTGACTGTGGTGATGGTGCCCCCGGTGGTTATTGTGTTTTCTTCGTTGGTCATTGGGAGACTTCTGGTGTGACTCAAGGACTCTGGTTGTAGGGCAAAGTTGCTGTATATGGTTGTGATCTTGTAGAAGAAGTTTGAAACTTCATTACTTAGGAATTGAGTTGGGCTGATTTTTCCACAGCTGCTGTTGGTGTGGTGAAATCCTTGACAATTGTGAATATTTCTTTGATGCTGTTGGAGATGGCATTTATTCATTCGGCTAGGGCCTTCCTCTTGGTTTCTAGTCACTAAAATGTATTTTCACTGTAGCAGAGTTGGCTGTTTTACAGGAAAATACTGGAATGCAATATTAAATACTGATACTGCATTTTAGGAATGGAACAAGCTAGAAAAATAATAGATATTAAAAATCCAATTCAATGTTGAAGTCAGATTTCTTCCTAGATATTACGGAAAAGTAACTTTTAGAAAGCTACCTTCACCCTGTGTGAAGTCCCTGGAAGCTGAATCTGCATTTTGCTCCCCAGCGTCTGTCAGCCATAAATTAGCATTTTAATAGGTGTGAATAATGTGTCAACCTGTCACAGGACGGGAACAAAAGGCCTTGGGTGTGGGGAGGTGTTGTTGTGCCCCTGACAGGATGGATGGCCTGTGTGCTGGGCCAAAGGACTTGATTAACTTCAAGGAGGTCTACCCTGTAACAAACAGATGTAGCTAACGCCCAGGCCTTCATCCTTCTTTTGACCTCCCAGCCAGACCATCCTCCATCCCAGTGACGTTTTTGAAAGGCCTGCTGGGCGTTTCCATATGACATTTGGTGCACACTGCAAAGTGCGGGAAACAGAATGCCAAAACAATTTATGTGTATCTACTGTCTAGTTGCTGAAAGCTCAACTTTGTTCTACTAGACTGTTCCTGACTTTGCTGGGGATATAGGGACAGTCTAAAACTTGATTTTAGTGTCAGATGTGGCAGGACACTAGGATGACCATAGTACACTCCTCACACACACTCCCAGCCGTGAGAGACGAAGTTTAGTGTTGCCTAAGCCTTTGGCTATCTTGAAAATGCCCAAAGTAGGTAGGATTATTCCCAAGAACCGCATCACTTTAGTTAGGGTGTCCCCAGGGGTCATTTCTACTCACAAGCGTGTGACAGACATAAATCTGGCATCTCCAGGCACCCAATTCAGAACATTTCTGGACTTGAGGAAGATGAGGCTAGGTCTGAAACCTGAGAAGAGCCCTTGAGAATTGGACCTGCTCTCTCTTGTACCCAGTAAAAGAAGCAGATTCCAAGGCTGACTCGTGTTAAAGCTACAGGGACCAAACAAGGTAGGTCTTTGCTGAACCATCCTGTTGGCCTCCGCCTACCACCATGCAAGTCTCTTAGCACTGCCCCTGGAGCCCTAGGGGGCTGCAAAAGTGTACCCCTCTGGTGATTTGGGATGTAAGAACTAAAATCAGAAAGTAAAATCTTTTACCAGGCCGAACCTGGTTAGTATATCCAACGCATGTTCCATCACGGTCAGAGTCAAATTGCACCTAGACCCATGCACCTAGGCCCTGTCACCTACTACACCGACTATCATTGGCACTTTGTGCTTCTTGGCGCTATTTCTACTTAAAAACTTAAAAAAGCAAATTATACTTCTGTTCCATTTATGGGATTGTTGGCATGTTGATGTAATTTTGCTTTTCACACTTTACTCTGCTTCATTTGTTTTGCGACTTTCATTGTTTTGCATTTCAACTTTATTACTGTCTTCACTCATGGCCTCAAAGTTAAGCCTTTCTGGTTTATGGCATAGCTACCAGGGTGTTGAGGTCAAGTCTATGTAATGGCTTTAGGGGTCCACCCTGACAGGGATTGTGAATATCACTTGAGTTGGGTACTAACACTCCTTAGCTAATATCCTAATTTCTTACAATAAGCACTTTTGAAGTGCTTCAAAGCCCGGTGGAGCTACACCGAAAGTGATGAAAATCACCATTGTGATTGCGGCTTTACACACTTTCATTTTCAAAATAACATCCCTGGAGTTCCCCCTACAAGTGTATGTGCATTCGATGCACGTGCCAAGCTTTCCCCGCGAGCAGCAAAGCAACAAGTGATCTCCAGAACTGTAATTTGACAGTAGGTCAGTGACATGACTGGTCTAAAAAAACATATGTCACCCCAGGGGAATTCTACCCAAAAATACATCTTAACGTGTGCAACAGGTGACGTGACCTTTAGCGTTTTAAACAATGGAGGGCTGTAAATCACCAAGTGCTTACCTCTTCCTTCTTGTAGGACTAGTACAGGAAAATGTTTGTCACATTTTATAAAACCATCTGGGCAAATAACTATAGGTCATTAAACGAGTCCAATGATGGCCTGATAAACACGTGTATTTCTTGAGGTGTCCTGCCTCAGCTGCCTGTCATCTTTTCTTTGCTGTACTAAAGAAGTTGCTTTCAGTTTCATTTGTCGCTAGCATCTACTATGCAACACTTGCAGCAAACTGGCTGAAAACAATGTATCAAAGATGAGAACTGATACCATCATTGTGAGGAAAAGCAAATATGCCAAAAAACCTTCCCTTCTCTCCCTCCTTTCCTCAGTGACAGGGCCTTTCCCTTCCTCTTGATCATGTCTGAAATCTGTTATATTTGAAGCTGAAAGGTAAAGTTTGGATGCATTGAAATTTAGATTTCTAGAATAAGTACAGCTTATTTGTACTAGAATCGCCAGGCTATTCTATGGCTGTGAGGGAGAGAGAGAAGGTACTTTTCAGAAAGCTTGACTGTGGGATTGTAATTTATTTTCTTCTTTGGAATTGTCGATATTGACCAGGGATCGTGCTTGTTAAAAATATTCCTCAAGGGTACACTTTATACCTAGTTTACCCCTGCAGATTATGCTTTTGTTCTTATTTTTGCACGCTCGTCCCATAATTTGGATCGGACAATTGTGTTTGACACATTTTGTGAACAGTTCAATGTGATTCAGCATGCCCTACCCAGGCCATACTAAGATTGAGATTTAGTTAATGGCTCACACTCTTAAATCCCTTACAGTATATATAATTACATACCCTTGGCCCCTATGGACACTCATTGTTCCTCATTGGAATTCTCTCCCCCTCCCAATCAGATCAGAATCCAATCTACTCACTTTCCGAAAACTTCTTAAAACCTGGCTTTTCAATAAAACTTCGATCTAAATCTTCCCTCCGCTCCACAGAATCCAGCCTCTCCTGCTCAACCCACTTTCCTTTGCAGCGCTGGGACGCCCCTGGGTAGCCATCGCGCTATATAAATTCTCTTTCCATTCCATTCCATTCCACCTTGATAATCATAAAATCGTGATCCTATGCAAACCAGTCCTATCGAATCATACACAATAAAATACAAATTTCCTAAGTGTTAAAGATCTTTCATTCATTATAATTAACAGCTATATAAAACCATGTTGCCCAAAATAATCTATAAGTAATGCTAAAATGTGTTACTACCCATCTTTATAATCCATTTCATCCTTTTAATTCAAACTTATCAATTATTCATATGCTTAAATACCTGCTGTTACCTACTAAGTTACAATCACATCCATACTATTCAAACTTAATAAAACCCTTAGTTGCTCTTGCATATAGCCATGGGCTACTACTATTTAAAGAGTCATTTAAGTATATGCATTCAACTTTAGTAGCAGGAGATGTAGCTATGTGAACCTCTAACCAATATGAAAGGATAATACACATCAAGGTAGCACTCCGGCATGTCGCAAAAGTCTAGTGCAGAGCAGAAGGAAAACCTTCACTGATGCAGTGGTGTGATGAGAAATTGAATCTGCATCAGCGACGACAGAAAAGGTTTTCTGATTAGGACTGGTGGGAAGTAACGCCGCCTGGCTCACTGCCTGGACCAATTTCCTGCCGCAGGATCATTTGTTGGTGGAACCTTCTGTTACAGGTAAGCTTCATCATCCCCACCTAAGTACGAGTACAAGGACGGGATTTGGGAGTGGGCAGTCAAGGAGCAGGGTCTTTGTGCTGTTCTTTGCTGGGGATGAGACAGTAGATATTACAGTGCCAGGAAGACCTCAGGTGATGGGGATTCTGAGCAGAGCATAATGTTGAGGAATACAAGTGCATCACAGAGGAAGTAAACCCTACCCCTTGCCCTCCTCATCAGTGTTACGTTGGAGGTCAGTTTTATTTAGTGACTTTAGTGGTTCACCCTGACAAGGACTGTGATTATTACGTGAGGTACTTACCCTCTTGAACTAATCACAATTTAAAACAATAGGCACTTTTATAGTGCTTTAAAGCCCAGTGGAGCTAAACCAAAAGTGATGAAATTGCCATTGTGGGTGCAATATTACAGGCCTTCTTTTTCAAAATAACATGCCTGGAGTTCCCCTACAGGTGTATGTTCATTCAATACACACATGTCCAGCATTCCGTCACACAGCAAAGGTAAGAAGCGATGTCCAATACTTCATTTGGACAACAAGGTGTCAGTGAGATGACTGCTCTAAAAATAACATTCTTGTCACTCCAGGGGAATTCCACCCAAAAAATACATCTTACCTTGTGCACCAGGTATCGTGACCTTCAGCTATTCTAAACAATGGAGGGTTGCAAATTACCAAGAATGTGCCTCTCCCTTCTTTTATGACTAGTTCAGGACTATCTTTGACACTTTTCATAAGACAACCTGGTCAAATAATTATTAGTGGTGGGAGGAACTCGGAGAGTTTTACTCTGTGGAATTTTTTGAGGAGTTACATAAAAAAAAATCTGTAAAATTCCCCAGAGTTCTGCCCACCCCTATTATGTGCAGGCAGTGACTGGGGAATAATGAAGATGTCTTTTAAATGCTGATGAATAGAAACACCTTTGTGTCTATGAAGCAAAGAGGTTAACAACTCGCAGCTTCAACAATTAAAAGCACAATGTGCCCTTTGGCTCACACCCTAGAGATGGCTGTGGGCACCACTTCTGTTCCCACACACCCATCTTGTATTGGTAAGTTCTGTTTATTAACAGTGTTTCTCGAGCTGAGACTTGGAAGAGGGGGCAGCAGAGCTCTGCATACCAGTTTAGAAGATACATTAAGTATAATTGGGTTACCCAGTGACCCTCAGAACCTGGGTGTTTGAAATCAAAGGTAAGGTAGGTTCTGTTGGAAGTTAGATAATTACTTTAACAGAATTTATAAATAAAAGAAAAAAGATAAACACACCTAGATTGATGTGATCAATATCAATTTTATTCGTAAATTAATTCATCTTTCTGGTATACAATTAGGATTATATCTTAGTCAGGCTGTCACAAAAACCAACCACTTTTCTTTTTTTTAAAAGGGCGGCACAAACAATAAACTAATCAGTGATAAGGTGATCTAGAAGTGACAAAGTGCTTTGGGTGAATAACATATGTACTCTGCTGTACAAAATGTATATAAAATGTTCATTCTGTGGACATCAATCCCTATTTCATTGAACCTCCAATCCATATATGGTTCTGTTATTACATGGAGTGTAGAGAATGGGGAAAGATTGTGTAGGCACGCAGACGTTTCGACCCAAGAAAGTGTGTGATTCAATTGAAGTCACGTCGGGTCTTCTTCAGGAGGAGGTATGACAGCCTATGAGAGAAATTAGCCTTACGCATGGTGTGTTACATAGTATGAAAGGATTGACCGGTGGTTGTGAAAACCTACCAGTAGTAGTAACCAGTTTAGACGAGACACACAGAAAAGGAATGGGAAATTGAAAGGCACATACTCTTGCCACACAGAAATAGTATGGTCTATCATTCTCCTCTTCCGTGTCTCACAGTGCCTCATGGTAGCACTGCAGCGCTAAACAAACCTCCCGCTTTATCATGTAGACTCATTTGCTGCTCTGTCTTACAGCACATAGAGGCAACAATGCAGCCCTATGTAAACTTTGACACACCTTGTCCATTCATTCTGCTTTCTTTCTCACAACGAAGAGTGTTGGCTTCACAGTGCCACCCAAATCCATCATGTTCACTCATTGCTTGTGATTATATTTCATACACCACCTAAAGGAAGTGTTGCAGCACTTAATCAACCCCCATTCCTTTATGTCATTACATTCTACGGATATCGATTGCAGCACCTAGAAGCAGCAGAACAGCTCTACCTAACCCTCACCACCGCTTGAACCATCAATCCTTGCCGGATAACATAGACAGACTCTCCTAGAGATGCGGTTGACAGACCTACTTGAGTAATGTTAGTGCCAATCAGGATGAGGAAGAAGAGGATCTTGGTTGCAGATTGCATTGCTCACTGCTAGACCCAGCCCTGGTTAGCTGTCTCGCCAAACTGGATACACAAAGATCAAAACTCTGGAACAAAAGCCCTGACAGTGAACATCTGTGATGGGAGAGAGCAGGACGGCTTTCCAGCCTCCTTAGCCACAGACTGGAAATGCTTCTCCACATATATCTAAGATGGCGGCAGCTCAGCTCTTGCTCCGACCCCAAATCCATGAAAGAGGCTCTAGTAGGATAAGTACATTGTAGCCTCAATGGTGCAGAAGACACTCTTTGGAGTTAAATAAGTTTTATTCGAGTAATTTAAATTCAGTTTGTAATAAAGACATTGCTGTGCTGCAGTAAAGATTGCCAAAGACAACGAGGGTAGATTTCTCAACAAAATGTACTCATTCAAATTTTAGGTTGCATACTTTAGAATAGGAAACAGAGCGACAACTGATTAAAGAATCATAAAGCGTATTGACTGGTTTTTGGTAAACCACGAGCATTAGCCATGTTAGAGTTAGGCACAAAGAGTATTCCGTTTGTAAATACTTGTGGGTGTTGGTAAACTCCGCCACACAGCGGCTGGCGGAGTTTTTGCCGAACACCAGTAAAACTCTGAAAACTCCAGCGGCGGAGCAGAATTTATTGCCCACTCCTAATAAATACACCATTCCTTAAAATTAGAAAAATAAAGCTCCAAAATGGTACAATGTTGATCTACTGAAGGCTAATAAATGCATCTGTATTTTGTGAGAATTTCTGTCTGTCATCTTTTTTTGAGTAGAGAACATGCTTAGAGTGTAGTTTGTTGCTGGCATCTATTGTGCAACACTTGCAGCACAGAAAGAAACAGTGTATCAAAGATCAGAACAAGAGATTATCATAGTGAGGAAAAGCACATATACCACAAAACTTTCTTACCTTCACTCCTCTCCTCAGTTTTTAGGTCTCGCCTACGCAGCATGCTTGCGCTGCATCGGAGACCTTAAGCCATCGCTGGGCTCTTTTTGGAAGCACATACTAGTGCTTGTGGCGACATCCACCTTGCGGGAGCGAGCAGGGGCGCGCCACAAGCACGAGTATGTGCTTCCAAAAATTGCAGACTGCTCTCCCCAGCGCGCACATGCGCACCACTCGTGGACTCACCTCATGCTCCACCTCTCTCTTACAATTAACTTTTGCGGCCGCGGGGCTTCCTTGTGTTTCAGGGCTTGTTATTTATGGCGGGAATTTGTAGGCACTGATAACACATATCATGGATCACATTGGTATTAAAACAATCTGACAGGTTGCCTGTCAGTTTAATTGAAATGTATACTCTGTTGTGAACTTTCATATTAAACTTTGAGTTGCAACCTATATACTGTGGTATTTTGTGGTATATTATACATTTTTGCAGCACACAAGCTTGATTGATCGGGTTACAATATTTATGACTTTCCCCTTATTTGTTATGCATATTGGGTTACGCAACACTGGTTTTTGTATTTGTGAGGAAACTCCTTCTAAATACGGTGGAAGTTCGCAGACAAATAATAGATAACACAGACTAGCTTTGCATCATTGTGGTCACACTACAAGTAACTTCTGGATCCGGGAGTCCTTTTAAGGCAAACGCCGAGCTATGGTGTGGTTTTGCTCCTGACGTTAGAGAGGCGTACGGCATCATTGGGTATCGTTTATGGGACACACCAGGTCTGTTAGGTACAGCATCTATTTGGCAAATTGGACACATCGTTGCATAATATTGTCTATTCTAATTTGGGTTCATTCTTTACAGGCGAGTGTGTGTCTCGCCAATATGCCGATACGCTTTCTCCTCATATGAGAGAAATATAGATATTGAGTTTGCGTATCATGGTCTATAACACGGTTAAGTGCAGTTTCTTCTTTTAGATCCACAATGAACACGAGTGATGCAATGTTCTGGTTGGGCTATCGCACTGCTCATTGCATTTAAAAAAAGTTTTTTAACATCAGGTGCCCTTAAAAACCACTGGTCCGGTTATTTTTATCATTGCATGTATCCATCATCGCGATACATTAGATGGGACACCCAGTACTGTACCATTTGGGTATGCTTTAGAGTACTTACTGCATCCCCTTGGACCAACGGATTCGAACTTCTGTTGGGTTTTAACCACACGTTTTTCATCTATTGTAGCAATGACTCGCGAATGAGTTCAAGTTCAAGTTCAGTAATTTGTATAGCGCACTACTCACCCAGAGGGTCTCAAGGCGCTTGAGTGAGGGTGGAAACATTATTTCTCGAATAGCCAGGTTTTTAGCTGCTTTCTGAAGGAGAGGTGGTTCTGTGTGAGGCGGAGGTGAGTGGGGAGAGAATTCCAGGCCTTGGCCGCCAAGTAGGAGAAAGATCTTCCTCCCATGGTGGATCTATTGATGCGCGGGATTGAGGCGAGGGCCTGATTAGATGAGCGTAGTTGGCGGGTGGGTTTGTAGAAGGATAGTAGATTGTTGAGGCATTCGGGTCCTAGGTCGTAGAGGGCCTTGTGTGTGTGGGTGAGGAGACAGAACGTTATTCTTTTGTTGACGGGAAGCCAGTGGAGATCCTTCAGATGACCGGAAATGTGAGCTTGACGGGGGATGTCCAGTATGAGTCTGGCTGAGGCGTTTTGGATGCGTTGGAGTTTTTTCTGTAGTTTGGCTGTGGTTCCAGCGTAGAGGGTGTTTCCATAATCCAGTCGGCTAGTGACAAGTGCGTGGGTGACTGTCTTTCTTGTTTCGGTGGGGATCCAGCGGAATATTTTTTTGAGCATGCGTAGGATGTTGAAGCATGATGATGAGACGGCGTTGACCTGCCTAGTCATCGATAAGGAGGAGTCTAGGACGAAGCCCAGGTTACGTGCGTGATCTGTGGGTATGGGTGCTGTGCCCAGAGCCGGTGGCCACCATGAGTCCTCCCATGCAGAGGGGGATGATCCTTAGATGAGGACTTCCGTTTTGTCCGAGTTCAGTTTTAAACAACTGTTCTTCATCCATTCGGCTACTTCTTTCATTCCTTCGTGTAGATTGGTTTTGGCGGTGTTAGGATCCTTGGTGAGGGAGAGGATCAGCTGGGTGTCGTCAGCGTAGGAGATGATGTTTAGGTTGTGTTGTCGCGCGATGGATGCGAGGGGACTCATGTACACGTTGAAGAGGGTGGGACTGAGTGATGATCCTTGTGGTACGCCGCAGATGACTTCGGTTGCCCCTGATTTGAATGGGGGGAGGAGGACTCTCTGGGTTCTTTCGGCGAGGAACGAGATGATCCAGTCCAACGCTTTTCCTTGTATTCCGATGTTGCTGAGGCGTTGTATGAGGGTGTTATGACAGACTGTGTCGAAGGCGGCGGAGAGGTCAAGTAGGATGAGGGCAACTGTTTCTCCGTTGTCCAGTAGCGTGCGGATGTCGTCTGTAGCGGCGATTAGGGCGGTTTTGGTGCTGTGTTTGGCTCGGAAGACGGACTGTGAGGGGTCAATTGAATTGTTGGATTCAAGGAAGGCGGCAAGTTGATTATTGACAGCTTTCTCGATGACTTTGGCCGGGAAGGGGAGGAGAGAGATGGGGCGGTAGTTCTTAAGTTCAGAGGGGTCCGCTGTGGGTTTCTTTAGAAGGGCGCTGAGTTCGGCATGTTTCCAGCTTTCTGGGAAGGTGGCGGAGTTGAAGGAGCAGTTGATGACCTCGCATAGGTGGGGTGCGATGATGGAGTCTGCTTTGTTAAAAATGTGGTGTGGACAAGGGTCGGTTGGTGATCCTGAGTGGATGGAGTTCATCAGGCGGATGGTGTCTTCGATCGTGATTGGGTTCCAGGCGCAAAGGTTGTGATAGTGCTGTTTTTGTTCGGCGGTGGGTGGAGTGGGTTGTTCTTCGGACAGGTTTCCAAAGCTGTTGTGAATGTCGGCGATTTTGTTGTGGAAGAAGGAGGATAGGGAGCCGCAGAGGTCTTGTGAGGGAGTAATGTCGTTGGCACCGGCGGTGGGGTTGGTAAATTCTTTGACGATGTTGAATAATTCTTTGCTGTTGTGTGTGTTGTTGTCGAGTCGATCCTTGAATGCTGATTTCTTGGCGGATGGGGTGGGGGAAGAGACAGGAGGGTGGGGAAGCAACAGAAGTGGTGAAAGGACCATGGGATGTGCGTGGAGGAAGCAACACATATGACGCTGGGAGGGAAGCAAACTATTGGAAACAGAGAGCAATTTGTAATGTGTATCGGAAGTAAAGGGGTAATGATTAGGGGCCCCCCACGCCTAGGGGAGGGGCGTCCTTAGTCACACCACGGAGCTGAGCCTCCTCCTCCCGGGGGCTGGTTGAAGGAGGGAAATCATTGTCTCCGATACATAAATGAAACTGAAACTCAACATTAAGTGATGTAAGGCGACGTCCCAGGCATCATGTCCTCTTTGTCTCCTGGAGTCCCTGGGAAGCTGCAGGAGCGTATTAAACCACCCAGCAGAAGAGCAAGGCGGAGCGCTGACAGATATCAGAAAGGGGGCATCCAGAGCAATGGAGGATCAGCGACTGGATGGACCCCAGGAGGGGGTAGGATGGAAGTGTGCAGAGGGTAGGCGGGGAGGGGACTGACCTGCTGATGGTCCTGAACTCCACTGCCCTAACCCGCAACATATGGACTGAGTAGAATCTGGGGGAGGTTGTCTGTAATCAAGTACCCCAGTGGGCCAGTGCACTATGAGGTGCCCTGGATTTCAAGTAATGAACTGTTTGCTATAGCGCGTTGGGGTCTGCTGGCACAATGTGCGCAGCTGAGTGAGTCGGACAAATTCCAGCTATGCGGTGCCCTGGATTTCAGGCATTGAACTGTTGGCTGTATCGCGTTGGGACCTGCTGGCACAATGTGCGCAGCTGAGTGTTTCGGCCGAGTCGGCCAAATTTAAGGGTAAGGCCAAGCTGAAGTTCTAGTGTTATGTTGTGCCTAATTTCCTTACGGCCTTTGACATATGGATGTCGCCAAAAGTCCAAAGCTGTGAATAATGATATATCCAAGTAGAATGCTTTACTCTCATAACATACAACTGTCTGCTGTAGCACGTTGGGGCCTGCTGGCACAACACGCGCAGCTGAGTGGGTTGGCTGAGTCGGCCAAATTCTAATTCTAGTGTAAGGATAAGCTGAAGTTCAAATGTATGGTCATGCCTAATTTCCTTACTGCCTTTGACATGTTGGCGTTGCTAAAGTCTGATGCTGTGAAATGATGATATATATATATATATCCAAAGAGAATATTTTTACTCTTGTAATGGTTTGTGGTGAGTCACCTGTTCTGATGTGAATAAAAAGTCTGCGCCTTGGACAACATAACCTGATTCCGAAAGTTCTTGGGCCCAGCGGGTGCAGAAAAGGGGTCAGAAGTAGGGGAGGAGTGAGTGTTACGTTGTGCACGTACTATAGGTCAATGGGAGTGACAGAGAACAACCAGAATAACATGGACAAGAAATAGATCACACCACGGAGTGCAGAGGGGGCAAGAGAAGCACAACAGGGAACAGCTGGAGAACACATGCACTGTCATTGAGTGCATAAACAAACAGAAAAAGCAGTACCCAAAAAATTAGCAGTTTGAGGACACAAGTAATGCGCCCATATTTCAGGGGAGTGACAAACACAAGAATAGGAAAGGAAGCCCGCCCAAGCTGATGAATGAGAAGCAAGCAAAGGAGAGTGACAATAAAGCCACTCACCAGTAAGCAATAGGCGGGTTCAAAGTTCACTGTAAGCTAACAATATGTCTCGCAACAGACAGCACACCAGCTGTCTAGTAAGTGAGATTAATAAAACCAAGAGATAATAAATATTCTAGAAAATAAGATATTAGCTTTTGAAGAGTCAACTATAGTGAACTTTTTTAAAGCATTAACAAAGAAATAATATAGGGGCCTGACGATTCAGGAAGATGAAGGGGAAATGTAATTAAGAAGAGTCCATCACAAAACAAGTAAGAGAATCAAAGCCTACAATTTATAAATCGTACAGATATTTATTGATGATCAGTTGCAATGTTTAGATCCAAGCCAATATTTTAGAAAATAGGCTCAACCAAATAACAAAGTATCATATATAACGATCAACAAAGATTTGTACTAGATTTTTTGCTATAAAAATGAATCCCTTGCAGTAGTGTTTCATCTAGATAGATCTCCCTTGGCTCACTTGTTTATTATACACAGTGCCAATGATATTATGCAGCAGTTGAAAATACATTTATGCTTCAGGAGACATAAAAGGGTAATTATGCAACATATATTTAGGCAGCAGTGGCTCATAATTTCCAAATTGTAACATGAATAAAAAAAAATCCCAGTGCTAGAAAAATTTTAATCAGCATACCACCTTAAAAAAGGTTCACCAACACTTGCTTGGAATTGACTGACAGCTATACGTCTGAATGCCTTGTTCTAACTGCACTTCCGACATCCCAGAGTAACATAGTGTGCAGGTGCAGAATGCCGATAACCATATGTTATTCCCCACAAATGACTGACCTATTTTACAGCCCACTTGTAATTTGGCCCTTAAGGGTTGGGACATGAATGTATGGGCCTACAAACTCAGCAATGACCTAATGATCTAATTATGTATTTTATGTGAAAGAAATTTCAGATTTTGCTCAGCCAGGTACTCATGACAGCACATTTTTATAACATGTATTCGTTTGCTCTAATATGCACCTAAAAACAAGTTTCGCACTTATAAAATGCTGCCCAAATGTGGTCACCCAGGCACTGATATATCAAACATAAAATCCACCTATCCACACAAATACCGAGGCAGCACTAGTAAAATATTGTCTTTACTGACATCACACAATTTATAGGTAAAACCATCTCCGGTTTGGAAATTGAAGGCCACATTAAATCTATGGTGGAAGCAAAACTGATGTGTTAGAAATACTGAGTGCACATTTTTGTATAATATGAACTTGGATGGGAGAGAGCCGAACAATAGGGGTCGGGGGAGAATGGAAAGGGGCGACCATTCGGTCCCCCCGAACGTATGGTGGAGTACCACGATCCCCCCGGGAAGCCATCTTGGGCGGGAGGCGAGCCTCGGCTGGTATGCCCGAAGCGGCGTAGCCGGGGCGCGCCTTTTTCCCGCCCTGGAGTGGGCTGGCCTAGACACTGACGCGGCCGGCCACGCCCTTTGGGGCAGGCAGGGGCGGGTGTACGCCCGCCCTGAAGACGGATAAAAGGAGCAACAAGCCAAGAAAGCATCCTCTTGTTCCTGTGCTCTGAAGCTGCACCTCCTCGCTGCACGTGAGCTCGAGACGGAACGAAGAGCCAATTTTGAGCGTTATAATCTTCTTGTTTGTTTTGCAGATACTCTGTCGGAGAATGCCTAAGAAGGTGGGAAAACGATTGACTACCGAACAGATGCTGCGAGTTCTCATGAAAGAGGTAACCGACCTAAAGAAGCGAATGGCGGAGAAAGACGAGGAAGGGGGGCCGAAACGTCCTCTGGCGGGAACAGCTCCAGGGGGAAAAGGCAAGAGGCCCAGGAGGGGAACAGCGGGGGGAGACGTCCCAGTTCCCTGTACTCCGCTCGAAGCACCCACTCCGGTCCCGGGGGAAGGAAATCCGATTCCCGTAGTGGTCACCCCTGTGTCCGGGGAGGATATGCCGCCCGAGCTGGCGGCACAATTAGCAGCGTGGTTGGGTAAAGGTAGCAAGGGCGCCACGGCTGATGACGCACATGTGTTGATGAAACAGCTGCGGGAAACAAGGGAAACGACGAAGGAACCATCGCCGGCTGCGGCAGTTGAGAAACCATCTGGGTCAGGTCCAGTCGCAGATACAGCTTCCGGTTCAGGTAAGCGGCCATTGCCGATTGCGAGGGATGAGTCGGCACCCTCTCGAAGGGAAAGGTTGGGTCAACATGTCCCTCTGGCTATCAAGGAGAAGATATGGGCAGGGGAGTATATAAACATTTTCTCGTTGCTTACCGATCATTATGAGATGGAGCATGTTAAGAGTCAAAAGGAGCTCATGCATCCGAGTGTTTGGCGCGCAAAGATGGCCGCCTTTAAGGTAAAGGAAAACATTGGTAATTGGGGCAAAGCATGGGGGTTTTTTACATCCATCTTAGGTGAACGTAGGCCCGAATTGCTGCCCGAATTGCCGATTTATCAGTCACGGATCATGGGGTATTCAGTGTCTCATGAGGGCAACCATTGGTTTTGTTACGACAATGTTTTCAGAAAAGCAAAAGAGCACGATAAAAACTTAACTTGGGATTGTTATGATTCTGTGTCCTGGTCCAAAATGGAGGATTCTGGTATGTTGAAGGTGCCATTGGTAGGGAGTTACGTGGGTGAATCCCCCCGCCAATATGCAGGGACGCCCTTTCGATCCGGTACGAGTAACGACAATCACTCGAGGCCGACCGGCAACGCAGGTAAAAGGGGGGTTTGTTGGAACTTTAACAGGGGGAAATGTACTAGGCCCCCGGGGTCATGCAAATTTAGGCACGAATGTGGGGGGTGCGGGCAATCATCCCATCCTGAGTCCATGTGCAGAGCCAAAACGGGTGATAACGGGGGTAGAGGAGGCGCCAAACAGGTCTGACATAGTCCGAGGGGCGCCTTTACCTACTCCGATTGATACCATGGCAATGATTCCCTGGCTCAGTGAATACCCGGATCACGCTTCCGCTGGGGTGTTACGGGACGGTTTTCGTATGGTTTCCGCATCCCAGTGAGGGAGTTCCGGGGTATAGCAAAATGTAAAAACCAGATATCGGTCTTACAGCATACGACCGTGGTACAGGAAAAGATCGGGAAAGAGGTGGCTCGAGGTCGAGTCGCCGGTCCATTTAATGTGCCACCAGTTGCTAACTTTGTTTGTTCCCCTTTAGGGGTGGTCCCCAAGAAGGACCCGGGTGAGTTTCGGCTGATACATAACTTATCAGCCCCACGTGGTCTTTCCGTAAACGAGGCAATAGACCCGGAAGTGTGTTCGGTGCGGTACGCATCCTTCGATGAGGCCGTAGCCATATTGAATCGCCTGGGGCCCGGAGCGCTGATGGCGAAATGTGATATCGAGTCAGCGTTCCGGTTGCTCCCGGTACATCCAGACGATCAGCGTCTCCTTGGTTTCATGTTTCAGGGTCACTACTACATGGATAGGTGCATGCCGATGGGGTGCTCTATATCGTGTGCCTATTTCGAAAAGTTCAGTTGCTTCCTGCAATGGGTCTTCACAAGGAAGACGGGGTTTAAACATGTTATGCATTATCTCGATGACTTTTTGTTTCTGGGGGCAGCCGGTGATCCAGAATGTGGACAGGCTTTGACTGCATTTAGTGTCTTGATGAATCAATTTGGCGTGCCATTGGCACCGGGTAAGACTGTGGGTCCCTCGACTTGCCTTGAGTTTCTGGGGATCGAGCTCGATTCCAAAGAAGGTTGTTTTCGTTTACCAGATGACAAAGTGTTAAAATTCAGGGCATCCTTGCAGATGTGTATAAGTGAGTCTAAGGTGAAGCTACATCAATTACAGCAGTTGGTGGGACAGTTGAATTTTGCCCTGAGAGGCCCGCCCCTTTTCTCGCTCGATCGCTCAAGCCATGGTCGGCTTGAGGGAGGGTCATCATCGCACAAGGCTCTCGGCAG
This sequence comes from Lissotriton vulgaris, assembly GCF_964263255.1. Taxonomy (NCBI): domain Eukaryota; kingdom Metazoa; phylum Chordata; class Amphibia; order Caudata; family Salamandridae; genus Lissotriton; species Lissotriton vulgaris. The sequence continues at coordinate 430,905,872 of NC_141685.1, read as the reverse complement.
AGGTTCGCCAGGACATGCGCATTTGGCTGGCATTTCTGGCGGATTTCAATGGTCGAATTGTCTGGAACAAAACGGCCGTGTCCTCTGAGGAGCTAGGGCTGTGGACGGATTCGGCAGGGAGCATTGGTTTTGGTGCCATATTCGGCACACAGTGGTCGGCACAAAAATGGCCGTCATGGTGGCATGATAGTGGTCTGACGAGCAACATTGCTTTCCTAGAACTTTTTCCCATACTGGTGGCCCTGAGAACTTGGCCTGAGGGGTTCAGAGATCACTCGGTGGCATTCTGGTCTGATAACATGACCGTTGTTGCGTGTATCAATAGCCAGGCAGCACGATGCAAATGGATTCTGAGATTGCTCAAAGAAATTGTGTTATTGTGTATGCAATTGAATGTACTATTTAGGGCACGACATGTCCCGGGGGTGATGAACCAAGCGGCTGATGCGCTTTCTCGTTTTCATATGCAGGCCTTCTGGGGTTTTCTGCCCACAGCGGACCCGGTGGCAGGACCCTTTCCCGAAGCTCTCTGGTCTCTCGGTGCCCAGAACTACAGGACCTCGTGGGAGAGAGTTTAGCACCCAGGACGAGGAAGGCATATGAAGGGGCGTTCCGTTCCTATTGGGCCTTTTTGGGGGCAGCTAGAGGGGAGCTTTGGGGTCAGGAGGAGTTGGTAGTGAAATTCCTGCTGTCGTTACGTCACGCAGGCAAATCAGTGGCTACGGCCCAGAGGCATCGGGCCGCCATTTCCTTTGTGGCTAGGGCTCATGGGATCCAGGACCCGACAGCGTCTTTCGTTGTACAAAAAGCGCTACGTGGGTGGCAACGCCTTGAGGGTCGCAGAGTAGATGAAAGGCGCCCGATAGGTTTGGATAGGTTGGCCCTGTTATTATCTAAACTCCCTGCAACATGTTCATCCCAGTATGAAACGGTGTTATTTCGAGCCGCTTTTACGCTGGCATTCCATGGGGCTATGCGAGTAAGCGAACTAGTGGCGAGGAACAAGCAGGATGTGATGGGGGGACTGTGCCGAGAGCACGTTCAGATCAGAGGGGGGACGATGACTCTCTCGTTCGTCAGGTCCAAGACCGATCAGGGTGCAAGGGGTGATTGCATAATCATACGAAGGATACCTGGGTCCTCCATGTGCCCGGTGAGTTGTGTAGAGGAATATTTGGCACACAGAGTGGCATCATGGGGGGGGACCTTGTTGAGACACGCTGACACCACCCCACTGACGAGGTTTCAGTTTCAGCGGGTGCTTGCGATGTCGATTACTGCTGCGGGCTTGAACCCGGGCGAGTTTGGGACCCATTCCTTTCGGATAGGGGCTGCTACAGAGGCTACAGCCAGGGGTCTGAATGTCGAACAAGTTAAACGTGTGGGGCGTTGGTCCTCCAATTGTTATAAGAGGTATGTGCGGTTGCACATGTTGTGAAGCTGTAATGATGTACTCACGCTTCTTGTTTTTGTTTGGTTTCAGTTGCGCAAGCCTACGAGGCGGGGCCGACTATGCAGTCGACCCAACACCGGGCCAGCGGTCAGACATCACCGGCTGTGAAAGAGGAGGTGTGGGTCGTGGGCCACTCATACGTGAGGCGTGCCGCGGACGTATTCAAAGCAGGTGATATGATTCACGTGGCTGGGGAATACGGGTACAGGGTGTCCTTCTACGGAAGGGGCGGACTCTGTATTGACCAGTTTCAATCATTTTTCGAGGGTTTGCTAGGGCGGACGAGGTCACCGCCGTCTATAGTCATAGTACATCTTGGGGGTAATGATTTGGTCACCACTGGTAGACGACTTCTTCTTGAGGCGATGCTTTCCACTGTAAGTTGGTTGGCAAGGAGAGTTCCAGGGTGCACGATTGCATGGTCCCATATGATCCCACGAAAAGTATGGCGGGGGGCTATTTCTGTTTCTGCTCTGAATCATTCAGTAAGAAAAATCAATAACAAAGTGAGTAGATTGTTCCGTTCCAATACACTGCATTCGATTTCGCATGGTTGTATTACTGGTGACAGTATGTATTTAGGGGATGGTGTTCACCTGTCCCGGGTGGGGAACGAGTTACTCATAGGAGACGTGGTAGCTTGGCTAAAGACTTTAAGACATGACCTTTAGGTAGGAGTTTTGTGGGGGGTCCGGATAGCCGGTCAACTATCCGGCCTGTGGCGGTAAGGTCATGATCGGTGAGCACTAATTGGTAGATCCCTATGAGTGGGCGTCACCCATTACGGATGGGAGCGCTCGAGGGAGGTGGCCATTGGCCCCTCAACGGGGAGGCGGTTCCTTCTAAGGATGGGCCGCCGAAAGGAAAGGAAAGGCGGTCAAGGCCCCTTCCTGGGTAGGAGGGGTTACAGCCCCCTCCTGGAGAATTTCCCGGGGCCAGGTCATCTGCGACGGCAGATGTGGTAAGTTGTGTGGGGTTTGGGAGGGGGGTCTACGCTACCTTCTAGATACCTCACACGAGTCCTCGAACGACCTTTAAGTGGCGTCGAGTTTAATGGGGCCCCCGTCAAGTCAAGGGAAATTGGTAGTGGCACTTGAGGTACGCCTCTGTGCGGTCGCCCCTCACAAGTGAGGGGGTCATTTCTGGTTTAGGGATCTTGACACCGGTTACGACCTTGCCGTTGGCCCTTAAACGTTAGGATGTACAATTTCAAATTACAAGTTAATATTTTGTAGGATGTTAGTTCGGCTAGGAGAACCTTTGTATTAGAGCATATGTTAAGGTTAGCCAAACATCGCAAATGTGGAAATGAAATTGTACATAATATGAAACTGTTATTTTCATGTTTTTAATTTTGTTTCATATTTTAATAAATACGGCCGGGAGGGTCACTCCCTCCCGTCTTCCAAAAGTTCAGAACTGTTTCCGGTTTCCCATCCTTGGGGATTGTGTTGCGAGGGGGTGGCGGGTATCTCGGCCATAAGGTCCTTGGGATCAAGAGAGATTAAAATGCTGGTAGGTGAAGGGATTGTCTTTTGGTGGTTTGTGTCCCACTATCCAGGGACTGGGAGTAAACAGTTGTTAAGAAAACAGTTATTTTTTCCATCGGATAACATCTTTAAAAATCTAATTCTTTCAATGTTATATATAACAGAAAATGTTGTATATTAGCACTCAACGCTTGTCCTATGATGAACTCCCAACAGCAATAGCAGCCTACAGGGGCCTTTGATCTTTAATTGTTCTTAATTGATAATAGGAGGGCAAAACATCAACAATGTGACTCCGCACTACAAGGCTTAAGCTGAGGGGATGATGTAACAGCCAACCATAATGTAACAAAAAAGGAATGATTTAACAAGCAAGCATGATATAACATGAGCGCAATACACCTTAAGACAATGAAAGCTTCCACATAGTTGCCAAGTGCCCGTATTTCTATATAGCCCTGCAAAGTTTCCCCGGTTCAGGCGTGCCTAGCGGCACCAGCCCAGGTTTTTTTTTAAATCTGGGTCTTGAACTCTTGCTTACTCCACTGTAAAACAAGCATTTGCAATGCAATAGGTCTCGCATTTATTATAGTTTGAGCTATTGGCATTGTAAATCACAAAGCCATTTATTTATGTGTTGACCTAAAAAGGAGAAAAAAAAGCATAAGACGCATTCAAAAATATGTCCATCAATTTCATTTTAGTCAATAAGTAGCTACGATGCAACAAGAATAACATTTGCCTGGATGTAGCCTAGAGTTGAGCTTGTTAAGGAGCATGAGTATAAACTTCAAAGATCACTCACAAAAACACACCACTTAACTCATGATTTCCGTTGGTGGAATGGAAACCAAGTACCAGTGCTGCTGTTATAACCAGGAGAAAGGCACAGCTACAGTCCTGGTTGTTCGTCGTATCCAGAGACACAACTTGGGGCGACCAGTAAAAGGGAACATTATTTTACATCAAGTTAAAACTGTCAAAGGATATATTGGGTAAGGGGTGGCAACAGAAACGTTTCACCATCTTTAGAGGCTTGTATATCCGAGGTGGCCAGTTGTATATACACTCAGCGTGGCACACCCCTCCAAAGTCAACAAGTATAGCGCTTGCAGCAGAGAGACAGGAGTTTTTTTAATCGAAACTGTGGCAGTGGTGTAAGCTTCCATTATGTGCACAGTGCCGCACAGACATACACAAAAAACCAGTGCATGTTTTCCTGCCACACATAGAATGGTTACTGAAAATGTATCCACAAAGTGTGCTTCCTCAAGCGTACATATCAGAAATAGCAGCAATTCAAGTTTACTCACTTATACATCACAGGCAGCAGCTTTCCTCCGCTTCTGTAACTGCGCATGATTGCATATGATGGAGAGCGAGGTGTGTGGTGTACTAGAGTGAAGTGTGTGCTAGTAAAAGATCACGTTTGACATGGTGCAAATAACAAGGTGAAGGGATGGTGTATATGAGTGATAGAAATATTTGCAAGAGGGAAAAGATAGCAACACATGGTTGTTAAAAGTTCCTGCCTGCACGTCATGACGTACTTTTCTACACAATCCAGGATGACATGGATGAGTGAAGAGAGGGCGTAAGGGGTGCGTAAAGAAGTGCCAAAGAAAGGGAGAGGCAGTATCATTGATCCGCTACTATCGTCATGCCTTTATGAGGCTGTAAACCTCCAAATTTGTGCGAGGGGTGCTCTGGTTTGAAGATTTATGCTACAGCAAATACAAACATAAAGATGTTCTATTTACAGCAATTCAGCACATTTCTCGGGCCTGCCAGCCAACAGATCAAACTCAGCCCACCGCCATTTGTACAGATCAAACAAAGTGTATGGCGTATTTAAAAAAGGCAATCATTAAAAACTAAAAAAGAATCAAATTCCTTCTGGATGGATCAAACCATGTGAACCACTTAGAGCGCAAATTATCCAAACCGCTTGGATGTAAAGGCTCGAATACATGTATATTTTTCAACAGCAGAGCGCTTGTATCCTTACCTGTGTGTGGTCCCATAGAGTTGTTTGTGCCCCAAAACATGCCTTTGTTCCGGATTGTGAACTGGATTCGGATTTCAGGCTCTCTAGTTTCAAAATCTGCAGGTCAACAGGTTCACCAGCCCCTTCTCTCCTACTACAGTTAGCACCCACCCTTCCCCTTGGCCTCAAGTAGCTAACGAGTTTGAGCTATTGACATTGCACATAACAATGCCTTTTATTTTTGTTTTCGTTTTTAAAACAGAAATAAAAGGCATTGTCATTTACAATGCCAATAGCTTAAACTCGCTTAATGCGAGACCTATTGCATTGCAAGTGCTTGTTTCTGTTGGCTCCCAACTCCTTAAAAGCTCTGCTACTTTAGAATAGCATTCATTTCTCTACTGAAGTCTTCAGGAAAAAAACAAAGGCTTACTTGCTCCCGGCATAAGATCTGTAAAGGAGCTCCCCTTTGCTTATTTTATCGTTCGATTAGTCAGCGACCCGATATAACCCCTCATGGTTAAAGGATGGCTTAAATGGGGAATGGCTTACTGATAAAATCCCTGTCAAACTTCGTCCCACAGAGAGACAAACCCAGGAGGGGGGCTCAAACTAGTATCGTGGAATATAGCTGGACTGTCTGCTAAATTTGATAACCAGGAATGGAGGGAGTACATCACCGGGTTCCAGGTAATTTGTTTCTAGGAAACCTGGGCGGTAGACTGCAGTCCCTTCCACTTAGCGGGGTATAAGTGTTTTTCTGTGCCCGCTCAGAAATCAGTGTCTGGGAGAGCTATGGGAGGACTGTTTATATTCGTGGATTTGCAGACGGAGGGAGTGTGGACCAACCTAAATTGGACCACAAATAATATGCAGGCTCTTGGGCTCCATATAAATGGGTTAAATGTAATATTAATTAATCTGTATAATGCCGTAGCAGCTAAGGGGAATGGCTCTATAATAGGTGAACTAGATAATAGACTTAGTGCTGAGATTGCTCAGAGGAAGGGGGCGGTGGCCCCGTTTGTGGTAATAGCGGGCGATATTAATTGCCACTTGTGCCCCAATTTATTACCTATTGAAGAAGATTGGTCTCGCTGCCCGGTGGAGGAAGGTCCGCATTTCTAGCACACAAGCGCGGGGATTGAAATTGGTAGGGACCTGAAAAGCCACGCCCTTGAACATACTATCGATCTGGTTGTTATCAGTAGGGAAGGTGCTGTAACCCAACCTTTAAGGGCAGAGGGTGCAGCTCTTTCATTGATTATGTTGTGGTTTCTAGATTATTTAAGGACTGGATAAGAGGGGTCGAGATTGAGTGGAGTGTATTCAGTGACCATAACCCCTTAGTTCTCGAGATAATAGTACTCCCCCCTTGAAGAGAAAGGAGAGGGGTGGTGGCAGGTAGTATCGAGATGGTAACGGATCAGGGTAGACGACTTAGATGGTCTAAAATCGACGGGGACGCCTTCTATAAATCCCTTATGGATAGAGGGAAAGAACCGATTGTGGAGTGCCTAGACCTCTCTGTAGAGGGGCCCTCCATGGTAAAGGCATTTGAGACAGTGGCACAATTGATAGATGGCCTTTTAAAGTCCACCACGCAAGGGAGGGCAAATACTACCCCTAGATGGTTCTACAAAGATTGCTCGCGGGCACAGAAAGATCTAAAAATTAGCCTGAAAACTCTTCCACGTGACAAGCTAAGAATTGCGCAGTGTAGGACTGCATATAAAAAGGCGATTAAAAGTAGGAAGACTTCCCTCCAATCACAAGCCTGGGAAGACTTAAGGGATGCAGCAGTCAGAAGGGACGCGACTGCGTTCTGGAAAATAATAAATAACACTTGTTTCAAGGATGCTAATACCCCTGAAATTGGTACATCTATCCTGCCAGAACAATGGTATGATCATTTCAAAGGTTTGTACAACCACATGGAGGAGAATAGTCAGGATATTGGGAGGGGTTGCCAGTGGGTTTCCTCGATAATATTTACGCTGGAGGAAATTGTAGTGGGTATTCAGGGCCTAACGCGAAATAAAGCCCCAGGACCAGACGGTATCCCAGCAGATCTTTTAAGTAATGTGGAACTGTGGTCCCCTATCCTTACAAGGGTGATAAATGCGTCTGTCGCAACCGGCCTCCCGCAGTCATGGTCATCGGCAACAATAGTGCCCATTTTTAAAAAAGGGAATAGGGATAACCCTCAGTGTTATCGACCTATCTCGCTGATTGATGTGACAGCTAAAGTCCTGGGCCGAGTGGTCTTAACGCGCCTTATGGACTGGGCCGACGAACATCAAATTATTACTGACGCCCAGTATGGGTTCAGGGCAGGGAGGTCGACGACGGACCAATGTTTGAACCTTTATTTACTGGTGGTGAAATATACTATTGCAAGTAATGAAGCGGTATATCTAGGGTTTATGGACCTTACTGCAGCATTTGACCATGTTAACAGAGAGAAGCTGTGGGCTCTGATGAATAGATTGGGGGTTGATCAGGGACTGGTAAATATTCTGAGAGCACTGCACTGGAATACCTCCGCTAAAGTGCGATATAATCTGGAGGGGGGAACCATGGCACCTTTCCCCTGCACTAGCGGGGTCAGACAGGGTTGTATTCTGGCCCCTTTTTTATTCTCCCTGTACATAAATAACCTAGACCAGGCGTTAGGTAAACTAAAGGTGGACTGTCAAAGAGTAGGGACTAGGCCCGTTCCAGTGCTGCTCTATGCAGACGACGCGGTATTATTAGCCCGCACCCCAAAAGGACTTCAGTGTCTGATAGATGGGTTTGCTAGTTTTATGGACACCCTAGATTTATCGGCTAACCTGACTAAGTCCTATGTTGTGCTGGCTGGAACTAAACCTTGCAAGAAGTTTTCCTATAAAATAGGCGCACACAAAATAGGGCAGGTACAGACTTTTTCTTATCTTGGCATGTTATTTGATGGACTTTTACATTTTAAAACACAAATTGAAGAGCGATGCACTAAGTTAGTGGCCTCGACCAGCGCTATAATGAATTATGGGTGCAGGCTGGGTCGGTGGTCACAGGAGCAAATAATGAATCTGGATAGCTCAATATGTTGTTCAAAAGTGGTTTACGGGTCTGAAGTTTGGGGTTTTGTAAATGCCCGCCAGCTACAGAGGGAGGAGAATAAATATCTGACTAAAGTGCTCAAAACCCCACAAAGCATACCTACCCATATCATTCACGAGGAATTGGGTAGGGTATATATTGAGGATTTGGTAAAGGTCAGACCCCTTATGGCTTGGCTAAAGATTTGGACCAACACGGAGGCAGACCTGAGTAGACAAATCATCAGAGATTGCCTTGATAGGGACAAAGGAATGAGCATTCCTTGGTTAAAGTACGTGAAGACTTCGCTTGAGGGAATTGGCTGTAAAGACCTTTTTATAAAACCATTGAGATAAACATAGGGTCAAGAGAATTTTCCTGGATCAGGCAGTCTCACGTAGAGCAGCAGTGGAAGGAGTTAAACCTACAGTCTGCGCTCATAGTATGGTAAAGACTGGGGAGGGCATGGAACCTTATCTCGCTCTAATGTTTAATGCGCAGGATAGATTTTTAATCACTCGTTTTAGGCTCAACCTTTTACATCATCTACTGGATGATCCGACAGGTTTTACTTTAACTGTTGAGCAGAAGGGTTCCTGCGGCTGCGACAATTGGTCTCCGCAGGATAGCCTTCATTTTGAATTATTATGTCCATTTTATGCTTCACCCAGGCGCAGTTTTTTAGTAGGCATTTTAAAACAGGTCTAGTTTAGACATGCTAAGGTCGCTCTATTATTCTTGCAAAGGGCCAATGATTCTCGAAACGTTGTTTTGCATTATGAATTTTATTAAATGTTGCTCTAAGGCTAAGGAATACAAGAGGGCTGTGCTGAATGAATTCTCAGTCAACGGTATTCAGGAATCTGTTGTGGGCAGGTGATGTTCATGAATTGTATTTTAATTGTTTTTTAAAATTGTATAAACATGTACTTTTATGGTGTTTTTTAAATACCGAATAAAGAATTATTGATTGATTGTAAGATTAGTCATGTATAGCGCTGATATAACCAGGAGTCGTCGTGCGCTTTTAAAGAAAAAAAACATATTGCATAGTTGTGAAAACTGACACACTGAACAATGACTTTTGGCTCAGGAATTCACAATTATAATTTCTGTCTGACAGTTCCAGATTTCAGCCTGAAAATTTTGCCATCATTTGAGGTTCAAAATATTTTGATTTGTGCACTGTTCTGCCCAGGCAAATCACGAACTGTTTATATATTTGAGAACATTTTTATGTTCTATACCATCCACATCAGGCTGAGAGAAGCCACCTGTCGACACAAACAACTATTTACTAGTGGCAAATAAAGATATAGGCAGAGCTCTTAAGACACATGGAATGTTTTCTTTGAAAGCACATGCAGCTCATTGCCTTGTCTTGTGTGTCTGAGACAGCAGTGTGTCCAAACTTTGTTTATACTTCAAGTTAACTTAACTCACAACTAAATTAACTAGTCTGGGGTGTCAATGACGCTTGTGCAAATGATGTACAACTGCTGTATTGCCGGAGACAGCTTGAATTATCGTAATCGTGTCACAGATTTCTATCGCCTCTAGGGCCTGTAGGACTGCCCATCTGTGGAAGCCATCCCCACACAGCCCGCTCTTGGAGACGGCGATAATCACAGATGCCGCCTGCAGCAGTACCCACTTAGTAATGTGCCTCAGTTTAATATGCATGAAGGGGGGTGGGCGGGGAGACGCTCTGTGTGTATGTGCAGAGGAACAGACACCATGAGGGTCTGTCATTAGCTACCTCTCCTGGGATATCTTTCAGAGAATCGAAAAAGTGCGACATAACTAGGGGGAAATGTATACTGAGTGCAGCGGAATATACAAGGCAAGTGCCCACCCTCTGTCCCAGGAGAGTACCACGTGAAGATAGTGTATTATACATATGGTGCGTGGCGTCATCGGTGATCTCAGTTATGATGCCGATTGTGATGTCTTCGGTGATGATCTTCATTCCCCTGTCATAACAGTGACTCCAGAACCCAGCGACTTCAGTCAGTGAGTAATCAAAGAGTTATGCAACAGGGGTGTGGCTATTGGTGGTGCCCGAGGTGCCTCCACTGCCCAAGGAAGGAGGCATTTAACTTCCCTGCACAATGTCCCATGGAACCAGTGCTACGGCACTGAGTGTAAAAAAGTTCTCTGTCCAAAAAGCGCTACGAGGTTGTAAATGGAAGATAAGCGCTATGCAAATGTCGGTACTATAATCAACAAGCAGAAAGACACAGCACATAGACGCATTTGCTTCTCCACAGCCACAGTATGAGCCTTGTACCCCTGGCAGTAGGAAAGCCAGACACTACACAGACCCTTCACGGTGCGTCCGGCGGTAATACCGCTGAAAGCAGCTGCCGCCGCTGCAATAAGGATTCTGCCAACACTAATCTTCTGTGGTGCGTGAAGGTCCAGCCTGGCCAGGGAGCAGGGGCAACAGAAAAAAGGCTAAATGGATTAACATATTTACATGGTCACAGGCCACGGCTGCGTCTCAGGGGCCTGCTAAAGTGGTCTCCCATTACTTAGGTAAATGAAGTTTACCATTTGCAAACGGCTTATTTCCTTCGCTCCAAAGAAAGAAAACAAGAGAAGGACAATGAGTATACACACATTTCATACAAACCAAATCAAAACCAGCAGTCATAGAAGGAGCATAGACTATACACGGTCCTGTGACAATAGCAGAGACGAACACCCCAAAGGAAACACATGATGGGATGATAAGCCCGCGAGAGGTGCGCGCGCGCTCGTCACAGCGAGCGATCTGTTTTCCATTATCGTGCCCGTGTCTGGGCACGATAATTGAAAACAGATGTCGGCGTGAGGGTAACAGACACCAATAGGCCATGGGCGGAGCAACGCGACCGCCCATGGCCTATTGCGTGCTGTCTTTCTAAGAAAGGCGACTGCAAACGCCAATTCCGTGGAGAGAAAGGAATCGCATGCGCAAGAGTGTGTGCGATTCCAGGGTCCGTTTTGGAACCCTCCACAAAAGGGCTCTCGCCTGCGCAAGCACTGCTGCGCAGGGCACGAGCCCTAAAAACTGGACTATAAGTCCCAATACTGGAAGAAACAACACCTGCAATGCAATAGATCTTACATCTGTGAAATTTACAACTATTGGGTTGTAAATATGAAAGTGGGCGCCGTGGTGAAAAATAAAGCGCAGCACTCGTGCATATAAAAGTTATAATAATAATAATAACTCTGAGCTTGTAAAGCGCCTGGTTACACTTGCCAGGGTGTCCCCGCGCTAAAATGGACTGAGCAACACTCCAAACAGAACCATGAGCCGTCAGCAATTAGGACTTTGGGAACAAATACGTTTTAAGTTCTCTCCGGAACACCGCCTCCGAGGTCTCCACACGGAGCCTGAGCGGAAGATTGTTCCAGCTACGGGCAACCAAAGAGTGGAAGGATCTTCCCCCATACGTTCCCTGTTAATCTTGGGGGTCATGCAACAATCCCGCACCCTGAGACCACAGGAGCCGAGTGGGCTTGTACAGCTTGATCAGGTTGTGCAAAAATCTGGGGCCCTTCCCCTGAATAATCCTATGACTAACACAGAGAATTTTAAACTGAATACGTTCCCTGATAGGCAGCCAATGCAATGCCTCTAAGGCCTTTCTAGAGGGAGCTCTTCTGGGCAGCAGCAACACCAGACGCGCGGCTGCATTCTGTATATGCTGCAGTCTTATGTGCATAGCGGCTCGTGAAGAGGGTGCCATGCTAATAGTTTCTTTTTTAAGTATTCTTAAAAGCAGTTGATGTGGTAAAATATTAAGAGTTGTGCCAGTGTTGTTAATATGAAAGCGGGTGCCATGCTGAAACCTAAAGCACAGAGCCCCGGGGTGGGACGGGGGTCAAGAGCAGACAGTTGAAGCCTGCTCTGTGTTGTTAGTTGTTAATATGAAAGTGGGTGCCATGCTGAAACCTAAAGCGTGGCGACTGAGGGCAGGACAGGGAAGAAAGACTGTAACCTGGGAGTTTAAATAAGCTGGAGCTGCGTTGGCGCCATTGTTGAATGTGTGTTTTGCAAGTGTGTTGATTGATTTGGGTGAGCTGCACATAACATAAGAAATGCGCGGCCACCATTATTTTGCCTGAAGCATGCCGGTTGAAAAAAGAACGTAATGCACACTTTAATACCACAGTGCTTCAAAAAATATAATATTGTATGAGGAGAGTTAATGGTGGGGCTGCCATTGGTGAAGCAAAAAACATAAGATAAAGCATGTCCGTGCTGCTTAAAAAAGGCAAGCAGTAGCAGGTTGCAGAAGAGCAGGTCCTACATTTAATAGGAGAAAGCCAGAAAATAGTGCTCCCAGACTGTAAATAAAACATACCGATTAACAACACGTTACAGGGGCTGTCCTCATATGAGGTTACAAAAGGAGAAGAGATTACTAAGCCTACAACCGAATCAAAATCCACCATTTACAGAGGACAGTAAGAGGAGCCAATTGAAAAGATGGGCGGAGTTTCAAGTCCATACCGGAAGACAGCATGTATCGAAGAGACATCGCTACCTAGGCGAGACCTAAAAAAAACATGTACTGGGGAACTCATCACGCAGTGAGTGACCTCAGAAACTTGGCAGCCAATGGCTATATGTGTTACCTTTAACTAACCATGACTGTTCAGCTAATAGTAATTTAGCATTCTACAACTTGTAGATTTGCTTCCATTGATGGATAAATAAAAAATCCCAGCATTGAAAACGCTATTAGATAGTAACCCAGGACTGGATAAATATAGTCACACACAACATTGAGTCACCGGGCAGCAATTCTTTCGGGTATCAAGGTAAACTATAAAATATTTCAAAAATGGTTTGCAACTTTCACCAGTACAGCCAACCGGCATTTTAGGAGCACACAACTGGTATTGGACATTATTTTTCAGTGTTTTCTCCACTTTTGTGAATAAGGTTCAACTTCCAAGTGGAGTTATCACCTCCATAACATAAGAGGTTTTCAAACTATTGTAAAAATGAAGATTGTGAGATGCTGGCATAAAATAACCACAGTACTAATTTCAGTAAAGGTGAAATGCTTCCGCCATGAATCCTACTAAATGGGCGGTTCCTACACTGAACATGTTGTACCAGTCATTACAATGCATTGTGGTATATGCAGTTCAAAGAGTTCACACTACTCACATTTCAAAAGTAATAGCAAGTGTACATTTTAGAAAGGTATCCAACTGTATAGCCCCCTTTATTATATTTCGTGTAAGTGATGACTGAGTTTGGTCTGTTGACAACAACCTTTACAATCATATGTCAACTACTTCAGCCTGCACGCCTCTCCACCATTGAATTAACTATATGTGTTAAATAAACATTTCTATTGTAAAATGGTTTTAATAATTACTCTTACAGCAGAGTACACGACTATTAAAATATATTGCTGTCAACAAGCCCCATGTTAGAAGTGTCCTGTTTTTTTAGTCAAGAACTTTATGCTTTCTGGAAAAAAATAAAGATAACAAATCCCATCATGAATATTTCTTTTGGGCTGAAAACCACTAGAGGATATTAGTTGCTGCTGTGACTGATATAAAACAAGGAGGCCATGCCTATTTTCAGTAGTTATACTTACACGTTAAGAGTGCGTTCAAGGACAAATAGGAAACATTAAATATAATCTCTTCCAAGAGTTTCACAAAATACCTATTGATTTTAATTCCTATCCAAATAAATCTGAGAAAATATTGACTGACTCGCGAAAGTTAACCATAATAAACATAACAGTGAGACATATAATGGTATAACTCACCATTTTCAAAACAAATTCTGAATTACAAGGAAAATCGCCACTTTGTGTTAAAAATAAAAAGGCAGCGAGGAAGAGGTAGACTGTTAAGCAGCGTACAACATCAAACTATATGAACCACTGAATGAATGGATAAATACAAAATATATTTGTTTACAACGGGAAGTCACTTACTTTGTTGAAAATGAAATATTCAATTTAGCTAGCAGTGAGAGGGCAGATGTGAGAAACGTGATGCAGCTTTCCTTTTGGAAAAACAACTGTTAATAACTTGCGAGGACTTTGTACAGCAGTTCAGGCTCAGATTCGTGCTCTTAGTAAATATCCGGGGTAAATATGTGAGGCATTTTGTGATTGGCCATTTGTACATGAATTCTGATTGGCCTCCTCTTTTCACTGCACGCGGAATAGTTCTTGTTATTTCAGAACCCTTCTCCCAAATATTTTACTTTTTTTTTTAGCGCAAATCACGCTGAGATCATGCCTTTCTTCGAATTTTCTTGCATACTTTTAAACTTGCATTTTAAAGTAGAAAAGCAATGCTGCATGCCTCAAAATGCAAAGGAAACCTATCGGACTGGATACAAGTCCAAACAATTGCCTCCGTCCTCATAGAAGTGTATTGCTCAACTCACTCTTATTTGGAGGGTGCCCACCAATCACCCTGCAAACCCTTTTCATTCTTTAAAAATGTTTTAATCCCATTGCCTAATAGAAAAACTCACCAAAACTCCTTACGCTGCCTTTTTTGGAGGATCAGTGGTTGAGAACTACGACTGTGTAGATTATTCTCACACAATCTATGCCTTACTAGCTTTATGGCTCCTGCTCTGTATTATCACTACCTTCCTTTTCTGGTCCAACATATTTTTTGCAGCCAGTGGCATTATTTTACTCATCTGCAGTACCCTGCTTTGCATATTGTACTATGTGCATTACTCAGTCTTCTGTGATAACTCACATTTTTGGGATAAATGCATACAACACACCGCTGCTCCTCTGTGCGGTAGCTGCCCATACATTTTAATCCCATATGCCCTCTGCCATCATATTGGGCAACCAACGTCCTGGTTGCTTACCAGAGCCCCAGTGTTTTTTCGCTTCTGGATGAGCTCCACACATGAAGGGTTGAGTCAATGTAAACCAGTGCAGCAGTGGTAGCTCCTCCACTTTGGTGGAGGAGCGTCGTCCCACCGTGGTGCTTTCGA
The DNA here is from genome assembly GCF_964263255.1 of Lissotriton vulgaris. Lineage (NCBI taxonomy): Eukaryota > Metazoa > Chordata > Amphibia > Caudata > Salamandridae > Lissotriton > Lissotriton vulgaris. Next base: position 430,890,861 of record NC_141685.1, on the reverse strand, counting down.
TCAGTGGAAAGGAAATAAAAAATGTTAATAACTTTAAGTTATTATCATAGTATCGTCATTGGCATCCTTTTCCAACCCCCCAACATAATATACATTTCCCATCAATAAACACACAACACAATTTTGGTTTGGGAAAAGTGGCTGCAGGTTTATTACATACACCGTTATGTAATAGGTGGGTTATCTTACGGGCGATCCAAGGGCAGGCAACCAACTGGGCCGCTTGCCCGCCTGATGAGCCAGGCAGCACTGGGGCGAACCCCGCCTATGCTGCCCTTACTAGTGATCCTCTCCCGGATCACGTGACCGTTGGTACCTTACTCACGCCCGTTTCAGGGTGGAGCGTCGCATAGCAAAACCCCGGTTGTTCAGGTCCACAACCGCCCAAAGGACTAGCGGGGCGCCGACACAGTTTCAGGGACCCTCCCATGAGGCTCCTCGGATTTGGCTCTGGCACCCCCTATTGTGCCACGCAGAGGTACCCTTGATACCGGCCCGCTTCCAGATCACCATGTAACTCCGCCTGCAATGAAAAAGAAAAACATTACAATATTCTCTGCCACCCTCCTGCCACCACCACGCCGGGTAAGCGGTAGGTAGGGAGACGGCGTGAGCGGCGATCAAAAGAGATTGCCAAAATGGTGGGGGAGGGCTATATACCCTCCCCAAGTCCTGGTCGCCCAGGAAGTGATGCCCCGTGCGCCGCTACCAGGCTGGAAGGGGGCGGGACTCCACTCGAGTCCGTGCCCCTGAAGACCTGACCTCTCTAGTGGCCCTCTCTGGGTGCCTCGGCCAGCTGCATTTTATGTTTTCTTTGCGGACTACTGCTCTGCTCACGGAGCAAGGCAGGGAAGGGGTGGTTTGCCCACTGCTAAGTGCGCAATTACTTTTTGGTTGGCCCTCTTGGGCCCCCGAAACCAGTCATGCCCACTTTCCCCGTCTCCATGCAGGCTGCATTACAGTCTGCATGAAGAACATGTCAGAATAGGAAGAAAAAAAAAATGAAACGTCATCTATTGACTCCCCCCCCCCCCGTGCCCCGCCTCACAGAGCTTACCTGCTTTGGCCACGGCTGGACTAGTGCACTCTATCTCTCACAGTTCTTCCCTCCGCTCCATTATTAAACACTGCAACTCGAGACAAGATATGAGCACCTTTCTGGCCACTCATGCACAACATTGAGAAGCGTCCCTCATAGGTTCCCATCAATACACAACACTATTCCAACCTGGCACCCTGCACTGCGTTGTTTTCTACTCATTTGGGCAATGCAATTCAAAGAGCACAGTTGGCGTGGGTGGAGCTGCTATGTGAGGCACGCCCTGCGCAGCTCAGCCCGCTGACTACAATTGATCTGCGGCCCACACACATTTGTATTGTATACTGGAAAGCAATTAGCAGAGACTTTGGAGCTGTAGCTGTCCAGTGCACCTCTTTGAAGAAGTCAATATATGTCTATATCACTGTTGAAAATGACCATCTTTGTGAGGTATTCTCCCAGATTTCTGCCTTTCTTTCAACCCATTTTTACTGGCTGTAGGTCTGTACAGTTTACTCCTCCTAACCAATGGTAAAATGCATGTCCTTTTGTCTTTAAAGATGTTAGAATTGGCATTCCCATAATTGGCACAATGAATTTACTTATAAATCCATAGTAAATGGTACCGCATGTACCCAGTGGTTGTAAATTTAATGCTATTAATGGGATGAAGCACCCACTTTGACACGGCTAAGATAGAACTATAAAGCATGTCTCCAGGACTGCCACTGCAGGCTGTGTGTGCAGTTCTAAACTGCCATTTTGACTTGGCAAAACAAACCGTTTGCCAGGCCTAAACTCTTACTTTTTAATACTTATAAGTCACTTTTACGTTTGGCCCTACATGCCCATAGAGCAGGGTGCATTGTAATTAAAATGTAGGGTATGTATATTTAATGCTTGACATGTCCTGGCAGTGAAAACCCTCTAAAGTTGTTTTCCATTGTTACAATGCTGGCTCTCCCATAAGAAAAAAACTGTGTTACATTATAACACCTAGTGCTTAATTGTAGTTTGGGAGCAATTAGGAAAATGATTCAAGGACTTATTTTCACAGTAATTTAACGTAATGGTCAAGTCAGATTTGATATTACTATTATATGAAATTACACTTTCACATAGTTGTTATTTTCCTACCTAAAGCCAAAAGGACCTTTCTGCAAGTGTCCAGTGGCACATTCCTGCTGATGGCTCCGTTGTGGTGAGATGCGGATTGCTCCTAGATAGTGGAAAAAGGGCTTGAGTGTTGACAGGTGTTTTTAATCCTATTGCAGGATGGACTCGGGGCTGTGCCCAGCTTCTTCCTGAGTTTCAAATGATGCATATCCTGTCACTGGCAGATGTAGCTCACTGATAGGCCTGCTTCCCTTTTATCCTCCTAGACAAGTTGGCCCCAAACCCAGTAGGAAGGGGAGCTACCGCAGAACTGGTATGGAGTGACGACAAGGAAATGGTTTGCCCATTATCATAGCCACAGCTCTTGTTTGGCACAGGGAGCTCTGACCAGGTAAGACAGGTTCTGTCATGTTGGATTTAGGTGAAGAGGTGTACTGAGGGATAGTTTACAGTGAAACACACAGAAAGTGCTGCAAAAGTGGGTATGTTCACCCCTGAGAACCTTCACCCTATTGAGTGGGGAATGACCAGGAGTTTTGCCCAACCGGAGTCTGGTACTGGGCATAAATGTGGCATCCCCAGTACCATCTGCAGAATACTACTGGACCTATGTGGAATAAAAAGGAGGACTACCCTGCTGTATGAAGAACCTGAAGGACGACTAAACTTGCTTGTCTTGAACCCATGACCCCAGAAGTGACATCCAGGGTAAGTTGGCAAACAACTAGTATGAGTTACAGGGACACAACAAACTTCCAGAAGCATCTCTCTCCCTGCAACTGCTCGCCACTGCTGGAGTGAGTCCTAACACCCAAGTGGCGTCCCCCACGTTTGTACCCTTGATTGTTTCAGGAGTGTACTTCTCCTGTCCACAAACTGCAAGAAGTGAACCTTAGAAATCGCATCTGTTGATGTCGACTCACAGGTTAGCTATTACTGAATGGTTTGCCCCACTGAAGAAGATCCGACTTCCAGAAAAGTTTTTCAGTCCAAACACAGAGGGCTTTACCCAGACTGATGCCAAGCTGAACCCAATTGGCATTGAGGCTTTACAAGGCACTGACTCTGAACTTTGTCTGCTCTGAGCTTTCCTGCCTCAATCAACAACTGCACCCTGTGCTTCAACAGTCCACTGTCATTGAGATATGTTTCAGATCCAACTTGCAGTTTTCCCCGCTGACAACTTGTTGATGACCCTCTTTTATTCTATAAAAGTTTCTAAGTCAGAGGGTAAGCTTTCCACTGAAAGAATCTGGTCCCTGTATCTAACTGGCAATCCATTGTGGTCAGCCTTAACTTTTGACCGGGTCTAGTGCAACCAAAAAACGCAGTTGGCACGTTTTGCTTTTTGGTGCTATTTTTATTTCAAACTTTAAAAATTCATATCTCTACTTCTATTTATTAGAGGTTTGTCATTTTGGTGACACTTTGTTTATTCAAATATACTCTATTGTTGTAAATTGGTTTCAGAATTTTTTTGTGTTGTGTATTCACTTTATCACTGTTGGAGGTCTGCATAAATAATTTACACATTGCCTCTAATTTAAGCTTGACTGCCTTGTGCCAAGCTGCTCGAGGTTAAGCACAGATTTTTTTTGTGACTTTAGGGGTTCACCCTGGCAAAGATTGTGATTATTATTTGAGCAGCAGTGCCCCCCCCACTATGGCGGAGGAGCGTTGCCCGCATGCGAGCTGCCTCAAAATGTCAGGAAAGGGAAAATAAAGTGATAATAAACATGTTTTATTTTTCCTTTCTCTGCCGAGTCTTTGGGGGTGGGGTCAGGGGGATTACGGTCACTGTAAGGGCAGTGGTATGCACTGGCATAAGGCCGTCTCAGGCCGGCCAAACTGACATGCACACTGAAGCTATCTCCAACCCGAGCTTCGTTGACAGGTTGGAGACAGCAGACATGGTTTCCCTGTCTCCCTAGGAGCGCAAATTCAGGGTGCTCAGGCCAATCCTGATGTTGCTCTAATGTATGAGAGCAGCTTCAGGATTGGTCGCAGAGGACTCTGGGAGCCTGTGCCTGCAGTGGACTTGGAAAAGAAGAGCATGATGCCGCTGACTTTAGGTAAGTTATTTATTTATTTATTTTATTTGTTCTTGATCGTCCTCCTGACCCCTTCCCCCTGCTCCACCGCCACTCTTCAATGATACCAGACGCTACTGTATTTGAGGTGAGTTCTTACCCATCTCAAACAATGCACCAACTTCTTACAGTCACTGTGTCTGCAGATGATGGCTGGGACTCATTCTTGGGGTAATCATTTTGATAAGATAGACCCAATCTGAACCAGCCATCTACCCATCTAATAGCCCCAAATTACATAGTTGAGTGCTGCGTGGAGGTATGGTGAAAGTTATTTAAGGTTAAGGGAACAGGGAAAGTCATTTAATAATGTGACTCAGTCATCTCACCCAAATGACACTCATTTGCCTACTTGGTACATGTAAAGTGCTGGTCTGGTCCCTTTGTATTGATTGTACTCGACCGCAGCCAGAGCTGACTGCTATGACAAACATGCACCTCGGTTAATCCCCCAATCATGTCTGCCTATTGAACAAATTAAAGCTAACACTTCGACTGTTGCCCTAGAACCAGTGGCCCTCGCGACATGTGACATTTTGGTGGATACAAGTTATTTCCTAAAAAAACAACATTTTTGAAACGCACAGTGCATATATTCGTCTCAGTAAGTGATATTCCCAGTCTTAGAGATGAATTTGAAACAAATGGAAGTTGTTTGTTTAAATTCCACTATTCTTTTGATTTATATAAAGCGAAACAGTGGAGTCAGACTTCGAGCAATATGACTACTCTTTGAGTTGTCTCTGTGGCACGGCAATGCAGTACTTGGCTATGTGTGACCCAGAATGTAATACAGCTGGCCAGGAGAGTGAAAGACTGCCACCTTGCCGAACCAAGATTGAGCTGCATGTAACAAAGGAATACCACTGAATCCTTGGAGATGCAGTGGTGCAGAAACTGCAAGAGAAGGCTCTGTGTCCTGAACAGCACACCCATGGTGTTGGGCGACCATGAAACTTTGACGGACCTGACGGTGACGGGGGAAAGGGTGGAGGACGAGCCAATATCACTCAAAGTAGCAGTAGAAATGTCGCATTGAGATATACGGGTATAGAAAGTCCAAGGGCAACACTGATCCATCAGTGGACCAGGGAATGCAGCAAAAAAATCCAGGCCCTATACAGTCGATTCCCTAGCTACAATCCTACCCACCATTCAGAACCTATGGTCTCATTTGGATACCTGGTGAGAGATAGCTCACACTGCACACTGCATAGCCGAACATGGACCCTTCATAGGAAAATTTGTTGAGCCTTGAGCACTAACCAAGAGGAGTGTATGGGATGGATCTTTGTACATGACAGCCATCCTGTTTCGCTTTTACTTATTATCACTAGCTACTCTCGATTTCCACGTCACACCCTGGTAACCGCAAAGCTCAATCAGTGACTGGTCGTTAGGACTGCAGAGGTTACCACATAGGGTCACAACCTGGACAGTTGACTCTTTCATCCTCAATATTCGGCATCCTGTTCCGCACACAACCTACAGTCTACCTTGTGCCAGGACCCTTGACTGAATATAATAGCCATCGGCCCACTGCCGTCAAAGTCATTTTTTTATACTTCCTGGAGCTTTACATCATGTACTTGGAGACTCTGCATCCAGAGACTGGTCTCGTCTGTGCACAGTCCAGCCGTGCAATGACATGAGGGTTATAATCATTCATTATAAGCCAGTTTTATTCTTTCTTAAATCTAAGAAATAAATCCAAAACATTTGGTGAGTCAGTTTTATAACATCAAAACATTAAGAAACTGAAAGCCAAGTTAGGGGCGTGGCCTGGCGCCGATGGAGTGAGCAGCACTGCTCGGGAGCTCCCGTCAGCCGGCCGCCATCTACAGCCATCCTGACGCCCTGCTTGGGGCCTGAACCCCCACAAGGCATCCCCACAAAGGCCAGCACAGAGGAGAGTCACCGGAGGTGAAGCGAGTCTCTCCCACGGCCCGGATCGGGCAACAACGGTGAGCGCGCCCGGGTGCACAGTCAAGATGGCGGCGCCCAGCGGGCACTGAGAAGCCCAGACAAAGAGCAATATACCAGCCCGAGGGGCTTGAACACAGGATTGCGGACCCCCCCTTAGGCCTAGCGCCGGCACCACGCTATCGGCTGGCGGGACCCCCGGGAGCAGGACGAGGGAAAAGACCTGCATTGTTCGCAGCGCCCAGGAGCGGGCAAAATAGCGGAACGCCGGGACTGCGGCGCTTGAAGGGGCACCGGAGCATAGCCAAAGACCTGTGGCGCGTCCCTCCCGCCCTTCAAGCAGAATCTGGCACAGGGCCTAGAAGCCCGGGCAGCAGAGCTGACGGAGAAAGTCCATGGGAGAAAACTCGGCGAGTGCGCTACTGAGCGCGGCCTGGACAGTGGCGCCAAGCGGGCACTGACGGACACGGAAGGAGTGCAAGCGGCCAGCAAGAAGGATTGACGTGTTCCCCTCTGGCCTCGAAGTCACTGAGCGCCCGCACAGGAAGGGCGCATGCACTGTTGGCGGACTTGGACTCACCGGTGGCACGCAATGACGGAGGCGCCTGGGGAGCTGCTGCGGCGTGGCTGGAGGCCTGCAGGGCTCCCCTCCTGGCCCCCTGGGCCCAAGTCAATGTGAGGAGGTACTGACAGGGAAGCACAGGAAGACCAGCAGGGAGGGAGACGACGAAGATACCAGAGGGCCTCCCTGGTACACCGCAAAGTGCAACAATTGCTGCGTGGCCTGGGTTGCTGGAGCTTGGGTAAGCAAAGGGAATAGCGCCCTGAAGGTGAGGAGGCAAGACCCTCTATAACTGACGGACCCCATCACCCACACAATCCAAAGGGTGCATTCACACAGAGCAGAGGGGCTTGATGACCTCAGAGGGCATTAACCTGAACCCCGAAGAGAGTGGGCTCAAGACCTATGGAAGCCATGACCAGGATCTATAGAGCCAAATGCGTGGCAATCGCATCTTATGGGGCAGACATATGGGGCTACGTTTCAACCCCAGGCATCCAAATCGCAGAAAACAATTTTATACGAGCGTTGCTGTCACTCCCGAAATCTTCTCCCACACACTCAATCCACAATGAAATAGGTTTGGGATATGTCTCTGATCTCTTAAAAATGTCCCCAGTGTTATGCTGGATCAAAACCTGGACAAACGAGGAAATCAGTTTGAATCATCGCATCCTCAAAGATTGTATGTCTCTGGACAAAGCTGACAATATACCGTGGCTGGCGTATGTTAGAGCGGCATGCGCGAGGCTAGGGCGCCCGGAAATGTACTCTCTTCCACAAAACCTTAAAAAAGAGGATGTAAAGTGGGTCAAGCAGCATTTCGGAACCTTGATGGAGTGTGAAAGGGAAACGGTTGAACTTTGTAAGCCTATTGTGAGATCACTTTTCCAACTTTCCACATCCACAGCCATGGAACCTTATTTAAATTATGTTACCAAGCCTTATCATCGCTTCCTGCTTATAAGGTTTAGGTTCAACCTGATCCACTTTGTGCTCGGCTCGTATACAGAGTGGGGCACCCCAGAAAATTCCCCCCCTTGTACTTGTGACTGTTTTTCTACGCAGGACACTCTGCACCTAGTCATGCTCTGTGAGCACTATTTGGTGCCTCGGAAAAAATTCCTTGTCCCTATCCTGAAACACTTGAATTTTGTCCAGGTACGGCCTGCTTTATTATATCTACAGATGTTGAACTCGGTGCAGGTCACATACGGTGTAGCTTGTTTTTTGGTAGCAGCTGCCAGACAAAATAAAAAAAGAACTGCCGTATCAACTAATCACCAAATCTGACACTTGTAAAACCTTGGTGGGAATGTTCTAAACATGCTGAAATGGGTACTCCCCATATCTATCGATTCCGTTTTAAACTTGTTTTTTTTGCGTTTATAATGAAGGAGTAGCAATCAATTCTTATACCTGTTTAATTGTATTTTTAACCTGATTTTATGTATTACGTATTGCTTTTATGGTTTTAATCAACCGAATAAAGTTCTTTTGACTGACTGACTGACTGACTGGGGATTGTGACACTGGGAGTGGACCTGCAAAGCCTTCAGAGCAGCTCCCAAGAGAGGAAGGGGCGGAGGAGCAACCGGGCTGGACAGCACAAGGCGCGGAGGCACCAAAGACAGCGTGCTCTGGGTGAAGGTGACGTCAAGAGGCCCACGAGGACGTTGACGCCTGGCGCGCCTTGGGAGTTGCCATGGGCGGGGGGGCGCCTGGGGACTAGGACCAGCCTGCCCCCGTGAATGAGGTTGACGACATCCCATGAGCACACATAGCGCCCAGAACATCGTGGGGCACGAGGACACCATGGGGAATACTCTGAAATGGAAGGAGTAGGAGGAACTCGCAGCGGGCAGACCCCCAGATGAGGCTGAGAAGTCTGCAACGGGGAAGGACCACCCAGCAGACCCTCCGCTACAGGACATATTGCAAGCTATCACCACCTCCAGCGAATGCCTGGAAGGAAAAATTGATTCTCTCAGCCTGGACATGGGATTGCTCCGGGAGGACCATAAGAAACTAGTGGACCGGGTCACGACAACCGAATGAACATTGGCTGAGACTGTCCCGGCGGTCACAGATATGCAACACCGAATGACTGTGCTGGAAACCAAAGTGGGAACGCTGGAAGAAAGGTTGGAGGACGCCGAAAACCGATCACGCAGAAGTAACCTGCGAATTGTGGGCCTGCCGGAGAAAATTGAAGGTCGCAACATGGCTGACTATTTAAAAAAATGGCTCAAGGACGAAGTGGCGCTGACCGGCCTATCGAATTTCTTCACCCTGAAGAGGTTGCACCGCGTCCCGGCTAAACCGCCCGCACCAGGTGCCCCGCCACGAGTGGTGATAGCGAAACTCCTCCACTACAAGGACCGAGATCACATCCTAACTCAGGCACGGCTCATAGGCGACATCCAAGTGCACAACTCAACAGTGTGCATCTTCCCAGACTTCTCCCATGAGGTGCTGCGCCGAAGAGGATCATTCCGAGATGTGAACAGAAGCTACGCCAGCTGAACTACAAATACCTGACACAGTATCCAGCCACGCTGCGGTTGACCACGACGGAGGGCACAGAATTCTTCAGGACTCCGCTGGAGGCATCTGACTGGATAGACCGTCACGGCGGAGCAGCGCAAGAGCAGAACCCGACATCGGGACGGAGGCGAGGACTTCGCTCACGACACCGGAAGCACAGGACTGAGATCCTGGTGCCTCCACAGGAGGAGGCACTGCTAGAACGACGAATTGCAATACAGGTGGTGGCGCTTATCAGTGGGGGAACTGACAACCCAGGTCCTCCTGAGAGTGGCAAGGAACAGGCAGACACGGGCTCGGAGATTGGATCCAGCGAGTCTGAAGCACAGAGCCTGACATTGCCAGATGTTACACCGCAGACTGCGGATGGCATCATCTAGTGGTGGGGAGTGAGAGCCAGTGAGAAATACGACCAGACTGCTGCAAGACACTGCAACATCTGTATTAAGATGCAGGGACACACGGGGGAAATGTGGCTGAGGGGCGGGTCACTGAAGACTTTGTGGGGGATGGCGGCCGCAGAGACTGGGAGACCACTGACATGGGGCCACCCCTGGAGATTGACTGATTGAACTGCAAGCAGTCACTTGTAGACTTTTTCTGTGGTTTGGATGGGAGGGGTTTTCCTACTTATCCTGGGGAGTGGGAGTTGGGGAACATGTTTACTGTTGACAAGGGGGGTACCTTGAGTTGCGCTATATAAGGAACACTATGGAAGGGAGAGTGGAGAGCGAGGGGAGGGCATTGCTCAGCCTGGGTAGCGGCCGACTTACCAAATCCAGTGTCAATAGCTGATAAACAACACTATAAATGTATGATGTGGAACATTAGGGGCATGCACACCATGTCAAAGGGCCACAAGGTACTCTCATACATTAGAAGACGGGGAGCCCAGATAGCCCTCCTGCAGGAAACACACCTAACACAGAAGGAAGGACAAGCACTACACAAAAGATGGAGGGGCAGCTCTACTACACCACCTATTCAGCCTATGCAAGAGGGGCGTTATTATGGATCCAAGCAGGGGTGCCGTTCCAGTTGCTATCCTCCCTGGTGGACCCAGATGGGCGCTATGTAGCAGTAAAGGGGAGACTAGAGGGCTGAGAGATCCGCTTAGTTAGCGTCTACGCCCCCAACGTGTATCAACCTACCTTCTTTATGACACTGAACCACAGACTAGTGCAATACCTGGCGGCTACGGTCATAACTGGGGCGACTTCAATAGTGTGGAGAATTTGCTGCTAGACAGGTCCCATCCCCCATTGCAAAACTCCCAAGCGACGCGCGCTTCCCAAGCATTTACAGCATGGAGACAGAGCTGGGGACTGATAGATTCATGGCGTACCCTGAGTCCACAGGGGAGGGATTACTCCTACTTCTCAGCATTCCATGAAGTACACGCACGCCTAGGCGCCTTCCTCTGCTCTGTAGACGTCTAATGCCATGTCACAAGCGCAGAGTACCTTGCGCTCACCATCTCGGACCACAATCCACTGCTCATGTTACTGCAATGGGCACACCCACCAGCAGCAATCCCCACATGGAGGCTCCGCCCAGACACCCTGGAAGACCAGGTCTTCAGAGAGATCAGAGGCAAAATAACGCACTACTTTCAAAATAACAAGGGCACGGCTGGGTCACAGAATGTAGAGTGGGACGCGTTCAAGGTGGTCTTGCGGGGTCAATGTATCACACGGGCCACGGGGGTTAGGCGCACCCTCACATGTGAAGTAGAGGAGGCAGAGTCGGCACTGAGACAGATAGAACGCAAGAGGCCGGGACGTCCAGAACTGCACGCAGCGCTCTTAGACGCTAAGGAGGAAGTGGCGAAGCAAACACAGAGGCTTCTTAGATTCGATTATAAGAAGTGTTTCGAACGCACGCATGCTGAAAGGGACAGGTCAGGCTCACTCCTGGCGTGGCTGACGAACCCGACAACTAGGGGCACTCCTCTAGTGGATAGAAGATGAAGGGGGGACCAGGCACTATGCGCCAGACAAGATCAATGAGATCTTTGCGCGATACTATGCCAACCTCTACACTAAGACGTGCATATGCGAACCGGTAGACATTAAGGAATATCTGGCTGACCTGCTGTTAACAGTTCTGAGCCCTGAAGTGGCGGACTTACTCAGGGCTGATATTACCCAGCGGGAGATTCGGGTCGCTATCAAGTGCATGGCCCGAAACAAGACCCCGGGCACAGATGACCCCCGGCTGAATTTTATACAACATATACAGAGGAGCTGGCCCCCCCCAACTGGCTGCGATGTACCAGGGGGACTGAGAGTTGGGAGAACTGCCAGAGAAGCCCTTATTATCCCTATACCCAAACCTGGGAAGGAACCGCATGACTATACGGCCTACAGGCCACTGTCCATGCTAAAAATGGATTATAAGATCCTCAGTAAAATCCTAGCAACGCGTCTTCTGCCACACATGCCCCTACTGGATCACGCAGACCAGGTAGAATTCATCCCGGGCCGGAACACGGCCATAAACATCCGGCGGCTCCTGGCAGTAATGGACTAAAAGGGGTATGATAAACAAGCGGCGGCAGTGTTCGCAGTAGATATCGAAAAGGCGTTCGATAGCTTGGAGTGGCAATATTTGTATGAGGTCTTAACCAAGATGGGGCTGGGGGAGGGATTCCTGACATGGTGCGGCTCCTTTACACATCCCCTACAGCACGTGTCCGCACTGGGAGGATTATTTTGCCCAGGCAGAGAGTGGAGAGAGGCACGAGGCAGGGATGCTCCCTCTCCCCGCTCCTGTTTGCCCTAGCCATGGAACCTCTGGCGAGCAGGGTCAGGAGCGGCAGGGACTACCGGGGCTTAAAAACAGCGGCATGGCAGCATTACATCGCACTATATGCGGACAACCTACTAATATTCTTGCGCAACACAGATGGGGAGTTGCGGGGCGCACGCAGCATGCTAGCTCGTTTTAGCACCATGTCAGGCCTCAGGGTTAACTGACAAAAATCCAACCTATACCCGCTGGCACCTGATACCCCCCAGCACTTACGCTAGAACATCTGCGCTGGGAGCCTAATTGCCTGCAGTACTTGGGAGCCAATATATATCATGATGCCACAGACTTACTGGATGGTAACGTGGGAAGGGCTATGAGGGCGGCAAAAGCAGCAATGGACTTCTGGGAATGCTTCTGCTATCCGTGGCTGGAAGGGTAGCTGTCCTGAAAATGGTGACATTTTCTAAGCCTACTATACTACTTCAGAACGCTGCCGGTATGGATTCCGCGGGCAATGTTCAAGGAGCTAGACTCGAAAATGATATAATTTATCTGGGGTACCGGCAGACGGGGGGTGTCACTGATGATGCTGAGATGCCCCACGGCTGAGGGTGGACTGGCGCTGTCAGACCTCGAGTCCTACTACCTAGCTGCACAACTATACTTGCTAATACAGTGGCTAGCGGCGGATCGGGACCCAGGCAGTGGCGTCACTAGGGCGGTGCGGGGGGTGCGGACCGCACCGGGTGACACCTTCACATGGGGTGACATCAAATGTGGTTATGCTGTATAACACAGCTCTGCCGCCTCGCCTCTGCTCTGCTTTATAATCGGAACCCTGAGCCTAATGAAACGTGCCTCTATCCGACAAGCGCAGAGGCTGCTCTCCCAGGCTCCTTGACGTCATCACTATCAGCCACGCCCCCTCTGCCGGTTAATTGATGTCGATGGGTTCACGCTCAGCGGGATCGGATACTGTCAACAGATGAGCGCAGCCGCAGTCAGTTCCTGCAGCCACCAGCACGCTAGAGCACTGTCATAGGGTCCCAGGAAGTTGCCCGACTAGGCCTCAGAAGGCCGCTTTGCCTATGTTACTTTTCACTAGTGGATATCTTCATGTGAGCCCCGTGCTGCCTGCCCACCTGGACTCGGAGCCCCTCTAGCATGCTAGACAGACGACTGATGTCGCCTCAGAACAAGCTGGTCGTTCCTGAGGTGAGAGCCGAGTGAGCAGCAAGGCTAATGCCTTACTCTGAATTAATGCGAACTAAGTTTGACTTTTTGGTTAATACGCTTCTCCTTATGTAAATGTTAAGCTGCTTTGACACTTTCCGTTATTGCTTGGTTTAGAGTGTATGCAGCATTCATGTCCTGGCTGTCAAAGCAGACAGCAGCTAGTTATTTTTAAACCATCTAGCACCTCCTGAATATATATTAAAAACTGTATCACAGCTTTTGCACGTTCTTTAGTAGGTTAGCTAGCACGCAGTTTTCAAGAATAGTAAATTGTATGGAATTGCAAAGATGTTTTAAAAATACTAGCAGTCTTCAAATGGTTTAAACACAGAACACAGCCTTTTGAATCCGTCATTTGGGGATACAGACATGTACAGTTTGCCTAGTGCGTTTTTTAAGGTGCTGTGAAAATAATTGTCTCTAATCTGGCAGCCAAAGGAAACCATTAGGGGATGCATGCAGACACAGCAGTCTCCCATGCTAGCTACTGATAGTTTGTAGAAAAAGGCATCTTTGTTCCCAGAGCCGTCCCTCACAGAGGGGGCTCAATCGTATTTCTAACTCTGCTCAGCTCAATTCCATACAAGTCATTGTCCATGGCACATATTTCTACCCCTCGTCAGGGATAGTAAGCACTATATAAATGCAATTTAAACATATTGTCATTGTCATCGCAGCTCATTACATCACAGCTCATTGTCTATCGCAACCTGTAATCATCACAGGATAATGCCCTCATCTCTCCTTGTCCATCAACCTCTAATGCCTTCATTGCTCGTTGTCAATCCCACCAGTTTATTGCCATCACACACCATTTTCCATCGCCACCTATTATCATCATAGCTAATCGTTATCATGGGTCATTGACCATCCCAGCACACTGCATTACAGCTCATTGTTCATGGTAACCTATTGTCATCACAGCTAAATGCATTATTGCTCATTGTCTATACCAACATATTGTCTATACAGTTTATAGCCCATACAAGCCTATTGCCAACACAGCTCATCATCCATCTTCTGCCTATTGCCATCACAGCTCATCGTCCATCTTCTGTCTATTACCATCACAGCTCATCGTCCATCAGCTACATATTGCCATCACAGCTCATCGTCCATCATCCACCTATTGCCATCACAGCTCATAGTCCATCTTCTGCCTATTTCCATCACAGCTCATCATCCATCATCTACCTATTGACATCACAGCTCATCATCTGCTTATTGCCATCACAGCTCATCATCCATGTTCTGCCTATTGCTATTACAGCTCATTGTCTACCTATTGCCATCACAGCTCATTGTCCATCTTCTGCCTATTTCCATCAAAGCTCATCATCCATTATCTACCTATTGCCATCAGAGCTCATCATCCATTTTCTGCTTATTGCCATCACAGCTCATCGTCCATCTTCTATCTATTGCCATCACAGCTGAACGAGCGGCATAGCTAGGGGAGCGTTGGGGTGTTCCGCCCCAGGCGGCACTATTTTGGGGGGGGGGGGCGGCGGCACAGTGCACTCATTACGTGCAGTTATGTTAGTGCACTGTGCAAGCGCACCTGCTTACAACAAATACTGCAGTGCATGCCACTGGCGGACTCGAAGCGGAGGAGGTTCATGCGGTAAGTCGTGAGGGGGTGACACCATGAGTTACCCGCACCGGGTGACACCAACCCTAGTGACGCCACTGGACCCAGGTCAGGAGTGGTGCCAAACAGCACCAGACACGGTAGCGCTGGCGAGAATCCTCCTCCGGGTGCGTCGTACCTCGGACACGACAGAGACCCGGGCGATACTCCGCTGCTGGACCAGATACCTGAGGAAAGTGGGCACTGCAACTCCCTACTCCCCTGACATACCACTTGCGATGCTGCGCTATCTTCCAAAGGGGGAACACTGGGCAGGGCTAGAGGACTGAGTGGAGGCAGGACTGCGGGAGATAGGCGACTTATACCGTGACACTGCGCTCCTTCCCTTTGCAGACTTGCAAACCGTGTATGAACTGCTAGAGGGTAATTTCCTAAAGCACAGGGCCCTAACACGTAGAATTAGGGCACACTGGAAGACCGGGGACGCTGAGCCGAGAGCGATCAAGACAGTGTCCTGTCTTTATAAAGCAATACGGCGGGACATGCAACAGCCGCTAGAGCTCTTGCGAATGCAGTGGGAGGAGGACATTGGCAAACCAATACCTGAGAAGGACTGGGACAAAATCCTGGAATGCACCCCAAAAATATCTCGGAACGTGCGCTTCAAGCTAATTAACTACTATGTGCTGCAGAGGGCAAACTTGACGCCAGTTCGCATTCGAAGGTATTTTGGTGCAGACTCTGCAGCTTGCCCCTGGTGCGGGGAAAGGGAGGCACACATAATCCATATGTTCTGGAGCTGTCCCACACTGCTACCATTCTGGGGGGAAATCAGACAGACAATAAGTGACCTGATTGACAAAGAACTCCCACAGACCCTAGAACATTTCCTCTTAGGGTGGTTCCCTCACACGGCCAAAAACAGGGTGACAGGGAAGTTTCAAGACCATGCCTATATATTAGCTAAACGAGAGATAGCCAAGAACTGGAAGGTGCCAGGCGGGCCAAGAATCTAGACTTGGAGGAGAGAGCTCGAACGCTGGGCGGGGTCAGAAGGGAGACTCCGAGAGGCCAGCAGGGGAATAGCGAAAATGGAATGGGCCAGAGCCTGGGAGGATCTTGTGGGGGAGTTAGTGGCAGCTGACTCAGACACTAGCACCGAAGGGAGCGCTTTGAGGGTGGCAACACTGGTCCCAGAAGACGGGCAAATAGAGCAACCTGCCCCGCTCACCTGAAGGACACAGCACGGTGGCAACCACTTTCTAGGGCCCTTAAATCTGCTCATCACCTTGCACATATTTTCTTTTTTTGATTCCACCTATTAGCAAGCAACTCAACAGGTTCTGGTGGAAAATATGCCACGATTGAACATGTACAATGTACGCACACATGTATGTTTTGCTATAGCACAAATGCCAATAAAATATGGTTTAAAAAAAAAGAAACTGAAAGCCAAATTAAGAGCCCCCTTTGCACTACTGAATGGTGAGTGGATATATGTATGGTATGTGTTGTGAAACCATACATGTGGTAGTCAGATCTAGACAGCCCTACGTTTCTTCCAATTAGATGACTTTAAAGTGTTTTCTAAACTCAATTAAACATGTGTCTTCAATTTTAGGGTGAAATCACTTGGGCCTGATTCACAGAACTAACTTAAGACAAAATCCTAAACTTACAACCATTTTGGTATTCACATAAGGCACTTACTCATTTTGGTATTCACAGAAGGTACTTACTCATCAATTAGTAAGTGCCTTCTGTGAATATCAAAATGGTAGTAAGTTTAGGATTTTGTCTTAAGTTAGTTCTGTGAATCGGGCTCTCACTGTTCCAAAAAATGAGGTCAATGAGACTGTACAGCCACCCCCCAAGGGTTTAATTGAGAGAACTGACAGTTGTGTTATTTGAAGGGATATGAGAGAGTAGAGGCAGCAGGTGTGTTCAGGGAGAATGGATGGTCCAATGGATTTAAAATGGCAAATCGATTAGAAAGAGGACATGCGTTGAGAGCTGTGAGTTTAGTTGGTTATGTTATTTACATTTTAACATATTTTACTAATCCGTTTTTGTAGAAAGAAACTTAGTGATGCCTCTTAAATAGATAAGCAAGTACTACTGTCCCATCTGAGCCTGTAGAACAATTTGCTCAGAAAAAAAGTATGTTAAAATAAGTTGAAATATATTCATCCCCCTCCCCTCCATATATTCTGATCGCCTGTTGAACAAGGAAGCTCGCCTGTTTACTGCATTAAAATCTACCTTCTCTCCACGTGTTCTTATTGTGCCACTGGATCACTCTGTTTATTAATTGCTCAGTGCTCTTGTATTTGGATCCTTCACGGGGTGGGAGACATCCAAAGGCACCATCACAAATCCAGCTTCAGCGGTGACTAAGTGACTGAAAAAAAAACAATTTTATTGTGGTGTTGGTTTCCCTGAGAGGGGCCGGAGATCAT
Organism: Lissotriton vulgaris; assembly: GCF_964263255.1. Lineage (NCBI taxonomy): Eukaryota > Metazoa > Chordata > Amphibia > Caudata > Salamandridae > Lissotriton > Lissotriton vulgaris. The sequence goes on along the minus strand of NC_141685.1, from coordinate 430,873,544 downwards.
CAATGCTGACTGGAGCGAAGGGTGCTACATTACAGACATAAGTTGAGTTATATTTCAATCCCTGTTGACTTAAGACTCTCAGATTCAAGCTGAAAGCCCCTTTCTGCATGCAGTGGTAGTGTCCAATTGCGAGCAATGGAAGAGAATAGCAGTCCATAACCAGCAGATGAAGAAGCACTGAAAGGAATTGCTGTGACTAGTATGAATAACTGTTCACTTGACTTTAGCCTATCCATAATCCTTTTGAATGATGACAGGTACCTTTTCCCAGCTGTTTTGAGCATCTATGGACTATCATATGCTGATTTCTTCTGTTTACAGGTGTTTTTATTTGATTGCTTTTCAGTGACAGGCTTCTCCCAATTACTAACTTAGGACATGGTCTTAGGTGTAGAAAGTCCCATGTTGCAGTGGAAACATTTTGTCTTACACATAATGATACACCAAATAGCTTATAGTATGAGATGAGAGAGAAATACTCACTTAAGTGGAGCCAAAGCCCACCCACCATTCTTCTGCTGTATTACCTAGTCCCAATTTTGAGTGCATATAATTTGCAAAAGAGATATTGCACTTGAACCTTCTGTTACAACACGAAGACTATTCAAAATACCGATTCGCTGCCCCTTCGGGCTAACAAAAGTCCCTGAAATCGGAGCAGTCTCTGTGAAATCCTTTAGATAAATATGTCATTATTCATATTTCAGAATAACTCTGTTGCTTTTCAAGATTTTCCATTCAGCTTTTTTTTCTCCAAGGCACGCAGTTTCCAGATTGTTACCCCCACTCATTCACTTTGGTATGGGGCCTGAAAAAAATCGGATAAACGTTTCAGCAGGAAAACATTTGGTCTCACATAGTCATCTGTGCTTCTTTGAGCACGTGCTGTTTATGTGGCAAAGGAAGTATTTTGGGCTTATTTTACTTTCCACAAATTATTCTAGGCTTCGATATTTTTGTAGTGTGTGTGAAGATTGTGAATAGTTGGATAAAGTGAATATTTTTCCACCGTGCTTTTTGAATTGTAGCATGACACATGATGAAGAGAGTATCCTAAAAAAGTTGGTCTAATTCACAAAATCATCTACGCATGCTCTGCCGTCGTACACTAAGGGGGCAGATCAACAAATATTTTGCGCAACGCAGCAAGACAATTTGCTGCACTGTGTCAAACAGAGAGGGCAGAAATACATGTTCTTCCATCTTCACTGGTGCACCTATGCCCCTGCAAAGAAGATTAAAAAGATGCATCCCAGGGAGGTGCCCTCGTTCAACTGTTGCAAATCTTATTTATGTGGCAAACGTCTAGGGGAAAACATAGGGCGGTTGAACCCTCATGGTCAGAGCTGCTCAGCTGTGGAATAATCTTCGAGCTGCCCTAGATCGGCAAGGGACCTTACACATCAGAAAAGCCTTTAAAACTTGGCTATTTCCAGTGTAACTCATTGTGCACTGATTTATTCTCTTGATAGCGTCTGCATCTTATCTATATATAGGACTCCAGGGCCAGGATACTTGTAAGGTGATAGTGCACTCTATAAGTGTTATAAATAAAATGAATAGCCAATGTAGGCATCCCTGCACCCTTGCGCCATGGGTGCTGCCCTACAGCCAGGATTGTCTTTGTCCCTTGCTGGACAGAAACAATCCTCCGAGGCTTATATGGGCTTCAGAATGTACAAAGTGTAGAAAGCGGATTAAAGAAGCATATTTCTCTTTATGAGGTCTTCTCTGGGATGTCGTACCATTCTGACACATTTTCAGGTTTGCTAGTGTTAGTAAATCTGGGAATGAGCCAATACCCATGGGTGTATGCATGAGAACCCCTTCCCAGGGCAAAATACCGGAAGGCCGTGATTTGTGCTACCTTGCGTTACTCTAGATTTATTATACCATGCAGAGCCATGCAAGGTGGCTTTGTGTGGCACAGTATAACTCACTTAAAGGCTTACATTGCACATTTGTCACCTTGTGTGCAGCAAGGGCAACACAATCCCTTAACCCCTTGTATGCTGATGACGGAACCGCTCCGTCATCAGCTGCGGTGGCGCTGTGCTGATGACGGAGCAATTTCGTCATTGCCCGCCCGCCGCTCATGCGCGGCGCGAATTCCGCGCCTGCGCTGAGCGTTCTATTGAGTGGGCGGGGCCATGACGGAACCGCTCCGTCATAAGCACAGCGCAACCAACGCTGGTGACGGAGTGGTTCCGTCACCAGCATGCGCCCGCCGCTCTTCCGCCCCGCCCCCTTAGCACTGCGGCGGAATAGCCGCCGCAGTGAAGGGGTTAATAAAGCTGGTCCTCAGTCTACATGTTGTTGTAGTTCACAAAGACACATTTAAAAAAATCTCTGTGCTGTAGAAGCCTACAGGATCGGACCGGGATAGAAAACCGGGTTGGTTACCAAAATAAAAGTGGGCCTCATTACTGAATTTGAAAAGTTAAAAAGTGGTGAATGTTTGCAAGTTGGGGCAGTTTTGAACTTGAAAAGCACACATATAAGTGTTCTGAAAGCTATGGAACACCGCAATAGACTTGAGCTTGCTGCAGGCAGTATTTGTTTAAATATCAGGGAAATCAATAGTAAAAACCGTCCCAGGAGACCATAAATCAGGCCCACAAACACTAAGCAAACTGACCCACATACTGGACTGTCAGACCAGCCCATCAACCCTGTAGGCCAGTCCGACCCTGGACAGGTGTATATGTGGGTGTGGACTGGGGAAGGACCCAATAATTTGTGGTATACAGTCCACTACAAAATTGGAACTGGCGAGGTGAAAACAAGTGGGGGCACAGGGAGAGTCATGCAAATCCACCAACTCACCCATGAACATACAGGTTAGGCCCAATTCAATAAAGGTACACCCAAAATGGCTCAAGTAGTACTACAGGCCCACCAGGTAAAATTTACCTGAACCAATCCCTGGAGACCACTATTAGTATAACTCAAACCTAAACCCGCGTAGGCACTGAATAGCTCTACTATGCAAAGGGAAAAAATATTGTTAAATAAAACAATAATTCAAACATCCACAGCGGGCACCATGACAAAATGCACACAGACATTAAAAATAAAATGTAAAATCCAAAGTACTACAAGGCTGTTGCTTTAAACATGATACAAGGTCATCCTTAAATAAAGGCATGTACTTGGCCATAAGAAAACTCAAAAAAAGATACCTCAAGCCCGCTCATCATAGAACGCTAGCAAAGGTATGTATACAAAGATGCATCATTCTAACGCACATCTTAAAACATGTACATACAAGAGAGTCCTAACTGAAAACATTCCTTATGAACTGTAACTACAATCCAGTCATATATAGGCCAGTACCATAAGAAAGTCAGCCCCAGGAAGAGGTCCACAATGTTTTGTTGCATTGCTACTCATCTTGAGAAACAAATACACGAGGATGAGAGAGAAAATAATCAGAGGATTACTCTGTTTGGTATGTTTGAGGAAGCCATAGTGGGTAGATGCTACTTCCATTCACAAGTGGTCCTGCACATGGTTGTAGAATTGCACGCGGTACTTCTTTCTGCAGCAGCCCACACTCATGTCATCCCTGTCCAAGTCAAAGTACTTATTGCATTCTCCTTCCTGGATCATTCTAGAGGACCATTGGGGCTACAGCATTGAAAGAGGAAAATGCATCTTTGTATTTTTCCAATTTTTTTAAATTTTTTACAGAGTTTTATATAGCGCAAACTTGACCCAGTATCAGGTATCAGAGCGCTTTACATAGCACCAGTTGCGTGACATGAGAACACATTCATTTTTGTTAGGCACGGGGAGATTAAGCGATATGCCCAGAATCACAGGATATTCAGCGTCATTGCCCAAATTCGAGGTCGACCGCCATAGCTGTTAGGCCAACTCCTCTCCCAGATTGGTCTTGTGCAGGAACTTATCCCTTAAAATCCTACCTATAATGCAGGCCCCCTTAAGGTATGGTGCAAGGGTGCTGGTATTGGCGCTAGGCAGCGCACCATGCACCAGTAGTTATATGGGGCATAAGTGGGTCATATCTTAATAGATATAGTGCATTTCTGCACTCTCTTTTTCACACAGCACAACAACTGTGCTTGCAGCCCTGCATTGCATAAAGCATTAGTAAATATCCCCCCACATTTACAAGCAAATGCATTAAATGCAAAATCACTTTTAGGTGGCAAATAAACCATAGGGAAACATCAACAGGAGAATGAAAATGTATTATGAACTACTCTTCAAGAACCTAATTATTTGATAGAGTATTTGAGTTCTTATTGATGGATGGTGAAGTATATGGGTGTACATTCTCAGTTTATTACGTTTGTGCGGCTGTCATATGCACGTCCCCAGGCCTTAACATGTTTTAATGGCAACAAAGGGAATGCAACAGGGATGTCTAATCTCCCTAGCCCCCTATGCACTTAATACTCATTTATGAGAACTGACACAGCACTGTGGTAACGCAGCAATGAGTCAGAAAAATGTTCTGCTTTGGTACGACACTTTAAAATGGCATGGACACACTTCATTTATGGTACAGCGCACAGTGTCATAAAGTCCCAAAATGCGCCACAAATATTGGCGCATCCATGAGACGAATGGCGCAGAGAAATGTGGAAATAAATGTCAACCCATTTTCTTGAAAAGAATCACACAGCTGAAACTATCAATCCTTGAGGCCGATGACAGATGGGACTACGGATTGTTATTCAACAGAGACCAACGATGGGTCTTTTGCCTTAAGACCCACACCCATGGGCTCAATGATGTCATACCCTGGACCAAGTGCACTAGGTAAACAAACACTGTTAGGTTAGCCCACCAGAGTATAGTACCAACTGCTATATCTGCGACCTCTTTATTGCACTCTAACTTAAATATCCTTATACCTTTAAAGAATATTGATTACCTAGAGTGACCCACCTCCCAAATGAACCTCCACTGACCCATGTGGGGTCTTAATATTGAATACCTTGTCATTTGCCGGGATTTAAATCTTCTCCAGCATATACCTAATGTATAATTACCCTGTGTGGGTATTACACCTCCTCCAATATGGCTGCCTCACTTTGGGCAGTATGAGAAGTTCCCCTCACACTGTGGCCCAGCCCCTTGGTTGCATGTCCGAGGGTGCAGAGCGATCAGCCCTCTACTGTTGGCTCAAATTACCAGAAAATATAACTCCAAATAGACATTACCTTTCTTCTGTAATACTATTTAGGCATTACACCTTCTTCAATATGGTTGCAACACTTGGGCGACCGGAGGGTGGGCATCACAAAAAATTGGCGTCGGCTCCTAAAGAGCGGCACCAGCCTCTTGGCCGCTTGTCTTAGGTTCTTGTTTAACCAGCCTACTTTTGTTGTGTTGAAACACAATGACAAATTCAGGGCTGAGTGTCCCACTTATGACAACCCCAGCAGGCTATGATAGGTCAAGATGACAGACGCCTTTTTCCTGAATACTTAATCTTCTCTCCTTTGCTTACCGCTCATGTTATGTGATGGCCATTACTGAACTAAGCCACGATATTGAGTTCACCTGGATGTTTTGCAATGTACGCCGTCTCATTTTCTTTTCTCATTTCGTACCTACATTCTAGACTTTCTACCGCAGCCTTCACGTGGAGCTCTGCTACTGACCCAAGGCGCATTGACTCCTTAATTATAGGATAAGAACCTATCCCTACCCTTATCTTGTGTCACTATGTATGTGTTTGGTGTGTGTTTTCATATTGTTATAGCAATTACCTAAGTGTCACTCACCTGATATTTGGGATGTGTGGCATAATGATATATACAACAGGAGCTTTGCATTGCGCTTTTAGCATGCCATGGTTTATGTATTGATACACCTATAACATTATATACTCCTATGGACTTTAAGGGAATGTACAATCCTCAAGTAAGTACATGATAGATTCATATATTACATATATTTTTTTTCTTCCAGGTTGGATTGGGATACCTTAATAGGTTTATTTAGTGTAGGTACTTTTTTACTTACTTCTCTATCTAGTCGCTTTTGGGAATTTTGGACTCATTTGATATTTCTACTTTATACACCTAGCCCTTACTAAGGATAGGGATACATATTATTTTTTGGTCCTGAAGAAACGAAAAAGATTCCTCTTGGAACTCTGAGGCAGGAAACATGTTAACCTTCACATTTTGAGAGATTTCCATTCTTCATAATCAGAGTTAACAATCCACACATACATTTATTTAACCCTACCGGGGGGACCCCTGATTAAATAGATCTCATGGTACCCTCATATTTAGTTTTAACTCACCTCTCTTCACCATCCCACCCACCCCACAGACCTGCACTCATCATCATGGCTATATACATAAGATCTCTGCAGGCCCAAGGGGTATTGCAGAGCCAGCCCCATGAGGAGCTAAGCCTGATAATAAAGCATGACACCCACACAGGTGTGGGAGGGCCCTACCTTCCAATAAGGAAGACTCCCTCCCGCCATTATCCAACCAACCACATCCTTCTTAGGAACATTTACCCTCCTAGTGTTTTTGTACTTCTTCTTGGGAACAAGTGTGCTGGGCCTTTTAATAGCTCCCTGTCCCCCCTCTTATGTGATTAATATAGCTGAGAAATGTGACATATTTGCAGCCAAAGTGACGCTAAGCTACTTTATGGGTCATAAAGCAATCTTTATGTGCTGCAAATCAGGTTTGTGTCACATTGGAGTGGGTCATGACTCAAAAAAACCTACAAAATGGCACATTGTCAAAAAAGTACTTTTCCAACACATCAAAAGGAAGATATGAAGCAGGCAGCAGCAGTCAGGACAACAACCCCAACAACCCCAACACCAGCCAGGATGTCCCAGCTGAACCTCAGTGGAAGAGGAAGAATAATTTCAGTGAGGAGGAGACAGTGGTCGTGTGAACAATGTAAATATATCGTCATGTGAAAGGCAACTACAGTGTAAATTGGCCTCATTTTCGTTCAGTAACATGTCGTACCCATCAATGTTTAACATAAAGTGAATCAAGATAAAGTCTCTAGTCAGTCAAATTACTGATGTCAACATCTATTACAGATCATCATTAACGTATTCCAATATCAATGCAGAGGGACAAACAGCAGCTCCTGTACAGCAGCCTGTCCTGGATGTCCAACTTGTTGGTGGATGAAATTCTGCCCCCCCCCCCACCGAAGGATGATGACATCTTTGAGCAACTCCTGGACTCCACTGGAACTCCTTCTCTGGTCACAGCAAGGGATGATAGTTTCGCTGGATCTCCAGAGGAACCACCTACCTTAGGACATGTCCCATCTGCCAGCCCAAACCATGCTGTGGACTCAAAGGACCCCCAAGTTGCCTTCAAGCGGTAAGTGGTAGGAGCCCAGCGGCTACTGTTTTATGAGGTGTGTGGGGATGGAGACCATCGTGGGCACTCTAGAAGGAGTCCGTAGGTGCCTCAGTCTTAATATGGAGACCACTGAGGGTATTAAAGGAACCTACCCGTGGCTTGCTCCACAGAATGAATGAGTCCCTGCCTGACAATGCTGGTTTCCTGAGGCAGAGGCAATAACAACAGCCCTGAAAGTGTGACACCAATGAGGTGGCAACCCACCTGCTGGCCATCGGTACTATCTTGCAATCTATCTAGTGCAAGCAGGACTCCTATATAGCAACTGTGGGTGCCTTCCACAGCGACGTTGTTGCCTTGTTGACATGCCATCAGGCCCTGTTCAGCACTGTGCTGCCTTCCTTGCTGGCACAGACAAATGCTGCGTGGGATAGGGGAGCCACATCTTCTGCCCCTGATGTGTGTGTGCCTCAGATGCCTCCCAACAAGCACCACCACCCCCAGGGGAGGCACACCACCCATCACAAGAGGAAGATGTGGACTTCACCACTTTCTGACAGCAAATTGCCTGGTAACATTTGTCTGTGCCTCCTGGCCAGTTTCTAAGTGGTCCTGTGTTTATCGTCATACCACCTCCTTTGTCACCTGGTACTGTCCCATTTTGTTTGTGCACCTGTTTATCTAATCCATTTGTGGACTGCTGAATAGGCCTACCTTCCCTAATGTAAATGTAAATTGATACTTGTATAGCGCACTACCCACCCGCAAGGGTCTCAAGGCGCTTGTACGAATACCGCTGTGGAACCCATCCTGGATTTCCCTGTGAGGCGTCCACTCCTGGGCACCCCCAAGGTGGAGCCTAGGCATCCTTAGCGTTGTGGGGGCCGTTGTGGAGATTAAGCAAGCTATTGCCCAGAATTGCAGAGTGGGACTCCATGATTGGAATAGGCACCGAGGCGAGAATTATCAGGTCAGTGGAATTTTGAGCCCAAGACCCGCCGAGGCGGGGAATTGAACCCTGGTCCCGGGCTAGACCTCTGCATCAGGGTCTGCCGCTCTAACCATTGATTTACAAAAAGGGGTTGGTGATGAACAGAGTGTCTGAGTTAAACAGACCACTCTTACCCAGTCCAAAGATCAGGGCTTGATCCATCACCGTTATTTATCTCACTGCCCCATCCCAGCTCAGAACCTGGCTATATGCAAATCAGTCTGTCCCTGGCCCAGTGCATCATGGGAACAGGGCAGACTAAACTACCAAGCCAATTCTTCACCAGAAAGGAGACAAGCTACCGGGGACCGGTTTCTGGCATTTCAGCCTTCTTCGGCCCGGCTTGCTTGAATCCTGATGGAGCAGTGAGAAAGGGACTCATGTCTGAGTATACCCTGCCACACCTATAGTGGCCAAAAACGATTTACAAAAAGGGGTTGGTGATGAACAGAGTGTCTGAGTTAAACAGACCACTCTTACCCAGTCCAAAGATCAGGGCTTGATCCATCACCGTTATTTATCTCACTGCCCCATCCCAGCTCAGAACCTGGCTATATGCAAATCAGTCTGTCCCTGGCCCAGTGCATCATGGGAACAGGGCAGACTAAACTACCAAGCCAATTCTTCACCAGAAAGGAGACAAGGTACCGGGGTCCGGTTTCTGGCATTTCAGCCTTCTTTGGCCCGGCTTGCTTGAATCCTGATGGAGCAGTGAGAAAGGGACTCATGTCTGAGTATACCCTGCCACACCTATAGTGGCCAAAAACGATTTACAAAAAGGGGTTGGTGATGAACAGAGTGTCTGAGTTAAACAGACCACTCTTACCCAGTCCAAAGATCAGGGCTTGATCCATCACCGTTATTTATCTCACTGCCCCATCCCAGCTCAGAACCTGGCTATATGCAAATCAGTCTGTCCCTGGCCCAGTGCATCATGGGAACAGGGCAGACTAAACTACCAAGCCAATTCTTCACCAGAAAGGAGACAAGCTACCGGGGACCGGTTTCTGGCATTTCAGCCTTCTTCGGCCCGGCTTGCTTGAATCCTGATGGAGCAGTGAGAAAGGGACTCATGTCTGAGTATACCCTGCCACACCTATAGTGGCCAAAAACGATTTACAAAAAGGGGTTGGTGATGAACAGAGTGTCTGAGTTAAACAGACCACTCTTACCCAGTCCAAAGATCAGGGCTTGATCCATCACCGTTATTTATCTCACTGCCCCATCCCAGCTCAGAACCTGGCTATATGCAAATCAGTCTGTCCCTGGCCCAGTGCATCATGGGAACAGGGCAGACTAAACTACCAAGCCAATTCTTCACCAGAAAGGAGACAAGCTACCGGGGACCGGTTTCTGGCATTTCAGCCTTCTTCGGCCCGGCTTGCTTGAATCCTGATGGAGCAGTGAGAAAGGGACTCATGTCTGAGTATACCCTGCCACACCTATAGTGGCCAAAAACGATTTACAAAAAGGGGTTGGTGATGAACAGAGTGTCTGAGTTAAACAGACCACTCTTACCCAGTCCAAAGATCAGGGCTTGATCCATCACCGTTATTTATCTCACTGCCCCATCCCAGCTCAGAACCTGGCTATATGCAAATCAGTCTGTCCCTGGCCCAGTGCATCATGGGAACAGGGCAGACTAAACTACCAAGCCAATTCTTCACCAGAAAGGAGACAAGCTACCGGGGACCGGTTTCTGGCATTTCAGCCTTCTTCGGCCCGGCTTGCTTGAATCCTGATGGAGCAGTGAGAAAGGGACTCATGTCTGAGTATACCCTGCCACACCTATAGTGGCCAAAAACGATTTACAAAAAGGGGTTGGTGATGAACAGAGTGTCTGAGTTAAACAGACCACTCTTACCCAGTCCAAAGATCAGGGCTTGATCCATCACCGTTATTTATCTCACTGCCCCATCCCAGCTCAGAACCTGGCTATATGCAAATCAGTCTGTCCCTGGCCCAGTGCATCATGGGAACAGGGCAGACTGAACTACCAAGCCAATTCTTCACCAGAAAGAAGACAAGCTACCGGGGACCGGTTTCTGGCATTTCAGCCTTCTTCGGCCCGGCTTGCTTGAATCCTGATGGAGCAGTGAGAAAGGGACTCATGTCTGAGTATACCCTGCCACACCTATAGTGGCCAAAAACGATTTACAAAAAGGGGTTGGTGATGAACAGAGTGTCTGAGTTAAACAGACCACTCTTACCCAGTCCAAAGATCAGGGCTTGATCCATCACCGTTGTTTATCTCACTGCCCCATCCCAGCTCAGAACCTGGCTATATGCAAATCAGTCTGTCCCTGGCCCAGTGCATCATGGGAACAGGGCAGACTAAACTACCAAGCCAATTCTTCACCAGAAAGGAGACAAGCTACCGGGGACCGGTTTCTGGCATTTCAGCCTTCTTCGGCCCGGCTTGCTTGAATCCTGATGGAGCAGTGAGAAAGGGACTCATGTCTGAGTATACCCTGCCACACCTATAGTGGCCAAAAACGATTTACAAAAAGGGGTTGGTGATGAACAGAGTGTCTGAGTTAAACAGACCACTCTTACCCAGTCCAAAGATCAGGGCTTGATCCATCACCGTTATTTATCTCACTGCCCCATCCCAGCTCAGAACCTGGCTATATGCAAATCAGTCTGTCCCTGGCCCAGTGCATCATGGGAACAGGGCAGACTAAACTACCAAGCCAATTCTTCACCAGAAAGGAGACAAGCTACCGGGGACCGGTTTCTGGCATTTCAGCCTTCTTCGGCCCGGCTTGCTTGAATCCTGATGGAGCAGTGAGAAAGGGACTCATGTCTGAGTATACCCTGCCACACCTATAGTGGCCAAAAACGATTTACAAAAAGGGGTTGGTGATGAACAGAGTGTCTGAGTTAAACAGACGACTCTTACCCAGTCCAAAGATCAGGGCTTGATCCATCACCGTTATTTATCTCACTGCCCCATCCCAGCTCAGAACCTGGCTATATGCAAATCAGTCTGTCACTGGCCCAGTGCATCATGGGAACAGGGCAGACTAAACTACGAAGCCAATTCTTCACCAGAAAGGAGACAAGCTACCGGGGACCGGTTTCTGGCATTTCAGCCTTCTTCGGCCCGGCTTGCTTGAATCCTGATGGAGCAGTGAGAAAGGGACTCATGTCTGAGTATACCCTGCCACACCTATAGTGGCCAAAAACGATTTACAAAAAGGGGTTGGTGATGAACAGAGTGTCTGAGTTAAACAGACCACTCTTACCCAGTCCAAAGATCAGGGCTTGATCCATCACCGTTATTTATCTCACTGCCCCATCCCAGCTCAGAACCTGGCTATATGCAAATCAGTCTGTCCCTGGCCCAGTGCATCATGGGAACAGGGCAGACTAAACTACCAAGCCAATTCTTCACCAGAAAGGAGACAAGCTACCGGGGACCGGTTTCTGGCATTTCAGCCTTCTTCGGCCCGGCTTGCTTGAATCCTGATGGAGCAGTGAGAAAGGGACTCATGTCTGAGTATACCCTGCCACACCTATAGTGGCCAAAAACGATTTACAAAAAGGGGTTGGTGATGAACAGAGTGTCTGAGTTAAACAGACCACTCTTACCCAGTCCAAAGATCAGGGCTTGATCCATCACCGTTATTTATCTCACTGCCCCATCCCAGCTCAGAACCTGGCTATATGCAAATCAGTCTGTCCCTGGCCCAGTGCATCATGGGAACAGGGCAGACTAAACTACCAAGCCAATTCTTCACCAGAAAGGAGACAAGCTACCGGGGACCGGTTTCTGGCATTTCAGCCTTCTTCGGCCCGGCTTGCTTGAATCCTGATGGAGCAGTGAGAAAGGGACTCATGTCTGAGTATACCCTGCCACACCTATAGTGGCCAAAAACGATTTACAAAAAGGGGTTGGTGATGAACAGAGTGTCTGAGTTAAACAGACCACTCTTACCCAGTCCAAAGATCAGGGCTTGATCCATCACCGTTATTTATCTCACTGCCCCATCCCAGCTCAGAACCTGGCTATATGCAAATCAGTCTGTCCCTGGCCCAGTGCATCATGGGAACAGGGCAGACTAAACTACCAAGCCAATTCTTCACCAGAAAGGAGACAAGCTACCGGGGACCGGTTTCTGGCATTTCAGCCTTCTTCGGCCCGGCTTGCTTGAATCCTGATGGAGCAGTGAGAAAGGGACTCATGTCTGAGTATACCCTGCCACACCTATAGTGGCCAAAAACGATTTACAAAAAGGGGTTGGTGATGAACAGAGTGTCTGAGTTAAACAGACCACTCTTACCCAGTCCAAAGATAAGGGCTTGATCCATCACTGTTATTTATCTCACTGCCCCATCCCAGCTCAGAACCTGGCTATATGCAAATCAGTCTGTTCCTGGCCCAGTGCATCATGGGAACAGGGCAGACTAAACTACCAAGCCAATTCTTCACCAGAAAGGAGACAAGCTACCGGGGACCGGTTTCTGGCATTTCAGCCTTCTTCGGCCCGGCTTGCTTGAATCCTGATGGAGCAGTGAGAAAGGGACTCATGTCTGAGTATACCCTGCCACACCTATAGTGGCCAAAAACGATTTACAAAAAGGGGTTGGTGATGAACAGAGTGTCTGAGTTAAACAGACCACTCTTACCCAGTCCAAAGATCAGGGCTTGATCCATCACCGTTATTTATCTCACTGCCCCATCCCAGCTCAGAACCTGGCTATATGCAAATCAGTCTGTCCCTGGCCCAGTGCATCATGGGAACAAGGCAGACTAAACTACCAAGCCAATTCTTCACCAGAAAGGAGACAAGCTACCGGGGACCGGTTTCTGGCATTTCAGCCTTCTTCGGCCCGGCTTGCTTGAATTCTGATGGAGCAGTGAGAAAGGGACTCATGTCTGAGTATACCCTGCCACACCTATAGTGGCCAAAAACGATTTACAAAAAGGGGTTGGTGATGAACAGAGTGTCTGAGTTAAACAGACCACTCTTACCCAGTCCAAAGATCAGGGCTTGATCCATCACCGTTATTTATCTCACTGCCCCATCCCAGCTCAGAACCTGGCTATATGCAAATCAGTCTGTCCCTGGCCCAGTGCATCATGGGAACAGGGCAGACTAAACTACCAAGCCAATTCTTCACCAGAAAGGAGACAAGCTACCGGGGACCAGTTTCTGGCATTTCAGCCTTCTTCGGCCCGGCTTGCTTGAATCCTGATGGAGCAGTGAGAAAGGGACTCATGTCTGAGTATACCCTGCCACACCTATAGTGGCCAAAAACGATTTACAAAAAGGGGTTGGTGATGAACAGAGTGTCTGAGTTAAACAGACCACTCTTACCCAGTCCAAAGATCAGGGCTTGATCCATCACCGTTATTTATCTCACTGCCCCATCCCAGCTCAGAACCTGGCTATATGCAAATCAGTCTGTCCCTGGCCCAGTGCATCATGGGAACAGGGCAGACTAAACTACCAAGCCAATTCTTCACCAGAAAGGAGACAAGCTACCGGGGACCGGTTTCTGGCATTTCAGCCTTCTTCGGCCCGACTTGCTTGAATCCTGAAGGACCACCCCTTGTTGTAAATATTTTTGTCCACCCTAAGCGTGGAAGGGTATTCTCAGATGTGAGACCCTTGCTCATTGCACCATCAGGATTCACGCAAACCGGGCCGAAGACGGCTGTAATGCCAGAAACCGGTCCCCGGGAGCTTGTTTCCTTCCCAGTGTAAGAATTGGCTTTTGTAGTTTGGTTTGCCCTGTTCCCATCATGCACTGGGACAGGAACAGACTAATTTGCATACAGCCAGGTTCTGAAACTGGGATGGTGCAGTGAGCTAAAAAACGGTGTTGGATCTAGCCCTGATCTCTTGACTGGGTGAGAGCTTTCTGCTTAATTCAGAGACTCTGTCCCTCACCACCCCTTGTTGTAAATATTTTTGTCCACCCTAAGCGTGGAAGGGTATTCTCAGATGTGAGACCCTTGCTCATTGCACCATCAGGATTCAAGCAAACCGGGCCGAAGACGGCTGTAATGCCAGAAACCGGTCCCCGGGAGCTTGTTTCCTTCCCAGTGTAAGAATTGGCTTTTGTAGTTTGGTTTGCCCTGTTCCCATCATGCACTGGGACAGGAACAGACTAATTTGCATACAGCCAGGTTCTGAAACTGGGATGGTGCAGTGAGCTAAAAAACGGTGTTGGATCTAGCCCTGATCTCTTGACTGGGTGAGAGCTTTCTGCTTAATTCAGAGACTCTGTCCCTCACCACCCCTTGTTGTAAATATTTTTGTCCACCCTAAGCGTGGAAGGGTATTCTCAGATGTGAGACCCTTGCTCATTGCACCATCAGGATTCAAGCAAACCGGGCCGAAGACGGCTGTAATGCCAGAAACCGGTCCCCGGGAGCTTGTTTCCTTCCCAGTGTAAGAATTGGCTTTTGTAGTTTGGTTTGCCCTGTTCCCATCATGCACTGGGACAGGAACAGACTAATTTGCATACAGCCAGGTTCTGAAACTGGGATGGTGCAGTGAGCTAAAAAACGGTGTTGGATCTAGCCCTGATCTCTTGACTGGGTGAGAGCTTTCTGCTTAATTCAGAGACTCTGTCCCTCACCACCCCTTGTTGTAAATATTTTTGTCCACCCTAAGCGTGGAAGGGTATTCTCAGATGTGAGACCCTTGCTCATTGCACCATCAGGATTCAAGCAAACCGGGCCGAAGACGGCTTTAATGCCAGAAACCGGTCCCCGGGAGCTTGTTTCCTTCCCAGTGTAAGAATTGGCTTTTGTAGTTTGGTTTGCCCTGTTCCCATCATGCACTGGGACAGGAACAGACTAATTTGCATACAGCCAGGTTCTGAAACTGGGATGGTGCAGTGAGCTAAAAAACGGTGTTGGATCTAGCCCTGATCTCTTGACTGGGTGAGAGCTTTCTGCTTAATTCAGAGACTCTGTCCCTCACCACCCCTTGTTGTAAATATTTTTGTCCACCCTAAGCGTGGAAGGGTATTCTCAGATGTGAGACCCTTGCTCATTGCACCATCAGGATTCAAGCAAACCGGGCCGAAGACGGCTGTAATGCCAGAAACCGGTCCCCGGGAGCTTGTTTCCTTCCCAGTGTAAGAATTGGCTTTTGTAGTTTGGTTTGCCCTGTTCCCATCATGCACTGGGACAGGAACAGACTAATTTGCATACAGCCAGGTTCTGAAACTGGGATGGTGCAGTGAGCTAAAAAACGGTGTTGGATCTAGCCCTGATCTCTTGACTGGGTGAGAGCTTTCTGCTTAATTCAGAGACTCTGTCCCTCACCACTTCTTGTTGTAAATATTTTTGTCCACCCTAAGCGTGGAAGGGTATTCTCAGATGTGAGACCCTTGCTCATTGCACCATCAGGATTCAAGCAAACCGGGCCGAAGACGGCTGTAATGCCAGAAACCGGTCCCCGGGAGCTTGTTTCCTTCCCAGTGTAAGAATTGGCTTTTGTAGTTTGGTTTGCCCTGTTCCCATCATGCACTGGGACAGGAACAGACTAATTTGCATACAGCCAGGTTCTGAAACTGGGATGGTGCAGTGAGCTAAAAAACGGTGTTGGATCTAGCCCTGATCTCTTGACTGGGTGAGAGCTTTCTGCTTAATTCAGAGACTCTGTCCCTCACCACCCCTTGTTGTAAATATTTTTGTCCACCCTAAGCGTGGAAGGGTATTCTCAGATGTGAGACCCTTGCTCATTGCACCATCAGGATTCAAGCAAACCGGGCCGAAGACGGCTGTAATGCCAGAAACCGGTCCCCGGGAGCTTGTTTCCTTCCCAGTGTAAGAATTGGCTTTTGTAGTTTGGTTTGCCCTGTTCCCATCATGCACTGGGACAGGAACAGACTAATTTGCATACAGCCAGGTTCTGAAACTGGGATGGTGCAGTGAGCTAAAAAACGGTGTTGGATCTAGCCCTGATCTCTTGACTGGGTGAGAGCTTTCTGCTTAATTCAGAGACTCTGTCCCTCACCACCCCTTGTTGTAAATATTTTTGTCCACCCTAAGCGTGGAAGGGTATTCTCAGATGTGAGACCCTTGCTCATTGCACCATCAGGATTCAAGCAAACCGGGCCGAAGACGGCTTTAATGCCAGAAACCGGTCCCCGGGAGCTTGTTTCCTTCCCAGTGTAAGAATTGGCTTTTGTAGTTTGGTTTGCCCTGTTCCCATCATGCACTGGGACAGGAACAGACTAATTTGCATACAGCCAGGTTCTGAAACTGGGATGGTGCAGTGAGCTAAAAAACGGTGTTGGATCTAGCCCTGATCTCTTGACTGGGTGAGAGCTTTCTGCTTAATTCAGAGACTCTGTCCCTCACCACCCCTTGTTGTAAATATTTTTGTCCACCCTAAGCGTGGAAGGGTATTCTCAGATGTGAGACCCTTGCTCATTGCACCATCAGGATTCAAGCAAACCGGGCCGAAGACGGCTGTAATGCCAGAAACCGGTCCCCGGGAGCTTGTTTCCTTCCCAGTGTAAGAATTGGCTTTTGTAGTTTGGTTTGCCCTGTTCCCATCATGCACTGGGACAGGAACAGACTAATTTGCATACAGCCAGGTTCTGAAACTGGGATGGTGCAGTGAGCTAAAAAACGGTGTTGGATCTAGCCCTGATCTCTTGACTGGGTGAGAGCTTTCTGCTTAATTCAGAGACTCTGTCCCTCACCACCCCTTGTTGTAAATATTTTTGTCCACCCTAAGCGTGGAAGGGTATTCTCAGATGTGAGACCCTTGCTCATTGCACCATCAGGATTCAAGCAAACCGGGCCGAAGACGGCTGTAATGCCAGAAACCGGTCCCCGGGAGCTTGTTTCCTTCCCAGTGTAAGAATTGGCTTTTGTAGTTTGGTTTGCCCTGTTCCCATCATGCACTGGGACAGGAACAGACTAATTTGCATACAGCCAGGTTCTGAAACTGGGATGGTGCAGTGAGCTAAAAAACGGTGTTGGATCTAGCCCTGATCTCTTGACTGGGTGAGAGCTTTCTGCTTAATTCAGAGACTCTGTCCCTCACCACCCCTTGTTGTAAATATTTTTGTCCACCCTAAGCGTGGAAGGGTATTCTCAGATGTGAGACCCTTGCTCATTGCACCATCAGGATTCAAGCAAACCGGGCCGAAGACGGCTGTAATGCCAGAAACCGGTCCCCGGGAGCTTGTTTCCTTCCCAGTGTAAGAATTGGCTTTTGTAGTTTGGTTTGCCCTGTTCCCATCATGCACTGGGACAGGAACAGACTAATTTGCATACAGCCAGGTTCTGAAACTGGGATGGTGCAGTGAGCTAAAAAACGGTGTTGGATCTAGCCCTGATCTCTTGACTGGGTGAGAGCTTTCTGCTTAATTCAGAGACTCTGTCCCTCACCACCCCTTGTTGTAAATATTTTTGTCCACCCTAAGCGTGGAAGGGTATTCTCAGATGTGAGACCCTTGCTCATTGCACCATCAGGATTCAAGCAAACCGGGCCGAAGACGGCTGTAATGCCAGAAACCGGTCCCCGGGAGCTTGTTTCCTTCCCAGTGTAAGAATTGGCTTTTGTAGTTTGGTTTGCCCTGTTCCCATCATGCACTGGGACAGGAACAGACTAATTTGCATACAGCCAGGTTCTGAAACTGGGATGGTGCAGTGAGCTAAAAAACGGTGTTGGATCTAGCCCTGATCTCTTGACTGGGTGAGAGCTTTCTGCTTAATTCAGAGACTCTGTCCCTCACCACCCCTTGTTGTAAATATTTTTGTCCACCCTAAGCGTGGAAGGGTATTCTCAGATGTGAGACCCTTGCTCATTGCACCATCAGGATTCAAGCAAACCGGGCCGAAGACGGCTGTAATGCCAGAAACCGGTCCCCGGGAGCTTGTTTCCTTCCCAGTGTAAGAATTGGCATTTGTAGTTTGGTTTGCCCTGTTCCCATCATGCACTGGGACAGGAACAGACTAATTTGCATACAGCCAGGTTCTGAAACTGGGATGGTGCAGTGAGCTAAAAAACGGTGTTGGATCTAGCCCTGATCTCTTGACTGGGTGAGAGCTTTCTGCTTAATTCAGAGACTCTGTCCCTCACCACCCCTTGTTGTAAATATTTGTGTCCACCCTAAGCGTGGAAGGGTATTCTCAGATGTGAGACCCTTGCTCATTGCACCATCAGGATTCAAGCAAACCGGGCCGAAGACGGCTGTAATGCCAGAAACCGGTCCCCGGGAGCTTGTTTCCTTCCCAGTGTAAGAATTGGCTTTTGTAGTTTGGTTTGCCCTGTTCCCATCATGCACTGGGACAGGAACAGACTAATTTGCATACAGCCAGGTTCTGTAACTGGGATGGTGCAGTGAGCTAAAAAACGGTGTTGGATCTAGCCCTGATCTCTTGACTGGGTGAGAGCTTTCTGCTTAATTCAGAGACTCTGTCCCTCACCACCCCTTGTTGTAAATATTTTTGTCCACCCTAAGCGTGGAAGGGTATTCTCAGATGTGAGACCCTTGCTCATTGCACCATCAGGATTCAAGCAAACCGGGCCGAAGACGGCTGTAATGCCAGAAACCGGTCCCCGGGAGCTTGTTTCCTTCCCAGTGTAAGAATTGGCTTTTGTAGTTTGGTTTGCCCTGTTCCCATCATGCACTGGGACAGGAACAGACTAATTTGCATACAGCCAGGTTCTGAAACTGGGATGGTGCAGTGAGCTAAAAAACGGTGTTGGATCTAGCCCTGATCTCTTGACTGGGTGAGAGCTTTCTGCTTAATTCAGAGACTCTGTCCCTCACCACCCCTTGTTGTAAATATTTTTGTCCACCCTAAGCGTGGAAGGGTATTCTCAGATGTGAGACCCTTGCTCATTGCACCATCAGGATTCAAGCAAACCGGGCCGAAGACGGCTGTAATGCCAGAAACCGGTCCCCGGGAGCTTGTTTCCTTCCCAGTGTAAGAATTGGCTTTTGTAGTTTGGTTTGCCCTGTTCCCATCATGCACTGGGACAGGAACAGACTAATTTGCATACAGCCAGGTTCTGAAACTGGGATGGTGCAGTGAGCTAAAAAACGGTGTTGGATCTAGCCCTGATCTCTTGACTGGGTGAGAGCTTTCTGCTTAATTCAGAGACTCTGTCCCTCACCACCCCTTGTTGTAAATATTTTTGTCCACCCTAAGCGTGGAAGGGTATTCTCAGATGTGAGACCCTTGCTCATTGCACCATCAGGATTCAAGCAAACCGGGCCGAAGACGGCTGTAATGCCAGAAACCGGTCCCCGGGAGCTTGTTTCCTTCCCAGTGTAAGAATTGGCATTTGTAGTTTGGTTTGCCCTGTTCCCATCATGCACTGGGACAGGAACAGACTAATTTGCATACAGCCAGGTTCTGAAACTGGGATGGTGCAGTGAGCTAAAAAACGGTGTTGGATCTAGCCCTGATCTCTTGACTGGGTGAGAGCTTTCTGCTTAATTCAGAGACTCTGTCCCTCACCACCCCTTGTTGTAAATATTTTTGTCCACCCTAAGCGTGGAAGGGTATTCTCAGATGTGAGACCCTTGCTCATTGCACCATCAGGATTCAAGCAAACCGGGCCGAAGACGGCTGTAATGCCAGAAACCGGTCCCCGGGAGCTTGTTTCCTTCCCAGTGTAAGAATTGGCTTTTGTAGTTTGGTTTGCCCTGTTCCCATCATGCACTGGGACAGGAACAGACTAATTTGCATACAGCCAGGTTCTGAAACTGGGATGGTGCAGTGAGCTAAAAAACGGTGTTGGATCTAGCCCTGATCTCTTGACTGGGTGAGAGCTTTCTGCTTAATTCAGAGACTCTGTCCCTCACCACCCCTTGTTGTAAATATTTTTGTCCACCCTAAGCGTGGAAGGGTATTCTCAGATGTGAGACCCTTGCTCATTGCACCATCAGGATTCAAGCAAACCGGGCCGAAGACGGCTGTAATGCCAGAAACCGGTCCCCGGGAGCTTGTTTCCTTCCCAGTGTAAGAATTGGCTTTTGTAGTTTGGTTTGCCCTGTTCCCATCATGCACTGGGACAGGAACAGACTAATTTGCATACAGCCAGGTTCTGAAACTGGGATGGTGCAGTGAGCTAAAAAACGGTGTTGGATCTAGCCCTGATCTCTTGACTGGGTGAGAGCTTTCTGCTTAATTCAGAGACTCTGTCCCTCACCACCCCTTGTTGTAAATATTTTTGTCCACCCTAAGCGTGGAAGGGTATTCTCAGATGTGAGACCCTTGCTCATTGCACCATCAGGATTCAAGCAAACCGGGCCGAAGACGGCTGTAATGCCAGAAACCGGTCCCCGGGAGCTTGTTTCCTTCCCAGTGTAAGAATTGGCTTTTGTAGTTTGGTTTGCCCTGTTCCCATCATGCGCTGGGACAGGAACAGACTAATTTGCATACAGCCAGGTTCTGTAACTGGGATGGTGCAGTGAGCTAAAAAACGGTGTTGGATCTAGCCCTGATCTCTTGACTGGGTGAGAGCTTTCTGCTTAATTCAGAGACTCTGTCCCTCACCACCCCTTGTTGTAAATATTTTTGTCCACCCTAAGCGTGGAAGGGTATTCTCAGATGTGAGACCCTTGCTCATTGCACCATCAGGATTCAAGCAAACCGGGCCGAAGACGGCTGTAATGCCAGAAACCGGTCCCCGGGAGCTTGTTTCCTTCCCAGTGTAAGAATTGGCTTTTGTAGTTTGGTTTGCCCTGTTCCCATCATGCACTGGGACAGGAACAGACTAATTTGCATACAGCCAGGTTCTGAAACTGGGATGGTGCAGTGAGCTAAAAAACGGTGTTGGATCTAGCCCTGATCTCTTGACTGGGTGAGAGCTTTCTGCTTAATTCAGAGACTCTGTCCCTCACCACCCCTTGTTGTAAATATTTTTGTCCACCCTAAGCGTGGAAGGGTATTCTCAGATGTGAGACCCTTGCTCATTGCACCATCAGGATTCAAGCAAACCGGGCCGAAGACGGCTGTAATGCCAGAAACCGGTCCCCGGGAGCTTGTTTCCTTCCCAGTGTAAGAATTGGCTTTTGTAGTTTGGTTTGCCCTGTTCCCATCATGCACTGGGACAGGAACAGACTAATTTGCATACAGCCAGGTTCTGAAACTGGGATGGTGCAGTGAGCTAAAAAACGGTGTTGGATCTAGCCCTGATCTCTTGACTGGGTGAGAGCTTTCTGCTTAATTCAGAGACTCTGTCCCTCACCACCCCTTGTTGTAAATATTTTTGTCCACCCTAAGCGTGGAAGGGTATTCTCAGATGTGAGACCCTTGCTCATTGCACCATCAGGATTCAAGCAAACCGGGCCGAAGACGGCTGTAATGCCAGAAACCGGTCCCCGGGAGCTTGTTTCCTTCCCAGTGTAAGAATTGGCATTTGTAGTTTGGTTTGCCCTGTTCCCATCATGCACTGGGACAGGAACAGACTAATTTGCATACAGCCAGGTTCTGAAACTGGGATGGTGCAGTGAGCTAAAAAACGGTGTTGGATCTAGCCCTGATCTCTTGACTGGGTGAGAGCTTTCTGCTTAATTCAGAGACTCTGTCCCTCACCACCCCTTGTTGTAAATATTTTTGTCCACCCTAAGCGTGGAAGGGTATTCTCAGATGTGAGACCCTTGCTCATTGCACCATCAGGATTCAAGCAAACCGGGCCGAAGACGGCTGTAATGCCAGAAACCGGTCCCCGGGAGCTTGTTTCCTTCCCAGTGTAAGAATTGGCTTTTGTAGTTTGGTTTGCCCTGTTCCCATCATGCACTGGGACAGGAACAGACTAATTTGCATACAGCCAGGTTCTGAAACTGGGATGGTGCAGTGAGCTAAAAAACGGTGTTGGATCTAGCCCTGATCTCTTGACTGGGTGAGAGCTTTCTGCTTAATTCAGAGACTCTGTCCCTCACCACCCCTTGTTGTAAATATTTTTGTCCACCCTAAGCGTGGAAGGGTATTCTCAGATGTGAGACCCTTGCTCATTGCACCATCAGGATTCAAGCAAACCGGGCCGAAGACGGCTGTAATGCCAGAAACCGGTCCCCGGGAGCTTGTTTCCTTCCCAGTGTAAGAATTGGCTTTTGTAGTTTGGTTTGCCCTGTTCCCATCATGCACTGGGACAGGAACAGACTAATTTGCATACAGCCAGGTTCTGAAACTGGGATGGTGCAGTGAGCTAAAAAACGGTGTTGGATCTAGCCCTGATCTCTTGACTGGGTGAGAGCTTTCTGCTTAATTCAGAGACTCTGTCCCTCACCACCCCTTGTTGTAAATATTTTTGTCCACCCTAAGCGTGGAAGGGTATTCTCAGATGTGAGACCCTTGCTCATTGCACCATCAGGATTCAAGCAAACCGGGCCGAAGACGGCTGTAATGCCAGAAACCGGTCCCCGGGAGCTTGTTTCCTTCCCAGTGTAAGAATTGGCTTTTGTAGTTTGGTTTGCCCTGTTCCCATCATGCACTGGGACAGGAACAGACTAATTTGCATACAGCCAGGTTCTGAAACTGGGATGGTGCAGTGAGCTAAAAAACGGTGTTGGATCTAGCCCTGATCTCTTGACTGGGTGAGAGCTTTCTGCTTAATTCAGAGACTCTGTCCCTCACCACCCCTTGTTGTAAATATTTTTGTCCACCCTAAGCGTGGAAGGGTATTCTCAGATGTGAGACCCTTGCTCATTGCACCATCAGGATTCAAGCAAACCGGGCCGAAGACGGCTGTAATGCCAGAAACCGGTCCCCGGGAGCTTGTTTCCTTCCCAGTGTAAGAATTGGCTTTTGTAGTTTGGTTTGCCCTGTTCCCATCATGCACTGGGACAGGAACAGACTAATTTGCATACAGCCAGGTTCTGAAACTGGGATGGTGCAGTGAGCTAAAAAACGGTGTTGGATCTAGCCCTGATCTCTTGACTGGGTGAGAGCTTTCTGCTTAATTCAGAGACTCTGTCCCTCACCACCCCTTGTTGTAAATATTTTTGTCCACCCTAAGCGTGGAAGGGTATTCTCAGATGTGAGACCCTTGCTCATTGCACCATCAGGATTCAAGCAAACCGGGCCGAAGACGGCTGTAATGCCAGAAACCGGTCCCCGGGAGCTTGTTTCCTTCCCAGTGTAAGAATTGGCTTTTGTAGTTTGGTTTGCCCTGTTCCCATCATGCACTGGGACAGGAACAGACCAATTTGCATACAGCCAGGTTCTGAAACTGGGATGGTGCAGTGAGCTAAAAAACGGTGTTGGATCTAGCCCTGATCTCTTGACTGGGTGAGAGCTTTCTGCTTAATTCAGAGACTCTGTCCCTCACCACCCCTTGTTGTAAATATTTTTGTCCACCCTAAGCGTGGAAGGGTATTCTCAGATGTGAGACCCTTGCTCATTGCACCATCAGGATTCAAGCAAACCGGGCCGAAGACGGCTGTAATGCCAGAAACCGGTCCCCGGGAGCTTGTTTCCTTCCCAGTGTAAGAATTGGCTTTTGTAGTTTGGTTTGCCCTGTTCCCATCATGCACTGGGACAGGAACAGACTAATTTGCATACAGCCAGGTTCTGAAACTGGGATGGTGCAGTGAGCTAAAAAACGGTGTTGGATCTAGCCCTGATCTCTTGACTGGGTGAGAGCTTTCTGCTTAATTCAGAGACTCTGTCCCTCACCACCCCTTGCTCTAACCATTGAGCCACACTTCTCCACTCTGGCAATTTGGACCTCCTTCATGGAATTCTCCCGACCTCTACATTCCACGTGGCATGTATATCATATGGACTCTGTCTGGATATCCTTTGGTCAATTACAATGTTAGTGTTGTTGCCCCAAAAACTGAAAATATGTTCATGCTGATGCACACACTTGTAAATAAATGCACTCCTATGAACTAGCATGTTGTATGTCTGTTGCAGAAAGGACTAACTTGACCATGGTGTATGTGTATATACAAAACCCGCTTCCTGGCATCTTAAGGAGATTGAGCTAAAATCACTATCACTTGCTCTTGTTGTATATGCCCACACATCATGTACATCCACTGCCATGACATTATTCGGAATATCTTGTCTACCAATTGAACATCATGGTGTGACATTAAGCTCAGCTACTTTACTGGCACATCCTGAAATTGCCTTCCTAATCACACAAATGCCTACCTGCTCAAATGAGGCATGTCAGCCAAATACACTGTTTCACTCATTGTCATTTATCTAGCTGAATGTACATGACAACGTGATCAAGCACATATGATAGCCTCAATGCCTACACTGAAGAGATCCTAAAGTATGTGGATTATGCTTGCACTGATAATATGCAGATACTCATGCCCAGATTCCTTCTGAATTTGCATCATACCTATGCCACTCGAGGATGTAGAAGGTCAAACCAAAACCTTGGATGTCAGTATGCATGAAATGCAACTAACTATTTTTGTGGGACTATGTCAACTGATAAATGGTGTTGAAAGGTACACTGGGATATGTAGGGTAAATGTGTTCCTCTCACCCTGCGAGCCCTCACATGTATTGAGTGTGAGTGTAACCAAATATGACATCAATTGTATAATATCCACAAATATTACTGATTAGGAGCCACAGCACATACCCAGGAAAAATGCAACACCTCCCCAGGGTAAGAGAAAATGGGAGACTTATTCTTTCCAAACTTTGCAAGTAGTTGCACAATGGTACATGCATGTAGTGCCACACTTAGCAAGTACTCAATGTAAAGGATGATTGAGGCTCTCCAATAGACCTGGGCGGTGAACTCTGTTTCATTTGCAGAGTTTGTCGAGTTTTTCCGCATGCCACACACCACGAAGTACACAGAGGTCTGAAAAAACTCTGCTCCGCAAAGCGGAGTGGAGTTTGTTCCTCGTTTGCCAATTTTATGTTAGTGAATGTGAGAGAGGAAAATCCAACACTAGAACACCTCCCAGCAAGATTTCTCAATGCGTTCGCATAGAGAAAACTGCCTCTTAAGTAGAAAATCTACCCGAGTTGCAGAGAGATCCCTCTTGCGCTGCTCATGGTGCAGGACGTACTGATTTTCCGGTGAGGGACAAATACTGGCACTAAAAATCAGCGTGAACAGACCGACCTAAAGCACTCTGCCACTTGCGGTCACTTCGCAGCAGGTTTCATGATTTGCAACCAGCTAACAACAATGACTTACTAGCACAATGGTGCAATGGTGCATGCATTAGCGGCAGGCACCATTCTGTGTCCTAGCACATTCTGTAATCTGTAATCTGTAGTGACAAAACCATCCTAATTATACATGCTGCCTTTCTTTCACACACATTGCTACAGTAGGTGACTATCTGTGTTGGACTGTGTGTCGAATCACACTAAGATGACCACTACAATGCATTAAGAATGTGAAATAGTACTTAAGTGACTCAAATGTGAGAGACAATGGGCCTCTCACAACACAGCATATACCTTTCAAGACTGCAGGGCAATAGCTGCATCATGTACTCAACCCAACATACTCCATGTTATAAACTCTCAATGATTACAATTTTTCGAAAGTATAGACAATTTTTCAACTAAGAAATATATGTAAACAAACTATAACCACCTATCCTACACTAACCAACCTTAACACTACTTTACACTAACTTAACTTATCCTAACCTATTTTAATAATAAATGCAAAAAACATATTAAACACCAACCCATCCGCCCCCTTAACAAACATATGCACAATACAAAAACATTCAATACCAACATCAACTATACCTAAACATAAACCAACTACACATGTACACCTAATAAATATATATATATTTTTTAACAAATACTAAATATCAACCCCCCACCCACTAAAAAACAATATATAAAAACACCTATAAAAAACATTCAAAAGCTAAAATCTAACTACACTAAACCTATCCTAATCACTAGCTAACTGTATGCTTAACTATTAAAATACCAAACAATAAATGTAAACAAACAACAACATTGTCCATTACAGAGTTCAGATGAGTTGGGTCACCTACACCAGGGCCTACCGACTCCATTGTCTCGCCTCATTGCTGCAGGTTGGCCTACTCCCTCTGAATACCATCCAGCCTCAAGTTCATTTTCTTCAATTCCCTTAATATACAGTACTTAACAAGCATTTACAATGCAATGGTTTCGCCTTTGGAAAAGTTTGAGCTATTGGCATTGTAAATGACAAAATTTGTATTTATGTGTTGGTTTTGAAAACAGATAAATAAATGGCATTGTCATTTACATTGCCATTAGCTTAATCTCTCGCAAATGTGAGACCTATTGTACCCTACGGACGAGCTCAGCAGACAGCAATTACTACCACACACACACACACCCAGAGCCACACAAACACACCCAGAGCCAGCCACACACACACACCCAGAGCCAGCCACACACACACCCAGAGCCACACACACACACACACCCAGAGCCACACACACACACACACACACCCAGAGCCACACACACACACACCCAGAGCCACACACACCCAGAGCCACACACAGAGCCACACACACACCGAGAGCCACACCCACACACACACCCAGAGCCACACACACACACACACACACACACACACAGAGCCACACACACGCACACACACACACACCCAGAGCCACACACACACACACACCCAGAGCCACACACACACACACACACCCAGAGCCACACACACACACACACACCCAGAGCCACACACACACACACACACACACACCCAGAGCCACACACACACACCCAGAGCCACACACACCCAGACCGCACACACACTCAGAGCCACACACACACACAGAGCCACACACACACCCAGAGCCACACACAGAGCCACACACACACAGAGCCACACACACAGAGCCAGAGCCACACACACACAGAGCCACACACACACACACACCCACCCAGAGTCACACACACACACCCAGAGTCACACACACACACCCAGAGTCACACACACACAGAGCCACACACAGAGCCACACTCACAGAGCCACACACACACACACATCACATTTTCATAATCGTTCGCTATCACAAGAATTCTTTCTGAATCAAAACGTGTTTGCATGAAATAAGTTTGTGTATTAATGTGCATTATTTGTGAATCAGTATAGTTTAAAAGAAAAAAAACCATAACATTAACAAGCACAAAAGTCCTTACGGAGACCAATATATCGAAATCGTAGCAGAAATTACATTATTAACCTAAAGCCCTAAGAATGGAGGTCGATCTAACTATAGGGATGCCCGTCTCCACTTCTAGCCAGCTAGCGCGCTGCAAGCAAGAAACGTGCTCCGCCTTAAAGCCACCCACCACTCTCGAAGTTTACAACAAGTTAATACATGACCTGTATATCAAAATCAAATAACTAAAAGTGGATCGTGCGCTTAAAACAAAAGTGTAATGGAAAGGCCATATCAACAGTCTGCACATTAATAAGGTGGGCAGGTAGCAGAAACAACTTGCACAATGCCAGGAAATGAAGGAACACTAGAATTTAGATCTGGCACTCCATTATAACTTCTATGCACAGGCGCTGAAGTGTCTTCGTGAATAACGAGATCGGTAAACAATGCAAAGATGGTGTGTGGTAAGCTTAGAGGTCTGGTAGGGGGGAAACCCGGGAGATCTGCCGAACCCTTTAGGTGGCTTTAGTGGAGTGTGTAGTAATGAAGGTTCGCGGTAATTAGTATTTTGGTTCTTCGCTCCCATTACGGCCCCTGACGGGCGGGCTGCAACACGGATCAGGTCATGCGTCGCCCCTGTCGCGAGAAACGCACATCCCAGGCCGGGTCTCTTTGTTATCCTTCCTGGCTCAAGTCGGACTCACCTAATCGTCCAGAAAATCCAAGTAGTCTCGCTGCGCCTCGCGCATTTCCCTGTGGTCCACCAAATCAGTCTGCGGAGCTGCGGCCATGCTCGTGGTTCAAGGGGTGTAGGTAACGGGAAGAATTAGCAGTCGGGCGGTGCGGATTCTTGGGCTCACGCAGAGCCGCTGGTCTTCCTTCTGCCCGACTCAATGCTCTAAGCGAATGGCGCGAAAACTTCGCCTAGATTTCCCGCCACCAGGGGTCACAACACCCACAGATAGTCATGGGTATGCGGATTGGCGAGCCGGTATAGCCACGGCACACGTAGCTGAGTAAGGACCAATCACAAAAGGGCAAGGTCATCTTGCACCGATGCCGCGCCTAATTGCGAGTTCACTATAGAAACGTTTCTACGGTCAATAAGGCGCCTCCACAGTATGAAATGCGGCCATTTTAGAAAATAAATTCTTGTAGGAAGTGAACAGAGAATGGAACAGTTCAACCATAAAATAGGAAAAACAAACGTGTAATGTAGAACAGCAAATATTGTTCAAAAATTGTAATCACTTGTAAATGATTTATACTTAATCATACTGCTTGCCGCTCGTGTTTTTCTTTTTTTAAGAAGGCTGCTCGAGTCCATTAAACTATTACCTTTTTCTTAGCTTCATCCTAAAAAGTCTGGTTTATAAGGCCCATCCATGTCCAATATATATTTTTTTCCTGTTTGCCGCTGCCACTGTTTAACAAGATGCGGGAGTGGGGCGGAGCCCAGAAAGACATGACGACAAAAGGGGCGGGACTTAAAAAAAGACCGAGAAACGCCCCCGAATCGCGTTTTCATGGGGAAAGCGTGATTGACAGCCAATCTCTTCCAATGGCTAGCCTCCATTTATGGAGCTAGCCAATGGAAGAGAGAGGCGGGACTAAGCCCCATATTGTAGGAACATAAGATTTCGCCCTGGGTGGAGCACCTGCTTCGCAGGTGCTACGGCCAGGGCGAAACCTAAAAAGGGAGCCACTGCATCTTCTGGTCCTCCTGGCCCATGTGGTTTTGGGCTCGGTGGCTACAGCTGTAGTCACTGGTACCTGGGGTTGGGGTGCCTGTTGCTGGCTTGGTCTTGCCATGGTTGGGGTTGTGTCAAAAGTTGCTGCTGAAGGTACTGTGGTCCGAGGGACATTCCAGGACCCCTCTGCCTTAGCATGCTTATAAGGTTTTGCCATCATTTGG
This sequence comes from Lissotriton vulgaris, assembly GCF_964263255.1. Classification (NCBI taxonomy): domain Eukaryota; kingdom Metazoa; phylum Chordata; class Amphibia; order Caudata; family Salamandridae; genus Lissotriton; species Lissotriton vulgaris. Next base: position 430,844,233 of record NC_141685.1, on the reverse strand, counting down.
TAGGCCTTTGAAACATGTTGTATGTGCCAGTATCGGTCCTGCCACATGTTAAAGGTCCTGGTGTATTCAGCTTTATGTTGTATAGGGTGGTAATGGAAAACCTTTTAGCACAAGCTGTACATGTACATGATGTGTGTGAAAATAGGCTGACATTTTAATTCAATCATATGTGCCTGACCAGACCAACTCCAGAAATAGAGATGCATATATGCTCAATATACTATCACCACATAGACATCTCCTAATTGAGCAAGAAAACCAGAGTCAGGTGCCCTCTGTGTAGGTGCACAATGTAGTCACAAAAAGACTAGAGCCATTTCATGCAGAACAATAATTGACCCTCAGGATGATGTCCAGATTTTAAATTGGACACATGGTCTAGAATTCGAAAGGTTGGGTTTTGGAATAGTATCATGCAAGTGGGCTGATCCTTGCTCAACAACATAAGTGAAAGCGTTTAAGGTGATACAGTTCAGGCAGTGTGGCCGTGTGTTGCATACCCAATCTGGAATAACACAAGGCACCACACATTGCTGGCTTCACTTACTCTGTCAGATAGCCAGTAGATGGATAGGGGGTGTCATGTATCTCCTGCAAAACATGACATGTAGCTTCTGGTTCATACTTGTAGCCAAAACCATGGTGAGTCATACTTAAACATGTTTCTGTACCCACATTATCCCAAGGCTGCATTCGGCTGCACACATAAATTCGACAATGCATCTCAGTACTGTGTGTATGCATGCTGGAGCACTCATGTGACCAAGAACTTTGTTGCATATAATGCAGGCACCCTTGCACCTTGACACTGTGGGAGGCTCAAATACCCCTGAGGCTGGATTACAACAGCCATACCTCATGGTAGGCTAAGAAATTGAAGATCTAGATATCCATATGATAATGTACAAACACACGAACAGACATACATGTAGCCATGTCATTGGTTGTCTGTCCTGAGTCGAATACATTAATTATCAAGAACTTTGTCCATCTCCAAAACATATGGCGCAACTATCATATTCAAAATTGGTTAGATTGTGATGGATACCCTGCTGACACTGCTTTACATAGTTTCACAATTCTCCTTTCCTTTGCCATGCTGCTACAGGGACAGGTATGTTATCTACAAACAAATTAAATGTAACACAGCAGGCATGTTTGGCCACCCTTATGGTCAGTCAAACAGAAATGTTGTATCTGGAGAGCTCAAAGGTATGCAGCAAGTCTGAGCAAAGTATGGTGCAAGTTGATAGAACATATGTGGCATAATCACTGTGTTTGACTCTGGTTCCATTATGCCTACCTGCTCATGCTTGCTAAAAGAGTGTGTGTATTAATATTACACATCATCTGCACCTGTGTCATGCACAGTATTCGACATAAGCAATAGAACATTGCCCAGACATGCTTAGCAACACACATTTCACTGTGCTGCTATATGCGTTGAAACAAGAAACTGTTTAGGTGTGTGCCGTTTGTTTTACAAGCTAATGCGTTTCTGTTGAACATATGCAAATTCTGCAACAGAAGATGGTTGCTGAGCCCAAAGCCACATGACGATAGATGTGTGAACATTAACATAAATGTAAAGATGCTTAGAACTTGCGGGTTTGCTTACATACACCCCTCATTCACAATGGAATTCCTCCTTTTTCATTCCAAATAAATCTGTGGGCAGGTTCTGTTGTGTTTCACACACTGACAGCAAGTTGATAGTAGGTGAGTATTACCTCCTACAACACATCACATTTTTGCATTTCACATATATCACACAGATGTAAGAATTCTACATACATATACTTATGATACTTACTGGTAGCATTGGGGTCCTGGGAGGAGGCCACTTCTCCATGCATTGTAAAAAGTGCTTTCACATATGCTTACCTTTGTATTTCAGATTTACACAACAGCTTAGAAACACATATCTAAATATGGCCAGATCTTTTTTTTCTTCTGTTTATTGAACGAATCTATGGATACAAACAGGATAGTATGACTGAGCATATGCACTTTTGTTTGCCCTTTTTTGTAGCATCAAAAGGGAGCAAGGCTTCATATAACCTGGACAACTCAGGTACTAATGCAGGAGCACAACATTGTCCCAGCGAGAATTTGTGAACAGACATCCAGGATGCTCCACAGAAAACTACAAACAAAATGAAAGAGACAGCAGGAGGGGAAGATCAAGGGAAAAAGAGGGGAGGGGGGATGGCCGGCCTCCTCGTATTGTACCTAATGAACGTGACCACTTTAGTGTCAGTCTTGTCTATTTTTCCAGAACTATTCAGCAACTCCATGGGCTGTGGAGTGGAAACCACCCACGTCCCCCGTCTGCTTCCACAAGTAAGCCTGTAGCGGCTCCCAAATGTGTCGAGGTCAGGCTTGGATAGGTATGAGGTCCCAGTAGGCTGGCAACTGCCCATTGTAGATTGCTGCATCTTGAAGCCAGTCCTCCCTGTGTGGAACCTGGCGGTGGCCCCAGCACACCGCACTGCGTGGTTTTTCCAGCAGAAGAAGCATGGCAGTTAGTTTCCTGTTAACAACATTGAAGAGTGGTGAGATGCACACCGTTTCTTTTAAAGTCATCATAATGTTCGTACTGTTTCTCTATTTCAGCTTATATAGGCGTGCAAGCACAGTTAGTTTTCTGTTACCAGCCGGCACATTCTTCACTTACCCCAGCAGCAAGAGCATTCTATGCTCAATTCTAACATCTCATCTATTGTATCAAAGATGATTCCCCAGTATTTGTTAATGCTCGGGCGTTTCCAGGACAGGTGTAGGAAGGTTATGTCAGGGGTCCGGCATCGCAAGTGTTGCGTATCATCTATCAGTCCTACTCCATATAGGCAGTTGGGTGACCTGTACAATCTCTCTATGAATTTAAAATGAATAAAACATAGCTGGTAGTTAGGGGACAGTTCTCTTGCCTGCACGCAGCAGTAAGTCCACTTTATCTGTTCCCTTTTCAGAATTGGCTTAACCGCAACGAGTAGGAAGGGCAGGGCGGACGTGACAGTTAGAACTTTGGCAAACATCAGCAGAAACGACCAGGAGAGTCGTGCAGAGGTGTTTGACACAAAATGGCAACAGAAAAATAATGGAGTCCCGACACAAAATGGATGCCGACAAGAAGGACACTTTTCCTCATAACTTAGCCAGGAGAAGACTTTTGAGAGACAGGTATTAACTAAGTTGCCATTGAATTCAACACCCTTCTCACAAGTAAACAATAGCTGGGTGTCATCAGCATATGACACTATTTTAGCACCACATTTCTGGGAGAGAGGGGCCATATACAAGTTAAATAATGTTGGACTCAATATTGAGCCTTGGCGCATCCCAACATTCATAAGGGGAATCGCCGCACAATAAGGAGGAGACCAAATGGTTTGGGAGCGGTTAACAAGAAAGGACGCAAACCAACTCAATACCATGCCACCTATACCGCTCTCCCTAAGTCTTTGCAGTAATCTGTTATGGGGCACGGTATCGAAGGCTGCAGAAAGGTCCAATAAAACCAAGACCGCATTGCCTCCTCTATCCCGCATTGCTTTAATTATTTCCGCAACTTCTAGCAGAGCACCTTTGATGCTAAAATTAGCTCTGAACCCTGACTGGCTAGAATGCAGCAAGTGATTAGTCTCCACATAATTAGTTAAGACTCCATTCACAAATTTCTCCACAATCTTGGAGAAAAAGGCATGAGTGAAATGGGCCTATAGTTACTGGCAACCTCGGGATCTGCTGTAGGTTTCTTTAGTAGAGGAAGAATTTTAGCATGTTTCCACATTAGTGGCATCGACCCTTCCCGCAAAGCGGCGTTTAAAATAGGATTTACTATAGTGTTGATCACTTCCGCTATCGAAGACAGGACTTTAGCTGGGCAGGGATCGGAGGGGGATCTGGATTTCAAGGATTTCATGAGCACCAGAGATTGCTCGGAGGTGATCACAGGGAACTACATAAGGGAGGCTATGGAGTGGGGGCACACCTCTAACGAGGTCCCCCAACATCCTCCAGGTCCAGTGGCTGAGCTGCAAAGGAGTCCTGGATAATTTAAATTTTTTCATAAAAGGAACAGGCCATATGATCGGTCCAGTCACTTGTGGGAACAAACAGTCTACTAATTCAAATCAAATTTCAAAGCTTTATTCGACATCAGTCATAAAAGCATTTCCACCCTAACACTATACAATAAATACTAATCTACATACACAAGGTTAAAACAAGAATTAAACATTTATAAGTTGAATACAATAAGCTTTTAAACAATGTTTAAGATCATCATTAATATTTACAATGTTAAGATCGACATTAATATTTACTCAAGTAGGAACTTTTTAAGATATAAACATCAATACATCACGGCATGTTTCCTAATAAAGTGCGTGTTCGGATCGCCCAAGCCCAGCCCAAGAATTTTGCAACAGCAATTGCGAACAATGGAGAACAATCAGTCTCCAGAATTCTAAGTGCTGCCGCTTGGTTACGCGTCCCCATATTGAGGCAAACAGGTCTTATCCATTTATGCTGTTGATTTGCATATAGAGGGCAAAAAAACAATATATGGGAGACATGCTCAGCTTTGTCTTTACAGTGGTAACAATGTTCATCCCATGATATAGACCATTTCTTTTTAAACACGTTTACTGGGAGAGATCCAACTCTAAATTGAAAATACAGTTTCCTGTTGTGGGGCTTCTCAATCAGGTCCCAGTATGCTTCACACAGAGGAGACATTTTTAAGTCCAGGAAACGCCTCAACATCGAACAGTTAGTACCATTGGCGAAAGTTATAAAATACACCATCTCCCAATACATCTGTTTTATCTCGGTCTTTGAGGGGAAACAAGACACATCTGGATTACCCCACAGGTGGTCTAGTTTTAGCTCTGTCAATAACCCTCGGAGTTCTTTCAACCAGGCTTTTTTATGAAACTGGTCAAACGAATCAACATCTGTCAACGCTGTGGCATAATGGGCTAACTCCGGGGTCACCATTAGCCGTCTCCAATATAACAACGACCGCAACCTTGCTAGGTCCGCGATGTTTTTCCTACCGAGATCCAGTTTTAAGGGAACAGTAGGTGTGCTTTGCGGCACCCCTACCAGACCCCTAAGGAACTTATTTTCTGCTGTTCTCAGGTTTGCTAGGTTACTAAATCCCCATAGCTCTGAACCATATAAACTGGCACTGATAGCTTTCATTTGATAGATCTCGAGCACACAATTTACCGGTTTAGTTAGAGAAGCTCTATGTTTTGATAATAATGCTCCTACTATTTGACTAAACTTTAGTACTGCAGTATCTATGTGTGTCTTCCATTTCATGTTCCCCTGGAGTGTTATTCCAAGGTAGGTAAAAGCATCTACTTGCTCAAGGGGAATGCATTTATAGGTAATTGTCCCCTTGAATGATGTCCGGCAGTTCATGCACATAAACTTAGTCTTGCTAGTGTTTAATTCTAAACCACGCAAGTCACAGAACTCCCCAAATGCATTTACCGCCTTTTGGAGACCGCTTGGTGTGCGTGATAATATAAGCGTGTCGTCCGCAAACATAAGGACGGAAACACGCGAGCCAGCTATTATTGGGGCATCAGAGGGGGACATTTTCAGAAAATCTACTATGCCATTTATGTATATCGAGAACAATGTAGGGGCTAGGACGCAACCTTGTCTCACCCCGCGCTCTACCGGGAAGGGCTCGGTTACTTCACCCTGCGACCCCCATCTAATTTTGGCATAGTTGTTTTCGTGCAATCGTACAATGAGTGTGAGAAGTTCCTGGCTTATCCCTGCATCGGCTAGGACTTTCCAGAGCTTATCCCTGGGGACCAAGTCAAAAGCTGACTTTAGGTCCACAAAGACAGCGTACAGAGGACCATTTTTTAGGGTGACATTCCTCCAGTACAAAACAATAAAATAAAAGACCTGGTCTATAGAGCTTGTCAGGGGACGGAACCCAGCTTGGTATGGAGACAAGATAATATTTTCATCAATCCATACTTGAAGCTTGTTCTGAACCATACGGCCCATCAGTTTCTGAGCAGAGTCTATGAGACTGATAGGTCTATAGTTACAGGGAAGGGATTTATCCCCTTTTTTAAACACAGGAATAATTTCCGCTCCTTTCCATGACAGGGGAAATTCACCACCCATTGCCAGTGCATTAGCAAGCCAAGAAAAATATTTACACCATGCATTCCTATCACTTAAGTAAACATCTGCCGGTATACCATCAATGCCAGGCGCTCTTCCCCCTGTTACACAGTCAAGGGCAAGACTTACATCATCTTCATTGAATACATTGTGCTTAAAATAAACAATTGGTGGCAGGGCATCACTAGCTAGCGACTGGTTAAGAGCATATTGTGGTTTAAAAAATTCTATCCAATCGTCAACGGCAACATGGTTTTGAGGGGCAGCCAACCCTCCCCTGCCCCACTTTACCTTTGACCAGAATAATTTAGAATCTTTAGCCGCACATGCAATTTTAAGCTCGCACCATAATTCCTCGTCCCACAGCTTCTTTGCCTGCTTTTGTGTACATCTATAGATGTCCCTAGCTTCTCTTACAGCAACAGCATTCCCCAATTTGACTACTCTACTAAGTTTATGACGTGCCTGTCTACAGCTTTTATCATACCACCCCTGGCAACTTGGATGTTTTTTACCCTTGTTGCTGCTCGCTGGTTTTAAAAAAAGTGTTTGTAATCTAAGAAAGAGTTTGTTGTGGGCCTCCATCACAATATCTCTAAAGTTGGTATTACGTGAGAGTGAATTTATACGGTTTACTTCCTCACCTACTACTTTCTTGAGTTCGTCTAGCTTCCCCTCATCCTCTACTAGCTTCCCCCACTTTAAATGGCGCTGATTATTTGAACTTACTAGGTCCAGGGTCACCCTCTCATCCTCTGGGCTACCCCCCCTTTCCACTAAGTAGGGCTTGAAATCCATGCACAGCGGATTATGATCGCTTTCCATTCTTTTCACTACGGACATGTCTACCAGTTTGCTCCAAGCCCTGATATCTATCAGGAAATAATCGATTCTACTGGATGCCCGCCCATTATCAAACGTGTAGTTTCCAGCACGATCAGAGAATGTGCGACCATTTGCGGCTCTAAGCCCTCTAGCTAAACAGAGGCTCTTCACTTGAATAGCCACTGTACTCCATTTTTTAACTGCAGTAATCTCAAGCTGGGGGATACCCCATTTACTGTCCTCTTCCTCAGCAAGAAATGTATCCTCCTGGCCCAGGGGTTCAAAAGTAGTATTTAAATCCCCCCCAATGATAATAAACTGTTCTATGGGCAAGGATTCTAGCTCCTGTTCAAGGACCTTTATTACTTCTGAGGTCTTTCCCCCTTTAACCCCCCTAGCATATATATTAAAAAGGGCTAGGTCTTCACCATTGTTCCATTTAATAATGACTGATAGAATATCCCCGGTTGGAAGCATTTTTTGTTTAATCATGCAGTTCAATGATTGGCGGATCCAAGCCACTGCAGGGATAAAGAAATTAAGGTACCCCACCCGATGGACAGGGCATAATGATCAAGTTTCTTGGAATAATATATTATCGTGCAGGTCAATGAAGGCACACCATTCAGGTGATGTTACTTTACTCACTATTCTCGCGAGATTCCAGGAAATAAAGGACAGTGATGGATTATCTCCTGAGGGCCCTGTTTGGACAGATCTTAGGCGATCGCTTACGGTTGTAATCTGTGGTGCGATATTTATGGATGGCGATCTTAAAGGGCCAACCCGTGCTTCATCTAGATGGAATTCAAGTATTGGGCCACTGCCATTACCCCGGACTGACTTACTATGCCCTTTCAGATTAACTAATCTCCCCACACTTTTCCTGCTATTAAATGTTAGCTTACAATTGCCAGACTGTACCAGAGCTAAAGACCCTCCTTTTTAATGTTACCGTTATCTGTTTTCACTGGGTTGGAATGTCCTATCATAACATGCTGATGTGTGAGTCAATCGCACTCGTTTAAGTTTGAAAGGGTGGTGAATCTGTTTTCTAGGTTTCTGCCCCAGTCACATCTTCGGGCGCCTCCAACCCCACCCCCACCCCCACCCCTTCTATGTGACACTGTGGTCCATTTGGTCCTCAGGACACTGGGTCTAGCAATAAAACCTCTCTTACTATAGAAGAAGTCAAGTGTAAGAGGGATGATTTTCGCTGTTCTACGTTGTGGGGGCAAAAGATTGGGTAAGATTTCAGGCAACACTTCCGGTCCTTTAAAATTCAGTACAACACAGTCGCCTGCAAATCTCTTAGGGCTGTTACCTATCCATTTTACCCTTCTTGCGGTTAGTAATTCCTCTGACAGTATTTGTTTACCCCAGTCGGAGATATGCATGTTATTAGTCAGCCAGTATAGAGCTTTGCTTAAGAGTGATTGGGGGGACTCTATCTGGCCATGCTTCAAGGTTGGTACATTAGCTAGGACCAGGATCAGTGGGGATGCTTCAACAATTAATTCCATTGGACCTGTTTCCACAATAGGATCTTCATTGGCCTCAGTGCTAATCAATGGATCTGCAGGGTGATTGCCATTTATTACTAAGTTTGGGGTAGGATGGGTGGATGTGTCAGGACCAGAGTATCCCTATTTCCTCTAGTTCCATCTTCCCTACAATGTATTTGCTCTATTTTGTCTATTACCTTGTTTGGCAGTTCCCCCATGCATTCATTTGTATTCGACAAGAGGCCCTCAAGCTTGTTAACCTTATCAGTAAGATGGTCAATCTTGGATAAGAGTGGCTTAATTATTCCCCTCATTTTTTGATCAAACATTCCCACTAATTTCTTAATATTGGCTTCATCCCATAACATAGTGCCTTCGTCCTCACCCCCTGTGTCCTCTATGCTATTTTTCCGAGGTGGAGTTGCGGGTCTATTCTTGCTAGAGCATAGTCCGCCGCGCCTGGGTTGGCCCTTAGCCGGCCCTTTAGTCACCCTGGGCGCAGGGACAGGTGCAGGGATTAAGGTATTGTCCTCCACTATTTCTATGTCCGGATCTACGCCAGCTTGAACAACCTCATCTGTTTTACTCAATGAGGAAGATGGGGACACATTATCAGCGGGGCACTCAGTACTGTTCTGTGAGAGTGTCACTGTTTCACTGGTATTTTCTAATTCAATTAGGTTAACTTGGGGTAGGTCAATTGGATTGGTGCTAGAAGTTGGACTCAGTCCCAAGGAGGACCTTCTATCGTTATTTATCTTGGTGACCACTTGAAATAAATAATTATCCATTGTGTTTGCAGGGGCTATGCCTTGTTTTTGTTTAGACATACCAGCAACAACTATAAACACTGACAGTGACGGCCCAAAATATGCAACAAGCCTATATTTCAGGAGCCGCTGCTATCATAAGTGTATGAAACCTCCCCTTATGTCCTTCAATAATTGATGATTGTCACAGAATTTCCGCTAGTAGCGGTGTTAACTCACAAGTATTTTAGGCAGCGTTCCTGGCCCAGTCCAGTCTCTGCCAGTCGCGGACTGTCGCAGACTGTCCCGCCCTTGTCCCGGGCTTCTCCCGGTCGCTCCTGCGCAGCGGGGCTACTCACAGCAATTTGTAGGACTATGGGTAAAGGGGAGGGGCAGGCGGGGAGAGCAGCCCAGGTGCAGTTGATCCGGCCGGCGGCGCTTCTGGGATAGGTAGTCCCTGGCCGGCGCTAGCACTCCGCTCGCAGCCCTGCCTTACCCTCGACAAGCCCCAGGAGCAATCACACAGGAGTCCAGGTAGGTGAGCTGGCAACCCAGCGAAGCGGGACCCGCGCAGCGGGTTCCGCGAGAAGTAGGCGAAGAACAAACAAAGCCTCGCAGCCCAGCGTCCTCTCAGAGCAACCACAGCAAAGCATCCCAACGTTGCTTAAGGCGCTCCGTTTCTAAAACAGAAGGGGAGGGGCAGGCGGGGAGAGCAGTCCAGGTGCAGTTGATCCGGCCGGCGGCGCTTCTGGGACAGGTAGTCCCTGGCCGGCGCTAGCACTCCGCTCGCAGCCCTGCCTTACCCTCGACAAGCCCCAGGAGCAATCACACAGGAGTCCAGGTAGGTGAGCTGGCAACCCAGCGAAGCGGGACCCGCGCAGCGGGTTCCGCGAGAAGTAGGCGAAGAACAAACAAAGCCTCGCAGCCCAGCGTCCTCTCAGAGCAACCACAGCAAAGCGTCCCAACGTTGATTAAGGCGCTCCGTTTTTAAAACAGAAGGGGAGGGGCAGGCGGGGAGAGCAGCCCAGGTGCAGTTGATCCGGCCGGTGGCGCTTCTGGGACAGGTAGTCCCTGGCCGGCGCTAGCACTCCGCTCACAGCCCTGCCTTACCCTCGACAAGCCCCAGGAGCAATCACACAGGAGTCCAGGTAGGTGAGCTGGCAACCCAGCGAAGCGGGACCCGCGCAGCGGGTTCCGCGAGAAGTAGGTGATCAATCAATCAGTGACACTTATATATAGCGCGCTACATACCCGTAGGGTCTCAAGGCGCTGGGGGGGGGGGGGGGTGCCGCTACTGCTCGAACAGCCAGGTCTTCAGCTTCTTCCTGAAGGAGAGGTGGTCTTGGGTCAGGCGCAGGTCGGTCGGGAGGGAGTTCCAGGTCTTGGCGGCCAGGTAGGAGAAGGACCTTCCTCCCGTAGTCGCTCTTCGGATGCGGGGGACGGCGGCGAGGGCGTGGTTGGCTGATCGGAGGTGGCGTTTGGGAGCGTAGAAGTTGATTCGGCTGTTGAGGTAGCTCGGGCCTTGGTCGTGTAGGGCTTTGTGTGCGTGGGTGAGGAGGCGGAAGGTGATTCTTTTGTTGACGGGGAGCCAGTGAAGGTCTCTCAGATGTCCGGTGATGTGGCTGGTTCGTGGGATGTCGAGGATGAGTCTGGCTGAGGCGTTCTGGATCCGCTGGAGTCTCTTCTGGAGCTTGGCGGTGGTACCGGCGTAGAGGGCGTTGCCGTAGTCCAGTCGGCTGGTGACGAGGGCCTGGGTGACGGTCTTCCTGGTCTCGGTGGGGATCCACCAGAAGATCTTCCGTAGCATGCGTAGGATGTTGAAGCACGCCGAGGAGACGTTGTTGACTTGCCTGGTCATGGAGAGGGAGGAGTCCAGGATGAAGCCCAGGTTGCGTGCATGGTCTGTCGGTTTGGGTGCGGTGCCCAGGGCGGGAGGCCACCAGGAGTCGTCCCAGGCGGAGGGTGAAGAGCCCAGGATGAGGACCTCCGTCTTGTCAGAGTTCAGTTTCAGGCGGCTGGTCGTCATCCACTCGGCTACCTCTTTCATCCCTTCGTGCAGGTTGGCTCTGGCGGAGGCGGGGTCGTTGGTCAGGGAGAGGATCAGCTGGGTGTCGTCGGCGTAGGAGATTATGCTGAGGTTGTGTTTGCGTACGATGGCCGCGAGGGGGCTCATGTAGACGTTGAAGAGGGTGGGGCTCAGAGATGACCCTTGAGGGACGCCGCAGATGACTTCGGAGGCCTCTGACTTGTACGGTGGTAGGCGGACTCTCTGTGTTCTTCCGTCGAGGAAGGAGATGATCCATTCCAGCGCCTTGTCCTGGATTCCGACGTTGCTGAGGCGCTGTACTAGGGTGCGGTGGCAGACAGTGTCGAATGCCGCGGAGAGGTCTAGGAGGATGAGGGCCGCTGTTTCTCCATTGTCCATCAGGGCTCGGATGTCATCGGTGGCGGCGATGAGGGCGGTCTCGGTGCTGTGATTGGCTCGGAAGCCGGACTGTGAGGGGTCGAGGGATCCGTTCGTCTCGAGGAAGGCGGCCATCTGTTTGTTGACGGTCTTCTCGATGACTTTGGCTGGAAACGGGAGGAGCGAGATGGGGCGGTAGTTCTTGAGTTCGGTGGGGTCCGCTGTTGGTTTCTTGAGTAGAGCGCTGAGTTCGGCGTGTTTCCAGCTCTCAGGGAAGGTGGCGGTGTCGAAGGAGGTGTTGATGATGTCCCGCAGGTGGGGTGCGATGACAGCGTCGGCCTTGTTGAAGACGTGGTGAGGGCAGGGGTCGGTCGGTGATCCAGAGTGGATGGAGTTCATTGTGCGGATGGTGTCTTCGGTGCTGATCGGGGTCCAGGCGTGGAGGGTGGTGGTGGGGGGTGGTTGTTCGGTCATGGTGTGCGTTGGTTGGTTGTTGAAGCTGTTGTGTATGTCCGCGATCTTGTTGTGGAAGTATGAAGTGAGGGAGTTGCAGAGGTCTTGCGATGGGGTGATGTCGTTGTTTCCTGCGCTGGGGTTGGAAAGCTCTTTCACGATGTTGAAGAGCTCCTTGCAGTTGTGTGCGTTGTTGTCCAACCGGTCCTTGAATGCTGTTTTCTTGGCGGCGCGGATCAGTCGGTGGTGCTTCCGGGTGGCAAGCTTGAGGGAGGTCCTGTTGTCCGGTGTAGGTTCCCTTCTCCAGACTTTCTCGAGGGCTCGGCAGTTCTTCTTGGAGCTCTTGAGTTCGTCGGTGAACCACGGGGCTTTCTTGCTGCCGGGTCTGCTGGGCGGGGTCCTCAGCGGGGCGAGCTCGTCCGCGCAGATGCTGATCCACTTCGTGAGGTTGACGGCGGCCTGGCTGGGGTTCGCTGAGCTGGCAGGAGGGTGCTGGCTCAGGGAGGTGGCGAGCTGGTCTGCTGTGATCTTGTTCCAGCTTCTGCGGGCGGCCTGTTGCTGGTGGTGGTGGGTCGTCGTTCTCTTGAAGGTGAAGTGGACGCAGCTGTGGTCCGTCCATTGAAGCTCTGTGGCGTGGCTGAAGTCGATGTCTGTGCTGGAGGAGAAGACTGCGTCCAGTGTATGTCCGGCGAGGTGGGTGGGGGTGGACACCAGTTGCTTGAGTCCAAGATTGGCGAGGTTGTCGAGCAGGGTGCTGGTGTTGCGGTCGTTGTTGTTCTCCAGATGGAAGTTGAGGTCCCCCAGGAGGATGTAGTCAGCGGAGGGGAGGGCATGCGGGCTGACGAAGTCGGCGATGTCCTCGCTGAATTGTGTGCGTGGTCCAGGGGGTCGGTAGATCAGGGTGCCTCTGAGGGTGGTGTTCGGGTTGTTGTGAATCTGGAAATGCAGGTGTTCGGCGGTGGTCAGGGTGTTGTCGGTGCTGGTCGTGAGACGGATGGTGTTCCTGTGGATGATGGCGATGCCTCCTCCCATCTGGTTGGCGTTGCGGTCCCTCCGGACGATCTTGTAGCCCTCTGGGATAGCTATGGCGATGTCGGGAGCTGAAGAGGCGTTCATCCAGGTCTCCGTGAGGAAGGCAACGTCAGGGGCTGTGGCGTCTAGAAGGTTCCAGAGTTCGATGGCGTGTCTGTGGACGGAGCGGGTGTTGAGCAGAATGCACTTGAGGTGGGTGCTGCTGGCGTTCGACTTGGCGGGTGCGCGGCAGGTCCGGATGCAGGTGAATTTGCAGGCGTGGCAGCTGAAAGGTCCGTGGGTGCGTCGTGGAGTGGCTTGATGGCAATCTGGGAGTCGGCCGGTGTTGAGTGCGATGAGGGTGGCGGCGGAGTACGTCAGGCGGGTCGGTCGGGGTCTTCGGGGGCCAGGGGTCCTGGCCCTGGTCGCGATCCGGTCGCGGACGGGCGCAGACGGGCTTACCTTTGGCGCGCCTTCGGCGCACAATCGGCGCGCCCGCTGCGCGTGACCGCTGCGCGTTCGCACGGTCGCCATTTAAGGCGAAGTGCGCGGGGGGGCGGAGCAGCTGGGAGGCGGGAGCGGGGAGGGAACAGAAGAGAAAAAGGGGCGGGGCAAATGGCTGTGGTGGGAAGCGGGGAGGGAGAGCGGAGGGCGGCGAGGTAGGCGGGCAAACAGGAAGGAAACTGAACACGGCACAGAGGGTAAATTAAATTAAACAGGCACAAATGGAGGGCAAAATAAAGGCAAAACAGGAAGGAAAACGATGTTACGGCACAAGAAGGTACAGGCACAAATGACGGGCAAAACAATGGTAAAAACAGCTAAATAAACGATCAGACGGCACAAAAGAAACAAGCACAAATTTAGGGCAAAACAACTGGCGAAAACCAGAGGGGAGCGACCAAGGCGTCAGCGAGGCCGGCGGCGAGGCAGAAGGCAGGCAATGGGAAACACACGCAGCAGCTGGTGGCCGTGCGGCGCGGGGGTGTCCCACAAGTCCCACAAGAACAAACAAAGCCTCGCAGCCCAGCGTCCTCTCAGAGCAACCACAGCAAAGCGTCTACTAATTGTTATAGGGGAGGAGAAGCTTTTTACAATACTAAACAGGGTTTTACTTTTGTTAACCGCCAAATCAATTTTTGTTGAAAGAAAGAGTTTCTTTTCTTTGCGAACTTTTGTATAGTGTTCTTTCAAAGCAAGTTTATATAGCGATTTATCAGAGGAGCTATAATTTCTCCGCCACTCTCTTTCAAGGTGTTTGCAGGCCCTGTTACTAATCCTTAATGCTTCCAAGAACCAAGGGGCCGAGACTCGGGTGGGTTTAGCAGACCTCACTGAGGGAGGGGCCATTTCCAGGGCCTGGCGTTGTAGCCAACCCTCTAAGGCCTGCCCGTCCTGTTCCAGGATGCCACTCAAGGGAATTGGGTGGCAACTCATAGCGCACTGAATAGCCTCAGAAGTCATCAAATGGAATGGCCTGTAACTAAGACTGACCCTGGCAGTGTCCAAGGATTCGGACCTTGCGTGTTCTCTATGTATTTTAAACTCAACCAAGTTGTGATCTGACCAAGTTAAGGCTAAGGGGGCATCTATGTAAATCTGGTTTGAGGGGAAAACCTGATCCAGTATGTGCCCTTTGTCATGAGTGGGAAGACATATGTACGGAGTCAGGTTAAGAGTATCAAAGGATTCACACAGTCTCATACAGACTTATCCATGTGAATATTGAAATCTCCGAGGGCAACACGATTGCTATATTTAGCCGCAATGGGGGAAATTATATGGCTTATGGATTCCAGGAAATTCATCAGATTACTACTCCTGCCATCGATCGGTGGTCTGAGATAGTCAGGCGAAAACCCAAACTCTCATCCACCTCTATTTCTGTGTTTGCTAAAGGGATACAGGAAAAGGAGCTCCTGTATATTACGGCTAACCCACCGCCTCTCCCCGTAGTGCGATCCTTCCTCATATTCTGATAGCCCTGGGGGATTGCATTTGCAATAGTGGGATTGGAGGCATCCGTTAGTCAAGAGTCGGCTAAAAGATTGTACATTTCAAATACATGTTTTTTTTAAGGAGCGAGCATTCAGTAAAGAGGCCCTCAGGAAATTAAATGAAGCATCCAGTCTAGTGCTCTGTTTTAACTTTGCACTCACTGAAAAAAGGGCGGCCTGTCCAGTTACATTCTTTGCACCTCAGGGAAGTGTTGTTCCTCAGCATGTCAAAGTGAGGTCTGCAAACTGAGCGCTTATCAATGTCTAGGAGGCAGTCCCTGCCATGCACAATTACCTTGGGCGGTTCCAGAGCAAGACTGGGAGTGTAACCGGCCCCCCTCCGGGTCACAGACGGGAGCAGATGGGCTTGCCTTAGGTGGGCCTTCCGAGTGCCAGCGGCGGCTCGCGCAGCTTCACGTTTTGAAGAGGCCAGCGTTCGACTAGACCACACTGTGGTGAGGAAAATGGCGGTGGCGGCCAAGAGCGTCAATAAAATCAGGTGTTCGATTCCCCCTCCCTCAAACCAAATTTCCCACATTTATATTCCCACACAGCGAGTTTCCAAATTATTCAAAAGTTAAAACATCAATAAAATGATAACAGCTTTAGTAAAGTGCAGAGTGATTACAATTAGCAGCAAGTGGAGCGTGTATAACATTTATATTGATAGTAAGTCCCAAAAAAAAATGAAACACTTTTAGATGCAAAAAAAAGGCATGGCAGAGAAAATATCACATTTATAGTTCCAAAATGAGTAGGAATATGGAATTACATTTACACATACAAAAGCAAGAAGGTGTTGGCTACATAAAAAGAGAATAGAGCATGCCTATCATATTTCTTTTCTTGCACTCGAATAGTGTTTCTAGTAAACCACAAATGACCTGGATGAAAGGACAGAAACGCCCAAGCCAGGTCAATAGGCAAGTGCTATGCTGCATTTTTTTCTCATTGACAACCTTTGTTTGAAAAATGTTGAGAATAAATACCACAGAATATCAGAAGGGGTGGGGCCGAGAGCATATTGACCTACAGCCCACTCTCTGTGTATTTATGTGTGTTAATCACAGGATCTCAATCCAACAGCTAAAGGTGTCTGTAGGCAGACATTACAAGAGTATGTGAAACACTTTCAAGTATTGCAAATCATAGGCACACAGAGTAATCTGACATTGAATAATGCATTATGTAAATTGCATGGTGAACAACATCCATAACCATTTCATACATCATACGGAATTTCCATACAAAACACAACACTATTTATGTTTTCTGGTCCATATATGTCTGAGCAAATGTTGGATCGATTTATCCCTTGTCTTTGATTTATTAGTATTATCTAAAGAGCTTTTTGCTTTAGAAAAACTTTACATAAATCTGTCCAAAAGATCAAGTTACTTATCGGTAATCACAAGCAGTGATAACTTCGGAGGCAAAAGACCAGACAGATTGAGAAATGGATCGTGAGTGTTAGAGAGAGGACGAGTCCATTAGCTGCGATCAAAGGGGGGCGGAGGGAGAGGGGGTCAAAAGCAGACAGGGATTTATGGTGAACTGTGAAGCCATAAAGTGAAGGAGAAAAAGACAAGCTCCAAGATGAAAGGTTGCAGCCAGCGTTTACCTCTGTCCCTGCCAGATGCGGCCTCTTATTAAACATAACATGTGTGCTTAATGGAAGGTTGGGTAATCATTGGCTGCGTTCGGGTTGCAAACTAAAACCACGCAGCGACTTTCAGGATTGAAAACAAAACTGAATCATGTGACAAATTGACAGAATTATCTGTGAAATGATAACTGCACAAAACTATTATGGTGTTTATGCCGTGTTTGTGCAGGTTCACAAAGCTGGCACAGACAGGGATGCACCAAGTTGTTTATGTTGCCCAGTGGCACTCGGCCTACATGTAGTCATTTTAAAAGTAAAAGCCAGGGTGAAGGGACTTGACGGACTACGCGCTCAAAACCTACAAACAAAGGGGCAGATTTATGTTAACTGGCGCATCCCCAGGGATGCGCCAGTTAACATGCGCCACAGTGCGCTACAGCTCCGCCAGCCATGGTGCGCCGCATTTATAATGCGGCGCACCATGGTGCAAAAACGGCACAGATGCGTGACGCATCTGTGCCGGAAATGTGGCGCATTGCTGGAGTTGCGTCGCAAGCGCGACGCAGCTCCAGCAAGGCTCGGGTGTGCCCCATTTGAACAATGCTGCGTCAAGACCTACGCCTGCTTCAAGCAGGCGCAGGCTTTTGACGCAGCATTGGCTTAAAAGTGACTGAGTGAAATCTCATAGATTTCACTCAGCCACTTTTGCGAGGCGCACCTGCCCCGGAACGCCCACCCTGCGCCGGAACGCCCACAAGCGGCGCAGGGCTTTACAACGTGACGCATCTGCCTAGATGCGTCACGTTGTAAATCGTTCGTAGGGATGCGCCACGTTTACGCTGCCTTGCGTGACGCAACAGCAGCGTAAACGTGGCGCAAGGGCCTCATAAATCTGCCCCAAGGAGTTTAAGACCACCAACATATGTATGGGCAAAATCACACTGTTTCAGGCATTGTTTAAGCGTTTCCAACCACAAAGTATCAATATCTAGCCTTAACCATATTATATAAACAGCCAAAAAAATGACCCACAGAGCAGTGGGAGCTCTTTCGCAATGGCGGAGGAGCATTGCCCACTGGCTCAGAGCCAGCAGCTGAAAAATACAAGCATTTGCAATGCAATAGGTCTCGCAGCATTAAAGTTTGAGTTATTGGCATTGTGTATGACAATGCCAATAGCTATAACATTTGCAAATGTGACACCTATAGCATTTGTAATGCAATATGAGTTGTATTTACATGACTTAGATGTATTGATATTACAAATAACAATGGCTTTTCATTTTTTTAATACTTAAATAAAAGTTATTGTAATTGAGTTGGTGGAAGGGTGAAGTGGGTCGTGTCCCCGAGTGATGTGGTGGTGTCATGAGTGATGTGGTGGTGTCCCCGAGTGATGCCCCCGAGTGATGCCCCGAGTGATGTGGTGGTGTCCCCGAGTGACGAGTGGTGCCCCTGAGTGATGTGGTGGTGACCCAGAGTGGTGTGGTGGTGTCCCCGAGTGATGTGGTGGTGTCCCCGAGTGATGTGGTGGTGTCCCTGAGTGATGTGGTGGTGCCCCCAGAGTGATGTGGTGGTGCCCCCAGAGTGATGTGGCGGTGCCCCTGAGTGATGTGGCGGTGCCCCTGAGTGATGTGGTGCATGGCAGTGGTGGTGTCTGTGTGTGCATGGCAGTGGTGGTGTCCGTGTGTGCATGGCAGTAGTGGTGTCCGTGTGTGCATGGCAGTGGTGGTGTCTGTGTGTGCATGGCAGTGGTGGTGTCCAAATGGACTTCAAGGTGCACTTTTCCGAACGGAGGTTTTTTTAATCGAAGACTGTGATTTGTGATTGTTGAGACTGCGTGGTTCTGAATGAGACGCCGACAATAGTATATCTTCTTTAGCTTGGATCTTGTGAATAGTGCCCATTCAGAGATTGTATTTTTATCAAAAGAAGGTATTTACAGCCCTACACCAAAATCATTGTTATTACTCTTGCTCGATGAGCATTGAGCTGTTGACGGTCTGGGGTGAAAAGGTAATTAGTCTTTGCATTCTGCCCCAACAACAAGGAACTTCGGGTAATAGTTTGGGTACAGCGAGTGGTAGGCCCCCAAGATGGAGGAGCCAGGGAACCCAGCCCCTGCAAAAAACTAAAGCAACCAAGATGCTTTCACTGCCTGATGGCCCATGGGATTTAATTAATGCTGCATGTCCCTATCACATACACTTTCACTGGGTTCGTGTTTTGCCAAAAACTGGTATTTGACTTTCAGCAGAAGGACGGAGATCTGGGAATCCCACACCTAGAGAGATACTACCAAGCTGTCCAGCTGCGTTAAATGATTGAATGGTACAGGCTCACTTCTGGGAAACCTTAGTGTTTCATTGACTGAGTAGTCACAGGAACCCATATCTGGAAGGTGCCCTGGGTACTTAAAAAAACATTGACCTGCTGTGGTATATATCTCGCCGATTCTTAAGGCTACGGTGGGAATATGGAACACGGTGCAGGAGTCCCGACACCTCTCCACTAACACATCCCCTTTCACCTCTTTTATAGGCAACCCAGACTTCCCACCTGCTAAAGACGGCGATTGCTACATTAAGTGTCCGGAAGCTAATTGTAAGAAAATTGGAGACTTCTTTGATGCCGAAGGGGTGATGGACTGGTTATAGTTTCCGTAGTGAGGCTTATTGGCAATATATTGCCCGGAGGCACTGGGTCTCACATGCCCCACAGCCACATACACAATGGCCTCCCTCTAACAAACTTTGAAAAATGGTTCATAACCTGCCACTCAGACAAATGCCTGCTCTCCGATATGTATTCTTTCCTCCTCACACCACACCAAATCCCCAGCACAGCGTAGATGGGAGTCCGAATTTGAGCAAGAATGTTCCTTTAAGGAATGGCAGGATATTGTACACAGGCCCAGGGCCTCTTTTTGCAGCACCCGCCGGTAAAGGAATGTTTCTTAAAATAACACTCAATTGGTACTATATCCCGGCTAGGGTGGCCTGCTGGAACGAAGGGGGGCACACAGAGCTGCTGCCGCTGTGGTTAAAAGGGCACACGCGTGTTTTGGCACTGTCCGAAAATTCAACAGTTTTGAGAGGCCATATTGTCTGACATAAACAACACCTATGACACAGATTAGGATCCCAAGCTATATACTATAAGAGATTCCGAATGCCTTAATCTATCCTCTCAAACCTTCCGAGGGAGAGCCAGCCATCTGGGGCCGCCAAGCAGGTTCTGCTTTCCAGATGGGGAGCTGAGAGTGTCCCGACTTGACTGGATTGGCTGCACAAGATGTGGGAGGGGCTAGGTATGGAAAAGAGAGTATTACAAAAACACTACTGTGCTTTGACAAAACATGGGGTTCCACTATAGAATTCTTAATGGTGGCATTTAATGAACTAACCTGCCCAAGGAATCTGGGAGCTCTCTGACCTACTGGATCAGCCCAAGTGACTGCGTGATGCAATCTCCTGTGAGGTGCGTGGCATCTATGTGTGACACTCCATTATCTGGTGCGATTACTTCTCTAAACTGCTTAAGGTTTCTCCTTAATTTCCTCTTCTTATATCCTTCTTAGCAGGGCTTTAAGTGGGCCGGGTCTCAAGGGGTCTGAGCACCGGCAGTTTTTTTAAGGGGGGCTCGAAACGGGTCTCTATCGGGCTCTGTTTTGAGCCCTGGCACAGGCGGTTCCTTTTTTTTCAAAGCATGTCACTGCAGTCCGGAAAAAAGCGCCAGGGCACAAAACATAGCCGATAGAGACCTGTTTCGAGACAGCAGGCACATCGATGTGCACTGCTCACACTGCTCACTTCTCACTAGAAGAATTTATGGCATGCCGTCATGGCAGCTAAGCGTTGTGGGGGAAGGGAAATCCTTTAAAGAGTAATTTTCCTTCTGGATTTCCCTTCTCTTTCTGAAACGCAAGAGCAGCAACATTGTGGTAATGTCACCAGGGCTTTAATTGGAAGCTTTTTTAATATTATATGTAACAAGGCAAGCATTAGTTGCAGCTTATGTATTTTATGCAACTAATAACCATTGACAAAGCCAATAGTCCTTACTTGTAGGTATGATGTAATTGTTGTATCACATATCTGGATGCAATGACAGAAACAGCAAAATGCAAGTCGGGCTGCAAACTATGCCAAACACAGATCTTTAGCGTAAGATGTGTAAAGCCACGTCCCTAATTACACTGGCTACACCCCTTGGAGAGACCCCCCAGTTTTTTCATCCCACTTAAAGCCCTGCTGTCTCTTAACCTCATTCAGCCAAACCCCAACAAACAGCAGATATAAATGATTGATACCCTCTGAGGTTTGCAGATTCTTGATGGCCTACCTCATAACGAATGCATCACGAAGCTATAAATAAGCTAGTTTGAACTGTACAAATAGGAATAACATGACATTCATGTAAGGTTTCCCTCCAAGCGGGAATTCCATGAAGAGGATGTGAACGCAATTCTTTGAGCGAAAATGTGGAAATAGCTGGAGCAGTTTGAATGGCAGTACTAGTAGGACAGAAACTATTAAAAGGTAAACTTTCCAATAGTAGAAACTTCTATAAAATGCATGTTTCCATAATGAGGGCCTTATTTTGAATTGTCTAGTGGGGCATACAGGAGAGGTTGGTGGAGGGGGGTGATACTGCTCTGGACAACAAATGGTCTGGTGCTTCAGACCCCCAAATTACCTTGTCCAGAAACATTGAACTCCGTTTCACAAAGAGCAGTTCAGTGGTCTGTAACCCGTGGCTGGAGAGTGACTGTGAGCAAAGGCATAAGGACCCAGTTCCTCGGGCCTAGGGATATGGACAAAACTCCCCAACCCTGGCATGGTTGTAGAGCCCGGAACAACACCAGCCATCCGCTGGCACCCATCACCTGCTGAAAACAGATGCCAATGACACCAGTAAACCCCCCCACCAACAGTATGGAGGGGCACTTTTAGAAAAAGGTCGGGTAATTCTGGGTCTGCTGGGTTATTCCCCATTCCGTGGACGTTAACTCGCGGTGGGGTAAGGCTGGGATTGATTCTGCTCCTGTTACCTCCTTGCTGACAGAGAACTCGCTACGAGGCTGAAGAGGAATGTTAAAGCTGCATACATATCTCTCTGCGTCTCGTTAACTCCAGAGCTCTTCGAGTGCACTCCCCAGAGCAGAATGTTTCTGTATTTGTGGATTCTCGGAACGAGCACTTTGTTAAAAGTCGATAGGGGAGTTCTGGTTACAGCATGAACTTGACTTAGCAGGGAAGGCTTGCCGCGCGGTAGGCAGGCGGTCAGAGCCTCGTGCCTCTGCCTGGATAGTCCATGGCAGAACAGGTCACCCCGACTTCCTGATTCATCGCGCGCTTCCAAGAACCTGAAGGCACCGCGCTCCTTTCACATGACTATTCTCAGTCCCTCGTTCAGTTCCTTTCCCCTGTTGACGTTTAAGAAAACGGCGTGGGGTGATGGGATTCTTAAAGGCCTCCATCGTTGCCCTCGCGGTTGCCTAAGCGCAGTGATGGTTCTATAATATTAGAGTTGATAGCTTAAACGTGCTTTGTCCTGGCCTGTGAGCCCTAGCAAGGGTTGTGAAGCAAAAAATACTTATTGCAGCGTCTAACCGTCTTTCTATCATATTGGGGATCATTATTGACAATTATTTAAAATCATAATAGAAGCGAAACATGATAAAACATTAAATGCGTCGAAAACAGAGTGGCTTAAAACACTATTAATGCAATCTTCGCTACACACTCTACACATTCAATCTCTCCTGTAAGACATTCGAGATTAGCGAGTAATTCAATGCTTATCCACCTTGCATGTAGATGTTTTTATGTTTTAGAAAAAAAATATGTAACCTTGGATTTCAGGTTTCTGCGCAATGCAGGTACAATTCCAAATTGGAGAGGCTCGCGCTTCAATGAAATCGTCGTATTTAATGTCGACTTGGCTCTTTTGTGGAACGGAGAGTGAGACTTTGTTAACCCAACAGGAAGTACAGGCTAAGGCTTCAAACAGCGCGAGTACAAACGGCAGCATTTCTGAGAGACGGAGTCCCTCAAGTTTTCCAGTTGATGCAAGTTGTACACAAAGTCCTGATCCAATGCGAACTCCTGCTGTGCAAATGCTGTGGCGTCCAACAAAGAGGTATCTGTTGGAAATACAAACACCTGCCAAACAGAAAACCTCTCTGTACACCCCGGAATCCTGCCGCGGCCGCCCTGGAAGTCAGGCACGGTCGCCTGTGACGGGGGCGGGGCCACGGCCAGACCGGAAGAGGAGGCAGGCGGAGTCAATGCGTCTCGTGGCCCGGGGCTCCTGTGAGCGGTGTGGAGCCCCGGGGCCGCGCCAGCAGGAGGTTGGGCGCCGCGTGCTGAGAGCAGAGTCCCCGACATTGGCCAGGTAAGTTCCAAAAGGCTGGGGGGGCTTGGTGCACTTGTGTGTGTGCGTGTATGCTCGTGTGTGTATGTATGTGTGCGACGGTGCCGGCGGGGGAGGGGGGACCTCGGTGCACTTGTGTGTGTGTGTGCGCGCGTGTGTGTGTATGTGTCAGGGGCGGTGTCTCTGTATGTATGTATGTGCGTGCGTGCATGGGCGCTTGTGTATGTGTATGCGCATGCGTGTGTGGTGCTTGAGCTTCCCAGGAGACAGCGCCTGGCCACAGCGCGCGTTCCAGTTTCATATCGCCTCCAAGGCGATGCGCGCGGCCGGGACTGTCTCCTGGGAAGCACAGTCGGCAACAATAGATCTCTAGCGAGACACAGCGCTGACGAGCTGTGTTTTCGCTACGAGACCTAAAAACGATATTTTATCATTTTATTTTTCAGTTGCTGGCTGAACTAGTGTGCCTGGGGGCAGCAGGTCCAAAGGAGGGGGAAGGTGCACTTTTAAGTGCACATATGAGTTTGGCAGGCCGACTTAGGCCAGCCAAACTGACATGAACATTTAGGGGTCCATTAGTATGTCGGGTGCTGGCGGGGCAGAAAAACGCCCTTTTCCACCGCGAGCAGAGGGAATCACGTCTGCCATATTAGTATAGCAAATCATAGGTCATTTCCCGTCCACCGTGGAGCGCCGCGCACCGCCATCAAAGTGCGCCCATCACCGCGGTGGTGGGAGATAATGTAGACTCTCCGCTGTGCGGAATGACGTCCGCCCCGCTCCACAAATTAGGATGGCCCAAACTGGCAGACGCACCGCAGCGGAGACACCCCACAACCAGAGACGGCGGAAACTCGACAGCGGAGCACGATATCAGAGACCGGTCCACACCACCCGGTCAAGAATGCCATGGACCCAGCCCTACATATGCATCCGGTGATGTACCTGCTACAGCACTACCACCAAATGGGCCTCCGTGGATGCCGCCGCAGGTACGCAACTGCACAAATACAACACACAACACACAGGCTGACACAGGGTGCAATTCCACCACAGATACCCTGCTGGGGGTAACAACACATCCACAAGGGCACCCACACATGACCCACCTGCCACCAAGTCACCCCACTGCATCCTGGACACACATCGACCATGAACTAGCAGCAACTCCAAGGCATGGGCAGGGCACAAACACCACAGGGACACACCACTCCCAACCACGCATCAACACACCCCATCAAGTCACAGGCCAGGTGCCCATCCTGTACACTCCCATGCACAGCAACAAGCAACAAGCACAGCAACAAGCAAGCACAATACACACTCTTCACCACACACCAAACAACCAGGGAGACAGCCACTGCAGGAGTGGCTGACAAGGAACACACAACACCAGTGCCACACACACTGAAGGCTGACAATCCTTGCCAGCACTTACACACACAAACAAACACACACCCTGGGTGCAGCTACAAACATAACACACACACAGGGAAGCCTGAACAGATGCCTGCCCAAAAACAACATACAAACACCACAGGAACACACACAGAACCCCAACAGAAAGAGACATACCCTGTCAGCCAAACTGTGGAAAGGCAATGGGAGCACACACACAACATGAGTGCACAGCATCATCACTCAGGAACAAAACACACACAACATACCACAAATCACACAAGAAGTGCACCATCTTAGAACTACACTGCCACATCAAACCAACCACAGACGCACATGAAATTAAACATCAACAAACACCAGAGGACATCAGGGATTGCACATCAGGCCATTCCAAGGCCACATACACACAGCACTGTGTGCACAACATGCAGTGTGTGCACACCAAGCACAACAGTCACACACAGACATGACTGACACAACCTCAACACACACACCACAAATCAGCACAGTACAAATACAACAGCACACCCAGGAAGTGAAGCAATACCAGCGCCAACACACATACATCCAACACAACAACAACAGGATGCACCACTCTGGGATACAAGAGCAGAACCATCTTCACCAGAGCACTGGGCAGCACACACAGTTGAAGTGCACATAAGCAATCCTCACTGATAAATAGCACACGCACATCACACATAAACCATTGGGGCAATGTCCAGAGTGGAACATCACTCTTGGCCCAAGAACTGCACCACAAGGCACAGTGTCACACATGAAGTGATGGGGAGGCACATACACATGTAAACCAAGGGGATAGCTGACATCAAAATCAATTGACTTGCATGTCAGTAGTAGACATGTAAGGGGTGTACCATACACAAATAGAGGGAGTGCAGACCCACAATGGCTAGGCACAAGTGGCACACATAGGGGATGGCATTACACCACACACACCATGCCATACAGGAGGATACAAGGCACCATGTGCCTGCAACGCATGAGAAACACAAACACAATTCCAGTGAGGAGCAGCAGGGCCACACAGTCTACACAAACACACTCAAGACACATTGATGATCAAACAAACACAACACTGATGTGCAAGTCACATAATGTGCACAATCACAAGTGATCAAAACAACAAGGAGGAGTCAGACAGAACTGCATGGACACACCAACACACTGCACAGTGCACAACAGCCAACTCACACAAGTGCATACAATCATTTACACAGGGCAGGAAAATCCAAACAACAGGCACACACCTCCTGGCGGACACATGTGTGTCTATCACAATCCAGGGGCACACACACATCCACACCCACTACACAGTCACACCCTTCACACTGAACAACTCTTCACCACCCAAGAGCACACATCTCATGTAGGCCAGGGGACCAGGACTAAGGGCCGACACAAAATGACCATACACATACACAGCTGGGCACATATACAGAGAAAATCCCATAAGCCCACCCTTATGGCGGAATATCATCATGTGGGATACAGATAGTAAATCCAAACCTCGCCCAACCCATCAATCGATGGTGTAGAGATGGATTTCTGAGGTGGGACTCTAGCCACAGTGTTATTCAAATGGTGCTGATGATGTGCAGTGCTGTGAGGATGTGTGTGAAATATTAAAATTGGCTACTAGGGCAAAAAGTCAAGTTTAATAAGGATTGTCCTAGTGACAAAATTAAAATAAAACCTGATAGTCTGAAAGTATAACTATGTTCTGGCGCTGTGCAGTGAGGTCAACATGTTTCAGCCGAGCGGAACAAACTGTCCGGCTTTCTTCAGGACCCAGAATGGATAGCTACTGCAAAAGGTGAAAGTGAGAAAAATATGAAAAATATTACTGTGCAACAAATGCTCAATTACTCCTACCAGGAACTTGGGTCCCCAATGTAATCTGGTGGGATGAATTAGTTGTCCTTTCCTAAAGGAAAAAAAGGAAAACAGTGCACAAAGCATATGATAAGGTTGCATACATATATCCCAAAATGACATAAAGAGACAGTACAGACAACACACATAATAAACGAAGAGAAAAGTCTCTTCGTTAAACAGAAGGCTATAGTCCTTCTGTTTGTCAAATTCTATTCAATTAATAGTTTTGTTTGATATCTTACTCACCCAGCAGTATGTGGGAGATAACCTCACCTCCCCCGGCAACCGCTCGGGAAAATGAGGCCCCGCTCTGTTATGTAAAAATGAAAAAATGAGGACACAGTCAATGTCTTGTTTGTTGTGTCCAGCTAGATTGCTATATCATTTTTACTTTAAAAAGAACCCAGTTGTTACTTAACCCCTTCAGTGCTGATGACAAAGCCAGCTCGTCATGGGTGTTACCTGCGCTGTGCTTATGATGAGCTGGCTTTGTCACAAACCTATAGAATTTCGAGCTTTCAGCGCAGGGGGGGGGAAGCCTTAGCACCCAAGGTGTTAAAGACCTTCCCTCTATGAACAGAAAGGCAGAAACTTCGCAGTAAGATTGCTAGTGGCATGAGATGGTTTACCTCTTTAACGATCAACAATTCACTCATGGCAAAAGGCATATAAGTGAAACAGAGTGGGGATAAGTTAAAGATGGTGAGAATCCCCAGGCCTCTGTGCTCGTAAAATGAGGGGAGGATTGTTCAAAGAGTAGCTGGCTAGTAAGCTCGAAGCTCTCTTAGTGTAGATCAACATCCTCGAAGAAAAGCCCGGGACCTACCTAACTATCGATAACCCTCTCTGGCGTCCGAGAGGAAGTGGAGGTACCGTAGGGCACGTCGTCGCGATCTTTATAACGCGCTTATTTGAACGATAGCTCCAATTAGGTTGTCAATTGTTGGCAAATGATCGCCGCACAGCTCTTGTTGCATTCGCGTGGAAATAGGGCCACTGTTCTACTCGCGCATGCGCTATAGCGAAGTCCGATAGCGCATGCACGAAAGTTATGTTGAATGTGCGCTCGTCTTGCGCTGATGCGCGTGAACTTTAAATTATTAACACATGACACTGTTTAAAAAGCGCTTTTTACAGCATTCAGTTGCTCAGGATCTACAAAATATAAAGCAAATGACCGTTCCTTTTATTTGCTTATCCCTCGAGGGTATATTTAAATCTCGTGTGATGTAAGTACGAGTGTCTACAAAAGAGACACTATTTTGGTATTTCAGTTGCCGGGGAACCACAGGGACACAGCAAAGCTTTGATTTAATATCTCATTGTTTCATTTATAAAGACGTGACCAAAAATATGGCACAGGTGCTGGCATATATCGTAAGTTAAAGAGAGATATGCTTAACAAAGTGAAACTTGTTAGTAATTCGAAGGTGGATTTATGTTAAATAACAAGAAAACCTTATGCCTACCCAGTATATTAGATATAGTGCTGTCAAATTGAAAGACTTGAAAAAAACTACACTTTTTAATTCTTGTGGAAGTAATAATAGTACAGATAGTTGACCGTTCATCAGGGGGCCAATGAGAAAGTCAATAGAAAGCCTTTCGATGTGAGATTATAAAAAGATCAGGGGCCCGATGTAGGTGGCCGAATACCGATCGGTAATGGCCGAAAATACCGATTTTCGGCCCTTACCGAGCGGTATCGAGCCATCGGGATGTAGGAGCCAGAAATCCGGCCGAATCGGTATTTTTACCGATTCGGTATAGATACCGAATCAGTAAAAAAACTGAATCGTAAATACACCGAATAGGTAAATTAACTAATCGCTAACATTCCGAATCGGTAAATATACCAATTCGGACCATTTACCGAATCGGTACAGTTACCGAATCGGTAAATATTCCGATTCGGACCATCTACCGCAGAGCTTTCCAAACTCTGTGTCGCGACACCCCACTGTGTCGCCTGCAAACGGTGGGTGTGTCGCAGGATGACACCAGCAGTGATCCCTGTAAGATGTGCGCATGCACTGTAACTCCTCCGAGCGTGCAAACTGAATTGCGAAGCGCGCGCCCATTTCACAAATCATGCAAGAGACCGTTTCAGCTGCTTTTAATAACGTGAAGCTGCATGAAAAAATGGTCACTTGCATGCTGGAGAAGCGGAGACAATATAGTGTGGAGAAGAAGTTCACTGTGGAAGAGGCAGGGGCGGGGGAGGGGGCCTGCCGAGGGTCACACGCATTGCTGGCCGTAATCGAATGACTGGGGCTGCAGAAAGAAACTGATTGTTGTGGGGGCTGGGGTCATTGTGATGTAATTGCAAGAGGTGTGAGGAAGATGGGAGGAGGGCAGGGGGCTGATAGTGTGCTAACAATTACTGAGGTAGGGCTGTCACAAGGTGCACACAGGCCGCTAGCTTCATACGTTTTGCTGATGTAGGCGGTGGCTCCAGGGATTTACAGGCAGAAGTGTTCAGTCGACTCTGATTAATGTATTTTTATCTGCCATGCATCAATTGGCATTATTCGAAGGCCTGGTAAAAGTGTTATGTTTAAAGTGATGTGTGCATTCTTCGTGTTTTTGTGTCTTTTGCAGTGGTGTGCAACACATGCTTTTTGACGTTTTACATACTTGTTCTCTTAAAGGTCAAATGTGAAAGTACATTTTTTCTAAGCAAATATAAACTGTAAAACCCGGGTGCACTTTTTCATTTATAGTAGGCATAATTTATTACCTATTATGAGCGGAGGACTTCTTCACCAGTCACTCGCCGGCGCCCCATGGTGAAACAGCCAACTGCCTGGCAGGGCTTCCAGGCTGCCTACCTCCCCTAGCAACTTTAACACAACCTCTGAACATCTTTGGAATAGTGTCTCGGAGCCTGGTCTGGTGCGCAACACCCATATGGTGAGTCTGAGAGCAGCCGCTTTCCAATGGACTGCTGTACTCGGGGACTCAACAGTACCCCATCCTTTGTTAAATTGTGGTCATGGACAAAAGCGGCTGGCTATGGTCTATGCTGACCCCAAATAGCACCTGCTAATCTTTGACAAAACCCGACCTCCATGAGGGGGTGTGGGCTGAGTGACGGTGGAGAGGTGGACCACGCCATGTTGAGTTCGGGAAAATCAATGCGATATGCACAGAAACAAAGAGAGCAGCGAAAGCTAAGTGTTTTAAAGCAAATTTGGTGTCAATGAAAAGTGAGAAAGAAAAATAGACTAAGAAATGCAATACAGTAACACAGAAAAGCAGAAAGAGGGTTAGGGTACGAAAGCGGCAGGTTGGGGAGCATATGTTGTGGAGTATTGAACAGAGCAGGTATGGTAGGGTTAATCATGGTGCACCCCCTCGCAAGAAGTGGAAGGAGATAGCAAAAAGGTGGGTGTACATAGCCAAAGTGGAATGGGCAGGAGGGGAAGAGGAGAATGAAAAGGGGGAGCTATAGGAGGTAGGGCCAGTACTGTTTAGTTATGAGAAATTTGAACAGTGAAGATTATTTTTCCATTAGTATTATAGCCATGTGATTCACGTGAGC
Source organism: Lissotriton vulgaris (assembly GCF_964263255.1). NCBI lineage: Eukaryota > Metazoa > Chordata > Amphibia > Caudata > Salamandridae > Lissotriton > Lissotriton vulgaris. The sequence goes on along the minus strand of NC_141685.1, from coordinate 430,814,296 downwards.
TTCAATTCAAACTAAATACTTTCAATAATCACATAACATCCTTTTAAATGAAGCTCACAAAACTATGGTTTACGCCTTACGCCTACGCTTGCCTTTTAGACATAGGTTGTGCCTTAGAAGTCGATGTTCATGCGTTTATTTTTTCATATATTTTATTTTTACTTGTGAAGTTTGCCATTGTCGTTATAAAAGGAGGGAGAAGTTGATGCACAATTTGAGTTTCTGATACAGATATGTGGTACGTCTGGCTATTTTATTGTTTTGTAAGCAATTTCACGGCCAGGCAGGTTGCGTTTTGCCACTTCAATTCTGCATGATGTCTGCTACATCCGCCATCTCTCTTGATCTTAACGTGGAATAAAACTCAATCCAAGATTTGGTATTTTTAAGAGGAGGTCTTTCTTCAAATTCATAGTGGTCTTGCTCCAGCTATATCCCTTCTTCCAATGCAGACATTCAGAAAATGCCACTATTTTAACTAGTTTTCCATTTCAGACATTTACTGTTAGGATTTGGGAAGTTGATGCACAAACCATTGTGATATTTTTGAACCAGACTCATCACGTGCTCCGTAGTTATTTTTTTTGTGGAGTTTTATATAGCGCAAACTAGACCCAAAGGTATCAGAGCGCTTTACAAGAGCACCAGTTACATTAAGGACGGACACATACATTTTTGTTAGGCATGGGGAGATTAAGTGATTTGCCCAGAATCACAGAATGCTGAGCGTGCCTGACGAAACTCAAACCCTGTTCCCCAGCTCCGAGGTTGACCGCCCTAGCTGTTAGGCCACATTCTCTCTCCGTAAAACTATAGAAATTGGGACATAGTGATCCTAATGTCCATTGACAGTGGCTATGTCTGACTTACACCATCACTGGGAAACTAAACTCGAGAGAACCTGAAGTGGTTGGAGGCTGAAGTGTGAAAAGAGTGGCTACTTCAACTCTTTGCTTGTGATTGGTGCTCTTACCGGAAGATCAGTGATGGTGGGAACATATAGTCAAGGCCCGCCTGTGAGCAAGAGCTGAAAACCATTTTCTGCGGTTTATGTGTTGTGTTTTCTGCAGATCAGTACCTGCAGTGTGCATGATTATATTCTTCTTTCAGGCACATACCTAACCTTTCTTACACCCATTGTTGCCAGTCACTGTCCTTGTTAGATCAGAATCACAATTTCTATATTAACCTTCCTGCTTTCTCAAATTTGCTTGAAAATGCACTATTTGACCACTGTTTTTTCAAAATTTTCTCGGGGTAGAGATGGGGGGTGGGAGGGGGGATAACCGGCCCAAATCCCTCTTAGGAGGTTCGGGCACATTACCGTGTCACAAAATAAATATTGTCTAAAAAGTGTGTCACCAACATGAAAAGTTTGAAAAGCTGTGATCTGCCGATTCGGTAGAGTTTCCGAATCGGTAAATCACCGAATCGGACAGGCTAAAACTCAGATAGAGATGTAGGGAAGCACAGAAATACCGATTTAGGCTCAAAATCGGTATTTCAAAATCGGTATTTACCATGGATTGAAATCAGATGGTAACCAACTGCAACCTATAAAATTAGACCCAAAATGCAATGCAATTTGCAGGATGGCGGCATTTTATGTCATTGCAAGGCGGCTACGGCTACAGCAGGAAGGAGAAAGGGAATGGCAAAGAGAGGAGCAGGTCTACAGATAGAGGATCACCCTGTTCATGCTCACAGAGGCAGAGATCCTACAGAGGTACAGGCTGGACTCAGACACCATTCTGGAGCTCATCAGGGACCTAAAACCAGTGTTGGACCACCCCACCCCAAGTGCATACGCCATCCCACCACACGTGCAAGTGCTATGCAGCCTACACCTGCTTGCGTCTAGCAGCTATCAAAGTGCAGTTGCTGCGGTAGGAGGGGTGACCCAGAGCAGCCTGTCAAGGTTTTTCCACAAATTCCTTGACACCATGATACAGAGGATGGACCAATACATTTCTTTTCCTGCAACCCATGCGGAACTGGTACAAACAAAAGCAGACTTTTACCAGATGGCACGATTTTCCCACATCATTGGCTGCATTGATGGCACGCACATTCCGATTTGCCCCCCTGCTGACACAGAATACATATACCGCAATAGGAAGTCTATGCACACCATCAATGTGCAGGTGATTTGCAATGCTAAATGCGCCATCACAGACCTGGTTGCAAAATTCCCAGAGAGTACCCACGACTCCAACATTTTCCAAAACAGCGGCATCTATGCACGGCTGATGGCAGGGGAATTTGGTGAAGGATACCTCCTAGGTGAGAAACATCATCAGACCCCCATTACAAAAATAGCACTGTGAAGTACATGTATGCATGTGAGTAATGTATTCCCTTTTCCTTCTAGGCGACAGCGCATATGCCCTCTGCTCATTCATACTCACCCCCTACCTCAACACCTCTACACCCAGCCAAAGGAGGTATAACCGGGCCCACAAAAGCACAAGGAATGTAGTAGAACGGACCTTTGTCATCTGGAAAAGCAGGTTCAGATGCTTGCACAAGAGTGGAGGTGCAAGGCAGTATACCCCCATCACCTGCTGTAAGATAATAGCTGTCTGTGCAATGTTGCACAACCTTGCGGTGAAGAAGGGCACTGAGGTGGAGTTGTCAGACTACGAGGACCATGACGACGACGTTGCTGTGCCACAAACACAACCTGCTGGGGTGTGTACACCAAGTGATGGCAGATACAGACGTGAGGAGATAACAGAAAACTATTTCTGAGTGAGTACAGATGCACAGACAGGTTATGGATGTGAAAAAAATATTTTAATAATGTTGGCACACCGTTAAAGCACTGATGTGCAACAAAAGAAATTATGAAATGAAAGGTGGGGACTGGAAATAGGCCGGGTTGCCTCACCCACACTGGCAGAGTCATTTCCTGCTGCGCTTTGCAGAGCCACTGGGATGTAGCTCCCCCCCTTCTGCATGGCCGGCTGCCTCTGCGGAGCGCCTGGTGCTCCGGCACGGCTCTGACACAGCGCTGGCCGGGCTGCTGCTGCTGCTGCTGTCCATAACCTCGGCCACGTCCAGGGCAGGATTCACCACTGTGTTAGAAATGATGAGGGCCTCCATGGCACTGGTGATCCGGGCCATGCCCCTGGTCACCTGCGCAGTGTTTTGGGTGAGGCACTCTTCCATATTTGCCCCTCGGCGGCATAGCTGGGACGTCGCGGCGGCAAGCCGGTTAATTGCCCAGTTCTGGACACGGGCATCCCTGCGCCTTGTGTGCTCATTATGTTCCATCTTGGCACACAGCTGCGTGATGGCGGTTGTCATGCGACCCAGTCCTGTGGCGATTTCTCTGTTCGTTTGTGCCACCTCCTTGTTACTTGCCACAAACTCACCAAATCCCTTTGCCATTTCCACCATCTGCAGGTTGTGGGCACGCAATTGGCGGTGGCATGCCAGGATGGATTTGGCCTGCATCCGCTGGATTCGCACCATGCTCCCCTCAAGCCCTTGGAAGACGGTGCCCTCTCGTGATGGACATGCACTGCTGGGAGTGCGTGGGCGGCGGCGATTGGTGCTGGCCTGCTGGGTGGACTGCTGTGCCACAGGTGTCGCTGGTGTGGGTGCTGGTGCCTGACCCGCAGCTCCCTCCATGATAGTAATTGGGGCCAAAATACTCCTCCTGGCTGGAGATGTGGCAGGTGCTGGCTGGGACCAAGTGGGGGAGTTCTCTGGTGAGAACTGCAATGGGGGGGATTGTGACAGTTGGGGGGAGTGGGGAAATAAGAGGGCATGTACTGGGTCGTCCTCATTGACCATGGCACTGCTGTCCTCCTCCTCCTGCGAGGCATCCATGGTGCTTAGCCCTGCCACCACACTGTCAGCTGTCGCTGGAGCTGTCGCTTGTGCAGCTGATGCTCCACTGCCTGATGGCGCCCCTAGGTATAAAGAAGCATTTGTGAACTGAGTGCAAATGTCTTACAGTCACTACAATAAAAGCATTGCACATGTCACTTTCATTACTCTGATTATTTTTTAAAGGGCATTGCAGATTAATGTGCACTGACATTTGTTCCTACATTAGCTGACTACATTTCCCATAATGCATTGCTCATGTATGATGCTAGCAGTACTGGACTGGGGTTTGGCTGTAAATTGAGGCTAAAGGGGAGGTGTCTGGTTGGGTGTGTCATGCTGCGCATGCTTCTTACCTTTTGCTGTAGCTCTGGCTGAGCTGTCCATGTCCCCTACTCCCACCACACTCGCCCTCTCGATGGTTGTGGCCACTAGTTCCTCCAGGTCAGTCAGGGGTGCGCGGGGTTCCTGCCTCCACCGGTCAGAACTGCCTGCTTGTGGAGCTCTGACAGTTTCCTCTTGGTGAGGCTCCGGATATCATAAAACCTCTTCTTAATGTACTCCAGGCTCCTAGGGGTCACACCAACAGCATTGACCCTCTCACTGATGGCACTCCACAGTTTCCTCTTGGTGGACTCAGGGACTGTGACGGACAGCCTCCCAAACAGCTGCCTGTGGACCCTTACCACCTCCTCCACCAGTACTTGCAGCTCCATGCTGCTGAACTTGACTTTGCGCTTTCTCTCAGCCTTCTGGCTCTCTGAGCTGCTTGCCATTTCCTCTCTCTGCAAAATCTGCTACCACTCTCTCTACTGCTCACTCTCACTGCTCAGCTCTGGCTGCCTCTCCAGAAAGTTCTAATGAGTTGCACCTGCCTGGGTAGCCACTCCCTGCTAGGGTGGGGAGGGTGGTTCCACCTCATTGGCTGTTTTCATTAGTTTCACTTTTACTTGCTTGCCGATTCGGTATTTACCGATTCGGTATTTACCAAATCGGTATTTGCCGAATCGGTATTTGCCGAATCGGTAAATACCGATTCGGTTTTTCCAATGCATTCCTATGGGCCTTTTGGCCCATAGGGTTGTATTGCCATTACCAATTCGGTATCTACCGATTCGGTAATTACCGATTCGGTAAGTATCGAAACACGATACCGAATTTTACCGATTCGGTATTTTACCGATTTTTTTTCTCTACATCTCATTTTCCGATTTCAGAATACCGATTCTGTAAAAATCGGTATTTTAAAATCGGTAAATGACTTTTACCTACATCGGGCCCCTAATGTCTGGGCATGACTTGCACGCTGATATTTTGCTGTGTGATTCAGATACATGAGTATTTAAAAGGGGCTAGCAGATGCCATCATACCAGAGGAAAAGGTCTAATTACATGACCCTAAAGTGTGTGTGGTGTGGTATTGCGGCAAACCTGTAGGTGAAATGTGACTATAATAATATCCACGATATGTCATCATTCAGGCCTTTACTGTCACTCCTCAGCTTAAAAATCAATTTCTGCTCCTTAACAAACAGGAATCTAGACACGTCACTGATATGTGGTGGAATAAACGGGTGTTCAAGGATCACCCACCTCATATCTTCTGCCATATGTTTGAGGGACAAAAAGTGATTGGTCAACCATGTGGATTGCTTATGACATCGGATAGTGCTTTTATGTTCACTAATCCTCCGTTTAATTTTGCGGGTGGTATGTCCAATATATCTGAGTGAACAGGGGCAGGTTATCATGTAGATAACTCTCTCTGAGTTACAAGTTGTATGTTTTTTGAGAAGCCAAGGTTTTCCCATTCCTAGATCCACTCTGTCTGTTTTGTACGTCTGTGGACAGACACTACAAGACACTACAAGAGCCACAAGGATAGTGGCCCTGGACTGGTGGCAGATTCCAAAGGGTGGTGGTACTGTCCATGATTTGTGATTTTGGTCTTGTATGGACCAGGCTGTCACGTAGACTGGGTGCTCTCTTGAAGGTGCTCTCTTGAAGGAGAATAGGGGAAAAGGTACATTAGTGTCTGCTACGTTTAAGATTCCCCAGGTGAGAGTACAACATAGCAGAGCAACAGGGCCAGTGTCCATGGCACATGTAAGAGTCCAACACAGCCTAGCAACAGGCCCAGTGTCCATGGCACAGGGGGGACTCCAACACAGCAGATCAACAGGACCAGTGTCCATGGCACAGGTGAGAGTACAACACAGCAGAGCAACAGGGCCAGCATCCATGGCACAGGTGAGATACAACACAGCAGAGCAACAGGGCCAATGTCCATGGCGCAGGTGAGAGTACAACACAGCAGAGCAACAGGGCCAGTGTCCATGGCACAGGTGAGAGTCCAACACAGCAGAGCAACAGGGCCAGTGTGCAGGGAGAAGTGCAGAGTCAGGACATGAGAAGCTGCACAGTGAGTGTGTATGACTGTACCTACTCATAACCAGCAACACACCCAGGTGGCAAACAATGGGCAGGACTAGCACACCTGTATGAGAGACAGGTGTATGAGGGGGACTAACACTCTCATTGGGCTGTCAGGCGGACTTGGAGCTGGCTGTGTGTGGGGGACAGCAGGAACACTTGACTGGGGAGACAGAGGGCCAGGTGATGTAGGGCTATCAGTGGTTTGGCAAGCTTGAGGGCTATTTGGACCAAGTGGTATAGAGGCACATGGAGGTGGAATCATGCAAATCTGTGACATTGTGTGGGTGGGAGAGGTTGGAGGGGTGCCCTCCCACTTCTTGGGACTACGAAATGGCTTCCCTGTCTTGGGGTTGATGGGAACTGGTGATGACACAACAGGCACACACACCAACTGTCCCGCATCAGATGCAGACATTGGCACTTCCTCTGGTGATGTGCTGGATCCTGCAGAACGCTTTGTCTGGCTACGCCTCTGGACCACCTTCCCCTGCTTGCCAGGTGTCCCACTAACAGTGCCCTCCTTTGCCTCTTTGCCAGGGGTGGCCCCGACAGTGCCCTCCTTTGCCTGTTTGTCAGGGCTAGCTCCTACAGTGCCCTCCTCCACCTGCTTAATTGGGCTTTGAATTGGAGTTGATGTGGTGGGGGGATGTGGCCCTGTGTCCTTCCTAGGTGTACCCTTGCCATACAACACCTCCACAGTGAGCACAGGCACTGTACGCCTAGCTCTGGGTGAAGTCTTAGGGTCAGGAGAGTCCATTGCTGGTGATGCCTCTGAGGCATGTGAGCCTGATGTGAGCCTCATTGCTTTTTCGGCCTTTCTCTTCCCTGACGGGCTCTTGTCTTTGCATTCTGAGCTGGCTCTGCTCTTCTGTGGGGATGGTGCCTGTGGGCGGGACCGCTTGGTTTATGTTTGCTGTGTGCTCCTTGTGCTGTATCGTGTCTGTGACGCATGCAAACCGTGGCCACTGTCATCTGATGTGGCCACTGACTGGGGGGTGGACAAAGGCACCTGAGCAGGAATGGGAGCATGTGCCTGTTGAAGGGCAGATGTAACTGCGGATGACAAAACCTGGACTGTACGGTGTAGCCCACCCACGTCAGAGTGTATGTCCTCCATGTAGGCAACCACCTGGCCTAATTTCTTGTCATGGTCACTGAAGGCATTGAGCAGGGTGGTCTGGCCCACACAAAGCTGGCGCAGGAGTTCTACAGACTCAGCATTGAGGGCAGCAGGGGGGACAGGTGCAGGCTCAGCGGAGCCAGGTGTGAATGTAACTCGTCCCCTCTTACTGACACGGACACGGGCAGCCCCAGATGAAGTGGATGGGAGGCTGGGCACTGGCCGCTGTGTGGTAGATGATGTTGCAGACTCTCCATTGCCTGTGCCTGCCAACATGGATGCATCACCGCTGGCATCAGATGATGTAGTACTCTGTGTCTCAGTCATACTACGGTCCCCCTCAGATGCGCTGGTGAGCTCTGTGTCACTGGCCCCCGGTGTAGCTGTGATGCTACTCTCGCCAGCACTGGTATCCGGCTCCCGTTCCTCTGTGTCCACTGGCGATTCTGCATGAGAGACAGATGCAGGGTTGTGTTAGTGTCATCATCGGCCAAAGCAATCCAATCAATGCAGTACAGGAGAGGCCCAAATCAACATGGTGACCACCACACCCTGCAATCACATTGCAGCAACACACTACATAGACCACAACAGTGCCTGTAACCCTGAATAGCTGCCATGACTGAGCCATGTTGAGGCCACACAGCACAACACCCTGCCCGTGGATGAAGTGTACCAGACACACAATTTGCCCTGCCCACACCTATGGACATGATGTGGGGACAACACCTATTGCCACTGACAGGCCTTCAGGGAACAGGAGGGGACAACACACACACCTATTAGGACATGACAGTACACAATGCCAAGTAGGCCATACCAAGCACTATGTGGTGCTCTGGGGCACCTTGTTGTCAGATGTGTGGGCCTCACTGATCATGGTGCATGCAAAGTATGCATACATGAAGTCACACTCAGATAGTGGACCCTGCTGTTCACCCCCTAATAGGTTCCCCACACTATCCCATTGCTGAATGACCATGTAGATCCTAACACATCTGGCTATTAGAAAGCACAGCAGGGATGATCAGCTTTGTAAGGCCAGTTTGGCACAATGCCTGAGACTAGCACACATCCCAGCAGCCACCCACATGACACAGCACAACACCACCGCTGCCACAAGCCCTTTACACATGCAACCGCTCACAGCCAAATTCACCCTCCCCAAATACTCATCCCTGCCTTGGTGGCGATGCTCCTTCAGACGTGCATCCAGCTCCGGATGAGTCACTGCCAATATGCGGCCCATCAGTAGTGTTATGTTGCGCTGTGCCAAACTCTGTCATCTCTGCCACATTCTTTGCCAGGCGGCTGATGCCGTCCCACCTCTTGTGGCAGTGGGTGCGTCGTTGGTTGGATACCCCCAGGGCTCGCACCTTTGCAGCAATGACCCTCCACACGGCCTTACGCTGGTGTACCTTGAGCTGCAGGTATGAGGATAAAAGAAGGGTAAATGACCAGTGACACAGTGTCATGTACCTACATCGATCAGTACAGTAGAAAGACACAGACTCATGACCTATTGTAATCTCCCTCAATCCCAAACTGGGGGGCACCTCACAAGGGCACTCTGCATGGGCCAAACAGATGTGATTGAATGCATACATGAGGGCGTAGAGGGTCCCTGATAATCTCACACACATGCAGGATGACTGCACTGAACCCCCTCAGTGCCCCCTCAGTGGATTGCAGACATCACCAGTCCCAAATTCACCCTCCCCAAATACTCATCCCTGCCTTGGTGGCGATGCTCCTTCAGACGTGCATCCAGCTCCGGATGAGTCACTGCCAATATGCGGCCCATCAGTAGTGTTATGTTGCGCTGTGCCAAACTCTGTCATCTCTGCCACATTCTTTGCCAGGCGGCTGATGCCGTCCCACCTCTTGTGGCAGTGGGTGCGTCGTTGGTTGGATACCCCCAGGGCTCGCACCTTTGCAGCAATGACCCTCCACACGGCCTTACGCTGGTGTACCTTGAGCTGCAGGTATGAGGATAAAAGAAGGGTAAATGACCAGTGACACAGTGTCATGTACCTACATCGATCAGTACAGTAGAAAGACACAGACTCATGACCTATTGTAATCTCCCTCAATCCCAAACTGGGGGGCACCTCACAAGGGCACTCTGCATGGGCCAAACAGATGTGATTGAATGCATACATGAGGGCGTAGAGGGTCCCTGATAATCTCACACACATGCAGGATGACTGCACTGAACCCCCTCAGTGGATTGCAGACATCACCAGTCCCATGCATGTCTGCCCACTACATACATCACATATCTACCTGTGTCTGTGTCTAGAAGCAATGTGTGCATGACTGGGCAGCATTCAATGAGCATGTCCTGTGAACATATGTGTTTGTAATGTGTATGGCCTCGGGGCACATGGACTCACCAACAAAATAGCCATCTACTGAAGTGTGTTCGTATGCAATTATACAGGATTGAGATGGTGCATATCTTCTTTTCAGTGTGAATGAACTGGAGCAAGGACCATGTAAGTTCCGTGATGCGTTTTTGTTTGGGTGGGCGGGCACTGGGCCTAGAGTCTGGGTTCACACTGAGTTGGACAACAGGGGCACACAGATAAAATCACCCGAGCAATTTCTGTTGTGGCACCTACATGCCTTGAAGAGCTTTTTTCGCTGCTCTTACATTGATATATTGTTAGAATCAGAGATTTGGTACTAACTGTGTCTCACTCTCACGGCAGCCCTTGCAGTTGCTGTCTGTCATGTCCTCAGAAACAATGCCTAGGTTTTTAGCACTTTGTGCCAGTGAATCATTAGTATGGATGTGATCTAACCAGACACCCACTATTCTATTTCACGAATTAGAGCGGGCCTCCAACCCTGAGCAGTGGCCAGGAAGAGGTGAGGCTTTCTCCCAAGTATTTTTGGGTGAGTAAAAATAAATATAAAAACATATCTCTATCGTTTTGGAGAATGACCTATTGGCATAAAGAAACATATGGCGCAAAAAGAATAGAAATGTGTGTCTGTGTTCTACCTATTTGTTGTCCCTTGTTGTGTATCTTCCTTTTTAGGAAAGAATCCTAATTACCTTATGAAACAGACATCCCCAGTCTGGAAAATCCATTGTACGGTAGGATGTTTTGTATCATTAATTTGTTTTAATTTTTGCTTTTTTCACTAAGCTTAGGTCAAGCTTAATTGCAGTAGTGTTCAAGAGGTCCTGACGAAAGCCAGATACACTTTGCTACAATGGCTGAAACATGTTGACCAAATACCATCCTTAATAGACAGTTATTTTGTCAAACTGTTTCACACTCATTTTAATCTTGACACCATGATTTTCCCTAATAAAGTTTTCCTTAAATCATAGTAGCCAATTTTACATCTCACTTTTTGATTCTTTTTGCACACTTTTTTCTCACTGCAATTTAACATCCCACACCATTCCAAACTGATTTGACTTTTGGTACGATCCATCATTGGTGGTTGCTTGGGTTTGGAGAAGCACATAATTCCAACAGGTGTGTGGCTCCTTAACCGGACCAATTTTGGTTCTATCCCAGATGATGAAGCTCTGCCATATGGGTGGGCTGATGGGATTCATTTCCTTTTTGTTGTACACACTTTATAGGTAGACACGGAGTCTGTCACATTTTTCTTTGCCCCCATTAGTTGTACAGACCATTGACAGTCCTTTTATATTTTTGCACCTACATGTCCAACATCTTGTGGCTCTGTATGGCTGACAATGTAACACACTCCACTCACACATACAACTGCAAGCAGGGAAAACAGTGCCATTGGGACACACACACTCCCTCGCCCTGGAAACAGCTTGTTTGTCAGTGTATGTCACAACCCCACACCCTCAGGCATATACTGCAATAGCACAACTACATGCCTGACACCCCCCAGCCTCACAGCTCCCTTCATGATGACTTACCACTACATTGGGGCCACCGTACAGCCTTGGGTACTGTGCCAGCACCTCATCCACTAGGACCTCCAGCTCCTCGCTTGTGAATGGACTGGCACAGATTTTCTCTGTCCTTGCCATCCCTGTGGACATGGAACACCTGTAGATGAAGTGAGTGGTGAGGGGTCCCAGGCATCAGGCACTTGAGGCAGCAGCAGGAGAGGGTCTCAGGTAGCAGGCACTTGAGGCAGCAGCAGGAGAGGGTCCCAGACAGCAGGCACTTGAGGCAGCAGCAGGAGAGGGTCCCAGGCAGCAGGCTCTGTGAGCAGTGGAAATGTGAGGCTCACTCCCACAGATTTATAGCTCCCTGGGGTCGTTTGTAAGGTGCAAAGCTGCAACAAGTGGTTGTCCAGGTCAGCCTCATTCAAAAGCATACAATGACCGCCTCCGCCGTGCATGGTTTCCGCGATTTTGAAAAAAGCATCATGCCACCGTAATCATCGCTCCCATTGGCTGTAGGCAATGCTCCATGGCGGTGATGCACCGCAGGTGCCTGGTGTGCGTTACCGCGATGGTGCATCTTTCAAACCCATCCAATGACCGCCTCCGCGGTGGCGGAGCACGCCTTCCGCGATTTTGAAAACTGCATCATGCCACCGCTATCATTGCTTCCATTGGCTGTAGGCAATGCTCCATGGCGGTGTCAGACCGCCATGGCCATGCGGTAGCTACCGCGATTTGGGTGGCGGAGCATGCCCACAGCCATCTACCCATGTCTCTATGCCAATGGCTACCGCACTTGTGAGGGGGTGGTGCTGGTGTCACACTGTCGTGGCCAGGCCATAGCTATCACGATTTGGGTGGCAGAGTATGCCCACAGCCATCTACCCATGTCTCTGCCAATGGCTACCGCACTTGTGAAGGGAGTGGTGCTGGTGTCACACCGCCGTGGCCATGCGGTAGCTAACTCGTTTTGGGTGGCGAAGCATGCCCACAGCCATCTACCCATGTCTCCATGCTAATGGCTACCGCACTTGTGAAGGGGGTGGTACTGGTGTCACACCGCACACAAGTGACAGTTTTCCAGCCACTGTGATCATTGGGTTGTGTATGTGTGCCAAGTTCACATTATGCATAGAGGTATGACAGGTACAGCAGATGGGTATGAAACAGTCATGGTAATTTTAAACACATTGCTGGATGGTACGGTACGAGGCGTGCACATGTGAAATGTAGGGTTCAGTATGTGTGCATTCACATTGACCTATGTGTTGTTTGGTGCACTTGTGTATTGTAAATGGAGAGGTGTGCCCTCTCTGTGACTCAAATGTCCACCCATTTAAGCTGGTGTGCAACACATCTCTCATGGCAGTCTTTGTTTTTCCGTGACATCCCTAACGGGATGTGCTGTGGCCATCTCATGATGGTTGTCATTGACATGTGTCCATTTACATCTCAACTAGGAGGAGGGCTAATCTCATACGTCACCTGACAGTGCTGGAAGACATGGAGGATATAGCGATCCTTTGCAAATTCCGCTCGACAGACCAACACTGAAGACCCTTTGTGATCTGTTGGAGCCCCACCTGCAGCCTCATCGCCACTACCCAACAGCATTTATACCCACATACAAAATGATGGCAGCCCTCCACTTTTTTGCAACTGGTTCCTTCCAGGAGACCATGGCCAGCGCTGCAGGGATGTTGCAACCCATGTTCAGCCTGGTGCTGAGGGATGCTCTTGCAGCCATGATGATATATAAGGATTGATACATACATTTCCCCAGGGGAGCAGAATTGGCCGGTGTGAAGGGAGACTTCTATCCGCTTGGGAACATCCCCCATATTGTTGGTGCCATCGCTTGCACCCATGTTGGTATTGTGCCACCACAGGCGAGTGAGCACATTTTTAGGAATATCACTATCAATGTGGCAGGTGGTGTGCCTTGCGGACATGACCATATCACATGTGTGTGCCAGATTTCCTGGCTCGGCCCATGACTCCTACATCCTGAGGAACAGCATTGTGCCCAGGCTGATGGCTAATCTGCTTCCCAAACGTGCTTGGATTGAAGGTGAGTATGCCTAGTGATATGGCGTGCTGTGTGGTGTACAACTGTTACCACGGATTTTTTACAACGGATTCCATGACCACGGATTTTTTACAACGCAGGTCATGTTACAACGGATTCTTTTACAACGCTATTCACTACAACGCAGGTACTATTACAACACAATACCATTACATCGTAAGTATAATTATAGGTAAGTTTATCTTTTTGGGGGTTTTTGGGTACAGGGGTATTTTTAGGTTTAAGGGCTGGGTTTGGGTTTTTGGGTACAGGGGTATTTTTAGGTTTAAGGGCTGGGTTTGGGTTTTGGGGTACAGGGGTATTTTTAGGTTTTAGGGCTGGGTTTGGGTTTTGGGGTACAGGGGTATTTTTGGGTTTTAGGGCTGGGTTTGGGTTTTGGGGTACAGGGGTATTTTTAGGTTTTAGGGCTGGGTTTGGGTTTTGGGGTACAGGGGTATTTTTAGGTTTGAGGGCTGGGTTTGGGTTTTGGGGTACAGGGGTATTTTTATGTTTTAGGGCTGGGTTTGGGTTTTGGAGTACAGGGGTATTTTTAGGTTTTAGGGCTGGGTTTGGGTTTTGGGGTACAGGGGTATTTTTAGGTTTTAGGGCTGGGTTTGGGTTTTGGGGTACAGGGGTATTTTTAGGTTTTAGGGCTGGGTTTGGGTTTTGGAGTACAGGGTTATTTTTAATATATATTTACAATTAAAAAAATTAATATTAATTGTTTTAATATATGTTTTATTTTTTTAATAATAAATAATTTAAATTAATAATACATTAATAATTATTTACTTTAAATATTAATTTTATTTACTTACCTGTAATTATACTTATGATGTAATGGTATTGCGTTGTAATAGTACCTGCGTTGTAGTGAATTGCGTTGTAAAGGGATCCGTTGTAACATGACCTGCGTTGTAATAGATCCGTGGTCATGGTATGCGTTGTAAAAGGACGCGTTGTAACATCATATATCCGTGCTGTGTGTATGACCAGCTGCCCTCTGCCTATGCAACATTGCAATGTGTGTTTGTTATTCACAGGTAACTCTGCATATCCCAGCCTTCCATGGCTGCCGAGCCCACTACGGAATCCCAGGACCCCAGCTGACGTCAACTACAATGAGGCCCATGGCAGGACACGTTGTGTCATTGAGGGGACTTTTGGCCTGCTCAAGTCAAGATTCCGCTGCATTGACAGGACTGGAGGTGCACTGTCATACTCGCCTGGGAAGGTCTGCAAGATCATTGTGGCATGCTGTATGCTCCACAAAATGGCCATTCACAAGGGGATTCCCCTGCTTCTGGATGACGGTGAGGACCCAAGGCCCCGCCTGTTCAGGGCCCTGAGTCCAGTGATGAGACAGTGGAGAGGAGGAAGGAGTTGACATGCGTCAACAGCTCATCACCCGCTACTTCACTTGAAGGTGGGTGATGAGGTACAACTTGTACATTGTCTGGTGGGATTGCAGTTGTTGTGAAGGGCTATGTGCGGATGGTGCAGACAGGCACATGTTGAGTCACCTGTGTGTGGAAATGTGGCAGTGACAATTTACATGTGAACATATGTAGTAATCTGTTTGTTGACACTTGTTGCACATTGTGTTATCTGCCAGTTGACTTATGTGGCGGTTTGGTGGTGTCTGTGATGCCATACTAACACCAGTGACTGTTGTTCTGTTGTGTCTCTCTAGGTGCCTCAAAACTATCCAGGCCTACATACTGTACATCTTTTGGATACGTCATGGACATTTTGAACACTGTAAATATTGCACTAAAGACAAAGCTGCAACAATTAAAAAGTGTAATGTATTTTATTTACAAAGTTGACATGTGAGAGGTGCGGGCATATTTACATGAAGGTGGTGATGGAGCAGTGGGTTGACAGTCATGGTAAATGAGATGCAAGAGAAGACACCACATTGATGTGGTGACCCAGTCCAACAGACAGGTGCCATTCACAAGGCAGTGTGGGGAAGGACAGTCCATGCAGTGGGGAAGAGGGTTGCCATCAGGGCTGGCTCCGTGACTGGCGTGTGGCTGGTGATTTGCCTCCAGAGACTCCCAGGCTCTTCTTTGGACGCCCCCTTGATCGCTTTGGTGGGGGGGCCTGCTGCATGGCCAGCAGCGTCTGAGGACTCATCCTTCTCTGTGGCCGCAGGGGAGGATGGTGCACTATCATCCTGCAGCACAACAGAGGGGGCGGAGGTGTTCTTTTGGATGCAGGCCTATCCCTCAGTAACACCACCTGCTGGGTCATGAGGTCCACCATTTGTCCAATGCGTGTGTCGATGGACCTCATCAGCAGGATGAGCTCACGTAATAGTTTGTCAGACCGGCCATTTTGTCCCTGGACCTGTCCATATGCCTCGATGACTCTGGTGAAGTGGTCCAGGGATGGTGTGCCAATCTCCTGAGGTCTGGGATGACCCTGGCCCTCCTACCTGCCCTGCTGCCACAGACCTGTTGCCTCACCACTGTGGGTCCCCGCACAC
The DNA here is from genome assembly GCF_964263255.1 of Lissotriton vulgaris. Taxonomy (NCBI): domain Eukaryota; kingdom Metazoa; phylum Chordata; class Amphibia; order Caudata; family Salamandridae; genus Lissotriton; species Lissotriton vulgaris. The sequence continues at coordinate 430,798,446 of NC_141685.1, read as the reverse complement.
TCTCCCTGCTCTCCACAGTGGTTGGTGTGGGGTGGTCATACTCTGGGACAGGGAGGGTGCTGCAGGTGGTACTGGTGGTGGTGGTGGAGGTAGTAGCGGTGAAGGCACAGGCTGTGAATGCAGGGGTCTGCTGTGCTGTTGTTGTTGCAGCAGACGTGGTGGTGGAGCGGATGGGGGCCTGGGACAAGGGACACCAGATGGGCCTGCCTGTAGCTTATCGTCCAAACTATCCTGAGAGTCAACATCCGAGAGTCCATGTACCTGGGGTGGAGACTGGCTCTGCTGGTCGTTGTTGTCCTCAGCAGTGAGTTCTTCATCACCTGTGGATTAGATGGGGAAGGGTCAGTGTTGGGCACTATGCAAGTATTCTGTTAGCTGCGTGTCATCCACTGTCTGTACAGTACACAATTGAGAGATCTTTATTATTATTTTTAAGTGCAATACTGTGCGTCATTACTAAGGGTGGGCGTAAAATCCGTTTCGCAGGCGAATTTGCGGATTTTCCGCGATTTCGCGATCCGTGAATCTTGCGAAATCGCGCTAAAATCCGCGAATCAGCGGGGACGAATTTTCAGCCAAGCAAGGGTTACAGCAGCAGGTGCAAAAGTTGAACCTAATTTCTTTGTAACCTTTTACAAAAGGGTTACAAACAAATTAACTTCAACTTGGACACCTGCTGCTAATTGCTTCCTGGCACCTCGTTGCCTACTTGCAACTATTCTCTGACCCTGCTCTGACCCTTGAAGCAGGGTCAGAGATTAGTTACAAGTAGGCAACGAGGCACCTGTCCAAGGAATTAAACCTCATCAGGAAGCACTTACAGATATAAAAAACAGGAAGAAGGGAGAGGATGGCAAATACACCCATTTTGAGTTGTCAAGAGGGGTTAAACTAAAAGAGACCTTTACAGCACAATTTTCATATGCATTTTGCTAAAAATAAAAAGCTGTATGTTCTGTAGGGGCAACTCAGGAATCTGGCCCTTCAGAGATCCGGCCTCTCGCACCTACCCATCGCTCCACCCGATTCCAGCGGCGATGGGTAGGTGCGTGTAGCGAAGCTCAGGCACTCACAAACATTGTGGTGGAAGATCTCCTTGAAGCTTTACCCGCTGGACACTGTCGTTGTCTGATTGTTTTTAACTTTAGGTATTAACAATCACAACCTGAAGAAGGGTAATATAATATTGTTCTTCCCTTCACCCACTAGGATGGTAGCCAAACGAGGTTACATACACCATACTGTGTGGTAACAGTGTAGACAGTTACATACACCCCTACATACTTGCTAACTAGTCCCCCTGGTCCTGAAGAATCGCTCAATAAATTTTAGAGTAGCGAGAAACATGTTGACCGGACTCTAACACATTCCGGATGAGAGTGGGAAACATCACTTTCCACTACTCTCCTCTAGGAAATCGTTTTTAACTAAAGCAGTGGCCCTCCTGAATAAAGTGTCCTTGGTACCACGAGCATTATTTTAATTCACATAGTCACGTCTACCCTGAATCCTGGCCCCATACCCGCACTTCATCTATACGGCAGTTGGAAAAAGATCTCCGCCAAAGAGCCCCTCTATGAGGTGTTGCCCGTTGGGTATTGCACCGCCGACCCAACGAGGAGCAGGCCCAAATGATGAAGCATGACACCTGAAAGGATGTGTGAGGGCATTAAATCCAACAAAATGGATTCCCAGGGTGACCACTAGGCTACCCTGCTCTAATCCGCTTGCACTATAGACTGTACTTATACCTTTCTCTTTCATTAGGAACAACACGACAACCTTTGTATTTAGGCGTAAAATGATTGGCATACTGCACCGTAGCGAGCAAGAGTATCGAACAAGCCCGAACAAACTAAGGGGGAACATTTTGAAAAAAGAGAGGAACAATGGTGCATTTTCAATCAATTTTAAGAAAGCAGGGAGATTAATAAAGAAATTGTGAAAGTGCAGTTATAACATTAATAAAGAGATGTCGTATAACATCGGTAGCTGCTTATTCAGTATAACCACAGAGCTTCATAACAGACTCCGAGATACAATGCATTTCAGAGTACCTCACTCACAGATTTTTTTTTTAACAAACAACTAAACTGGTTGCAAAGTAGCAGCATTCCACATATTATTTATTTATACACTCAGCTAACAAAATAAAGTAAACCAACTACTGGAATAAAATAAAGTGAACATGTAGTTCCAACTTGGTCGGTGCAGATTTGTAATAAAGAAGGTTCTTCTGTAAACCCCTATCAAAAAAATGATGCAGTTTCTACACCTCAATAAAGTGCCAACGTTCCCTTGATGCCCAACAGGAAGTGCCTCGGACAAGACCCTGGGAAGACTGTTTCAGAGTTTCCATGCCAAAAACACCATACCAGGTAACACTTTCAGCCATAAGCTTTGGGTAGAAGCGCAGGGCACACTGCTGCCACATGCGCACAAATGCTCGCACGCAGCTTCCGGTTCGCACACTTCACAGCGCTTTCCTCAAGCCTGCAAGACCATGCATGCACAATTCTTTAAGAAGAAGTATCTTGATAAAAAAAAATCATTACAGCCGCCGGCTTGCGCAACTGATAAGCGCTGCACTCACATCTTTAACAAAATAATAATAATTCCAGGACTTAAAGAGCTTGTTCACAGGGGAATGAATAGTTAATTCTCTCGACAAAAAAAACTTAACGTTCAACCCCACCAGTATCGTGGCACTTAATTGTGACTTACTGCAGTGGCCTGCTCTTTTTAGAAAAACCTACACATATAACACAAATCAACTTTGTTCCCAGCAGTAGTTGAGCACATCCAGGTTTCATAAAACAGAGTTACTCCTACTGCTACCTGGCTATAATGTTGAAATTAACCTAGTTAAAATACTCGCACAAGCACAGATAACATCAAATGTCACGATGTTGACACCTTTCCTTCCCATCCCATCCTCATCGCCAGTGTTTCAATGTGAATTAATTGGTAAAGTCTCGGTCAGCAGAGACAAGATGAACGTAGTTTATTCACTACAAGAAAGGTCTCATCCTCGCACGCTCCATCCCTCACTACCTCGTCTTTATTGAACAGTGACCCTGGACCTGTCCTAAGCTGCAGCAACGGCGGTGCTGAAATATCGCAGCGCTAGGCTGGTGGAATGAGAGATCAAGCGGTAGGCCGGTGGAATGAGAGATCCAGCGCTAGGCCAGTGCAGTGAAATATCTGAGCGCTAGCCTAGGCCATTGGAACAAGATATCTCAGCGCGCTAGGCCAGTACAATTGTATATCGCAGCTCTTCAAGCAGCGCTAGGTCAGTACAATGAATTAGGGGCAGTCCAGTGCATATCACATTCTCAGCGCTATGCCAGTGCAATGAAATATCGCAGCGCTAGACCAGCAGAATGAAATATCTCAGCATAGCAGTTCAACGACTTAGCGGCAGGCCAGTGCAATGAAACCAATATCACAGCGCTAAACCACTCCAGTAGAATGAAATATGATATTGCAGCCTAGGCCATTAGTGCAATAACTTAGCGGCAGGCCAGTGCAATGAAACAAATATCACAGCGCTAGGTCAATTTTATGACATATCACACCCTATATGAGTACAATGACTTAACGTCAGCGGTAAGCGGCCGTAAGCCGATGCAACAAAATATTGCAGTGCTAGGCTACTGCATTAAGAGATATCGCAGCACTAGGCCAATTAATGCAGTGGGTCAAAGTCAGGGCCCCCACCCCATTCTTACCGATTTTCATGACAAGCGAGCAGCACTGCAATAGACTACTGTAACTGTGCTAAGTGTAGAGACAGAGTACGAGACACGACACCGGCACGAGGTCCATCTGTGTGGTGGTGCGAGTGCGACTCTTGACTCCGTGGACTGTGGCGCGGTGACGTGCCGGAGTCGGACGCTGCGATGACAGGGTAGGAAATGGCCAATTACTACTTCATGGCTTCACATAAGGCACAGTGATTGGCCAAAGTACGGCAGTGCCACCATCCATGTGCGGCAAGCATATACCATTGCTTGCCTGGCCTCAGGCTCAGGCTGCGCAGCCAATTCTGGTGCTTTTAATGCAGCGCCACTGCTCCAGGATTGGCTGTGGGGCATTGTTACTCCTTGCCCCCATTAGGCCTCGGGTCCTCGCTACGGGAAGGGTCCGGGAAGGTATTACTGTGTGGCGTGTGCGCATGTTCGGGCTGGTCATAAAAATGACCAGTCCAAAAACCGACATGCGCACTGCTGCTGCACTGTCTGCTGCTGTGCTGCCGCAGCCCTGCCGCAGCCCTGCCCCCCACCCCTTCAGACAGCACCGTCTGATAGCGGCGGCGAGATTACTTTATTAATGAGTCTTGACTCTTGACGTGTTTGTTAACTTAGTTATACCACCAACCAGGTGAATTAAATTTTAGCATGACGTCCATGTGGGGCAACACCCCAATGCACCTATGGACGCGCCGCCCCTGCCAGTCTGGTTAGCCAGCTCCCAGTTCTTGCTCCTCCTCTCTTTGACAACCCTCTTGAGATCATGCCACTGCTTCATGATCTCCTTCTTGGATCGCAGGGTGGTTCCTACTGCATTGACACTTTGACCTACCCTTTCCCACATTTGTGTCCTTGTGGCTAATGGTTCCACTCTCACTATCTCATTTACCATGACTATCAATTCACTCTTTGTGAATTTAGGCATTTTCTGTGCTGCCATGGTGCATGGTGTTTAAAGTGTTTGTGGGTGCAGGGGTGTGTGTGGTGTTGATGTGTGAGGTGTGTTGTGTGGTGGGGGATTGTTGGCGCTGGTGTGATGGTGGTAGTGATGGTGGTGCTGTGTGTGCTGTGTTCTTTTGCCTCTCCTGTCAGATCTGGTGTATGCCCTTCTCTTCTGGAGTGTTGCAAAGGATTGTGGTCAGTAAAGGGTCTGGTTTCATACTCAGCTGTGTGGGTGTGTCCAAATGGGATTTTGCTGTCAGGTGTGTTGTGGGTGTAGTCATGGGAATTATATGTATTTTTTTTTGGCATTTATTTTTTCATTGGTGTGTGTTTTGTGTATTTGGAGGGCATGGCTACTTTGATTCGTGCAAAGTTTGGCATTGTTGCAGTGTTTTAGCATCGTCTGCCATGTTTTTCATGTCTCATCCACTGCGGTGGCTATGCTGCAGCTCTTCCGCTGTCTCTCCCATTCACTCCTGTGTGCGACCTCGGCTGTCGGAAACAGCGGATCGTACCGCAGGACCTTGGGGGATATACTAATTTCCCATGCGGTTGTAGCTTTTCCACAGCGTTTTTGGACGTCACCAAATTGATCCTAATTTGACCACTGGTTTATCCGCGGCCCAGGCGGGCGGTAGTTTCCCGCCTCCATGGCGGTAGGGGTGGTTTTCCGACCGTTATCGTAATGGGGCCCTTAGTATTCTCAAACCCAGCTGTATTGCACAGCTGGGTTGAAGAAACAGCACAGACTCCCTGTGCCTGAGCGAACATTAATGCAGGCTGCTCAGGCCAAACCCCACGCTGTTCTCATGCTCGAGAGCAGCGTGGGTAATGAATGGGGAGTCCATAATGCTGTCCCAGTGACTGCTGGGACCAGGAACTGGAACTGGAATTAGAGCGCGAGGCGGCCGGCAGCACCACATAAGTCTTTTTCAAAAAAATATATTAAACTCCCCCATGCGCTTGCCTCACTGCTTTTAGGTCTCGCCTATGCAGCGCGCATCCGCCGCATAGGAACAAGACCTTTTGCTATCGAGTCGGTTTTGAGGCCAAAAGCGCACACGCGTTGCATTGCTTTCAATGGCAACGAGTACACGATTGGCGATTCCCTTGTGGGAGTGAGCAGCAGCACCATATGTTATCAATTATTGCGCCTTGCTGCTCACTCCCGCAAGGGAATTGCGCAGGCCCCTTCCTCTCTCCCCTCCCCCTGCTTCTGCGCGAGGCGGGCGCACTTGTCTTTTTTTCGGTTCCACTCTCTTCCAAAGTTCTCATCTTTCCTCCACTCCCACTATAACCACGAACCTCACAAAAGAGTAAGCACAGAACTATGCCCCAGACTGTCACTGTGTTAAAACAATTCTGAGCCTGTGCACCGGCTGCACCGATGATAGCTACGCACTTGTTGGCAGTGTACCTGAGTCTGGCTTTGCTGATTCGTGTTTTGTCTGTCTCTCTGTCTAGGTTTGAGCTGGAAGCAGGCTCTGTGTAAGCACTGTCGCCCCCACTGCATGTTCCTCAATCTCTGGCCACAGTTCATGACTCCACAAGAGGGAAGACACTTGTTAGTCAGTATGAAGGCTCACTCCTGCATCCCAGTGCTGCTGCTCCCCCTCACATGGGCTCTGCTGGTGTTAGGACAGGACATCGGGTCCCCAGTGAGACAGGCCTCCTATGGCAAAGCCCCGGCCTTGGTGGCTGCCCCCGTAACCTCAGCAGCAGGATTGGGCTCGCCCTCGGACACTTCTAATGTTGCTGCGCCCCAAAACGGTTTGAAGACGCAGAGAACGGCCGGGTCCAGGCCCCTCTCCCCTCCAATGTGCAGGGGGATGCTGGAGATTAGGAACTCCTTCAAGTACATCAGCACAGCGATCTCGTGCGTTGTCTTCGTGGTGGGGATCATTGGCATGGCAACGCACAGCTACATAGATGTTTTGGGTGGCATGTGATACCCTCTGGGACTGGCAGCACAAGAATCCTACATGCCCGGTCAGGGCTACACAGTTTCTGGGCAGAGCATGATACGTCTGCATGGACTCGGAAAGCTGCGCACAGTAACTTATGGAAACATGACACTCACGTGCAACACACAGTTAGTGGGCAGTACATTATACCTGCGAACAGTAGCGCAAGTACAGACCTAAGCAGCGTGCTGGGTGCATCGCACGCTCTGACACAAGGAGCACAGGTTGTAAGTCTCATTTGCCTGGATTGTGTGCTCCTGAGCAATGTGTGTTTTTCCCCCTTATCTCTCTTATTTGCCTAAATTGCAAGCCCTTGGAAACCACTGGCTTTAAGCACTGAATAAAAACACACAAACGGACGATCTGTTTCTTCATCAGATTGCAGGCTCCCCGAGACCCACAAGCCACAATAGACACTTGAAGAATGAAAGGCACAAACCACATTTGGTCAGAGTGGGTCCCAATTAATGTAGATTTTCAATCACACAGATGGTTATTTCTGTTAATTTATGCAAGCACATCAAGGGCTGCAATTTATGAGGGATAGTTTTCCAACTTCTTCCTAAACGTTGGTGAATCTGTATTAAATGCACATTTTTACCTGAGCATGGGGATTGAATCAGCCGAAGTGGAACGTTTAGACGCTTAATGGGGTAAGTGTTCTTCTCATGTACAAGGCTAATTTGTACATCGGGGTGAGGGAGTGGCGTAACCACTGAAACTGCTGCCTTTGGCTTTTGGAACTGAGGAGCCAGGTTCGAGTCCCGGCGCTCGTTCAACAGAATGTGATTCTGAGCAAATTACATAACCTACCCGGCCTAAATCCTTGTACAATTAACTGGTGCTTTGGGCTGAGGTCGAGCTACAAATATCTATATGTAACTGGAAAGAAAAAATCTGAGAGACAACTTAAGGTGTCAGTCTGTAAAATGTATCTAGCTTTAGGGCTTTTTCTTTTTTCTTTCTATTATGTCATAGCGTCTGTAAATATAGTACTTTTGAGTGGCAGCTAACATCACCATGAAGGAATAAGTTGCACTCTGAAGCTGAATGTGCTTTCGAGTGGTTTACTCCAGAAATAGAAAAGAAAACAGAACACATAATGAAATGAGGATTCAATGTAGGAAAAGTAAAAACAATTGTTTTCCTAATGTCAGAAACCAGACTCTTTACCTCATGGAATAGGTAAGGTGTCATAAATTGCTAGCAAAGTTGCTGTGAGCACTGTGGTGATGTATTCTGTGATTTGCAGATCACGAGTTTGAATTCTGGCGTGCCTGTTCAGTGTTCAGTATTCTTTCCTTTCCAGGTCGATTCAGCGTGTGCTGTAAAAATTGGTAGTATTGGCATCTATTTTTTTTTAAAACTAGAAATTGAAAAAGTCTGTTGTAAAGGCTTCTACAAAAGTTGTTTTTTACTTTCTATATATACACCAACCCGCTTTAGTCTTAAAATGCTAACTACCAGACAGGCTAATAGTAATCAGTGACAATGCATGTTTTTGTCCAGCAATGCAATTCTAGTACCAATGACTTTTGATTGTTGTTACATTATTCTAAAAGTTTGCTTAACGTTATTGGAGAAGAAAGGCTGTCATGTCCGGCTTGCAGACCCAGTAACAAAGAAATGTTGGTTTGAGTCCTGGTTTCACTGTTTAACTAAAATGTGTGATCCTGAGCAAATCACTTTGTCTCCCAGCGTGGTAAATACTGGAAGTGCCTGGAAGCGATTCAGATTACAGAGTGTGCTATATAAGAACAAGCATTGGCATAGCCAATAGGTCTCTGTAGAGTCAGGAAACTGGTAGTTAAAGTAAATTAGGATTTATTGCAAGAACACAGGAGCAAGGTAGGACACAGCCTACACAGGTCTTCTTCCACAGCAACTGTCTCCAAGCTACCAGCATAGAATGTTAGGACATAGCTGAGATACAGAAGCTTGAAGGAAAACAATTCCAAAGAATAACAAAACATAATATCAAACACAACACATCTTCCTATTTTAGAAAAACAAAGAAATACAGAATAGTTACAAGGATATAAAATATAAGATAAAAAATCAACAAACAAAATCATCTAACCATTTTGGTTTGGAAACAACACGTTTCTTGAGTGCAGGACACAAATCTGGAGTTGCAGAATCAACAACAGAATTGCTTGAATTGTTAGCAACCACAGTCCCAGTCATATTATCAGATGAAACATTATCAGGCAAATTAAGAGAAGCATCAGAAGAAATTCCAGAAGAAACTTCAGGGGAATTAACAGACATTTCAGAAGAATGAGAAGAAGAAATCTCATCACCTTTTCCCACCTCCAAAAAATCATCCAAAGCGCTTAAATCCTTCCTCCCAGAAGAAACAGGAACATCATTCTTTCCCCTATAAATGTCAATTCTTCTAATGTTCCAAACCTTTCCATCACTCAAGAGAACTACATTGCGTAATACCTTCTTGATCTTAAGTGGTTGAAAAAATTGAGACTCTCCCTTACGAACCTTCCAAGGTTTTTTAACCTTAACCCACATTCCAACTTTGACATCAGCCAAACCTCCACCAAACTTGTTATCAAAAGTGTGTTTATACTGTAAATGTTTCTCAAGAACACTATTCCTGACTGAATACATACTAATATCATGACACACATTCTTATGCAACCAATCAGGATTACACTTGGTTCTAGTTGTACGTCCTCTCATGATATCAAAAGGAGACATTTTCAAAGCCTCATGAACATTAGTCCTATAAGTCCAAACCGCTTTACACACTTGAAGTTCCCAATTGCCTCCATTAATCCCAGAAACCTGAATCGCACCCTTAAGGACTTTATTAAACCTTTCACACATGCCATTACCACTAGGGTGGTGCAAGTAAGTAGTTCTATGTTTAACACCAACTCTTTCAAAATAGGAGTTTGTTAATTTGGAAACAAATTGTACTCCATTGTCACTGATAACCTGAACAGGAAGACCTTCCTCCATAAAAACACGATCTAAAAATTGTAAAACCGCAGCTGAATCAACCTTGTCAACAATAGTGATGCATGGCCATCTAGAGAAAACATCAATAACTGATATAATATACTTTGAATTTTGACCTATGGGACCCATGATATCAATAGCAACAGTGTGCGAAGGCCCATCAGGAATAATCGGTTCACACATATCAGGTCTTAATGTTACAAGAGACTTGTCTGAGTTAGCACAAATGACACAATCCCTAACAACCCTTTCAGCATTAACATCCATGCCAGGCCACCAATACCATTTTTTAACATTCTGTTTAGTCTTAACTATACCACAATGATTCTCATGACACAATTCTAAAATGGATGCTCTCAAAGAAGAGGGAGGAATAGCCTTATCACCTCTGAAAATAGTGTCATCCACTTCAGAGAGTTCACTTTTGACTTCCCAAAAAGGTTTGAGATCCTGATCTAATTTAGACTTATCTGGCCAACCATCTTGAATAAGAGAAATAAGTAAAACCAAAATCTTCTCTTTACGATATTCTTCAATCCATTTTCCTTTTTCAATACAAAATTGGGTATCATCATGAACTAAGGCTACTTGTAAAGGATCCCACTCATTACTTTCACAATCCTGCAATTCAGAAGGCATGCAAGATAAAAAATCTGCCAAAACATTGTTCTTACCTGGAACATATTCAATCTTGTAAATATATTCCTGTAATCGCATAGACATCCTCGCAATCCTAGCAGATGCCTTAAATAAACCTTCCGTAGTCAAAAGATTAACCAAAGGTTTATGGTCTGACGTGACAGTACACTCCTTACTTTGAAAGTAGAAAGGTTGCACTCCTTTGTTTGTAAGTCTCTTGTCATGTTTTTATGTTTAACCTGAATTCGACCAAGCGTGCTCGATACCTACGTGCCCTGCCCCTGTGGCACGAGAAACAATCCATGCAAACACTGAGGCACTAGATAGTGCCCCAAACCACGGCACTGTAACTGCTGCAATTGCAGTAATCATTTTTCCATTTCTTCTTTAACTTTTGTTCGATTATGTAATACACATATTCTCATCACTTTTTTTCAAAAAAAAATTCATTTTCTTTTTCTAACATATTTCATCCACTTGCAAGGAAATGCTTATTTTCTGTTTTTCTCATACTCCCAATGGGCCATCTGTGCCTCTTCAATCAAGATTTCTCTGTAGAAAGAAAGGGAGAAGGCTGGACCTGGGTTAGCAGTTACCCCTGACGAAGGGCCCATGGAGGCCCGAAATGAATTGGGTTTTTAATAAAACTGCTTTTTACGAAATCTGCACCTTTACGTATTCTTGATTGATTACTGCAATTGCAGCAGTTACAGTGCAGTGGTTTGGGGCACTATCTAGTGCCTCAGTGTTTGCATGGATTAGTACACTCCTTACCCCATAAAAAACTTCTGAAATGCTGCAAAACCCAAACCACTGCCAAAGTTTCTTTCTCTATGACAGAAAACTTACACTCTGGAGGAGTGAGGGCCCTAGAAGCATATGCAATCACGCATTCTTTACCATACTCATCAATCTGAGACAGAACACCCCCTAAACCTTTATTACTGGCGTCAACTGTAACAATAGATTTCCTATCCAAATCAAAAGGAGATAGCACAGGAGCATGAATAATGGCTTCTTTAATAGAGTTAAACTCGTTTTCGCACTCCTCAGACCAAAAAAACCTAACATTAGACTTAAGAAGTTGTCTGATATTAAACACCTTACTCGAGAAACCTTGGATAAATTTAGAATAAAATTCCACCATACCAAGAAAGGATCTTACCTCATCTTTGTTGGATGGAGGAGGGGCATTCTTGGTAGCCTCAACTAACTTGGGTTTAGTAGCAACACCACCTGCACATAAAACATGTCCAAGGTAAGTAACCGACTTAACTGCAAACTTACACTTGGAATGTTCCACAGTCAAACCCTTTTTCTCTAAAATACTTAGCACCTCATTTAAAACAGAATCATGCTCCTCTTGATCTTTACCAAAAATGAGGATATCATCCTGGAAGAATCTGATTTTAGGATGCTTACCAAAAAGTTGATGCATGATTCGCTGAAAAATGGCGGCAACAGATGCCAAACCAGAAGGCATTCTTTTAAACTGAAAACACCCCATAGGTGTAATAAAGGCAGTCAGATGTTTTCTCTCATCCTCCAAAGAAATCTGATGATAAGCCGATGACAAATCAATTGTAGAAAAACATTTGGCATCTTTAACTAAGGACAACATCTCAGTAATTTTCGGTAAAGGAAACTTATCAACAACAATATTCTCATTTAGGTGGCGAAGGTCTATGCATAAACGAATTTTACCATTAGCACGTCTTGCCACAACTACTGGTGAAATCCACTCGGAGGATTCAATGGGTTCAATTATGTCTTGTTTAACAAGTTTATCTAATTCATTTTCCACCTCTTTGCATAAAATAATTGGAATGTTTCTAACCTTATGAACTTTCGGATTGGCGTTTTCTTTCAACACAATACGATGAGCAAAACACTTGAAATTACCAATTTGTCCACTAAATACTTTGCTAAATTTGGAAAGCATATAGCATATAGCGCCAAGAAACTGCTCAGTGAATGCGCGCTTTACAAATAACTAAAAATTCAAATAGAGTCCGCAATACCACTGCCATCTTCAATAACCATAACAGGATCAGGGCTATTGGGATTCAAGATGATGTCAAGATGAGCTTGGTCTTTCCATCCAAGGACAGAAGGTCCTTTTTTAGTGACATACAATTTACCTAAACATTCTCTTCCTTTAAATGTAAAGTTTAAAATTCTAAAACCAATCAAATCAATTTTTCCTTACAGATAACTCACGGGAGAAATATCAGGGGCATAAAGGGTATTACCTAAAAATTTAGAAAATTTAGATTTCCACACCTCTTTGCTGATGATAGTATATGGAGAACCTGAGTCAGCATATACATCAATAGGTACACCACCAAATGACATGTTACAAATGGGTTTCTTAATCAAACATTTGCTAGTAGGATCTGAAATATTGAATAAAAATTGTTTCTCCTCATGAAAATTTTCCTTCTCTTCAATAGAACAATGCAAGATTTTTTTAACGATGAATTCATCCTCACTAGAGCTGGAATCACAAACAATCTTAACTTTCTTGTTCTTCTTCCTAGTGCAAACTTTAGTGAAATGTCCTATAAGACCACAATTTAAACATTTTTCTTTAACCGTAGGGAACAGTTTGCTGTTAGCTAAATGAGATTCACTACCACATCTGAAACATTTTAAAACAGAATCTTTCTTAACAAAATTCAACTTATTCTTAAACTGTGGTTTAAACTTTTGTTTGTGCTTCTCTTGGACTTTAGAGACAACATGTTCCAAAACTTCTTTACTCTCATTCTTAATGGCTTTAGCACTGCGACCTGAAAGTTCAGCTTTTCTAACTATGGAAAGAACATCCTATAAATCAGCATCACCATTAATCCATAGTTTGTCTTGAATAGCTGGGTCACTAGCATGTATAACTACTTGATCTCTAATCAATTGTTCTTGAAGATGGTCGAATTTACAATCTTCCGCAATCTTTTTCAATTCAGCCACATAAACATCAATAGTCTCACCAGGTTGTTGTTTCCTATGGAAAAACTTATATCTTGTGATGCCTATACATACCTTGAGAGAAAAGTGATTATCAAAATCTTTTAAAATATCAGTGAAAATATTAGAATCCCCCCCACCAGGAGTCTTGACCATATCATTATAAACTTTCAAACCACAAGCTCCTATAGAATGTAAAAATAATTTCTTCTTTCTTTCTGCTTTCATCTTATTCTCCTCATCAATTGTATCAATGAAATTTAAAAAATAGGCTTTCCATTGTAACCATTTCATACTAGGTTCTAAACCAGAAGGCCAAAAAGCATCAGGAAACTGGATAGTAAAATTCTGTGTGGCCATAGTGAGAGAGAGAAGAGAAAAAAACATAGAAGAAATAAATTCTTACACTTACTGTATAAAAAACAGAAATCAAAAGAATGACAGTTAAAATGTACGATTTAGATGTCAAAAATATATCCAAAGTGTGCGTATCACTGTTGAAAAGAAAGGAGATTATCCTCACAAGGTATCGATTAATACGAAGAAAGTGTGCGCATCACTGTTGAATAAAACGCTGAAGCGAAGATAATGCCAAGTGTGCGCATCACAGATGAATGAAAATGTTGTCAAAAGTGTGCGTATCACTGAAGAGACACGCAAAAATGCTTTCAAAATAATGGCTATCTTATAAAAAGAATGTATGAAATTTTAGAAATACTCGGCAAAAGTGTGCATATCACTGAAGTGAAACGCAAGGTTGTACTTGTTCAAAATGGCTGCTAGGTAAACGTGATGACAAAGTTCCGCCTGGAGCTCTGGGAGAATAGTAATGTCACGCATCCGAAGGACGCAGAGTAGAACGAAGAATGGACTCCATGGATGCGGCTTGACTCGAGGAAATTTAAAAGATGCAGTGACTGGTTACACGAGCAGGCAAGGAAACTTCGTTGGCTCGAGACACTTTCCTTTTAAAGCGATGTACTCCTTTTAACGATATATTGAAATGAAATACTCTTTTTTAACAAAATGTTGATTGAAGAAATTAACAAGATCGCTGCAAATATTGCCTGGGAGGTTAAATTAAACACTCGAAAACCTTACTTTAAGTTATTGTATCTCTGTATATGAATATATGAGAATCTAAATATTAAAGGTAGTAAGTAAGAAAACGAAGGCAAAAATTAAGAGCAGTGAAATCTCAAAAAGTCTAAAACTGAAGACAGCTCCAAATCGACTGTTGTTTCTTTAAAATTTTAAAATTAATTGTCAATGTCTATTAAGATTGTTCAAGTAAAAGAGTACTCACATGAAAATGAATTCCATTTAAGTTCATATATATGAAAAAATTGTAGATATCAATAAAGTAAGTCCAAGAATATCAGTTGAAGTCAGGTATTCACAATGTTAATCAAAAGTGAAAAATTGTGAATAAAAATGGGTTCAGTGGTTTCCTAATGTTCATAGCAGAGTCCTCGTCGCCAATTGTAAAGTCAGGAAACTGGTAGTTAAAGTAAATTAGGATTTATTGCAAGAACACAGGAGCAAGGTAGGACACAGCCTACACAGGTCTTCTTCCATAGCAACTGTCTCCAAGCCACCAGCATAGAATGTTAAGACATAGCTGAGATACAGAAGCTTGAAGGAAAACAATTCCAAAGAATAACAAAACATAATATCAAACACAACAGCCTCGCTTTTGGGACCTTATAAGTATTTAGTTATGCAGCACAATATCCTTAGTGCAACAACACCAATTGTTGCATGGCTAAACACTTATAAGGTCCCAAAGGCGAGACCTATTGGCTATGCCAATGCTTGTTTATCTGTGTCAGCCACCTCTGCGAGAGACCTGACAAGTCGCCTGCATTTTGCAGGTGTGATCTCCATTGAAGATTGCAGACCAAATCAAAATATACCTCAGCTAGAGATTTAACAAAACCCAGGAAAAGGAAACTGACGGCTGCCAATTTTCATCAGCAATGGTGACAGTTCATGGATTGGCTATGTTAGCATCTGAGTACAGTGAATTGTGGAGATGTCAGTGAAACTTTAGATGGAATGTGATTACATCTCCAGAGTGTGTGAGGTATGTAAGGTATGTGTGTTCCATACCTTTATTTGGCAGTTGCTTTCTGTGCCCCTTAATGTACCAGATGTGTCCCTTTTACTCTCTCCAATAAATAACTTCTATTTTCCTAAGAAGAGCGTGGAACTCATAATTACAAAGTTGGTGACTGAGGAAAACTTAAGGCTTGATTAAAAGTACCTCTCTAATAAATACCTTCTATTTTCTTAAGAAGAGTGTGGAACTCATCTTTAAATGATTCTTACAAGCTGCATATCTCAGAAGTGAACAAGAAAATTAACATTGTAGACAGCAAAGCAGCATGTGTACAGGTGTAGACTGGTGACGTCACAGGCTGATTTAGCCATCCGGTTAATCAGGAAACGTAAGTAAGCCCTTTTTCATCTAAAACACCCCTATTGATATCCTGGGTATATGATTAATATCAATGACTCTGCTCTAGCCTTACAGTCATTTCAAATGCCCGCTGTGATGGGAATAATCTCCATAGCCCTCTAAAATAAATGAAGATTACTACATTTGGTAGAAGGTACAAAGAGAATGTGTGTGGACCATTGTTTTACGTAGTCAGTAAGGGAGATAGAATCCAGGTTCAACAGTGTCTACTGACCCCAGATGCATTAGTCCCCAGCTTAAGAGGCACAGACAATGTGAATGGAAGGTGTTTGATGGTAAGGTGTCAGAAATTTGAGAGTAGTGGCCTGTAACAACTTAATAACACAATTCGGTTAGATCAAAATACATTTCTGAGAGAATCTGTGCTCACCCCTTGATAGCTCTGGCACAAGCAGTGGGGAATCTCGGAGAAGTGCATGTTACTAACAACTTTACAATAAAGAACACAACACAATAAAATTCCCAAACCAATTTTGAAAATAGAGAAAAGATTAATGAACCAAAAAGACACCAAGAACATTACAATTGTATAAGGAGAGCCAAGGATATACATTTTTTAAAAGGTTTAATGCAAAAAGCGACTAGAAAAAATAAAGTCCCAATGAAACAACAGTTCATGTTGACCAGGGGCAAATTCATGCTGAACCTAAAATGGGAGGCCAGGAACACCAGGTGGTTCATACTATTCAAAAAGCTTTGAGGAAGGCACACTACACCCCTCTTTAATGTGGTCTTCATTTCATGTACCATTTCTATCTGGGTTTCCAGCCCAATGCAATTTAAAATGGTCAGTTTATCAAAAAACCCACAAAATACCTAGATGGTGATACCCAAACCCTTTGTAAAGCCATCTTTAAAACATATCTGTTGCGAGTCCATGCTACACACCTGCTCTAAAAACTCTGTATGGCAAAATGTACACATTCCTCCTTGGAAATGAAGTCAAGACTCCCCAACCCAGTGCAAATAAATTATTAGACTGTATCCACTTTTGACCAACACTACTGGCTTAATGACCTTAAGAATAGAATCTCAATTGCAATATTTACAACTGAGCGCACTCCATGTAAAGTTGTCTGCAAATCATATCTAGTTTATACCTTTATTTCTGATTGCACTTTAAAAATGCTCTACTACTATTTCATAATTAGGTTCACAGGACTTTCACTTCTCCTGTTGCTGCTCACCACCTGCTGAAAGAACGTGTACAGTCAGGTGCGCAGATTACAATATTACTCTTATTTTGCTTTTGAAAAGTTGACCTGTATGTACTCTGTGGGAAGCTGGGGTTTTATCCCATGGTGAGGAGAGGCACTGAGCACCTTTCAGTGCCCCTTACTGCCAGGTTTGTCCAGGCAGTGAGGGGCTTTGAAAAACAGCTATATGCCTGCGCCTCTAAATTTGGAGTGTGGACATTTAGCCAAACTGCACTCACTATATCAGGTCTGTTGGACGAGTTTGATCACAGCAAAGACAGAGTAGTAGCCACTGTCTCCACTCGCGACAAACTATAGTCTGCCCAAATTTAAATTAGGCAGGTGGACCGTAGTCGTGCTTGGGAATGAAATCTATCACCATTGTGATGGAGTTCCCTCCCCCAAGAAATAAACCAGGCGCTTTGTCTACAACTTTGGCGTTGACATATATCCTCAGGACCTAGCGATAATTGTTTTGATGATTTTGCTCATACTCAAAATGAATAAAAACAGTATAAAATGCACTTCAAAACTTCACAGAAATGAGTGTCAGCAGAGGTTCAGTGAATAAGTTGGAAGACCACTTCCAAATAGAGTCAACGATCAAAGCAATGGAAAACTATGTCAAAGATGTTTAAAAGAATATCCCCTGAGTATATCAACAAATCATATAGAGTCCTTTAAATGAAAAAAATGAATATAAGTGTGTTTCTAAAGGGACTGCAACAAAGAGAAGGTTAAAAAGAGATTTAATTTTATTGATAATGCAGAAATACGCCAGTTCAGTGAAGGAAATTAGCCAGGAGCATTAGATACCAAAAATATTAAAGGTACACATATAATAATAGACAGGAAGCCCCAGAATACTAAAAGAATAACATTATTCTACTTCAGAATTGAGATTGTCAACTTTTAAAATTGTGAAAGAAACATTGGACTGTTATAGTCCACATATTGCGAGTTGTGGAGAGTTGTTTATTTTTTTTTTTTTTTTTAAACAAATAAGGTGGAACAATGAATTGGTGAAAACTCTTGCACATAGCTCCTGGAAAATCCCTTACTCAATACTTTGGAATCTGGAAGAACAAATTGTAGTTTTAAGTACAACAGATTGTGTTAGCACTTTGTACACTTCATTTGTGTGCAAATAAATCCCTATACACAGTAAATGCAATGTAAAAGAGTATGCACTAATGGTGTTCCCAAAGCAAATAACTGCTGAAGAAGTTGCACTAAAAAAATGGGCCATACAGAGTTGTTAAAACATGATTTTCTTTCAGAATCGGATACAGGCATGTAATGTAAAACTTTGAGTGATGTGGTTATGAATTTTTTGCCCTTGTCAAAATAGGTGCCTATAGCTTTATTGGCAAAATATTAATAAACCCTAGGATGCAAATATTGACAAAGCAAGTATAGTTTCACATGATAAAATATTAAGACCAGTGACTAACTGTGGAGAAGTGTGGCTCAGGGGTTAGAGGCGGCAGACCCGGAAGCTGAGATCGGCCCTGGACCAGGGTTCAATTCCCCGCCTTGGCGGCTCTTGGGATCAAAAAATTCCACGGACTCGATAATTCTCGCTCTGGTGCCTTCTCAACTCACAGGTTCACACTCTGCGACTCTGGGCAATAGCTTGCTTAATCTCCACAATGGCCCCTCGTGGCGGGATGCCTGGCTTTCACCTTGTGGATACCCTGCCGGGGTTATCTCACAGGGGAATACCAGGACGGGTTCCCTAAGCAAGCGCCGGGAAACCCTTTGTGGGTAGCTGTGCGCTATATAAGCTCAAATACATTTACATAACTACTGAATCTAGTGTATGGTGCAGCAAAGATTATACAGCTTTTTCAAACAGCACAATCAATCATTATCATTTATTGAAACTATTCAAAGTACTTAAAACACAAATGGGCTAGACTCAAACCTAAAAGCAGCTGAAAAGGGATTATTAAAAGTCTTTGAATACACACACGCTTTTGTGGAGAGTATTACTTTTCAGAGAAGGGTAGTGTCCAACTTGGGAAACCCACTATAGAGGCACCATCAATTTTCCCTGCTGCTCTTTTTGCTTGTAATATATAATTGCCTGTTGAAAGGGTGGATAAATATCTGGAAAAGATTCATCCGTGAGCCATGTTTCGGTTAGTAGCAGTATATCCAGTGATTCAGTGGCCATTAAATGAAATATTGCTGTCTGGTGTTTGACCATAGACCGTGTGTTAAGATATATCACCGTAACTTGATTGGGGTTCTGAATGTGGGTAGTGACGGTTGAGCTTTTAGGTCTGGGGACTGGAGAGGGTTCAAATGAACAAAGCATCACTGGAGTAGGAATACAAGTGTTTTACAGACCTAGTTTGTGTAGTTTTAAAACTAGGGGAGGACAATATTTAGGCATACCAAGTCAAGACATCAGAGGTCTTCTGTGGAGTAGGTAAGTATTTGGGCATTGTGGCTGGCCTCTCAAACTGGCCAGATGCAGACGAGCGCAGATGGGCCTGTTGCGGCATGCCAGCGGTGCTCCCACTGCACATCCGCTATATTCAATAAATAGGCGCGGAGTTTAACTCATTCTGCTCACCTTAGCCCTGAATTGGTGCTGATTGGTTCTGCTAACCAATCCAATCACAGCAAATACGGTTATGGCACAAAAACTGTTCTCAATTAATAAACTTCTTACAGATTTTGACTAGCATAAAAACAATTAATAATAGATTCAGCAATGTCTAAAAATGCCTAAGAAAAGTGTCACTTGGGCTAATGTTATCAGGACATCCGCGCCACGCTGTTCATTAAATAGGCGTGGAGCTTAGCTCACTCCGCTTGCCTTTGTCTGGAATTGGTGCTGATTGGTTCCCCTGCTAACCAATCCAATCACAGCAACTATGGTTATCGCTCAACATTTGTTTTCAATTGATAAGCTTCTCACAAGTTTTGTCTAGCATAAGAACAATTGATAGATTCAGCAATGTGAAAAAATACCCAGGAAATGTTCCGCTTGTGCTAATGTTACCAATGCATCTGCCACACAATGTTCATTAAATAGGTGTGGAACTTAACTCACTCCTCTCTGATTTGTCCTGTATCGGTGCTGATTGGTTCCCCTGCTAACCAATCCAATAACAGCAACTACAGTTACGGTGCAAAAACAGTTTTCAATAAGCTTCCTACAGATTTTGACTTACATAAAACCAATTAATAACAGATTCATCAATGTGCAAAAATGCCTTAGAAAAGTGCCAATTGTGCCAATGTTACTGGCGCGTACGCACCACACTGTTCATTAAATAGGCATTGTGCTTAGCTCTCTCTGCTCGCCTTTGTGCTGAATTGGCGCTGATTGGTTCCCCTTCTAACCAATCCAATCACAGCAACTATGGTTATGACTCAAAAACAGTTTTCAAATAATAAGCATCTTACAGATTTTGACTAGCATAAAAACAATTAATAACAGATTTAGCAATGTTAAAAAATGACATACCTTAACTAAAGATTATCTTACCTTTTTTTCTCACCACTCTCTCCTAGCATCCACCAAAAGGCAGCAGCACTTAAGTGTTTAGGTATCCTCCCTCCAGCTTCAGGAATGTGAGCAATAGAATATGTTTTCCAGAATAACAGCCCTCACCTCTATCCTGTGCAAAGGGCAGGCAAGGAGGGTCCCAAACGGAGGCCACAGGCTTCATTACCCTGGCTCACTCACACACCATGTAGACACTACAAAAGCTATGCATCTAAACATGCACAACATGTGCTAGGAACATGCACATGAGTTGGCAAGTAAGCCACCACTCCAGTGGCACAATTAAATGATCTGATCATACCTATGGATTTATGAACCAGAGTACACTGCCATCGCCACTCTATGTGCTACACCATTGACAAGTTATGTCGCTAAACTTGCTGATGGCCAGCAATGATAAGGGAAGGCCCCAGAGAGGTTTATGGTTGTTGCAATGATTGTCCGGCAGTCCTTTCCCCAAAGTCTGGCAAACACAAGCTGCACATATAAAAAAGTGGCTCAAATCAAAGATACAGCTATTTGGAAATTGGCTGATGTGGAGACATACTGCATTACCCTCAGTCACACTGAAAATCCATATTTCTTCTTTAATAACTTTGAAAGTATTGCTCAGGCTGCAGCGTGGCCAGTGAACCAATGGGGACAACACTTGATTTGAGGCCCTTGCTCAAAGGGGACATACAAATGGCATACCAAACCGCTAATCCCACAGGACAACTCCTTACTCCAACATTAAGATAAGTAGTCTGGAAGGGCTAGGGGTGGATGAGTAGGCATATATGCTACGACAGAAACAAGTAAAAGAGGTCCAAGTGAAAGTCCACGAGCTTTGTTTTATAGGGTTACAGACTTCACAGATAGATGGCTAAAACCCAAGACTGTCACAAAAGAAGAAATGTTGTAGAAGATATGTCTGGTACAGTTTCTGAACGCTCTCCATTTCCCTGTTCGGAAATTGGTGAAGTAGCATAACAAAGTAGCTCTTGAAATGGCTGTGGAGATAGCAGGGGATTATAAGTGAGCTAAAGAGAGTAAGGCAGAAAGAGAAGAAAGAGAAGAAGGGGGACCAAGGGACGAGGGACACCCAATGAGTGGGGATTGAAATCCATGTGTCCCAAGAAAGTGGAACGATCACAACAAAGTACTGGGGAATATACCCATACCACATCGTTATAACTGTGGAGGGTGGGCAACATAGCACAATTATGCCCCCAAAAACCAGAACCAATGGAGGTTGGATTATATTTACCAACATTATATGGAAGTCAAGAAGATAAAAACCCATACCTGTGTTCCCTTAAACTCAATGGTAGCCATGTAAACGCCCTCTTTGATCACAATGGGATGTTGACAAATTGTAATGAGACCCCAAATCTTACATGGGGATCCCCACCCCAACAGAAGGGAATTGTTACTATTCAATGTGTACATGGAGACAAGAAAGATTATCCAGCAGTCCAGGTAGATATATAAAAGAATGGAGCGACTCCCATAGTGATCAAGGTTAACTAAATTCACAAATTACCGGGGCCTGCTATTGTGGATACTGATTGTCCGAGGATAGAATCTTTGTTCAGAAATCCTGGAAAAAAGGGGATTCTAGGTGAGGAGAACCCCCTTTTTCAGACATTGATAATGATGAATGGCCCATCCCTAAAGAGAAGAAAAGTAAGACATGAAAAATGTAAAGATTTATCAGTTTTCCCTAAATGAAAGTAAAAGGCAATTGGGAATCCAATCGAAATTTCAAGGCAACCCAAAGAGAGGGCCCCATTTTTCAAGAGATTTGGGTTAGAACTGCAGAGGATGAAGATATGAACGAAGTATGTTCCCAGTTTTCCAAACAGAATGGGTTAATACTCAGGAAGGGAGGGAAATCTCAACCCCTTCAACTCCTAGTCCTTAAACCCTTTAGTGAAAAAGATATATACTTAGCCTACAGTCATCTATTGTGGGGACATTTTGGAAAAGACTATACTTGACTAATTGTATTGGTCCGGTATTTTCAGGCACGTAAAGAAGTATTGTAGGGAGTGTATAATATGCTAAAAGTGTAGATTATCAACACCTTTGTGTCGTTTGCCCATTATAGACAACGCTTTTTAGGTCTCGCCTACGCAGAGTGCATGCGGTGTATAGGAGACCTTTACCAATTGATTCCCTTCCCTACCAAAAACGTGCACGCATTGCATTGCTTTGAATGGCAACACGTGCACGTTTGGCAATTCCTTTGCGGGAGCGAGCTTTGAAACCATCTGTTAGTAATTAACAGATAGTTCCTGCTCGCTCCCGCAAGGGAAACGGGCGCAGGCCCCCTCCCCCTGCTGCCTCCTTTTAGTGCGAGGCGCGCGCGCTTGTTTGTTTTTGGATTGGTCTGTCGCCATTGTATATGGAATTGTTCTCTCGAGTTTATTTTGTTTTTCTTTGCAGCAGTTTTTTTTTTGGGAGTTGAGGTAATGCATTGCAAGGTGGCAGGAAGTGCCTTTGGGAACTGTTTTCTTTCTGGGCAGAGTCCTGCAGCGGTGCTGAGCTTCAACATAGTCTGACAGCCTGCTGTATTGTTTGTATTTTCCCATACTGCCTGCGCCAACTTTTTTCAACGCATGAATTTCCAACATTTTTGTCTCTCTGAATAATGCGCTCTGTTACTTCCTTCAGGCAGCCAGTAGAATTTTAAAGGATTGTTTACAGAAGCCTGTCATTTGTTGGTGAAAAGTGAGGGAACTGTTTGCTTTCAGTTACGGATTTTCGTTTGGGTTTTTACGTATGTATTATTTTTTTCTAATGGGATTGATGTCTGCGAGAAAATTGACTGCCCACAGCTGCGCTTGTAAGACGCACCTGGCAGGGGGGCTGTGGGGCTGATGCAGATGCTCGTGCCCTAGTAGCAACATTGGGGACTGTATATTGACCGTCGTGCTGAAAGACGGAGCAGCGGTAGTAGGTTTCCATTCTGGACTTCCGAGCTCTGGAAGACCATTCTGGACTTCCGAGCTCTGGAAGAAAACCAGAATGGAATCTAGGTTCCTGCTAGTTGCAGCTTTTGTGCGATGGCAAAAGAGGAAGTGTACTGTTATGTTTCTTTTTTAAAGTAAAGAACATTGGTAGGAAAGTTTGTAGAACTCCCCAAGTGTAGCAACTCGAAATACATACTGTGATTATATGGCTTTTAGAACAGTCTGCCAAACTAGTGCAGAAGCACTGTAGCATTTCATGCCAGAAATAACTGATAGTTACCAATGTGCTTTTTTAAAAATACAAAGTAAACTTTGAAATCCATTAGAGACGCGGTTGAGGGGCAAAGTGATCAAGAGAGTTAGAAATCCTTGCAACTACGCCCAGCTGATCATAGAGGTAGGCGAGCCACTGAAAGCTCGAGCCAGATGTCAGGCTTTAGTTTAGCTGTAGGCTCTCTGGAACTCTAGCCTAAAATGAGCCGAGCATTCATGTGACTTCTGCCTGCTACCTACGGTGTAACCCTCAGACGCCTAACATTAAAGACAAAACATCAGCCTTCAACGTGATGAAGGAAAGACAAAAAGATCCCCCTGTAGTGGGTGAATTGCACAGTGGGAAACCAGAAACCCTTGCTCAATCCCAGCTTACGTGCTTGACCAACTTGTCTGATCCTAGGCAAATATTTTAGTTGAACGAGCTTCCTTTTTCTTCATTATCACGTGATAGAACCTTCATCTGCATGATTTCAAAATGTCAATGTACAAAAACCTTGTGTTTGATTTACTAGACTATAATTTTGCTCCATCTATAATAAGAATCAAGGCCATATGCAGAGGGTACACATGACAACTAATTCACCTCTGTGTTCATTAATTGCAATGCTGTCAGGGCTAGGGGGGAGGATGTTTCTAAGTATTTGTTAAGACATCACTTAAAAAAAGCCTTTTCATTTAGTGTTATATATAATCTGACGTACAAGGTGAAGTACTTCCCTATGTTAAATAAATACTCTCTTTGAACATTTTGCATGTTGTATGAGTTACGTCAAATATTCTTATGTCTCATCTCATGCACGGGCTATTAGAGCCGAGCCAGATCCTGGACTAGGCCCAGGCTCGATTCCCCCTGTTAACTTATTGGGTTATCCACCTCTAGCTGATCATGACCAGGAACGAGTTAAACAAGCATTAGCAAATCCAGTAGGTCACACCCCTAACGTTAGCTAAACATTTGGCTTTGCTTGTGCTTGTTGCTGTTGCTGTTGAGCATCATCAGAAAAAAAAAGAAAGGTTGCTGCCAATACAAAACATCATTGGAAACAACAGGAAAAAACCCAAATGGAAGTGCCCTGTTTGTATTTGAGTGCATGTATCACCACTCCTCACGTCATAGTGCTTTGGTGACATTTTCTTTTTACTTACTATGGCCAACCCCATTGTGTTATCTTATATGCACCATGCTTCACCATTTTTAAATTCTAAAGTCCCTAAAACGCAGTTTGAAGAAATGAGTGGCCTGGAATCAAATTGCAGTATCGAGGCCTTCCTAAAAATAAAGAGAAGTAACACAAAAGAGGATGAGATAATAAAAAAGTGATCAGCAATGGAAGTGCAGGGGCAATAGAGATACGGTTGGAGTTAATAGAAGCAATTAACCACGACTGATCAGTGTTGGGGAGCAACAGTAAACTAGGAGAGTTGGTGGGACCTATGGAATTTCAGGAGGAAACTTAAACAAGCATTGGCATAGCCAATAGGTCTCACCTTTGGGACCTTATAAGTGTTTAGTTATCCAGCATAATATCCTTGGTGCAACAACATCAAGTGTTGCATGGCTAAACACTTATAAGGTCCCAAAGGCGAGGGTAGGAATGGATATAATGGGACCCTTACTGCCTTCCTAAAGTGGTTAATGTTTTGTTTTAGTCATTGTAGACTATGCCACAAGGTATCCCGAAGTTGTTCCACAGTGTCATCCTAATTCCACACACTGATAACCAAGGCCATGGTAGAGATATTCTCAAGGGTGGGTTTTCCTAAAGAAATATTAACAGATAAAGGAAGTTCTTTTACCTCTAAACTGATGGGGAAATTATGTCCGAAAATAGGTATACAACAGATGCATACCACCTTCAGACGGGTGGCTTTGTAGAACGGTATAACGCCACCTTGAATGTCACCCTAATAAAAATGGAAACTAGGAAAGGGGACCAGATGCTTCCTGTAGCTTTATTTGCCATATGATGCAAAGTGCAAAGCAGTATGGGATATTCCCTCGCTGAGTTGCGGTTTGGAAGGAAATCCAGAATGTTGCTCAATATGGTAAGAGAAACTTGGGAAAAATAGACGGATGAGTCCAAAAATATTTTTTAATATGTAAGCCACTAAAAACCTGATTAAGGGAGATGAGAGAGATCATGAAGCAAAATGTAGAACACCGTCAACAAGTGCAGAGAGAGAAATGCACATAAAAAAGTGAAGTTGAAAACCTTTTCAACTTATCCATTACTTCTGTTACCCACAGATGTAAACAAAATGTTGAGTTAATAATATACAATACTAGTGAAAGTAACCAACATTATCGATGAACTCGAAGTCAATAAAGTGACAAAATAAATGTTGGGATGGACCACCACCTGCTTTATATGTAGGGGGTTTAGAACCAAACATGGAAGGCTTAAAGTGTATTGATCCAGATCTGAGTGTTGTAAAATGACAGGATCTATATTTCTTCTTAAAGTCACCCCACAGTACATTCTCACTAACTCCTGGCTGCACCCTTATTATGTAAAATTCAATAACCACAGAGCCTGAGAAAATTATAAGGTAAAAATCTTACCAAATAACAGAAGCAAAACATGATAGAAGACAAAGTGCAGAACATGTTAACACTTGGAGTGATTGAACCATCAGTAGGCAAATGGAACTTCCCAGTGGTTCTAGTGCCAAAACCTGATGGCACTATAAGCTTCTGTATGGACTTTAGAGAAATAAATAAAACCTCCAATTCTGACTCATATCCAATTCCTCATTTTGACAAAATGATAGCCGGAAGAGAACAAGATCAATATATTAGCACCCTTGATTTATGCAAAGGATACTGGCAGATCCCCCTGAACCCAAAGAACAAAAACATTTGTGTTTTCTACACCAGGAGGCCTATATCAATTCACCCCTACATGGGGCTCCTATCACTTCTCAGAAGATGATGAATAATAAAACATTTAAAAGCAGTCCGACATACCTTAAGGGAAGCATGACTAAAAGTAAACCCAATATAAAGTAATGTGGTGGCCAAACATGTAAAATACCTTGGATATTTATTGAGGAGGGGTTCATGCATGCATAAGAAGAGAAAGGGGTGGCTATCATGAAAGCTCCATTTCCATAAATGAAAAAAGACTCAAGAGCACTGCTAGGCCGTGTGAGCTATTATCACAGATTTATTCTGAGATTTCACACTGGGCCACCCCATTAACTATTATGTTGACTAAAACAAAGGAGGCAGAAAGAGAGCTACAAAATTATCATATAGTTCTAATGGTCTTTAATAAATTAAAAGCATTGTTAACACCTGTCCTGGTGCTCAAAATCCCAGACATTACGAAAAAGTTAATTCTTCAGACAGATGCATCAGGAGTAGGTTTCGGGGCTGTTCTGTCTCAATTAGATCAAGAAGGCATGGAGAAACTTGTGCTATATATTATCAGGAAACTCTGTCCTAGAGAGCCTAAATATGCCATAGCTGAGAAAGAAGGCCCAGCATTCAGGTGGGCTGTTAAAGTCTAAGATATTATTTAGAAGAGAGAGAGCGAAGGTTTGAGCTTTACACAGATCATGCCCCCTGGAATGGATGGCCTGAAACGAAAGCAGTAATGCCAAAGTGCTACAGTGGTTTATTTTTCTACAACCTTTCAGATGTAAACCCACCACCGGTAGGAGAAAAAAAAACTATTGTGGATTTTTTCTCCCAATGCCCCAAGGAACAGAATCTTCTTAGAAGGAAAGGGGAGATGTGAAGGGGCCAGAAAAACTCTAGAAAAGTTACCTGAGAAAAAGAAGACAGGTCCCACGACTCCATGTCCTGACTGACAATAGAACATAGAAAGAGAGAAAGTACAATTGTTAGACAGAGAAGAGGGGAGAGAGTGGAGAAGGAAAGAAAGGTGAAAAGTAAAGAAGGACTTACCCTCCCAGGATTGGAGCAGTGAGAATGAGAGAAAAGGCCACAAAAACATTATCAGTGGAGAAAGGGAAGTGAGAGGATGTGGAGAAAGTATTCCGGAGAGAAGGTTGACGAAAGGAGACAGGAGGCAAGTCCCACAGGGGGTGTGGAAAGGCAGGACAACAGCGACCCACAGGTGAAGAGGTCCCAGGGGAAACAACCTTTACAACGCAACTTTTACAACGCACTACCATTACAACAAAACTTTTACAACGCAACATCCATTACAACGCATGCTATTACAACGCAACCATTACAACGCATGACACTACAACGCATACCACTACAACGCATGTCATTACAACGCAGTCATTACAACGCATACCATTACAACGCATAGCATTAAAACACATAGTACCCTTACACTATCCAACACTTACCCTACTGTTACACCCCCTGGAGTTAGAATAGTAATTTCTACCCCTACACTATCCAACACTTACCCTACTGTTGTACCCTCTGGAGTTAGAATAGTATTTTTTACCCCTACACTATCCAACACTTACCCTACTATTGAACCCCCTGGAGTTAGAATAGTAATTTTTACCCCTACACTATCCAACACTTACCCTCCTGTTGCACCCCCTGGAGTTAGAACAGTAATTTTTACACCTACACTATCCAACACTTACCCTGCTGTTGCACCCCCTCGAGTTAGAATAGTAATGTTTACCCTTACACTATCCAACTCTTACCCTACTGTTGCACCCCCCCCTGGAGTTAGAATAGTAATTTTTACCCCTACACTATCCAATACTTACCTTACATGCAATGTAATGTTATGCGTTGTAATGGTATGCGTTGTAAAGGTAGTATGCGATGTAATGGAATGCGTTGTAAAGGTAGTTTTTAAACATTCGTTGTAATGGCATGCGTTGTAATGGAATGCGTTGTAATGGATGTTGCGTTGTAAAAAATGCGTTGTAAAGGTGTGTGTTGTAAAAGTATGCGTTGTAACGTCATACATCCGGTCCCAGGATGAGGACAAGGACACAGACGGTGATCACGCAGGAGCAGGGGAGGACGTGGGGACAAGCAGGAGGAAGACGCCTTGTTAGAGGATTGGTGGATGCTGCCAAAGGTTATGGCTGGTTGAATCGCTAGCCACAACTTAGGAGGGCTGTGGCTGCTCGGGTGAATAACTGGGAGCCAGGTGCTGGGAAAACATTTTGACTTGTATTACTTCCCCTCTTCTATATTCTTTGATGGTAAACCGGAATGGAGTAAGGCGGGGCATATGCATGATGCACATGATGTATATACATGGATGATGGTGAAGCGAACTGTCCACCGTGGGAAAATGTGAAATGATAAATGGATTCACTTTACAACAGCCCCTAAAAAGCCTACTGCACAACGCTTCTAATAGCAAGGAAAGCGACGAAGAGCACAGGTGTATAATGGTGAAGGGATTGCTCTGTATTGGGACAAGAACTATAGGGACTTAAAATACATTGGGAGTAGAGGGAGAAACAACCTAACATAGATCAGTCAGGTGGCACCATCCCGCCGGACCTGGGAAAGAAGGCTACAAAGGAGACATTACAAGAGACCCTAGTTTACCCATACCTGTTAAGTTAATGAATCCAGGAACTGCGTAAAATTGAAGTTCTATGTCAGGACAGGAGGCTCCGATTATGCTTTCTCATTTCTTTAATGAAATGCTCAGCAGCCAATAAAAAACAACCAAAAAACTACATTTCCCATGAACACCAGGGAATAACCATAGAGAGTAGTGTATAAAAGGTCCCAACATTAGTCTGTCTTCCTCTTTCTTTGCTGCTCCGCTGCCAGTTAAGTGCATTATTTTCTCTTCTAAGCATATTGTTACTTGGTTTGACTTTGTTGCTTATCTTAACAGTTGTGCTTTGCGCATTGTGGTTCACGTGTTTGGGGCTTCGTCTCCGTTATTCATACGTGTTTTTCTCCGCTGCTGTTGGGCAGTTTTCTCTTTCCATTTGGAGCGTGTGGGTCACCTCCGTTTGTTCCGAGCGCTGTCTCGCACTCGTGTACTTTGGTGGAGCGGGAGCAGGGGTTTCCGTTTTCTTTAGGGGAGCGCGAGCGCTCTCGAGACGGTGTTTGGTGGCAGGCGACAGTCGCGCATGCGCACTGTCCTATTTCCGGTCTCGGGGTTTCTCCTCAGGACTGGTTGAGCGACGACGTTCTTGGCGTCTTGCCCACAGCCTGTCTCCAGACTTTAACCCCGTCAGACACCGAGGTCTCTGGAAGACTTGGGTTGCAACATTGTGGCATAGGCTCTGCCTAGAGTGTTTTGGTGCTGTGCAGGCTTTGGCTCCCTCCACGCTTGATTAGTTTCTAGAAGTCGGACCCTGTCCTGCTTCGTTCAAAGCCTGCTTTGGGGTCTTCACACTCCCCCTTGACTGGTGTTTTGACACTCCGGATTATAGTCGTCTTGTGGGCATTTACTTTTCTACCTGGTAGAATGTCTGAATATTATGACGCTGATGACAACTACTGCTATGATGTTGAGGAGGAGGACTCCTTGGAACAGAATTTGGTGGAGCAGTTGGATAGAGGGGTCCAACAATCTGTCAACAAGGCACTGGTGCGTGCAATCAACCCCTTGAAGCGTCACCTGAATCTTTACGCTCAACAGCAGGGTTGGCTGCCTGCTGCCAAGAAATCGGCTAAGTCGCCGGTTATTCCTCATAAAGTGGATTTTCAACGCCTAGCGAAGAGTTTGGCGGCGGCTCCTTCAGCTTCTTCTGCTCTGCATGAGTCTGAATCGGATAATGCCCACTCTTCCGCATCTTCGGATCATGCTTCACCGCCTCCTCGGAAAAGGGTCTGTAAGGAACATTTTGTGGACGCCCCTGAGCGTCCTCCGGTGCTTAATTTCGAGCCGGCGGATATTGTCCACCCGAACTCTTCGACCTGGATGCCTTCCCCGCAGTGGCTACCTATATAGAGACTCACATTCGTCAGCCTTTTGAGGCCTCGGTTAGGGCACGGTTGCGCTCAGAGTGCCCGAGACCAGAGTTGGCGGACCATTTGGCCGACACTCCTGAGGTTGACCCCATGATGGTCACGTACCTGAAAAAATATGCCAAAGATCCTAAGAAAGGCCTGGATAGATCTTGGCGTTCCTGTCAAGACAAGATGCTCGACTTGCTGGCTCCGCTCACCAAGATCTTGGATCTCGGCTACAAGGCTGATGAGGCTTCTGCACTGGTGAACCTGAAGGAGTTGATCGAATGGGCCCAACGGGCAATATGTTATCTGGGTAATGCCAACTGCGCGATGTCTGCAGAACGTCGCAGATCCATCCTCTTAAAACTGGATCCGAAACTTTCGGAATTAGCCACTTCAGAGTCTGGTCCTGAGGCTCAGGGACTGTTGTTTGGTCAACCATTCCTTAAGGAACTCACACGTTTTGTCTCCACATTCAGCGGGATAGACAAAGTGCAGGCGTCCTTGAGGCGGGCAATGCGCCCGGTTTTTGCAAAGGCCGGACGAGGTAGGGGACGCTCGTTCGGCCGTGGCTCTGCGAACCAGTCCCAGAGGGGCAATTCCTCTCAGCAGAGAGGTTCCTATGACACCGGCTACTCCACCCGAGCCAACTTTTACCCCTCAAGGAAAGGAAAAGGCCAGTACGGAAAAGGCCGTTCTGGCGGTCAGCAGGGACAATACCATGATGCCTCCTCTACAGGTGAGCCTGATTCAATTTTTCCTGCAAAATTGGCGCATGATCTCCAGCGATGCTTGGGTGCTACAAACTGTTCAAGGGTTCAGAATAGAGTTTTATCACCCAGTGCACCAGACCCGTCCTCCCCCTTGTTTACATTTTCCTCTAAAGGACCAGGTTTGTCTCTCCGGGGAAATAGATACCCTCCTCAAGAAAGGGGCGATTATTCCCACGACCCGTCATACCATGGGGTTTGCCAGTTCAGTCTTTCTGGTCGAGAAGAAAGGGGGCGGCTCCCGCCTAGTTCTCAACCTGAAAGACTTCAACGGGGGGTAGTCTATCGACATTTCAAGATGGAGGGCATCCATCTTTTGAGGGATCTCTTGCGAGAGGGGGACTGGATGGTCCGTCTGGATCTCAAAGATGCATACCTCTCGATTCCAATTTACAAACCTCATCGCCGTTTCCTCCAGTTTCTCTGGCAGGGAGTTTGGTACGAGTATCAAGTTCTCCCGTTCGGTCTGTCATCGGCACCATGATGCTTCACGAAACTGTTGAGACCAGTTGTGGAACATCTTCGGTCTCGGGGTGTGCGGTTGATTATTTATCTGGACGATATTCTCCTTATGGCGGATTGTCCTCTTCAACTTCTACGACATCTGGAATGGTCCATCGATCTATTACAGTCTCTAGGTTTTCTGATCAATGTTCAGAAGTCGGTCTTGGTCCCTGCCCAGTCTATAGACTTCCTGGGTTTCCAGATCGATTCTGTGGCTTGTCAACTCCTCTTGCCCAAGCAAAAGATGCGTTACATCAAGAAAGAGTTGACATCTGTTATTTCCAGACCGACTGTGTCGTTGAGGTCGTTGGCACGTGTAGTGGGTCTGCTGGCGTCGTCCATTCAAGCGATATTTCCAGGTCCGCTGCATTACAGGGCGATGCAATGGCTGAAAATTCTGCATCTCCGGAAAGGCCTCGGATACTCCGATCTGATCCCTCTTACGGAGGAGGTCCGTTGGGAAATGCAGTGGTGGTTGGACCACATGGAGGCCTGGAATGGTCGAGCCCTCTTCGGTGCGTCCCCGGATCTAGTGATAGAATCCGATGCCAGTCGGTGGGGTTGGGGAGCCCGCTGCGGATCTGTCTCGACCGGGGGTCGTTGGTCCCCTCAGGAGTTGACTCTTCATATCAACTGTCTGGAACTCCTAGCGGGTTCCTTTGCGATCAAGTGTTTCTCCCCCCTGCAACCGAGTTGTTGTGTCCTTCTCCGGATGGACAATGTGTCTGCAGTCCGTTATGTGAACAAACTGGGCGGGACCAGGTCCAAAGTGTTGGCGGAGATCGCCAAGGATTTCTGGCATTTCTGTCTGCAGAGGAAGATCACTGTTATTGCGGAATATCTTCCGGGATGCCACAATCAGATAGCGGACTGGCACTCCAGACATCTCCGGGATTACAGCGACTGGAGGCTTCACCCTCGAGTCTTCCGTGCTCTCCTTCGGCGTTGGGGTCCTTGTCAGCTAGATCTGTTTGCCTCTCGCCTCAATGCGCAACTTCCGCGCTTTTACAGTTGGAGACCGGACCCTCAAGCTCTGGCCATGGATGCTTTTCTCCAGCAGTGGCCATCGACCCTTTGCTATGCTTTTCCACCATTTCTAATGATTCCCAGGGTATTGGCTTACTCCAAACGGTTTCAGACGGATCTGATTCTGATTGCCCCTCTCTGGAGGGCTCAAGCATGGTTTCCGGTACTTCTGGAAATGTGTTCCGCTCCGCCGTTTCTCCTTCCCCCATTGTGGAATCTCTTATTGGATGCTCTCGGAGATCCTCATCCCCTGATCCTCTCAGGCTCCCTTCAACTGCTCGCGTGGAGGATCTCGGGGATCGTTGGGCGATCCCAGGCATTTCAAGCAACGCTTCCAAATTCCTTAGTGAGGCATGGGCTCCCAATACTCACAAACGGTATAAAGGGGCTTGGAAGCGATGGTGTGATTGGTGTGTTCAACAACAAGTTGATCCCATTTCAGCAGTGTGATTGTTAATTTCTTGGCCTCTTTAGCCACCTCTGGTCTGGCTTACTCGACTGTCAATGGTTTCAGATCGGCTATTTCGGCTATTTCGGCGGGTCATGCTGAGGTTCCGTGACAATTGCAAGTGGTGTTTTCGACTCACACGAATATGGTCGAGTCTAGTATCTATGAACCGCAAATGACGAGTTTAGCAAGTGTGCGCAGTTTCGCTGTGCTAACTTAAACCGTTCGTTTGTTATGTGGGTTTGTCATCTGTACCCACGGGTTCCATCTTAGATACGGCATCCATTTTGTCTCTTGCCCTCAAGTAGCCAGCGAACGGACGCTGTCCGCTTCGCGACCCTGGGACTCCCAAGATATTTGCGGAAGACACATGTTCTTTGAAAGTGTCTTTATGACGAGGGGGATGCTACTGTAAGGCAGATGGCGCCGCTCGAGGCTCATCTTGCCGCACGGGCTTATTGTCTCAGTTGTGCATCTCATTAGGCACGTCCCTTTGATGCCTGTATCTCGTGCTTCTCGACACTCCCCTTTTACACCCTTTCCGATCTCCCCACTGTCTCCGTCTTCCTCTGCACCTGTCTTCGTTCCTGTTTCGATCTACTTTACTGCTGATTGGAATTTGCTAATGGTGGGAAGATGGGTTTTTACAGTTGGGAACCGCCAAATGTTTCCGCACTTATGTTCCGGATCTTGTGTGTTTCAAAGTGATCTAAGCGACCCCTCTGAGAGCGACTTGTGGGAACCAGGTTGTAAACTATTGTGCATCATGTTATCCTATGGGTAGAAACTGTATAAAAGGAGCGATCCACAAATACAATTTGAAGCAGTCTCCCCGAACTACACTCGATGTACTTCTTGTGACTTCTGTGTTCCCTGCAGTAAATAAACCTTGACTCTTTGACGCCGAAGGAAGTGTCCCGTGTCTCTGTGATTTGTACGCCGGAGCAGGTTACCCACGAAGGTTTCAGGTGTTGTGCCCTGGCACCGCTGGGTCCAAAGAACCCAGTCCTTCAATGCCCACATCGATGGGAAACCTGCGGGTGAACATCCTTTTGTTTCCAGATTACTTAAAGGAATTCGTTTTGCGAAACCTCCCACTCCTAAATATGTTACCTTATGGGATGTTTCGGTTGTTCTCCGGTTCTTAGAAGCCTGGCCTTCGAATTCTTTGTTATCTCGCAAACAGTTATCTGCGAAGTTAACAATGTTGCTGTGTCTGGTTTCATGTAAGCGCGTGTCAGATGTCCACGCTTTGGATCTTGCGGGTCGCAGTTTTACTCCTGAGGGGGTTTCTTTTCGTCTTTCCAGACGTACAAAATCTAATACGCCTTCTATTACTTATCCTTCTTTCCCTTCTCATCCCAACCTTTGCGTTGTGCAATGCCTAAAGGATTACGAGGTGAGTACTGCTTCTTTTCGTTCAGACATGCAGGGTCAACTTCTGATTGCTTTACAAAAGCCCTTTCGCCCCGTCACTCCAGCTACTTTGGCGCGCTGGGTGCGGTGGCTTATGTCTGAAGCAGGTATTGATGTTTCTGTGTTTGGCGCGCATTCTGCACGCGGGGCGATGGCATCCAAAGCCTATTCCATGGGTGTTACTTTGTTTGATATAATGAAAGCTGCAGATTGGTCATCTGATTCTGTATTTAAAACGTTTTATTTTAAACCTATTGCGTGTGTTGCTTCTGTAGTGGTGGATCAGCTTTAAAAAAGCATAATCGGAGCCTCCTGTCCTGACATAGAATTCAAAATTTGCAAACATTCGTGACAAGAATTTTCAATTCTATTAAGGACTAGGAGGCGAGGATTATCCCACCCGCGATTTATATTTGCATGCTAATGTATTATGGCTATGTACATGCAATGGCAAATATTTCATTCCTTATTCTTCCCTCCCTGAATTGCTCTTGACAGTGTTATTACTTTGGATATTATGGCTCTGTATCTTTTTCCAGGTTCAGACCAGAAGTGATGTTGTTTGTTCCTCGTCGGAATCTCCTCTCCTCCTGGCTTCTGGACCCATGGTTCTTCGGCTGCCTACTTCAGGATTCTCTGGATGACGGCGGCTTGTTTGGAATTGTTGTTCCTGTTGTATTTGGGATTTTACTTTAACTTGGACGTGTTTCCACAAAGAAAGAGGAAGACAGACTAATGTTGGGACCTTTTATACACTACTCTCTATGGTTATTCCCTGGTGTTCATGGGAAATGTAGTTTTTTGGTTGTTTTTTATTGGCTGCTGAGCATTTCATTAAAGAAATGAGAAAGCATAATCCTCGCCTCCTAGTCCTTAATAGAATTGAAAATTCTTGTCACGAATGTTTGCAAATTTTGAAATCTCTTTATTAAGTTCCAGAGTATTTAAGGCCAGCACAGCATTAGCAGCTCCGCACAGCTGCTGCATCAAGTTTCAAGCCGCTTCAACTGATCACCGATGACACCTGGGGATTCCAAGTGTCATCAGTGATGTAGTGCAAGTAACTCGTGACATTAGCTTGTGACATTAAAGTGCCACAACAATTAAGCATAAACACAACACATCTCCTTCCTTTCACAAATTAATTAGAATTTTGCACAAATATATTCTTTCTTAAACGTTAGAACAACACCCTACTCCCCAAAAACATTAAAAAAATAAACAAAACAAAAACTAAGAGAATTAACTCTTTGTTATATAGTCCTTTAGATAAATAGGTGGCTTAATGATTCTACCAAATCTATTAACTGGAATGTCGTCTTCAGACGAAGGAAAATCAGGAATAGGAACACTTCCAGGATTAGATGAATTCTCAAGAAGAGAATTGCCTTCAACCGAATCAGGAATGTTCTCAACATGCACAAAATCAGAAGGAATTTAATTTTCCTCTGATACCTCAAATTGTACAGAATCTGAACTATTGTTCGAGCAAAAACTATTTACATTCTCAACATGTACTAAATCTTCAATTTGCTCACGTTCACAATCAAGCCAATGAAAGCTCCTTGTAATTTGAAGATCATTCTGAGTTTCAACCCAGTTGTCGGAACCTACATTAACTTTTACAATTCTTCCTAGATGCCAAACTTTACCATCCGACAACTTAAAAGAATTCTTGAAAATTTCAATCACTTTTAAAGGTGTAGAAAATGTATTCTGACTCTTCCTCACTTTGAATGGTAATTTAACTCGCACTAAATCACCAACTTCCAAAACAACTATTCTAGTATTGTGTTTGGAGTCATAATGTTTCTTATACTTATCTTGATGTAACATAATGTTTTTCCTAACTTGTACTGGTGACCACGCCAATAATTTGGAGTGTTTCATCCAACATTGGTTGTCTTTGGTAAATGGTACACGCCCCTTCATGATGGTGGAGAAGTGTGGCTCAATGGTTAGAGCGGCAGACCCTGATGCAGACGTCTAGCCTGGGACCAGGGTTCAATTCCCCGCCTCGGCGGGTCTTGGGCTCAAAATTCCACGGACCTGATAATTCTCGCCTCGGTGCCTATTCCAATCATGGAGTCCCACTTTGCAACTCTGGGCAATAGCTTGCTTAATCTCCACAACGGCCCCAACAACGCTAAGGATGCCTGGCCTCCACCTTGGGGGTGCCCAGGAGTGGACGCCTCACAGGGAGAGCCAGGATGGGTTCCACAGCGGTATTCGTACAAGTGCCTTGAGACCCTTGCAGGTGAGTAGTGCGCTATACAAGTATCAATTTACATGGTAAAAGGACTAAACCCTGTGATAGTGGGGGTGATGCGATACATCCATACCATTTTCTTGATTCAAATAACCCAATCCTGACCTCTCAAATTAGCTAATTGAATGGAATCTTTGATAACTTGATTAAAACTTTCTACTTTGCCATTTCTACTTGAATGATAAGTAGACGTGACCCCGTGTGTTATGCCATTTCGTTTAAAAAACTCTTCCACTTTATCAGCCGCGGCCCGTGAAGGGAGTTCCGTAGGGCAGGCAGGCGGGGTGGCGGAGGGGCAGGGTGGGGGGTGGTAAGCACCGCATATGGATGATTGCAGGTAAGTAAACAATTAAATTAATAAAATGAATTTCGTAGCGCGCCCTGCATCGCATTTTGCGATGCAGGACACGCAGCGAAATTTGTTTTATTTATTTAATTGTTTACTTACCTGCAATCATCCATATTCCGGTGTTTATCACCCCCCACCCTGCCCCTCCCATGCCCCGCCTGCCTGCCCCACAGAACTCCCTCCACGGACCGCGGCTGCACTTTATGACACTTGAATTGGGCACCATTATCTGTTATTACATTCTCTAAGTGATAATTCATCACGTACTTCCCAGAATGGTTTCAACTCTTCATTCAACAATTTCTTACTGGGCCACCCATTCACTATACACTCTCTGACTTTCACAAGAAGATCATCTTTGATCATACAATCTTCCCATTATTGCGGACTCAAAGAGACATGATCATTTTTTAAGTCAATTGCAGCGACCTGGAAATTGTCCCAATTTTCAGTGGAAGACAACAATGGCAGAGGTAACCTACTCAGACAATCAGCTACTTGGTTCTTAACCCCTGGGATATAAGATAATGAGTATCTGTAATCTAGAAGCTGGACTGACATTCTAGCTATTCTAGGGGTGGCATTTAATAATCCGTCTGGAGAAAGAACTTTCACCAGAGGTTTATGATCACATCTGACATCAACATGCAAACCCCATATGAAACTTCTAAAATGTTCTAGTCCACATACTACAGCCAATGTTTCTCTTTCAATTACTGAGTATCTCTCCTCGGCTGGAGATAGAGCTCTTGATGCATATGCAACAGACATTTCTTTCCTATTTATCTCTCTCTGAGATAACACAGCACCTAAGCCCTTCTGACTGGCATCAGTAGTAATCATGCATGGTAAACAGGGATCAAAACCAACTAACTCCTTGGCATCACACAATTAATTTTTAAAGTTTGATGAAATCCTCTTCTAATACGTCAGTCCACAAAAATGCAGATTTATTTTTTAGTAATTGACGCATGTTGAACGTCTTTGCTAATCCATTGTGCTTTGCACGCGTGGGTTCGTATCCAATCCTCGTCGCCAAAATTGTTAAGTTAATGAATCCAGGAATCGTGTAGAATTGAATATCTCTTTATTAAGTTCCAGAGTATTTAAGGCCAGCACAGCATTAGCAGCTCCGCGCAGCTGCATCAAGTCTCAAGCCGCTTCAACTGATCACTGATGACACCTGGGGATTCCAAGTGTCATCAGTGATGTAGTGCAAGTAACTCATGACATTACCTTGTGACATTAAAGTGCCACAAAAATTAAGCATAAACACAACAATACCCTGACCTATTAACCAAAAGAAACTATACTCAAGAAAAAAGTGTATTCCCCCTCTTCCTGCAATTTGTTTTCATATATATATTTGGTGTTGCTATTAGAGCCATCATACGCAAATCAGACAAGCCTCCATGGACGTCATTTTGCGACCCCTGGTTTGCCCTTTGTGACCCATGGCACTTCCTTTGCGACCCTTGGCCTCAGAGGTGTCAAAATCAGTGCCAACAACACAGTGGCAGTTGGGGCTTCATTCTCTTTATATTCTGTCAAATCTCTTTACACTAATGGTGAATAATAGTTTATCATTCACTATTAATGTAATATAAATGAAGTACAATTAGCTGGAATATGTCCTTCAATGGCAGCTGAGGTAAGTAAAAAATGCTTTTAAATGTATGTGTGCATTCTTGTAGGTGAGAGTGTGTTTATATGAGAGAGAGTGTGTCTAAGGGTGAATTTGTGTGTAAGTAGGTGTGTGTGAGTGAAAGTGGAGGTCAACGGGCGTGTGAGGTCATGTCTGCACCCCTGGCATTTCAGTGAATTGAAGTTCGTGCAAGCCTCTTAAACCTTATTTCTGACCATACCTCCACAAATGCCCGATGAGTTTTGTTTAATCATGTACCCATATATGATACATCAACAGACTCACATGAAAGCACGATCATTGTTGCTCACAAACATTCATATCTGCAGCTGGTTAAGCTTCAAAGAAAGCTTTCTCCTTTTTAACTCTCCTAGCTGTCAGTCTGCACAGATGTTGGATTGTCAATCTTGTCTGCCAGCAGGCAGAATCATTAAAAAATATACAAGAAGATATACATTGAACTATTAACAATAACGTTCAGATCCAGCCTGTTTATAGAGAGAGTTGGAAGGCTTGCTCTAATTTATGTTTAGCCACTGAAATTCCTACACAAATACATATCTTCTAATATCGGATATGACGATTTGTAACATCAGAAAAACATATTGCAATAGAGTTTCACAGCAATCTAAAACATGCAGATCAAGAAACAATTGAAGGATCTGAAAGAGGTAAATCAAGAGAGGAATTGACTGTGATAAGAAATATGCAAGTTTATGGGTGACCTTTCCAAACTGCTTGATTTATATGGGATAAGCAAAAAGAATCCCACAAAATAGCATTACACTTCCACTATCAATTATCCTACTTCTTTAATAAGCACCTCTAGGTCCCAAAAGGCCCTTATCACCTATGGAGTTCCCCAGGATTTCATACTGTCTTCTGTCATCTGTGACATCTACACAGAGCTGCTTGGTGCTCTACTCACAGGAAACAGTACCACAATTCACCATTATGCCAATGATACAAAACTTCCTCTGCTTAAGACATCCAGTGCCTCATACACTGCCTGCACACCATTCAGACCTGGATGTATAGAACCTACCTGCAGCTCATACCAACAAAAACAAAATGTATGTTATTTTCAAAGAACAAGAAACAAAAAATACTACCAACCTGGCTCAATTACATGAACCTTAAAGGCTTTGGCACCAACCTCACCTGCAGGGAACATGTTACCAAAAATACAAAGACAGCCTGGTACCAGCTCTCTTCCAAAGAAAGTACAATTGTTTCAACCAGAAAGTGAAATCAGAACTGCTGTTTAAGCCCTCATACTCTGGCATTTGGATGCTTACGCCCTGCTCGATGGTCTGCCAGGCTCCACCATGGCAAGCATAAAGGGCACCTCTTATCCTGGGCCTGAAGAAATACAATCATATTAACGCCATCCAGTTGTAACTTCATTGGCATCCCTTGCCAGCCCACATCATCTTGAAAACTAGCTGTATTATTGCAAAGCCATCACGAGCAGCGCCTCCCACTTATCTTACAGACAAGCTCATCATCTCTGATGGTTCTTAGGACCACAGCCAGAACACCATCAGACCGGAGATGAATCAGTCAAAAAAATCAAAATCAAGGCAGCAAGCCTTTTCCATCTGTACACCCATGATCTGGAACAACATCTCGGCATCCATCAGGACAGCTTGAAAACTGCTCTACTTTATCACAATGTGTTAACCGTCCACAACCTAGTTACCTTTCCTAAAACGTGCTAACTTTAAGCTTGGCTTTGATCTTATACAGCACTATGCTGCCTCTTGGCAATCTAATGAACTATTCTAGAATTTGCTGCTGTCCCCCACCCTTCTCTACTGTGCCCTGATGAAGGTGCGGCCCTAGTCTAGGCCGAACACCGAAACGCGCGTCTGCGCTTGAAGATAGTCCCAGAGTGTGCAAACTGGTCTCAAAACAGCCTGAGACCCCACGGGACTCTAGTCATCACATCATCAGTTGGCAACTTGATTGTATTTTGAGTTGGGTGATTGACTTGTTTGGATGCATGCCAGTAGTAGTATGTTTGTTTGTATGTGTGAAAGGATGTGTGGGACATTGTGTTGTGATCATTTTTTACGGATGTAGAATGATTCTTTTAGAAATGTATCTGAACTGAAAATTTGAAAATAATAAAAATGAAATATTTGTGCTACCTTTTTGTGGCTCTTTGATATAAATTATATGTACCAGTCTGCTTCAGATATTTCTTAAAATTTAGGGACTCAGGTAGAGCCCTTTCAATTATCAGATCTAGGCAGCAGCTTTGTCCTTGTTGGTCTGTGGTTATTTCCCCTGTACTCCTGCCAAGTATCATTTTCAAGGGGTCCCCTTTTGCTAGTAGTTAGGTTCTAGCTATAGAAATACCACAAACATACATACAAATATACATAAGCAAGTTATATTTACAAATGAGATACCTTTATAAGTGAGACATGACGAGGCTGAGGTTTTGCTAATATTATGTTAGACTAAATGATTATTTTTTAACTAATATGTGTTTCATTTTGTAGAGGATTCTATGGAAAACTTTAATGAATACTGACACAAGTTAGGATAAACTCCCAGGCAACAAAAAGTGAGCTCTAACTATGCTGGAAGATGGTACTGCAAGCCCAGGCAAAACATTTCACAGAGGTCTTCTATTTGACGGTTGTAATTATAGGCTTGCAGACATTTTCCATATATTACTTTGAAATCTTTTTCACCTTTTTTCAAGTTTAGCAGAAAATGAAAGACCTGACGATTAAAAAGTGTGCTATTGAGCTGATCTGACAAGCTTCCATAAATAAGTAATGTTAGTTAGATGACAGCTTACCACACCGACCTGTCCTGCAGCATGATCACACTCCTTGTTTGCATTTCTTTTAAGGTCTCGCAGACGTAAAAAGCTGGCGTGTTCCGATGAATGTGAGACAGGGAATGTGCACCCGCTTTCAATCGGCGATTTCACCTCGTGGGCGCGCACGCCCAGCCCGGCGACGTGCACACCCCTGCCTCAGATTCTCACCCAAACACGCAGTCAGGCACACACGCAGGCAGGCACACACACAGACGCAGGCACATGCAAGCGCACGCACACACAGCCACACACGCACATGCACCCCCCCCCCAACACCCCCCACCCCCACACAGCCATCAGCCATGCACGCACCCCCACCACTCACGGGCGCGCGCACACACACACAGATACAACCCCCCCCACCCCCCCCCCCCCCACTCACCGTGCTCTTTCTGCCTCGTCCGTGTCCCTCTCTCCCCCGGCAGCCATTGTTTACTCATGTTGTTAGTGATGCGGGCCAACATCCGGGTAACTCCCGTAACAACAACAAAGCAACCAAAAAACAAGCATTGGAAATGCAATAGGTCTCGCAGTAGTAAAGTTTGAGGTATAGGTGTTATTTATTTTTTTGTTTTTTATTTATGTGTTGTTTTTTCTAAATAGCTAAATTAATAGCTTTCTTCTTTACAAAGCCAATAGTTATAATTTTTGTAAATGTGACACCTCTAGCATTTGTAAAGCAACATGTTTTGTATTAACGGGACTTATATGTGACTTAGATGTATTGATATAAAAAAAATCAATGGCTTTAAAAAACAATTAATATTTATTACGTAAATAAAAGAGATTTTATTTTATATTGCCAATAGCTTTAAGTTTATTAAATATATTTAGTGAAGATGCTGTGGTTGCGCTGAGTGAGGGTGAGTGAGGGTGAGGGTGAGTGAGGGTGAGGGTGAGTGAGGGGTTGAGGGTGAGTGAGGGTGAGGGGTTGAGGGTGAGTGAGGGTGGGTGAGGGGTTGAGGGTGAGTGAGGGTGGGTGAGGGTGAGTGAGGGTGAGTGAGGGTGAGGGGTTGAGGGTGAGTGAGGGTGAGGGTGGGTGAGGGTGAGGGTGAGTACCCAGGTGTTCTGCAGAACTCCTGAGGCACTCTAAACTGACCACACAAAATAGAGAGATTACGGTCAGAATTGTGAATGATAAAAGGGATATAGTGGCGTAAAACTGGACTGGGTGAGTGAGGTTGAGTGAGGGCGAGGGTGAGTGAGGGTGAGTGAGGGTGAGGGTGAGTGTGAGTGAGGGTGAGTGAGGGTGAGGGTGAGGGGTTGAGGGTGAGGGGTTGAGGGTGAGTGAGGGTGAGGGGTTGAGGGTGAGTGAGGGTGAGGGGTTGAGGGTGGGAGAGGGTGAGGGTGAGTGAGGGTGAGGGGTTGAGGGTGAGTGAGGATGAGTGAGAGTGAGGGTGAGTGAGGGGTTGAGGGTGAGGGGTTGAGGGTGAGTGAGGGTGAGGGTGAGGGGTTGAGTGAGGGTGAGGGGTTGAGGGTGAGTGAGGGTGAGGGTGAGTGAGGGTGAGGTTGAGTGAGTGAGGGTGAGTGAGGGTGAGGGTGAGTGAGGGTGAGGGTGAGTGAGGGTGAGGGTGAGTGAGGGTGAGGCTGAGTGAGGGTGAGTGAGGGTGAGTGAGGGTGGGTGAGGGTGAGGGGTTGAGGGTGAGTGAAGGTGAGTGAGGGTGAGTGAGGGTGAGGGGTTGAGGGTGAGTGAGGGTGAGGTGTTGAGGGTGAGTGAGGGTGAGGGTGAGGGAGGGTGTAGGTTGCAGTACTGCGGAAGAGCGGTGCGCATTGATAGGTCACGAGACCTCACGACAACCATGGCTAAAAACCATTGGCAAAACTAAAAGGTCCCAAACGGTGCGATCTTATGGGTTTGCCAGTGCTTGTTTTCTGTGGTTTCCATCGCATTCCGGTGACGTCGCATCCGTAGCAGCATGGCAGCCTCCACTAGCACAGCAGCGCCGCTTTCTCTACGAGTGCTAGCAGAATGCCGGGTATCCAAAGCCCGGGCATGCGAGCTGCGATTGCCTCACGGGGAGGTACCTACGCCGGTCTTTATGCCTGTGGGGACACAGGGCACCATGAAAGGAGTCACGGCGCATCAGTTGCGGGCGCTTGGATGCTGGATCTGCCTCGGGAATACCTACCATCTGGGCATGCGCCCGGTAAGTGAGGTGGTGAGCGGTAGTAATGAATGAAACTACAACAGACGAATAATAACCATGATTGCATTTGTAACACATCTGGCTACATCACGGATCTTGTTGAATGACATTCAGAGCCACTTTTAGCAACACGGAGTTTGAAAATTATTTATACACTTTAGGGAATAATTCATTATTTAATCACATGCATCACACAGACAAAAAGGACTTTTACGGGGCAGAAGTTATTCAGTAAGCATGCTGTTCAATGGCATGTTCAAGATCCGGAGCGCTGCTACAAAACGATATAGAAATAAAATCATGATCTTGTACTCGGAACAAGGCAACGAATCTTCTATGTCACCTAATCCGAGCAGCCTTCAAATTTGAATATATGAAAAGAAATGAAGTGAAGGAAAGACCTTCCCAATGGTCAGATTACTAATTTTAGTACGAAACTACAAAAAAGGATATCAGGATGCGGTTTCAGCAGTGACGGATGACGGATAATTACGTTGCATCAGGGAGCACTGTGTGTTGTTAGGAGGGCATTGCTGTGGGGAGGGGGGAGGAGAAATGCGACGCGACATGGCAGGCAGGGGAGGGGGCGGAGCGGGGGTGTGGGAGGAGTGCGGGAACAGACGGCGAGGGGAGGAGAGTAGGAGGAGGAGAGTAGGGGAGGCACGGCCTAGCGGC
Organism: Lissotriton vulgaris; assembly: GCF_964263255.1. Classification (NCBI taxonomy): domain Eukaryota; kingdom Metazoa; phylum Chordata; class Amphibia; order Caudata; family Salamandridae; genus Lissotriton; species Lissotriton vulgaris. Next base: position 430,753,798 of record NC_141685.1, on the reverse strand, counting down.
CGTGCAATCAAGAAGTGAGGGGGCGGGAGAGTAGGCAAGGCAGGCGGCTGGGGGGAGGGGGTAGGAGAAATGCGACGCGACATGGCAGGCAGGGGAGGGGGCGGAGCGGGGGTGTGGGAGGAGTGCAGGAACAGGCGGGAACCACACGTCAGCCTGATTATCTAGAACACATCTCGCTACATCACGGATCTTGTTGAATGACATTCAGAGCCACTTTTAGCAACACGGAGTTTGAAAATTATTTATACACTTTAGGGAATAATTCATTATTTAATCACATGCATCACACAGACAAAAAGGGCTTTTACGGGGCAGAAGTTATTCAGTAAGCATGCTGTTCAATGGCGTGTTCAAGATCCGGAGCGCTGCTACAAAACGATATAGAAATAAAATCATGATCTTGTACTCGGAACAAGGCAACAAATCTTCTATGTCACCTAATCCGAGCAGCCTTCAAATTTGAAAAAACAGCACGGGATGTAGTTAAGCCGATACATATGACACAATATTTAGGAACTAACCGGGACCATGCTAGAGAAGTGCCTTAAAAAATTATCCTGGGCCTCCCGTCGGCGCAATGACATGGCAGGCAGGGGAGGGGGCGGAGCGGGGGTGTGGGAGGAGTGCGGGAACAGACGGCGAGGGGAGGAGAGTAGGAGGAGGAGAGTAGGGGAGGCACGGCCTAGCGGCCGTGCAATCAAGAAGTGAGGGGGCGGGAGAGTAGGCAAGGCAGGCGGCTGGGGGCATGTGCACGCGCTTTTAAGCTCAATGCGCATGCGCATTAAGCTTAAAAGTCACGGGCACTGCAAGGAATCGCCACGATTCCTTGCAAGTTGGATAAAGAGTGGATAAGCCCCCATAGTCTCGCTTGCTCGATGCGCATGCGCATCGACAGGCGAGACCTAAAAACGCGGATATAGAAAGATGGTCTGACGCCCGCCCCTTCTTTGGCTCCTATTGGGCAGTGTGTTGCCTGAGATGACAGCTTATTGGTCAAGCGGAGTGTTAGAGTGTTTCGTCACAAAGCAGGGCGTTGGCTGCTGGAAGAGTAGGCGGAACAGGGGGCTGGACGGGGAGGCGGCAAGTTCCCTTCCTGTCGTCCGACATTTCCTTGCTGCACTCTGGTGGCGGAACGAGGACAATGCAATATCTTTGTTTATGGGAGCAGACAGAGTATCGAGGAGCTGTGGAGGGTGGTGTGGGGTCACCACATCGCTCCTCTGAAGCCCTCATGGAACACTGAGGGCCAGAGGAGGTGCAGCGGGCCGGCCCACCTCTGTGGAAGTCAAATGAAGCACCTGAGGCGTTGCACTTAATTAATAAGTGTTTATTGTAGAAGGTAGGTTCACAATATAAAGCCCACAACCGACTCCAGCTTCGTCTTCGTTGCAACTGCGCTCAACAACTGTAGAGGCAGTTACAACGAACACGCATATCTTAAATAATAACAATGCAAGATTTCTCATTTTGTTATTCATTACTTTTTCTTCGTTTTATAATAAGGGGGATGTGTTGGAGTTGCGGGTTGCTCTTTCCCTTTAAGAGCGGGTCGCAATCTCCATGTCATTTCATTCTGCTTTGTGAGCGTGCTTTCACGCTCTGTTATCTTTTGATATTTCCTATGTTTGCATCAGTATGTTGTTATTCTCGTGCATTGTTATTATTTAAGATATGTCCGCGCAGCTGCGTGTTCGTTGTAACTGCCTCTACGGTTGTTGAGCACAGTTGCAACGAAGACGAAGCTGCGAGGACATATTTTAAATAATAACAATGCACAAGAATAACAACATACTGATGCAAACATAGGAAATATCAAAAGATAACATAGCGTGAAAGCACGCTCACAAAGCATAATGAAATGACATGGACATTGCGAGCCGCTCTTAGAGGGAAAGAGCAACCCGCAACTCCAACAACCTCTGATCGCAGTGATCCGGGCTCAGCGGTAGGTGCTGCCGCCGTCTCTGTCCTGGCCAGGGTCATTGTGTTAAAGCACACTCTCAAACATAGTTGTTTTTTATCTGTCGGTGGGGTCTGCCTATCCAACCAATGAGATGAGAAAGCAATACGGGTGGCAGCAGGTATGTCTGGCCACCATGCAGAGAACTAACAACCAACAAGTTTAGGCAAATTACGTTAAATGCCTCCTTATGTCAACATATTTTTTTTGTGTGAAATGGGTTAGTCCGCTATGTACACAAGGAAACTCACCCAACTGACTGGTAAAATTAAAATTAAAATGTGTAATTTCTTCATCCCCTAGCCCATAAACCGCAGATGCAAATGGGCGCCATATTTTCAGTGCCGTTTGGAGACAAATTTTCAGAGTAAGGTTTTTTTTAAACTTTGTTTATAATCCGCTGCGCTGGTCCAGTTGTTTCCTTTGAACCGAACCGAGACGAAAACTCCCAAACTGCACTGATTAATTAAAGTATAGAGCGGGAACATCATGCTAGGGTTACATGCAGATATTTGATCACCATATGCATGCTACGCAAACGGCTAGGGGACACCATCACATCACTCGGGGACACCACCACATCACTAGGGGACAACACCACATCACTCGGGGACACCACCACATCACTCGGGGACACCACCACATCACTCGGGGGCACCACCACATCACTCAGGGACACCACCACATCACTCTGGGGGACACAATCACATCACTCGGGGACACCACCACATCACTCTGGAACACCACCACATCACTAGGGACACCACCACATCACTCGGGGACACCACCACATCACTCGGGGACACCACTTGGGGACACCATCACATCACTCGGGGCACCACCACATCACTCAGGGACACCACCACATCACTCAGGGACACCACCACATCACTCAGGGACACCATCACATCACTCAGGGACACCACCACATCACTCTGGGACACCACCACATCACTCAGGGACACCACCACATCACTCTGGGACACCACTTGGGGACACCATCACATCACTCGGGGACACCGTCACATCACTCAGGGACACCACCACATCACTCAGGGACACCACCACAACACTCAGGGAAACCACCACATCACTCAGGGACACCACTTGGGGACACCATCACATCACTCGGGGGCACCACCACATCACTCAGGGACACCACCACATCACTCGGGGACACCATCACATCACTCAGGGACACCACCACATCACTCAGGGACACAACCACATCACTCAGGGACACCACCACATCACTCAGGGACACCACCACATCACTCAGGGACACCACCACATCACTCGGGGACACCACCACATCACTCTGGGGGACACCATCACATCACTCGGGGACACCACCACATCACTCGGGAACACCATCACATCACTCGGGACACCACCACATCACTCAGAACACCACCACATCACTCGGGGACACCACCACATCACTCGGGGACACCACCACATCACTCGGGGACACCACTTGGGGACACCATCACATCACTTGGGGGCACCACCACATCACTCAGGGACACCACCACATCACTCAGGGACACCACCACATCACTCAGGGACACTATCACATCACTCAGGGACACCACCACATCACTCAGGGACACCACCACATCACTCAGGGACACCACCACATCACTCTGGGACACCACCACATCACTTTGGGACACCACCACATCACTCTGGGACACCACCACATCACTCTGGGACACCACCGCATCACTCTGGGACACCACTTGGGGACACCATCACATCACTCAGGGACACCACCACATCACTCAGGGACACCACCACATCACTCAGGGACACCACCACATCACTCAGGGACACCACCACATCACTCAGCCCAACCACATCACTACTCAGCACCACAACAGCACTGTCCTTGCTTGCTATCAACAAGCATTGCCATAGCCAATAGGACTCGCATTAGGAAAGTGTAAGCTATTGGCTTTGTGAATAACAATGCTATCAATTTATATATTTTCAAAGCCAACACATATTAAAAAAATGTGTAATTTACAATACCAATAACTCACACTTTCCTAATGCGAGACCTATTGCATTGCAAATGCTTGTTTTTCTTATGGTTTAGTACACCAGGGAGAGGCCTGTCTTGGAAGGGGCTTCAAAGCTCAGCACATCATGGTAACTGTAAAAGAGCATTGTGCATAGAGCATGTAGGTTATTGAAAATGGTGCGCCAAGTGGTTCAATGCGCATAAATACAAGGCAGGAACAGAAACATAGCCCGATAACTATAAGATGTCATACGTATAGAACCTTGAAAACAGGCTTGAACTTCACAAACATAAAGTAATCAAGGAATTAAAGAGATAGCATATCACTTGGGGTTGGGCTATTCAGCCTACGTACATAGTCAAGAATAGCATAGCATGCCATGCTCGGCTAGCACAACATGATAATCCCAGAACAATCCTCAGAGTCCAAGCAAAAATGAACTTTTATCTAATCTATTGTCCTCAGAGTCAAAGAAGCAATCAAGTATTAGTAAATTGGTAGTCTGTGTAACCGAAGAAGAGTTTGACAATTATATAAAGATGAAGCAAAGATGGGCTTTTATCTGATCTATATTCCTTAAATCCAAGCAGAGAGCAACCATTAGATCATTAATAATCCCTGTAGTCCAAGCAAACTTTGTTTGTTTATTAACAGATTATTTGTCCTCCTGGTCATACAGGGATCAACAATTAGCTAATTAATTGCCCTCCTAGTTCAAGCACAGAGCAACCATTAACATATCGAGAGTCACTAAGGCCCACACAAAGATTATGTTTCAACTAAAAGATATCATGAGATGTGTGTACATGGTCCAACCTGCAAAATATAAACCATGTAAAAGTTGCTTTGATAGCAGATGGAAAAACAACAGTTGATGGACAGAATGCAGAACAATGTCATACATTCACCCCAGTATAGAGATCTAGGCCTAAATCCATAGTTTTTTTGCTCACCATGCCATTCCAGTTTGAACCCAGCCATATGCAAATCAGTCTTGATCCTGTGCCCCATGGGAACAGTCCAGCCCGAACTGCCAAGCCAGGTCCTCCCTGGACTGGAAACAAGCATCCTAGGACCGGTTTCGGGCTTTCAGCCCTCATCAGACAGGATAGCTTGATTCCAGTGGCATGGAGAGCACGGGACTCATGTCTGAGCATACCCGTCCCACACGAGGTGACAAATGCAAAAACAGCAGTTGATGGACAGAATGCAGAACAATATCATACATTCACCCCAGTACAAAGATCTGGGCCTAAATCCAGCATTTTTGTGCTATTCACAATTTCCAAGTATTTAGATTTACACCTAAATGTAGACTTACAAGTCTACACCACCGTTGAATCCTCCTACTACAGGATTTATGAGGTTAAAGTCACTTCCAGTAACATTTTACATCTAAGTAGAGATTGCTACCGCTACCATGGCGGAGATCTCCCTATGGGACCATATGGGAAAAATATGAACATTTATTATTTAAAAAACTGTAAAAAAATAGTGTAATATAAATATAAAATAATTTCATCATATTTATTATGAAACCCAGAACTATTAAAAAAAATGTCAAAGCAGCTTAACTGATTAAATAAAATGTGTATTCAGTAATTAACTAATTAAAAGTATATATAAATATATGTACGTGTGTGTGTGTAAATATATGTATGTATGTATATAGAAAAGGATTGTAATAAATTGGCTGAGGATATTGAAAACCTCACTAAGGAATTAGACTCAATGGAACAACAGGAGGAAATTGCCAAACTCAAAACTGACATGAAAAAACGCCTTAAGAAAGAAGAGGATGTCATTAGAGAACGAAAGACATACAAATTCCACAGTTATCGTGGTGATTACGAGCAAGGGAGAATTTTTACATTTGCTCGCAAGTTCGATGCATTGTAGGCAGACAATAAGGCATCTAAACATGGGGCAGTGAGCGAAAACCAAATTTCTGAACTGAGATCAGCATCTGAAGACAGTTCAGCAGTAGAAAGCGGATCTGAGGCGGATACACGGACCAAAGCTAAGTCAACTAAAGGACGCCGACATTCTCTCACTGAGGAGGTTGATTTTTTTATGCAGGGAGCACCTCCAGTCGCTGAGACCGAGAAAACCACAAACCGGCGAAAGCAGAGGAGGAACAAAGGAAGGAGGGAGAGAAGAAATGCCAGCAGAAGAAGGAGTGCACAACAAAAAACAGCAGCAGAAAAAACAACAGAGGAAATATTGGAAAAATTAGCACCAATTGATGTCAAGGAAAGTAGTGCGAAAACTGTTATCAACCCATCTGATATGACTCTCGATGCTGCTGAAACCCAATTGCTGGCCTTAGGACCCTCCTTTTGCCCTGAAAGTACATTCAATTATACAAAATCAAGAGTTGACGTATATAAAAGTGTAAGAAAGCTTAAACTTCAGAAGTTCCACGCTCAGGTGAAAAAAGTACCAAGTGAGGGAACATCAGCTATGACAAACATCAAAATCCCACAGACACATGAAATGAGTACTATTCATAATCCGAATTCGTAAGAGTTGGTGGAAACTATATTTGCTATTCGCAAAGAAATCTCACATTGGTATTGGGCCTTGATCCTAGCATGGGAGGAAGAATTTCGGATACCGGAGAGAGTATGGGGGAAAGATCTGCCGACGCTGGAGTTAAACAACCAATGGCAAGTATCTATGAGTAAATGCTGGACAAATGTAACATCAGCTGCCCTAAAGAGAAACCATTTATTCACATCTCATAGAGTATACTGGACCCCGAAAAAGTTGTCAAAATTCACTGGGGCGACAGTGAAGGCTTGCCCAAAATGCGGGCTGAAAAAGGCCGACGACCTCCACATGTATCGGCAGTGCCCCCTTCTCGATGGTTTCTGGAATGATGTGGGTAAGACACTAGACGGGGTGCTAGGAAGACATCTAAATGTAAGTATGGATCTAATTTTTTTTGGGGTAATGAGTCCAAGTGTTCCAGAAAAACTTTCTAAAGTACAGGAAAATCTACTTTTCTTATTAATATTATTAGCTAGGAGAGAGATCTGTGTGAAATAGTTAAGTCCAGTCCCCCCGCTACACAGTGAATGGCTGACTTCAATACTAAGAATATACAAACTGGATAAAAGAAAAGCACCTAGTAAAAAGTTTAAATTCTGGGGGATCTGGGAAAACTACCAGCTAGGATTAATCTAGATTGTTTTGTGGGATAAACTACATGGTTATTGTCTCAATGGTGGGACCGGAACAGATCCGTCATGCCACAGTCCAATGATTATGTGTGAGCAATGGAAAGTCAGGAGAAGGCCTGCATGAGTAGCCAAAATGGCTAGCTCCGCTCCACGCGCTAAATCCTTCAACAAAGTAATGGAAATAAGGGGACCCTCCTTTCTTCAAAGCAACACAGGGGTACTGTCCAGATCCGCACGTTTGCTATATGGCAGTGAAGGCAAAGATTTAAAGAGAGAATGGGGCCCGACAACTCCTTACAAACAATATTGCACAAATGAGGACAAGAAAAAAAAATAAAAAAAAGGAACCAAGTCAATCTGATGACATTTCCACAGCTACTCAAACTGGTTCAAGGATACAATGTGTAACACCATTCAAACCCCCCTCGAAGTTCTACCCTCTTATGCTTAAAGATAATATTGATATGTTCCAGGAACAGGTCATCACTGATCTTAAAAATCTCAATAAGGCCACCAACAAGGTAACAGCAGGAAACAAACAAAACAAAAACAAAAAGGCATTACAGTACCATCAATTAATGATGAAGATTAAAAACAATAAATAAATTGTAATGCGAAATGCCGACAAGGGCGGCAATGTTCTCCTGTGGAGAAGGGAGGACTACCCTAAGGAAGGAATAAAACAACTCAGTGATGAATCCTGCTACGGCAAAAGCAACAAACTGTCATGGAATACAACACACTCAGCCTTTCGGATGAAACTAATGGTGTGGCACGAAAAGGGTATGCTAACAAGGGATGAATTTAAGTACCTGTGGAATCCAAATCCAACTATCCCTATTCTGTACTTCATACCTAAAGTGCACAAGGATAGGATGAATCCACCAGGAAGGCCGATCATATCGGCCAGGAGCAGCATCTTTGAAAATCCATCCATCTATGTGGACTTTTTCCTACAAGAGTTTGTTCACAATCTTGCCTCATATACCAAGGATACAGGTGATTTCTTGATTAAAATGAAAGTCTTTTAATGGATTAACGAATATCTTTTGATTGCTTTAGATGTAACAGCATTATACATGTCTATTAACCCCTTCGATGCTTATGACGGAACGGTTCCGTCATCAGCGTCGGTTGGGCTGTGCTGATGACGGAACCGTTCCGTCATGACCACACCCGTTTTTCGAATCTTCAGCACAGCGCGAAAATTCGCACCGCGCTGAAGAGGTTAAGCATAGTGACGGACTACGGGCCTTAAAGTATTACTTGGCAAGGAAAGGGCCTCATTACGAGGAGCATAGTAAAATGCTTGTCAATATGGTCGAGTTGTGTCTTACCAACAATATATTTATGTTTCAGGATGTTATGTACCAACAATTGAGGGGTGTAGCCATGGGGGCCCGCTTCTCCCCCAGCTACGAGTGTTTACACATGGGCTGGTGGGAGGAGCAGGTCCTCATGGCAAAACACTCTGACACACTGACCAGCATGTAAAAAGCTGGTGGAGGTATATTTACAACCTTTTCTTGGACTGGCATGGCAGTGAAAGTGAGGCAAATGAGTTTATTGCCTCGCTGAACCAAAATAACTTAAATCTGAATTTCACTGCCACTATAAGTCGAACCACAGTTACATTCTTGGATGTTGAGATCTATATAGACCAAGGGAGGTTGGAAACTAAATTACATCGCAAGCCTACGGCAGGTAATGCCATTCTGCACGCCAGTAGTGCCCACCCCACCCACCTCGTACAAAGTATTTCCTACGGCGAGCTTTTGCGCATAAAAAGAATCTGTAGCACTAATGAAACACTGCAAAAAGCGCAAGGCGAATGTATTTCAAGGTTCAGGGAAAGAGGTTACAGTAACCTTTGTCTTAAGAAGGCCCTCACTAAATGTAACCTGGTTGATAGGGACATGCTTTTCTCAGTTCAAAAGGTCCCTAGTACCCAAAACGAAACTTCTAACATGTTTAGATTTATATTGGATTACAATAAAGAACATCTAGCCCTGAGAAAGATAATCAAAAGGCATTGGCATTTCATTAAGCAGGACCCCATTATTGGTAAGAAGGTTTCAAAGAATCCAATGATACCTTACAGAAGGGGAGCATCTATGAAAGATTTTCTCATGGATAGTGACCTGTGTGGACTGCAAGCCAAGGGCTCTTGGCTTGCGCAAACGAAGGGGTTTTACAAGTGCAAAGTGTGTAAAGCCTGTCAACATGGAGTCAACGTTACAGAATTGTCTACACCTTTTGGGGGTCCCACTAGAGAAATCACAAAATCACTTAATTGTAAAACTGATCACATGGTATATGTGTTAGAGTGCCCGTGTGGACTGAGATATATAGGTAGTACCATCTTACCAGGACACAAAAGGGTACTCCAACACATTAGAGCCATCAAAAACCACGATCAGGCGTATCCCTTGGCCAGGCATTTCCATGAGCAGCATGATGGCAACCCTAAGGACCTCAAATACTTTCTTATTGACTCTGTCCCTAAGAGAAAACGAGGAGGCGACAGAGAGAGGAGCCTTAGATTGTTAGAGATGCATTACATTTTAAGTCTTGACAGCAAGCATCCCAATGGCCTTAATAGTTTGGAGGAACTTCATGCTAGCTGGTGTGAAGGGGCAAGATGGCTGCCGACAGGTTGTGCTGAGCAGTCGCTGCCAGACCTCTCTCCTCTGTATCCCCCCTGATGGCTCTTACCTGAGGATGTGTGCAGCCCGAAGATAAGACACCCACAGCTGCATCGGACGCAGAGAAACTGAAGGCGGGAGCGCAGTTACGAGGCAAGGATGTTGTCCTCCGACAGCCCATTCTGACGGAAGCGTTTACTCCAAAAAGCGGGCAGAGGCTGGAGGAAAGTTTTTCCCGTACTGAAGGCGTCCTCGAGGACGCTGCAGAGGACGCTACCGTGGACACCAACGCAGCTCTGGGCGTTGCTAGGCAACGCCCGCGTACAGACTGGGCCCCAGAATTGCATGGAGGCGGAGGAGGCGGCGGCGGCGGCGGCGGCGGCGGCGGTGGCGATGGCAGAGAGCTCGCAGGTAGCCCATCAAGGATAAACAGGACAATGGCGCTCCCCGCAACCCCTGAGACTTCCAGGAACTCGGGTAAGACTACTGGCATTGGAGGAGAATTGGCACTTGTTGATAAGGGCATGAATGAGACTATGGGGACCGGTATACCAGGGAATACGGATATGCTGGACGCCCTAATGCAGGTTGAGGCTGAGCTGAAGGCAGGGGGCTCATGGGGCAGCAATGTTAGCCTGGTTAGCAAGAAGTCTTTGTTACCTAATAGTGTTGAGGTGGCGGATGGCGCAGAAGGAGGCTCAGCAGAGGGGGACTGCTTTTACTCTGTAAACGAGGATACGGATCTCTCAGCCACAAGCGAGACTGGGACAGAGGGGGAGAATGATGGCTCACTATCGGATTCCAGTTTATCAGGAAAAGAAAGTACACAGAAGAAGAGATGGACCAAAGGGAAAAAACAGACTTCGGGCTCAGGGTCTCCTACCAGAGGGGGTAAAAAGCTTGTATGGGACTACTCGGCTACCTCACAGACCTACGAGGAGACTACTTCATCACAGCTTCAGGCCCCTTTGGATGCAATAACTAACACACTGAAACAGATCCAAGGGGAGGCCAGGGCCGAAAGCCGAAGGGCCAGACATGCCACAAAGAAACTGCAGGAACTTCATGCTAGCTTATAACTATTGGAGCCTCCAGTCCAATCAATATAGAAGTGGTAAAATATGATCTTAACCTTTTAACAGATTGGATCTGTATTTAATACTAGGCTTTCTGGGTTGCTTTGGCACACCCCTCTGACTGAATTGTAAATTCAGGAATTAATTCCTGCTCTTAAAAATTGTTCTTATGAATTTATTATTTACACAGCAGCTTCCCGTTAGTTACCTTTATTCTTTTTAACTATCTTAACTTTTTTATAATACACATTGAGCACCTTTTTATCTTTCGCTTAGAATAAAATGTTTTAAAAAATATCCAAAAAATAGTTGTTTGCACATGCACTTATTTTGCACAGATATATCTAGTTTTTTTAAAAAAAAGCCATTGGGCAATGTTTGGGTATCACAACTTATAAATTCAGGACCAGATAATGTAGGATAGGGATTTTTCCCTTTCTTCCGTTTCTCCCGTCCTTAAACTGATGCTCAGTATTTGAGCAGGAATTAGCCAAGGCAACAAAAAAATCTTTCACTGAGTAATAGGAAATACATGCAAAATTATGCACAATACTATCAGGCTTTATGTTGGAACTGGACAGATGTCAGTTGTTACATGGAATACATATATACATATATCCACTGATTTTAACAACTTGAATTTTAAATATGTGTGGTCTGAGGTACTCACTATTTAATGGATGTATATATAGTTATTTATTTATTTATTTATTCCATGTGTATTTATACTTTCATATGTTTTAAAATGATTGTGTATTTCTATGTGGTTATGCATTTATGTATTTATTTATTTGTTTAGATATTTAAATCTATTTATTCATATTAATATAGGTGGATTGACTTATGACCAGCCAGCACAAGGCTACAATTCCTTAGCAATAACGGATAGGACAATGCATTTATGCCAATACTATTCGAAATGATTGCGTTTATTGCTGCTAAAGTATCCTTCTATAAAGTTTAGGTAACCTGGGACTTTTCATGTATCATAATTGTGAGAACGTAACAATTTGATCAGGTTACACCCCACATGATATTTTCAAATTACTGGATAAAACTGAGTACTGTTTTTTGCACTTTACACCATGTGGTATGTTCACAACCAATGTAAACACTTGAAAAAAAAGAGAAAAAAAGTGTGTAACTATTTAAATGAATGCCATAGGTAGTTTGGCGTCATGTGATCAAGTCCCCAGGTAGGGACGAAACGCGTCATGGCTGCCTACACTGTTTGTACGCTGTAAAAGAATAAACTGAAGGTATTTCAAGATTTATGCGGTCCGTGCTCTTCAGTTGCACCCTGAGAAGGAGAAGCAGAGAAGAAGATATATATATATATATATATATGTTTCCATTGTGTGCAAAAAGCAAAGACACACTCCACAACGGTTGACCCCACTGAATCTTTATTATTAGGAAACCCGGCATTTCACAGTTCTGATCTCTTCATGCATGACGCTTTTCGGAGAAAGCCTGCTCCTTGATCAAAGGCTGTTGATGAGATTGTGCAGACTTTTCAAACATATCTTTTTGAATTACTGATGACATAATTTCCCTTGCTGCATCTCGCAGGTGAGTATAATTACTGAAGCATGCTGGGACTCGCAGTGTTTGGTAATCCATTCTTCCCCTTTGGTGGGTTCTGCTGCATTGTCAGTGTATTTTATTCCATATTTTTCAGTCCCTCAGTGGGCCTCAGAATTGAAAACGCACGGTTCTGCAGGCCTTGAGGTTCCCCCCGAGGTCCCAGGGAACATGAGAAGGGAGCAGAAAGAGGCAGAATTAAGGTCCGAAATGGGCAAAAAGAGGCAAGATAAAAGTGAGAAATAAGCATAAAGAGGCAGATTAAAGGTCAGCAAAGCGCAGAATGAGGCAAAATTAAAGGTCAATAATGAGCAGAAAATGTCAAGATAAAGGTAAACAACTAGCAGAAAGAGGCAAAATGGAGGTCAGAAATGCGCAGCAAGAGACAGATTAAAGTTCAGAAACGAGCAGAAAGAGGCAGAATAAAGGAGAGAAATAAGCAGAAAGAGGCAACATAAAGGTCAGAAATGAGCAGAAAGCAGCATAATAAAGGTGAGAAACAAGCTTAAAAAGGTAGATTAAAGGTCCAGAGCGAGCAGAAAGAGGCAAAATAATTGGCAGAATAAGCTGAAAGAGAAAAAATAGAGGTGAGAATCAAGCAGCAAGAGGCAAAATAGAGGTCAGAAACGAGCAGCAAGAGGCAGAATAAGAGCTAGCAGAAAGAGGCAAAATACCAGGCAGAACGAGCAGAAACAGGCAACATAGAAGGCAGGAGTGAAATGAGAAGACGCAGAAAAAAGGGGAGAAAACAAGCAGAGGAGGTACAAAACCGAATGTAGCAGAGAGTAGCAGGCTCTATGCAAGCCGGATAGGAGGACCGTCACAGTGCACCCACTGATAGACCCACTCATATGCGAACGTACCGACCCAGAACAATGCAAGCACTCATTCACCCACTCACAGATCCATTGATAGTCTCACACACTGTAGTGTAGTTCCTATATTCCCAATAGGCTCTGCGCATTGGAATAACATAAACGGCAGTTTAGACGTAGGACTGAGGTCGACTAGTTCTCTACTGAATATATTAGACTTAATTAGGTATGCCAGCTAGCTCAGAGGTCACTAGAAACTTTCTCGAATGAACAGGGAGGAGTTAACTTCCCTGATTAGACAAGAAGGGATTAGCTTCTGACAACCGCATAAACATGACAACTTTGCTCCCTCCAGAATAAGGAGTATATCTCCAGAGTCGTGTGAAAATAATAGATAACTATTACACTCAGTCAATTGTGCATACTTAGTTTCACCAGAGTGCAGAGAAATAGAGAGACGGCTTTTTCAATAAAAGGTGTTATTTATTGAGCAGTCCTCTTTCTCATGCAAGAGAAGTGAATTGCCACAATTGCAATACTTGTCATAAAGTAAAGTGCGTACAGTAAAAGGAGTATTATGAAATAATGCTGTAAAAGCATTGATATGGTTTCTGAGCCATATGATACTTAAAACGGATAAAATATATACAATTACATAAAATGATAAAAGTTGACTAAACGTACTCAACTGGTGCTTCTTAATATGCCTACCCCAGTGTACCTAACCTAAGCCTAGTACGTGGGAAGGAGTAAGGGAGTCGCAGTTTAAGTTAAGTTAGTTTTGCCTAGAATCTGAATCAAGAATTCTCTAAGGGTCTAATCAGCTCCGTATCTTGGTTTTAGAATGAAGGAGGTCTTGTATCTCGTTCTCAGGACTCGATCTCCCAGTAACCCGCAAGGGTGACTGGAAACGCTGGAGCTGGATTTTCTCAGCAGGAGAAAAGACAGCGTCTTTCTCAGTGCGTCAAATGGGAGGGTCGGCTTCCTTCGGCACTCGCATCAGCTGGGCTTTAGGTAAGTAGATAGCTTCTCAGCTCCAAACCACCGTGTGTTGCTTAAGGCAAATGCTGGTATATTTATACCTGGAAGGTGCCGTGTTTGACGTAAGGTTGGACATGAGACGTCAATAAGAACCGTCACTAGGAACTGGCAGTTCTTTCAGACTCGCAGGAGTTCTAGGACAAATCAAAACAAAAGTATGGGGAATTCCCAGGTTGCTGGAGGTTTGGTTTGTTGAAAGAACTCGTTGTACTTTCTAGGAGTCTAAGGAAGTAGCCTTGCCGTATTTGGACTGCATTGGCTATTACTAAATATGGATATGATTCTTATGCCTTTATAAGAATATGATTTGTTATAACCATATGGGCATAAATCGGGGATATTTAATTAGGGTCCTAGATACGTTCACTCCACCCACTCCACGTATAATGTCCATCATTACTAAATACTAAGCAATATATAAACATATAAGTATGCATGTGTTTTCCAGCCCACCCCAAAATACATAAAATGCATTTGAAATGGTATAGATACACAAAATGAGTATTATACTGTACGCTTTTAAGCAGTGGTATCATTCAGATAACATTTTGTTCATATAGAATGTTGACTGAATGAATCACGCAAATTAAATTCATTAAATGGCTCTTAATACAGAAAAAAAGGTTGAGACCATTTCATCACATATTTATACAAGATTGTACATGTGCTAGAGGCTGATTCAAAATATTGTCTCTAGAGTCTCTAAGAATAGAAGTTCTGTTCTCTAAGAATAGTTCTACTTTAAGCAGAGTACCTTGTGCCAAAAAAGGTAAATATTTTGGAAATTGGGAAAAAATAATTTTGCTTTCAAGGGAAAAAATAGTTCCAAAGGGATTTTTCCAAATTAATACGATCAATTTCTCGTATTTTTTCAGCAGTTTCAATTTGTGTTACTTTCCAAGCTTCATTGTAAGCTGCGTATATACCGGCATATATGAAACGTTTTTGATGCTGTTTGCGAGGTCCCAGTAAGAAATGTCACAAGTCAGCACCTTCTTTAAGTAAAGTTAAGTGTTTCTTAATTTCGGGAAGTGTGGATCTCTGTAGGCAATCGAGATAGATCACTGACAAAATTTCGACCTCCAAAATATCGACCTACAGAAATATCGAGTCAACAATATCGAGGGCAAGAATATCGACATCCTATCTACAACATGGTAAGTACAAAAATATCGAAAAAATAATATAGATGTTAAAAATATCGATGTTAAAAATATCGTTTTTTAAAAAAAATATAATTGTAAAATAAATTAAATAACACTAATATATATAATAGACATAGTTATAAGTATCTAACAATGTTTAAAATTAATAAATAATACATATATAATAATAAAATATTAATTAAATATATACTGTAAATATATAATATATATGTTCTGAACAATAGGTTGTAATAATTATTTTACTAACTTATAAATTATTAAAATATATTCTAATTTACTAATACATTTACAAACATAAAACAATAACATAAATAAAATGTACAAAACATAAAAAATTAAATCTACTTTTAATATTTTTACAATTAATTATATAAAATTTTGGATAGCATAGGGGTAAAAATTACTATTCCCACTCCAGAGAGTGCAACAGTAGAGAAAGCGTTGGATAGCGTAGGAGTAAAAATTACTATTCCCACTCAAGAGAGTTCAAAAGTAGGGAAAGCATTGGATAGCGTAGGGGTAAAAATTACTATTCCCACTCCAGAGAGTGCAACAGTAGGGAAAGCGTTGGATAGTGTAGGGGTAAAAATTACTATTCCCACTCCAGAGAGTGCAACAGTAGGGAAAGCATTGGATAGTGTAGGGGTAAAAATTACTATTCCAACTCCTGAGAGTGCAACAGTAGGGAAAGAATTGCATAGCGTAGGAGTAAAAATTACTATTCCCACTCCAGAGAGTGCAACAGTAGGGAAAGCGTTGGATAGCATAGGGGTACAAATGACTATTCCCACTCCAGACAGTGCAAGAGTAGGGAAAGCGTTGGATAGCGTAGGGGTAAAAATTACTATTCCCACTCCAGAGAGTGCAACAGTAGGGAAAGCGTTGGATAGCGTAGGAGTAAAAATTACTATTCCCACTCCAGAGAGTGCAACAGTAGGGAAAGCGTTGGATACGGTAGAGGTTAAAATTACTATTCCCACTCCAGAGAGTGCAACAGTAGGGAAAGCGTTGGATAGCGTAGGAGTAAAAATTACTATTCACACTCCAGAGAGTGCATCAGTAGGGAAAGCGTTGGATAGCGTAGGAGTAAAAATTACTATTCCCACTCCAGAGAGTGCAACAGTAGGGAAAGCATTGGATAGCGTAGGGGTAAAATTACTATTCCCACTCCAGAGAGTGCAACAGTAGGGAAAGCGTTGGATAGCGTAGGGGTAAAAATTACTATTCCCACTCCAGAGAGTGCAAGAGTAGGGAAAGCGTTGGATAGCGTAGGGGTAAAAATTACTATTCCCACTCCAGAGAGTGCATCAGTAGGGAAAGCGTTGGATAGCGTAGGAGT
Source organism: Lissotriton vulgaris (assembly GCF_964263255.1). NCBI lineage: Eukaryota > Metazoa > Chordata > Amphibia > Caudata > Salamandridae > Lissotriton > Lissotriton vulgaris. The sequence goes on along the minus strand of NC_141685.1, from coordinate 430,736,960 downwards.
AAAAATTACTATTCCCAATCCAGAGAGTGCAACAGTAGGGAAAGTGTTGGATAGCGTAGGGGTAACAATTACTATTCCAACTCCAGAGAATGCAACAGTAGGGAAAATGTTGGATAGCGTAGGGGTTAAAATAACATACATATAAATAAAAGCTTTTTATTTAAATAATGATATAAAGTATTATAAAAATGTTAACCATATACAATACCTATACATAATTATAAAATACATGATTACCTCAATATAATTAAGGAAAAATAAATATTTAAAAATTCCATTTTATAATATTTAATTACCAATTAATAATTATTTAACAATTATATTATTTTCAAAACAATCATTTCAAATATATTACTTAATTACATTTACATTACTTCCACCATATTCCCCTATAAACCCACTACACACAACAGAACACATTTATCTATTTATGAATTAATTAAAATTATTTACCAATCAATTAAAATTATTTACCAATTAATTAACAATAATTACCAATTATTTATATTTAATTTATCATTCCTACTAATGAATAATTAATTATACATAATTAAATAACTTCCCACCCTATTCCCCTATAAACCCACAACCCGCTACAGAACATATATATCGATTAATCAATTATTTATAATGAGATAACCATTATTTAAATGTATTTACCAATTATTTAAAATTATTTAATAATTACTACTAATTATTTTATCATTTAACATAATTAAATTACTACCCACCCTATTCCCCTATAAACCCACAACCCGCTATAAAACATATTTATCAATTAATCAATTAATTAAAATGATTAACCAATTAATTAAATTTAATTACCAATTATTTATAATTAATTAATATTAACTACTAATTAATAATCAATTTAACATAATTAAATTACTCCCCACCCTATTCCCCTATAAACCCACAACCCGCTATAAAATATATGTATCAATTAATCAATTAATTAAAATGATTAACCAATTAATTAAATTTAATTACCACTTATTTATAAATAATTAATATTAACTACTAATTATTAATCAATTTAACATAATTAAATTACTTCCCACCCTATTCCCCTATAAACCCAGAACCCGCTCCGGTACTAAAACATATAATTAACTTAAAAATAAATTTATTAATATATATATGTAATACACATATAATAGTACTTATTTTAATTACTTAAGTAAAACATATAACACATACATAATAAAAAACAACAGAAATAATACAAATATCGATATTAGTGTAATCGAAATTAGTAACATCGATATATATGCTATCGATATTACTAACTTCGATATTACTTACATCGATATTAAGTATTTCGATATTACTTACCTTAGGGTCGATATTCTGTCCAACGATATTCTTGTCTTCGATATTCTGCACCTTCGAAATTATTGACACGATATTTTGGTACATCGATATTTCCGACTCGATATTTTGACTGTGTACCAATCGAGGTATAGTTTTCCTACACTGTGGGCTCGATTCCGTTCCGGTAAAAAAATCCACCGTACGATTTGTATTCGTAGCCCTTTCCGTACGAATTGTACCCGTCCGTCCGAGTCGCGTAGTACGATCCGCATTCTGTGAATCCGTCCGAATCGTTGCGATCCGTACGTATTGCAGGCTGAGACTGTGAACCGTACGACTCGTACACACGCCGTACAACCCGACGAGTACGATCAGTACCGGGGAATCAGGACGCGATTCGTACAGTCCACGTCAGGTAAGGGCGATTCGTACGGAAAAGCGCATGATTACATACACCCCGTACAGCGCGTACCCCCCCATGATTGCAGGGGTACGGCACGTACCCCTGCGATCATGGGGTGTATGAGCCATACCCCCATTGTACGATCGGTGTACGATCGGTGTACGAGCTGTACCCCCATTGTACGATCAGTGTACGAGCCGTAACCCATGTACGATCGGTGTACGAGCCATACCCCATGTACGATCGGTGTACGAGCCATACCCCCAGTGTACGATCGGTGTATGAGCCGTACCCCATGTACGATCGGTGTACGAGCCGTACTCCCATCGTACATGGGGTACAGCTCGTACACCGATCGTACAATGGGGGTACGGCTCGTACACCGATCGTACACCGATCGTACAATGGGGGTACGGCTCGTACACCGATCATACATGGGGTACGGCTCATACACCGATCGGACATGGGGTACGGCTCATACACCGATCGTACACTGGGGGTACGGCTCGTACACCGATCATACATGGGGTACGGCTCGTACACCGATCATACATGGGGTACGGCTCGTACACCGATCGTACATGGGGTACGGCTCATACACCGATCGTACACTGGGGGTATGGCTCGTACACCGATTGTACATGGGGCACGGCTCGTACACCAATCATACAATGGGGGTACGGCTCGTACACCCCATGATCGCAGGGGTACGGTGCGTACCCCTGCGATCATGGGGGGTACGCACCGTACCAGGGGGCCGTTCCATACCTGTTTCGGCATGAACTCTGCTTTTACGGCTGTTTTCAGCTCCCGTAGAAAAAGGGTTGTACGGTGCGTACCCGACACGTATCGTACTTGCTGGGTCGTAAAAACCAGCCGGGAACCGTACAGATGTCGCGTACAGCGGGTTCCGAGGGAGAATCGTAGGGAGATTAGAGTCGTACGGTGTCTTGTACGACTCGTACGGAGTACGGCTCCTGGTACGAATCGTACTTCGTCGTACGTACGGGGGATGTTGCAGGGTACGATTCGTACGGGAAAAACGCTCCGAACGGCTATTCAGTGCGGTTTTTCCCGAATCGGAATCGACCCCCGTATGTTGTAACTATCCCCGGATGTTGTCTCTGGGAATATTCTGGGGCTGGCCTGTTCTGTTTGAACCCCTGTATTTTGTTCAGGAATCTATCTTGACAGTTATTAGTGTCTGTGGGCCAGATCAACCATTTGTTCCAATCAGGAATTGTTCTGTTTTGTTTCAAAATATAGGACACGTCTAACCCCTCATCTGTAGTGGTGTTTCTATCAGGTATAGGCTTTGGTATAGGCGGGTTGTTTAAATCTTTTATCTTGGCTAAACCAAGACAGGTGGTTTGTTGAATGGTGTCATTCAGGAACATTATTTGTTCTGGGATCATACAGGCTCTAAACAATGATTCTAGACCTTGTACCTGCCATTCTTTTGTACCACAGATGGTTTTTGTCTCAATGTTGTTTTTCCAAAATTCAAAACCAAATGTAGACATTTTTTCATAAAATTTCTCAGAATAAATCAGTTTAGTATTTGTCAACATGTTTTTCACTCCTGTCTTATTTAACATTTTGAAATAAAACATTTCTGGATTAGTGTAATTAAACCCTGAGAAGTATGGAAATTTCTCATAAAATGTTTTCGAACTGCCTTTTGGCGGGGTTGGACAATGTTCCCACTGATTATAACTGAAAACATTTCTAGGATTTGCAGATTTATGCAGATAGTGTTGCACAAAGTGATTGTAACAATACATTTTCTCATAATTCGACGAACCATGTAAATATTAATGTTCTGTATGTTTTGCTGACATTTCTAAATCTGACATCATATTATTAATATTTTCAAAGTCCCAATCATCAGAGAAAGTACTAGGTGATACAAAGTCACTTAAGGAGATCTTAAATTTGTGTAGATATTTCAAGAGCTCAACCGGGCCATAGATTTCATAGTCAGTTTTGTCCCATGCTATACCACTAGGTATAGGGATGGCTGTGATGTTCACAGATGATAGTTCTCTTTTTTCGATGTGAGAGGATCTGTGTGGTTTCAGGACCAAGTTGATGTTCTGACTCGCTGTGTCCATTGTACTATATTTTCTATCAATAAATCTACCCAAACTTAAAACCAAGATGAGCCATACAAGGAGGAAAAGTACCCCTTACACATAATTTAATCCATGGTGAAGTTAGATATGTTTCTCTGAGTTGATGAAAGAGTTCTGTGATCTTTTCTTTGAATGTTTTTGATGCTGGCTTGTCTCCATGTTCACTTGGATCAACGGAAAATTCATCAAAGTTGATAAAGTAGCCAGATGCAGTTCTGTCAATTGGTGAAATTGCTTCTGAATTTCCATTGATCTTTGGATTTTCTTTTGTTAAATTTGTATAGACCGAGGCTACATCGTTGTAGACAGGTGTTTCTTGATGAACTGTTGTGATTTGGGTTTCAAGAGGCACAAGTTCCATTGCTTTGTTGAAGGGGGCCATATGTATCAAGCCGTTTTTGAATCGCAAAGGCCGAAATTCGCAGAATTTCGGCCTTTGCGACTCGCAAACGGACGTTTTGCACGTTTTGGAATGTATGAAACATTCCCAAAATAAGGAATTGCAAACTTGTGTGATTCCTTATTTTACCATAGCATTTAGGGAATCGCAAATTTGCGATTCCTTAAATGCTATGTATGTAGCAATTTTAGCTTGCAAATTTTGTTTAGGAATTTGCAAATTACCACCAACTTTCAGTTGATGGTAACTTGCGAATTCTTCCAGAAATGCACAAATTGGCATTTTTAAAGGTGGCATATGATGCACACACATGCCCATAGGGCATGTATGTGCGCCATATGCACACACATGTTTTTTTCAGGGGTGCAGCAGGGTGTCTTTGAGACACCCCTGCACCCTTGCAATAATTCTCAAATTGCTATTAGCAAAATGCGAATTCGCAATTTGAGAATTATTTTGCATTCATTCCTATGGGCCTCCTGGCCCAAAGGAATGCATTGGATTTATTCCTTAGTTGCGAATTCGCAAATAAGGAAGCTTAAGGAATCGTAAATAAAAAGCGATTTTGTTCATACATACCATTTTGCATTTCCTAAATAGCGATTCCTTAAAATTCGCTATTTAGGAAATGCAAAATAGTTTGATGATACATATGGCCCAGGGTCCTTTATTATTCACTGAAGGTTTGTCAAATGTGATTAGTCTCTCAGTTTGAACCTCTTGGATTGTAGCAAGATTTGGTCTTCTGCTATTTCTTGGGAGTCCACTGGGCCTACTACTTATTATTGGCCACATGGTTGTGGTTTCACCAGGTCGATTGATACAACTCGGTTCTCCTTTTTACCAGCAAGGGGCAGTAGTACCACTGATCTTGTTCCGCTGGCAGCTAAGACAGGTACTGCTTTTCTGTAAGAAGGCCCAAATTCCTTCTTCACCGCGATCTTTTCTCTGACCAGTTCCCCAATCTTTGGAATCCAGACAGGTCTTGCTGGGACAGGTGGTTTTTCTTCAGTGGATGTTAGCTTTAGCTTTTCGTTACTCAGACTTTTTCTTGTTTCATTTAAGTCCTGTAAAACAGCCAAACGATCTTTGATATCAAAGTTTTTTTGTTTCACCACTGAAGTTTGACAATCCAAATCCTGGATGATCATTCTAGTACCAAATAAAAGTTCGTACGGACTGATACCTCCTAGAGAATTTCTTGGCATGTTATTAAGACTAGGTTAGACACTAATTAGATGTTTGACCCACCCGTCACCCGAATCTAATACCCTCGCTGTTATGGATTTCTTTATGTCACGGTTTTTTCTCTCCACTACCGCATTTCCCTCGGGATGGAATGGACTAGAATACCGCAATGCAATGCCCATGCTGTCCGTGGCCTCCTTGTAAGCCTGAGAGCTAAACGCAGGACCCTGGTCAGAATGTAGCACGCCAATTGCGTATGTGCCGATAAAGACTCGCAAATCTTTTATAACAGTTCTGGCATCAGCCGAGCGTTGGGGCCACATCCAAATGAATCTCGTCTTAATAATTATGGGATCACATTCTTCCGTTTGGATGTCTGCGCATAGATAGCCTGATGCTGTCTAATAGTGGTGTCTGGGCAGGTGTCTGGTCCGGTTCACAACTGCGATCTCTGTTGCAGTCCTGACAATTCATTGCAAAGATATAAATTTGCACGCTCATCCCCGGCCACCAGTATTTTGATTGTAATTCTATTAGAGATTTCAGGATCTCTTGATGCCTCAGACCCAATCCCATGTGTGCTTCTTGTATCAAGAAGACTCTCCGGTTTGTGTTTGGAATTACTCTATCCCCCACTCCAGGGATTTGAGCAAACGGAACGGAGTTCGCATCAATTATGTATGTATTGCCGAGTGGATAGTTTAGAGGTAACGTTGCATAATTGCCTTCCATTGAGGCTTTTACTGCAAGCAGCGTTTCGCCATCTATTTCTTTTTTCGTACTCTTTTTTGGAGCTAAGGAAGCCGAGTGATCAGCTTCCGCTGTGGCTCTGTCAGCCAATGAATTCCCTGCAACGCGAACGCCATCACGTTGAAGACTCTGCGTATGTATCACGTGAGTCTTTTGTAGTTCTTTCTGCAAAAGAACTACTTGTTCCCATAGTTTTTTTATGCTTTATTGTGGCACCTGCCTCATCTTTGTAACCGTTTTTTATCCAGGTCTGCATGGAATTATTGTAAGACTGGACGCAGTAATGCGAATCGCTCACTATAAGTGTTGGGAATTCGCGATCAGCATTTTCAAGCGCCATCTTTAGAGATCGTATTTCAGCTCTCTGAGCTGAACAGTTTCTGAGTGATTCAGTTTTAGTGACCATCGGTCTGAATTTACCTAAGCGCCAGAGTCCTTTAACAATTGCACACGCAGCATTGTAAATGTGTTTTTCCACAACGTAGTGTTGTGCAAATCTGTCTGTGTAGATTACACAGGTGTATTGTTCTAGAGGCAAAATTTCAATTGACAGAGGGCATTCATGTTCGTATTCCAGATTTTCTCATTTTTTCATTTTCGGATCAAAAGCGTGATTCACGTCTTCTGTAGCAAGAGAATTTTCCCATTGTATCCATTTTGGATCTATAGCTATAGAATTTGAAATGCATGGTCTTGTTACTGCCTCAAGGGCTGATACTGCTGTTAAAACAGATAGCCTTTTCCCTTGGGCTAGGGCGCTTTCTTTTGCTACAGCAGTTTGAACCGCAGTTAGAATGTTTTCAGAAGAACTGAATTTCATTTCAGCTTGTGTGTACAAGTGTGATTTGTAAGCTATTGGTACCATTTCTCCCTCATTAGAGGTCAGGTATGTGAATCCGCATCTTCCTGGGATGACTCGGATTACAAGGTTGCGTTCGTTTGCGCGTGTTTGCAGTTTTGTTTTAGTTAACATGTCTGTCTGTAATGATCTTAAAATTTCTGTGTGTTTTTGAGTCCAATTAATTGGTTTGAAATCAGGTTTTATTAGTTGGTAGAGAGGTATAACCCTCTCTGCATAATTTAGAATGTATGTTCTTCCGAAATTCAGGAAACCTACAATAGATTGTAAGTTTTTCAGCGTTTTTGGAGCTTGGATTACTGCACACTTCTCTGAGAAGTTGTATGCTAGGCTTTTGCCTTCACTTGATAATTCATATCCTAAAAATAGGACAGTTAGATGGGTAATTCGTGATTTTTTAAAGTTAAATTTGTACCCTTCAGATTCGAACTCAAGTATTATGGTGTTCACTCTTTTAAAGTGAGTCTCCAGGTCATCGTCTGTAAGATAGATGTCATCGACATAGGATAATGCCTCATCATCATAAATTTGTAGTAACTCTGTTACCCTGGCTGAAAACAATCCTGGGCTGTTCTTGAATCCCTGTGGGAGACGACAAAATAATTTTTTGGGTCCCCATGCTGGAGAAAGCGGTGAAATATCTGCTTTCAGGTGCTAGGTTTTGACAGAAGAAACCATTTGAAATATCTAATGTCGTTTTATATTTCTTGTGCACGATGTCATTCATTAGTGCTGCACTGTGTGAGTTTTGTACTGCAAATGTTTTACAGCAGGAGTTTAGGTGTCTGTAGTCCAAAACTAGACGATATGAATCGTCTGGCTTGGAGACAGGAAACAAAGGATTGTTCATTTGTGAGGTGCATGTTTCAATCACCCCCTGATATTCAAGTTGATCTAAAATTTCTCTTACTTGTTTTTTAGGTTCTTGCATAACAGGATACTGCCTCTGTGCAGTAGGTTGATTTTTTAACTGTATTTTATGGTGAGGAGAATCCCCATCCCACCCTACATGATTTTTATATAATGCAGGGGCTTGGGCCACTGCCCATTTTCTTGCAAATGTGTATTTTTTATGAATTGGAATGTGATTTGAGAAGGCAGGCATAATCATTTCTTCGCCATGTGGGCACTCCCTGACAACCTCTGGTGGCCAGTCTTTCGCTGCCAGAAGGATATCATAGCCTTTAGATAGATTCTCCCAAAAGAGACCTTTTATTTTCCTAGTTTTATCTCCCTCTATACGTAATGTTATTTCATATAGTTTATGGGGCACGCTCACTCGGGTGTCTGCAGTTTCCACTTGAATGTATTCATTCGTGTCCACTGTCTCCAAAAGATTCATCAGGATCTTGCGAGCTATGGTCACTTCCGCTGCGCTGTCTAGCATTGTCTGGGCCCACTCTCTGTTTTTCAGTTGTGTCCTCAGGATTCTCGGCATGCTTTATTTTAATACTGGCTACCTTCTTTCTGGGAAATTGTAATTTTTTACTTTGAAGAGCAGGTTCCTTGTCTTTGGACTTGACGTGCTCTTCTTTGTGTTCTGACCGTCCTCTTCTTTCCGATTTCTTTGAGGAATTCTGAAAAGATCGAGAGGGACGTGTATCAATATCTTGATATCTGTCAGGTTTTTTCAAATTGTCCCTATTTCTAAGGTTGTATCTTTTTTCAGAGGACTCTCGTTGTGGAGACTTGCCCCCCCCCTTCTGGAGATTTATTTCTTCGTTGGGGAGACCTTCCTCTGGACTGAAACTGTTTTTCTCTGGGAGAGGTTTGTTTATTACCCTCCACTTCTTCTTTTGAGAATTGAGATTATTTTTAATGAAAGTCTTTTGAGGATTTTCAGTTAGTGTATTTAGTCGGTAGGTTGTATCGTCAACTGTAAATTGAACTAAATCTCTATATGCTTTTGTTAATTCTTTAATTTTAACTAAGAGTTCTTCGCTTGACATTTTTTCAATGTCGGGGTGTGGTGTGTAGCTGGCTAGAACCGGCCATGTGGCTCCTGGTCCACCTAGTGGACCGAGCCTGGTAATTTGATTTTGATGTTTTAGGGCGCCATTAAACCAAAGCAGGTGCTCTTGGTATGTTAGTGGAATTTCAACTTCCTTGAAAGGAGAGTATGCCTCTGGAGCTTTCGCTATTTTGTAGTAGTGGAACTCATGTGTTACAGCATGTGCTGCTGGAAAATGTACCCAGGAATAGAATACCTCTGTCTGCCAAAATTCATGTGCCTACACCACAAATACGACTGTACCACCTCTTGATGTTACTCCATTTTCTGTAAGTTTTATAGTTATGGTTTTTCTTATATTGACCGGGATGATTATTGCATCCGGGACGTTATCTTCATTAAACCCTGTAACGTCTGCACCCGGTTGATTCGCATCTACTGCGGCTCCACCGGTTTCTTTGTTGTCGCCGTGATTTGACATTGTTTAATGAAAGATTCTTGCAGAGCAAGTTTTGAGGAAACAAAGATTAGGTGCACAATATTTTGGTACACTGTATTCTTCAACATTGACTAAACTGAAAACTAATACATAGGAATCCCTTCCTACTAAGTTTCGGCGGATATTAACCTTTCACCCACTCCAGACGTCTATTAGAGTTTTTACGGGAAAAAGGGGTCTGTGTGAAAAAGCACGACTGAGTTACTCTAGTATCTTGCGTTAGATTATCGCCTTACCAAACGTTGGGCGCCATGTAGTGTAGTTCCTATATTCCCAATAGGCTCTGCGCATTGGAATAACATAAACAGCAGTTTAGACGTAGGACTGAGGTCGACTAGGTCTCTACTGAATATGTTAGACTTAATTAGGTATGCCAGCTAGCTCAGAGGTATCTAGAAACTTTCTCGAATGAACAGGGAGGAGTTAACTTCCCTGATTAGACAAGAAGGGAATAGCTTCTGACAGTTGTGTGAAAACAATAGATAACTATTTCACTCAGTCAATCGTGCATACTTAGTTTCACCAGAGTGCAGAGAAATAGAGAGACAGGCATTTTCAATAAAAGGTGTTATTTATTGAGCAGTCCTCTTTCTCATGCAAGAGAAGTGAATTGCCACAATTGCAATACTCGTCATAAAGTAAAGTGCGTACATTAAAAGGAGTATTATGAAATAATACTGTAAAAGCATTGATATGGTTTCTGGGCCATATGATACTTAAAACAGATAAAATATATAAAATTACATACAATGATAAAAGTTGACTAAACGTACTCAACTGGTGCTTCTAAATACGCCTACCCCCAATGTACCTAACCTAAGCCTAGTACGTGGGAAGGAGTAAGGGAGTCGCAGTTTAAGTTAAGTTAGTTTTGCCAAGAATCTGAATCAAGAATTCTCTAAGGGTCTAATCAGCTCCGTACCTTGGTTTAGAATGAAGGAGGTCTTTTATCTCATTCTCAGGACTCGATCTCCCAGTAACCCGCAAGGGTGACTGGAAACACTGGAGCTGGATTTTCTCTGCAGGAGAAAAGACAGCGCCTTTCTCAGTGCGTCAAATGGGAGGGTCGGCTTCCTTCGGCACTCACATCATCTGGGCTTTGGGTAAGTAGATAGCCGCTCAGCTCCAAAACACAGTGTGTTTCTTAAGGCAAATGCTGGTATATTTATACCTGGAAGGTGCCGTGTTTGACGTAAGGTTGGACATAAGACGTCAATAAGAACCGTCACTAGGAACTGGCAGTTCTTTCAGACTCGCAGGAGTTCTAGGACAAATCAAAACAAAAGTATGGGGAATTCCCAGGTTGCTGGAGGTTTGGTTTGTTAAAGAACTCGTTGTACTTTCTAGGAGTCTAAGGAAGTAGCCTTGCCATATTTGGACTGCATTGGCTATTACTAAATATGGATAAGATTCTTATGCCTTTATAAGGATATGATTTGTTATAACCACATAAGGGCATACATCGGGGATATTTAATTAGGGTCCTAGATACGTTCACAACAACACACACACTCACCCACCCACTCAAACACTCACACACCCACTCCCAGACCTACTCAGACACTTAAGGACCCACTCACTGGCCCACTCTGATACTCACACAACCACTCAAAGAACCACTCAGACACTCATACACTCATCCACCCACTCAGTGACTCACACACCCACTCATCTAACGTTAGAAAATCAAATCAAATAAACCTTAGAAATTGACTTAAATAAACAAAGGTTAGAGGGATGTTACAGTTAGGCCCAGATTTCACTTGTACAAAACCATTGAAATCCAAACCAATCCTAGCTATAACGTCCCTGTAACCTTTGTTTTTTCAGTAAATTTCTAAGTTTTTTAAAATTCAATTTCCTAACTACAACGTCCTTGTAACTTTTGTTTTTTTCAGTGAAGTTCTAGGGTTTTTTTAATACTAATTCCAAATTACAACATCCTGGTAACCTTTGTTTTTTTGTGAATTTTTAAGGTTTTATTAATTCAATTTCCTAACTATAATGTCCCTGTAACCTTTAATTTCTTCAGTGAATTTCTATGGCTTTTTAAGCTGTAGTCACGTTTGCACAGTGGTGGAGAAGGGGAGTGGGGCCTCCAACCAGCTCTCCATAATCCCACTGTTTAGGACTTACAGGAGGTACCAAGAGGGCTTTGTGGTCCCCAAGGTCCCTCAGCATCCAAGAGGACTTCATTCTTTAACCAGTAGTGCACCAGGAGACATGTTTGCAGAGTGGTGGAGACAGGGGCCGTGGCCTTTGAAGACCTCTTAGTCATCCCGCTGTTTGTGACTTACTGGAGGTAACAGGAGGGTTGTTGGCCCCCAAGGACGTCCTTGGGGGCCAACTACCCCTCCTATTGCCACAAGTAAGTCCCACACAGTGGATTGCTTAGAAGTTTTGGGTGGCCATGCCCACTTTCTCCACCACTCTGCAAACTAGTGGTTGGGTGAAGAAGTCCACTTTAGCCTTGAGGCCCAACCAGTAGTGTGCCGGGAAGTGCGTTTGCAGAATACTGGAGAAAGGAGGCGTGACCTCTGACCACCTCCCAGCAATTCCACTGTGTGGGACTTACTGGAGATAACAGAAGGACTTGTTCACCCCCAAGGACCCTCAGCAACCAAGGGGACTTCACCCCCCCCCCGAGCAGCGCGCCAGGAGGTGTAATTGCTGAGTGGTGCAGAAAGGGGGCAGGGCCTCTGGCTTCATACCAGTAGCTTTAAAAAATATATATATAGAGGAAGGGGGGACGTGTGGCCCACCTCCCAAGCTGATTTTGTCCCCGGGAACCCCCATGCCCCTGAGCTTGGCCTCTATCATGGGTCCCCTGGTCCCAATCAGTCATTTTTGTTGGGGAGCGCAGGGGAGCCTGAATGTTCGCGCGTCTATGCTAGCTCCCCACCTCATGCGGGATCCGGCATTGATTTTGGACAGAGGGAGCTGCTATACATGCAGCTCCCTCTGTGCAAAAGCAATTCTGTGCTGCTTCTAGTAAGTAACAGCATTTTTTTCTGCTCTCACTTACTAGAAGCAGAGTAGAGTTTGCTATGGCTTTGTGCGAGCAGTAATGCTCCTGCCAAGCCACAGGAAACTGTAGTGTCCTTGGGTGGGCACCCCGTGGCACTACTGGAGCTGGCCCTGGGGGGTGGCGGTCAGCAAGGACATATATGGCTCCAGGAGAACTTTTTACCTCCTGCCCTGTAGCTTCTCCCCCCCACCATATCTGGAGAGTCAGAGTCTTCCTACCATGCTCCCTTTTCATTCTTTTTTTTTTGTGGGACTCAGCTTCAAGCCCAGGTACAAGATGGCTGTCAACACTTCCTGGTTGAAATGTTGACAGCCAATTATATTTTAGTAGGATCCGCCAGTCCACTGCAAGGACTCGCGTCCCCAGCTATCTAGATTTTTTAATCTTTAATATTTGTGAAACAACTGAACAGATTTACACCAAATCACAAAAAGCACGATTTTCAGACCAACATATAGCTCTCTGGCAAATTTGGTGTAATTCCGTTCAGCGGTTCGGGCTGTAGTTGTGTTCCAAAAAGGAAAAATCCCTATGAACATAACATGGGAAAACACATTTTGTGACTCCCCTTTTTCTCACCCTGCTCTGTAGATCACCCCAACATTTTGTGGTACTTACCTTACTCTGAGGTTGGGCTGGAGTACTTTTTCTATTGTTTTGTCACCTTTAGGGCTGTGCTAACTTTAAAAATGTAGTGTGTGTTAAACAATGGGCTTAGTCCTTTGGTGAGGATGTTTGCAGTAGCCTGCCATTCCTTAACCCCTTCTTGCTTTTCGCTAAATGTCTCCCATTTTGTAATAAGTATTCCCCATTCTCCAGCGCTTCCCACTTCTTCTTTCCACATTTACTACTAGGCTTACAAATATGGAGATCTCCGTCACTGTGGCTGGATGTCTACTTAAAAAAGGTAGAGGCAGGGGAATACCCCTGTAGGCTAGTGAATGGCACTTTCTAGTACATGACTAACACTATTGTAGTACTACTTCACATTCTTCATAAAGCTAGTTGGTAATAGGCCCATTTTGTTTTGTTTTTGTTTTGTCCCCTTATTCTCAGAGTGTGGCTTATGACCAGCCAGCAGTCTGAAAGGTAAAGGGGAAGTTTTGAGGGTTGGAATCATAATCCAAACATTGTCATTTATAAAATAACCAATACGATCTATTCCCATTAGCCATCCAAAACTGAATATACACCTGCTTCTATTCCAGAGAGAAGAGAAAGAAGAAAATAAGAGGATATTAAGGAAGAAAGTAAGATTGGCACCTAGTATTGTGCTTCTTGCCCCCTTCAGCTGCCAGAGTGGTGTATTTTGTCAAACAGCCATTTAGCGAGCAAATGGGGCGTGAGGATGGTGGGACATATCAGAAGCAGACATTGGGATCCTGGGTGCTTCCTGGACCAGACAGATGACAGCAAAGGCCATCTCCTTTCATTAATTTAGCACTCCACTCAGACTAGAATATTATAATACTCCAAAAACCCTACATATAAGAAAAGGTATTTAGTCGAATTGATCTGGATAGCCAAACCGAGCCAGAACCACCATCAAGTGATTAGAGGTTTAGGAAAGATAAGACAGGGGTGAAGGGGTGAGTGTGTGGTGCTCTAAAGGTGGGGAAGGGAATCTACTTCTGGGAGTGGCAACTGGGAAGATAGAGCAGCAATACAGTCCAAAGGGTGTAAAAGGAACAACTGGTACATGATTCCAATGGCCAATCTGGACCACACACACAGCTAGGGATTGTTGAACCAGGGAGGGTGAGTAAGGGTGAAATAATTGGATACTCTAAAGGGGTTGAGTGAGCCAGCTTTGAGGGTTCAGGGTATGGCAAAAAGCCACCAAGATGTTCTAAAGAGGTCTTTCAGCCTTTGGGAGGTGGTTGATGATAGTGCCTCAGGGTAGCCATGCGCTTTATAAATGTTAATTAATAATACAAATAATAATAATAATGTAAGCTAGCATCACTTGACTCCATGGACAATCCGTGCCATTGATATCAGCAAAGGATTGAAGGATGAGGAATGGGTTTGAACCTATTACAGTAATTTAGAGTAATGCTCTCATTTCCTCCACCACGCGGATATCACAATGGCAGTGGCCCATATCAAAGGAAGGTTTCCTTAAGCCAAGGGCAAGGATTTAACTTCTCGTCTTTTTCAGAAGACAGCACATCTTTCATGATGTTTGATGATTAATGATAATTACATCGAATGCTTACGATATCAATTCTTAGACATTCTGAAATAAATAGGGCTAAAACAATTAAAATCTGCAAGTCCTTTTGGTGTTTTCGAGGATTTATCCTACTCCTTGGAGTCTAGTGTTTCTATTTCCTGATCATTCTTTGAATTTGAAAGGTCCTCCTGGTGCATAGACCATGGTTATTCAACTATGGAAACTGTCTTTAAAATAAGATTTATTACAGAGGGAGGACCCTGACATTCTGTGCAGAAACCAAAATGTCATCTAATCCAATCACAATAGTTTTGTGAAAGGCAAAATCACAAATTATTAACCTTTCTTCAGCTACCACAACTCAGATAAGCTTTAAAATGTTCTCCTAGGGACGACGGCCATCTAATTCTTCAGCAATCGTATACAAAAGTAATTATTTAGGGCTTTGTACAAGCATATAGCGCAATATAGACAGAGCTGTGCTAAGTGGGTGATTGCTCTGGGTTGACACCTTGCAGGGGCAGGGTGACCTGGTATAGTTTATCTGCATTAAACAGATTATTATTTTAATTTGGCAACTCAGAATGAAACCTCAACACTCGCACTCTCAGGCAGGCGGAGGCAATTACATTTAAAAAGTAATCTTTCTTTCTTACTGTCCTTACATTACCCATTCTTTTATCTTCCCTCTCTCTCTCTCTCTCTCTCTCTCTCTCTCTCTCTACCTCTACAGCTTTATGTACCTAGCCTGACGCATTCTACGGTGTACTCTCCCTACCTCACCTACGTCTACCTCACCTTGCTTTCAGTATACCTCTTTATCCTACCTACCTGTTCCTCTCTCTCACAACACCATCTCTCTATCTACGTCATTGTGTCTACCTCTATGTCTCCACCTCTCTCCATCCTCTCTGTACCGCAAATATTTCTCTACCTCAATTCTCTCTCTGGCCCTTGCTGCTCAATTCCATCTCACCTCTCTGTATCGCTTCATTATGTACTTAACCTCTCTTGCAGATTTACAATTCTATTTACCTAACCTCCCAATCTCTCTCCATTTCTTTACACGTCACCTTTATTTGCATCTCTACCCTCAGTTTACCTCATCTCTCTATGCTCCATATCTCTCTCCATTTCTCACTACCTAACCTCTCAATTTACCTCACCAGTAATTCACTGCCTCACCTACTCTCATTTGACCTTTTTTAACCCTACTTCACAACCCTCATTGTCTTATTATTTTTCCCCACCTCTCATTTGCTACACCTACCTCTTTTTCCCTATCATCACCTTCTCTCTCTAATTTCTCTTTGCACCACCTTCTCTATTTCAACTCAAAATCTCTACTTAAACGTTCTACCTACCTCTCTATATACATGTCTGTACCTCACCTAGAGGTCAGTTCCTAGATTCCTAATGTGAGACTGCTGCATTTAAACAGCAGTCAGATTTGTGAAAAGTGAAACATGTGGTAATGAAAGATCACAGACTAGGACTGTGAATGGCAAAGGCCATAGAGACCTTGATTAGATATATCATCTGCGGACTTTGAGGTGATTCTGTTGTTGATGGACAAGCAGGAACAGCCACCTCGTGCTCTACAGATGCTAACAACGTCACAGAGGAAGGAATAGTGAATGTTATCTCTGATTGAGTTGAATGTGTTTCAAGAAGGGGCCTGTTTTTAATAAAAATGTCCCAGGTAATTCATTTTTGAGGGATTGGCTTGAATGAACAAATGTCGCACGTGAAACACGTACCACTAGACGCCTTTCACAAAGGGTTCAGTTCGATTGCAAAGGGACAAAAGAAGCAGCCTAAAACCCCTGAGTAAAAACTTGAGGGAAGGAGCAGGTTCCATCTAAGAGTGGAAGAATGGAACTGTGAACAGTAGCGCTTAGGAAAGCATTCTTCAGGAAATAATTACTGGTCTTCCCAACCACAGTGGATCTGATGTAATCCATATCCAACTAAAGTTTCCTTACTATATCCTAACTTTCCACAAACTTTCTTGGAAAAGTCTGGCATGTGGCGTCTGTATTTTATAAGATGGAGACACAGTAGAAAGGAAAGTGCAATGCTTGTACATACTGACGAGTAAAACGTATAGTTTTGTGGTTTTGTATACTTTTGTAAAAAACATATCCATTTTGTTTTCCGCATATCTTACATTTTCCAGACAGTCACCGCCGAATATGATACAGATATCACATAGTAATTGGTTAAATATTAAGGTTGCTCAGAATTTACGGAAGAAATAACGCATGTTGTCACTTTATGTTCCATAGATTTAGAATGTGTATAAAGATATGCATGTGGAAAGATCTTATTTCATAGCGTAGTCCCCTCTGGCAGAGTGGAAATCCTTAAAAAGAAGCGTGGTACGCGTTCACAGAGAATTATATCTTTGTTACAACAAACAAAGCCTCAACAACTGCCACAGCTTCACTGTCACAGCTGTGAGATGGAAAGTTGTTATGAGTTGCACAAATACCAGCATGCCTTGAGAGGTTGGGTTCACATTGCCGTTAATACTGCTTTGGGGCACCCAGCACATATTGTTATTTCACTGCGTTCAAATCACCACACTGTCTGTCTTGCAAGGAATTTGCTGGAGGGTTGCTCATTTGAGAGTTTACAGACTGCATGGAAAAACCTGTCATCATTTGAGAATATTCGATATATGAGACTGCCTTAAATTCAAGACATTGCAGTTGTTTCTTCCTTCACTGCTGTGTGCAGCCGTCTCAGCCTCTGAATATTACAGCTTTCTGACAATACAACGTTTTACTTAAATGGGCAAAGTGATTATCAGTACAAGGTCTTCAATGCACAGCACTGAATGAATGAATGAAGTTATATTTTATCATGAATTCTGCAATAAGGTCTTGGGCCCTGATTACAAGTAGTACGGAGTGGAATTCCCATATGGACTTCTGCTCCTCAGTATTGTCAATAGTCCAGTATTTCCACACCCATATTTTCCATGTAGGAACACTAGACCAGATTTTATGGGCTGGAAACTATGGCTAGTAAAATCTTTGGTAAAGGGCTTTATTGCAGCCTGGACCAGTATCTTGGCCAATCTCCAATGCTCAGCCAAGATACCGCAGGAGCATTTAATGTTCCCCCTGCCAGGTGAAAATCTCCCCTTCCCTCCCAGACCTTCCTCCCTCCCTACAGCTCCCCTCTCGCCACCAAAGTCCTACAGACAATTTCCAGCTGCTCAGATTAGGCGGTAAATGTCTGTGTTAAGCTCCACAGGACAGGGAATTCTCTGTAGAATTCTGCACAACAATCCCTGAGCAACACACAGTGTTGAGCGAATCGATAGCAGGATTTTCGACTGGAGACCATAGCTGGTGTTTGCCACTCAACCCGCCTGGTTGTGATCAGGGCTTTGGAGGCTCTTCGATGATGACCTTTAAGCAATGCAAGGCCTCTTTAATTAGGATGATCCACTTGTCACATGTTTAAATACGTTTTACAAAATAGCAAGAAAGGAAAACCATGTCACTCAGTAGTCAACAAATAGCATTGTGATAGGCCAGGAAAGTTCCCTGCACGGTAGAGGAGGTGCCCCCTTGCTGTGAATTACCCAACTGTGAGTACATTTTATATTTTGACTTTATTTTGACCCAGCAGTCACAAAACCCTCTGTGCCCTCTGAAGCCTAAGCCAGAAGTTAACCATGGGACATAGAGCCTGGCTCTGATTTCTGTGTCCATGGGACATGCAGAGTAGACAGTGGTGGCAGCATAACGTTTTTTGAATCCATAGTGTCTGGAAAATGTATATTAAAGACTCTGATCTGACATCCCATTGTGTATGTCAAGTGCTCAAGTGCATGTTGTGTGTATAGTAATCGCTAGTTGAGTTTGTATAGTAACTGCTAGCCGGACTCCACGTTATTTGTGAGTGCTGATTTATGTCGTGCAATGATCAGTTGCTCATTTATTATTCTCTGCTCCAGCAAAGAGTGCCCAAAAATACCTTGCATGGGATTTTTTGAATGGGCAATGGCGCCACCAACCTTTTTTTAATGTTGTGGTGGGATGCAGGGAGCACAGCAGCCCCAAGCAACATTAAAAGAAAACACAGAAAGTTTCCTGGGTCGTTGATTCCATGACCCCAACATATCTTATTGTATTTTCTGTAAAGCACTCCATGCGGGAGCTGTATGCACTCCATTTGGAAAGGGGCGACCACTCGGTCCCCCCGAACGTATGGCAGAGTGCCTCGATCCCCCCGGGAAGACATTTTTGGGCGGGAGGCGCGTCTCGGCTGGTATGCCCGAAGCGGCGTAGCCGGGGCGCGCTTTTTCCCGCCCTTGAGTGGGCTGGCCTAGACACGGATGCCGCCGGCCACGCCCTCGGGGCAGGCAGGGGCGGGTTTACGCCCGCCCTGAAGATGGATAAAAAGAGACGCAAGACCAGAAGACATCCTCTTGTTCCTGTGCTCTGAAGCTGCACCTCCCCGCTGCACGTGAGCTCGAGACGGAACGAAGAGCCAATTTTGAGCGTTTTAATCGTTCTTGTTTGTTTTTCAGTTACTTTGTTGGAGAATGCCGAAGAAGGTTGAAAAGCGCATGAATACCGACCAGATGCTGCGTGTTCTCATGAAGGAGATGTCCGAGCTAAGGAAGCGGGTGGACAAGAATGAGGAAAGGGGCCCAAAACGTCCTTTGGCGGGAGCAGCCCCGGGAGGGAAAAACAAGAGGCCCAGGAGGGGGGCAGCGGGAGAGGAGATCCCCGGTCCCAGTGCTCCGCTCGAGGCTCCAACTCCCGGGCCAGAGGAGGGGAATCCGATCACCCCCGTGTCCGAGGATGATATGCCGCCCGAGTTGGCAGCACAATTGGCAGCGTGGTTGGGGAAAGGTAACGAGGGCGCCACGGCTGTCGAAGCGCAGGAGCTGATTAAGCAATTGCGTGAGAAACGAGAAGCAGCCAAGGTGCCCGTGCCGGCTGCAGTGGGGGACAAGGCACCAGGGATGGTTGCGACCACAGAGGCAGCGTCAGGTGCAGGTAAGCGGCCATTGCCGATCGCGAGGGATGAGTCAACACCCTCTCGGAGGGAAAAGTTGGGGCAACATGTTCCTTTGGCAATTAAGGAAAAGATTTGGGCGGGGGAATATGTGAACATTTTTTCGTTACTGGTTGATCATTATGAGGTGGAGCATGTAAAAAGTCAGAAGGACCTAATGCATCCGAGTGTTTGGCGCGCAAAAATGGCCGCCTTTAAAGTGAATGAGAATATCGCCAATTGGGGCAATGCCTGGGGAATCTTTACATCAATCCTGGGGGAACGTAGGCCTGAGTTGCTTTCCGAGTTCCCAATCTACCAATCACGAATCATGGGGTACTCGACATCGCACCAGGGGAATCATTGGTTTTGTTACGACAATATGTTCAGAAAGGAAAAGGAGCATAATAAAAGTTTAACCTGGGATTGTTATGATGCCTTGACCTGAGATAAAATGAAGGAGTCAGGGATGTTAAAAATGCCGTTGGTGGGAAGTAATGTGGGTGAATCCTCCCGACAATATGCGGGGACGCCCTTTCGATCAGGTGCGGGGGCCGACGATCACTCGAAACCTACCGGCAATACCGGAAGAAAGGGTTTCTGTTTTAATTACAACAGAGGAAAATGTACGAGACCGCAGGGATCGTGTAAATTCAAACATGAATGTAGTGGTTGTGGGTCGTCCCATCCTGAGGCCTCGTGCAGAGCCAGAACGGGTGATAACGGGGGGAGAGGAGGCGCCAAACAGGTCTAATATAGTCCGAGGGGCGCCTTTACCCACTCCCGTTGATACCCTGGCAATGATCCCTTGGCTCAGTGATTACCCGGATCGTCCTTCTGCTGGGGTGCTGCGAAACGGTTTTTCGAATGGTTTCCGCATCCCGGTAGGGGACTTTCAGGGTGTGGATAAGTGTAAAAACCAACTTTCCGTCCTGCAGCATACAGCCGTAGTACAGGATAAGATCCGAAAAGAGGTGACTCGAGGTCGGGTCGCTGGCCCGTTTAGTGTACCCCCAGTTCAGAATTTTGTTTGTTCTCCCTTAGGGGTAGTCCCCAAGAAAGACCCTGGAGAGTTCCGACTAATTCATAACTTATCAGCTCCACGAGGTCTTTCCGTAAATGAGGCAATCGATCCAGAAGTGTGTTCGGTGCGGTACGCATCCTTCGATGAGGCCGTAGCCATTTTGAATCGCCTGGGGCCCGGGGCGCTGATGGCGAAGTCAGATATCGAGTCAGCTTTCCGATTGCTCCCGGTACACCCAGACGACCAGCGTCTCCTAGGTTTCATGTTTCAGGGTTGTTATTACATGGATAGGTGTATGCCAATGGGGTGTTCTATATCCTGTGCTTATTTCGAGAAATTCAGTTGTTTTTTACAATGGGTCTTCACAAAAAGAACGGGTTTCCAAGATGTAATGCACTACCTTGATGATTTCTTATTTCTGGGGGCAGCCGGGGGTCTTGAATGTGGCCGGGCCTTGGCCGAATTTTGTGTGTTGATGAAACAGTTAGGCGTGCCATTGGCGCCGGGTAAAACAGTGGATCCCACGACTCGCCTCGAGTTTCTGGGGATCGAGTTGGACTCCATTGAGGGGTGTTTCCGTTTGCCAGCCGAGAAAGTGTTGAAGTTCAGGGCAGCGCTGCAACTATGTATAAATACATCAAAAGTTACGCTGCAACAATTACAGCAGGTGGTGGGACAGTTGAATTTTGCCCTGAGGGTAATACCAATGGCCCGCCCCTTTTCCCGTTCAATTGCCCAAGCGATGGTCGGCCTTAAAAAAGGCCATCATCGCACGAGACTATCGGCCGAGATCCGCCAGGACATGCGTATTTGGTTGGCATTCTTGGCGGATTTCAATGGTAGAATCGTCTGGAATAAACCAGCCGTGTCTTCTGAGGAGCTGGGGCTGTGGACAGATTCGGCGGGAAGCATAGGTTTTGGCGCCATATTCGGCACAAAATGGTCGGCACAAAGATGGCCGACTTGGTGGCATGAGAAGGGTCTGACGAGTAATATTGCTTTCCTCGAACTGTTTCCCATCTTGGTGGCCTTGAGAACATGGCCCGATGGGTTCAAAAATCACTCAGTCATATTTTGGTCGGACAATATGACTGTAGTCGAGTGCATCAATAGTCAGGCAGCACGTTGTAAACTGATCTTAAGACTGCTTAAAGAAATTGTTTTACTGTGTATGCAATTGAACGTGCTATTCAGAGCAAAACATGTGCCAGGGGTGATGAATCAGGCAGCTGACGCACTGTCTCGTTTTCAAATGCAGGCCTTTTCGGGTTTCCTTCCCTCAGCGGACCCGGAGCCGGCACCCTTTACCGAAGCTCTCTGGTCTCTCGGTGCCCCGAACTTCGTCACCTCGTGGGAGAGAGTCTAGCACCAAGGACGAGGAAGGCATATGAAGGGGCGTTTCGGGCCTATTTAGCCTTTTTGGGGAGTGATAGAGAGCGGTTTTGGGGTCATGAGGAATGGGTGGTGAATTTCCTGATGTCTTTACGTAGGGCTGGGAAATCGGTGGCTACGGCCCAGAGGCATCGTGCTGCCATTTCCTTTGTTGCCAGAGCACACGCTATCCAGGACCCAACAGCGTCTTTCGTTGTACAGAAAGCGCTGCGTGGGTGGCAACGCCTTGAGGGTCGCAGAGTAGATGAAAGGCGCCCGATAGGTTTGGATAGATTGTCCCAGTTGTTGGCTACACTTCCGGCCACATGTTCATCTCAGTTCGAGGCAGTGCTGTTCCGAGCCGCGTTTACGCTAGCATTTCACGGAGCAATGCGGGTAAGCGAGCTAGTTGCAAGGAACAAACTGGATGTGGCGGGGGGTTTGTGCCAGGAACACGTCCAGATCAGGGGAGAAACAATGACTGTTTCCTTTGTGAAGTCTAAGACTGATCAAGATGGGATGGGTGACTGCGTCATCATACGCAGGATTCCTGGGTCCTCCATATGTCCGGTAAAGTGTTTAGAGGAGTACCTAGCACGAAGGATGGCATCATGGGGGGGGACTTTGTTAAGACACGCGGACGCCACCCCACTGACGAAATTTCAGTTTCAGCGGGTGCTTGCGATGTCAGTTGCCGCTGCGGGCTTGAACCCGGGCGAATTTGGGACCCATTCCTTTCGGATAGGGGCTGCTACGGAAGCTACAGCCAGGGGTCTTAATGTTGAGCAAGTGAAACGGATGGGGCGTTGGTCCTCCAATTGTTATAAAAGATATGTGCGGTTGCACATGTTGTGAAGCTGTAACTATGTACTCTGTACTCACGCTTCTTCTTTTTGTTTGGTTTCAGTTACGCAAGCCTACGAGGCGGGGCGGACTATGCAGTCGACCTTACACCGGGTCAGCGGTCAGACATCACCGGCTGTGGAAAAGGAGGTGTGGG
The DNA here is from genome assembly GCF_964263255.1 of Lissotriton vulgaris. Taxonomy (NCBI): domain Eukaryota; kingdom Metazoa; phylum Chordata; class Amphibia; order Caudata; family Salamandridae; genus Lissotriton; species Lissotriton vulgaris. The sequence continues at coordinate 430,713,840 of NC_141685.1, read as the reverse complement.
TCGTGGGCCACTCATACGTGAGGCGTGCCGCAGACGTATTCAAAGCAGGTGACATGATGCACGTTGCTGGGGAATACGGGTACAGGATGTCCTTCTACGGAAGGGGCGGTCTCTGTATTGACCAGTTTCAAACATTTTTTGAGGGTTTGTTAGGGCGGACAAGGTCACCGCCGTCTATAGTTATAGTGCATGTTGGGGGCAATGATTTGGTCACCATCGGTAGACGACTACTCCTGGAGGCAATGCTTTCCACTGTAAGTTGGTTGGCGAGGAGAGTTCCGGGGTGCACGATTGCATGGTCCCATTTGATTCCACGAAAAGTGTGGCGGGGGGCTATCTCTATACCTGCTTTGAATCACTCTGTTAGAAAGCTTAACAATAAAGTGAGTAGGTTGTTCCGTTCCAGGACATTGCATTCTATTTCTCATAACTGTATTAATGATGACAGGATGTATTCGGGGGATGGTGTGCATTTATCTTGGGTGGGGAATGAGTTGTTCTTAGGAGATTTCTTAGCATGGTTGAAATCTTTGAAACATGACCTTTAGGTAGGAGTTTGGTGGGGGGTCCGGATAGCCGGTCAACTATCCGGCCTGTGGCGGTAAGGTCATGATCGGTGAGCACTAATTGGAAGATCCCTATGAGTGGGCGTCACCCAACACGGATGGGAGCGCTCGGGGGAGGTGGCCTTTGGCCCCTCAACGGGGAGGCGGTCCCTTCTAAGGATGGGTCGCCGGAAGAAGAGGAAAGGCGGTCAAGGCCCCTTCCTGTGTAGGAGGGGTTACAGCCCCCTCCTGGGGAATTTCCCGGGGCCAGTGACATCTGCGACGGCAGATGCGGTAAGTTGTGTGGGGTTGGGGGGAGGTCTACGATACCTTCTAGATACCTCACACGAGTCTTCGAACGACCTTTAACTGGCGTCGAGTTGATAAGTGCCCCCGTCAAGACAAGGGAAATTGTAGTAGTTGCACGTGAGTACGCCTCAGTGCTGTCGCCCCTCCCAAGTGGGGGGGGGTATGTCTGGTTAGGGATCTTGACACCGGTTACGACCTTGCCGTTGGCCCTTAAACGTTAGGATGTACAATTTCAATGTTTCAAGTAAATGTTTTGTAGGATGTTAGATCGGCTAGGAGAACCTCTGTATTAGAGAATCTGTTAAGGTTAGCCAAACATCGCAGTGTGGTATGAAATTGTACATTAATGTTTAATTGTTTTTTAATTTTGTTTTTTAATAAATACGGCCGGGAGGGTCACTCCCTCCCACTTCCAAAAACTTCAAGAACTGTTTCCGGTTTCCCTCATTTGGGGATTGTGTTGAGAGGGGGTGGCGGGTATCTCAGCCATATGGAAAGGGGCGACCACTCGGTCCCCCCGAACGTATGGCAGAGTGCCTCGATCCCCCCGGGAAGACATTTTTGGGCGGGAGGCGCGTCTCGGCTGGTATGCCCGAAGCGGCGTAGCCGGGGCGCGCTTTTTCCCGCCCTTGAGTGGGCTGGCCTAGACACGGATGCCGCCGGCCACGCCCTCGGGGCAGGCAGGGGCGGGTTTACGCCCGCCCTGAAGATGGATAAAAAGAGACGCAAGACCAGAAGACATCCTCTTGTTCCTGTGCTCTGAAGCTGCACCTCCCCGCTGCACGTGAGCTCGAGACGGAACGAAGAGCCAATTTTGACCCACCCACCAGCCCCTGAGGACAGCTAATTGTTTTAATAAAGTTGATCAGTTATTCTATTTCGTTTTCAGGTTGTTTTGGTGTTATGTTGATATTTAATGTGTAATAAAGATTGGTGTAATGTTACAAGTTGGTGATTAAAGAATGTCGGATTTAAGGTCCATTTAGACACAGGTTTTTCGGTCATAGTGGCCAATGTAGTTTCGTTTAGTTAACACTTGTCGTATTTATTTCGATCAGGCGGTAGGCGGTAAGGTCATGATCGGTGAGCACTAATTGGAAGATCCCTATGAGTGGGCGTCACCCAACACGGATGGGAGCGCTCGGGGGAGGTGGCCTTTGGCCCCTCAACGGGGAGGCGGTCCCTTCTAAGGATGGGTCGCCGGAAGAAGAGGAAAGGCGGTCAAGGCCCCTTCCTGTGTAGGAGGGGTTACAGCCCCCTCCTGGGGAATTTCCCGGGGCCAGTGACATCTGCGACGGCAGATGCGGTAAGTTGTGTGGGGTTGGGGGGAGGTCTACGATACCTTCTAGATACCTCACACGAGTCTTCGAACGACCTTTAACTGGCGTCGAGTTGATAAGTGCCCCCGTCAAGACAAGGGAAATTGTAGTAGTTGCACGTGAGTACGCCTCAGTGCTGTCGCCCCTCCCAAGTGGGGGGGGTATGTCTGGTTAGGGATCTTGACACCGGTTACGACCTTGCCGTTGGCCCTTAAACGTTAGGATGTACAATTTCAATGTTTCAAGTAAATGTTTTGTAGGATGTTAGATCGGCTAGGAGAACCTCTGTATTAGAGAATCTGTTAAGGTTAGCCAAACATCGCAGTGTGGTATGAAATTGTACATTAATGTTTAATTGTTTTTTAATTTTGTTTTTTAATAAATACGGCCGGGAGGGTCACTCCCTCCCACTTCCAAAAACTTCAAGAACTGTTTCCGGTTTCCCTCATTTGGGGATTGTGTTGAGAGGGGGTGGCGGGTATCTCAGCCATATGGAGTGCAAGGACACCTTGTGGTTGATTCGATGGTTACATTTTGTGGCCTAAAAAGAGTAAAAAAAGACTCAGAGACATGTTCATGTTTTTTAAGTGTTTTATTTAAAATATTTTCGGACAGGAATTGTTATTAAACATTGCAATGTATGAACCTTTTAACTATACATTTGATTATAGTTATAGGTAAAAAAAAAATATAGCAAATATTTATTAAATTTGTTGCTACAATTACAAAAATGCAGTACGGAATATCCACCAGGGTCAGAGTGAAAACCAAAATAATAAACCAGAACATCGTGCAGTCTGTAATAGGGCAATCCACCATGACTCTCGGAAGGGACTAACAAAAACAGAAGATAGGTCAATCAGTAGCGGAGTGAAAACCACAAAGGATAAAGGTAGAGAATGGAAGAGAAAACTTCAAATGGGTAGGGAAGTGGGAAATCTTGGGAGGGCCCTAAGGGGTGGATGAAAGCAATCCTCCCTCAATGAGAACCACAGTGTACCAGGAGTGGGCTCACCAGGACAGTGTGTAGTATTTTGGCCAGGAGGATTGGTTTGCCGGGGCCGATAACAGCATGGGGAGAGGGGCATGCACCCCCACTCCCCATTACAAATACATTGGCCCCGGGGGATGGGGTCCATGGGGCCTCTAGATGTGTAGATGAGTAGGCAGTGCATTCCCACACCTTTTATTGAATATCGGCCCCAGGGGTGGGGTAGAAGCTCAAGGAGGGACCCACAACCAATATCATCTTTATTTTGTATGTACCCTGGGGTATTGGATCACAAGGGTCTTTTCAGGTTCGGAAAGTGGGGCCTTACACCTTTCTCCCCTCTATAATAATGGTGGCCCTGGTGATGGGGAGCTCTGGGCCACCTAGAGGCTCAGGGAGGGGCCCTTGCACCACATACCTCTCCTGGGCCCTGGCCCACCATGTGTTTGAGAGGGGGGCTTTAAAAAAATATTTGCAGTTGATTTGCAGATCTGAAAATTTGGGGAAAAAACATATATACATATATATTGATATCATTGATATAAAATGTGTTTGTGTGCATGCATGTATATATAATCAAAATTATAAAAAAAGGATAAAGAATCCTCCCTTTTTAATTTTTTTTTATAGATGATTTGTAGCGCGCACAAACACTCAGGAGGGTCCTGGCGTGTAAATAGACTGAGGCCTAAAGAGTAAAGATTAATTAGATGGGTTAGTTGAAAAGGTGAGTTTTAAGTAACTTCTTAAAAATGTGGAAATCCTGTATGTGTCGCTGTTTGTCAGGAAGATTGTTCCATAAGATGAATACTTTTACCGAAAGCGACTTGCCCCCCATTCTAGTGCGACAAAACTGGGGAGTGGTCATCAATCGAAGAGAAGCAGAGCGCAAGGAGCGGCCGGGATTATAAAAAGCCACGCGCTTCTTGATATAAGATGGTCCCAAGTCGTGCAGGGCCCCTTGTGTCTGTAGGCCCAATAAATACATTCCTAATGCTTCTCATCCCCATTGGTTTGGACTTTAGGACCATGCAACTGACAGTAGTGCATGACACTATGTATGTACCAGCAGGAAGAGGAAATGGAAGGAGAGAAAGCAAGAGAAGGTCACTCCAGATTAAGCTGTAGTCATGGCGGAATGGTGGAAGACAAGCTCCACCAGAAGTTGAAGCAGAAAACCTGAATATAGGTGTATCCAGTGGCATTCTCATCCTTAAGAATGCTAATTATGTATTCATTCACTTAATATCATTTTCTGCCCTCTACACCTATGTTTCCAAAGATTTTCATAGTAACGTATTAAGGGGTGCATGATGAAACAACAACCACTAAAGATATGGTCCCAGAGCCAGCGCTTCTATAAGCTGAATTAAGATTTTAGGGAGCTGCCAAGTGACAGAGCACAATCACTGTAAAAGACCTGTAAAACTGTCTTTGTACCACGAGGAGTAGTCCAGCTGACACATTTCAATTTTGCCTGGAGCATTAAACTTCTTAGAACATAGGGAGCAAAGGTCCATCTAACCCAACTCCAAGGTGGCAGCATGGTCACTGACCTACGCCTAAGAGCTTGCAAGCAATTGCAATTTTGTGACCAGAATGTATAATGTGTTTGAGTCGGTGGTTTCCAGTGCTCCACACCAGCACTTTATTGTCAACACCAGCACTTATGACAGTCTAGCACATGGTGGTACTCTTTATCTAATTTGGAGATGAGCACAACAAAAGTTGCTCATTAATTCAGCGTACATCTAAAACTATGAACTACTTCCCAAGCCATTCTTATAGCTTCGGGAGCCTTGAATAGTCGGAATTGTCACACTTGTAGGACTGCTAAGTTAGTAGTTATTTTATTATTGTTGTTGCAGAGCTGGCAGGGGCAATGGGGGTGCAAGCAGCAATGTCCTCCTGACAGACGACATTGTCCTTAGGAGTCTGATAAGATGTCCTTCAACACACATCACAAACAGCACAAATAGCTAATGAGCACACTATTGCTGAATTGAGCACCATATTCTTCTCTTATTGTCTGCGCAACAGTACCCACTGGTGAAGAAACTTGCTCTAAACCTTATAATTTAATTTCTCATTATTGGCTCCTTTAGCCACACAGGAGTACCACAACACCAGGAGATAGATTACAAAAACTCTACACTGGTGCAGAAATAGAGCCAATACTCTTCTACATAATTGTGGCTGCGTGTGTGTTACGGACTGACTGTGCAATATTAAGTAAAAAAAAAAAAGACATGAAATCAAAGCAGAATTGACCTATCAGTCCTGGCACTGAATAGGACTACTTTTATTTAGGTGGATATGCACCTGTGCAAGAGCAAAAATACTGTTCCTCATAGGGAAGACAGTAGATTGCTTAAGAGGACTTTGCCACATACCGTAGGCTGTCGCAAAGGGAGCTGAATGTGAATGGCACTTGAACAGATCAATGGAAGAAAACAGCTGACTGAACGCCTCTCTATGGGTATATAAACATATATGCAGATGTTCAGAGTGGAATATGTTATTTATTACCCTTGCTGAGTGTGGGGAGTGGAAATTACTCACAAGATGTAAAGCCTTGTGTGGGTTATGATGCCTCTCCCCTTTCCTCCCAGAAAGTGCTTCCCTCTGAGTTGTTTCTGAAGTTTCCTACATGCCATTTACTTTCTGGAGTTCAGGACATAATTGTTGCCTTCCTACCCGCAGACCCTCAATGAGAAATATGCACATTAATTACCACATGGGTCTACCCAAATCAACAGTATTTTTAACACTTAGCAATAGTTTCGCTAATTACATCTTTCAGGGCAGAGGAAGTGTCCCAACTGACAAATGGAAAACCCACATTGTTGTGTCACATGGAGAGTTTGCTGTAAAGGTTTTAGGGGAAAAACATAATTGCTTATTTGCTTGCTTATTTGGGGTATACACCAATGAAACATTTGAGCATTAGCAAGGCTATGAAGTGAGCAGAGATTACTGACTTTACTGGACTGTTAAGGCATGTGAGAACATCGATCTAGTGGTACAGTGAGGAAAGAAACAATGAACTTGAATGCAGAAGGGTAAATACCAGTGACTCAAAATAATTAAGGAATTTCCCTCATCAGTTTTTTTCTGGGTGAGACAACATTAAAGTGACAGGTATGCCTGGATGAATTCTCCAAACTTACAGTGCTATAGGATTCAATTTATGTTTCACCGATGAGGTCCAACAAACCCAATCTGCTCTGGGGTTGCTTTTCTCAGCGAAGCAATCGGAAGGGCCAGGATGGGGTGAACTGTTTCCATTGGACCTCGACCAAGGCTGATTGATCTCCATAATTGTGTTTGCTGTCTGAAGTGTCCGGAAGAGCAAAAAATGGGCAGTAATACATCTCAAATAATTACAAATGGCGGAGATTAATTCAAGCATTCTGTCCATCACGTTTTATTTTTTTATCAGTCATAAAATAAGGACTGATTACAACTTTGGCAGTCCAGGGACCTCTTTGCCGTCGTTGGCGGGAACACCACCACTGAGTAGGCAGTCCGACCGTCCAATTTCAAACATGGCAGTCGGACCGCCACAAGACCGCTGCCACCGCCAGGATCCTGGATCCTGTGGCAGTGGGGAAGTTGAGGGATTGGAGGCGGTCCTGAGTCTGGCACCCTCATGCCAATTAGGAGTTGGATTTCCACCTACCTTTTCATGACCGGCACTCGCGATGAAAACGTTGTCAGAGAGGCAGGCGAGGGACCCCAAACAGGGCCCCTGGTGCTTTTGCCCATTGGGCATGGTGGCTGGGGGAACATGTTGTGCCCCCATGCCTGCACTATCATGCGAGCAGTGTGCCCATGCACGACACTGTGCAACAGTGCGCACACAACAGTGCGCACACAACAGTGCAGGTGCTGCTGTATGACGACATTGCCTTCAGGCCCACTCTGTGACCCGAACCATGCCAGTGCCTCAAGACCGCCGCTGTCACACCACCAGCCCAGTGGTTAACTCGTAATGTGCTAGCTGGGATGCCACCAGCTTGGCTGCATTCTCCCAACTGCCACACCGGTGGTCCGGCAGTCAGTCCCCCAAACTCGTAATCAGTCCCTAAAACGCGTGTTTAAAAAGTTGCCTCTCTTGTGTCAAGTACATGTAACATTTTAAACAGCTTCATATCATGTCAGAAGTAACAAGAAGATGCATAAAAATACCTTTTTGGTTGAATTAAATTGAGTAAAACTAGAAAGTAGAGACAACTTACCAAAGGCAGGTGATGAGTCTCCCCTAAAACACTGTTCATGAAAATAAAGCAAAACGATTCATTGTTAGTGCACCTCTGGGCCAACTGTTATTCACAAAAGTTGAATTTTACTGATACACCGTGAAACGTACTCATAATGAATCTTGTTCAGGTATACTGAATAATTCACCTCTTTTAATAAGAAATTCTGAAAATATATCCCTACATCAATTCTAAAGGAGTTCTTTGCGACCACATTGTGCAATAACTCGCATCGGAGCATGCTGAAATGTTTCAGATTATTGAACAGCAACTTTAGTAGCAGTCAAACCCTATAAGTTATGCAGAATGACCACACCTGGACAGAGGGGCCATAGCCTCAAAATCAATTGCAGATATTACCAACTTCATTTTATGTAGTTTGAAAATAACAGTATATGGGTTGAGGGTCAGCCGTGCCAGGATCTTCACCTTTAGATAGTTGTTTCACCCACAACTCATCTTCGAAGAAAAAGGCTTAACTCTTTGAGCTATGATCTTGCTAGTTGATCAACAGAGTGATCTGATGATGAGTAACCTCAAGGAACTCCGGTGAAGTCAAGATCTCTCTACATTCTGGTTAGCAGGGATCTTACTGTGTGGTTAGTCTGTTTCCTCCTCTATCCCAGTTTCATTTATCAAAACTAACCCTTCCAACGAGTTAGTGGAGAAAGATGCGGTTTATAGATGGCTTTGCGCCAATACCCTTCTACAATCTTCAAGACCAAGAGATTTTCGATTTTTTATAAATCACCAGTCAGTCTCTCTTAGATATTCCCTCAAACCAGAATGGTAAAGTTCGGTGAAGTTTTGTTCCACGTTTTCACTTCTCGTAATTAGCAAGGCAATACAGAGTTTTCTCTCTAAGCAATACTATTACACGTCATGTAGTTGTATTTGTCTGTATCATGCTGTGTTTTCTAACAGCAGCAAGAAACGTCAGTAAACATATGCTTAACAATGTCAATAACAACATACCATAACACAATAAAGAGACCAGAGATCTGTCTGAGCTGGTTTAATGCCATTACCAATCCTTATCCATTGGTGATGCTTCTATGTCCTTGAAAGTGAACATTGTCTTGATATGGATCCTGTCCCCTCCATCTGATTTCCATGTAGGAAAATCATAACCATCACTTTCAGGAGCATCATCAATCACAGAGAGTGGGCTGGTGAAGACAGGAGGCCATTACAAGGTGCAGGCATTGGACACATTACTCTGCAACAGTAAATTTTGTCTGTGAAGAAGTAAGAATAAAATTAGAAGATGACATTTTTGTTTCATTATATATACTCAGGTGTTTGTGTACAAGTGTACTAGGATGCAAGCTGGAGCTATGCCGATATGTGTTCCTGCTGCATGATCCTATGATTTTGCATCTGATTGCATAAAGGAACCGTTGTAGGCATGACAGAAGTCTAAATGAAACAGGATATCACTCATGCAGGTATTATTTGTGCCAGTCTTGTTTTGGAATATAGTGTTTGCTCACATGTTAAGAGGAATATGAAAGATTTCACATTATCGCCAGCTAAAATCTCAAAACAGCCTTGGTTACCTAAATCCTTCCTGACACTTGTATTTCACATGTCCCAGTGTTCCAGTGTTTTGTTGTGTCAATATATTTAAGCCCTTTTTGTTTTGTGTGGGATTGTGACACAACACACATGCATCCCTGGGTTACTTACCATGCCATGACACACTTTATATTGAACACATTTTTACCTGCACAATAACATTATATTCAATGTGTCATAACGTATTCATGATGTGACATTATTAGAAGCCAGTCCATATGTATGTCCATTGAAGTGATGCAGTATATATGATCTGTTAGGAATTGGGTTTTTGGTTGACTGGGGTTTGAACATTAGTCAAACAGCAACCACAATCCTTGTCAGGGTAAATGTCAAGCAGCCCTAAATTAACCTTTGCTCACCCTCTAGTACTTTGCATAGACCAGTCACGCTTAACTTAGAGGCGGTGTGTAAAGTATTTGTGCAATAAATGTACCACACCAAGTTCGAAAAATAGTTCAGACTTAAATAAATAAAACCAGACCAAAACTAAAAAAAAAACAATAAGTAGAACTTGAGATATTGTTTTTTAAAGGTTTTAACTGAAAACAATGCTAATAAACGTAAAGCTCCAATATGGGATATCTGGCTGCAACCAACTTTGAACACAGTCAAAGGTTCACACCAACTGCAATGGAGTGCGGGCTGGATGTGCGGGCTGGATATAAGCATCCAGTTAGGCCAGCTGAACAAAAGTACCTTAATCCGAGGATGTGGAGCATTGCGTTACATGGATTCAGGTCAAAGATGCCTCACAAAGCAGAGGCGGTGTGCCAGTTCCGAGATGCGGCAAGGCTGCAGTGCAAGATCCTGATGCGTCGGCGTTGAGGATCCTCTTGAAGAGACTTGAGATGCGAAGTTCCGTGTCAAGGGTGCTTTACTCAGATGAATCGATGCACCGGCTTTAATGAGCAGGCGTTTCGTCATCGAGTCTGCCTGCACTAGGAAAAGTGTTGCGCAGTGGCAGTACAGAAGGTGATGCGTCAGGCCACATCCATGCAGCAGCATCGATACGTTGGCTCCAATACATGTAGTAGCGGTGATGCATTGGTTCCGATCCCTGCCGTCGCAGCGTTGCATCAGTTCAACAGGGGATGCATCCGTTTTGCTGCAACAAAACACCATAGGCCCACTTCCAAGGATCCAGGACTGGGGTGGCACTACTTGGCAGTGAAGACTCACAGATGGCAGAGACCAGTTAAAGAGGCACAGTGGTTGGAAGTCTTTGATGTCCCTGAGGCTTCAGTTCAGAGGCCAGGCAGCTAACCCTTGGAGTCACATTGGGCTCAAGTGATGTAGGTCCAGTACTTCTTAAGCAGTCAAGAAGGAAGTAGGCCGCACAGCAAGGCAGGAGTCCAGCAATACAACAGTCCAGTAGAGTGACAGTCCTTCAGCAGCACAGCAGTCGTTCTTCCTGGTTGAGTTTTCACAGGTTCAGAAGTGTACTGAACTGGTGGTGTCAGAGGTCAAGTACTAATACCCAGCTTGGCCTTTGAAGTGGAGAAGACTTCAAAGTCAGGGCTTTGAAGTGCACAGGCTCCTGCATTTCAGGCCCTGGCTCCAGACTCACTACAGGAGTGTGTGCAGTCCTTTGTGTGGGGGCAGGACACAGCCTATTCAGGTGTATGTGAGGCTGGGTCCAGCTCCTCCCTCCCATACTCCGAGTATGGCCCATCAGGTCACACCTAGGCTCCCATTATGTATGGCAGTCTAGGGGGAACACACAAAGCCCAGCCGTCACCCACCTCAGACAAGTGACCAGAGACAGGCGGCAGGCACCAAATGGCTAAAGTCTAAAAATGATACAAACACACTTTGAAAGGGGGTCTGAGGCAATATTTAAAGACCTAGCCTGGACATTTGGCCCCAACAGAACAATTATACACACAGGTATCCAGGAGTCTGTACCTATAACTCTGAACAATACACCTACCTATACATACCAAACCAAATGTGCCCACCAGTTTCCAAAGTAGAAACTGCTATGCCGGAAAATGTTATTCAAATAGACGGATTCCCATCACTCACCCGTAGGTGACATGCTTCATCATCTAGGTCTCCTCATTGATGTCACAATCGTGACACTAAGGGCTGCAACCTTATCAGAGGGAAAAAGGAGCCCGAGGATGTTTTATCAAGGACACTATATGGATATTCAGATGAGAGCAACTACATTTTGTGGGAAAAATGCAGTGCATAAGAAAAGAAATGATAGTGAATTGAAATTGACCTATGAGAGACCGTATCTTTATTATTGCCTCGCACAAATCAAGCCTAAAAACAGTGCAAAAGCTACAGTCTATAACAAATAACTGTCTAGTGTTCGTAACTAAAGGGTCAACATGTTTCAGCACCTATGGACATTATTCTGTCCCATGCCTTCTTCAGGACCACTACTGTGTTGCTACTGCAATTGTGTACAAAACTATATTTAGTGAATTACAAATGTTCAAAAGTACATAAGAACAAATGCAACCGAATCACATGTACTTGGGCACATGTAGTACTTCCTCTGCAAGTCCCTGTCCTGTTCCCAGTTCTCAACCAGCCAATACTGCAGGACAGAGATAAATCCCACTCTGCTTCCTAGCACCCGTCGCCAACACCACCAAATAATTATAGTGAGGGCAGACTTGTACCATGGAAGAAGGTGGGGAACAAAACACAAATGTTCAGATTTCCTTGGACCAACTATCAGAGACCAGTAGACCCCCAAGACACCTGCAGAAGGTGAAGAGAAAAGAAGAAAAAAAACAAATTATACATCCATGTACATACGTGCTTGTATAGGCATAATAGGCATAATATGTAAGGTACCCACAAGTGATCTCTTACCCTCTATAATGGGTCCAAATGCTTCTTAGAAACTTCAGAGAACAATGTTAATATTAAAGTCTTGTGTAAGTCTCAATGTCGGTATCCTCCTGAAATTTCTTAGCGATGTCCATGTATACTATCACGGATATCCGATGGGAATCTTCTCCATAGATTTGTATACCAAAAAATAAGAAGGGGAAAAAACGCCAACAAAGATACAGCAAAAAAAAACCTTCTATATATTTATATGCACCTGAAGGGAAATGGGGTGCACCCGATTTTGGTCATAAAAATACCTGGTGGCTGGACAACCACAGCGTTGTCCAGAAAAGAAGAAGGGGAGAAGGGGAAATACCATGAATCACCCAGAGCAAACGCAGCCGCGTTACCCTTATGGTTGATTCTGCCGCGTATAGGATCCCCTATAACGGCGGCTAATGTGGTACACTAAAAAAAAAGAAAACACGGAACCAAGAGATAAAAAGCGAAACAAGAGATATCAAATACTTGACTTTTCCTGTCTTCAGTCTTCGGATAACGCCAGCAATTTTCCAATACTATTCCCGTAATCCAAGATGAAAGCAGCTTGCGAGCAATTCCAGAAACTGGAAGTCAGGCAATACGATCCCAACAGGAACCCAGAATGAATCCGGAAGCATAAGGAAAGACCTTCCGGGTCACAGGACCGGGTCAGAAACCAAACACTGACACAGTGGAAACAATGCGCTTTAAATCTATACCCAAACTCCGCCCAAATCAAGCACGTATAGCAGGAATACAGAAAGAAGGTAACTAAATCTACACTTATTCCCAACAGTCCCATACAGCTCACGGTTTCTATAACATAGTGAAAGGAATAGGAACAACCATCTTAGTACACATAAAAGTATACCTGGTCATTGAAAACTAGACAAATCGTACTGATGCTTAGTTTATCATATACAAACACCCAAAATGAGCCCCTGCACAATCGTCCTTACCCGACTTGCATGAGGAGGATACCTCACCTCACCTGACTGCGGCTCAGGGAACACGGAGGCACCGCTCTAAGGGACAGAAAATGGGGGGATACCACATGTGTTATGGCGTCCTACCAGTCCCAACATTCTAAAAAGCAATCAAAATGTAGCAGAAAGCACACATGCACACATATCACACAGAACTACACATCACTTTAGCCAAGTAACACTTTCATGTGGTCAATCAACCACTGACTAAACCAAGCAGGTCTGATAAATCTTCCATGGGCCAAAAGAAAGAAGGCTATAACTAACCACTTATATTTGACCTATTTCTTCTGTTAAGACAGTTGTCAACAACAGTACTGAACCATTGGATGTTGTTATCCCTACAAATATTGGCTACACTTCCATGGTCAGTGCTGTGCAGGTCTTGTTTTTGTAAAGTCAGCTTTTTAAAGGAAAATGATGATCCAATATCATATCCAATGGGAAAGATGTGATTGCCCATATATAACACACTCATGCACGCCTTATACCCACTACTCAAACAGTGATTCTAATCGTCTTCCTGTTACCTATAGTATCTCCCAGGGGAAATAACTATGGAGCCAGGGTTCGGATTAGATAAAGCGCTATTACAGGCCGAGCACACACATCGCTCATACCCCTTTTTTTTCCAAGTGGTGGGGGACGCGCATCTAGTCAAGTGATCTAATCGGTGTCTTAAACTCAAGTGCGAGCAACTAAAGACAGTCCTGCCAACATATAACATAGCATGCAGTTATCAAAAACAATCAACACAGGATGTACTCTCATCGCTGAGAACGCAGATAACCTGCTTACCTTTCCGTCGGTAACTCGGACGGTCTTCAAAGCTGTCTGGGGAGGTACCGACCGGTGGGGACACCATCTTTATATCGAGCGAAAGAGACCACTCTACTGCGCATGAGCGTCATTATGCGACTCAATGCGACGCGCCTTACATAGATTCATGGGAAATGTAGTCAGACTCCCTATCATGAGTCGTAAACCAGATGATATCTCGCCTAATGCTTAGTGTAGGCGATCTATTCAATCGCAAATATTGAATCTATTGGATGAGAATACAACTGTAAAACAGTGTGAATCAGGGGCTGTTCCATATCATATATTAGCGTGATCTACTGCGCATGCGTATCTCAGTGCAGCACGACTCACACTGCAGGGACTCATAAGGACAGTAGTCAGTCACCGCATAATGAGGTCTGGAACAAGTTTTTTGCCAGATACACTATATTTGCGATCTAATCAATCGTGGATTTAGATCTGTTAGTTACAGGAGAGCTATCAAAATGAAATAAGAGACATGCTCTGTTCCATGTCCTGCATTTGTGTGGTCTACTGTGCATGCGCACCATTGTGCAATGTTGCGCATCTTGGAGATTCATGGGACATGTGGTGAAGCGCTACAATGATATCTTGAGCAGATGATATTACCTAGTAGTGGTCATGAATCCAAATTAATTTATTAACAACAAAACTATAAAAATGGAGTGCTGATCATGGGCTACTTAGTGTGGCATGCTAACCCATCAGACCTCAAGCTTGTAATGAAACCTTATAGACATTTAAATGCCCTGATTGTAATGTAGAAAACGTCCTATTGTTGCCCATAGGATGTACACAGAGGCGGTAAAGGTATAGAACACCTTTAAAATGTTCAGTAAATTCCCTAATTCTGGGTTATCATACCTACACAAGTGAGTAGATCTATAAGAGCAAGATAAGCATACTTCTATCTGTCTACTGTCTTAATCATGTAATGTTTATCCAGAGTGGCTCATCATATCAACAAATGAGGCTACATCCTTATTAAAGATCTACCCATGGTACGGCATCATTCAGACCCCCTTTGTCGCTTTTACATTTAAACACCCACTTCTGTTCTAGTTTTAATGAAAGGAATTTGGAGATGTCAGTGACATGATCTGGGATGTATGGCTGTTCCATAATCGTCCATTTGAATTCATCTGGTTTGTTGTTAACCTCTAGGAAATAACTTGTGAGTTTAGTGGCCTGTTTCTTTCACCTCACTGTGCTTTTATGTTCCATTATCCTCAATTTTACTGTCCTTGTAGTCATGCCCACGTAATTCAATTTGCATGGGCATGTAATAAGGTATATGACCCTTTCGCTATTGCAGTTTGTAAATTTCTTAAGGGCCCAAGGTCTATCTGTGCCAATGTCAATAGTCTTAGATTTCTGTGTTTGAGAGCAAACCCCACATGACCCACATGGAAAATGGCCCTGAACTGCTGGGAGGTCCCACAGTCTACCCACATAGGGGTCGATTCCGATCCTGGTAAAAAAACGTCCGTACGATTCGTATCCGGAGCCCTCTCCGTACGAATCGTACCCGTCCGTCCTAGTCACGTAGTTCGATCCATATTTCATGAATCTGTCCGAATCGTCGCGATCTGTATGTATTGCAAGGCTGAAACCATGAACCGTACGACTCGTACACATGCTGTACCACCCGACGAGTACGATCTGGAACAGGGTATGAGGACGCGATTCGTACGGCCCACGTCAGGTAAGGGCGATTCGTACGGAAAAGCACACAATCACATACACACCGTACGGTCCGTACCCCCATGATCGCGGGGTACGGTGCATACCCCTGCGATCAAGGGGGGCCCGCATCTTACCCCTGCGAACATGGGGTACGGTCCGTACAATCCATGATCGCGGGGTATGGTGCGTACACCCCATGATCGCAGGGGTACGCACTGTACCCCTGCGATCATGGGGGGTATGCACCGTACCCGGGGGCGGCCATTCCGTATCTGTTTCGAGGCGAACTCTGCTTTTACGGCTGTTTTCGGCTCTCGTAGGAAAAGGGTCATACGGTGCGTACCCGACACGAATCGTACTTGCTGGGTCGGAAAAACCAGTCCAGCTCCTGGTACGAATCGTACTTCATCGTACGTATGGGGGACGTTGCAGGGTACGATTCGTATGGGAAAAACGCTCCGAATGTCTATTCGGAGCGGTTTTTCCCGTATCGGAATCGACCCCTATGTGTGCTTTATCTGTTTTGGGTCTTGTGTGGACCAAGACACTATCTACACAACTATGTGCCAGACAGTACCCCTGCCCCCCGATTGGTTCGTCGCTCGGTCAAGCGAGTAATGAACAACAACAGTTAAACCTTACTGGAGCCCTCTGAACCAAAAGGGGAGATATTTCAGTTAACATTTGTAAATACATTCAGCACTATGTTGAATGACATACAAAAGAGTGTCAGGAGACATTGGAAAATTTTGAACATCGGTAATGACCAAATCCCCCTACCTCTGATTTCCTTTAAGAGGAGCACCAATCTGCGTGGCCAGTTGTACATTGCAACCGTACCCCCTCATATACACCCCCCACCCCCAATGTCCGTGGGGGCCAGCAACGGGCCCCCGCAAGAGATTCCCGCATTGCCTTTCCGTGGCGGCAACACTGCCATGGAAAGGCATGTGTCCGCCCCATCATAATATAGATGGTGGTGTCTAACAGACACCGCCACTATACTAAACTCTTTTCTGGAGGAAAAGCGGCAGACAGTCTTTCCGTCCGCCGTGGTCCCCCGCAATAGTCATATGGCGGTTGGAAATGGGTGGCAGGCGGGGACGGATCTCAGGCTGATCGCCACCGCCATGCGGGCGGTGGTGATCTGCCTGACATCCTAATGACCCCCTGTGTGTCTTTCACACAGACAGATTGTGTGTTGTAAGAGAAAACAGAACAACACAAATGTACTGCAATTGAAACTGTTTTATAAACCTGGAGTTCAAACAAAGTGCGAGAGGGCTGTGGGTCTTTTAACCAGAAAGACTGTTTGTTTAACCCCTTCCATGCTCATGACGGAACGGTTCCGTCATGAGCATCGGTCGAGCTATGCTTATGACAGAATCGTTCCGTCATGACCACGCCCGTTTTAATTAGGGCTCAGCATCGGGGGGAATCGCGGCCGCACAGAAGGGGTTAAAAAGAAAAAGAACACAAATGTTCTGCATTTGGAGAACAATGTTTTTTGAGTTAAAGAGTTGCCTTGTTTTTTTAGCACAAAATATATATGATTTTGGCAGCTTCAACAGTAGAAGTTCCAGTATTAGCCATTTGAGAAATTAGGGGCATTACTGAGTTCATATGCTTGCATCATTTATCTTCTGTTATTCTTGCTGAATGTCTAGATATGCTTGAGTTATTCCTACCTTCTTTGAACAGATTATTACATGCTTTTATGATTTCAGTGTTTTGTAGTTTTTCAGTTATGAAATGCAGTCTTTCAATCATGGCTGTGTTTTCAGTTAGGACTTGCTTTAAAGTGATTATCTTTTTTTTTTTTTTTTATTGAGAAGTTTTTTTTCCCTTTTTTTTACATACAGGGCACAGCAAGTATTTACATGAAACAAGACATATCATATACTAAGAAATAAGGGGTAAAGAGAAAAGAAAAAGATAAAGAAAAGGAAAAAAAAAGAAAAAAACACAAGAAAGGGAAATAGAGAAGAGCACAGATTTTTAAAGTTCAAACAAGATTGCAAACTTTCCCCCCGGCTAGACAAGCATCAGCATACATAAATAGAAATTAGATAGTGCCATATATCTTAGCAAAATATATTATTCAAGCCTTTCAATCCATACTCTCTTCTTTCCAGCAAGTAATGGGATCCCAAATCTGTTTCCCAGTTTTCCTTCCCTTTTTCCCATTTCTTGCATAAATCTCAATCTCCAAGTTATATATTGATAGTAATTTAGCAAGCCATTGATGGAATGACGGTGATAAAGGATCCAGCCATACAGATGCAATACAGAGTCTCATAACTGACATAGCTAAGAATAAAAAAGATTCCCCTTCGCCCTGATGTTGACCCTCCTCTTCTTTTACCCCCAAAATAATTATTGAGGGGTTTAGGGGAATATTTATTCCTAATACTTGATTTAAGAAACCCTCTATGTCTTTTATGAGTGGCTGCAGGAGAGGACATGTTGCAAATACATGTATTAGGTCTGCCTCTGAGTTTCCATATCTAAAACAATTGGTTCCTGCTGTTCCACCCCATTGGGCTATCTTTGCAGGCGTATGGTATAAGTGGTTATCAGCCTTATTCATGAAGGCTAAATCGGCTCGCAAAGGGCCGGATTCTGAGAATCCGGCCCTTTGCGAGTGCGATTTTTGCATTTGGGATTCAGCATCCCAAATGCAAAAATCGGTAATTGCTAAATCGCTAAATTGCAAGGAATTACATTTAAGGAATCTCTATTTGAGAATCCTTAAATGCAATTCATGAAGCATTTGAAAATTGCGAAAATGCAATTTTGGGCCGCTATTTACCGAGAGGTCAGACCTCTCGGTAAATAGCAAAAACTTAGAAAAATGCTTTTAAAAGCATTTTTCTAAGTTGCATGTTGCACACACACATGTCCTTTGGACATGTGTGTGCGCAACACCTGTTTCAATTTGCATTTAAGGGGTGCTACAGGGTGTCCTTTGGACACCCCTGGCACCCTTTAAATCGCTATCTTATTTGCGAGTAGCAAATTGCTAATCGCAAATAAGGAATACTCCCCATGCATTCCTATGGGCCTTTTGGCCCATAGGAATGCATGGGGAGATATTCCTTATTTGCGATTAGCAATTAGCTAATTGCAAATAAGGAATCAGTGGGAATCGCAATTAATATTGCGATTCCTACATGATTACCGTTTTGCGAGTCTCAAATAGCGATTCCTTATGATTCGCTATTTGAGCCTCGCAAAACGGCCCGATCATGAATCAGGCTGATAGTGTTTTGTAGTGTTGCGCCTGAAGAGGCGCTGAACATAACAGTGTATACCCCATTTCCAAAGACATATAAAAGCTTTCCTCCCTGACTTCCAAGCTACCTTTCCATTTATTTGCCCATTTTTCGATATCGTCCTCTTTTGAATTTAATAACTCAGCATAGAATCTCTTTATGGTACAGTCCTCGCCTGCTTCAATCACTTCCCTGATTGCATTTTTACTAAATCCTGACGAGCCACCTTTTTTGCTATGTAAGAAACTCCTTATTTGTAAGTACTTAAAAAATTGTCTTTTATCCATTGCATACTTAGCTTGTAGTTCGGAAAACTGGTAGACCCCTTGCTGTCCCATAAGGTCTCCTATCCTTCTAATTCCTTTTCTTTCCCATTCTGCAAGTATAGTACCAGAAGCTACTTCCACAGGTAGGTTTGGATTTCCTTTCAGTCTAGTGTATGAGTTATACCGCCCAAGCCCGAACCTTTTAGTAAAAGCTTTCCAAACAGTGTAAGCCGCTAGGAGTGTTTTAAACCGTGTCCTTTTGAAATAACTGGATTCAGTATATTTTAGGAATACATTCTCTCTTCTGGGCCCAATAGCAAGCCATAGATTGCTAGTGATCCCAACTCATTCCAACCTTCAGATTCTCACCCCCCCACCAAACCAGCCATATTTTGCAGAGCTGCTGCCCTATAATAAAGCTTTAAATCTGGCAGTGCCCACCCACCCCTCTCCCGTGGTAGTGTCACAAATCTAAGTGCTCTCCTGGCTTTAAAGTGATTATCACTTGCTTTTATGATTTAATAGTTTTATATTTGTGTCTTTCAGTTATGATATGTGTTTTTTCACTTGTAGTTGTGTTTTCAATTTCGAAATGTAGTTTTTCAACAGTTTTTGTGTCTTTCAATTAAGTAAAGCAGTTTCTGTGCCTTCAGTTCAGCACATGAGTTATTGCTTCAACATGTATTTTTGAAATGCAATGTTTCACTAGTAGTGGTGTCTTTAGTTGAGAGATTCAGTTTTTGATATATGTATGGTAAACAGTCTAAATATCGAGTTTTTAATTTCAACCTACAATAATATCGAGTTGGAAATATCGTATGGACAGAATATCGAAATCAAGAATATCGACAACAAGAATATCGACCTGAAGGTAAGAAATATCATTTTTGTTAATATCGAAGTTGGTAATATAGATAGCAAAAATATCGATGTTTGCTAAAATTGATCCATCAGTATTCAGCCAAGCCCTGCGTTCCACCAGACCACCTCCTGCCAGAGATCTTGCAGTGGGGTTAGCTGGGTTCACAAGCTGGATCTCGAAAACTGTTGATATCACAGCTCCAGCTACCCAGCATAGACATTCTAGGGATTCCCCGTCTAATCCCTGGTTCACTCCTAAGCTGAGGTCACTGAAGCAGGAATGCAAGAAACTTGAGAGGCATGTTGAGAACCAAACAGAAAGCCTATTATACGGCCATTACACAGGCTAAAATCCATTACTATGGGAACAGAATTGACGCAGCCAAGAATAACTCTAAGGAAATCTTTTCTATATTTCAAAGTTTCCTGGCCCCAAAAGCACAAGCTAGCACAATTTCATCCTCAGACATATGGTGCGAAGATCTCTCCATTTTCTTTATGGAGAAAATCTGCACTATACAGGCATCCTTTACCACCATTAATAAAATCCAGGATGCCCTTCCGGCTGGAGGCACCCCTGTGGCCTCTCCTTTTCATTCGCTGGCCGCATTTACCCCCATAGACCTTCCTAGTTCCCTTAAAATGTTAAAGGGCCTGAAATCAGGATCCCCTGCGGACCCGTGCACAGCTAGACTTCTGGCCGACGTGGCAGATACTGTTAATCCCGAAGTCAACAGACTTATTACAATGTCCTTCACAGAAGCTCTTGTCCTGGTCGCATAGAAGCATGCCAAGATCCTCCCTCTCTTGAAAAAACCCTCTCTTGATCTGCTATGCCCGTCAAACTACAGACTGATCTCCCTTTTGCCCAGCCTGGCAAGGTCGGTGAGAAAGTGGTCACCAGACAGTTGACTGATTACATTGAAAGTTCAGGCCTTCTCCACCCGGCTTAATCAGGCTTTAGGGCCTCATTATTATTTATTTAACTTAAAAAGCGCACTACCACCAAAAAGGCATCCTGGCGCTATTGACTCACAACAAGAAGGGGCATGAAGCCAGAATCAGGGACCAGGCGACCAACTACATTTTGGGAAGAGCCAAGTTTTAAGTCTTCTTCTGAAGGCACACCAGTCACTAAGTTGTCTTAATTCCAAGGGGAGTTGGTTCCAAAGCTTAGCAGCCGCATAACCAAAAGTTTGTCCACCCGCCCTGACTTTCCTAACTCTTGGCATTGTCACCAATTTAGCCACAGAGAAGCAGAGACATATCGCAGGCCCATTAGGATGGCGGGCGGATCACCCCTGCCAGGCTGGCGGTAGCCACCGCCGGCCTGGCAGGGGCGATCCACCCGCCATCCTACCCGGAATGACCCCCGCCATATTAGTATGACGGGGTGGACCACGACGGACGGAAAGACCACTTTTCCACCCCGGTCGCCTTGCGGCCGGGCGGAAAAGGTTTAATATGGTGGTGGTGTCTATCAGACACCGCCAGCCATATTAGCATGGGCATTTTCCAATGCCTTTCCGTTGCGGCATTGCATGCGGAGACACCCGGCGGGGGCCCGTTGCGGGCCCCCAGGGATTCGGGGGGGAAGGGGTCACATGAGGGGTACCTTTGGTACCCCCCAGCATTGCAAAGTACATCGTGGCAGGCACCGTGCGGTGCCTGTCACGTTGTGCTTTGTAATGCACAACATGTATCTTTAGCATTGCGGCGGGCGGTGCTGTAAGCACCGCCCGCCGCAATGCTAAAGATACAGGATGCACCGCCCACTACGGCGGACACATCCTAATACCTCCAACAGGACCCCCGCCCTAATGGCGGGCGGTCCCTACACATGACAGGATGACGGGCGGACTTTGTCTGCCCGTCATCCTAATGGCCCCCCTTAGTACGGAATTGGCCCTGGTGGAAATCTCTGAAGCCATCAGAGATTGCCTGGGTGCCGGCAGGAGGGCTGCTTTGGTGCTGCTTGACTTTTTGGCAGCATTCAATATGGTTCCCCATGCTCTGCTGCTCTCCCGACTGGCGGAGATCGGTGTATCAGAATCCGCTTGGGGCTGGCTCCAATCCTTTTTGGATGATTGGACATAAGAGATATGGCTCCCACCGTTTTCCTCATCACCGAAGAAAGTGACCACTGGGGTTCCACAAGGCTCTTCTCTGAGTCCTCTTCTTTTTAATATTTACGTTACACCTCTGGTCCAGTTGGCGAATGACTTGGGAGCATAGATAATCGCTTATGCCGATGACATACAGCTCCTGTTCACATGGAGGAAAAACGAAGTATCTACTTCGGCCGCCAAACGCTGTCTGTCCACAGTCTTCCACTGGCTGGCAGGGGCTGAATTGAAATGTAATGAGGAGAAATCGGAAATTCTTATTCAGCAACTTTTCTGCCCGGTTTAGGGAATCACTTTGGCCCTCCGACTCTGCATTACCTTTGTTCTCAGGGCACGAGGTTAAGAATTTAGGGGTTTGGTTCGAGGAGAATCTCCGATTCTAATCCCAGGTCAAGAAGCTGGCAGCGACCTGCTTCGGTCTCCTAAAGTCCCTCAGGAAGTTTCTTCCCCTTCTTCCCTAGGTGGCTAAGGAGTCAGTGATTCAAGCCCTTATTCTTTGTCGGCTAGACTACGCCAACGCTCTATATGCTGGCATCCCAAGCTACCTATTAAATAAAATGCAAGTGGTGCAGAACGAGGCGGCGAGGATGCTCGTGAATGTTTCTGCCAGATGTAGCGTGAGACTACACCTTCGCGCCTTACACTGGTTGCCCATGGAGAGAGGGTAAGATTTAAGATCCTTGTATTGCCCACCGTGCTCTTCATGCCACTGGGCTTGGATACCTTCAGAAACGGTTTTCCTTTTACACCCCTGCAAGAGAACTGCGTTCTTCCACACAACTCCTGGCCCAAATCCCACATTTCCACCTGCAAAGATCAGGCGGCAGCTCTCTAGTTATGAAGGGCCCTCTGGCCAGGAATGATCGGCCCTTTGCGCTCTGAGGCATTCAGGATCCGAATCTTTTCAAGAAGAATCTGAAAGCGCATTTGTTCCCCTAATCTTGGCTCTTGGCGTTTTGTCTCTCTCTCAAGGTTCAGGCCGGGACACTCTTGCAGTATCTGTGCGCGTTACAATTTCTAAATAACATAACATAACATGACATCGATGTTGTTAATATCAATATTTATATTAGTGTTGTGTATTTTATTATGTATTTTATATGTTTGTGTTTGTATTTTTTGTTAATTATTGCATTCGTTTTAGAATATATGTATACATTTTTAGAAGCTAGTAATTCTTTTTAAGGTAAATTATGCGTTTTAGTACTGTAGCGGGTTGTGAGTTTATAGGGGAATAGGGTGGGAAGTCATTTAATTATATTAAATTAATTAAAAAAATTAGGAATTAGTAATTATTTTTAAGTAAATTGTGCGTTTTAGCTCTGTAGTGGGTAGTGGGTTTTAGGGGAATAGGGTGGGAAGTAATTTAATTGTAAGTAAGTAATTATTTATTTTCATTTATTGGTATTGATAATTAATTTAATGTTAAATAATTATTAATTGATAATTTATGTTTTAATAATTGGTAATTAATTTGTAGTACTTAGTAAAAAAAATAAAAAATTGGTAATTAATTTTTATTAATTGGGGATTATTTTTTATTAATTGGTAATGAATGTTTAATAATGTATTAATTGGTAATTAAATTAAGTGTATTAATGTATTATTGAAGTGTGTTGCGAGTTTATACTGCTTTACGGTGGGAAGTAATGTATTTGTAATTAAGTAATTATTTATTTTATTGTTGAGTGTTGATAATTAATGTATTGTTAAATAATTATGTATTGGTAATACCTTTTTAATATTTAATAATTGTATGTGTTGGAAACTAATTTATTGTTCATTAATTAATCATTGGAAATTAATTGTGATTAATTATTATTCATTGGTATTTATCAATAATTTATTGTTAATTAATTAGTAATTGCTAAATATTTTAATAATAGTTTTTGGGGATCGAAAATTAATTCCTTTTTATTCAATTATTATTTGGTAATTAATTGGTGATAATTATTATTTAATTGTATTGATCATCAATTTAATTGTTAAATAATTATTAATTGGTAATTAATATTGAGTAATTATTTATTGGTATTGTTATTTAATTTATTGCTATTTAATAATTAAATTATTATTGATTTAAAATAAATTATTTTAATTATTAGTAAGGTATTTTTACCCCTACGTTATCCAACACTTTCCCTACTGTTGCACTCTCTGGAGTTGGAATATTAATTTTTACCCATCCGCTATCCAACACTTTCCATACTGTTGCACTCACTGGAGTGGGAATAGTAATTTTTAACCCTCCGCTATCCATCACTTTCCCTACTGTTGCACTCACTGGAGTGCGAATAGTAATTTTTACCCCTCCTCTAACCAACACTTTCCCTAATGTTGCTGTCACTGAAGTTGGAATAGTAATTTTATTCTCTCCGCTATCAAATATTTTTTGTATCATTTTAGCTAATGTAGTGTATAATTAGTTGTAAAAAGATTTAAAAATATATATTTTTTAATGTGTTACATATATTTATTTAATGTGTATTTATATTATTGTTTTATGTGTATAGATGTATTTATAATTTATAAACAATGTATAAGTTATTAAAATGAATATTAATACTTATTGATGAGTAAGTATATATAGTATATATAGTATATATTATATGTATATGTTTAATGTATTTCTAAATTATATATATTACTTATAATTTGTAAGCATTTAAATTTTTTTTGCAATGTTTATTTTAATTTTATGTATTATTGACTTTATTTTACATAATTTATTTACTAAAAAATGATATTTGGAACAACGATATTTTTGACATCGATATTTTTTAAATCAATATTTTTTACTGATATTTTTGTACTTACCATAATGTACAAAGGATGTCGATAATCTTGTCTTCGATATTTTTGCTTTGCTATTTTTGTAGGTCGATATTGTGACATTCGATATTTTGTCAGTGATTCCCTTTCTGCTTGTCTGTTCAGGCAGGCAGAAAGGGACTTTGGGGGCCCATAGCGGGCCCCCAGGCATGGGACCTGGGGGCAACTATGGTGCCCCCCTACATATCCCTGCACCATGTGGCAGGCACCACATGGTGCAGGGATATGTAAATTGTCCCTTTTTGGCATTGGGACAGGTGCTGCAGCCAGCAGCTCCTGCCACAATGCAAAGCATAGGCAATACGACCCCTCGGCGGTGGTTGCATTGTAATTTGTACAGTGGGACTGCCACCTTGTAGGCGGGCGGTCCCAAATACAAAACGATGGCGACGGACATATTTAGAGTTATAATTTGTTTACTTAAAATTAAAAGACATGAAGAAGCTGATGAACAATTTTTAAAGTTGTACAACAGGAATGTTTTTTATTACAGTTTTAATAATTGTATTTCAAATTTACAAAAAACAGCAAGTTTATTTGTAATAATCTATTCATTTAATGTTTTAACTTTAGAATAAACATATACATTTACGGTCATTGAAGCATTGCGAGAAGATTGGAAGCAAGGAGGAACTGTGTTTAGGTCAGAACAATTTAATTTACTTTTTCAAACATATTGGTGTTTAAATTTATTGTAAGGAGAGATGGAGGGAGGTAGATAGATAAATATATATCCTAAAGAAATGTATATTATTTGGGTTATAACCAGTTTTACATCCCCATACAGATTGTGTTTCTATGCAAGCATCGAAACAGTGGTTTTACTTTCTACATAAGGTTAAAAAAGTTATCAAAATAGTTTTTTAGACCTGCTTGAATTAAAAGCAATATTTACATTTTTTTGCTGTTTTTTTATAATTCTTCCCTTTTGACAACCCCTTTGAAGATAAACGTATGGATTTATTTCCATTTTCTCTATTGATTTCTTTTTTGGAAATGCATATGTTTTGATTAAAAAAAAATAGGGTATTTTGCTTTTAGGATTACTTTATTTGTGGATTAATGAAGAATGGGGCGTGAAAGTGAACAAAAATGTATTGAATTTGTGTTCAGCTATATTTTAGTAATTGCCTTATTCATTTCTAATTCAAACTCAATTATTATTTTCTTAGGACTTTTATTCATTGTTTTAGATTTTACTACTGATAAAAATTCAGTGTAAATTGAGGATTGTTTGTCAGGAAGTAAGCCATTAACTAATAAGATGGTTGTGTTGTTAATGTTTACATGAAAAGTATACATGTGGGTGAATGGGTGGGGGAATTCATTTAAACGTTCCATCCATCCAAATTTCATTATTCTGCCGGGTTTCTCCTTTATGTACTGTACTGAAGATTAGTATTTGTTTTAGAGGGTACTCATTATTGTAGAGTTTGACAGGCTTGTTAGTAAAAGAAACCGTAATTTCAGGGGGAATGTAAATGTCAGAATAAGTTTGAGGATGCACTCTTTAGGGATTACTCATCTATTTTTGTCTTTGAACCATTCTTCTTAAACTTGGGTTGTGGATGTTTAATTAAACTTAAACTGTTCCATACTACTGGCAACATGCATGAGAATGTTATGGGTTACCTCCCTCGAAACAGAGCCACATGGTTTATTGGAGGTAACTGCAAATATCTTTATTTGTTGAATACTTTCCCTAACCTCAGTCTCCATTGCAGAGGCAAAGTTGTTATCCTCCACTGTGTCACCAAGAGTAATCGCTCTGCCTTTGTATTAGGCTGAAAAATATTTAACACATCTCCAATGACTCCTGGCCTCACTTAATCTCTCCTTACAATAAATGTAGCCACCATACTTTAACTGTCCAGGTAAGCGCTAGTGTAGGCGAGGCATCACTCGATACTCTGCTGCTGCTGCGCTTGTTGCTTAAAATAATTCCCAACTACTGCCATTGACCTGTGGACATTTATTGAATTGAAAAACCCATTTTAAACTGCGCTACATGCTCGGCGCTTGCAGCGCGGTCCTGTGCGCTTTTACTTGCGTATTTTTAAATAAGCTTTGGAATGTGCTCATGATTAGCGGGGCTTCTTAGGACACACTCCCATTTAATTTTTGGAAGTTGCACCGCTGTTTGGCGGCTCGTTAGTTGGGATTAGGCGCCATCTTGGGAGGGGAAGTGCCGGAAAGGGACGCCATCTTTGTTGGCGGTTTAGCTCTTGCTCTTGGAAAGCCATAGCACGATTGGGTGCTATTTAAACGTTCCCCGATGACGCGCAGCGGTAACGCGCAGCGGGCGCGCCATAGGCACGCCGGAGGCTCGCCAGAGGCGAGCCCATCTTTGCCCATCAGTGACCATCCGGGGCCCGGGGCCAGAACCCCTGGTCCAATCATGTCGTACTCCAGAGGTGAGCTAATGGAGCTCAACTGTGTTAAGTCTCAACCTGATCAGGGCTGTATGCAGGTGTTGGTTCGGGAGGGCTTGTTGAGTTCTCCTAGGAGTACCACAGCGCGGGTGCGTCCCGCCAAGGCTTATGCGTTAAATTTCGGTCTGCTGAACACGCGTTCTCTGCAGGGACACAAGCTGGAGGTCTTCTCATTATTGGAAGACGGAGAGCTGGATGCCCTTGCACTCACGGAAACGTGGCTGGAGGACTGTTCAGTGCCGGATTTAGTGGCGGCCCTACCAGACAATTATGTGGCACTCCACTTTAATAGGGAGGGAGCCAAAAAAGGAGGGGGAGTAGCTCTCCTCTATCAAGCACGTCTCCGCGCTGAAAGATTCTTATCAGAAACCTTGGGGGGCGCAGAGATTCTAGGAGTCAAACTCAGACAGGGGGCGGCGTGCGTGGTGTTCTTGGTGGTTTACCGCCCGCCTGGGGCTTTGCCGGATTTCCCTGTGCTGTTTACTAGACTGCTTCAGGATCTGCGGTCGAGATACGATAAAATGATTGTCGTCGGAGACTTTAATTACCATTGGGAGAAATCCCCTAAAGAAGGTCAAGCACTATTAATTGAGGAGGCAATTTCCTCCTTGGACTTTACTCAGCAGGTGAATGGACCGACTCATGAGAAGGGACATATGCTTGACCTAATCTGGACTACTATGCCAGTCCAGGACGCCACAGAGATCTTGCCATGCGTTTGGTCCGATCATTCGTTAATAAAACCTAAAATCCTTCTGAACGGCCATCCGCCCAAGTTGGGTGAAGGTTGGAAAATGGCCCGGAAATGGAGAAATCTTGATGGAGAGAGAATGAGGTCTTTCCTACAACAGTCTCCGCCGTTAAAGGAGCAGGACGACAACGTCGATGCCCTTTGCGGACATCTCTACCACAAACTGGGGAGAGCCATTGAGTTGGTGGCACCCCTTCGCAGGGTGAAGAAGGTGGATAGGGGAGCTGGGGCCCCTTGGTATAATGACTCCCTACGTGACATGAAACGTGGGGTGAGGAGGAAAGAACGTGCATGGCGGAAGGAGTATGACGCCACTGCCAAGAAAGACTATATGTCTTCCCTGGCGTCCTACAAATCAGCCATCCAAACCAGAAAGGCAGTCTTTTTCGAGGAGAGAATAGTGGCAGCTAGGAATCCACAGAAGGAAATCTTTCGGGTTTTGTCAGAACTCAGGACAAACAAAGAGCAAAGCACTGAGTTCACCCAACAGGATTGTCAGAAGTTCCAGGACTTCTTTGTGAGTAAGATCTCCGACATTCTGGGAGAAATCGCTGCAACTATACCCCTCAATTGTCCTAGCCCACCTGATTATACTGTTCCGCCAGTTCTCGCTCCGTTAGCCGAGTTCCCTTTAATTGTAAAGCAGGAACTGACCAAGATTACGGACTGAGTTAAATCCGGTTCATTGGTGGATCCATGCCCGCCTGAAGTATTCAAGCTAGCATTACCGGGCATCGAAGAAGTCTTGCACTTACTGAATACTTCTCTTTACACAGGACAGGTCCCTCTAGCATTTAAAGAGGCTCGACTGATCCCTTTGTTAAAAAAACCTGGATCGGACACAAAGTGTCTAAAGAACTTCCGTCCTATCTCCCAATTGCCTTTTCTGGCTAAGGTAATTGAGCAGCATGTGTTGGTATCACTCTCAAAACATCTAGAAAGTAACAACCTGCTGGAGGCCAATCAGGCAGGGTTCCGTGCTAACCATAGCACGGAACTAGTCATGCTATCAATTCTGGATGAATTGAGGAGCCGGGCAGATACAAAAACACCTAGCGCCCTGGTACTACTAGATCTCTCCGCGGTTGAGGTCTTTTGGTATCAGGGGCACAGCCCTGGCATGGCTTGCATCATTTCTGCAGGGCAGGACACAAAGAGTTCAACTGGGGACCTGCTTTCCACCTCCGCGCCTATTACTTGCGGGGTCCCACAGGGGTCTGCTTTGTCACCCCTACTCTTCAACATCTATTTGCAGCCATTGATTGCACTCCTGAACAGGATGGACTGCCTAGTTTATAACTACGCTGACGACACCCAGATTATCATCCGGTTAGATGAAGGTCCAGGAGCGTCTACCAGGCTACAGGACATACTTAAAGCCACGGTTAATTGGATGTCTAAAAACTCCCTAAAAATTAACCCGGACAAGACGGAAGTGTTGCCCATTTCCATCACGGGCAACCCCTGGAACGAGAAATTCTGGCCTGCAGAGCTGGGTGTACCACCGAAGCCAGCGGTTGCAGTTAAAAGTCTGGGTCTGTACATGGATGGAAAACTATCCATGGAAAAACAGGTCACGTCTGTAGTAGGAACCTGCATTGGCTTAATGCGGCAATTGAGAAAAATATCGGCATTGCTATCGTTTTCCACCTTGAAACATGTGGTTTCAGCTATAATCTTGGCCAGACTGGATTACGGAAACTCTCTGTACATAGGGCTACCCCAGCGGTTGCTGGATAAGCTACAGGGGGTCATGAACGACGCAGCCAGGCTGATCTACAAGAAACCCAGGATGACCCACTCATCCCCTCTGATGCAGGAGCTTCATTGGCTCCCAATTCGGCAGAGAATAGCTTTCAAGGGACTGTGTATAGTACATAAGACGCTGTACGGGAATGCACCAAAATACCTAAAGTCCAGAATTTCCCTCTATACGCCGAGCAGGACTTTACGTTCATCAGATGCTACTCTCTTATCCCAACCCCGGTTTAAATTGGCCACGGTAGGGGGACGTGCCTTTTCTAAAACACTCCCAGCTCTGTGGAATAAACTGACCCCAGATCTAAGGAAGGAGCGCAATTTGCTAACTTTCAGGAAAAAGCTAAAAACTGTTTTATTTAAACAAGCATGGAGCAGCCACTAGGTTACTGCCAAGATCAAGTAATATGCTGAGCCTTACTAGGTAATTTGGACAATCAGCGCTTAGAGGCCCCGGTGGTTATAACGCGCTATACAAATTAAATAAATAAAAATAAATAATAAATAAACAGTCTATTGCCATGTTTCAATTTTATATAACTGGCTTGCCTTGTGTTTTCCTTTTTAAATCATCTACAAAAGAAACAGAAACAAGTACATGAGTTAAATGTAATGATGTTGAGGTTTATTTTCTTCTTCGTAATTAGTCCTGCTAAGAAACAGGAAAAGAGGAAATTAAATCTGTGTTAGTTCTGTGAAAAGAAACTTATTATTGTTGCATATTTATTTTTAATGTTAAAACTTTGATCTGGTGATTTAGTTTTTCTTCCTTCGTCATCAAAAATGTGTAGATGATATTTTTGGATTGCAAGAGGTTTTCAGGCCTGCTGTGGTTTTTGATTCTTTTGTTGTGTCTCTAAGACCTTCAGACCCTCATGTGTGCTCTACAAATCCTTGATTAATTGATTGAAGGTTAGAAAGAACATTTTAAAATATTTTCTGCTTTTCATGTCTTTCTGAATTATGTGTGCTTACTATTGACTTTTGAATTACTTACTTTTCTCTTACTGATTTTTTTAAAGTGCTGCTCAATGATTTTGCTGACTTTCTTTTTGGTTTGTGAGAATTTTTATATCTTTAAATGCTTTGTAGTTTGCTTTTATGATCTAAGAAAAAAAAGTTAAATGTCCACTCTTTCCACTTTCCAGCACCTCTCCTGAAGTAAGTATTTGGCAGAGTTAGAATAGTAATTTTGCTCCCCAGCACCTGTCCAGCACATTGCCGGAGGCAAGTTGTTGGCTGAGTCAGAATAGTAATTTTGCCCTCCAGTCCCTGTCCAGCACTTTCCCTGAGGTAAGTACTTGGCAGAGTTAGAACAGCAATTTTGACCCCAAGGCACTGTCCAGCACCTTCCCTGAAGTAAATACTTGGTGGCGTTATAATAGTAAATTGGCACCCAGCCACTGTCCAGCACCATTGAGGTAAGCAATTGGTGGAGTTAGAATGGTATTTTTTACCTGCAGCCACTATTCAGCACCTTCCCTGAGGTAAGCACTTGGCGAAGTTAGAATGGCAATTTTGCCCCCCCCGCCACTGTCCTGCACCTGCCCTGAGGTAAGTTCTTGGCGGAGTTAGAATGAATATTTTGCCCCTGAGGTATCATCCAGAACCTTCCCTGAGGTACATACTTAATGGAGTTAGAACAGTAATTTTGCACCCCAGCCACTGTTCAGAACCTTTCCTGAGGTAAGTAATTGGCTGAGTTAGAATTGTAATAAAGCGCCCTAGTTTCCCTCAGTCACTGTCCAGCACTTTCGCTGGGTTAAGTACTTGCCATCGATAGAATAGTATGTTTGCCCCACACACTGTCTTGGACCTTTCCCGAGGATCCTGCAGATTTTTTGTTTTTTTAAATAAAAATTATCATTTTTAGTCTTGAAGAAATATTTTTATTAAATTGCAAAAAAAAACAAAGTTTGTTTTTTAACTTACGTTAATGTTTAATTTGAAAAATTTCAGAAACTCAGTGTGGTAACAAGCTTAACAATGTCTGAAAAAGTAAGTACAATTTTTTTAATTAATGGTTCTATGATATACCTTGTATTTTCTAATCATATTAGGTGCCTGATGACGAGTTTGACGGCCTCTAGACCACCAAACCCCCAGTGGCCACCGTGACCTCGACGGTCCGACCACAGTATTACGAGTGTGGCGGTCGGACTGCAACCACCCCAATACAAGACCGCCGCCACCGCCAGGATCCTGGATCCCAAAGCAGTGGTGGGGTGTAGGCTATGAATGGAGGTGGTGTAAAAGCCAGCACCACCGTCCATATCATGAGTTGCTTTTCCAACAGATTTTTTGTGGTAAGGATACCGCCATGATAAGACTGGTTGAAAGGCAAGGAGAGGGCCCCACACAGGGCCACTATGCGTTTTTACCAATGGGGCATTGTGACTGTGTGGCACAAGGTGTGCCCCCCCCATGCCTGCACTGTCATGTGCACTTCAAGGTGCATGGTAACAGTGCATGCACCACAGTGCAAGCACTGCAGTGCAGCACCACTGGCGTCCAGCTCATTCTGTGAGCTGTAGAATGCCACCTCTGCAAGACTGCCACCAGCACACTGCCGGCCTAACAGCCAACTCATAATATGGCGGCACTGCAGTGCCCTGGAGGCCACGAATGGGCAGTCCAATTGCCAAACTTGTAATCAGGTCCTAAATGTCTAAGTTATACTTTCTTAGATAGGTAGATGGCAATGTTTTGTCCTGTGCCTGAACAACTCTACGGTTCACTCTGGTGTGTGTGGGAGTGTACCATGGTGGACACCTGTTTTTATATGTTTTTTAAGAGTATACTATAATTTATATTAAGATAAGTGTTGAAAACTATTTTTTTTTATGGACCAAAACATGACTAAAGGTATAATAAATTTTGTGGTGAAATGTTATGTGTTTTTGACGTTATTCACAGAATTTGTCAGCCATCTTGGTTGGGGACAGGGTGTTTGCTTATGTAGAAATTAAAGAAAGTCAGATTTTGTAAAGTATGAATAGGGTTTACTCTTGAAGATGTTGCTCCGTGTTGTGATGTGTTGCTTTCCTTTATATTTATTTCTGGAAATATTTGTGAAAGATTGCGATATTTTGCACTCTATTGAGTTGCTCTATACTGAGATTTAAGGAATGTGCGTACTGTTGCATTGTTTTACATTGTAGTGTCATCTAGGAAAAACATGCAGAGGGTTGCGATGTATTGTGTTGACTCTCATATGTGTTGTTGTATTTTGTTGCGTGGAGATGCACATCACATAACTTTTTTCATGAAAATATGATATCCCACATTATAATTATATCATCTTAGTAAATATTATTTAACTTTTTTAAATTCATATTTAGGGCTTTACTACGTAGACCGCTGATCCCATGGTGGAGGTTCGAAGGCGGTTGGGGACAGTTGTGTCAGTGGTTCGACCGCCGTATTACAAGTGCGACACTTGGACTGTTTTGGGACCGCCACAATCCCAAAGGAACCATATTCCATAGTAGAGGTGCATCAATATGCTTAGCGTTACCGCCAAGCATATTCTGAGTTTCCCCTCCACCAGCCTTTTCATGGCGGTGAGCCTGCCATGAAAAGGCTGGTGGTGGGGAAACAAAAGGGGCTCGGCAGGGCCCCATACACTGGGATGCATGCAAGGGGGCACATGGTGTACCCCCTGTGTGCATGCACACCCAGTTCCTGCACTGCATGGACTAAACAGACCATGCCAATGAGGAACTTGCTTTTGCATCCCCATTCCAGTGTCTTTTTTAAAGGCACTGCCGTGAGAACACCAAAGGCCCGCCCACCAGACCAGGAAAAAACTCTTAATCTGGTGAGTAGGCGGTGATTGACACCACTAAAGTCGTAATTAACCCCTTATTACCATTGATTTGTATTTTAAAAAGTTGTATGGTAAAGATTTGTGAGTTAATAGCCTGCCTAGTATCGGTATGCATGATAATGGCTCATATAATGTATTTTTATGTATCTTTGGGGTAAAGACATGCGTGTTAAAGGCGTGTGTGGTAATGGATTATATGCATGGCAATGACAGCGTGGTAAAGGCATTTGTGGGACAGACATCTGTTGTAACATACACACTTCGGAAGTGTATGTTTGAACATCTGCTAACACAAGGGTCAGGAGTATGGCAAGTTTAGGAGATAACTGTTATGGTGGTCTGCCGAACACATGGCACTGCTTGTTATTTATTCATGCTTTACAACCTGTAATGATAAAGAGGGATAATATGGAAATACTTTAATTATTTGCGAGTAACACTCATTATACTTTACACTTCAAAATCACAACACCCCCGAAAGTCTGTCTCTTTTTTTTATTTAAAAACTTTATTAGGAATTTTAATTAAAATAAAATATACCAAACCACTTGTGATATTACAATTCTCTAGTTACAATATTACAAAATAATGTGATTACAATGCATCCTCTTCCTAAATAACATAAAAATAAATGCAATATTATAAGTAACTGTAAGCAACTAGGTTACATATAATACCTATAAGCATGTAACCTTTGCATAACTTAGAAGAGAAAAAGAAACAGGTAGATAAAAGAGAGAAAATATGAAAAACAACCATTTGTAGATTATTTGAAACTAAATTGGCTTAATTAAATGATGCACTAATATAACGAAATAAATACTTATAAAAGTGCATGCATAAATAAGATATTAAGCACAAACATTATGCATGCATTTAAAGTGGTTCAGTACCCGCACCATCATTACTGGTTATAGGAACATACTCCCAGGAATATCTTCATAAATTTGAGATAACAGGAGACTACAATATACTTCTTTTGCCACATATCTTCGACAAGGTTTCAACCCTAAGTCTATTTTATGATTGTAACATAAAGCATTTGACCATTTCTTGTAAGAAATATTTAAGTATCCTCCCAGCTTTTTGTAACTTATCGGAATGCTATTGCTACAAACAAATTCACCATCCTGCATTTTCTAGGGAACTTCCCTATTCCAATACTAAACTTCCTCCAAAATAGTTTGCATTGTGACATTACCTTTTGTCATTTGAATATGAATATTTGCCTTCCAAACTGATTCAGAATGTATGTACCTTCATATGCTGAGTAACAGGACCAATTACGAACTTTTATCAGCACTTATCAAGTTAACTAAGGTTTCATGGGGGGCGCTAGAGGGCGCCGGACAAGATGGCCGCACTTGCGTGAGGCTCTGTCGAGACCATCTGAAATTCGCCCATTAATCCTGCTATCTCCAATAACTGCACCCTGTACTTACGCTGAGGGAGCCCCGCTACCATCGGGGGCTCGCTGGGACCTTTTTTTCCGACATCCGAGGCCGCACTGGGCGCCCTTGGGGCCGAGCCGCTCTGAGCCGGGATCCCGCTGGCTAAGAATTCGCGCCTCGTGGAGGAGCCATACCGCTGCTGGCCGGGCTGAGCACTCCGCTGAATCCTGCGGCTGTTGCCCTGTAGGCGTGGAGACCGGGACCTGTGGAGTCGAGGTAGCGGCAGAAACGGCCTGCGACATATCCCCGGAGCGGCGCCAAAACAACGAACGGCCTGGACCCGGCCCTGCTGGTGTCGGTGAGTGGGGCGGGGCGCTACGCGAGTCCGGGGCTGCGGAGGTGGCGCCGGGCCTAGCTAGGCCGCGCCGCGCGAGCTGAGTCTGGCGGGGGCAGGGTGAGGGGGTCTGCGGAGTGGTGGAGCGGCGCAGTTGTGGCTCTGAGAGTAGCGGCCAATCACCCTGGGATATATCTGCACATTGCCCCGATCGCTACTATTCTGCTGAAATGCATCGTTATGCTGGATGCCTGGCGACCTGCAGCGTGCCCGCCATATTGTGGCTTTGATCTCTGGACACAGTGACAATCGAGGCCCGATAGGTGTGTTATGACCAGCGACCACAGACTCGGATGAGGGGGCTGGCTGGAGGGGAATTCAGTGATTATGGTACTGGCCCTATGAACACTTTGCGGACACCGGCTCGCTGTGCCAAGGGGGAGCATTGAGAACACCTGAGATCGCCTAGGGGTGCTTTTTGCCGCCGAGCGCGGTGGAACTGCCTGTACTGTGGAAAGGTGCACTGCTGCGGGCTGGAACTGGCGAGGGACACCTAGTATATGCTCTAGAACCACTCTGAGAGCGTCGCCTGGCACATCTGCTCTGCAAGACTGCGCATTTGCCTGTGCTGTATTGTTCACCACCATGGGCAGACCGGAGAGGAACCAGCCGTAAATCACGTTTGAGGCAAAAAAAACTGCGCTCATGTCCTCCCAGGCACCCACTGACACTGACCAGGGGGGGCTATGGGGGGCGCCCCGAATTTGGAATCTACGTTGGTAGCCATGCAAAAAACCCTACAATCCATTGAAGGCACAACGGGATGATGAGGATGAGAGGCAGGATGAAGTCGCCTGAACTGTTTTGTATTGTTAACTGCGGCAGGAGCGCTGCTGCGGAGCACCGCGCTATGTCGCCCACACTGTCCTACATTTGGTTGTCATTGCCAGGTCATGAGGCCCACTGGTGCCTGAATTGCCTTGTACTAATAACATGAATGTTGTGGAGGGAGGGACACGCTGGCGGGTGATGTCTCCACGATTGCTGTTGAATTACGATTGGCTGGGTTCTTTCTCCAGTGAGCATAGTAGAGAGCTTGGCTGGGGATCGTTGGGTCTGGAGAGACTCACGCAAGTGCTGCACTGCATGTTAGTAACGCTTTCAGCTACACATATTGCTCTATTGGTTGTGAACACATCAGGGGCGCTCCTGGCAATGTACTGAAGTTTGATAGTTCATTACTGGATGTCATGATCACAGGATCAGGGCTGCAGGGTTGGAGATGTCATTATTGAGTATGGCCTACACTCTCGTCAATTCCTGGCGGGAGAGGTGTGCCGCTACGCCCCCCAATATGGGAGATCCCCACACACTGTTGTTTGAATCGTTGGGGGTTGTGAAAGGGGGGGGTTTGGGATGGCTTTGGCAAATTGGGAACGCTGAAGTGGGTGGTGGGATGGGGGATGGGGCTTTGGGGGTTGTTGGGAGATTGTTCTCTTTCCTGGTCCGGGATGTGGGATCTGAGATGCTGGTGGACTGTGTTCGAAACTTCTGGTTGGGATTCGGCCTTTGCTGCAGAGGAATTCATGTCAATTCCGGGTTGAGGGGTGCAGTGGGTTGGTCTCTAGGGTGGGAGCGGGGACAGATCTATTGGCTTATGGGAGGCTTGAAGAATTGGCGATATGAACAGGGGGGGTAAAATCACGTGTGTTACTTGGAATGTGCGGGGTCTCAATAGGCCGCAAAAGACTAGACAAATGCTTGCTTTTTTGAATAGGCATGGTGCACAGGTAGTATTCCTTCAAGAAACACACCTTCAGGGTAAGGCGGCTGAAATGGTGGGCAAACAATGGGCAGGGGTGCGACTGGCCACTAAGTACTCTTCCTACGCACGGGGGGTGATGATTCTGATAAAGAGAAATATTCCCTTCGAAGTGATACATGAAGAGATTGACCAGGAAGGTAGATATGTCATTGTACAGGGTAAATTGTGTGGTACGCTGATCACTCTTCTCAATGTATATGGTCCAAATGTCGATGATCCTGATTTCCATGTTACACTCTGGAACAAAATCTATCTGCTCGCACCGTCGGCTATCCTTTGTGGGGGGGACTGGAATGTCACGCTGGATTCAGATTTGGACAAGAAACAAGACAGACCTACTGTGCGCAAGAAAGCGGTGGATGCGGTGTGCGAGGGTATGAATGGGCTACAACTGCTGGATGTATGGAGATTACGCAATCCGACCAAGCGGGCAGGTACTTGTTACACATCAGCACACGATACATGGTCTAGATTGGATTACTGGCTGGCGACTCGGGATGTTAGTGGTTGGGTGGTGGGTGCTGAACATCTGCCTCGCACTATTTTTGATCATGCGCCTGTTACCCTGGTACTGCAGATCCCAACGCATGCTCCAGCTCCTTTCACCTGGCGACTATCTCCAGGGGTGCTGACTGATCAGGTGTTGTCTGAGCGACTGAGACAGATAATTGAGGAGTTTTTCGTGAAAAATGTAGGATCCGTTGACAATATGAGTACGGTGTGGGAGGCCTTCAAGGTGACGGTGAGAGGTGCGTGTATAGGTCTAAGATCAGGGGTGCTCACGTCTATCAGGGACTCCATGACCAGGTTGGAAAGAGAGTTGTTGTCCCTCGAGCGGCGACTGGAAGGGGGTGCGGAGGGCACGATACTTGCAGACATTAGATCAAAAGTCACTGAATACAACGAGTTGGCGGAGCAGGAGGTGAAATTCCTGTCCAAACATGCTACAGCTAGATACTATGGCGAAGGGGGCAGACCAGGGAAGGGACTTGCGGATCGCATCAAGGATCCATGGGCACGACACTGCACGGTGCAAGAGATTGAAGATCAAGGGGAAGTGGTGACTAACACAGAGGGTATCTTAGCCTGCTTCTCGAAACATTATGCGCAACTCTATGAGCACAGGGACACGGCTGACGAGGAGGAAGTGAATCAGTATTTAGAGGGCGTCGCCTTAGTATGGCTATCCAGAGGTCAGCAGGAATTCCTAATGCATCATATCACAGAAGCCGAATTCAGGGACGCAATCGCAGCTCTTCCGAATGGGAAGGCGGCTGGCACGGATGGTCTGCCCTCCGAATTTTATAAAACGTATGCGGACTTGCTGATTCCGCAACTGGCACAGGTCTTGGAGGAAGCGTTTGAGTGTGGACGACTTCCAGCGACTATGAGAGAGGCACTGTTGGTGGCGCTGCCTAAACCAGGGAAACCACCGAATAAGTGCGATTCATATCGTCCCCTTTCGCTTATGAACACCGATGTTAAAATAATTGCCAAAGTATTAGCTACGAGATTACGTTTACTTCTGCCAGTCATGGTACTGCCGGATCAATCAGGATTCATCCCCCTCAGATCCACTACACACAATCTAAGGGCACTTTTTGCGGTACTACACCTGCTTAAACCAGAACTGGCTGCAGCCGCAGTCATGCTTGACGCGGCCAAGGCCTTTGATTCGGTGGCGTGGAAATATATGTTGGCCGTCCTGCACCGGCTGGGGGTACCGCTCTTTTTCACATCACTTATTGCTCTCTTGTATACTGCGCCCACGGCGAGAGTTAGGGTCAACAGTCACGTGTCTTCCTCGTTCCCGATACAGAGGGGGACGAGGCAGGGCTGCCCTCTGTCGCCGTTGCTATTTGCCATCATGATGGAGCCTTTGGCCTGTATTTTGCGGCAGAGGTACGTGGAAGCGGCGTTGAAGTTCCCTCTCAGATCTTTGGCTGTGTCAATGTACGCGGACGACATGGTCCTATATGTTAGAGACCCGGTAATCCATCTTGAAAATATACTCCGCGAATTCATTAAGTTTGGTCGACACTCCGGACTATCTATAAATTGGGACAAATCCATAGTGCTACCGCTCACGGACGCGACTCACCAAATCCCGCTGGAATTCCCTCTGGAATGGGCGACGGAGTCGGTTCGATATCTAGGCATCTGGGTACATAGGGATTGTCAGGAAGTCATACGGGCTAACTATGGTGTTGCCATCTCTAAGTTGGAAGATCAGGTGGCGCGATGGACTCGTCTCCCTCTGACACTGGCTGATCGAATATCCTTAATTAAAATGGTAGTGCTGCCGAAATTTCTTTATCTTTTTGTGAATATTCCTGTCCCGTTGAAGTCGCATTTCTTTGCAAGGATGAGATCTCTCTTGATCTCACTCACCTGGGCCGGCAAGAAACCACGTGTGACTTGGGAGGTACTGATCAAGCCGTATGCACTAGGAGGGTTCGCCCTGCCGGACATGAAGCTATATTATCTCTGCGCACAAGCGCACTTCGCGAGTTACAGGTTGAATGCTCCACCATATACCCCGCATGTGGCGCTTGAGGCAAGTGCAGTTTTGCCATATCCGCTGAGGGCCATGATTGTTAACAAACACTCGGTATTTGAGAAGGGGGAGATTGATACTGTGCGAATCACGGCGACTGCCTGGGAGGACCTTGGTAGACGGGCTTCCAGATTGCCATTATATGCACCGGCTATGCCGCTACTTTACCACTCAGATGTTTCAGTATCCAGTGAGATCGGAGGATTACAGGTTCTGAAGGAAGCTGGAATACAATCCATGGGGGACCTCTTTCCAGGGGCGTCATTTCTCTCCTTACAGGCCATGACAGCACGCTCCACTAACACTGGTATGGCTACCTTTATCTATGCTCGTCTGCGGGCAGCAATAAGAGATTTGTTTCCAACGTACCCGGCAGAGCCGTTAACACTCGGGGCATTACAACTGCTTTACACAGCTAAAGACAGAACCAAATTGCTCTCTAAACTATATAAAGCTGCGCAGGAGGATGAGGGAGGGGGGGCGGTCTTGGCCAGAGCACGCTGGGATAAGAGCCTGCCAGAACCTCTGAGTGATGACGAATGGAATGAATGTTGTAACATGACTGGGGGGTATGTGATTAATGGCAACTTCCGCCTCCTGCACTATAAATTTCTGCATCAGTGGTATTACACGCCGGTCCAGCTGGTTAGATATGGGCTTCGGGCTACTGCTCAATGTGTCCGGTGTGGTGCTGACGATGCCGATTTTGTACACCTGGCCTGGGGATGTCCGCGTGTGTATGACTTCTGGAGGGATGTAACTGAGAGACTAACTGTCATGATATCAAATGAAGTCAAGCTGGATGTGCGCCTCTGTCTTTTGGGCATTGCTTCTGGTGTATCAGCACAATCGCGACGGCTTGTGGTACTGGCGCTACAATTGGCTAAGAGGAGAGTTGCTATAGGATGGGGAGGGAGGAGGGCACCTGATGTGCAGCTGTGGCTGAATGACATGGCCTACTGCAGGGACCAACTGCACTGTTACTATGAGGGACTGCCAGAGAAGTCTCGCCCGCAGGACGTGTGGGCTCCGTTTACGCTCTATGTGCTGTCTCTGGAAGATTCTGATAGTGAGAGGAGTGAGATCGCTGGTTTGTCGGGGGAGAACAGGAATCTGCTTGAATGCTGCCTAAATGCGTGAGAGACGTATGTTCTATGTAGGTTGTGTGAGCAGCAGTACCCTTTGGGATCTTCACATTTGACCTGGGAAATTGATGTGATCTAGCCACCTTCTGGTGTTTCGCAGTGATTTGGGTGTTATAAGAGAGACTGTGGGAAGATGCCTACCACATTCATGTACTTTCTGCTACCTGATGTACCGGCTGACTCTTGGATACTGTGCATATCAGACTTGGTATACTCACTAGGACCAGGATCGGGAGGATTGGGGGGGAGTTGGGGATGGTTGTCGTTTGACTTTGTTTCTGCAAAACTTGAAAAAGAGACCGAGATCACATAAGGGCTGTACGGCCGGAATCACTGGTGTGCTTTGAATATTGCATATAGAACATCTGTGGTGCCTTCATGGGCTAAGCTTTTTCTGAACCTGCGCTTGAGC
This sequence comes from Lissotriton vulgaris, assembly GCF_964263255.1. Lineage (NCBI taxonomy): Eukaryota > Metazoa > Chordata > Amphibia > Caudata > Salamandridae > Lissotriton > Lissotriton vulgaris. The sequence continues at coordinate 430,672,710 of NC_141685.1, read as the reverse complement.
CGATGTGCTGTGTTATTAAGCTTGTCTATATTGTGTGGTACACTGATTGCGGCCGGCCCTGTAAGTGGGTTGTAGGCACACCGCTGTGTATATGAATAATGTGCAATAAAGGTCTACCAAAAAAAAACAAAAAAAAACTAAGGTTTCATAATGCTGCCACACATAATAAGGAGGTTGGTTGGAAAATGTAGATATCTATACTCCAATTAGTGTATATAACCCCAAACGGTAGAATTTAACTATGACAAATCATTCAAGGAAAATTTTTTCAAACTCATATATAACACTTAAAAAAAAGGTCTCTTACATACTGTTCAAACATATATTTATTTCTTAGAAGGTGGTGTCTTGAAACTGACTTTAGTTGTAGTCCTGAATGTCCCCAACAGAAAATAGTCAAAAATAGTCATTTCAATACTAACAGTTTTCCTACGAGTTATCTTGACTCTAGCTTCATATGTTCAAATGTTATTGTACATTTTCAAACACCTGTTTCGTCCTTTTAAAGTGCATGCACGCCTAGGACTTCCTCAAGACTTTTTGCTGAACATTGTGATGCAACTATGAGAGAATTTTGAACACTTGTGAATCACCTCTGTTTCCTGTGAGAAACTGAATAATATATCGATTTCAGGCACAATTCCTTTTTCCCCTCCATGTCTCAGCATCAAAGGGGAAAAGAGAAGTGTACACTCATGTGACTCTACTGTATTTTTCTAGCAGCCCTCCTTCACTGATGACAGGAACATAGCTAGACAGGCTCAAGCATAGAAAATTGTCCACAGCATCCGAGCTCTGGGGGTAGGGGCCCCATGGGCAATGACAGAAATAATATAGCTTAGTATTGGGCAATGTACTCGAGCAAAGGTATAAGAGAGAATCCTTTGCCGCCAGTAAAATGGACATCACCTCCCCAGTAGAGGGGACAGATGAACTAGTACATGAGAGGTTGAGGTTGATTCTGGAACCCGAGTTCTGAATAGCTTTTAGTCTTTGAATGAGTTACTTGCTGATACCAGGGTAGAGCATGTTTCCGTACTCCCACTTGCTAGTGATGAGATTATATGTAATGGTTTGTGTGTGTTGCTTGGGAGACATATTAAGATTAGAAGATTTTCTTCAGTATCTCTAGGTTGTGGAAGGGAAGCAGGATGCTGTAACAGTGTTGACTTGCTCATTCATGCCAAGTTGCTGTCTGGGATGATCACGAGGGGGTAGGCGTGGGAACTAGTTTAGCCACCCACTAGGTAAAGTCCCATGATGATGTATTCTTGCCGAAGATCACAACTTCTGTATTGTTGTTGAGTTTGAGACAGGTGGTCTTCATCCAATTGATTCGGTCATGCAGGTGGATGCATTGTTTCTTGTGTTGGATGAGTTGCTTGTCATTGGCGAAGGAGAGTATGCTGATGTTGTGGGCCTGGTTGACAGTGGCCAGTGGGATCATGTAAGCTCTGAAGAGGATTGGGTTGAGAGACGTACTTTCTAGAATTCCACATGTGAGTTTATGGGCGTCCAAATAGTAAGAGGCCAGGCTGACTGCTTGTTTCCTTAATGTCAGGAAAGAGTAAATACAGAGGAGAGAGGATCCTTGGATTCCAATCCTGTGTAGGTGTCAGAAGAGGATGGGGTGGTAAACTACACCTTATGCTACTGAGAGGTCCAGGGGGTGAAGGCTGACATGTCTCCTCTGTCCAGGATCATGTGGATGTTGTCTGTTGCAGTGATAAGGGCCGTTTCTGTGCTGGGGTTAGATCGGAAGTTAGCCTCTCTGGTGTTGAGGAGTTGGTGGTTGCTGAGGTGGTCGTTTAGGTGTGTGATGATGAGTTCCTCTCAAACTTCTGTACCAGTATGGTAGCAGGAGATTGGTCTGTAGTTGATGAGTGTAGATTGGTGTACTGGGGGGTTCTTGAGAAGTGGAAGGTCAGTGGTGCGCTACCAGGCATCCAGGAAGGTAACAAAAGAGATGGAGAGATTGAGGATAAGTATGAGTGCTTTGCTGATGAGTTGGAGTCCTCGGATGATGAGGGAGATGGGTAGTCGAGTTGTGAGGTCAGGTTGAAGTTGCTGTATATGTTATCCTACTGCAGAAGAAGTCCAATAGTGTGTTGCAGAATTCCTGTGAGTGGGTAATGCTGGTGAAGGCAGCCACTCGTGATATGAAACCTTTCAAGATGGCAAGGATCAATTACTGCTGTTGGTGCTGGTGTCGATGCTGTCTGCAAGTTCAGTGTGCTTGGTGTCCTGGATCTGTTTGTGGAAGCATCTCAAGATGTATTTGAAGGTGATTGTTTCCATGATGTCTGTGATCTGTGCTCTAGTTGCTTGCAGTGACACTTTGTTATCCTGAGTTCTTCTGTGTACTAACTAGTTTGTGGTCTTGATTTTGTAGTTTGCTATGCTTAAGTAGAGTCAGGGTGTCGGCTCAGGCGCTGATCCAACTGTTGAAGTTGTTGATGGTTTCTGGCAGGCTGCTGATGTGTCTGACTGGTTTGTGAAAATGGTTGTGGTCCAGTTCTCCTCTGGGTTGTAGTTCCAGTTCCAGAGGGCTGATCCAGTGGTGGTTGGGTTGTGGTGGTGCAAGATGTGATTGCTGAAACTAATGAGGATGTGGTATGTCCAAATTACTGGTGCTGGCTTGTCGACGGCAATGTTGTTGAAGGGGATGGAAATCAAGTCCAGAAGGTGTCCGGCAGAGTGTGTGGGTTCAATCATGCATTGGGTGAGGCTAACATTTTACATGTTTCCTACAGGAGCTGTAGAGTTCTGGTTGGTGCAGTCTTCTAGGTGAAAGTTCAAGACTCCAAGAGGATAAAGGAACTGAAGTTGAGGATGAGCTGTGGCGCAATGGCGCTGGGGAAGTTGGTATGTGGTCCTAGTGGTCTGTAGATGACAGTTTCATTCAGAGTAAGTTGGCTGTCATATGAAGTTTTAACATGAGGTGATCCATGTTGCTGGTGGATTTGTCCGTGGAGGTGGATCAGCTGATGGTGTCCTTGAAGATGATGGTGACTCCACCACTAGGCTTGTGCTGAAAGTCCTGCCTACTGATCTTGTAGCCTGAGGGGATAGCTGTAGCAATATTGAGGGCTGTTGCCGGGTTCAGCCAAGTTTCCATGAGGAACAGCAGGTTTAGGGCATGGCCGTGAAGTAGGTCCCAAAACCCTCTGGTGTGTTTGGTGGCTGAGCAGGTGTTGAAGAGCATGCATGAGAGAGCGGAGTGCTGTGTATGGTGAATTGAATTCGTTCTTTATTGCTTGATGGAAAAAAATCATTGCAATTAAAACATTAACATCATGAATATAAGACACAGTTCCCTGTTTCTTTGAACAATGTACACCTGTACACAAAGAATGTTTCAATGGTTACATGCTGTACCAGAAAATCTGATACCATATATCAACATCTTTTATCAGGGTTGTACTGTAATCATAAATCTAATTCTATATGATGATTGCATTCCCAAGAATATGCAATATAAAATAAAAACATTATGTAGCATTGTGCAAACATACTATAAAGTGCCTAGGTGCGAGATATGTAAACATTATGAACCATTGTGCAAATGAGCAATATGGTGTCTCTATATGCTTCGATGCCTGTTGTCTGAAAATACCTGAGAGCAAAAGTTTAAACAATGCATGCGTTTGTGCAAATGGACAGAAATAACGGTGACCAAATTATCGAGTAGGAAAGTGTATATATAGGTAAGTAAAGATTTACTATTCTTAACTCTACATCTTTGTACCTTGAAGATATGTATCGTCAAGGCACATATATGTGGAGTTAAGTATAGTAAAACCTATGCTTACCTATATAAACTTAAGTTCATCAAATTGTGTAGTCAATAATCTGGTGAAATACTCCTGTCAACATATCATGTGGCCTCATTCTGTATTATTAAGCTACCAACATGCTTCACATGGATGCATGAATGCAGTGCATTTTGCTTGTATTGTCTAGTGTCTGTTTCTTTTGTCAGATCTCCAGCATGTATTACTTCACTTCCTTGCTTTACTAACAGCATGCGTTACTAGGATGTATGAATACACTGCTGTACCTCTATCATGTAAGATCTGGATGCACAAATATATTATTGCCCCATCTCCATTTATCAAATGAAGTCCTCAATGTATTTTTGTACCGCCAGTATGTATCACCTGAATGCACATAGTTCTTAGGTGGGTGGGTTGACATTTTGCCTCCATCATGCGCCCCCTTAATGCACAGAAGTATTAATTTAAGCATGTATCATACAGGTGCAATTAATTTAACCAATTACCAGTATTGCCATGGTGCTTAACATGCAGATTTGTGGTACTTGGAGCAACAGAATCCACATGTTCTTTACTGTACTTTTTTGACCTGCCAAAATCTACTGGACGATGAATTTATTTACCGAGTGTGTCAAAATCCTGGCAACTCGTAATCCCAGCCCCGATACAAACTGGGGTTTGCGCAGGTTTCAGAATGTACCGGGGAACTTGTAATCAGGTTTCATGTTAGTATACAGGGAAAAAGCAGAATAACTTATAAAAGTATAAAAAAGAACAAATGTGAATATGCGCAGGGTAAGATGGATGCAACGATAAAACGGGTTATTTATTATTTGCAGGAATAAAGGTTTTCCACTGTCCCTGCTTCTTTATGTGGGTGCCGCTTTGTATTTGCTGTAAATCTTTAGCAATATTGCACAGATAATTTGATTTCTTTCCACTGGCCCCATCTGTACATTAAAAGGTCATGACCTTTGCAATTTAATCTTTTAGAGTAACTATATTTTTTATGTTCCATTAGGTTAAAGCATTTAGCAATTTTTCTCCTTGAAGTGTTCTTTCAGTGTGGTCAAGATGCCCAATTGATCAGTGTATCTGTGACTGGCTTACAACATTAGTCATCAATTAGTGTTAAACTAGCGCTGAAATATATATCATTCATCTTGCTTGTTATAGTCTTGTTGTGAACGTTTCATCTTTAAGAAATCTTGATTTTTTTCAATCTGCCTGCTGTCTCTCCATTGTCTCTTTCACAGACATCTCCTTGAGGAACAATAAAAATTAGATTTGTTTGACCTGCACTCAGGGTTCGCTTAAGCAAGATGGATTTTAATTTCTCTGCTTGCTCTTCCAGACGGCTTTTATGCAACAGCCCAGACATTTACGCGCTGGCTGTGGGGTGGGGCGAGGCAGGGAGCTTGTAAAGCAGCTCTTAGAATTCAGCGCACATCCCTGAGCTCGTCTCCAGAGACACCGCTGGCTTCTGATCCAGGGCTCATTGCCACAGTTCCCCTTAACGAGAATTTGTTTTTTTATCATTTACATTCAGCGCTTATGACTGTGTTACAGTAACTCCAAAGTGACCTTAACAACTACAATGTTAATTGGTCTGCTAAAAGCATGCAAGCACCTTCCAAGCAAGAGAGGGTGTTTACTGAAGTCTGAGGGTACAGAGACACAGGTATTCTAGTTAAAGCTGTGGTTGCAGCATGAAGATGCTATTTGAATGCATGTGTTATGTTTTATCTCCAGTTCGAATGCAAATTACATCTCCAGCTTATATTGCTAGCATGCACTGGTATATTACCTACAACAGTGGTGTCCAAGACAAATCCAGGAGGGACAAATCTATGCCAGGTGTTCAGTAGCACCGACTACTATTATACTGCTACCCAACGTATCCTATGCATAGAACCTTTTATTGTCTTGTTTCCCTGTCAGGTTTCAGGGATACTGTATCTATATTTTGCTTGATATACATTAAATGTTTTGTTATGTACTGTATACCCATGTGTTTATGTTAGGAATTTTATACTATCATGGATCAGTATTGAACCTTATCTTATTTTCTTTCTTTGTATTTATGTAACTATGACACCTACCCTGTAAAGCACTCTGATACTCGCACGGGTCTGGTTCACGCTATATACAACTTTTAAATAAATAAATAAGTGCATGTATCTCACGTATAATAAGTAAGTGATCATTTATCGTTTCAGCTACTCTGAAAATATGGCATGGATCTGACTTTCCTGGACCTACGTTTGACACCTCTGATCCACAACACGTATCAATTGAATGCATGAATGTATTAACTGCAGCATGCATCACAAGTAAACCGGGCCAACACAACTTGTATTCAGTGCTAATGTAGATACATAGTGCCACGTACAAGGTAGTACATGGTTGGTAACTGTGCTAACCACTCACACACCAGTGTACACTCTTACATACTTGGTATGTGGCCCTCATTTAAGTTGGGGGTGCAAAATGGTGAAGTGCTTGCTAAAATGATTAATTGGCATGTGTTACAATACCTGTTGTAGTAATCATGTTGTTTTTTTAACTTGGTGACCTTTGGCAGCCTTTCTGGAATGGGACATGAAGATGCGATGGAAGGTTGTATGTGGATTGCTTGGGACAGACTTTAGGAGGAAACGCTCGGTGTGGAGGGTAGAGTAGTCCTTGTTTGAAAGGGTTGTTGTTGATAGCAGGCATCTGCTTTTTGTGTGCAGCTGTGATGGTAAAGGTTTTACCCATATGGTGCACGTTTATTGACAATAGGGTGCATGTTGGCGTGAGCCATGTTACAGTGATGAACAATGGATCCAGTTTGTGTCTTTGATTAGGCTGCTGTGGGTTGATGATAGATTTAAGGACCACTGGAAAGAATGCTAGTGTGGAGGAGGTGTAGGCTTCTGTGCAGCAGCGGGGAATGCAGATGGTGTATGGATTACCTGTGCTTGTCATACCACACGTATGTTACTTGGGGTGAGCATGGGGTGGGCTGTGGAGTGGAAAAGTACCTTGAAAATGTGAGGCAGTGATTCTTTACATAACAAGTCCAAATATGTAGTTACCACATGAGTTGCCTATTATTATCAGACTCGACGCCCTATGGGATATGCTAACCAATGGGGTTGGGGTAACCTTGACTGGACACATCAGGGGTTAGAAGGGATCCAAAAGTTAGCTGATAGGACCAGGCAGGGATTGGGATTCATGAAGAAGTGGGAATTTGTTGCCACATCATTAGAAAAAGCTTAGAGCGTGTTAGGTGACTACTTGGCAGGCCATCCATCACATGATCTTGGATGGACAAATCACACCTCTGAATGGTCCAGGAAGATGGGTCACTGATGTGAGACAGGGTGCCGGACTCCTGGAAACAGTGGCATCTTCTGGTCTTCAATGGGAGGCTATAAAGAATACACTAGAAAGGGACCACCGAACACAGAAAGTCACACACATTCAATACATTTTATGAAGTGTTGGTTTGTGGTTGAAACTTTAATCTCAGGGAGCAAAGGAGTTGGGTGATGAGTACATTTAACCAACAGGAAAGTTTGGAGTACAGTAAGAGGGCTACAGTGCCCTGTTTTTAGGAAAACGTTCGCAAGAGTGCTCAGGAATTCTTGTTTTTTTAGAGGCTCAAATCTTTGCCATAGAGATCAATGTTATTGGCATTTTATGACATATGTTTATTATCACGTTAAACTTAATACTACCAGCCAAATACACAATAAATTCCTACATTTGCCAATCATACCTTCCCATGCTCCAGTGTTATTCCTAGATAGAGAGCTCATACACTAAAATTTAGAGTGGACTTAAAATACAAAGTGTGATTCAAGTCGCAGGACTTAGGGCAACCTCATTGGATCAATGCATACATCATTCACAAGCAGATGTTCCCATTTGCTACTGTAACTGTAGAATTTCAAAGAAAAGCAAACTTTACTGGTGGAACATGAATTTTACATTTGTAAACAGTGTCCTATCAGTGTGGTGCATGGCCCAGGAAGGTATGACACGAACAATAAGTTGCAGCCCATTGGAAGGTGAGACTGTTACTGCATAACACTGCGGCTAAGATGATGGTACAGATTGAGTGCAACTAAGAGATAGATTCATTGGTGGCAGGCTGCATTTGAATGAGATTGTTATCTGTGACATATGTGGATTAGGGACTTGTTACCACTACTTTCATTTGTTCACTGACGAACTGGCTATAGCTCAGCCAATAGGACTTGACGTGTCTCCTACAAAGTCATATACAATGATGCCGACAAGTACATAACAATGCTCTTTCTTTACACAGCCAAGTTCAGGGGCTGCCAGGTGATTCACTGAAATAGATAATGAATAGTTATCTACCTGACAATGTGCATATGTGGTTTTGCAGAGATGTGGAATTAAACCATAGTTATAATATACATTTATACAAACTGATTTGTACAAAGTGTGAGAAGTTGGCCCGATATGCGACGTTCGCTATTCTAGCGACCGCTATGTATCGTTCCAACGACCCTTATGGTGTTTGGTTGTAAGTCAACCTATAGACCAGCTATCCTAGTAGCGTGGATACGAGCAGTCTAAGGCTAAAGACTCGAGAGGGCGCGTTAAGCCCGCTGTTTACCACACATGTACCCCTTGAACACCCAGTGAAAGGACACCACACAAGTGTTATGAAAATAAACAGTATATTTATTAAGAATCACAACAGCCCTGTACTCTTTATGAGGACAGGGTACTAAGCACAAACCAAATCTCTTTAGCAAATACTTCAAGTGCACAATTAAAACAAGTGTCCGAGGACACGGAAAGATTAAGGTCTCGGGCGGACCCGATAAGGCAAGTCGGAAGCGAGGGACTCGGGACCCTAGAGTAAAGAGGCTATGCAGGCACCGAAATGCCGAGTTACCTAGCCACGAGGGCTGCGGCTGCACAAGTCTTACAGGCGTCGGGGTCTTCGCTGACGAGCCAGGAGCCGGAAGAAAAGGAGTTGCTGGCCGGCGACCAGTGATGAATAGTTCGTAGAGATCCAAGCCTGGATCAGAGATTGATGATACCTGAAAGCAGAGGGGACCAAGTTCGTACTACTAGCCAGTAGTCAGAGGGTACCAGGAAGGCACCGGTTGGCCGTCACCTCGACCAGGTGAGTGGGCGACGCTAGGCTCTGCAGTCTCACGGACCAGGAGGCGTTGTCGGCGACCACGGTGGAGGTGCGAGCTGTCCCACGAAGGATGATGCTGTCGGCGTCGCTGGGCCCAGGATGGGGCAACAAGCCTTGGCAGATCTCAGGGCCACGTGGTGGGCCTAAGATGGCGTCTTGAGTGGACCAGGAGGGTCCGGGGTGCTTCTCGAAAAGATGGAAGCAAGGGCCAGTCTGGAGCAACCAGACCAGCAGTGTTGATTGTCGGATGTCGTCACAGAAGGGCACAAGCCAGCGGCTAATGACCAGACAACGTGCTGAGCAGCGAGCAGAAGGGCCCCACGCAGATCGTGGAGATGCTGGGAGACTGCACTTCGGTGCTGGAGCGGCTCAGGGTCGGGGCTTCTCGGACCCCAGAGCACTCACCAGAGAGTTACCTCGATGGTCGTGCTGGTTAAGAAAGCGTGCAGGTTTTGATGATGGCCGGTCCCTCGAGGTCTCGTCGCACCCACAGATCACAGCTGAGCTGATGACGTGGGTAGAGGTCAGAGGTGCCAGGGAAGCCGGTTCTCGTCGAGCTGGGCCGTCGGATTCCTTGAGGAAGGACTTACAGCAAACCGCAGAGTTCTTAGATGGTGCCTGCTGATGCAGGGTGACTACTCCTTAGTCACAAGGGAGAAATCTTGAGAAGAGTCTTGAATGTCCTTTCGTAGAAAGTAGTTCTTGAATCAAAGATGATCTAATTTGGAAGGGTCCCCGCTCCGGCCTTTATTCTAAAGAAAGGGGTGGGTACATGACTAGGTCCTGCCCTAAGGGTGGGACCAGGAAGGGGGGTAGCTACACCCCTCTCCCCTGCCGGACTTTCCCCAGGCCAGGGCTGTCGCCCCTGGAACTGGTTCTAACCGGCAGATGCGTAGTGAGCACCGGGGTGCCACTCCGCAGTCACCTTCTCGCAAAAGCCCTACCTACCCAGAATACACAAACCCTGTCTGGGACGGTGCGAACACCGCCCTCGACAGGAAACCCTTTGTCCAAGCTCTCCTCGCTGGAAGGACTCCCAGCAGCAGGAGGTCAGACTCGTGTCTGTGGTGGCAGCATCCATTTTGTGGAGCTGAGGCTTTTGTTAACTTTAACCGGGGTTCACAGTTATGTACATGTCGTGTCCCTCTAGAAGGGCGGAATGCTAACCTCGTCGCCAGAGTTGGTGAGAGGGCAGCATCCCGATTCGTATGACACCTTACTCGACATGTCTTGATAACGCGACACCGAAGTTACCGATATGGTACGCGTTATCATGGAACAGCCATTGGGTCTTGACTCCGCAAGCTGCAACCGGGCTCGGCTCGGGCCAGAGCCTAGTTCACACGAGCCCATGCACTCTGCCTTCAGGATTGTCAAGGCCTGCCATAGGAGTGACTGATAGGAACTCGAGTGTCCATTGTATGGTTAGATACAGTGCTACTATATCTAAAGCAAAGTGTGTTTACACGACTTCGCCCCAGCTGTCACGCAGCCAGTTGTGTCAAATTTAGGAGGCCAGCCAGGGGTGGCATAATACATGCTGCAGCCCCTGGCGGCCCTGGGTACACCCATGCCCTGAGTTACAGGGTCTGATAAGGTGGTCCAGTACCAATTGGTAAATGCACCTAGGGTACATGTCGTAATTTAGAAAGAGAACAGCCAGGCTGTGGGTCTGATTAGCAGGCCCACAGCCAGAGAAAGTCGTAAACCAGTGAAACAAAAGCGAAAAATCTGGGTGATCATGGGATTGCAGACCCTACTCTCCTACATGACCCCCCCCCAAACGTCGGAACAATAAGCTAACCTTGACCAGGTGAGTCTTCTTGTTCTAAGTGGAAATATCTGGAGAGCCCATCGGCATTGCCATGATCAGTACCAGGTCTATGTTCCACTGTAAAGTCCATCCCCTGTAGGGAAATGGACCACCTAAGCAGTTTGGGGTTTTCACCCTTCATCTGATTTAGCCATAAGAGGGGCTTATGGTCGGTCTGAATCTTGAAGTGAGTGCCAAACAAGTATGGCCTCAGCTTCTTCAGGGCCCAAACCACAGCAAAGGCCTCCCTCTCAATAGCTGACCAATTCTTCTCTCTAGGGGTCAGCCTTCTGCTTATAAAAGCAATGGGCTGGTCTTGACCATCAAAATTCAGTTGAGAAAGAACAGCTCCCACACCCAACTCAGAAGCATCTGTTTGGACAATGAATGGTTTGGAGTAGTCCGGACTCTTAAGGATAGGCGCCGTGCACATGGCCTGCTTTAGGTCATCGAATGCTTTTTGACAGCTCGCTGTCCACTGAACCTTTTTTGGCATTTTCTTACTTGTCAGTTCATTTAATGGTGTCACAATTGAACCATAGTTCCTGACAAACTTCCTATAGTAACCAGTCAGGCCCAAGAAAGCTCGAACCTGAGTCTGGGTGGTTGGAGGAGCCCAGTCCCTGATTGACTGTATCTTGCTCTCCAGTGGCTGAACCTGGCCTCCACCTACAAGGTGGCCCAGGTATACAACCTGTGTCTGCCCTATCTGGCACTTGGTGGCCTTGATAGTGAGGCCTGCCGCTTGCAGAGCCTCTAACGCTTTCCGCAGGTGGACCAGGTGATCCTCCCAGGTGGAGCTAAAGACAGCAATATCGTCAAGATACGCCGCACAGAAGTCATCCAGCCCGGTAAGGACTTGATTCACCAACCGTTGGAAGGTGGCAGGTGCATTTTTCAGACCAAAGGGCATCACCACGAACTGATAATGCCCACCAGGGGTTGAAAATGCGGTTTTAGGCTTGGCGTCCTCAGCTAACCTGATTTGCCAATACCCCGCTGTCAGGTCAAACGTACTTAAGTAGTTGGCCGAAGCCAATCTATCGATAAGCTCGTCTGCCCTTGGTATTGGGTGGGCGTCAGTCTTAGTGACTGCATTGAGACCCCTGTAGTCTACGCAAAACCTCATCTCTCTCTTACCACCCGGGGTGTGAGGTTTCGGCACTAGAACTACGGGACTAGCCCGCGGGCTATCCGAGGGTTCAATGACTCCCAGCTCCAACATTTTCTGCACTTCACTCTTGATGCAGTCTCTAACGTGATCAGGCTGCCGGTAGATTTTACTCTTAACGGGCAAGCTGTCACCAGTGTCAACCTCATGGGTGCACCAATCGGTCTGACTGGGTGTTAGAGAAAACATATGTCTGAACGACTGAAGAACCTGTTTACAGTCGTTCTGTTGATGTTCGGAGAGGCTGCCACAAAAGACAACACCATCTACCGATCCATCGTCAGGATTCTGAGTGAGCAGGTCGGGGAGAGGGTCACTCTCCTCTTCCTGTCCCTCATCTAGGGCCATGAGCAAACTCATGTCCTTCCTGTCGACATATGCTTTTAGCCTGTTGACATGAAGCACCCTGTGGGGGCTCCGGGGAGTTCCCAGGTCGACCAGGTAGGTGACCTCTCCCTTTTTCTCCAGGATGGTGTGGGGCCCGGACCATTTGTCCCTGAGTGCTGCTGGGGCCACTGGCTCCAACACCCACACCTTCTGTCCGGGCTGGTAAACAGTCAAGACAGCCTTTTGGTCATGCCAAGCTTTTTGGAGTTCTTGACTGGCCTTAAGGTTTTCAGATGCCTTCTCCATGTATTCAGCCATCCGCGAGCGGAGGCCAAGCACATAGTCCACTATGTTGGCTGCAGGCTTTTTGAGAGGTCTCTCCCATCCTTCCTTCACCAGACACAGGGGTCCCCTTACAGGATGTCCGTACAGAAGTTCAAAAGGGCTGTAGCCAACCCCCTTCTGTGGGACTTCTCTGTAGGCGAACAAGAGGCAGGGGATCAGGACGTCCCATCTACGCCGAAGCTTTTCTGGTAGTCCATGAATCATCCCTTTTAGGGTCCTGTTGAATCTCTCAACAAGCCCATTGCATTGTGGGTGATAGGGTGTAGTGAACTTGTAGTTGACACCACATTCCTTCCACATAGCAGTTAAATAGCTCGACATAAAGTTTGCACCTCTGTCGGAGACGACCTCCTTAGGGAAGCCCACTCTGGAGAATACTCCAACTAGGGCTCTTGCCACAACAGGTGCTGTAGTGGTCCTAAGGGGAATAGCTTCAGGATACCTGGTGGCATGATCCACTACCACCAGTATAAACTTGTGCCCTGATGCTGTAGGTGGTTCCATGGGACCGACGATGTCGATCCCCACCCGTTCAAAGGGCACCCCCACCACAGGCATTGGTATAAGGGGGGCCTTTGTCGTGCCACCTGACTTACCACTGGCTTGGCAAGTGACACAGGAGCGGCAAAACTCCTTGGTATCTTCGTTCATGTGAGGCCAGTGAAAGTGTGAGACAAGCCTGTCCCACGTTTTCGTCTGGCCCAAGTGACCTGCTAAGGGAATCTCGTGGGCCAAGGTAAGTAGGAAACCACGCTGAGACAAGGGTACAACCAGCCTCCTGGTCATGCCAGGCTTGGGGTCTCTTGACTCAGTGTACAGGAGTCCATCTTCCCAGTATACCTTGTGGGTACCTGTGGCGTTCCCAGCAGCCTCAGCAGCAGCCTGCTGTCTGAGGGGTTCAAGAGAAGGGCAGTCTAACTGGTCCTTCCCCAGGTCTTCCCTTGAGGGTCCCCCTGAACCCAAGAATTCAACTTGATCAAGTTCGAATTCCCTCGGCTCAGTTTCCCTCAATTCCTGTAGGTCAGCCTCCTCTGAGACTTGATCCTCGACCTGGGGCAAGGGGGAAGGCGCAGCCTTAACCCTACTGCTCTTTTTCTTGGGAGGTGTCTGGTCCGTTGTTCCAGGATCCAGCACCTGTTCAGTGGGGCATTTCCTGACCTGTGACCTGGTCACAGCGAACACATGTGCTGGCAAACCTAACATTTCCATGTGAGTCCGGTGCTCCACCTCTGACCATTGTGATTACTCCAAATCATTGCCCAACAAACAATCCACTGGGAGGTCTGGACTAACTACAACCTTCTTTTGGCCAGTTACCCCTCCCCAGGAGAAAGCTACAATTGCCATACTGTGATTGGTAGTGACATTGCTTGCATTGGTCACCAGGAATTCTGTACCTGGCATGATCTGTCCAGGGTCCACAAAGTTAGGCGTCACCATGGTGACGCTGGCACAAGTGTCCCTATAGGCCTGAGCCATCTTTCCATTTATGAAAGGCGTCTGTCGGTATTTGCCCAAAGTATTGGGGCTTACGTCAGGGGACACGTCCACGTCCCCTGTACTGACAAGGACAGCCTGAGTGAGTGTGCCAACTAAGTTGTCACGCCCCTCAGAACCCAGGGTTAACCCTACTAAACCCTTGGGAGGCGCACTACCACTGCTGACTGTACTAGGGGGCACAGGTGCCTTAGGGGCTGCAGTGGCAGGAGTCTGCCCTCCTCCTTTCTTGGTGCACTCACTAAACCAGTGAGATTTACTTTTACAGTACTGGCACCATCTTTTGGATTGGCCTTCTTTCTTCTTTTGGGGAGCCTGACCCCCACCCTCTTTGGGTTGTTGGGGACCTGTCGAAGACTTCTGGTCATTTTGTTCCCCTTTAGAATCTTTACCCTTCTGGTCTGCTTTCTTCTGACCACCTTGATTCTGGCCCTGGTTCTGTTTAACTCTCGTACGAACCCATCTGTCTGCCTTCTTTCCCAATTCTTGGGGAGAGGTCAGATCCGAGTCGACAAGATGCTGATGCAACAACTGGTTCTGACAATTGTTTAAAATTTGTTCTCTCATCATCAAATTATACAATCCTTTGTAATCAGTAACCTTACTGCCCAGCAACCAGCCCTCAAAAGCCTTAGTGGCACAATCGACAAAATCAGACCAATCTTGAGACTGCGTTTTCTGGGTATCCCTGAACAGCACCCTGTACTGCTCAGTGGTTAGGCCGAACCCTTCAACGAGTGTATTTTTCAAGACTTGGTAATCGTTAGCGTCCTCCACCCTTGTGGTGAGGAGCTTGTCTCTTCCTTTTCCTTCAAAGGAGAGCCACAAGATAGCTGCCCACTGACTCTGGGGAACACCCTGCACAGTGCAGGCCCTCTCCAAAGCAGTTATCCATTTGTGGATGTTGTCCCCTTGTTTAAAGGGGGGCACTATCTTACCAAGGTGTTTCGTATCGAAACTCTTTTCCCTATTGCTAGGTACATTGCTGCCACCAGTGGGGACTACCCCACTTAACTGTTGCTCTCTCGCAAAGGCAAGCCTCTCTTTGGCCAGGGCAAGTTCTTCCCTTTCGATCCTCAGATTAGCTGCCCTTTCCTTAGCTTCGTACACTCTCCGCTGAGGGGACGTCATCCCTCTTTGCGAAGAGTTGCGAGAGCCATTGGTTTGAAGGGATCTGCCAGAGTCTCTTGACAGAGATCGGGCTCGTCCATTCCCAATGTTAAGCGGACCTGACAGTAGCGCTGGGGGCGCCCCAGTACCACTATCATGTTTGCTTAAGTTGGACCTGCTTAGTCTAACGACTTCTACCTGTCCCTTATCTGCCTCATCCCCAGAGGGATCCTCATCCTCATCATCCTCCACATCTTCCTTCTCAGTTGCGAGGTGGATGAGGTCAGGATCGTCTCTGGTTCCCTCGAGGGGAGGCATGTCTCCTTCTGGATTAGAATGGCTAAGAAGCTTCTCAGCCTTTCTGGCATCATAAGTCTCTAGGAGACCAATCAGAAAGGAGGTGGTGGGGTTAGCCCCTTGCTTAATCTTCCTAGAGGTACATACTTGTCGTAACTCATGGAAGTTAAGCGCAGTATATCTTGAGGAGATGACCTGTGGAGGGTCGACTGACACAAGGGGAGACTCAGAGTTTCCTCCTTTGTCCGACATACTGCTTCTAGTGTGGTGTAAGTGATGCACCTACCTACACTACGTGTTTACCTACTGTTCCCTTGCTAAGAGTTGCAGCCAAGGTGTGCTAAGCCTTGAGGAGCTACAACAGCTGGTTCAGTAGAACTCAGAGTATTCTAAGCTTTAGTTATATGTACTAACAGTACTTGTGTGATCTTTCAACAAGATATTCTTAGGATACGTGTGGTAAAACAACAGCAAGCTCAAATCCCAACCGCTGCTCACCAATGTGAGAAGTTGGCCCGATATGCAACGTTCGCTATTCTAGCGACCGCTATGTATCGTTCCAACGACCCTTATGGTGTTTGGTTGTAAGTCAACCTATAGACCAGCTATCCTAGTAGCGTGGATACGAGCAGTCTAAGGCTAAAGACTCGAGAGGGCGCGTTAAGCCAGCTGTTTACCACACATGTACCCCTTGAACACCCAGTGAAAGGACACCACACAAGTGTTATGAAAATAAACAGTATATTTATTAAGAATCACAACAGCCCTGTACTCTTTATGAGGACAGGGTACTAAGCACAAACCAAATCTCTTTAGCAAATACTTCAAGTGCACAATTAAAACAAGTGTCCGAGGACACGGAAAGATTAAGGTCTCGGGCGGACCCGATAAGGCAAGTCGGAAGCGAGGGACTCGGGACCCTAGAGTAAAGAGGCTATGCAGGCACCGAAATGCCGAGTTACCTAGCCACGAGGGCTGCGGCTGCACAAGTCTTACAGGCATCGGGGTCTTCGCTGACGAGCCAGGAGCCGGAAGAAAAGGAGTTGCTGGCCGGCGACCAGTGATGAATAGTTCGTAGAGATCCAAGCCTGGATCAGAGATTGATGATACCTGAAAGCAGAGGGGACCAAGTTCGTACTACTAGCCAGTAGTCAGAGGGTACCAGGAAGGCACCGGTTGGCCGTCACCTCGACCAGGTGAGTGGGCGACGCTAGGCTCTGCAGTCTCACGGACCAGGAGGCGTTGTCGGCGACCACGGTGGAGGTGCGAGCTGTCCCACGAAGGATGATGCTGTCGGCGTCGCTGGGCCCAGGATGGGGCAACAAGCCTTGGCAGATCTCAGGGCCACGTGGTGGGCCTAAGATGGCGTCTTGAGTGGACCAGGAGGGTCCGGGGTGCTTCTCGAAAAGATGGAAGCAAGGGCCAGTCTGGAGCAACCAGACCAGCAGTGTTGATTGTCGGATGTCGTCACAGAAGGGCACAAGCCAGCGGCTAATGACCAGACAACGTGCTGAGCAGCGAGCAGAAGGACCCCACGCAGATCGTGGAGATGCTGGGAGACTGCACTTCGGTGCTGGAGCGGCTCAGGGTCGGGGCTTCTCGGACCCCAGAGCACTCACCAGAGAGTTACCTCGATGGTCGTGCTGGTTAAGAAAGCGTGCAGGTTTTGATGATGGCCGGTCCCTCGAGGTCTCGTCGCACCCACAGATCACAGCTGAGCTGATGACGTGGGTAGAGGTCAGAGGTGCCAGGGAAGCCGGTTCTCGTCGAGCTGGGCCGTCGGATTCCTTGAGGAAGGACTTACAGCAAACCGCAGAGTTCTTAGATGGTGCCTGCTGATGCAGGGTGACTACTCCTTAGTCACAAGGGAGAAATCTTGAGAAGAGTCTTGAATGTCCTTTCGTAGAAAGTAGTTCTTGAATCAAAGATGATCTAATTTGGAAGGGTCCCCGCTCCGGCCTTTATTCTAAAGAAAGGGGTGGGTACATGACTAGGTCCTGCCCTAAGGGTGGGACCAGGAAGGGGGGTAGCTACACCCCTCTCCCCTGCCGGACTTTCCCCAGGCCAGGGCTGTCACCCCTGGAACTGGTTCTAACCGGCAGATGCGTAGTGAGCACCGGGGTGCCACTCCGCAGTCACCTTCTCGCAAAAGCCCTACCTACCCAGAATACACAAACCCTGTCTGGGACGGTGCGAACACCGCCCTCGACAGGAAACCCTTTGTCCAAGCTCTCCTCGCTGGAAGGACTCCCAGCAGCAGGAGGTCAGACTCGTGTCTGTGGTGGCAGCATCCATTTTGTGGAGCTGAGGCTTTTGTTAACTTTAACCGGGGTTCACAGTTACGTACATGTCGTGTCCCTCTAGAAGGGCGGAATGCTAACCTCGTCACCAGAGTTGGTGAGAGGGCAGCATCCCGATTCGTATGACACCTTACTCGACATGTCTTGATAACGCGACACCGAAGTTACCGATATGGTACGCGTTATCATGGAACAGCCATTGGGTCTTGACTCCGCAAGCTGCAACCGGGCTCGGCTCGGGCCAGAGCCTAGTTCACACGAGCCCATGCACTCTGCCTTCAGGATTGTCAAGGCCTGCCATAGGAGTGACTGATAGGAACTCGAGTGTCCATTGTATGGTTAGATACAGTGCTACTATATCTAAAGCAAAGTGTGTTTACACGACTTCGCCCCAGCTGTCACGCAGCCAGTTGTGTCAAATTTAGGAGGCCAGCCAGGGGTGGCATAATACATGCTGCAGCCCCTGGCGGCCCTGGGTACACCCATGCCCTGAGTTACAGGGTCTGATAAGGTGGCCCAGTACCAATTGGTAAATGCACCTAGGGTACATGTCGTAATTTAGAAAGAGAACAGCCAGGCTGTGGGTCTGATTAGCAGGCCCACAGCCAGAGAAAGTCGTAAACCAGTGAAACAAAAGCGAAAAATCTGGGTGATCATGGGATTGCAGACCCTACTCTCCTACACAAAGAAAAACTGGAAATGTCCACCTTAGGTTCCCTCCTCATTATGAGTCGATATCAGTTTTTTTTTGTGTGATTCAGAGCGGTTTCTAAGAGTGCACCAGAGAAGCTGCTACAGTTGCAGTTTCGCAGGAGTTGTACTGGAAAACATTTGCGAATCCCAATATATTAAATAATAATTTAAAATTGCGCAGCTAGTGAAAATATACGTTTGTAGGGAAATTTGTATGAATGTATATGTGAACCTACACAGCAATATTGGTGGTAGTGTTTCTCAAAGAGAGTAAACGTCTGCACCTTCTGTTAATGACTATTCTCACTGTGCACGTTATACGCGAAGTATCTACAGAGGTGCACTGATAACCTGATAAGACACCCACCACCAGTGGTGTTTAAACAAAGCAACTTAATGCAAGTATCAAGAATCAAGAGGAAACCAAGGTACACAAGCACCCTCTAAGAAGTCAAATGTCAAGGAAATTTCCGTAACGTAATGGTTATTTCAAGGTTTATACACCAACATCAATCATAAGTTCATTTGAAGTTAAGGAGCTTCCAAGTATGGATCCAAAAACAGTTGTTGTGCTTCAAATTCTTTATTATCAAACACATTAAAAGTTTTCCAGCTTTGCACTGCCGACACGTGTTTCGCCCACTCCTGGGCTTTTTCAAGGCAATTTTAGTCAGTCTTGACAGGTCTGGCCGTCGGGAAGATCTTAAGAGTCAGAAGGGTGCAAATATGATGTGTCGATGTTGTGAATCCTATTAGGCGAAATGATCACGGCGAGTTGATCAAGGTGTTGGTTCCACCTTTATAGCTTCAAGATGTTGGGCCCACGTTGAATTTTAATAAGGTACGGACAGTCATAGAAGTATGTCTTAATATGGAAGTACGGCTCGCTGCATGGAGATAAGTCCTAATTCATATAGTCAAGATTCCTGAAGACCTTGATAAGTCTTCTGATTGTTTGCAACCGGGCCTGGATCTCCACTGCAGTGCAGTGCAGTGCAGTGAAGGCCTGTTACCTGGACCGTTACTTGTCTCCAGTATGATGGTGTGTAGGCTGCGGGTGTACCGAGTGCCACCAGAGATGGTGAGCTTGCCCAACATATATGGACGGAAGGTGCACGTTGTGATGGTTCTGTAAAGGATGCAGCTGATTTTGAAGATGGTGCAGACCTGCAAGAGGAGCCAGTGAAGTTCCATCATGATTAGATCACATTTCTTCAAGCCCTGTATGAGACATGCTGTGACGGGATTTCCGACGTTAGAATGCAGGGCTTTATCCCAAATGCCTTTTTACCTCAGAAGCATTACAACATATTGACTTTTTCAACAAGTTGTAGTACTGTACACATTTGCTTTTATCACTCACTATAGTTGTAACTTCTGACATTCATGCATGTGTACGATTTACATTAACTATAACTAGCCACTGTACCGTGCAGTGTGTTCTCACAAATTATGTGATCTTTTACCCATTGGCAGGGTAGTTATCGTTAGGGATGCATTTCCTTCGACAAGCATTTTTGGTTTCCCTATAACTTTGGTGCTGTTTGAAGACTCTTCACAAAACTTTTTTAAAAACTCATCCACCTCAGCTCTTTCCTAAAAAGGTTTAGGGTGATCCGTCAAGTAAGGGCTGAGAAAAAGGGGGAGTCCCTAAATAGGTTTCCCCAGGTAAATGTCCATAGGAAAATGGAACTGTGATACCACCAAAACCTCTGAACAGAATTACACCAATCTTAACAGAAAACTACATCTTGGTCCAAATCGAGTGCTTTTTGTGATTTGATGTAAGTCCGTTCATAAGCTTCCAGCAAATGAAATTTCAAAATCTATGTATATATCACCTTGCGGGGGTCAGCAAAAACAGCAGTTCTTAAGATGAGATCTGACTGGCTGTGTGTGGCGGCAGCCATATTAAGACTTGGGATTCAGTCCCTTATCCTAGAAACATATTTAAAAAAAGATATAAGAGGACAAGGTAGGGATACCATGCCCACCTAAGCCTGGTGGGGTTTCCAGAGGGACCCCTCCCGGAACAAAAAACATATATATATATGTTTTTAATTGCCATCAATTTGTTGAAGGTCTGCTGCAAATGTATTTTTGAAAACAGTGCGCATTAAAAAATATACCCCCTCCCTCCGAAGTGGGCAGGACCTGTGGGAGCAGCACAATGGATTTATCAGTGGAGGGGGAATGTGACCCCCTTGCTAAGCCTTCTTCAGGCCCCACAGACCCATCATCCTGGGTTGAATAAATTATTAAGGGGAGGAGGCATGTGTTCCTTCTCCCCAAGCCACTTCAGGGCCTGGGAACCCCATTCTGTGGAGCTGACACACATTTAAAGAGGAGGGGGTTGCACCCCCCTTGCCACGACTCATTAGGCCCCATGCAAGCCATCCCCCAGGGGCAATTTTATTTTGCAGGGTCCAGGGGAGCCCACCCCAGCACACTGTGGTTCCCAGCTCGGGAGAGTGTGGGCATACTCTGACCATACTCTCCTAGGCAGGGAACAGAAGCTTGCTCCCATCCAGCAGAAGAAGTAAAAAGGCTGCTCTCTCACAGGTGAGGAATGGTGCTGGTTCCCGCCAGCACCCAGTTTGACACTGGCTGGGACTCCAGCATGGGCTGCATGGGCCTTGGTGCTCCCCCCACACCTCCTTTGAAATATTGCTTGTGGGTGCCTCTAGTGGGCTTGGAAACACCCATCTAAAATGTAAAACAAATGGTTAGCTGTGCCTCTGGGGCTCCCCACACAGCTCCCAACAAAAAATAGATCAGTGTGTGTACCGGGTGGGACTGGGACATCCAAAAACATTTTACAACACAAAAGAAAAAGTGAACAATAAATGATCAACCGCTCATTTATCATTCACTTCTCCTAGCAAACAGCACCTCCTAATGCCCTAACAAGGTTTGAAAGAATATATTTGCTTGCCAGTGGTGTCCCTAGAAGAAGCAGGGGCACCACCAAACATTTTTCAATGTTTTGAGTAGCTACAGGAAGTATAGCAGGCCCCAACAACATTAAGAAAACCAGTAGCTCAACCATGACCACAGGAGAGCATACCATATTTTTCTAAAGCACACCTGGTTGGAGCTTTTTGCTCTTCTGCTGGAGTGCAGGGCCCCATAGTGGTTGTCTATATGGCTGAATTTTGTGAGCTGAAAATGTTAGAAAAAGACTCAAGGACAAGTTGATTTTTTTCTTTTTTAATAAAACTTTATTAAACATTTTTTGCAACAATGACTTTTTATTTAACATTGCATTGTGTGAATTAGTGAAATATACATTGAATTATGGCCATTGTTTTTTTTGGACAAATATGATGGATCTGCCTTATATATGTTGATATGTTGACATGCTCACAGCTTGATAAAGCCATTAGGCCCGATTTTTATATATTGCGGTTGGGACCCTTTGAGAAAGTCAGTGAGTCTCACAGACTTAAAATAAAACCTTTTATATTTCAACATCACATAGTCAGCCTAAGGGGGTTGGGAACAGGGTCTGGCAAGGCCGCCTCACCACATTCTGCTGGAGGCTGGGCCTTACGTCCGACTCCACACTGCATATGGTTGGGGCCAGAGTTTTAGTTACTTTAGGGCACAAGTTATAGTTACTTGAGATAATTATAATAACTGGTGAATTTCAGTAGTTTTGATAGTTTAAAACAGTGAGATTTTGACCTAACCATAAAATCTCTTTAACGTTTGTTTTTTCCAGTGAGCGTGTGGTCTTTCCATATGGTGTTGTTTGTTATTAACTTAATTAACAAATGTTCACAAAACATTCTCAAAAAACGTTCATCTACCTCAGCTCCTTACTGGAACGTTTCTTGGGCACCAAGAAGAAGGGATGTGCCCCTTTTCCCCATGCAACTTTCAATCAGAATTTTAGGATGCATTTTAGAAAAAGGAAAACAGAATTACTCTAGAAAGCTAGATCTTCAGTCAGAAATTGTGCTTTTTATTATTTGGTGTAAATCAGTTCAGTGGTTATTGTGGGGCCACAATAAAAAAAGTAGTGTTCTGATTGGTTTTAGATGTTTTTTTTCCATCTGCTGCTTTGATTCTTTGGGTCTGGTAGGGTCCCAAGGGACTGAGCAATCTCATTGACCAGCCACAACATTAAAAGAATATTTATGTAGCCTGAACTTAAAGAAAATGTAAATAGAAAGGAGCAGGGCAGGAGTACCCTGACCCTCTGGTACGTGTGGGGGTGTGGATAGGTGTTCATCCTTAGAAACATTTTCAAACTTTTTTGACTTCCAGACTATCACCGGGACCAATTCACTTGTAGTACCCAACTCGGACTCTGTTACGGTTGCCTCAAATCACACTTAAGTCCCGGTCTACCGCTTCCAATTGGATATCATTTACTCTTTGTGTTTTTCTGCACTATTTTCACTTAAATCTTTACAAATTCCTATTTCTGGTTCCCCTTGTTGGAGGTTTGTCATGTTGGTCTTATTTTACTCATAGAATGTCTCTCTTTATTTTAAATTGAGTTGTCAAGTGGTATTGTGTTCTGTGAGACTTTTTCTGTTTTGTATTGTTGCCACGGCACGGTGTGAAACACACTGTTTGGCACAGAGCATTGAGCACAAAACTACACCTGCAGGTTGTTGTTCTGCAGGTCATAAGGGCATGGTGGGAATAGGTAAAGAGCTTTAAACTGAATACTCAATCATCTAGGCGGGTTGGTTCTATGTCCAAGCCCGATCAGGCCCTCCCCTAGGACAACCTCTCTCAACATGATTTTAATGTAATTTCGATTGCCAAGGATATCAGGATACAAGTCTAGTGGTAATCACATCAGAATGGATAATTGAGTCGCAGTTACGCACATGCCCATTCTAGTGTACCACTTTATTTTTAAGAGAGATTTTGTTTTCATGCAGAGTGGAATTTAACTTTAGTGCACCAATCTTGTATATTTTGGGCTCTTCCATGGTTCTGCATAAGTGCGAGAATTCATGATTACCAATCTCTCTGCAGTCATCTCTTGTCATTAGTTTATCCTTCTCAAGCTCATTATGGGATAAAGGATCTTGTGGTTTAGGAAGATTACATAGCTATCCAGTGTAATTACCAGAATAAGATGTGGTTATAGTGGGCATCTGAGAGTTGCTCTCAATGAGATTATCACCAGAGGGCCTGTCCCATTCTAAAATAGGTTGAGGAGCCTCCTCTAGTGTGTCTGCTTTGGGAGGCTAGGGCATTCTTGGCAGGCGGAGGAAACCTAGATGTGTCATGGTGTGGAAGTACATGTGGAATTATGGGATGACATTTTGATTTAGTGCCTGTTTCTGAGATGTTACCAGTATGGTGCTGCAAATGTGAAGTGGGAGCAATGATATATTTATGAAATAACTCAGTAAGATGAGAAACCATATCTTTAAAATTAGTTATTTCTACCATCATAGATTTAACAAGATCTTCCACTTTTCCCAGAGTTCCAGAGTTAAATGGCTGAGTCATCCCCGACATTGACGATTGCATCACCTTTCAATGTATAATTTCATAGGTTTTGCTCCTCACCCAGATCCCCTGTGCGTGCTCAAATGTTTCACAACCCTTAGTCTGGAGGATGTCGAACCTGTTGGTGAAAATACCTTCTGGTGCTATCTGGTAGACACTTGTGTAAAAATCTGTTAATCCCACTCCGCTGCAATAGATTTGTGAAGGTGCCAGGAGGGGCTAGCGGTTAAGGCATTTGGAGGCATATTCTGGTGGATTCAAATATTTTTGCCACTTTTTTTGCTTTGACCTCTTGGACTACTGGCTGATTCCCACCTGTTAACATTATTTAAATATCTTCATTAATGTTGTCTATTTTTTCCACAGCAAAGTTTTCTGCGGCATGTTACAGGGAGTTTTCTTTAGTTTGCTGGCCTTGTGGAATCCAATCTGAATTTCTTTGATATTAATATACAAGTTTAAAAATGAAGGGCTGTATGTGTAATGTGTTCATGCAATCCAACGCAGCAAGACACCTCGCTGCACTGTGATGAATGAAAGGGAGAGGGCAGAAATGTGCCACATCTATCAAGATATGGCACACTGTTGCTCTCGCCTTGTACTGGCACACTTATGGCTGCCTAGCTCCAATACAGCTTGGAATTATTCTTTAACACAGCCTACACATGTTAAATAACAGCACAATTGTCCGTAATAACATAGGAAGGTGCTCCAAGAGGTGAGGAGGGAATGTGCAGCATAGTGCACAGGTGAAGGTAAGTGAAAAAGGAAGGGCAATGTGCAATGCATACATCAAAATAATGCATGGCCTATCCAGCCACTTTCAAGGCTAAACATATTAGGAACCATAATATACAGATGATACAGCGAATCTGGGATCATATATACCTCTTCCGGTTTATATGCTACCACTACGTAGGGTGACCTGTGTCACCCTCTACCTACAGTTGGGGTTTCTTGAAACCCCAAGTAAGGGTCCTAATTTCCCCATGGAAAGAGGGAGAGAGGGGCCCCTGTAGTCACACTTGCCTCAAGGTGTGACCCTCACCGTTCTCCTAAAAATCTCCTCTCCACTCCCCCGTTGGCCTTTGGGCCGATATGGCAGAAACATGTTGACGACACTGGTGGTGATGGGGTACTGGCATCCCAAAACCCCACATTGATTTTTTTAATATCAAGTAAATTCCTAACAAATAAAGTTATTTTGTTGTTTACATTGGTTTTTAAACCTTCACTTTATCACAGGCCCCCACTTAGCGTTTAGAAGTGCCTCCTTGTCTCCTAGGCCCGCTCTCTACCAAACGCAGTTTCTTGAGAGCGAGGACTGCCAATGATGAAGCATGACACCTGTGGTGTGTGAGGATAGTCCTTCACTTTTTTGAGATGCCAAGCACCCCACTAAATTAGTGCATAGTGCTTGTCAATTTGTGTGAATTCAGAGATATATTCAGGGTAGCTTCTTTGTGAGTGTGCATATTAGGTTTGGAAGCCAGCTCACACTGAACACCGCATAGCCTCTAGTTCCCTCCCCTAGAAAGCTCTAGGGTTCCGTGTGTGGATTTGGAATTTAAATAGCCACATCAAGGGCAAAGGCTCAGCACCAGACAGGGTGTGCTGTCATAACTATTATTTACTAACAAAAATGCCCGATTTTATTAACTAAGGGGAAATGTGATGGTGATTAATCCACCATATTTTTTCGACAGTATTCATATATGAAACAACAGGGAATGTTCCACAAGTGTAACAATGCTGGTAACCACTCCCTAAGAATAAGTGTGTCCATGGCACGTTGTGGCATTCGATGGCATCAAAGTCAAATTTCTGAAAAACGTCTTTGTAAGTGCAGGAAAAGCATTGGGCCACGAGTGCTGTCAAAACTATATATTATCAAAAGGTTCCCGGATTTAAATAAAAAGGTAAAATCACTAATGATGTATCCCCCATTAAAAGTGCACTTATTTTTAACCAGGCAGTGCTTGTATAAGGAAAGAAGGATGTTCCATATGTGTAACCATTACTAGGGATCACTCGCTAATTTGGGTGTGACAAACAAGCATGTCATGACATCCGATTCAATAAAAGTTAAACTCTGTAACTTTCCTTATGAGTAGGAATATCATTTGTTGGGTGGCATACATCACATCATACAATTTAATGTCAATTCAAATGTAATAACTTCCTCTCAAGAGCCAGATTTCCATTGACCAATCATATTTGTTGGATCACTAAATCACGTCACCATGTCCAGGTACGTATCAACCAGGTGCACGCAGACCCAAAAAAGACGTGCCATGTCATGCCTATTGGTCAAGCATGACCCAAGCGAAAGTACCAGAACTCCCCTTAGGGTCAGGGACACAGGCAAGAAACTAAGAGAATTATACTTAACAGCAATATTACTGTAAATGCACAACAGCAAGAAAATCACCCTGGTCAATTGTAAAAACAACAAATCAAACACAATCTATTCAATTAAAGACTTGGCTTTTTCCATAAAAGATCGGTACTCCAAGTTACGTCCTCAGTGCTGGGATGCTCCTGGATAACCATGCGCTTTACAAGTGTCAATTCATTAATTCATTCATTCATCACTGCTGTGGCAAATGCATCGAGTAATCTAGCGAGCAAAAAAGTCAACAATCCAGGGCACTTCCAAACTCATGGGTCAGGTTCTTTAAAAAATGATGAAACACATTATTGGTATTTAATCCCATTGTGACAGATCTCAGGTGACAAATCCATCTTGCTTCAGCTTGCCTGAGAGCTATTTACCACCTCTTTCATTACTCCTCACTTGCTGAAGGGCAAGGAGCCAGATCTGAGTATCAGTTGGGTGGGCGATGTGTATGTGTGTGGCTGCCGGGTACCTTTCATTATGATGTGTCTAGTCACTCTCACATGTTCCTGCCATCGTATTTCCAAGCACCGAATGCTGCTACCAATTTAGATTTTTCCACACCCACGTCCCAAAACATCAACTGTAAACACAGTATTAAAATTTATGAAACTACCAATGGTGTATTCAGTCTGAATGTTGTACCCAAATTTAGTAGTCCAATTATGTCCTAAGTGGCGAGAAGAACAGACGCCACATGTATAAAGTCATTGAGCTTGGCAAGGATCCACATTTTGGTGGCACTGTTTTCTGATGTGCTCTTTACATAACTGGGCCATAAAGTTTTTTCAAAGTGGTTCCCCTCCAGTAGACCACTTGGGGCTTTGGTGAAACAACACCCTTAGGGTGTGTATTTGAGTCCAATAGGTGCCAATTTAATACATCAAAATATGATTGTTAAATGCATTATATTGTGCAATGAAAATGGCCTCATTTTTTGTCTTTTCCTTTTTTTTGTGTTCCTGGAGCCACTGTGAGAGTTTGTTTTCTGTCTAAGTTTTCAACTCTTCCCATCAGCATTTTTTAAGCATTCAACATTATAGCCCTGGTCTTTAAAATCCTGTTTTATGTATTGCTGGCTTCTGGCAAACTCAAGGTATTGGCTGCAATTGCATCTGGCCCTCACCATTTCACCATATGGAATGTCCTCTATGGTGGATTTAAGATGGGCACTGGTGGCATGAAGTACATTATTGCAGGGTGTTTATTTCTTGAATATGTCACTGACAATGGCATTCTGGCTCACATATAGACTTAAATCCAGAAAGTCTGTCTCTCGTTTGTGTTGTCTGAGTGTTAGCCTCACATTAAATCTGTTATCATTCAGGAACGCATGATAGGCTAAAAGATAATTATCAGTTCCATTCCAAATGATCAGAATGTCAATAATGAAGCAACCATAAAAAATAATGTTGTTGGTCTAATTCCGTGCCCGAGGCATGCTCTTACTCAAACAAACCCTTAAAGAGGTTTACATAAGAAGGAGCGAACCTTGCTCGCAGTGCCTTGCTTTTGAAGAAACCAAATCCCATCATGGAAAAAAACATTCTAAAATTATTCTGGACATTTCAAGTAACATCAAAGTGTGCTCCAAATGACTAGCATTGCATTTATACAGATACAATTAACGTGTCTGTAGTCCACATTCCATTTTTATGCATGTGAACAGACTTTCCACATCCATAGTTATGAGCATTAGATTGGTGATTAAACAAAAAGGACTAGCTTAAATTAGATCCTCACTGTCCTACAGGAAATCCTCATATATATATATAATACATCTTTGCTATCTCTCAAATTGGGGGGCAGATTTTTTACAACAGGTTGCAATAATCGATCTATGTACTCTGTCAGATGCTCAGTAGGAGAGCCATTGCTTTAGAATGACCGGTCTCCCTGGTGGAAAGGCACCTGTTTTGTGAATGTTAGGCAATATGTATATACAAGGCAATCTGGGACAGTGTACCTGAAAATATTTATATTCCCGGCCCTTCAATACGCATGATTCATGCCAATCTGCTAGTCTATCATTGATATGTTTCTCAATGGCAGGAATTGGATTATTCCTTAGTCTTTAGTAACATGAATTGTCCTGTAATTGTCTATTGATTTCACCCAAATATTAACTCCTATTCAGTAGGACAATGTTACCCCCTTTGTCTGCCTCACATATCCCAATACTGTTGTCTTCTTTCAAGTTAAGGTGACTGATCGTCCGGACTTGTGCACCTCATTGTTCTAAATATTAATTTAACCGACGGTAGTGATAGGTGCGATACAGTCATGTGTCAGTCTCCTTTGTAAATCACTTGTGGATCCTATCCTTGTTGACTAAATTGACAAGTGGTTCTTTGCTTATGAGAGGGCATTACAGATGTACAAGGCAGAGCAAGAGCACTAGGGAGTGCTGTTGTGTGAGGTGGTACATATAGAGGCGAGGGATATCACCTAAGCTAACGACTGAAGATGTAGTGCTTTGAATACCTACAGCCAGGGAGACTTGTCGTGCTCCAAGAGGAAGGGAACCACTATTGTGTCTAGCATAGCTTTGGAAAAGGATTACCCAGAGGGGGACCTAGTAGCTCTAACAGTAAGCTGTTGATCTTAAAGAGTTGTAGGAAGTACTTCCACAGGGTAACTGTCAATGGATCCCTGTCACTGCTCTGCAGGATAACTGCACAAGCCGCAACATAATGCTAAAAAAGCTTGTTTACTTAGACAAATATGTGCCAGGGCAGATTTACAGGGTCAAGCATGTCCATAGTGGAAATCTGACCATCCTGTAGCCCTGAGATCTTTAGAATGGAAGGGGGTACTTGCCTTGAGAAGGGTAGTTGTCATTCCCCACATGCCCATAGACTGCATCCTTGGCAGTGAGCCCTTATGGGAGAGAAAATAGTTGGGAAGGGCGGTCGTCCAAGATGCCCCTTAAACACAGGTTTCTGGGGGTACTTACTGTCCCTAACTGTAGTGTAACAGTAGCCCTAGAAGTAAGGGATATGAGGTGGATGCCATGCACAGTAGAGAGACCAGAGGTCCAGAGGTTACCTGCTCCGACAGGAGAGGACCCAAGACTGGCACTGGTGAGGCCTCTTCTGTCCTGGAGGTGCTTTCTGCACTGTCACAGCAACAGGAGACAGGGGACTTTGGCGAGACAGAATCCTCCAAGAGACGTCCACCATTCTGTGGTCACTGTTCCATTACCCACTGAGGTGACTCGATACACTTGAGCAAAATGGAGCTACTGCCTATCAGACTTCATTTTCAGACTGCCACCTATCGCTAAACGTAAGTATTACTTTACAAAAAAAATGCTGGGATTAAAAACATTTTCAGGAATCATTTCAATTATCAATTAAAAAAGATACTAGTGTTTTTTCTGAAAACTGCCAAAATATTTTACTCAGACTTCAGTCATTTAGTGAGAAGAAAACTCTTTGTAAAATGTTAATATACTATTATAGACAGTATAGAATGTTTAAAATGAAATAATTTATTTTAAAAAAAAGTAAAAAAGAGTAGTCAAGTCAAGTCAATAAACTTTATTCGGTTGTGCGAATTGACAACCATAAAAGCATTTACACTACATTTAAAAAGAACACGTTAATACATAGAAATCAAATACAGTTGAAAAATGAGCAGGTGAAGACAAATATGCAACAAACATTCAGAGTATTTTGCGAGGTCCATTATAAAAAAGAGGTAATAGCAATTCATATATTATTTTTATCCTTCCATACTATTTCTAAATTTAACTGCCAATTTTAAAAAACTACATAAATACAAAGAATATTCACAACTTAATAGCTGTAGAAAGTGCAGTGCAGGGCGATATTGTATAAAGTTTAGTTTTTTCAGACATGGTTTTAAATATAAATTCCTCGGTACAGTATAAAAGGGACAAAAGAAAAGAAAGTGTGCCAGGCCTTGCGGAGACATATCGTCGCAGCCGCAAGCCGGCAACACTTGTCCACGATGTGAACCCCTTGGTACAGCCAACAAAAAATGAAACAGATTAAACCTGAACCTGATCAGTAAAAAACGGTCATAACTGGACAATTGCCAGGATAAGTAGGGTTCCATGAGCAGAGTGCTCTTTACTAATACATGATTACGAACACTTTCTTTTTGTAGCTCACGAGATTCCCTATCTTGGGTTCTAAGGTCAATAAAAGCTTTCTTGACCGTTATAACATCCTGTTTAGTGATCGATTCAGGAGATAAAAAGAGTTCAGGGCGACCGAGTTCAACAAAGCACTTAAAGAGATACTTTAACCAGGGAACCTTCATCCTGTTGTCCCATGTGAGTGACTCTCTTAAAATAAGCTGGGTGAGTGGAATGTTAACATTTAACCAACAATTCATCCAGCATAACATGGGATTAGCAGCAATCTTGTCGCTAACAAAGGTAACCCCCAGTTCCTCGTGCACGGAAAAGTTGGCCGTGCCCCTGGGAACCCTTAATACGGATTTCAAGAAATTATTCTCAACAGTCTGTAAGGGATCCGGAGGAACGTAACCCCAGATTTCACTTCCATAGCACGCTGTGGGGACACTCTTTGCTTGATAAAGTTGGAGTAGGGCGGCAACTGGACTATTGCCCACTTTCTTAGAGAAGTCCATTATTGCCGCGTTTACCCTAGTAACTTCTCCCTTCTTTTTAACAATCACGGGTCCCCAATTTAATTGACTGTCGAAGAGGACCCCGAGATAGGAGAATGTATGCGTGGTAGGAATACGTACACCGTTTACATTGTGGCAGTTTACTTTTTTATTTCCCTGTCCGACCTTCATTATGTATGATTTGGAGTTATTAATGCTTAACTCTCTAGAGGTCATAAAAGAATGGAAGGAGTCTAATAGGATTTGCAGTCCGTTTGCTGTTCTTGATAGGAGAACTGCGTCGTCCGCATATAAAAGGACTGGCAGCCCCCTACGGCCTATATACGGAAAATCCGTATTAGTGCTTAAAAGATGCTCTTCCAGATCATTTATATATAAGTTAAAAAGGAATGGGGCCAGGATGCAGCCTTGTCGGACACCACGATGCACCCCGAAGTCTTTGGTCACATTCAGGTCTTGGGTGAATCTGACATTTGCGTTGGTGTCCGAGTGCATATCATCTAACAAATCAACCAGGTTTGGGTCCACACCCATTCTTAGCATGGCGTCCCAGAGTTTCCCCCGGCTCACACAATCGAAAGCCGAGGAGAGATCCATGAACGCCATATGGATCATACCTCTTCGAGCCTTAGTATACTTTGCGATGATGAGGTATAAGTTTAAACATTGTGAGATCGTAGAATGACCAGGCCTGAATCCATACTGGATTGAAGATATTATGTTATTTTCTTCTGACCATCTGACCAATCTGTTCAATATTACTCCTCCCACAACTTTAACCACGGAGTTTATTAAAGAAATTGGACGATAGCAGGCAGGGCTACTGCGGTCTCCTTTTTTAAAAATAGGTACAATAGTGGATACCCCCCATGATTTTGGGCATCCACAGAGCACGGCAGCATTAAGTACAGCTGTAAGAACCGGTGCCCAGAGTGTTATACAGGATTTAAAAAGATCAGGGGGGAGACCGTCAGGGCCTGGGGCCTTGTTGTTTGATAGGCCTTCCATGCCCTTAATTACCTCATCAATTGTGAAGAATAGGGATTTTTCACTGATTTCTTTTGGACTACCTTGTACCTGGGAACCGTTACCTTTGAAAATGGAGCTGAAGTGGTTAATCCAAACTTCTTCTGAGATATTGGTGCCTGTACTTGAAGTACTGGGTTGGTCAAATAAGGGCTTGTTAATGATCTCCCAGAACTTAGAACTATTTTTTAGTATCTCAGGATCTAACAAGGACTCCCAAACATTTTTCTTGACAGCACGTTTGCGAACGGCAAGAGACTTTTTATACTCAGCCCGCAACACTCTGATGGTTGAAGGATCTCTCGGATTTATTTTTAATGCTTTCTTAAGCTCACGACTGGCCTTCGAACAGTTGCTGTCAAACCATTTTGGGTTATTGGATGAATTAGCTAACCTCTTAACAGGTAACGTTAAAAGTGACTCCACCTTTTTAGTAATCTCATTAAAAGACAACAGAATTTGTGATGGTGCTGAGGCAGTAGATGTACATATTGACAGATCATGATGGCATACATCGTTAATAGAAGAGTAGAATTGCTTACAGTCCACCATTGACCACTTTAAGCGTCGCTTACCATTAATACATTTAGTAGTGCCACAGTCCTCTCGGGGGTTATGTTTTTCGAATAAATTCACGCCCATAGTTATACATAAAGGGTTATGATCGCTAAATATGCTAGAGATAATCGAAAAATCCCCAACAAAATTAACAAATTCTGCCGATAGTAGAATATGGTCTATGTATGACCCTGTTGCGTGACCTTTAAAGGTAGGGGTTGAAAATACAGTTTGTTCCTCAACTATTGACATAGCAGTGAAAAAGTTATATTCATTCATTAAGTCATTTAAGCATGAACCCCTTCGCGAATGATCAAAGTGTATACCTTCCAGATTGTTGCAACCCAAATGACCCACAGGACTCAGGTTAGGATTCCCGCATAAATGAGTGTTGAAATCACCCACTATTATCTTAAGGCGGGGAAGGGAATCATCTTTGACCCTTAGGAATTCACGCAATGACTCAATGTTGCAATCGCCAGACTGACTCACTGCGTTATAAAAGTTGATCAGAGCAAAACTTGTACTGCCCCTCTTGAATTCGACAACCTGAATATTATTATTGCCAGTGTGATGAACAGTTTTAAGGCATATTAGTGACAGGTTAACAAAAATTGCTAAACCCCCCTTAGCTCTGCCACTCGGTGAAGGGACTGCCGAAGTTATAAAACTCTCGTAACCATCAATGTGTATATTTTTCCCCACAGCCCAGGTTTCTTGGAGGCATATAACCGGATAATCTTTAACAAAGGATAACCAATCTATATTAGACAATTTATCCTGCAGTCCAGCTATATTCCAGGATAAGAGCCCCTCTTTGTATTTAGCTGGTTCATGTTGTATTATACCCACGTTTCGACATGCAATTTGAGTGGTAGAAATTATGCCTGTACATCTGCGTACCCGGTCTGACCCGGGATTAACCGAAGAACAAGCTTGAGGGCAGGCTGGGTTTATATCATTGGGTAAACCTGGTATATCTATTTGGTTCCAGCCATCCAAGCCACCATCTTTACTGCCTTGCGGATCTAACCCTTGAAAAATATCTCCGAAGTCTGCATCTTCTGGCAATCGGTCGATGGGGAGGAGATTGGATGGAGTGTCAGGTAGTCATTCCACCCCATCCAATCCCCCCTCATCTGAGAAGATGCCGTACCTATTGGAGATGGGGATGTTAAAATGATTATTAAAATGGGTAGAGTAAAATTGATCTGGAGGGGGTGGTCGTATTGGGCGTTCCCTTCTATCCTGATTATACCCCCAGTTGTTAGTTGGTACCTCAAAACCCCAGCCATTAGGTGTCGCTGGCCATGTAGGCCTGGTGAAATTAAGAATAGGCTTAGGATAGGACATACTCCGCTGTTTTTTGCCAAAAAATTCTAGGGTGAGAGGAATGATGGTACCTCTTCTACGCTGCGGCGGCAAAATATTTGGCAGGATGTTTGGTAAAACTGCGGAATTGACAAAATTTATAATAATGCAATCACCCTTGAATTTTTTAGGGTTTTGGCCTATCCATGGTACCCTTCTGGCTGACTTAATGTCACCAGCTAGCTGTTGTTTCCCCCACGGGGCAAACTGCATGTTGCCTGATAACCAGTGCAGGGCCTTACTTGTTACTGCCGGGGGGGATTCTGATTGGTCTGGGGCTAGTGGGGGGACGTTAGCCAATACCAGTACTAATGGAGCCGCATCTTCCA
This sequence comes from Lissotriton vulgaris, assembly GCF_964263255.1. Lineage (NCBI taxonomy): Eukaryota > Metazoa > Chordata > Amphibia > Caudata > Salamandridae > Lissotriton > Lissotriton vulgaris. The sequence continues at coordinate 430,638,419 of NC_141685.1, read as the reverse complement.
GAAACTGTACCGTGACTTCTTCTGTGGTAGGTGCAGGTGTTACAGGCGGAATTGGGGGTAATGTATCTCCTGGCAGTAATTGATGTGTCACTGTGGTTGAGGACTGTTCCTGTAAATTTACGTGTATAGTGTTTGAGGTAGTGCCTCCCTCAGACGAAGGAAAGAGAGCCTCTTTTACGGGTAGAGCTAGGCTGGTAACTGTGTCTGATATATTAGACACAGCTTCTACTAACTTTTTTTGATCTGCGCCTAGTTTCTTTATATCAGCAGTTAGCTTATCCAATTTGGTCACTACAGGTTTAATTAAGATTTTAAGTTTGGTGTCTATTAGATCAGCTAGCCTTGATAATAACTCCTCGTCCACGTTAAACTTCTCGAGTTCTTCTACTTTCCCCCTGCTTTTATCCCTGCTTCTCACAGGTGACACAACCCTCTTCTTCCCTAGAAGAACTCCACCACGGTATAATTGAGTTTTTCTACATTTTCTGATGGCACGTGGCGCATGATCTAGGACTGGGGGATCAGCTTCGTTATTTGGCTGCTCACTCTCCTGCACAATTTGATCTTGGTCTTGATCAGTGTCAACTACCTGACATTCCGAGTCATTAGCCCGAGCTATGTCTTGTCCCTGTGTTGTATGAGTACTCAGGTTTGAAGTGCCATGTTCTAGGGTATCAGGGTCTAAAACTGCACTTCCCTCAACCTGAGAAGGTATATCAATCCAGGGGGAAACAGGTGAAGGACTTAGGGGAGATAAATTAGGGGACAGGCTAAGACCTAAAGATTCATGCCTCTCATTGTTAATCTTAGAAACTACTTGTATCATATAGTTTTCTATTGAGTTACCTCCCGCCGCTAAATTCTTTTTAGGCATTCTTCTTGGACTGGTAATAATAACCAAGTAACAACAGTGTATATGATGGATTACAGAATGACCAAGAAGTAGATACAAGTATGAATAGTCTTACTGCAAAACCACACAGAGCGATGACAGTAAGGGCAGAGTAGCGTGTCCAGTCCAGTCTCAGCCAGTCTCGGACTGTCTAAGACTGTCCGCCCTTTGTCCGGGCTTCGTCCGGCGTCCCGCACACGCGTCCCGCTGTGCGTCAGGGGCTCGAATTAATAGGAGGAGCAGGGGGCGGGAAGAGACTCCAGGTGCGCTGCGTTGATCCTGCGCGGAACCCTGGGTCTCGCAGTCCCGGCCCCTGTTGAAAGCGCCTCACACTCTCCTCGGCGATGATGAAGTGTCCAAAGCTCCGCTCCGCCTCTTCAATGGGCAAACGAACAGGGTGTTAGGCAGAATAACACGAACTCTACACACAGCTGCGAGCGGCTCCCGCGAAGCGGGGGCCGCGAGCTGTTTTAAAGGGGCAAGTCAGGCAAGGCAAACAGGGAGGAGCAGGGGCGGGAAGAGACTCCAGGTGCGCTGCGTTGATCCTGCGCGGAACCCTGGGTCTCGCAGTCCCGGCCCCTGTTGAAAGCGCCTCACACTCTCCTCGGCGATGATGAAGTGTCCAAAGCTCCGCTCCGCCTCTTCAATGGGCAAACGAACAGGGTGTTAGGCAGAATAACACGAACTCTACACACAGCTGCGAGCGGCACCCGCGAAGCGGGGGCCGCGAGCTGTTTTAAAGGGGCAAGTCAGGCAAGGCAAACAGGGAGGAGCAGGGGCGGGAAGAGACTCCAGGTGCGCTGCATTGATCCTGCGCGGAACCCTGGGTCTCGCAGTCCCGGCCCCTGTTGAAAGCGCCTCACACTCTCCTCGGCGATGATGAAGTGTCCAAAGCTCCGCTCCGCCTCTTCAATGGGCAAACGAACAGGGTGTTAGGCAGAATAACATGAACTCTACACACAGCTGCGAGCGGCTCCCGCGAAGCGGGGGCCGCGAGCTGTTTTAAAGGGGCAAGTCAGGCAAGGCAAACAGGGAGGAGCAGGGGCGGGAAGAGACTCCAGGTGCGCTGCGTTGATCCTGCGCGGAACCCTGGGTCTCGCAGTCCCGGCCCCTGTTGAAAGCGCCTCACACTCTCCTCGGCGATGATGAAGTGTCCAAAGCTCCGCTCCGCCTCTTCAATGGGCAAACGAACAGGGTGTTAGGCAGAATAACACGAACTCTACACACAGCTGCGAGCGGCTCCCGCGAAGCGGGGGCCGCGAGCTGTTTTAAAGGGGCAAGTCAGGCAAGGCAAACAGGGAGGAGCAGGGGCGGGAAGAGACTCCAGGTGCGCTGCGTTGATCCTGCGCGGAACCCTGGGTCTCGCAGTCCCGGCCCCTGTTGAAAGCGCCTCACACTCTCCTCGGCGATGATGAAGTGTCCAAAGCTCCGCTCCGCCTCTTCAATGGGCAAACGAACAGGGTGTTAGGCAGAATAACACGAACTCTACACACAGCTGCGAGTAAAAAATGTAAGACAGCTGGCGAAAGATGCTGGACACTGGGAGTGGGCAGAATTACTATCTGCCACTCCATCCTATGCCAACTTGGCAACTTGGAGAAGGTGCTGGACACTGGGAGGGGGCAGATTTACTCTTCCCAACTCGTCCTGTGCTGACTCGGAGGAGCTGGGCTCTGGTAGGTGGGCAGATTTGCTATTATCAATCCATCCCGTGCAAACTCAGGGAAGGTACTGGACACAGGGAGATTTAAATTTTACAACTCTGCCTTGTGCCAACTCAGGGAAGGTAATGGACAGTGGGAAAGTGACAGATTTTCTATTCTCATCTCCACACTATGCCAACTTGGGGAAGGTGAAATAATGTAGTTTAAAAAAAGTGAAAAAGAGTAAAAACTGTAAGACAGCTGGCGAAATGTGCTGGACACTGGGAGTGGGCAGAATTACTATCTGCCACTCCATCCTATGCCAACTTGGGGAAGGTGCTGGACACTGGTAGGGGGCAGATTTGCTATTCCCAATTCCGCCCTATGCCATCTCAGGGAAGGTGCTACACACTGGTAGAAGGCAGATTTACTATTCTCAACTCTGCCCTGTGCCAACTCAGGGAAGTGCTGGACACTGGTAGGGGAGCAAATGTATTAACAAAGTTAACCATTCTCTTTGTTCTACTACATTACATCAAGAAAACATTATGAAATCCAACCTTGACAAGGAATCAACCTTCACATCGAAAACCAAAACACACGATCTTCAGATAAACTTCTACACAAAAGGTTCCCAAAAAATGTTAACCATTTTTTTTCTAGTTCATATTTGGAAAACAATTACCATTATTGGCTTTCTTAAAGCCAAATTCAAATTGATTTTTTTTTTCAATACAAATAGTAATTTAAATGTAGAACATGACTTTTCTGTTTATAGGATTAATTATCATATTTTAAAAATGTGTACATCTTTTTAACATTCTAATTTTGATCAATGCAGAAAAGCAACATCTTAAATAATCAACTTGAATACTATCAAAAAGCTATCATAACTAGTTTCCCAACAAAACACCAGTACTCCAGTCCAAGAGGTAATCATCGTCACTTTTATTGTAAAACAAAAGGATGATGACCAACAGGAAAATAACTATTCTTAACATATTTTCTCCAACAGAATTCCAGCAACTAACAATATTTCTTTCTTTAGTGCCATGAGAATTTTTTTTTTATTCTTTCCACAGGATAAAGCAAAACATGTAAAACATTTGAAATGCATATAACCAACTTATTGTATATTGCTATCTTTCAGAATATGACCATGGAAAAGGCAAAGCAAGCTGCATAAATCTATTCTACTAGAGGAAATAAACTTCTCAAATATGGTGGATACCTTTATTTTAAGGAGAGACTTACAGAACCCAGGAATAATTGGAGGCGTGTGGACTATTCAACTTGTTGTAAAGGCAGAGCTATTACACTTGGTAACTTAGTTGAAAGGACCACTGAACATAAACACTGCAACTAGAATGGAAGTAAGAGAAAATTCAACACCTCCAAATACCGAAATTCAAGAATGTCTTTTTTTCATTATTGCGGGTCATATTGGAAGAAAATTAAAAAAGTGTATTATTCATCTTAATATAAATCATTAAATCATATTTTTTTAAATAGCACATTTCAATAAATATTTAGGTAAAAATAATACCCAAGTATTTTAATAAATATCCCATTCCTAAAACATATTGTTCTTAATTTAAAAAAAGATATTACAACTCGTATTAAATATTATATGTGTATTAATAACACTTGAATGTATCTTGCTGAAGTTTGTTTAATTGCCTATACTTAATTACCATTATATGTGGTAATGCCATGCACGGTAAAGGCATGTGTGATAAAGACACATGCGTGGTAAAGCCATGAATAGTAAAGACATGTGTTGTAAAGACTGTGTGCTAAAGGCCTCCTGCTGTAAAAACTGTATGATAAAGACTGTTTGCCGTCCAGAGGTCATATACGTAGGGTGTTAGGCACAAGTGCAACTTAGTGCAGTGGCTAGCCGCATGTCATGCTCTGTGGTTAACCTCAACTGCACATGTCAAGGGCCTGCATAGTCTTTGTGGATGCAGTGGGATTATTCACACAGGCAGTTGGACACATATGCAGTTGGGCTCAGGGTCTAGCTGCAGACCAAAGGCCCCGCACAGCAGTGGTTGAACGGTCAGGCAATTGGATCCAGCATAAGAGTGAGCAAATGTCCATAATTGTGCATAACTGACAACATACTAAAATAATAGAGTAGAGAAAGTAGAATGTGAAAGAGTAGAGAAAAAAATGTGGAAGAAAAGATAGAAAATATATTAGAAAATACTTTTTGTAAAAAAAAAAAAATCATTATCATTTTGGGTTGGTGTAAAATACATGTTCAAAAATAGCAGTAGTACTATCTCTTTATCAGGTTAAATAAATAACCATAAAAGATATAACACAGATAAAATCACTTAAAACATACAAATAATCACAGCAAATGAATACATAATACACAGATTGTAAGCCCTAACTATGAAATATCCTCAGCTATTGAAAACAGGCTAGGGCCAGGCCTTTGCAGATCTTGACGATTCAAAAAAAGTTTTTTATTGAAAGGTGGCTCTCTCATTAGAGCCTTTGACGGCTTGGAAACATGGGCCTCAAAAACAAGATAAAGCACGTGCAAGGTAAAAAAGTGGTAAAAAGATCCTGAAAACAAATCAAAAGACAAACACTCATTGAGTCTGGTTTTGCTGGTCGATTGCATTAGAGCAATTAGTGCTTGAAAACTGAGCTCAGCTCATGACCACAAACAATTTGTACCATAACTGTGGCTCTGAGGGTCCTGTTTCACAATGTACCTGTACAGTGTTAGGAGAAGGTATGTTGACAGATGTTATCACATGTGGTGCTGCTACACGGGGTGCAGCCAGGCACGTTTTGGAGATGGGTGGGGCGGTTGGATATTTTTAAAGTGGCTTGCCAGGGTGGTCTTGGTGGGAAAGAATATTTTGCTGGCTTTCCTCACTCAAGAAATATGATGTCTGGAATTACCATTCCTACTGTCCTATCTAATTCTTGCTGAATGGATTAAATTCTATTCCTTTATTAAGAACACTCAGTTGTATTTTGAGCTGGTGGTTTCCAGAAGATGTACTCTGAGTTGCCACTGATTGGGAAAGAATGGCTTTAAACTGAATGTAGGGAATACAGTTATAAGACTTTTGAAACCAACACACTTATGTTGCTTCACTATCAGCTGCCCTTATCCGTCCACAAAGCCAAGGGTCTGATTTAGATTTTGGCAGTACTACTGGCATCTCGCCACAGCGGCAGTCCCAAGTACTCCATCAAGTTGACAGTAGTACACCCGCCGTATTTAGATGTTGCGGCAATAGACAGGAACCTGCCGACTCAGCCGTCTTCTCTGCTGGCTAACAGCACTCTGTTGCCGTTATGTCGGCGGGTTTGTGCTGAGCTGTTGTAGATGGTCCCATTGTGCTGGTGTGGTCAAGTAGTAGCAGCACAGGTTGGACCTGGACAATGAAGTTCAAGCTGAAATCGGTGGTAGGACCCCCAAAAAAGGTGGGTTTTTACCAATTTTCCATTCTATCAACTTGTGCATGGAGGTGTCCCTGCCACAGTTGCCTTTATGGAATGATACATCATAATCTGGACTGCAGGAATCTTGGAAGGACTCCTTCCGACAGCCGATTCTGGCTCTGATGATGTTGACGTGGGAGAAAGATTCTGGCAGAGGTGGCCGTACTGCATCATTCTTCGCATGTGGATTGCCAAGATGGGGGCGGGAAGACTGCAGAAAATGTGTCAGCAGGACCAATCCTGCCAAGATCTAAATCAGGCCATAATTGTTCTCTTCAACTTCCCACTCACAATTTGCAACTGAAGCATCCCTAATGTATCCAGAATGATGTTATCTAACTAGTTTTCATACTGCACAGATGAGATAAAGTTTCAAATCTGAATAAAACCCTGAACTGGATTTTGACAGAAGTGGAATACAAGATCCTCACAATGGTCCACAAATGTCTTTATTTGCTTGCAGGCAGATATTTAGCTTAAGAGATTTCCTGGCATGTCCTGGCTGCCAACTCTGTTGCTATGTACTGTATCACACGCAAACTCATGGTGACTGGAAATGATCTGACTCTAGAACAAGCATCTTGTCTAGTCTATTCAAATAAAGTACCACTCCTTGATCTCCTTTAGGAAAGAGTGCAAAGGTTCTCTCTTTTGCGAAACCTTCAGTTTCTGGATTGCAATGCTAGTGAGCTTTTCTGCACTTATAAATAGTTCAGGCCATACTGGAGTCTGATCACCGTGGTCAAGAATGATGCCTGCTCTCCAGTACCTCTTTGGTACTAAACCATCGAGCGAACAGAGCTGGGCATAAGAGACCATGGGTGGATTAAAGTGATGCCTGAACTTATTATCCCTTGCATCTTTCTGTAAACTCAGTCACTTGTGTAGGCCCCAATCTGTAACACTTGTATTTTATACAAAGAACTAAACTGCAACTGGCATGTCCCTGTACATGGAAAAAGACAGTGCAGTCTTGTGGAGGGGACAAGGGTCTTGAGTCAGGCTTGTACATAATTTGTTGCATAAGTTTATTAAAAATAGGAGGGCAACATGTGTCCTAGTTTTATTTCACTTGTCCCTTAATTCTTTTGTAGCTATAATCACTCTTAGTTCCAATCCTTGTCAACAAAGTCTTTTTTCTTTTTGGTTTAAAAATGAACCCTCAAACTTTGCAAATTATTTATAGATCCTTTACGCAATCCAAAATATCCCTTTTTGGCAGACCCAGCCAATGTGTTTCATCCCTTTTAGGGACTTCATCAGGGCAATTATCTCAAGCTTCACTTCTTACATTTTCATTTTTCAGTCCCGATCAATTTCTTACTCTTATCAGACAAAATTACATTAATGGCCACCATATGCAAGATAACCAACCATGATCACCTTGGTGGGGGATTGGTAGAAGTAATGTAAAAAAGGCTTACTCACTTGGAAATGCCCCCTCAGAGGTAATACTTAATAGCTGTAGCTGCTATGCCCCTCGGCACCAGGGTAATAATTTGAGTGCATCAATATAACCAAGCAAAAGCTTCTAGTTTAGTAGGCAGGGCTTCACCCAAGAGAGCTACTCACAGGTAGCTGGAGGGGTACCAGCAGCTCAGTAGCTCAGGAGCTACACCTTGGAGAAGCCTGCTATGTAGCAACTAAGGTTCCCTTCTCATCACACATGCAACACAAATCCCCTGAAGTAGTAATCTTTCAATGCAAAAAATCTGTCCCTCACTCGTCACAAAACATCTTCAGGATGATGGTTTGGTATTAGATCTATTTTGACAAACAAAACACTGATAGACACACTAATGTCACACATGCGCTATAAACCTTTACTTTTACACATACACACACATGCACACATGCACACAAACACATACACACACTTATACACTAAAACATAGAGATGCAGTCATACGCACAGAAGTACTTATTTCCTGCTGCATTCTAGTCAGAAAGGAATAGTCTTGTACTTTGAGTCCAACAGAAGCAATGCTCCCATCTTTCACTGCCTCCACCAATGACATCATACACAAGGATAAAAGGTCTAGTGTAGGGGTGGGTGGAACTTGCAGGGTTTCACCCTGAGGAATTCCGCAGAGTTACATGAAAACTCCACGATATTCTGCAGAGTTACATGAACGGGCAGATTTAGGCATGTCACACATATTTATCGCACCAGGACCTTGTTTGTGCAATTGGCAAAACGCACCACGCCAGAGAGCACTGCTTCTCAAGTTGATCTTCAACTCGAGCTGCAGCTTTCTCACTGTGAACGGTTACAACCACTCGCTTTGGGAAAATATTGGCGGATTTCTGTTCTAGCAAATATAAATCATGCTAGCAGATGTCAAATCTTACACACACTCACCAACTTACCATTGGCGAGATGCACGCAAGAAAAAACTCCATTACGTGGCAGTTGGCGGAATTTGGCCAGAACTGTGCCAACTCTGCCAATGGAGCGGAATTTATCACCCACCGTTAGTATAGTGATATAAACAGGGGAATGGAATAAGAGAGAAAGCAGAGACACTGGACTCCACCATTCTTCTGGGCATTGATATCTGTAGGATATACTGGGTATCTAAAAGCAATAGGAAATATTTCAGTAACGTGCCATTAAAGTCCTGCATCTAACATTAACAGGGAATGGATACACTTGAGTGGTATCTCTGTGTAACCAGCCCTCAATACTTTGATGTGCAAATTGTTATCCTGAAACTAAACATACAAGAAGTGATTATCCTAATTATATGTTCATCAAAACTTCTCTCTATGAGTAACATAACTATCTCAAGCTTCGTCACTAAGCACTCTCTGTGGTAGGTGAGTTATAGTTTCTATTTGGCTCTTGCATCACTGCAAGATAATTAGCAAAGCAAACATTAATTGTCTGTGTACATAAATACCTAACACATAATCATATTTTATTTATTTATTTAAAGTATTTATTATAGTATGGATATAGCCACTGGGTAGCAGAATGCTTTACACGTAAGAATGTCATAATAATTGGGTTTAGTCTTGCTCTTTAGCAGTCTACAATCCAAACTCAAATCCTCTAAATGTGTCTGCATTTTGTCTGTGGTTCTGCACATTTGTCTCCTCCATGAATGATCTGAAAAACTCTTGTAAGCAGCTAAATGAAGTGATGAGCGTATGGCCGTTGGTCTTTTATTGCTCAGTGAAAGATGAAGGGGTCCTGTATGGAATCCTCTCTAGCATGATGACACAATGACATTTAGGACAACTCCATTATACACAATATCCAAACAATCTGCCAACACACAAATATAAGCTTTGGGCCTAATCCACAAAGATTTTACTGTGAGTAGAAAGTAGCTTGCCTTTATAGATTTCCTAACTTACTCCTATATTCTTGGAGTAAGCCTGGACTTATATCATGAACACTCCAAGAGTAAATCACAGGTAAATGTGATTGGAGAAAATGCACTCCACAAGCTCCATCTTCCTATCATGGATGTGTTTTTATGCCCAGAAGCTTGATTGGTCCTCAAGCCCAGATGCCTGCTTTTTAATATGTGATGTGGCGATATCATGATTGTCTTTCCGATTAGACGTTTCTGGAAGCCTCTGTAACGGCCAATGCAAACTCCCTAATGCAGGTCAAAGGTGGCTGCTGTTAACTGCAAGGCTTGAGTTTGCAATAATCACATGTGATCACTTGATACTCATACATGCATGCCAATGTTTGTGATCTCAAATGAGGAAGATCATGGGACAAAAAGAGGGTGGTAACTGGACATTTGAAGTGGAATTGAGTGAAGAATTTTTTAGGAGGCAGGAGTTGAAACATTTAGATTATCAAAATGTTTGTCTACAATAGGGAGTGTTCCTTGCAATCACTACACATGTAATTCAGCATGAAATCCCTGGATAAACACCAATGCTTATAGCTGTCTGATTCCATATCAGGGTCTCCCCCACACCACAAATTGCACCCCTTCCATTAGAATTTAACTAGTGCCATCAGGCTTTGGTTTTCCAGACAATTGTCCTAAAGCAAGAAATACATTGCTGCTCATTGGGCAATTTCTACGTTACGTCATTTTTTGCCTCACATAGGTCTTATAGCTTAGGGGGGACCATTACTCATATGGCCTCTGAAAATGGCCACCACAGTCTTCTGATTGATTCCCTGATAATATTGCAGGCAGATCCCATCTTCTGCATACCAAACAACTCCTTTTTGCACATAGGAATTCTGCAGGCTTCTTCCCTCTTCCAACAAAATATATGCCCCTTTACCCCCTCATTGGCCATCACTAATTTGGCTTGTGGTGGTATACCTATATTAAGTGCTTTTCGGACCCTTGAACAGATTGAACCTCTGCCCCCAAATTGCCATTTCTGAGGGCAGGTCCTTCAGTATTTGTTTTACAAATCATTGTTTTCAGGTATGTTAGGTCAATACTAAGGTGCACCAGAGCATCCACTCTTTATTAGGTTATTACATACTTCCATGGTGGCATGGACTTTCAAGGGTCCATCATATCTCATGTTTCTTAATCCACATCTAACTCCCTTATCAAACTTTATTAAATCATCCAACCTCACCTGTTCCAACTATATCGATGATATTCAAATCATTCTAAAAATGGATGGCCCAGAACACTTTTACATGTGAAGCCTTGATGACTGCCTCTATAACTTAAATGTAGGGATGATGCATAACCACCTAAAGCTCAACACCACAAAAATAGAGATCATAATCCGAGGACAATGAGACAAACAACAGCCGACCACCATGTGGCCCAGGGAACTCAATGCACCTCCAACTCCATCAATAAAGGTAAGAAAAGGGGCGTGGTCTGGCCACAAAGCAAAATGGCCGACTGAAGATAGAGCTCCGCCATGGACCGGACCTCGAACTGAGGTGACACTCTCTTCAGTGTGACCAGGAATGCAGCATTGAAGTTTTTTCAAGACGCCATAGCTTATAGGTACAACTGGGTGGAATTCCGACTAAAATTCAGCCCTTTTTTAAACTATTTCGGAGGTAACAAAGTTGTGAAGCAGTCGGCACTACATGGGCCCTCGGACCTCGCTCGCGACTGCCGCCCATTGAGGGCTCGTCAAAACCAGCACACGGCGGGCTCCGTATTCGTTCGCAGGAAGGAACTCATTTATAAACCAACATAAGTAAGGCAAACTTTACTAATTTCTTCAAACTTCTGGTATATTTTGAACCTGGAGGCGTCTTATTTTTAAATAACCGGTGTATGCAAGACTGGTGACGCACTGGAAACAACAGTTTTATTTAAACATTCGCCTCTGAGGTGTTTCTATTTACTGCAAGTCCACAGTTACAGAACCATTCCTCATAATCAGCGCTTTAATGTGTTATGAATTTATGAATTTATGCTTGCATTGTTATGGAGATACATTTTCGCCCATTTCATTTACTATTGATGATAACCTATGGTGTTTCTGTATACCAGAGCTCTATAGATTAAATATCATCATAACAAGCGCTTCAATGAAAAACTAACTTACGTTCACATTTCTTTGGACGTGCCCCTTCAAGCATAATATTCCCTCTTGGATGAGGTTGACAGATGTCTTGTGCCTTTTCTTCAGCCATCCTTTGTATAGAAATTAACCTTTTATGATGTAACATTACCAACAATACTCATATTGATACTGGGTGGTCTTATCTTACATGAGCTGCATTGATAAAACTCCAGCTACAAACCTTTAAGGACAGTACTCTACATACCTATTATAAATTCTATGACTGACTGCCTCAGTGAACAACATACAAATAGAACAACTGTTAACCCCTTCAGCGCTGCGCGAATTCCGCTGCGGTGCTGAAGGTTCTAAAGAACCAGTAGAACCATGACGGAACGGTTCCGTCATAAGCAAATGCCAACCGACGCTCATGACGGAACCGTTCCATCATGAGCATGGAAGGGGTTAACACTCTTTTTCAAGCAAAATAAGTATTTCAAAACAGCGGATGTACAGAATAATTGAATATGTTTAATTCAAGTTTGCAACTAATTGTCTGCCTAATAATAAACATGAAAACAAGTTTGCCATTTAAATACATGGTACTCTTCTTATAGTTTAACTTTCTCAGAGTCAATAAGAAGGCACTTTCTTAACCTTCAGTTACAACTATAATCAAATACAAAGCTATTCTATTTCAGTCAGAGGACTTGAATCAATATTACTTACAATATATTTAAATCCACAAGTCGGTGTACGAATGCCTAATAATAAGCAAGAGAGAAAATCTTCTCAAAAATTACTTTTTGCAGACGTGCTTAAACAGCCACGCAGTATGTCTACGAAAAGTTCAACTCTACCATCGTCTAACCTGCCTAAGGCTGCTTTAACTGTAATATCAGGGGAAAACATGGATCACATTCTACAAGAAATAGCAACAATCAGTTGTTGTTTGACAGATATGGACACTAACATCTCTTCTCTCACTACAGAGGCCAAGTCAATTAGGGCAGACATTGTTCAATTTCCTAATAAAACTGAGGGGCTGGACCATCGACTGACAATAGTAGAAACCAGACCTGACTCAGTACAAAACAGAGATTAAGAACTATTACTCCTTCGAGCAAGGTAGTGGACCTGGAAGATCGTAGCAGAAAAGGTAATATCTGTTTCTTGGGTTTTCCAGAGAAAATTGAAGGTCAGAATGCTAGACCATTTTTGTGCGATGTTCTTCCAAAGTTGATTGGTATCCATTTTGACCCTGTGCTTGCAATCCAACGGGAAAATTGTATTGGTCCCCCATGCAAAGAATTGTATACTCGTCCACAACCCCATATTGCCTGTTTCTTGAGACATGATCAAGTGAAGCACACTCCTGGCGGCGAGCACACAAGGCTAATACTTCTATGAAGGATAGGAAATCCGTATGGCAGCTGACCTCGAGAGAAACTAACGAAAGAAGAAAAAGCATTTTTGTCCATGAGGCCTCATCTGCGTAAAATGGACATCAAATATGGTTTGTTTGACCCAGCTCATTTTCGCATTACCAAAAATGGTGATTCCAAAGACTTTTACAATCCTGAAGACTTGCAGAATTTTTTGGACGACATGATACTGCAGGATACGTATATACAACATAATTCTCCAAGTCAGATTTCTCATGGTCCTAAATCTTTTCAACAGTTGACAGATAATAGACGTCGCAATGTCAGCAAGGCTCGCCATTGAGGTAGAGATATTGAGAGAACCATTCATACACAGGAATACAAAACCTCTACTTTGCAAACAAACTCCACTGTCACTCAAGATCAGCATAGAGACAAATCTCGTTCTCTTTTAAAATCTGCCTCAGATGGAGAATAAGCTCTAGTGATATATTCTCCTATTGATGAAATGACTTTAGCTCAGGTCTTTCATATAGTCATCCTGAGAGTTACTCACAGTGGAAATTATTAATCTACGATCTTCAAACTTTAAAGAACATTAGCATCTGTATAAACAAAGGATGAGTATTATTACCAATTATTTATTTATGTATTATTACTGTTATTTCTTAAATGATATCCTTATAAATGTATTTACACCTATATTACTGTAAAAATCTTATGATATGTAATACACTTTTGCTGCATAAAACACCTATATATTCATTGCACACAATTCACAATCTTAATTCATAACATTTCAAAATTGAATGCTTCGGTTATATTTGAAATGGAATGTCTTAGTCTATTCAAATTATTGAATCTGCATATTATATGGTCTCTATGTTCCAAAGATAATTAGTATATACCAATAGGTCAGATGATTATTATTTCACACATTTATTAATTCATTTATTATTGGTGTTATTTATTAAATAGTACTTATATTTACCTCTGTATTTATTATAACTAAAGTATTTACAGAGGCATATATATTATACGATGAAATATGATAACTTATTGAACTTTTGAACTACATAAATTCTAAATATGTTATACAGTTGATTTTATATACGTTGTTCAAATTACTGGTGTTTAGCATATATTTGTATATTATTAGTCAGTATTGTAGGTACTTGGACATTCGGATCTTAAATTCTCTCCTAAATGGTCCTGGTTTAGGTTATACCCTCCTAGCGGGGTCCGTATCTGTGGCGGTGCTATAGTGAGCGCAGGCCCACGGCTAAAGTTAAAAATAGAATAGAATAACACAGTAGATACATTGAACTTAGTGTTCTCTTTTCCATTTGCTTCTTCTCTCACTGATATCCTTTTCTCTAAGAATTTTCTTCTATTGAGTCCTATTGTCCTTCGCGTAATTGTAATTGTACTCTTTTGTTTTATTTCTCCTTTTCCCTCTCACATGTTTCATTAGTCAAACAATAAAATTAGTATTGAATATGAAACTTACTACTTTCACTCAACGCATTCATCTCATATACCAATCTATTACTCTTCAAAAACTCACAAATCCACTGACAGACATATAGGAATGGCTAATACTCATTCTCTGTGTGTCGTAACATGGAACATTAATGGTTTAACCCACTATATCAAAAGAAAAAAGGTACTTTCTTATTTACAATCAAAAAGAAGTAGATGTGGCTTTACTCCAAAAAAGCACATCTTGAGGCGCTGGAATCTGAAAAGTTGCGTAGAGACTGGCTAGGGAAGGTGATTCACAGCAGTATACAGGAAAAAAGGTCATCGGATGCAAGTCTTATTCGTAAATGCGATATGGCAATCCGTATCCGTAAATCTTTGCCAGCTACGATATCAAAAACATGGGAAGACCCAGATTGAAGATATGTATTTGCCAAACTACGTGCAGGAGAAACTCATATCTGTGTGGGATTGGTCTATGCTCCAACAAGTGCGAAAAAAGCATTTCTTCTCTATTTGAGTCGTTTGTTTTCAGAGATAGGTGCTTCACAATATGTTATAGGAGGTGAATGGAATTTGGTGAGTGATCCGATTTTGGATAAAACTGGTCCTTTTGATAAGAATAATGCAGCGGACAGAGCTCTAATGGGTGACATAATTGAGGATAATCATTGGCGTCTTTCTCATCCAATAGATACTGAATACACATTTATATCCCCTACACCTGGAACCCTTTCCTGACTAGTTTATTTTTTAATCTCCCTAAAAGTAGTCTAGTTAGTCCAGGAGTCTCATATTTTAGAAGCGTCAATATCTGATCACTCCCCGGTTCTTTTATCTCTTCAAACAGGGTTATCTTAACCTGAGCGTAATCCATGGCAGATGAATGTTCAACGTCATAAAACTCCTCAAGGCAAAAAACAGTTACGTAATCATTTCCAAACTTATCTTTCTCTTAATCAAGATTCTGTGAAAGCAGGTAGATTTTTATGGGCTGCATCCAAAGAAACTATCCGGGGTCAACTTATGAATGATGCTGCACAGGCCAATAGGCAAAATGCTACTCGTCAGAAAGAACTAGAACATGATATTGAGACATTTACCCGATTATATACTAAAAATCCTACTTTGCAGCATCTTAAATCACTAGATCACTAGAACAAGCCCATATGGCACTCACCAGCCTTTTTACATCCAAAGCGGAATATGCTTTGGAAAAAATAAAGGGGAGACACTATGAGCAAGGGGAAAACGCAGGGATACTTTAAGTGGCTCAGTTATGACAAAGGGAGGCTGCCATGGCTCTCCAGTCATCAGATCATCTGGAGGACTCATGTTGACTTGTCCTCAAGATATAGTTAAACAATTTGCCTCTTACTATAAATCTTTGTATACTCCGTGAGTCCAAATAGATTAAAAAAAAATGATCTCTTTTCTTTCAAAAGTGAAACCACCCTGTCTCTTCGAGTGAGACAGGGCACTTCTTGAAGGTCAGTTTAGTAAGGAAGAAATCTCACAAGTTATAGCCAAACTCCCATATCACAAAGCCCCAGGGGAAGATGGCTTCCCATTATATTGTTATCGTTGGTCAGGTGAAAAAATAGTAGATAGTCTACATGCCACTTTTCAGGAAGCAGATTGTAAAGCTTAATTGTGGCGTCTTTCTAATAAAGCAATAATAACAGTTCTACCCAAACCAGGAAAGGACCCACTACTTTGAGGGAGTTATCACCCCATTTCACTTCTCAACTGTGATATTAAAATTGTAGCCAGTGTGTTGGCCTCTCATC
This sequence comes from Lissotriton vulgaris, assembly GCF_964263255.1. NCBI lineage: Eukaryota > Metazoa > Chordata > Amphibia > Caudata > Salamandridae > Lissotriton > Lissotriton vulgaris. The sequence goes on along the minus strand of NC_141685.1, from coordinate 430,622,284 downwards.
TTTGTAAAGTTTTAACTTCTCTAATTCATCACACGCAGGTAAGATTTGTGCCTGGATGTTTGTCTAGGAATCATTTGCGTACTTTGGCGCACACACTTCACTTCGCCAAATCTCTTCAGAATGACGCTTTGGCATTATCACCAGATGCTGAAAAGGCATTTGATCGAGTGGAGTGGCAACACCTCTTCAAGGTCTTAGAGCGATTTGGTTTGGGAAGTCAATTTATAGACAATATAAAATTACTATATGAACATTCTAATGCTCAGGTAATTGTGGAGGTTTCATCTCAGATCCATTTGTAATTTGCAGGGTTGCCCCCTTTCTCCTCTATTATTTCTTTTAGCTTTAGAACCTCTAGCAGCAGAAATCCGGCAATCAAATAATGTTTTAGGCATTCCACTTCCAGTGGGACATTCCAAACTTTATCTTTACGCTGATTATATATTACTCACCATTACCAAGTTGTCTAGACCTCTATGATCACTTCTCACAATCATAGAAGAATTCTCCTCTTTTTCTTGATACAAAATCAATTGGGATAAGAGTAAACCCTTCCCATATCAGATGGCACCACAAAAACAGCTATACAAGGCTATCCCTTTCACTGGCAACATTCACGTTTAAAATATTTGGGAATTCTAGTAAATAAAGGAACACAGGGGATGGTTACATATAACCTATCTCATTTAATTACCCAGATGCAGCATGCTTTTGACAAATGGAAGGTATTTGGATTATCTATGTGGGGTAGAGTTCAAGCTGTAAAAATGGTCACACTACTGCATTTCACCTACACACTTGGAATGTTACCTTTTCAGATTCCTTTATCCACGTTGCGCCTTATCGATTCTAAGATTAAATCTTTTATTTGGAGATCTACAAAACCTTGTTTAGCTGTGAATAAATTGGAATCACATCATTCTAATGGAGGTTTGAATCTTCCATCAATAGAACATTAAACTTCACTACTACAGTTATCTCAAATAGAATATATGTTAACGGAAAATTCAAATATACCACAATTGGTACTTGCTGAAAGACACTTCACAAATGGGAGTCTAGAGGGAAAGACAAACAGAACTAGGACGCCCTCCACTCTGAAAGCTAATAAACACAACAGTCCTAATTCTCATGGCAATATTCATTTGTTGGACTGTAAACATCCATGGTCGAAATTCGTTATCCACGGGATCTCCTTAGTCTAAAGAAAATCCTGAGATGTTTCAATCTATTGCCTCTTTAAAATGACAACCTCTCTGATTGATACAAACAAGACAGCACAGACAAAAAATGTGTGAAAAAGCGAGATGGCACCTCACGGGCGCACCACCAATGGGACCCCTGGTTGGTACTCACCAGGATGGCCCTGTTCTCATCATTGGTGCCATCAAGCTAAAACCAAAAAGACGTGCCTCGACCCTCAAAAAATAAAAGGACAGTGAATGGTGCAGTGGACACAACTTATATGTGACAAAACTAACAACATATAACATATTACATATAAGTCACTGAGCAACTGGGGCCTTAACTTTTTATTCTCATTCCCTTCTCTGTTGCAAAACAGTGAGCACACATATACTAAAAAAGAAGAGAGAAAATACTACCAATCGATTCACTCTCTACTTACAGCCGACATGTTTCATTGCCTTTGATTTTTTGGCAATTTCTTCAGGGCAATACATTTTAAATGCCACTGCAAGAGACACTGAAGTTTGGGTGCTGTAACATAAACAAACAAAAGTGTGGTCACCTGGTATCCCTCTCTATGTTCTGCATATCAAACTGTCTGTCAAAACACCATGCTGTATAGGTAAATAAATGTAAAAATTCATTATTACCCTTCATGCAGATTTGTCTCTCATACCAGTGTTGTGATTATGTTAAAATCGGAATCCAGCTCCCTTAGGTGAGCATGGTCCTTACTCCCCGTTTCAAAAAAGGTACTGAAATGTAAAAAACGGAGAATTCAATTATTTCTGTATTCAAGCTTGCTCCTACCTTGCGCGTTGTTTACAGCCTAAATACAAATAGGGAAGGCGTTACCGGTGTAAGAGTAGCGGTCGGCGTCCTCTCAACCCTCGAGCGCCGACCGAATGAAAAAGTGCTTATTTACCGGCTTGGAAGGCGAGGGTTTTTCGCGCTGTGATTGGTCCGCGAAGTTTGGTCACGTGGGCCAAAGCTGCCGGTTTCCCGGAACTCGTATTGGTTCCCACGCCGCATACCGCGCGCTTTCATTGGTCCCTAGTGTCAGGTGACACGGGGCTCGGTAGCCGGTTTTCGGCCACTGTGATTGGACCCAGGCTCTCTTAGAACCAAATGCCGGTCTTCGGGGAGACGACACGGCCATTTGTAAACGGACAGTTAAGCCTGGAATAAGGTGGAATATAACCATTAACTCAATGTTTATTATTCAGTATACGCCACTATTCTAGCTAGTATTATCCTATTGAAATAACTACACTTTTTTTAGAGACTGGTGCAGTTTAGAAGGTTCCGTATTTGGCTATCATAGAATTCAAATGTAGACAGAGCTCGACTTGGATGTAGTGTAGTCAGGATTACTAGTGGCAATTAACACCCTATAGTGGTAGTGTGGAGGACCCTGGGCGAAACAATTATTAAAGGCTAATAAGGACATATCAAATGTTTAGCCTGGTCAGATGGGGTCAGATGAACCACAAATCTGCTGAGATGGAGATATTCAGTTATAAAATTATTAAAGGCTAATAAGGACATATCAAATGTTTAGCCTGGTCAGATGGGGTCAGATGAACCACAAATCTGCTGAGATGGAGATATTCAGTTATAACAGGGTTTTTAAGATGTTAACTTCTAAGAGGGGCTTATCATATGTGATATGATGAAAGTCACAGTTATACTGGGATGTACATATTCACTCTTCACAGGGTCTCTGAAAGAGATGTTCTATTTTAAGATGTTAACACCTAATGGTCATTTTAATTTAGGAAGGAGGAGCACCATCAGTCAAGGGGACAACAGACCACTGCACTAGAAGATTGTCCTTCAGGAGGTTAACGTAACTTGTTCCATTCCAGTAATTCATTCAGCCCTCTCTGTTCGCTTTGCTCTTGATATATCCAGCGAGCTTCCTTGTTGATCAATCGTCTTTCCACAGACTGCGCATCGCCCATCACTCTCTCCAACACTACCCAGGTAAAGGTGTGTTTATTGCGGTGACAATGTTGCACTAACTTTGTAGTCAGCTTTCCGATCCTGATTGTACTGACATGCTCCTGGATGCGGAGTTTGATCTTACGTGTGGTGAGTCCGATGTATTCCAGACCACACTCGCATTTTAATCTGTATACCACGTTGGTTGTGTTACAGTTACTGAAGTGGTTCAGTGACCATATGTTTCCAGATTGAAGAGTAACGTTAGTGGTTTTCTTTGTCATGGGGCATACAGAACAACTCCCACATGGGAAGTGTCCTTTAGGGATGGTGGTGTTCTCAGTTTCTCGTTTTCCAACACTCCTGGTATGGACCAGTTTGTCTTTCAAGTTACTCGCTCTTCGGAAAGCAAAACGTGGTGGTGGCATCTTAAAGTCCGTTGTTGACAGTAGAGACCAGTGTTTCCTGATTGACTGGCGGATCTTTGTGGCCATGGGATCATAGGTCATGACTACAGGAAGGCAGTCTGACTTTTCTTTGACATGTGTCTCTAACAAGGCTGCTCTTGGTGTGTTCAAGGCTCTTTTCTGGGCTTGCTTGACTACTTTCAGTGGGTAGTCACGGGCTTCCAGTTTTGAACTCAGGGCTCCTGCTTGTTCCTTATATAGTTCTGTAGATGAGCAGTTTCGCCTGTACCTGAGAAATTGTCCTACAGGGAGATTGTCCCTGAGTGCTCTCGGATGATATGACCGGTATGACAATAATGAATTTCTATCGGTCGGCTTTTGATGCACACTTGTATGAAAACCTCCTCCAGCGGCTTCAATATCCAAGTCAAGATAGACTGCCTTTGTATGGTGGTAGTTCCAGGTGAAACGCAGACTGCTATCTTGTGTGTTTAGCCAATTTAAAAATTGGACCAGGATGGTTTCTTCCCCTGTCCAAAGGAGGAGCACATCATCAATGTATCTCCTCCAGAGACGTATGTGGTCTCTGAAGGGATTGATGTCTGATTCGATGATGTGCTCCTCAAATTGGCCTACGTAAATGCAGGCAAGGCTAGGTGCCATCGTAGCCCCCATAGACGTTCCCGTCACTTGTAGAAAGAGGTCATCCTTATAGCAGAAAAAGTTTCTTGTAAGGGCAATTTCCACACACTGTAACACAAAGCTTTGTGGAGCGTCGTAGAACCATTCCTGTGTGGCCAAAGCTCTTGATGCGGCCACTAGTGCGGCATCCTGGGGGATACATGAGTACAAAGACTCTATATCTATAGTCACGATGTATTCGTTAGTAGGATCAAATGTTATTTGGTCCAGGACTTTTAAGATGTCCATGGTGTCCTTGACGTATGATTTCTGGGTTACCACTGATTCGCGGAGAAAGTAATCCGCGAACTGCGATAAGGGCTCCAGAATGGATTGGATACCGGATACAATAGGCCGACCCGGCGGTGGCCGGGCCGGCTTGTGTATCTTCGGCAGGATGTAGAAGGCAGGGATCCTGGGATTGGTATTGATGAGGAACTCAGCTTCCTTTGCACTTATCCACTTCTTCTCCTTCGCAGTCCCCACTATATCCGTTATCATTTTCATCAGATCTGGAGTGGGGTCTTTGGTGAGAGGTTGGTAGTTGGTTCTCACATTCAGTAAACGGCGAACTTCAGCCTCGTAATCATAGGTGTTTAATATAACAATGGCTCCGCCTTTGTCGGCGCTTTTTATAGTGATGTTGTCATTACCCTGGAGGGACTTCATTGCCTCCCAATCACTTTTCGTCATGTTTTTGAATCCACCTGATTTGTTGTTATTTTCTATTCTTCCAATTTCCTCTAGAACTTTGGCCTCGAATACTGCCACTTCAGGGCCTAGTGTCCCGCTGGGGGGGCAAAAAGTTGAAGGTTTCTTTAGGTTGGTATTGAAGCTTTTACTTTCTTCAGATGGTTGTTTCGCGAAGAATTTCTTCAATTTAATCTTTCTCATGGTCTCGGGAAACTCAGTCCGGCATTTGAAGGCATCATGGATCGGGGTGGGAACAAATCCCAGCCCTTTGTTAAGAACACGTTCTTCCTCCATTGTTAGTTGATGATCGGACAAGTTGACCACAATGCTTATCACAGTGGCTTCTTTCCCCTGCTCCGTGTCAGTCGTGGGGAGAATGTTTGCCATTGTTGTGGTAGCCGACTGCCGCGTCCTTTTCCGTTCCCTTGTTGTCCCGGTCCCTTGTTGGACGCTTGTCCCTGTTCTAAAAAACTCCGTAGCAAGGTACTCAGGTCAGTGTTGGCAGTTTCCGGTTGGTTAAATCTTACTCTGCTAGTGCTGGGTCCTGGCTCAGGTTCGTCCTCACTGGATGTATTATCGAAGGTCCAGTTTGCAGGTGTTCGCCTTTGTGGTTGGAATCTGGCTCCTCTGCCTCTTCTCCCTCGTCCGAATTGTTGTGGCTGTTGTTGTTCTTGTGCTGGTTCGTAATATGAATCGTTGACGTAGGGGAAGGCCCATTCATGTGTATAGCGTTGTAAGTTACGCTGCAATCCCTTTATTTTCTGTGTTATCATGTATTGTTTATACTCTTCCAGATCGTCTTGAATTTTTTGCAGGTGGTCTTTTGCATCAGTAAAGCTGCTGTCCCGACTGATGGCCTCCTCAAGTTCTACGATCTCCTTAAGTACTTCTTCACTTAATCTCTGGGCTGTACTTATTATCAGTATTAACCAGTCCCTGGTACATTTATTAGCGATAAAGCTCCAATCACGTCGGAACTGTTTATCGTCAAGGAAAATCCGCGGTTCGATTCTCACTATTAGACTTGCAGGTGAGGCCCCAGCTTGATAATATTCAGTCATAAGAGCCCCATGCAGGGCAATTCTTATGTGTTTCTTTTTCAAATTACTTAATTTCTCCCATTCTTCTCTGACTTTGTTATTACCAGAGAGGGGATTCCCTTCAAATAATGATGGGCGTGCAAAAATTGCCGCGATCTGTTCGTTCGTGAAAGCCAGGCAATTTTTGTCCATTCTCAGAATTCAGACTTATTGGTGGTTTGATTGTGCAGTAAGCGGTAGGGAAGCCAGGTTAGGGTGACCACACGTATGCTTTAAAAATCAGAGTCAAGACGTAAGGTTGTATGGGAGTACTCTCACGGCTGAGCCGCCGTACACAAGGCACTTCACAAATGGGAGTCTAGAGGGAAAGACAAACAGAACTAGGACGCCCTCCACTCTGAAAGCTAATAAACACAACAGTCCTAATTCTCATGGCAATATTCATTTGTTGGACTGTAAACATCCATGGTCGAAATTCGTTATCCACGGGATCTCTTTAGTCTAAAGAAAATCCTGAGATGTTTCAATCTATTGCCTCTTTAAAATGACAACCTCTCTGATTGATACAAACAAGACAGCACAGACAAAAAATGTGTGAAAAAGCGAGATGGCACCTCACGGGCGCACCACCAATGGGACCCCTGGTTGGTACTCACCAGGATGGCCCTGTTCTCATCATTGGTGCCATCAAGCTAAAACCAAAAAGACGTGCCTCGACCCTCAAAAAATAAAAGGACAGTGAATGGTGCAGTGGACACAACTTATATGTGACAAAACTAACAACATATAACATATTACATATAAGTCACTGAGCAACTGGGGCCTTAACTTTTTATTCTCATTCCCTTCTCTGTTGCAAAACAGTGAGCACACATATACTAAAAAAGAAGAGAGAAAATACTACCAATCGATTCACTCTCTACTTACAGCCGACATGTTTCATTGCCTTTGATTTTTTGGCAATTTCTTCAGGGCAATACATTTTAAATGCCACTGCAAGAGACACTGAAGTTTGGGTGCTGTAACATAAACAAACAAAAGTGTGGTCACCTGGTATCCCTCTCTATGTTCTGCATATCAAACTGTCTGTCAAAACACCATGCTGTATAGGTAAATAAATGTAAAAATTCATTATTACCCTTCATGCAGATTTGTCTCTCATACCAGTGTTGTGATTATGTTAAAATCGGAATCCAGCTCCCTTAGGTGAGCATGGTCCTTACTCCCCGTTTCAAAAAAGGTACTGAAATGTAAAAAACGGAGAATTCAATTATTTCTGTATTCAAGCTTGCTCCTACCTTGCGCGTTGTTTACAGCCTAAATACAAATAGGGAAGGCGTTACCGGTGTAAGAGTAGCGGTCGGCGTCCTCTCAACCCTCGAGCGCCGACCGAATGAAAAAGTGCTTATTTACCGGCTTGGAAGGCGAGGGTTTTTCGCGCTGTGATTGGTCCGCGAAGTTTGGTCACGTGGGCCAAAGCTGCCGGTTTCCCGGAACTCGTATTGGTTCCCACGCCGCATACCGCGCGCTTTCATTGGTCCCTAGTGTCAGGTGACACGGGGCTCGGTAGCCGGTTTTCGGCCACTGTGATTGGACCCAGGCTCTCTTAGAACCAAATGCCGGTCTTCGGGGAGACGACACGGCCATTTGTAAACGGACAGTTAAGCCTGGAATAAGGTGGAATATAACCATTAACTCAATGTTTATTATTCAGTATACGCCACTATTCTAGCTAGTATTATCCTATTGAAATAACTACACTTTTTTTAGAGACTGGTGCAATTTAGAAGGTTCCGTATTTGGCTATCATAGAATTCAAATGTAGACAGAGCTCGACTTGGATGTAGTGTAGTCAGGATTACTAGTGGCAATTAACACCCTATAGTGGTAGTGTGGAGGACCCTGGGCGAAACAATTATTAAAGGCTAATAAGGACATATCAAATGTTTAGCCTGGTCAGATGGGGTCAGATGAACCACAAATCTGCTGAGATGGAGATATTCAGTTATAAAATTATTAAAGGCTAATAAGGACATATCAAATGTTTAGCCTGGTCAGATGGGGTCAGATGAACCACAAATCTGCTGAGATGGAGATATTCAGTTATAACAGGGTTTTTAAGATGTTAACTTCTAAGAGGGGCTTATCATATGTGATATGATGAAAGTCACAGTTATACTGGGATGTACATATTCACTCTTCACAGGGTCTCTGAAAGAGATGTTCTATTTTAAGATGTTAACACCTAATGGTCATTTTAATTTAGGAAGGAGGAGCACCATCAGTCAAGGGGACAACAGACCACTGCACTAGAAGATTGTCCTTCAGGAGGTTAACGTAACTTGTTCCATTCCAGTAATTCATTCAGCCCTCTCTGTTCGCTTTGCTCTTGATATATCCAGCGAGCTTCCTTGTTGATCAATCGTCTTTCCACAGACTGCGCATCGCCCATCACTCTCTCCAACACTACCCAGGTAAAGGTGTGTTTATTGCGGTGACAATGTTGCACTAACTTTGTAGTCAGCTTTCCGATCCTGATTGTACTGACATGCTCCTGGATGCGGAGTTTGATCTTACGTGTGGTGAGTCCGATGTATTCCAGACCACACTCGCATTTTAATCTGTATACCACGTTGGTTGTGTTACAGTTACTGAAGTGGTTCAGTGACCATATGTTTCCAGATTGAAGAGTAACGTTAGTGGTTTTCTTTGTCATGGGGCATACAGAACAACTCCCACATGGGAAGTGTCCTTTAGGGATGGTGGTGTTCTCAGTTTCTCGTTTTCCAACACTCCTGGTATGGACCAGTTTGTCTTTCAAGTTACTCGCTCTTCGGAAAGCAAAACGTGGTGGTGGCATCTTAAAGTCCGTTGTTGACAGTAGAGACCAGTGTTTCCTGATTGACTGGCGGATCTTTGTGGCCATGGGATCATAGGTCATGACTACAGGAAGGCAGTCTGACTTTTCTTTGACATGTGTCTCTAACAAGGCTGCTCTTGGTGTGTTCAAGGCTCTTTTCTGGGCTTGCTTGACTACTTTCAGTGGGTAGTCACGGGCTTCCAGTTTTGAACTCAGGACTCCTGCTTGTTCCTTATATAGTTCTGTAGATGAGCAGTTTCGCCTGTACCTGAGAAATTGTCCTACAGGGAGATTGTCCCTGAGTGCTCTCGGATGATATGACCGGTATGACAATAATGAATTTCTATCGGTCGGCTTTTGATGCACACTTGTATGAAAACCTCCTCCAGCGGCTTCAATATCCAAGTCAAGATAGACTGCCTTTGTATGGTGGTAGTTCCAGGTGAAACGCAGACTGCTATCTTGTGTGTTTAGCCAATTTAAAAATTGGACCAGGATGGTTTCTTCCCCTGTCCAAAGGAGGAGCACATCATCAATGTATCTCCTCCAGAGACGTATGTGGTCTCTGAAGGGATTGATGTCTGATTCGATGATGTGCTCCTCAAATTGGCCTACGTAAATGCAGGCAAGGCTAGGTGCCATCGTAGCCCCCATAGACGTTCCCGTCACTTGTAGAAAGAGGTCATCCTTATAGCAGAAAAAGTTTCTTGTAAGGGCAATTTCCACACACTGTAACACAAAGCTTTGTGGAGCGTCGTAGAACCATTCCTGTGTGGCCAAAGCTCTTGATGCGGCCACTAGTGCGGCATCCTGGGGGATACATGAGTACAAAGACTCTATATCTATAGTCACGATGTATTCGTTAGTAGGATCAAATGTTATTTGGTCCAGGACTTTTAAGATGTCCATGGTGTCCTTGACGTATGATTTCTGGGTTACCACTGATTCGCGGAGAAAGTAATCCGCGAACTGCGATAAGGGCTCCAGAATGGATTGGATACCGGATACAATAGGCCGACCCGGCGGTGGCCGGGCCGGCTTGTGTATCTTCGGCAGGATGTAGAAGGCAGGGATCCTGGGATTGGTATTGATGAGGAACTCAGCTTCCTTTGCACTTATCCACTTCTTCTCCTTCGCAGTCCCCACTATATCCGTTATCATTTTCATCAGATCTGGAGTGGGGTCTTTGGTGAGAGGTTGGTAGTTGGTTCTCACATTCAGTAAACGGCGAACTTCAGCCTCGTAATCATAGGTGTTTAATATAACAATGGCTCCGCCTTTGTCGGCGCTTTTTATAGTGATGTTGTCATTACCCTGGAGGGACTTCATTGCCTCCCAATCACTTTTCGTCATGTTTTTGAATCCACCTGATTTGTTGTTATTTTCTATTCTTCCAATTTCCTCTAGAACTTTGGCCTCGAATACTGCCACTTCAGGGCCTAGTGTCCCGCTGGGGGGGCAAAAAGTTGAAGGTTTCTTTAGGTTGGTATTGAAGCTTTTACTTTCTTCAGATGGTTGTTTCGCGAAGAATTTCTTCAATTTAATCTTTCTCATGGTCTCGTGAAACTCAGTCCGGCATTTGAAGGCATCATGGATCGGGGTGGGAACAAATCCCAGCCCTTTGTTAAGAACACGTTCTTCCTCCATTGTTAGTTGATGATCGGACAAGTTGACCACAATGCTTATCACAGTGGCTTCTTTCCCCTGCTCCGTGTCAGTCGTGGGGAGAATGTTTGCCATTGTTGTGGTAGCCGACTGCCGCGTCCTTTTCCGTTCCCTTGTTGTCCCGGTCCCTTGTTGGACGCTTGTCCCTGTTCTAAAAAACTCCGTAGCAAGGTACTCAGGTCAGTGTTGGCAGTTTCCGGTTGGTTAAATCTTACTCTGCTAGTGCTGGGTCCTGGCTCAGGTTCGTCCTCACTGGATGTATTATCGAAGGTCCAGTTTGCAGGGCAATTCTTATGTGTTTCTTTTTCAAATTACTTAATTTCTCCCATTCTTCTCTGACTTTGTTATTACCAGAGAGGGGATTCCCTTCAAATAATGATGGGCGTGCAAAAATTGCCGCGATCTGTTCGTTCGTGAAAGCCAGGCAATTTTTGTCCATTCTCAGAATTCAGACTTATTGGTGGTTTGATTGTGCAGTAAGCGGTAGGGAAGCCAGGTTAGGGTGACCACACGTATGCTTTAAAAATCAGAGTCAAGACGTAAGGTTGTATGGGAGTACTCTCACGGCTGAGCCGCCGTACACAAGGCACTTCACAAATGGGAGTCTAGAGGGAAAGACAAACAGAACTAGGACGCCCTCCACTCTGAAAGCTAATAAACACAACAGTCCTAATTCTCATGGCAATATTCATTTGTTGGACTGTAAACATCCATGGTCGAAATTCGTTATCCACGGGATCTCTTTAGTCTAAAGAAAATCCTGAGATGTTTCAATCTATTGCCTCTTTAAAATGACAACCTCTCTGATTGATACAAACAAGACAGCACAGACAAAAAATGTGTGAAAAAGCGAGATGGCACCTCACGGGCGCACCACCAATGGGACCCCTGGTTGGTACTCACCAGGATGGCCCTGTTCTCATCATTGGTGCCATCAAGCTAAAACCAAAAAGACGTGCCTCGACCCTCAAAAAATAAAAGGACAGTGAATGGTGCAGTGGACACAACTTATATGTGACAAAACTAACAACATATAACATATTACATATAAGTCACTGAGCAACTGGGGCCTTAACTTTTTATTCTCATTCCCTTCTCTGTTGCAAAACAGTGAGCACACATATACTAAAAAAGAAGAGAGAAAATACTACCAATCGATTCACTCTCTACTTACAGCCGACATGTTTCATTGCCTTTGATTTTTTGGCAATTTCTTCAGGGCAATACATTTTAAATGCCACTGCAAGAGACACTGAAGTTTGGGTGCTGTAACATAAACAAACAAAAGTGTGGTCACCTGGTATCCCTCTCTATGTTCTGCATATCAAACTGTCTGTCAAAACACCATGCTGTATAGGTAAATAAATGTAAAAATTCATTATTACCCTTCATGCAGATTTGTCTCTCATACCAGTGTTGTGATTATGTTAAAATCGGAATCCAGCTCCCTTAGGTGAGCATGGTCCTTACTCCCCGTTTCAAAAAAGGTACTGAAATGTAAAAAACGGAGAATTCAATTATTTCTGTATTCAAGCTTGCTCCTACCTTGCGCGTTGTTTACAGCCTAAATACAAATAGGGAAGGCGTTACCGGTGTAAGAGTAGCGGTCGGCGTCCTCTCAACCCTCGAGCGCCGACCGAATGAAAAAGTGCTTATTTACCGGCTTGGAAGGCGAGGGTTTTTCGCGCTGTGATTGGTCCGCGAAGTTTGGTCACGTGGGCCAAAGCTGCCGGTTTCCCGGAACTCGTATTGGTTCCCACGCCGCATACCGCGCGCTTTCATTGGTCCCTAGTGTCAGGTGACACGGGGCTCGGTAGCCGGTTTTCGGCCACTGTGATTGGACCCAGGCTCTCTTAGAACCAAATGCCGGTCTTCGGGGAGACGACACGGCCATTTGTAAACGGACAGTTAAGCCTGGAATAAGGTGGAATATAACCATTAACTCAATGTTTATTATTCAGTATACGCCACTATTCTAGCTAGTATTATCCTATTGAAATAACTACACTTTTTTTAGAGACTGGTGCAATTTAGAAGGTTCCGTATTTGGCTATCATAGAATTCAAATGTAGACAGAGCTCGACTTGGATGTAGTGTAGTCAGGATTACTAGTGGCAATTAACACCCTATAGTGGTAGTGTGGAGGACCCTGGGCGAAACAATTATTAAAGGCTAATAAGGACATATCAAATGTTTAGCCTGGTCAGATGGGGTCAGATGAACCACAAATCTGCTGAGATGGAGATATTCAGTTATAAAATTATTAAAGGCTAATAAGGACATATCAAATGTTTAGCCTGGTCAGATGGGGTCAGATGAACCACAAATCTGCTGAGATGGAGATATTCAGTTATAACAGGGTTTTTAAGATGTTAACTTCTAAGAGGGGCTTATCATATGTGATATGATGAAAGTCACAGTTATACTGGGATGTACATATTCACTCTTCACAGGGTCTCTGAAAGAGATGTTCTATTTTAAGATGTTAACACCTAATGGTCATTTTAATTTAGGAAGGAGGAGCACCATCAGTCAAGGGGACAACAGACCACTGCACTAGAAGATTGTCCTTCAGGAGGTTAACGTAACTTGTTCCATTCCAGTAATTCATTCAGCCCTCTCTGTTCGCTTTGCTCTTGATATATCCAGCGAGCTTCCTTGTTGATCAATCGTCTTTCCACAGACTGCGCATCGCCCATCACTCTCTCCAACACTACCCAGGTAAAGGTGTGTTTATTGCGGTGACAATGTTGCACTAACTTTGTAGTCAGCTTTCCGATCCTGATTGTACTGACATGCTCCTGGATGCGGAGTTTGATCTTACGTGTGGTGAGTCCGATGTATTCCAGACCACACTCGCATTTTAATCTGTATACCACGTTGGTTGTGTTACAGTTACTGAAGTGGTTCAGTGACCATATGTTTCCAGATTGAAGAGTAACGTTAGTGGTTTTCTTTGTCATGGGGCATACAGAACAACTCCCACATGGGAAGTGTCCTTTAGGGATGGTGGTGTTCTCAGTTTCTCGTTTTCCAACACTCCTGGTATGGACCAGTTTGTCTTTCAAGTTACTCGCTCTTCGGAAAGCAAAACGTGGTGGTGGCATCTTAAAGTCCGTTGTTGACAGTAGAGACCAGTGTTTCCTGATTGACTGGCGGATCTTTGTGGCCATGGGATCATAGGTCATGACTACAGGAAGGCAGTCTGACTTTTCTTTGACATGTGTCTCTAACAAGGCTGCTCTTGGTGTGTTCAAGGCTCTTTTCTGGGCTTGCTTGACTACTTTCAGTGGGTAGTCACGGGCTTCCAGTTTTGAACTCAGGACTCCTGCTTGTTCCTTATATAGTTCTGTAGATGAGCAGTTTCGCCTGTACCTGAGAAATTGTCCTACAGGGAGATTGTCCCTGAGTGCTCTCGGATGATATGACCGGTATGACAATAATGAATTTCTATCGGTCGGCTTTTGATGCACACTTGTATGAAAACCTCCTCCAGCGGCTTCAATATCCAAGTCAAGATAGACTGCCTTTGTATGGTGGTAGTTCCAGGTGAAACGCAGACTGCTATCTTGTGTGTTTAGCCAATTTAAAAATTGGACCAGGATGGTTTCTTCCCCTGTCCAAAGGAGGAGCACATCATCAATGTATCTCCTCCAGAGACGTATGTGGTCTCTGAAGGGATTGATGTCTGATTCGATGATGTGCTCCTCAAATTGGCCTACGTAAATGCAGGCAAGGCTAGGTGCCATCGTAGCCCCCATAGACGTTCCCGTCACTTGTAGAAAGAGGTCATCCTTATAGCAGAAAAAGTTTCTTGTAAGGGCAATTTCCACACACTGTAACACAAAGCTTTGTGGAGCGTCGTAGAACCATTCCTGTGTGGCCAAAGCTCTTGATGCGGCCACTAGTGCGGCATCCTGGGGGATACATGAGTACAAAGACTCTATATCTATAGTCACGATGTATTCGTTAGTAGGATCAAATGTTATTTGGTCCAGGACTTTTAAGATGTCCATGGTGTCCTTGACGTATGATTTCTGGGTTACCACTGATTCGCGGAGAAAGTAATCCGCGAACTGCGATAAGGGCTCCAGAATGGATTGGATACCGGATACAATAGGCCGACCCGGCGGTGGCCGGGCCGGCTTGTGTATCTTCGGCAGGATGTAGAAGGCAGGGATCCTGGGATTGGTATTGATGAGGAACTCAGCTTCCTTTGCACTTATCCACTTCTTCTCCTTCGCAGTCCCCACTATATCCGTTATCATTTTCATCAGATCTGGAGTGGGGTCTTTGGTGAGAGGTTGGTAGTTGGTTCTCACATTCAGTAAACGGCGAACTTCAGCCTCGTAATCATAGGTGTTTAATATAACAATGGCTCCGCCTTTGTCGGCGCTTTTTATAGTGATGTTGTCATTACCCTGGAGGGACTTCATTGCCTCCCAATCACTTTTCGTCATGTTTTTGAATCCACCTGATTTGTTGTTATTTTCTATTCTTCCAATTTCCTCTAGAACTTTGGCCTCGAATACTGCCACTTCAGGGCCTAGTGTCCCGCTGGGGGGGCAAAAAGTTGAAGGTTTCTTTAGGTTGGTATTGAAGCTTTTACTTTCTTCAGATGGTTGTTTCGCGAAGAATTTCTTCAATTTAATCTTTCTCATGGTCTCGTGAAACTCAGTCCGGCATTTGAAGGCATCATGGATCGGGGTGGGAACAAATCCCAGCCCTTTGTTAAGAACACGTTCTTCCTCCATTGTTAGTTGATGATCGGACAAGTTGACCACAATGCTTATCACAGTGGCTTCTTTCCCCTGCTCCGTGTCAGTCGTGGGGAGAATGTTTGCCATTGTTGTGGTAGCCGACTGCCGCGTCCTTTTCCGTTCCCTTGTTGTCCCGGTCCCTTGTTGGACGCTTGTCCCTGTTCTAAAAAACTCCGTAGCAAGGTACTCAGGTCAGTGTTGGCAGTTTCCGGTTGGTTAAATCTTACTCTGCTAGTGCTGGGTCCTGGCTCAGGTTCGTCCTCACTGGATGTATTATCGAAGGTCCAGTTTGCAGGTGTTCGCCTTTGTGGTTGGAATCTGGCTCCTCTGCCTCTTCTCCCTCGTCCGAATTGTTGTGGCTGTTGTTGTTCTTGTGCTGGTTCGTAATATGAATCGTTGACGTAGGGGAAGGCCCATTCATGTGTATAGCGTTGTAAGTTACGCTGCAATCCCTTTATTTTCTGTGTTATCATGTATTGTTTATACTCTTCCAGATCGTCTTGAATTTTTTGCAGGTGGTCTTTTGCATCAGTAAAGCTGCTGTCCCGACTGATGGCCTCCTCAAGTTCTACGATCTCCTTAAGTACTTCTTCACTTAATCTCTGGGCTGTACTTATTATCAGTATTAACCAGTCCCTGGTACATTTATTAGCGATAAAGCTCCAATCACGTCGGAACTGTTTATCGTCAAGGAAAATCCGCGGTTCGATTCTCACTATTAGACTTGCAGGTGAGGCCCCAGCTTGATAATATTCAGTCATAAGAGCCCCATGCAGGGCAATTCTTATGTGTTTCTTTTTCAAATTACTTAATTTCTCCCATTCTTCTCTGACTTTGTTATTACCAGAGAGGGGATTCCCTTCAAATAATGATGGGCGTGCAAAAATTGCCGCGATCTGTTCGTTCGTGAAAGCCAGGCAATTTTTGTCCATTCTCAGAATTCAGACTTATTGGTGGTTTGATTGTGCAGTAAGCGGTAGGGAAGCCAGGTTAGGGTGACCACACGTATGCTTTAAAAATCAGAGTCAAGACGTAAGGTTGTATGGGAGTACTCTCACGGCTGAGCCGCCGTACACAAGGCACTTCACAAATGGGAGTCTAGAGGGAAAGACAAACAGAACTAGGACGCCCTCCACTCTGAAAGCTAATAAACACAACAGTCCTAATTCTCATGGCAATATTCATTTGTTGGACTGTAAACATCCATGGTCGAAATTCGTTATCCACGGGATCTCTTTAGTCTAAAGAAAATCCTGAGATGTTTCAATCTATTGCCTCTTTAAAATGACAACCTCTCTGATTGATACAAACAAGACAGCACAGACAAAAAATGTGTGAAAAAGCGAGATGGCACCTCACGGGCGCACCACCAATGGGACCCCTGGTTGGTACTCACCAGGATGGCCCTGTTCTCATCATTGGTGCCATCAAGCTAAAACCAAAAAGACGTGCCTCGACCCTCAAAAAATAAAAGGACAGTGAATGGTGCAGTGGACACAACTTATATGTGACAAAACTAACAACATATAACATATTACATATAAGTCACTGAGCAACTGGGGCCTTAACTTTTTATTCTCATTCCCTTCTCTGTTGCAAAACAGTGAGCACACATATACTAAAAAAGAAGAGAGAAAATACTACCAATCGATTCACTCTCTACTTACAGCCGACATGTTTCATTGCCTTTGATTTTTTGGCAATTTCTTCAGGGCAATACATTTTAAATGCCACTGCAAGAGACACTGAAGTTTGGGTGCTGTAACATAAACAAACAAAAGTGTGGTCACCTGGTATCCCTCTCTATGTTCTGCATATCAAACTGTCTGTCAAAACACCATGCTGTATAGGTAAATAAATGTAAAAATTCATTATTACCCTTCATGCAGATTTGTCTCTCATACCAGTGTTGTGATTATGTTAAAATCGGAATCCAGCTCCCTTAGGTGAGCATGGTCCTTACTCCCCGTTTCAAAAAAGGTACTGAAATGTAAAAAACGGAGAATTCAATTATTTCTGTATTCAAGCTTGCTCCTACCTTGCGCGTTGTTTACAGCCTAAATACAAATAGGGAAGGCGTTACCGGTGTAAGAGTAGCGGTCGGCGTCCTCTCAACCCTCGAGCGCCGACCGAATGAAAAAGTGCTTATTTACCGGCTTGGAAGGCGAGGGTTTTTCGCGCTGTGATTGGTCCGCGAAGTTTGGTCACGTGGGCCAAAGCTGCCGGTTTCCCGGAACTCGTATTGGTTCCCACGCCGCATACCGCGCGCTTTCATTGGTCCCTAGTGTCAGGTGACACGGGGCTCGGTAGCCGGTTTTCGGCCACTGTGATTGGACCCAGGCTCTCTTAGAACCAAATGCCGGTCTTCGGGGAGACGACACGGCCATTTGTAAACGAACAGTTAAGCCTGGAATAAGGTGGAATATAACCATTAACTCAATGTTTATTATTCAGTATACGCCACTATTCTAGCTAGTATTATCCTATTGAAATAACTACACTTTTTTTAGAGACTGGTGCAATTTAGAAGGTTCCGTATTTGGCTATCATAGAATTCAAATGTAGACAGAGCTCGACTTGGATGTAGTGTAGTCAGGATTACTAGTGGCAATTAACACCCTATAGTGGTAGTGTGGAGGACCCTGGGCGAAACAATTATTAAAGGCTAATAAGGACATATCAAATGTTTAGCCTGGTCAGATGGGGTCAGATGAACCACAAATCTGCTGAGATGGAGATATTCAGTTATAAAATTATTAAAGGCTAATAAGGACATATCAAATGTTTAGCCTGGTCAGATGGGGTCAGATGAACCACAAATCTGCTGAGATGGAGATATTCAGTTATAACAGGGTTTTTAAGATGTTAACTTCTAAGAGGGGCTTATCATATGTGATATGATGAAAGTCACAGTTATACTGGGATGTACATATTCACTCTTCACAGGGTCTCTGAAAGAGATGTTCTATTTTAAGATGTTAACACCTAATGGTCATTTTAATTTAGGAAGGAGGAGCACCATCAGTCAAGGGGACAACAGACCACTGCACTAGAAGATTGTCCTTCAGGAGGTTAACGTAACTTGTTCCATTCCAGTAATTCATTCAGTAATTCATTCAGCCCTTCAGTGTCTCTTGCAGTGGCATTTAAAATGTATTGCCCTGAAGAAATTGCCAAAAAATCAAAGGCAATGAAACATGTCGGCTGTAAGTAGAGAGTGAATCGATTGGTAGTATTTTCTCTCTTCTTTTTTAGTATATGTGTGCTCACTGTTTTGCAACAGAGAAGGGAATGAGAATAAAAAGTTAAGGCCCCAGTTGCTCAGTGACTTATATGTAATATGTTATATGTTGTTAGTTTTGTCACATATAAGTTGTGTCCACTGCACCATTCACTGTCCTTTTATTTTTGGAGGGTCGAGGCACGTCTTTTTGGTTTTAGCTTGATGGCACCAATGATGAGAACAGGGCCATCCTGGTGAGTACCAACCAGGGGTCCCATTGGTGGTGCGCCCGTGAGGTGCCATCTCGCTTTTTCACACATTTTTTGTCTGTGCTGTCTTGTTTGTATCAATCAGAGAGGTTGTCATTTTAAAGAGGCAATAGATTGAAACATCTCAGGATTTTCTTTAGACTAAAGAGATCCCGTGGATAACGAATTTCGACCATGGATGTTTACAGTCCAACAAATGAATATTGCCATGAGAATTAGGACTGTTGTGTTTATTAACTTGCTGAAAGACACCTGTTGTCTGTATAAACAGGTCTTTCAGCTTTTTATGGATCGGGCACAAGTTGTATCGATTCTCATAATCCACTGTTCTCTGCAATGCGCAAAATATGGCAGAGAGCCCATCATATATTGGGTTTCAATTCACATATACATGGAAAGCCCCCATATGGAATAACACAGCTATATGTATTAGGGGGAAAACTTTATTCTGGCCACAATTGAAAGCAGCAGGCATTACCACTTTAGATCAGCTTCTACATAATGGTAGTCTTCAATCTTTTACAGAATTGGCAGATGAGTTTAATCTTCAAACATTAAATTACGTACAACTCAATACCTGCCTCAATAAAATAATGGGACCACATCCATGGTTGTTACAAAACTCTCCAATAGTGTCATACCTACATACTTTGGGGACTTATAGGGAGTCACCTCTGGGTTATCCAAGACATTTATATCACATCTATTCTCTCAATCCTTAACACATGAGTTACGTGCCAAATGGCAAACACGTCTATCAGTCTCTTATGAAAACAAGGAATGGGAGGACTTGTAAGAACATTTAGATAAAAGAGCCAGAGAAGCTAGACTAAAATTTTGCTTATTTAAAAAATCTACATGACTGCCATTGGTCGCCAGTCAAATTGCATAAAGCAGGATTACTTCCACATAATAACTGCTGGAGATGTGATGCTCCCGGCTGTGATATAGATCACATTATCTTCAAATGTCCCATGTTTCAAGCTTATTGGTTCTATATCGGGACGTCTTACAGAATACTATGGGGGTCATTACGATGACGGGCTATCGGTCATTGGGATCGCCCGCCATAAGGGCGGGGGTCCCGTGGGGGGTATTAGGATGCGCCCGCCACTGTGCCGGGCACATCCTGCATTTTTAGCATTGTGGCGGGCGGTGCTCTCAGCACCGCCCGCCACAATGCTTAAAATGCACGAATGCATTTGCATTAACAAAGCGGCAGGCACCGCGCGGTGCCTGCCGCTTTGTTAATGCAAATGCAGGGGGGTACCACAGGTACCCCCCATGTGTACAACCCCCACCTCTCCTTCACTCCGGCGGCCCGCAGGGGGCCCCCAAAGTGAAGACCGCATGCCTTTCCGTGGCGGCATCGCCACCTCGGAAAGGCATCTATTTTGGCCCATTATATTATGGCTGGCGGTGTCTGATAGACACTGCCACCATATTAAAGCTTTTACGCCCCGGCCGCAAGGCGACCAGGGCAGAAAAGCGGCGGACGGTCGTTCAGTCCGCCGCGGACCCCCCAGCCATCCTAATGTGGGGGGGGTCATTTCAGTGCGGATGGCGGGTGGATTGCCCCCGCCAGGCCGGCGGTGGCTACCGCCAGCCTGGCGGGGGCAATCTGCCCGCCATCCTTATGGGCCCCTTTGTCTTTACACTTACCGTTAACACCAACTACTATTCCTTTGCATGATCCAAGAAACTTTCCAAATCTTTCCAAGCCACAATGTTGTCTTATGCATACTGCTTTGGCCACAGCTAAAATATGTATATTAAGGCAGAGGAAGTCTCCAGTATGACCATCTCAAGAGAATTGGGTGGCGGCTATGATTCAGACTGCCTCATATGAGAGAGTCATTTATAGTACACAATCAGACAGATTTGTTTAAGCAAGTTTGGGCTCCTTTTTTGCACACAAATAATGAGTCCATCATAAACAACACCGTTAACCCTGCATCAGACATTCCATAAAATCAGTGTATTCACAATATCTAGTTTTCTGTCCTTTTGTCTTCTTTATCTTTCACTCAGTTTTATATCAGACTTCCATTCTCAAATATGTGGTTGTAGACAAGTACAATATAGTTAGGAGACTTTGTTGGTAATACATAATACATTATGACAGTGCACTCTTTACATAGAGGACAATATATTTAAATTATATGATATTATTATTATCTGCTTATATTTAATCATTTTCTTACCTTCTTAATACGTGAAAATATGTGGATTAAGATATCAACTTTTCTTGAATGTATTATCTAGTTATTTAATGCTTTGATCATCTTCTTCTTTGCACATTGAATATTTAAGAATTACAGCCTATTTATTGTAATAGATAGTGATTGTTATCATATTTAGATCTATTTCTTGGTATATTCTTCTTTACAACGAGTTATTCAATGTTTAATACAAATGAATTTGTTTGTTCACTTATCAAATGTATACTAGATATAATGTTACATATATTCTCTGAATCAAATTATCTATTTATTTAAATATCTATTAATATTTGACCTTGACATTTGCTTTTAAAATACTATGCTGTATATTGTATTCTATAAAAAGCTAAGAAAAACATTTCAACACAAAAAAGAAAGGTAAGAAACCTAGAAGTAACCATGGATTGAGTCCTATCTTTGATATTACATAAACTGGTCGCAAAGAGCAGCCTTTACATTATGAAAACGCTCCAACGCATCTTCCCATACCTTGCATACTAACAAAACCTACAAGCTATACTCACGTTCATATTCTCCAAGCTTGACTAGTTCAACAGCCTATGCCTCTGTGCCTCTCCTCTTATCTTATATAATATACAACTAATCCAAAAAGGCCCCTTGCCAACCTCTACCACTGCTAAGACATAGTACCAGTCCTACTTTTTAAGCAGTATGCATGATCCACAGAGCTTCCCACAGAAAAGGGCCACTGTACCTGCAAATTAGATTCAAACCAGATTGACAAAATATGACACTGCGCTCCAGGCTGAATATCAGGCATTATGCCACATGCTTTGACCAGACATGCCTTTACCATGTACGCAATACAACAGTACAATGCATTGTATTACATCATAGGATTTACCATCCATTTACCGCCCTTGACATGCACTGCTTATAGCTCACATATTACACCACTTGTGGCATGTTCTATGACATCACTGATAGCATGAATGTGACATACCAAATGACATTATTGTTGACATCATTGTACATGGCAGAGACACAAGTTACAGTTACTTGTGTTAACTTTAACTGGTGAATTAGTTTAAGTTTAAAATGTATTGTTTTAACTGATACTTTCACCTAACAATAACATCACTTTAACCTTTGGTTTTATTAGTGAACTTCATGGGCTATGTGATAGATAGATAGATAGATAGATAGATAGATAGATAGATAGATAGATAGATAGATAGATAGATAGATAGATAGATAGATAGATAGATAGATAGACGTGTCATGATTCGTGATAGATAGCTTAACATGTCATTAAAACAGTTTTAAACCAACGTTTTTTACCACAGTGGGTTGGTGTCCATGTATTTGTCTGCTCCCTGTCAATACTATCGCCTACATCAAGAAAACCGCCAGACCAGCAGGCGAATACATGGACACCAACGTACTGTGATAAAAAACCTTGGCTTAAAACTGTAAGCAACACGAAGACTCACTGGGGTAACACAGTGCAGCATTACAAATACCAGGATGCTCAGAGGCCCCTTGGGGGGCAGCACATCGTTATTAATTTAAACAAGTGACTGCAACTCTGGTTGTTGACTGCACGCCAAACCTGTAACCAAGGGTGTGGTAGCCCGAAATGCGTCAGGCTGTATTTCAAGGTCTCCTGTTGTACGTTTTGCTCACTGCACCTGCATTAAAGAATTAAGTCCTACCTGTGAGGCTTTTCGTTGTGGGCAACTTTTTTTTGTTGGATATAGTACGGCTGATCGAGCTGAGGAATTGCCTGCTGCATAAAGGCGGATCCACTAACTACAACTTTGTGTCATCATGGACTGGTGGTTTTCTTGATGTAGGAGATAGTATTGGCAGGGAGCAGCCGAATACATGGACACCAACCCACTGTGGTAAAAAAACCTTGGCTTAAAACTGTAAGCAACACGAAGACCCACTGGGGTAACACATTGCAGCACTACAAATACCTGGATGCTCGGAGGCCCCTTGGGGGGCGGGACATCGTCATTCATTTAAACGAGTGACAGTACACCGAGCCTATGACCAAGGGCGTGATAGCCCGAAATGCTTCAGGCTGTATTTCAAGGTCTCCTGTTGTACGTTTTGCTTGCTGCACCTACATTAAAGAATTAAGACCTACCTGTGAGGTTTTTCCGTTGTGGGCAACTTTTTTTGTTGGATATATATAAAGTATATACACTTATTTGCAGTAGTGAGGACCTTGGAAAGAGAGAGCCATAAAGCAATAAAGCAATAGCAAAGAGCTTTAAAATGGACTCTGCGCCTTATTGGGAGTCAGTGAAGTTTCCACAATGCGGGTCTCGTGGGAGCTCATCTGGGAAGTTGCAACATTGCCCAAGCCACCACATTCTCGACCCGTTGCAATCTATTAAGGTGAGTCATGGCCATGGCCATATATAGAATATTGCAATAATCCAGTCTATGATCACAGTCTTCTGAGCTGCCTCTGGTAGGAAATGGAGGATTTTCCTCAGGGATCTCAATATCCCAACACATTTCCCAGAAAGGGCGGTGATCTGGGCATCAAAGGATAACTTGGCATCAACCAGATGTCTAGGTTTTTTACTTTATCCTTGATTGCAGGTAGGGGATCAGGCATTTGACCAAATGTCAAAGTGCTTGCCTAAAACTACTTCCCCAGTCTGCCCAGCATTAAGTTTAAGACAATTGGAGTATATCGATTCCGCTACTTCCAATAAACATTCATGGAGAGACGAGGCCACAATATAGCTATTCTTTGACAGGGTGATCACAATTTGTGTGTCATCGGCATATGAAATAATTAAAAACCCATACCCGCCACGACCTCAACTAAAGGGCACACATACCCACTAAAAAGTGTTGGGCTAAGTGAGGAGTCTTGAGGGACTTCCTCCTGCAGAGGGCGCACCTTGGATCTGAATGGTTTCTTTGAGACCTGAAAGGTGCATTCTGAAAGGAATGAAGATAGCCAAAGCAATGCAGTACCACCGATTCCACAATTCCTGAGTCTCCTCATCAGAATATTAAGTGACACCATATCAAAGGTGGCACGGAGATCCAGCATGAGGATAGCCACAGTGACGTCCCTCATCCATAATCCACTGGGCTGATTCAGTAGCCAAAAAAGGGCGGACTCAGTGCTTTGTAGAGTACAAAAATCTGATTGGGTCCCATGCAATAGTTTAACGGCCTCCAAAAAGTCAGACAACTGCCTTTTCATATACTTCGCTGCAATGATATGGCCGATAATTATATGCTTTGGACGGATCCAGTAGTGTTTTTTTATGAAGCGGTACCACCACAGCATGATTCTATTGTTGGGGAACATATCCAGAAGCCAGGGATATATTAGTAAGTTCACATAGAACTAGGTAAATTGTTTCACTTCCCTGCTCCAAAATGGCATGAGATATGAGTTTGTCTGTAGATCCCGGTCTAATGCGTGCAAAGAGACTTGAAATCCTCAATTTGAATGGTGCAACCATGCTGAAACTTAACATCATCACCATTTGGATCAAGCCAAGTCTCCAACAGTGTATGATTTGAAGTATCCAGGAGCACTAAGAGTTCAAAAGAGTACTGAAAACATTAATGTGTCCAAGATAGCTGCAACATCCCATAATCATGAGATAGTACTCAGAACAATAATCACTCCGTCAAATACAATTCAAAGTCCGCAAATAATTAACAGCTTAACCACCACACCCTCCTTATGTTCATAAACACTCTAACAACTTCATCTGTCTAGGTAAATTACGTAGGGCAGACCTATGTCTAGTCTGGGTATTATATACGAAAGTAAATTCTCATGAATACAAATAC
This sequence comes from Lissotriton vulgaris, assembly GCF_964263255.1. Classification (NCBI taxonomy): domain Eukaryota; kingdom Metazoa; phylum Chordata; class Amphibia; order Caudata; family Salamandridae; genus Lissotriton; species Lissotriton vulgaris. Next base: position 430,597,531 of record NC_141685.1, on the reverse strand, counting down.
AAAGACACTAACTTTTTGTGCAGGCGAGGGCTGCATAATAACTTCCTTACACCGCTGGGCTCTTCAACACTTAAAAAAGACAGAAGCAGTACAGGGCATATCTTTAGTGAATACAGTACCAGTCCAAAGTATCAAACTGCATATAATCATGTGAACAGGCAAGGAACCCCTGAAGAGATCTGTCACATACAGCCGACCACCAAAGGGCTCTGATCTAGTCCACCATTGCAGGCCCCAACTAACTACATACTATGGTCACTTCTTGACATCTCATAATAATATTCATGTAGGAGATGATTATATCAAAGTCAATCCCAGCAATCTTCTGACCATCCCACCCTCTAACCTATCCCTGCTCGGGGCCATAAACATGAACACAAATCTTGCAATAGACAACCCTGAGCAGAAACCAGCTTAGAGGGCTGTGATCATCAGACATTCCATAAACACCCTGCAGAGCTGATCAACGCTGCCAACTTCCCAAAGAACAATACATTGCTATCCTGGCTCTAACACTTCTTCAGTAGTAAGTATTACAACTGCACCTCAGTGGTCATCACGCACAATATGCAAACACACCCGACAAAGATTAAAAACAAAGACATCACCTTTCAACCACACATCCTACAGCTGTACTGTGCTACCCATAGAGGCAAGAATTTCCGTGCCACACACTGGTAATACGCACTATATAAATCTTAAAGTAAAATCCAGTACAATGCACAAGGTCATATGTGGCGTCTGATGTAACCTCAGTGCAGATTCTCTTTAAATCCACACATTAATAACTTGTGTGCAACAGACACACCGGGAACATGGATGTCTTTTTTTTGCACAACGCCGCCTGCAGCGTAAGGGCAATTAAACAAAGAACGTTGCCGCATGTTTTCTTTGCTTAATCATTTGATGACATTGCAGACTAACACCCTCCCATGTTAACAATGTTACACCTTAAAATATGCACGTGTTAAGTGCATGTTTAGAAAAGCACAGAAGACGATCACGTGTGTGACTCTCATAGGAATCCGGACGGTGTGAGCTACAAACGCAGTGTCTCAAACTATAATTTGATAATCCGAAAATGGCCACTAATTATTAAATTCCTCAGCAAGGTTCACTGTGTAGCTCTGGGACAGTTCATACGAGGACATAATTGTTTTATTTTTACGGACCAAACAGTGTTCTGACTTTATACCTTAAACGGATTTCTAGAATAGGCCTTCAGTGACTATCAACTAACTGAGTACTGTATACTCTTTATCTCGGTTTTGCTGATTCCGAAATGATTCCTTGTAAATAAGTGTGAGGATTCTAGCTGAGCCTGCTATGGAGTGGGCACGTTTTCCCCTACACGCTTAAAAATAAACAAAGGCCTTCATAAGGAGTGGCCTCACTCCATCAACATTCTTAGATCCGTACAAATACTATGGATATATTAACTTTCATCCTTTGATTTTATGTGATAGTATGGGTGGAAATTTGGCATCCGACCGACATTATCAATTAATTGGTAATTAATCATTTCTAAGGGTCCAACATCTAATGGCCAGGATTTGCATCATCTCCAGAGTTACTGGTACTCCTAGTATGGGTGTCTTGGGAGTGGGGAGAATTCAGCCCACTTGCTGGGCCACTCATAGTGAGGCACTAAGTATTGTAGGAAATATTTCACCTTCTGCTTTGTTTTTCTGGACGAGAGTGGAATGTTGCCATACTGCTTGATTGGCAGAAGTGGCAACCAACCAGGAGGCCTGAAACATGGACCAGAGTGTTTCTTAAATGTTGTCATGGATGGGCATGGAAATCTACCAAGGTGGTGGGCAGATCCATTCTGCAGATCCTGAAACAGATTGCCCAAGAGCGCAATTTTTCATTCCACAGGGCATGAACGAAAGTTTTTACTTGGCTTAGTATTTTTGGAGACTCGTGCATATTCTGCACAAGCTACGTTTCAGCTCTTTAGTAAATTATTGAGAGATTACCTTCTAAGATACCGCACACTGAAGTTGTAGATAAACTAAACAGCAAAAAACAACAGGTGATGGACAGAATGCAGAACAATGTCATGCATTCACCCCAGTACAGAGTCCTGGGCCTAAATCCATCGTTTTTTTGCTCACCATGCTATTCCAGTTTGAACCCAGCCATATGCAAATCAGTCTTGACCCTGTGCCCCATGGGAACAGTCCAGCCCGAACTGCCAAGTCAGGACCTCCCTGGACTGGAAACAAGCACCCAAGGACCGGTTTCGGGCTTTCAGCCCTCATAAGCCTTGATAGCTTGATTCCAGTGGCATGGAGATTACGGGACTCACGTCTGAGCATACCCGTCTCACTCGGGGTGACAAATGCAAAAAACAACAGGTGATGGACAGAATGCAGAACAATATCATACATTCACCCCAGTACAGAGATCTGGGCCTAAATCCATTGTTTTTTTTCTCACCATGCCATTCCAGTTTGAACCCAGCCATATGCAAATCAGTAGTATTGACCCTGTGACCCATGAGAACAGTCCAGCCTGAACGGCCAAGTCAGGTCCTCCCTTGACTGGAAACAATCATCCAAGGACCGGTTCCGGGCTTTCAGCCCTCATCAGCCTGGATAGCTTGATTCCAGTGGCATGGAGAGCACGGGACTCACGTCTGAGCATACCCGCCTCACTCGGGGTGACAAATGCAAAAAACAACAGGCGATGGACAGAATGCAGAACAATGTCATGCATTCACCCCAGTACAGAGTTCTGGGCCTAAATCCATCGTTTTTTTGCTCACCATGCCATTCCAGTTTGAACCCAGCCATATGCAAATCAGTCTTGACCCTGTGCCCCATGGGAACAGTCCAGCCCGAACTGCCAAGTCAGGTCCTCCCTGGACTGGAAACAAGCACCCAAGGACCGGTTTCGGGCTTTCAGCCCTCATAAGCCTGGATAGCTTCATTCCAGTGGCATGGAGATTACGGGACTCACGTCTGAGCATACCAGTCTCACTCGGGGTGACAAATGCAAAAAACAACAGGTGATGGACAGAATGCAGAACAATGTCATACATTCACCCCAGTACAGAGATCTGGGCCTAAATCCATCACCTGTTGTTTTTTGCATTTGTCACCCCGAGTGAGACGGGTATGCTCAGACGTAAGTCCCGTGCTCTCCATGCCACTGGAATCAAGCTATCCAGGCTGATGAGGGCTGGATATGCTCAGACGTGAGTCCCATGCACTCCACACCACTGAATTCAAGCAAGCCGGGCTGAAGACGGCTGGAATGCCAGAAACCGGTCCTCGGAAGCTTGTTTCCGGTCCAGGGAAGGCATGGCTTGGCAGTTCGGGCTGGACTGTTCCCATGTGGCACAGGGTCAGACTGATTTGGATATGGCCATGTCTGAAATGGGGTTGTGTGGGGTGCAAAAAAACGATGGATTTAGGCCCAGATCTTTGTACTGGGGTGAATGTATGACATTGTTCTGCATTCTGTCCATCACCTATGGTTTTTGCGATAAACTAAACAGAACAAAGCTGGCTCCAATCCACAGCTTACAGAGGACCAGTGCAAACTAATGTACATTAATACAGGTATGTGCAGCTTTTGTAAAATGTATTTTGTTATGACAAATATCTGTTCATTGATTCATAGACGATTCGAGCTAGAACTAAAGATGAGCTGAATTATAGCCCGCTTCGGAAAAATTCACAAAAACATCTAGTAGAATTTAAAAAACTGGCCATAGCACGGGTGTACTGTTGGAGGGACGCCATGCTTTTGAACTTCTCACAGCAGAATTTCTTTAAATAGGGAGCTATAAATTTGACCTCCCCTCTCCCCCCCCCCCCCCCCAAAGATACCCTCTTGGACCAAGGAAGTCAAAAATCTAAGGAGAAAGAACTTCTTTTTTTTTTTTTAATTTGTTTTTATTGCATAATTAGAAACCACAGCTTACAATTGCTCAACCAGTCCACTCATGGTGTCCCCCCGCATCAATCGTAAGAGCGTGTACCATACACAGCCATTCAGCCCGCATCCCGGAGGCCGGGCGGCGCAGTGTCCTAAATAACAGGAAGACATCAGGGTGAGTGTCCCTATGGGACAATGGTCGAAAAGAACGTTTTACGTATCTGCATTTTACCCCACCACCCACAACAAATAACAACATCAGCCATCCTACAAATGCAGGTCAGTGCTACAAGCCGCTTCCGTACCCCCCCGTGCTCTGTGGGGCCCACCATACCTGTCCCGCACCCCTCTGCTACCTCCCGCTAACCACCTACGCCCCACAGGCCCTTCTCAGTCCCAGAATCGCCACCGCGGTCAATCAACCCCCTGGCTCCCAACCCACCCCGAACGCCCTCTAAACAACCCCCCAGTGCCCCCTCCCCGGCAACCGCTAATGGTGTGTGTCATGTTCCTAATTGTAGTATGGGTCCCGCCACAGTGTCAATGATAACTCTGAACTAGTATGCCTCGTGGTGTCCTCAGGTCCCGTCCACTCAGTCCTCATCTTCTACTAATGAATCACGCAAGGCTTGCACCACCAATTCCCACGCACGCGCTGTATCCAAGGCTTTCTCATTACCAAGCTTGACAGCCTGCTTCATTCGGAGCACACTCTCACACTCAGACCACCGCAGCAAGTCATTCTTCCACCTCCTTACTGACGGCCCTCCCCTGGACTTCCAATGCCACGAAATCTCTCTTTGTGCCAGTATCAAACCCAGGTCAATGAATTTGCTCGTCACCTTAGTGTGTTTGGTGTGCGGGAACCAGAGCAACAGACACGCCGCCATGTCAAATTCCACCTCCCTGTCAGTCACTTCGTTTAGAAGGTCCCCCACCTCTGCCCAATAGGCCTCCAAACGCGGGCAACCCCAAAACAAGTGATCCATGTCCGCCTCCGGTGACAAGCACCTCGGGCACCGTGCGTCCTGCACCTGGAAGTACCGCCTTATTTTTTCCGGAGTCAGATAGGCCCTATGTAGCACAAAGAAGTGCACTTGCTGGAAACGTGCATTCCTCGTGCCTTTCCACGTACGCCGTAAAATATGGCTCCATGCCGTGTCCGGAATGGGCCTGCCCACACTCTCCTCCCATTTCGCCTTGAGCCCCAGGAGCGGTTCCAGTCCCTCGTGCAACATCCTGTTATGGAGGCAGGTCAGCGCCTTAAAGGTGCCCGCTGCCATTACCACATACTGGCATGCCATAGTCGTGTCCGGTTCAATGAGCCCTCCCTTCCAATGCTTCTGTATAGCCGCTATCACCGCCGCATGTAAGAGGAAACCCCCGTCAGGTAGCCCGAACTGTTCCTGAAGTACTCCGAAGGGCACCAAAGTCCCATCGACATACAGGTCTCCCACCACTTGAAGTCCCGCTTCTTCCCATTCCAGCAATGGGGACCAATCGCCTCCATGTGGTAGGGCTGTCAGCATGCCAATCGGTATCTCCGGCGCATATGGTCGAGTCGCCTTCGCCCTCCTGAGACTCCTCTGCCAGCATAACCTGAGCGTCCGTTCCTCCATAGTGAGGCCCCGTAACTCCAGCTTCTGCTGCATAACGATATAGGCCAGCACATGGCGCTGTATCCCCAACTCTCGATCACACTCCGGTCCCCTAAACACCCGAGCCACATGCTGCGTAAGAACCTGGAGCTGCGCCGCCAAGTAATACAGTTCAAAATCGGGGACAGCCATCCCCCCCTCAATCTTGGGGCGTAGCAACGTGCTCAACGCCACTCTACGGCGGCCATGTCCCCATAGGAAACTGATAACCATCGTCCTCAGGTCCCTAAAGATCCTCTGAGGAATCCAAATGGGCAGCGTCCGGAAGTAGTACAGGAGCCGGGGGAGCGCCACCATTTTCAAGAGAGCAATCCTACCCAGTACCGTCAGCGGAAGGGTTGACCAAAAAGACATACTGCCTCTCAGCACCCGTACGCACCGTCCAATATTGCCCTCTAATAGGTCCGCGGTCACGTGGTAGATACGGACTCCCAAATATGTGAAGCAAGATGGCTCCCAGACCACCCCCAAGTCACGAGCAGGGCAGGGCGACTCCGCTCTCAGCGGAAACACACAGGTCTTCGCCCAATTGACCTTAAGGCCCGACAACTGGCCAAACTCCGACAACAGGTCCATCGCCCCTTCCAAAGCCCGCTCTGTGTCGTCTAAATACAGCAACAGATCATCCGCATACAGCGAAATGTGATGTAGCCGCCCGCCGCTGTCTATCCCCGCATATCTGTCTCCCGACCTAGCATGGACCGCCAAGGGTTCCATCGCCAGGGCGAACAGGAGGGGGGAAAGGGAGCACCCCTGCCATGTGCCTCTACCGACCGGATAAGCCGCAGACACCAAGCCACCCAAACGTACTCGCGCTGTCGCCGAGGAATACAGCACCTTCGTCCAACGGCGGAACCCCTCACCTATACCAAACCTCTCCAGCACTCCATCCAGAAAAACCCACTCCAAACTATCGAAAGCCTTCTCAATGTCCACTGATAGGACCGCCTGGGTCCCGTTCTCATCCAATACAGCGTCCATTATCCCAACCAGTCGACGGATATTCAACGCCGTACTCCTCGTGGGGATAAACCCCGCCTGATCCCTGTGCACCAGGCCAGTCATGTGTGGAGCCAGCCTGGTGGCCAGGATCCGGCTCAGTATCTTGTAGTCCACCGTTAACATGGACAACGGGCGATAGGACCTCACATCCGTCGCATCGCTGCCGGGTTTTAGCAGCGGCACTATCAATGCTTCCCTCATGGATCCGGGCAAACCCCCTGACTCATAAGCCTCCGTGTACACCACCAGCAGTCTGGGTGCCAAGCTATCTACAAACTGCTGGTAGAACTCTATTGGCAACCCATCCACACCGGGTGTTTTATTCCGCGCCATATTTTTAATGGCCGCCCTTATTTCAGCTAGCGTGATCGGCCCGCCCAGCTCTTTCGCGTCCTCATTGTCAAGGACCGGAAGCTGCCTCGCCTCTAGGTACTCTGCAATTTCCTGGGCCTCCACTCCCAACTGACTCTGGTACAATTCCTCATAATACACACGAAAGCACTCCAACAGCACCGCCTGAGAATACACCGTTTCCCCCAGTGCGTTGTTGATACTAAGGACCGGGCAGCCCCTAATTTCAGGATTAGCAAGTCTGGCCAGGAGCGTGCCCACCTTATCCCGTTCAGCATGCGCTCTGATGGCGTATTGCCTATAGTCGTAGCTCCTCAACCGCTCCGTTTCGGTAGCGACCACCTCCTTCGCTTCCAGCAACCGGGCCTGCAAGTCCGGTCTGGCCGGCCTGCGCCGCTCCAGATCTCTCAGCTTCTCTTCCGCATTCGCAAGTGCATTCAACACAGTCGTACGAGCATTCGAAAACCGACCCAGGCATACCCCTCTCACCACCACTTTCATCGCATCCCACTCAGTGGACCTACACGTGGCAGTACCCTCGTTCTCACTGAAATAATGATCGATGCCCTGCTGGACAGCTTCACTGAACACTGAGTCCTCCAACGTATCTGGCCGGAGCCGCCATGTTGGAATCGCCGAGCGCTCCCGTTGCCACTGGACATGTACCAATAGGGGATTATGATCCGATATGGTTCTGGCCAAGTATTCCGTGTGAGAGATCAATGGGACCAGGGACCCGCCACAGAGCACCGAATCAATTCTCACGTGTAGTGCATGGAGGGCTGAGTAAAAGGAATAATCCCTGGTGTCCCTGTGCTGTTCCCGCCACACATCCAGCAACCCCCACCTGTCCTGCCAATCCTTCCTGTGCATGGCTAACTTGCGTACCGGGGAATCAACAAGGGGAGGGTGAGACCTGTCCAAGACCACATCCGTAATCGAGTTAAAATCCCCCCCCAGTATCACCGGGCCCGCTAGGAAAGTGGCCAAGAACCCGGAAAGGCCATCGAAGAATCGGGCCTGATCAGCATTTGGCGCATACACACAGCAGAGAACCACATCCCGACCATACAACCGTCCCTCCACCGCCACAAACCTGCCCTCAGGATCCACCACTTGGTTCAGCACCTGAAATGGTATCCCTGCTCTCACCCATATCAATACCCCCCCTAGCATACGCTGAATAAGTGGTGCCAAACACCTGACCCCTCCATCTTTTTTGCAACGCAGCACATTCTTTTTTCGTCAGATGGGTCTCCTGTAGCATGGCAACCTGGACCCCCCTTCGCACCAAATACGCATGTACCTTGTGGCGCTTGACCATGGTTCGCAGCCCCCGGACATTCCACGTTAGGCATTTTAAGCTAGGTAACGTCCCCATACCAGCAGTGAACAATCCAAGTCAAACATTGCCAGTTCGTACCCCCACCATAGCAGTTGCCCCCCCCGAAACAAACTCTGAAAAGAAAAACGCCCCAAACCCCACTCCCCAGGACAGAGCCTACAAACCCAGTGTCAGCCCCGATCCAAACCTCAAACCAAACACACATCCTTCTAACCTGTGGTCGCCACCACAGAAGGCCTTAAGGGCCCTGGGGGGGTGAGTTATCGCCGACCCCAGCTAGCGGAGCCCACGCCCGCGCTCCCCATCCCATCCTGCCAACACGGCACCCTACCCGGCAACCCACCCATCTCCAACAGGATACCACCCTACCAAAAGATCGTGTCCAAGTCCCAATGCAGCCTCAACCGTGAAATATTCCATCAGAAGTCTGAGGGGTTACCACCGGCCCCTTCGAACTCTCCGCCTCCGAAAGGTCCTCTCCCGTCCTGCTGCCTTCGCCGCCAGAGTCCGTCTCCGCCAGTTCACTTTCCTGCTGCGACCTCGTAATGGCCGCTGTCGCTGCAAGCGCCTCTCTCTTGTCCGCAGCCATTTGGGCCTCCCGTTTCTCCCGCTGGCGCCTATTGCGGGACCGGATTTGTTGCGATTGTCTGACCTGAGGTGGTTTAGGCCGATCTCGTCTACTTTTGTGAGACCTATCCGTCCCCGCTCTGTATGACTCCAGCCACTGCCATGCTTCGTCCGGGGTCTGAAAGAAGTGCGTGGTCTCATCCAGAATGACCCGCAGCTTGGCCGGGAAGAGCAAGGAGTATTGAATGCCCTCCACTCGCAGTTCCTTCTTCACCGCCAGAAATGATGCCCTATTCTTCTGGACCGCCTGGGTGTAGTCCGGGAAGATCGTAACCCTGCTGTTCTCCACCTCATACGGGCCCGATGCCCGAGCCCTCTGGATGTGGAGGTCCCGGTCCTTATAATGGAGGAGCCGCACCACCATCGGTCGGGGGGGCGGCCAAGCCCTGGCGGGCGAGCCGGCACCCTGTGGGCTCGTTCCAGGGTAAAGAAAGGAGTAAGCCCCTCCGGTGCCACCACAGTTCGAAACCAGTCCTCCATGTAGGCCACCGCATCCTCCCCCTCAATACTTTCCGGCAGGCCTACGACCCGCACGTTGTTCCTCCTATTGCGGCCTTCGGCATCCTCCGCACGTCGTTCCAGCGAATCCAACCGGGCCAGGATGTCTGTGATCTTATGTTCCGCGGTTACCACCGACGGTTTCAGGTCCAATAGTAGTTGATCATGGTCCTTGACCTTATCCGCCAGCTTCGCATGGTCCGCTCGCAATAGCCCCAGCCCCGTGGTGACTTGCGCAATGTCCTGCTGCAACGCCTCCTTGGTCGAGGTGATTGCGTCCAGTATGGCATCCAAGCGCCGATTCAGTCGCTGCTCCTGGTCCAACATCGGCGGGGGGGCCTCGCCCACCTGGGACAGCGCAGCCAGGTCCTCCTGTCCGTGCCCCATGGCCGCCGGTCATCCCGTAGCCGCCATCTTAGGGTACTGCGTCACAGGCTAAGAAACTCGCCTGGTCCCGGCACTCGTGGGACGGGGCAAACTTCCCAATAATGTGCAGGATCAAGTGCCACCGCCGATGCCCGCAACTCCAAGGGCCAAATGGGCTAGCACCGTCTGACTTGCCCCCTCCAGGGTCGGGGGGAGGAAGGGAAGGAGGAGGGATAGCGGCCAGCAATCGTCCCCGATGTCCGAGCGGTGCCGAGTTCCCTGTCCCCCGATCTTCAGGACTGTCACCACAGTCCCCACAGCATCGATCTCACAGCAGTGGGACCCCCCACCAGTCGGCGCCAAGGCTGCTCAATGTCGATGTCCGGAGCCGCCGGTCCGCTCCGCCGCCATTTTCTTCTCACTCTCGGCGACACCTCGGCCGTCGTTCATCGAGGTCTCCTCGGGGCCAGCGGTCCCCCAGCAACTTTCTACCGATGCCCAGTGGTTCCCCTACACTTCGTAGGGCAGGAGTGTCGACCACGGGTCGCCCAGGGTGCAGGAATCAGGAGAATTAGCGGGATTCCGTGCGAAGCTGCGAGCTCACGCCGCCATCCCGATCGGCGTCCAAGCCACGCCTCCCGAAGAAAGAACTTCTGTGCCTATAACGGGAGTGTTGTTTCCGGTAATCTCTCTGGGTGTCTCACTGTCTTTTTTACGAGACAGTGGTTTTCATTTTCACTTTCACTGATTGCACGAGAGAGAGTAAGTGAGAGAGAGAGTGGGAGGGAGTGTGAGCGAGAGAGAGGGAGTTAGAGAGAGAGAGAGAGAGAAAACAGGAGCTAGAAGGAGGGAGTACATAATAATAATAATAATAATAAAAACTGTTTGAATTCATAGTTTTCCACCACCCAGTACTATTTGTGGATGGACTCTACTGATTAATATTGTGTGACCAGTGTGCAGCAGTCTTATAGATAGGGTTATAGAGTGTAAAGCATTCGTGATGGTCGGTGAATCGGTGAATCCTCAGGTCGGTGAAGGTGTAGAATTCTTAGATGTGCTAGGTTGGTTTTGGGTGAACAGCTCAGCGTCGTTCCTTTCTGAATTATAATATGGGAGGGACTGCGTCTAGTGCTGAGTGATTGGTTGTGCTGGTGTCATTTGCTTCAGACGTGTTGAGTTATTCTGACAGGTAAGCGGAATAATGTGTTTACAGTAGGCGTAGCCACTGGCGGGCAATCGATGCTGGGGTGATGCAATCACACTTGCCTTTCTTCATTAGTGAGTAGTGCATTGGTGTAGAGTACAATGTAGACTGGGCCGAGGAGGAGACTTCTGTGCCAATGAAATGAACATTGCCAGGTCCTGGAGTGTTGACTGAAAGTTAGATTATGAAAGTAAGAATAGATTTAGTAACAAACTTGGTGGGAGTTCATCCAGGGGCAAGAAGCACCACAATGCGCACACAGTAAATTAATTGCCATTTGGTTGCCTTGGCTGACCTGCAGCATTGACCAAATGAGAGATAAGAGTGTGACATTTCCTGTCCCTCCCCTTATATATCCTGGTTGGTCTCCGTATTTATGTGTATATAAACGTCACCATTGCATTCCACTTTACAACGATGTTTACAGTGCTGCAGTCACAGCTCAAAATAACAGGAAGTGTTATGTGCATTTGATAGCCAGGAAGAAAGATTCCGGAAAGACATACCAGCGTGGTGATGAGGTGTGCAAAGAAATAAACTGACAAGAATGGTTTATATTTCATCAAATTAAGTTTGCACAATTTTGAAGATAAAACGTTGTTCCTCCTCTTTGTTTTCTACATTTTCTGATTCTGTGTTCACTGCCTTTACCAACAATATTAACATTGTCAATATACAATGTAAACCACTGGGAAGCCTAGAAACAACAACTGCACTAAAGAAATATAGAAAATAAAATAATTAAATAAATAAGCTACAGCAAGCGCGTGGGAGTAAGGAGAGGGCATGTTAGATGCTGCATTTATGTACATAGATACCCTACTGAAGGTATGATGTCTATGTTCTGTGACGTATAGAGCCATAAGCCATTATTCATGACAATTCATTCATAATGAAAAATGCATTATGTTTAGTGACTTGGCTTAAAGTAATATTTTACATGATTTTCAGTATTCTTATGTAAAATGTATATATATTTGTTTATGTTCAAATAGGTATGTATTATTTGTCCTCTCTACTAATTTTTCTTTCCATCTCGCTGCTGTGGGATGGTAATATTTTTCAGAGCCTTCTTGTTGCACACAGTTTTTATTATTTGCAGAATAAGGCCATTGTAGGTTATTGAAAGGTAAGCTGCTCTTTTTCTTCTTCATGATGCTTTTAATTCCTTATTACCTTTTACTATAACGTTTTTATTCAGCTAGCCTGGCTGATGAGTGGTGATACACCGAAACCGGCCCCAGGATGCTTACTTCTGGTCCAGGGAGGACCTGGCTTGGCAGTTCGGACTGAACTGTTCCAATGAGAAGCAGGGTCAAGCCTGATTTGCATATGGCTGGGTCTAAACTGGGGTGGCATGGTGACCAAAAGAACAATGGATGTGACCCAGATCTCTTGACTGGGGGTGATTTTTGATTTGGTCCGCATTCCATCCATAGTTTGTGTGTCTTTTGCTTTAACTTTTACATAGTACGATTGGATTTTAAGGCAGCTTCTGAGGATTGTTTCAATTAAGTTTGACTTTAAAAAGGTAGAAAACCAATGAGAATAAATCTTTCACTAAGTTAAATTATGTCAAATGTTAGAACATAAATAGTGTACATCTAAGAGTGAAGCTTCATTAGCTTCTTTAAACTAAAATAGCGTTCAAGAAGAAAGCAAGTGAACGTTCATGTTATGTCTACCATAAGTTAATGCCCATTATTATAATGGGCAAAATGTCAGGGAAACTATTAATTTATTCTTTAAAAACTAAAAAGGAAAGTTTTACTATCGAGTGTGTTATTGGGAATAATTACAATTTACTCAGACTCTAATATAAGGAATTGTATTTCACTTTTACTTATCTATTGATAATTATTTCCTATTACACTAAATGTAAAATGCCAATATTAGAATAAGAAATCTTCTTTGAAGAGATTTCAAAACGTACAGAAACAAAAGAGCAAAGCACTGTGACCAGATGATTTTCCAATTAAATTTAACTTACAATTCTCTTGAATTTATTTCTTACAATGTTGAAATTGTCTAAATATTTCAGTGATATTGATAAATCTGATGGTACTTTTTTGGAAGCAATGGTATGTGCGACACCTAAAAGGAAGAGCTACTACATGACTAAACATTATAGGCCAATTTCTATGATTACTTTAGCACAATCTTTTATAAAATATTGGCATTATTAGTAGAAAGCTTTCTCCCTAGACAGCTTGGTTTAGCATATAATGGTTTTGTTATAGGCAGATTCATTACTGATAATGTCAGAATATTTCTAAATAATTTACATAAGTCTACTAACGCCACACTGCCTGTGATAATAAATATTGAGAATTTTGATGTGGCATGGGGTCGGTTCACAAATTATTACACAAATATCTTTATTATACAGCAAACCTACGCCTTCTAAATTAGCAAACGCCTTAGTTTCTTATTATTTCTATCCAGGCAAGGCATTAGATAAGGTTACCCTTTAATGCCTCTCCTTTTTGTCTTAGCAATTAAAATTCTTATTTGTAGGATAAGATGTAATAAATCTATCGCAAACTATAAATGTGGCAATAAAGAAATAAAACTTTCTGCAGATGCAGATTCTAGGTTCCTTTATGTCTCTAACTCTAATACTTCTTTGCCCTATTTTGATGAAATAGGAAAAAAAATCAGACTTCAGAGTTTTAGAATAGTAATAGGAAATCTGATCTTTTGCCAACAGTTTATTTTTTCCTGTCATGTTTTGATCGATATGATCAAAAATTGAAATCACTGAATTTTTTTCTAAGCTGGTGGAAGTTTTGGTTCCACTTTCCTAAAGAACAATCAGAACTATACAATATAATTAGCCAATTTGAAAGCTTGTTGAAAAGCTCAGTTAAGGATTGCTAATGAGGATATGCAAACCAATCCCTTTTGTAAAAGAGATTTTATTTAATGACACAGACCACATTACTTGTATTCTCAGGAGTACATTTACTAGTTTTAGAACTCCATTTTCAAAAAGTAGTTTGATTAATCGGATATTTCTGGATTCTGCTATATAAATACAGTTAAAATTATTATTAACATTTTAAACTTGGATAAGTGGAAGGATAAAGGAGTTATGCAAAATCACATTGTGAATTTTCTACTTTTCTCATTTCAGTATTAAGTAAATAATATTTACCCACTACCCCACTTTACCCATTTCCTTTTTTAGGTCTCAGCCTGCGATGGCTGCGCAGACATGCGCAGTCTCGCTGGCGAGATTTAATGAGATAGAGAGAACATCACTAGCGAGGTTAAGCCCCGCCCCTCTTCTCCATTGGCTGGCCTCCTAAACGGTGGCCAGCCATTGGAGAAGAGGTCCTAGTGACCTTCTTCTTTATCTCTAAGCCCCGTCCTTTTTAGATTGGGTTCCTTGACTTACTGCTGAAGTAAAAGGTTTCTTATCTTCTTTATGGATCCAGATGGCCCCATAAAGAAGATAAGGAACCTTTTACCTCAGCAGGAAGTTGTGGCCCCAGTCTGAAAAGGACAGGGCTTAGAGACAAAAGGCTGGCGATCGCTTGTTTTTTTTTGGATCCATTTCACGGCAAAGCAACTACCGCTGACGTCTTGTTTACTAAGTGGTTAGTTTGGAGCAGGTTGGTATCAAAAACTACGACTTTGGTAGGCTTATGCACATCGTCGTCAGATCTATTTCTTTTTTTCTACTAAGGGATAAGTTATCTGTTTGTACCCTTGATGTTATTCATGTACTCTGAAGTCCTTTTGAAACCCATAAATAAATCTCCAAGCTCGTTTAGCCCCCAAAAAACTTGAGTTCGAGTTCAGCAAAGGAGGCTAATTCTGTCTCCGGCATTGACATCACAAAAAAGCAAAAGGAACGAAACACCTGAACTGGGCCATAGTGCGCGTGCTGACTGACTGAGCTGCCCTGGGTGCCATGTTTAGGGAATGGCGCATCACGACCAACAAATAAATATTGCTGTAATCAGAGGGTGAACGGCGGGTCATTAGCAGAAATGTGACTAGGAGGTTAGGCTGCTAGCAGAGGGGCGGCCAGGGCACTGCAAACATCGCTTGTAGCGCTTCAGGCTCGGGGTTGTGAGGCTGCTCCGCTTTCAGCAGATGGGCACACTTCGAGTTGTACCAACAGAGTTCCCGGTGCCATAATTATATCGCTAACCCCAGTCCCCCGCCCAGACAAACTGAGGCCATAATCCTTTTAACCATTGCCTCGTTTACCAGTGAAACAAACACTCAGTCTTCCATGCCCCCTCGTCTGCCGACCCAACAGTCCTGTGTGCGGCCTCACCCCACCCGTGAGATGAAGGAACGGCTGCTGCGGACGTGAACGGTAAGTGGGTGACCACCACCACCACCACTACCACCTCACCCTCTCACCGTCTCACCTCCTCTCACCCCCTCACCCTCTCACCCTCACAAAACCCCTCACCCTCACCCTCACACCCCCTCACCCTCACACCCCCACAAACGCTCATCCTCACACCCCCTCACACACCCCCTCACCCTCACACACCCTCTCACCCTCACACCCTCACCCTCACCTTCACACCCTCTCACCCTCACACACCCTCTCACCCTCAAACACCCTCAACCTCACACACCCTCACCCTCACACCCCCTCACCCTCACACCACCTCACCCTTACACCCTCACCCTCACACCTTCACCCGCACACCCTCACCCACCCTCTCACCATCACCCTCATCCTCACACCCCCTCACCCTCACACACCCTATCACCCACACTCCCTTACACCCCCTCACCCTCACACCCTCACACACCAACACCCCCTCACACCCTCACCCTCAAACCCCTCACCCTCACACCCCCTCACCCTCACTCACCCTAACAACCCCTCACAATCTCACCTTCACACCCCCTCACCCTCACACCCCTCACCCCCACAACCCCACACCCTCACCCTCACACACCTTCACCCTCACACCCCCTCACACCTCACCCTCACACCCCCTCGAACCATCACCCCCCTCACCCTCACACCCTCACCCTCTCACCCACACCCTCACACACCCTCTCACCCACACCCCCTCACACCCCCTCACCCTGACATACGCCCTCACCCTCACACCCCTCACACCCCCTCACCCTCACAACCCCTCACCCTCACACCCCCCACCCTCACCCTTACCCTCACACACCCTCACACCCCCTCACTCACCCCTCACCCTCACCCTCACACCCCCTCACCCTCACCCTCACACCCCCTCACCCTCACACACCCCCTCACCCTCACACCCTCACCCTCACACCCCTTCACCCTCACCCCCCTCTCCCTCTCACCCCCTCACCCTCACTCACCCTCAGACACCCTCTCACCCTCACATACCCTTTCACCCTCACACCCCCTCTCACCCTCACCCTCTCACACCCTCATTCACAGTCACACACCCTCACACACCCTCTCACCCTCACCCTAACACACCCTCACTCACCCTCTCACACCCTCACTCACCCTCACTCACCCACCCTCACACACCCTCTCACCCTCACACACCCTCTCACCCTCACCCTCACACACCCTCACTCACCATCACCCTCCCTCACACACCATCTCACCCTCACACACCCTCACACCCTCACACACCCTCTCACCCTCACCCTCACGGACATGGCTTGCCTAGGGTGACGACTTCCCTTGTAAACTTCTGGCTCGTGAGGGGAGAGTTGGGCTTGCAAGACAGTTTTACTGCTCTCTGAAAATGCTGCGTATTTAACTTGGAAAGCATGGGGTGTGTTTATGATTCCACTTGGAGAGCGCGGGTGTGTTTTGTTCCCACGGTCTCTGAAGTCGCATCTAGGCGCTGCGGCTGGTCCATTCTGCAGGGCTGTAGGGGGCGCTGTATAGCATGCCTTCACTGTTCGCTGTCCTGCCTTCTCGAGGATTATCTCTCTCCATCCTGACATATGTCCCCGATAGCACCCCCTCCCATTGTCAGACGCTGATTGATCCAAAGTCTGATGGTCCTAATTTACACCTTTGCCTTCAAATGTACTGACTAATGTGTTCCCCCCTCTCACTGCTAAAGGGAGTACAGCCCCCTCTTGCCCTGCAGTGGACGCCTCTCTCCAGTGACCCGGTCACGCCCACTTCCTAATCTGCCACAAGGCTTTCTCCCACTGAAGCATGTGTTCTTCCTTTGACACCCCATCCCCACTCTCATATGTTCCAAGTCTTCACCCCTCCCCCCAAAACAGCAACAGGATCACTATTCACAGAGTCGCAAATATGCAGAAGGTGGTCGAAACCTTGTCCCCTCCAAGGTGACCCTGTGGGGTCTCAGCCCCAGACTTATAAAGGGCTTGGGGACTCCTTCAGTGTAGGGACCACAATACCCTAGGAGGGTAGCGGAGGATGCCGGGATACCCAGAGAATGTAACCAGTGATGCTCCCTACCAAGGGGGTGTAACCTTAGATGTCTGTCCTCACGGGGGACAGTGCTAAGAGGCCTGTCTGTGAAGGGAATGTAACGAGCGCCTGCCTACAAAGGGAATGTAAGCCTAGATGGCTGCCTGCCAAAGCATTGTTGCTGAAGATGCCTGGATGCCCTGAAAGTACCATCACAGATGTCTTAATACAAGGGAATGACTGTGGAATGTAACTATACATGTGTACACGCTGAAATTACTAGATGATGTAACCTCCACAGGCAGGAAACGTAGGTGTGTAAATGTCCCTGTAGTATGTAGCTGTATATATCCCATTACGCTTGCAGTGTGAATACCAATGTCAAAGGTTACAAGGAAGCCTAACCGCATAATTTTAGATTCTTTACGATTGTGGAAATGTCATCAAAGACTGTTACACACCCAGGGAATGTAACTGCAGATGCCTCTTAAGCAGCTATTGTACATTTCTGGCGACTCAAGGGGTGTTAGCGCAGCTGTTTGGGAATGTGCAGTGCTGCTGTGTTATTCAGTAGATTTGCAGAGGCGCGGCAGCTGTGAGAACGAGGTTAGACAACTCGGGCAATGAGTAGGTAAGTAGATGATTGGCCTAATTGGGGAATGACTACCCAAATGCTGACTGACCAGCTTTGGAAATATTAACTGATCATTGATTCAGAGAGCAGAACATGCAGCCGAGAGGAAGGAGGGGGCAGGAGGAAGGAGGGGGCAGGCAGCCATGAAAAGGAAATACTGTGTAACCTGGATCCTATGCTACAAGCCTTTGCTGGCTCTTGGAATTATGCTCTGGGGCTCTGTGTATGTGTGTGTGGCTCTGTGTATGTGTGTGTGGTTCTGTGTATGTGTGTGTGGCTCTGTGTGTGTGGCTCTGTGTGTGCGTGGCGCTCTGTGTGTGTGGCGCTCTGTGTGTGTGGCCCTCTGTGTGTGTGTGTGTGGCACTGTTTGTGTGTGTGGGGATCTGTGTGTGTGGCTCTGTGTGTGGTTCTGTGTGTGTGCATGTGTGTGTGGCTCTGTGTGTGTGTGGCTCTGTGTGTGTGTGGATCTGTGTGTGGCTCTGTGTGAGTGGCTCTGGGTGTGTGGCTCTGTGTGTGCGTGGCTGTGTGTGGCTGTGTGTGTGGCTCTGTGTGTGTCTCTGTGTGGCTCTGTGTGTGTGTCTGTGTGGCTCTGTGTGTGTGTGTGGCTCTGTGTGTGTGTGGCTGTGTGTGTGTGGCTCTGGGTGTGTGTGTGTGGTTCTGTGTGTGTGACTCTGTGTGTGTGTGTGTGGCCCTGTGTGTGTGGCTCTGTGTGTGTGGCTCTGTGTGTGTATGGCTGTGTGTGGCTCTGTGTGTGGCTCTGTGTGGCTCTGTGTGTGTGTGGCTCTGTGTGTGTGTGTGGCTCTGTGTGTGTGAGGCTCTGTGTGTGTGTGGCTCTGTGTGTGTGTGGGTGCAAATGCAATAGGTATCACATTTGCGAGAGATTAAGCTTTTTGCATTGTAACTGACAATGCCATTTATTTATCTGTTTTCAAAACCAACACATAAATAACAATTTTGTCATGTACAATGCCAATAGCTCTAACTTCTGCAAAGGCGAGACCGTTGCATTGTAATGCTTATTGGCATATTATGCTGGTGTGATATTACTTAAGTATTTAGCTGTTGAGTGGTTTGTTATAGCAGAAAAGTCAAGATATTGATATTGGACCTATTTATAGCAATAGCTTTACAGTACATTACCAATAACTGGAAGTTTGCCACTAAAATAGTTTATATTTATTGGTAGAGCTGTAGTTTTAATAGTTCTAGGTTAGACATGGTTCATATCTCAGCCCTATCTTTGGCATTTAAAATATATTTAATCAAGTCTCCCTTGGATCATGCCTATTTAAGGTTTCTAGAGTTAATAGCCTAAGTGTTTATATAATCTCCCCAATGATGAGGTATCTAAGCTACAGTGAAATATTATCTTTGTCTACAATTTGCTATTGTTACCACATTTTAATCACACTTTTATTACATTATTACTGTGTTGCATCTTATTTATATGTATGTATGTGTTTGTCATTTGAGATGTCCTCAGTGATGTCATCTATGATGTCACTGACCATGTCATGAGTGACGATGTAATATGTGAGGTCATAAGCCGTGCACTGCGGGGGAATAGGTTATAATTAGCTCAGGTAACTTTAAGTGCTGGATTTCTATGGCTTTGTACGAGTGACATGTGAGACTAACTATATATATATATATTCACTGAAAAAATCAAATGTTACGGGGATGTTATAGTTAGGCCTAGGTTTCACTCATACAGCACCATTGAAATTCAGTGGTTATATTTACCTGAGCTAACTTTAACTTACACCCCCACAATGCACTGCTTATGACCTCACATATTGTAATATACTCATAACATGGTCAGTGATATCACTGATGACATCGCAAATGACATCACTGATGACATCATCTAGTGACTGTGAGTGTTTTGTAAAAGGTTCTGAGAGTTAAAGATTTATCCTAAGCTACTGCATATGTTAAATTATTATTCTTTTTGTACTGCTAATGAGTGATACTGCTTCTAATATATGTCATCTAAGTGGCACTGTAACTGTCCGTATCAGTGTGGAAGTGGACATCAGTGTTTGAGTATGGGTGAATAAGTGGGTGTGTGAGTAGCTGTATGGGTGAGTGAGTGACTGTGTGAACGCCTGCATGGGTGGATGAGTGTGTGTGTGAGTGGCTGTATGGGTGACCGAGTGGCTGTGCGAGTGGCTTTTTGGGTAAGTGACTGGGTGTGTAAGTGGATGTATGGGTAAGTGAGTGGCGGTTTAACTGGGTGTATAGGTAAGTGGGTGGGTGTGTGAGTGGCTGTCTTGCACAGAAATTATTTGTGTGAGTGACTGTATAGACGAGTGAGGGGGCACATGAGTGATTGTATTGATGTGTCAATGGGCATGTTATCGGTCTTTTGGCATCTGTATTCCAAAGAACAATTCTCCTAACTCAGACAGAAAAAAAACACCAGACTAAGTGCAATCCAATATTCTTTATTTCAGAGAGTAATCCCATGACAGGTTTTAACCCATCACAGGGATTTAATATATGGATAGCAGAGTGGTTACTTGCACACATTTTAAACACCAATGTATAAACATAAACAAAGGACTTCAAATAAAGTAGGCTCAATTTAACGATGGTAACTTCACCATGATGGCATATTTGCAAACTCCACAAGCGTCAGTGAGTTCAGAATTTCTTAATGAACACTGCAGAAGGTTAGCAATATTTTTAAACACCCTCTTTCGTGGGCTCCATAATCCATAATACCTTGTGTTAGAAATGGGGGTCTCTAGTTAGCAGAGGTAGGTACCTTTGTCCAAGTAGGTACCCTAGCTTCTAGTCAGGGTTAGGGGCATACACACTCTAGATAAGCCCTACTCACCCCCTGGGTAGCTTGGCACCAGCATACAGGCTTATCCCAAAGGCAATGTGTATTTGTACTCAAAACGCAAGTAATACAGGGATAACACCACAAATGGACACCACACCAGTTTAGAAAAATAAGGTATTGTTATCTAAACTGAACACGACCAAACAACAAAAATCCAACATATAGGTAATAAGATATGACTTCAGAACAGTTATTGCAAAACTAAGCTTGCAGAAAAGAAATAACTCCATCTGGGGCTATTGCAAGTCGTGACAGCAATAAATCCAAAGTACAGCGCCGACCGCGAGGAGTGCGGCATTGGGCAAAGAGTCACATGAACCTCCAAACAAACAGTACCTCGGTAACTAAGTCTTTGATGATGCACTGAGTCGTGGAGGTGAGGCGTTGGTGCCAAGATGGAGGCTGGCTCCCTGGCTGCCATGGGGAGGCGGGGAGGGGCGTTGTGTGCGTGAGCCGGTGTCGTATCAAGTCCAGGACTGGGGAAGTAGGTTGTGTTGCCGGTAAGGCGTTGGTCCTAGTGACGGTGCAATGAAGGTGAGTTTGTGGGGTCACCCTTGGTGGTTATCGGCACCATAATAACTGGATGCAGGCACTGGCGATAGCGGAGACAGTGCGAGTGCTGGCGTAGGGAAATGTTGATAACTGCAGGCATCGAAAGGCATCGAAAGGCGTCAGGTAACTTTAAGTGCTACGGCGCAGGCTGGGCGGTGCATTGCACACTTTACGAGCGGTGGCCCTGGCATCGATGCCAGTCTTGGCATCACAGCGGCATTGCTGAGGGCATCAGAGGCAGGTTTTCTTACTCCTCTTAAGTTGCTTCCACCTCCCAACAGCAGCAAAAACCTCCAGAAGCCCAAAACTGGAATAGGCACCTCCTGGCAGGTCAGAACTCCCAGCAATAGAGTTCAGTGGAGCTGGGGGTGAAGTCTTTGTGTCCCTTTAGAACAGGAGGCAAGCAGACACAGACCCTTGGAAATTCTTCTTCAAGCAGTTTCACAATAAAGTTCCAGCCTTTGTCCTTTCCTTGGCAGAAGCAGTAACTGCAGGCCAACCCCACACATCACACAGCAAAGGGCCAATACTCCTTCTCACAGCTCTCCAGCTCTTCTCCTTGACAAAGGTTCCTCTTGAGTCCGGAATTGATCTAAATGTCTGGGGTTAAAGGTCTACTACTTATACACCATTTTGTCTTTGTTCTCTTGGTGCAAGGGTCTCTGAGCCCAGCAATAACCAGTTCTGTCCTCATGGGCAGTATCTCCACAGGGGGTGGAGACAGCATTTTGAAAGGGAGAAAGGCCCTATTCAAGTGCAAGGAAAACTCCTCCCACTACTCTAAATGCCGCCAAGCCCAATTTAGCTCAGCTCCGAGTCATTAAGGAAGGGCCAGGAACACCTCAACACCCCCCAGTGGCTGTCTATAGTGAATGCTCATCCCCAGCCCCTGTCACTGTGAAACTAGACAGTCAATCCACAACCAGGCAGAGGCACACAGATGGGAAGTTATGCTTGTAAGATGTTACAAAGTATCTTCCATTCTATCCTATGGGACAGATAGCATTTCAATAGTGAAAAACGGAATTGGCAGCATTTCACTATCAGGAAATGTCACACGCACCAGTTCATGTCTTGCCTTTTGCAAACACAGCACCCTTCCCAAAGGGATACCTTGGGCCTACCATAGGGGTGCCTTACATGTAGGAAATGGGAAGGTTGGGCCTGGCAAGTGGGTGCACTTGCCAGGTCGCAGGCCGACATTGCAGTTTAAAACTGCGCACAAACACTGCAGTGGCAGGGCTTAGATATCTTTTAAGGGCTACTCCTGTGGGTGGCACAATACGTGCAGCAGACCCACTAGTAGCATTTGATTTACAGGCCCCGGCACACTCAGTGCACTGTACTAGGGACTTACCAGTAAATCAAATATGCCAATCAGGAAGACACGATTGTGATCACAATTTAGACATGGAGCACTTTCACTTTGGTACTGATCAGCAGTGGCAAAGTGTTCAAAGCATCTACGCCAGTAAAAAAGAAATCCAGCACAGCATCAAAAATACAGGTGGTAGAGGCAAAACGTCAGGGGAAACCACACTGAAGATGCCAAGTCTGACACCTTGCAAATGCATATTTATTCCAGCCATCAAATATTAGTGTTCTTTTCTTGACCTTTAGCAGAATTAAGCTTTACTTATATGTCAAAAGTACATAGCCTCATACTTTCTTTTAAAGAAGTTAATTTAATCTGAGACAGAGTAATATCCACAGACAGGCCTCCTGCTGACAGGACGCCCTGCCTCCCGGGTTGAGTGATGCCCGCTGGCGAGCCCCGACCCAGGAGGCTCGGCGTTCTGCCTGCGTCAAATGCCTTTTGGATTGATATTTAACGCTCGCCCTCCAGCTGCACACTGGAGTGAGGAGTAACTGAATTCTTGAGGTGAGTTCACTGTGAAATATCAGGAGGCCTGCCTGTGGATATTAACTTTTGAAAGTTTTCAAAGTGGCCAGGGGTTGCAGGGATAATTACAGTTTCATTGTTCAGATTGACACTATTGTTTATTTTGAGAGAAAGTGTGAACGCAAGCGTGAATTATGTTCACAAAGTGCCAGAGTCAGGGCTTTCTATTTTGTTAAAAGAGGATATTACTCTGACTACTCAGATGAGACCTATACAAAACTCACACACCCACTCACTCATGTATACAGTCTCTCCCACACACACTTTCTCTTCCATACACCACCTACACACCCATTCACTCATCCATACAGGCACTTCCACAGCCACTTGCCTTAGTGTATGTGCTTAACAATCAGTAACTTTTAGAAAACACAAGCAATCACTGGATGATGTAATCAGTAATGTCATTAGTGATGACATTGGTGATGTCATTTGAAATGTTATCAGGGATGTCATCAGTGATGCCATTGACCATGTCATGAGTGATGTAATATGTGAGGTTGTAAGCAGTGCATTGCGAGGGCGTGCGTTATGCTGAATTTCTCTGGTTTTCAATGAGTTAAAAGTGAGTCTAACTATAACGTCCATGTAACCTTGTTTTTTTTAGTGAATTTAAATTTTAAAAAAAACATTTAGTCATTTTATTTACTTTATGTTAATTCAACCACTGCAGAAGGCGGGGATTGATTGGAGGGTCTGTGGAAAACCCCCTATATTCACTGAATCCCGTGCCTTTCAACAGCCTTTGGAGGTGCATGGCGGGGATGACTGCCGGAGCTGGCCTGCAGCCAGGCTCTGCAGCCTACCCTCTAGAAGCACCCAATCCCATCCCAAGGGGGTTCATTTGGTAAGCTATCCTTCATCCTGGGAAAAGGGTGGGAAGACGTTGTATACTGCTAATGTATATTGGGCAGGGCCAAATGGGTGAGGCTTGTAGGCAAGTTTACAAACTGCAATGTCGTACTGTGGCCACGGACTTTTTACCTAGAAGAGGCATACTCACAACTCCATGTTGCATCATGTTGCAAAAGATGAGAGCTCACCGACATAAGACAGGCTCAAAATTATTTGGGTAACCTGTTAGTGAGTTGTAAAAGTGAGGTCCTCCTAAGTCTTGATGAATTCAAATTCCTGAAGAAAGACTCTCCAGTGATGCCGTTTTTTTATTTGATCCCCAAAATCCATAAGGACTCCCACAAGCCACCAGGAAGACCCATCATTTCTGCTAGGGATGGCCTGTTGGAAAATGTAACCAAATATATTGACTTTTTTCTCCAAGACTTTGTTACCTCGCTGCCATCTTATGTACAAGACTCCGGCGATTTCGTAAGGAAATTGGAAGGTGTTGAGTGGCAACCTGGGTACTGGTTAATTACACTCGGTGTATCATCGCTATATACCAGTATAAGACACTGTGATGGTTTAAGAGCTACACAATCTTTCTTGGACAATAGGCCAATACAGTTTGTTGAACATAACAGGATGCTAATGATGATGACCTCGTTCTGCTTAAACAACAACTATTTTCAATTCAATAGTCAATGTTTCCAGCAGATCAGGGGTGTGGCCATGGGGGCCTGTTTCTCCCCAAGTTATGCCTGTCTGCATATGGGCTACTGGGAGAGGCAGGTCCTCATGGGTTCACACCATCTGATCATGGCAGAGCAGATAATTCATTGGTATCGCTATATTGATGATATTTTTCTAATTTGGCGTGGTACCAAACAGGAGGCCCTTGATTTCATCATGCAGCTAAACATCAATACTTTCAACCTAGAATTTACCCACCACATGAGCCAGGGGAGCGTTTGTTTCCTAGACGTTCGGGTTTTAGTCAGCAATAACAAATTACAAACCACTTTGTTTCGCAAACCAACTGCTGGCAACACTAACCTTCATGCGAAAAGCCATCACCCTGCACATTTGATTCGCAGCATCCCCTTCGGGGAGATGATGCGTGTCAAGCGTATTTGCAGCACGGAGGAACAGTGTAGACAGGCAGAGGAGGAGAGTAAAAAACGCTTTTTAGTGAGGGGATATTCCATAACAACTATAGAACCCGTGATCAGAAAAGTCAATGCTATGCCAAGGGAGGTTGCTCTTCAACCTCGGAAGGGTGCAATAAAAGAATCTGATCATTCCAATCAACCAGTTAGAGTGATATTGACATTCAGTCAGCAGACCTAAGCATTGCGCAAGATTGTGACAAAAAAATTGAATCTTGTGAACAATGACCCAACCATAGGCCACCTCATGTCAGCTAAACCCAACATCTCGTACAAAAGGGCGTTCTCACTGAGAGAAGCATTGGTCAAATCTAGCCCCGAGTTGGTGGCGGTTACCCCTTGGTTCAAAGCAATCAAGGGTTTTAAAAAGTGTTCCTCCTGTAAAGCCTGCCAACATGGAGTTAATAAAACCCAACACCTGACTCCTTTCTCTGACATTCCCCGTTTGATCTCCAAGCAACTCATGTGCAGAACAGAGTATGCAGTTTATGTGCTGGAGTGTCCGTGTGCCCTGCAATATGTGGGTAGTTCCAAGTTGCAGCTGCACAAGAGGATACTCCAGCACATCAGGGCCATTAACACCGAGGACCAATCTTACCCGATGGCGCGTCATTTCAAGGAATACCATGGCAAACAAAGTCATCTTTTAAATTATCGTGCCATTGACGCGATTCCACCCCTACGCAGAGGTGGAAACAGGGAGGCAAAACTGCAGGCCCTAGAAACAAAATATATCCTTGATGTGGATACTAGAGCTCCGACGGGCCTTAACACTAGTGTGGATTTTTACACACATCTTTAACACCTCAGGCCCTAAGACATCCCCCTCCCCCTTCAAGTTTGTATCTAATTTTGGTGGCCTATTTACATGCTTTCTGCCTCCAACTGTTATAATATGTGTTTTCCGTGACAGGATAGAGATCTTTGTAGGCTTCTGTTCATCCACATTGGCTCAATGTAGCAGCTTTTAGTAACTGAAATTTCAACTGGCATTCTGTTGCATTTGACCTGTGTTTGTTTTGAATTTACCATCTATTTTTGTAAAAATCCAAAAAAATTAAATCATACCCCATGGTTGACCACCACGGGGATGTTTTATTGTCAACACAATATGAGTTTGCGTCTGCACTTTATACACTTACACCTTTTTTCTCCAGGCACAATGTTTGTTATACATGATTCAGTGACCGTATGGGGATTCAAACCCCTTGATTTTGATAAATTCGTGAACAATTGTAAATAAGGTACAGAGTGTAAATTAGACAAGAGCTTGTGATTTCACCCACTTGGGTCTTATTCAAACGATATCTACATAGTTGTTACCATGACTTTCATCAGCGGAATCATATTGGAATTCTATTTCAGTCTGTAACATTTTTGCAATATCATGTGTTCCTGTTTACAATGACTTGTCAATATGTCCGTGATTTTTATAAGGATTTTATTCAATGATTTTAACAAATATGAAATCTTGTATTCCTTTTAAAAAATCAATGTTGTTTTTTTTTATTACTTGTAAATACTTTTCATGGTTCAAACGCGATTCTTTTTACTATGTCTTTTACGCTGTACTTTTGCAGGTCACCAATCATGTTGCACTATTATTTGCACTGGCACTTTAAATAGTTTGTGTCCCTCCCCTAACGTCATGTGATCAAGGCCTCCGTGAAGGCTGAAACATTATGCTGGTGGCGATTTTGGAACTTGAATAAATATTAATTTCACCTTAGCCTGGGTCGACTTTCGTTTCTGACTAGTGTGCCTGAGAAACTGCGAAGGTACGCTGGTCCGTGTGGGACGAGTGCGAGTGGCATAGATATATATATATATATATATATATATATATATATATATATATATATAGTGTGCTCCAATTCTTCAGTTTTGCCAAAGAATTACCCACACGCACTGGGTTGATATTTCCAAGGTTGTTTATTCACAGACAAGACAGATGCCCTCGCGTTTCGGCACACAGCCTTTCTCGATGTGTATATATATATATATATATATATATATATATATATATATATATATATATATATATATATATATATATATATATATGTAACAATCCCTGCTACCTCTCGCCCGGAGCCCTGTACTGGATACCGCTGCGCGGGAAGAAAAGAGGAGACCTCAGGTGCAGGTGAGCGATAGATTTTATTCCCTCGAGGAAGCGGCACACCACAGCATGACGTTTCGGCCTTCACAGAGGCCTTGATCACATGACGCATGCTAGGGAAGAGGCAATTTTTAAAGTGCTAGTGCTCAGTGAAGTGCAAACACATTGGTAGGTTAAGGTCACATGTCCTGCAGTATCATAGACATAGACGACAGATTGTAAGCAAAACGCATCACGGGATAATCCCTGAATTCGGCCCATATTGCAGAATACAAATACTGGTACTTAAAGTGCAAGTGCTGTATAATTGTTGTAAACAATGCATACTAGGAGTCACTGGAGAATCCAATAAATAAATAGTGCAAATTTGGGCAATAATGCAAACTATTGGGTAAAGTGCAAATAGTGTCATGCGAATAGTTTTTCTAGCAATCGATATATACAATATAAACAATACACATCAAGTACAAAATCATGTATAACATCAAGTTTAAAGAAATGTATATAAAAATATATATATATCCATAAATAACGAATCATCAATATATAAATATATGTGTAAAAAACATGAATGTACAAGCATATTGCCAATAAATATATATACACCCAATAGACACTATTTACACAGGATGAGACCTCAAGTGAGCCAGAAAGGCATAACTGCATAAATGCATTAATGTCTTAACACCGAGGTCGCAGCACCCTATTCGTATTGCACATACTGATGCTCATATGTCTATATAAGGCTGGAGGGTCGGAAGGAGAGGAGATGTTAACCCACCGCAAGGTTAGGAGACCATCGCAGCCTCTACTCCCTCATCCTCCAGCTGACACTATGATTCCAGGTTGGACCTCACCTTTACCATAAATGTATCTCGGTGAGTGGTGAGAAGAACAAAAACCGTGTACATGTTTTTTTGTGAAAGTTTTTTTATATATGTATATGTGGATTTTTTTGGCTTTTTTCTCTATAACCTTTACTATCAGTTCTCTCACTTTCGTTAGGTCAAAGTGTTGAGCTCTTGATACATCCTTGTGCAGCCTAAGCCTAGGCTGCACTTCACTCTGAAACCATCCGCACCACTAGAAATATACTGGTTGGTGAGGGGATACGTTATAGTTCGTGACCAGACAAGTACGATTTAGATACCGCTAGGAGGGTCATAGTCCAATAAGAGGGGGAGGGCCACAGGTTTACACGATTATTGGTATTTTTAGAGACTCGTGTAGAAATCTTCTGTGGAATTCAACCCCCCGGGGCTCGGCTATCCATTTCCAGAATATATCTGGTCTCCAATTTTCTTAGAGCTCCATCTCTGTCACCACCTCTTTTGAGAGGGCCCACACAGTCTAGCGCATAATAACGCAGCAGGGAACTATCATTATTATGGTGTTCTTTAAAGTGGCGAGCCACCGGATATGCTGGATCACTTGTATTGATGGCCCTTATGTGCTGGAGTATCCTTTTGTGCACCTGCAGTTTGGTACTACCAACATACCGCAGGGCACACGGACACTCCAGCACATACACCACATATTCACTCTTGCAAGTTAGTTGTTTTTTAATCTTGCGTGCATTGGGGGTGAAGGGGATTGCATATTCAGTTTTATTCAGTCCATGCTGACATGCCTTGCAAGAAGAACACTTCCTGAAGCCCTTACTCTTCCCTAGCCAGTTCTTACTTGTAGGGACTTCTGGGCTGGATTTAACTAGGGCATTCTGCATGGAATATGCTCTCCTGTATGTGATAGACGGGGTATTTGGAATTTTGTCACCTATCACTGGGTCACATTTCACCAATCCCCAGTGCTTGGAGATGATTTTCCCGAGTGCCCCATGTTGCCTGTTGTAGGCCCAAATCAATCTTACTTTTTGGTCCTGGGAGGTGGTGAGCGTATTAGTGACTTTGGGCTGCAAGGCTTGATTACGGGACAGGGCATTAGCTTTAGTTATGGCCCTATCAACTACTGAGGCCTTGTATCCCCTAGCCAAAAATCTGGACCTGCTGGCTTGCTGAGCGAGATTACATTGAGCTTCTGTGCTGCTCAGACGTCTGATACGCAGCATCTCGCCATACGGGATGCTGCGTATGAGATGAGCAGGATGATGGCTGCTGGCGTGGAGAATTGTGTTCCCAGCTGTTGCCTTGCGGTACAACCTGGTTTCGAGCTTGGTTCCTCCTGGTGTAACTGTCATGTCCAGAAAATGCACCTGGTCCCTGCTAATGGTTGAGGTAAACTTCAAGTTGAAATCATTACAGTTTATCAAATCAACAAAGTGCTCAGCTTCTAGACGAGTGCCCTTCCAGACTAGGAACACGTCGTCTATATAACGATACCATCTAACAATAGACCGCCTGGCAATGTCAGAGTGTGTACCAAAGAGGACCTGCCTCTCCCAGTAGCCCATGTGAAGGCAGGCATAACTGGGAGAGAAACAGGCCCCCATGGCCACTCCCCTGACTTGTTGGTAATATCTATTGTTGAACATAAAGAAATTATGGTGTAAACAGAATGAAATCATAGAAAGTAACATGCGGTTATGGTCAGCCATAATAATCGGTCTTAAACCTAAGTAAAACTCAACAGCTCGCAGTCCGTCTTGGTGGTTAATACTAGTGTATAAAGACGTGACGTCTAATGTGATGAGCCATAAATCCGAGTCCCAATCAATGTCCTGTATCTTTCTCACAAAGTCATTGGAATTTTGGACAAAGGATGGTAAACTCTGAACAAATTCCTGCAAGAAAGAGTCCACGTAAACAGTTGTTTTTTCTAGTAACCCCCCACAAGCTGCAATAATCGGTCTTCCCGGGGGTTTGTGTGGGTTCTTGTGGATCTTCGGGATTAGGTATAGGACTGGCATGACTGGATTGTTGTTCTTGAGATATTTGAGTTCATCCATGCTCAGTAAGCCAAAAGATCTCCACCCCATGAGCAGCGAGTAAAAATCTTCCTGAGCTTTTTTGATCAATGAGATGTCACTGTGTCTGTAACAGTCCGAATCATTTAGTTGAGAGAGGGCTTCTTCCAGGTATAGTTTTCGTGGCCATAAAACTATATTCCCTCCCTTGTCAGACTGTCTAACAATAACATTCTCATTGGCCTGAATCTTTTGGATGAGTCGCATGTATTGGTCATTCTATGTAAATTTCTTTCGTTTGGAATTGAGCACTTTGGAATGTAGCAACTTGATGTCTTTAACTACAGCATCATGGAAGATGTCGAGGTTATCATAGAGCATGATAGGAGTGTAAGTGGAGCGTGGTTTAAAAGACGTTAACCCTCCCACCCTGTTGGGCTCACATCCAGAGACTTCCTGGGATGATGACTGCTCCAGTCTAAGGGATTCTAGAGCCTCCAAACCAGGCACATCACGAGCTTGGAGCCCATCATTAACTGTTTCAATCCTCGTCGGGGCATTGTGAGTTTTTCCACCTGTAAAATGCTTCTGCAATTTAATCTTGCGGACAAATTTGTATAGGTCAATTCTGGTGTCCGCATAGTTAAAATCGCATGGAGGACAGAATGTAAGGCCTTTTGACAAAATGCGGTGTTCAGCCTCCGACAGGACCATGTCAGACAGATTAATGATGGAGGGGGCAACGTCCTTTGCTCCTGATTGTAAACTTACTTCCTGTTCCACCTCTTTGTGCTCTTCTTTTTCTTTTTCTGCTGATTTTTTTCTTCCTCTTGATTTGGCCTTACGGCGTTGGTAGCGCTTGGCGTTGCGTCTTTTATTCCTGAGTGCAATTGCGTTCTCAGGCGTAGGGTCTCGCGCCAATCCTTCCTTATGCAGTCTAGTTCTTCTGCCGGCGTAAGCTTGGTAAACCCCAATTGCCCTCCTAATTGCGCCAAACTTGAATCTGAGTCGCTGTTCATACTAGAACTGAGGTTGGACTCCGAGGAATCATCCTGCTGGGCTGCTCCATGTGCTTGGTTGGAGCGATTTGCTGCTGCTGCAACTTTTTGTCTTCTTGAAGCTTTGATGGCATCGTATTTCTTAGCAAAAGTGAAAATGCGCCCTTCCGCATAATCTGCCTTGTCGCGTTGAAATTTCCAGGCTTTCCTTTTGCTGATTGCATCTTCTTCTTTTTGTATCCTTGCCATCATATCGCTTCTAAGTTTGGTGCACTCGCTCAAACAATCCGCACTGGCCGCTTCAATGACCTGGTTGAGCTCTTCAATTTTGGCCTGTGTCTTAAGCCGGTCACTCTCCGCATAGCGTACCAGTATTTGGACTAGCTTGCGCGACGACTCCAGGTTACAGTCTGCCCATTCTCGGAGCATTTCCGGGTCTGGGTCCTCGTAGCTGGGGGCCAGCATGACACGCAGACCACGTGGTATTCTGTTAACCTCTAAGTAGCGACTCAGAGAACGGTGCTCCCACCACTTGGAGAGTTCTCTTTTCATTAACTTCTCCAGTGCTTGAAATTATCCCGAACGCTGCCAATTTCATTAGCTGGTGCATTTGATGCGGATGGTTCAGAGGACCCCCCAGCTGGGGAGTCGTCAAACGCATTTAGCGCCGCCTGTTCCCTTGCTCTTAATGCGTCAGCCGACATGCCGCTTCCCCGCTAAATGTTGCGCACAATGCTCTCTCACAACTGCTTGGGCGATAACTGACAATGCAAATCACCGTGCAGTCAGGCACACGCTTCTCTTACTGGTGTATTCTATGCCGAGTCGGAACACCGTCACCCAACTTGAAGTAACACACTGAGAGCAGGACGCTCTCCAGGCTCCTCGTCAGGTCCGCGATCAGCTCGGCATTGACAGCAACCGGGGGCTGGAACAGTTACTCCCTAACGGGAGAAGACACACGACTTCCGGGTCAGCAGAGGTCTTGGCTTCCTGTAGTTCCGCCGCCAGCAAGAGAAGGGGTCATCCAGATACCGGCGAAGCACTCTGCCGGTTTTAACGATATGTAACAATCCCTGCTACCTCTCGCCCGGAGCCCTGTACTGGATACCGCTGCGCAGGAAGAAAAGAGGAGACCTCAGGTGCAGGTGAGCGATAGATTTTATTCCCAATTTGTAAAGTGCTAGTGCTCAGTGAAGTGCAAACACATTGGTAGGTTAAGGTCACATGTCCTGCAGTATCATAGACATAGACGACAGATTGTAAGCAAAACGCATCACGGGATAATCCCTGAATTCGGCCCATATTGCAGAATACAAATACTGGTACTTAAAGTGCAAGTGCTGTATAATTGTTGTAAACAATGCATACTAGGAGTCACTGGGGAATCCAATAAATAAATAGTGCAAATTTGGGCAATAATGCAAACTATTGGGTAAAGTGCAAATAGTGTCATGCGAATAGTTTTTCTAGCAATCGATATATACAATATATACAATACACATCAAGTACAAAATCATGTATAACATCAAGTTTAAAGAAATGTATATAAAAATATATATATCCATAAATAACGAATCATCAATATATAAATATATGTGTAAAAAACATGAATGTACAAGCATATTGCCAATAAATATATATACACCCAATAGACACTATTTACACAGGATGAGACCTCAAGTGAGCCAGAAAGGCATGTGATCAAGGCCTCCGTGAAGGCTGAAACATTATGCTGGTGGCGATTTTGGAACTTGAATAAATATTAATTTCACCTTAGCCTGGGTCGACTTTCGTTTCTGACTGGTGTGCCTGAGAAACTACGAAGGTACGCTGGTCCGTGTGGGACGAGTGCGAGTGGCATAGATATATATATATATATATATATATATATATATATATAGTGTGCTCCAATTCTTCCGTTTTGCCAAAGAATTACCCACACTCACTGGGTTGATATTTCCAAGGTTGTTTATTCACAGACAAGACAGATGCCCTCGCGTTTCGGCACACAGCCTTTCTCGATGTGTACATATATATATATATATACAAGGCTTGACACTGTGTAGTTATTGTTAGGCTCACATAGAACAAACATTTGCAATGCAAATTGGTCTCGCATTTGTGAAAGTTGGAGGTATTGGTGCTGTAAATAAGAATGTGTGTTACTCACATGTTATGGATTGGAGTGTATGTATGTGGTGTGGAAGACAGAACAGCCAGCCAATGAGAAAATGTGAAGAGGCTATGTTCCAGAGGGAGGACAGACACAAGACGGACAAGCTACAACAGGGAAATCCCTCTAAGAAGAAGCAAGCAAGCAAGCAAATGAGGCAGTAAAGCCAGCCAATGGTAAGCAACGAATATGATAAGCACATTAAATTCACCCACTGGTGAGCCATTATTGTAGCATTTGTTGTCAGATGATCTTGACAGAAGACTTTTAACACTGGCTACCAAAACATCTTTGCATTGTAGATGTGAACTACTGAGTTAATTTCTTTTCAACTTCCAGTTGGACATTCTTCTACTCAACTTGCTACGAGCCCCCCAAAAAATGCAGTCATGTAGGGCTCTTTTGCCACGGCCCAAGTTTCTTTCCCACTGAATGCTGCAAAAGCTCACATTTGTGGCAGAAAACACCATAACCTTTCTTTCCTTGTAGACCTATGTGAGGGAAGGAGTAAAGAGGATGAGGATGGAGGAAGCAAGATGGCATGTCAAGGGGGTGTAACATGGAGGGCCTGGGCGGGCAGAAGCAACATGGAGGGTGGGAGGAGAGAAGCACCTTGGCAAAAGCAGTGTAGAGCGGAGGGTGCGTGAAGCACATGAAAGCAACGCAGGGCTGGTGAGCCAACATGGAGAGAGCAGGGGAGAAGCACAGCACGCAGGTGAGAAAGGGAAGGGGTTACAAGAGGGAGACAAGAGGCAGACAGATGGACACTAGAGAGTAAGGAAAGCCATCAGAAGCTAATGATTGCAAGCAATTGAGTGACAATAAAGCCAACCAATGGCTTGTCTATATGCTCACTATAAACAGACAAAAGGTCTTAGACAAATACAGTGTCTGCTGCCTGGAAGGAGAGACCTAAAACTGCAAAGCACAAGATGCATAGAGATGGCATGGGCTAACTGGAAGGGTCTGAGGAAAGCGAAGGGAGGATACACGAGAGAAGAAAGAAGAGAGGGGCAGGGGAAAAGAGAAAACCGCCAGGGAGAAGAAATCAAAAAGGCAGAAGGGGAGATCAGGGCAGAGAGAGCTAAATGCATTTGAAGGGTGGGAGAAGATAGCGGGAAAATGAGGGAAGATGTCCAAGATAGAGGAAGCCTTCTTAAAACACATACTCTTGCACCAGTTGAAACACCCCAGTATTCCTCCTTCCTTGTGCATCGCAAGGGTATACGAGGAGGGGCACTGTACCACAGTGAGTAGCATATATGAGGGGCACTGCATTGGTGTCCCACGCATGGACATGCAGTGTGATGGGGGCTTTGGGACAACTGAATGTGGGCAAATGGATGACACCTGCAGTGACATTCAGGAGTTTGGTCATGATCACAGGCATGTTGGACAGTGGCAATTACCTTCTAGGGAACTAAACCATCCTACCTTTTTTAGCCACAGTGTGCTGTAAAGTATACAAATAGAAAGAAGAGAACTATATAGAGATCCTATAAGCTTAAAAGCACCCATTTCCCCCCCAAAATAAAAAGTGGTATCTTAAAGATAAAATATTGTATGATTGGATAGGTAAGTGAGAGAATGTAATTTTGCTAAGTCTTCCCGTTTTCTCCTATCCCCCACAGCCCTGGGAGGTGAACTCTACTGTGCCTCTGTCCCGGGGTTACCCCCACCACAGCTCTCGGGGGATGGCAGTCACATACCTGCCGCTGCAGAGTTGCTTTCACTGTGTCTGGAGCCGTGGGGAGGCCTGGAGGATAATCTGTGCAGCGCGAGCTCCGCGAGGAAACTTAGACCGCTCAGTCACGTTTATGGCTGGGGATCTGGCCACACCTTTTAAAGTCTGCCCAAAAAAAACGGTTCGGAGGGTCCCGTCCCATGGTGATGTATTCCATAGTTAGGTGGGGGTTACTCAGGGGGGGTCCGGACTTCTATGCGGTTGCGCAAGCTGTGCCTCATACTGTATTTGTAGTGATATTTGTTTTCTTTTTCAAAACAGTGTGCACTAATAAACAAGTGTCAATGTTTGGTTGCAAAGTGATTCACGATAGTTACTACAAATGGAGCAATTCCTATCTTTGCTTAAAATGCTCTCAATGACAGGCTTGCCTTTTAAAGTTTGGTTTAAACAGGGGTATAGCGGGACGCACCGCACGCACACCTATGCGTTGCTATAGCTCTTACCTTCCGTTTGCCAATGCCTAAATGATATCCGAGCAGCACACACGGAGCAACCTCTTTTTCTGAATAAAAAAAAAAACACGTGAGTGGTGAGTGCGCGCCACAGCCAGCGATCTGTTTTCAATTATTGCCCCTGTGTCTGGGTACGATAATTGAAAACAGATTTGGCCTGTGCAGGTAACCGCAAGCAATAGGCTTTGGGGGAAGCAAAGGTGGGGCATGCATCCACCTTTGCCCAATTGCGTGCCGTCTTTATTTGAAAGATGCACGCCTAGCCCATTAGCCTGTGAGGAAGAAAAAAAACACACGCACAAGCGTGTGGTGAGCTTGGAGCGATTTCTGAAGCCCCTTACTAAAAGTCGAGTAAGCAGCGTTTGCGCTGCTCTAGGCTCGACCTAAAAAGCAATATTGTTTCCTTAATAACTTGGGTGCAGTTTCTCCTGCTGCATGGAAAACTTTGTGTGATAACATGCTTTTGTGATTTGGTGTAAATCTGTTCTGACGTTTTTGAGAAAACAGCAATTAAATTGGGGCTTCGTTGGGCATGAAGGTTTTAAAAAGTTAAGCATATTTGGTCTGTTGGTGTCCAAATATGCACTGATTGGCCAATCTAAAGGGGACTAGTGAATCCTGATTGGCTGGTCACAACATAGACAACAGTTTGTGGCAGCCATTGCAGGACTCAGAGCGTGACCCTCTTTGAAATGCATTATAACAAAACCAGATGTTGATGGTCACAAAATGAACCATATATAAATAAAGGGTTCTAAAAATGTTTAATCACACATAAATCATTTAGGATGGTGTTATATTTTGTTTAGGAATTCTGGTGAGCTCAGTGGTGATTTTGAACTGTGCAAAATTCAGACTCTTTGCTTGGTTTTGATGAACGATAGCAGAGAGAAAAACTGTTTTCTCTTTTGATTTTCTAATGCAGGTTACAGAAGGTGCTCCAGAAGCTAAAGTGAGAGCGTATATTCAAATAGTTCACACTATGTTTCTCCTCCATGTGAGAATAAAGTCTGATATTCTGAGTAATACATCTTCTTCCAGCAGCAACAGTAGCTTGTTAGTTGAGTCCCCTGTGTTCTACTGTAGCTGCACAACAGTGTTCTAATGAACCACTAGAGCACTAACATTCTGAATGTATGACAAAAGTGAGGCATACTTCATTGAAAAATACCTACATTCACCATATTTATGTAAAAATTGTGTGCATGAATTTAAACTTGAAATGTACAAAAATTAGTTTATAAGAAGCGATTGAGAGAAAAGACCACTAAAAACGTGTAGAAAAATGTGATGTTTTCTTTGGTGCTGAAAGATTTTAGAAGACTTCTGTTGGTAGATTCAAAGTGTCTTGCCCAATATATGTTGCAACAAACATGAACTCTAATCCTCTTCTCCTTCCTTTCTAGGCAGTCAAAACAATATTATTTGATGGCTAGACTTTCACAACTACTAGACATGCAATAGGGCACGCACGCAATGCAGAAACCAAATGCTCAAGTTCGTGAAAAATAACCTCAACCTCAGTTTTTCCCCCCAGGCAGATGTTTATTAAGTTCTTGGTTCTGAGTTGTATTAGTATTTTGATGTTGACATTCCGGCATCTGGACAGCAAGCCTGCTAAATGATTATTGGTACATAATGACATACACTGTTTATGCCATTGCAAAACCCAGATGGTTGCTAGGTGGGAAGGGTGTGTTTGGCAGCAGGCCAGGATCTTGTCAGTCTGGATAAGTGAGCCAGCTGGTTTCCTCTCTCGGGTCCCGTGGCTAGTTTCACTCCATTGTACTCGCAGCAGACAGCCTACCATGTCTTTCTGTGGCTATTCATCTGGCAGCTATCGTACCAGTGAAAGGTGATGATCATGTTACTTCAATGCATATCGGAGTACTATTTTGTGTAGCGTGTTTGGCTGGGTTTCTGCTTGATTCGGTTTGTACGACAAGTGCTATCTGATGTACTACACATAATAATGCACAACTGACAAGGGAAAGGAGAATCTTTACCAACTATTGGTAATTCAGTTTGTCTCTTTGCTCCACTGCAAAAGGCGGCTTTTAAGTCCAGTTTATTCTGGTATTGTTGAAGCACATTATGGTGCCAGGAAATCGTAGTCAGTTGTTCACAAACATATCAACCCATTAGAGATAACAATAGAAAATCTAGATCCAATGGGACATTAATTTTTGTGTATGATATTTAGGTGATGGTATTTATATGAAACCATATATTTAGAAGATATTCTGACAAACTACCTGGACTACACGCTTCTTAAAGTCTGACTAGCTACCAAAATCGTAATAAATCTAAATTCCTGACAGAGGCTCTGTTTTAGCCCCCTTCAGCTGTTGACGGCTTACAGTAAGTCCCCTTTAAATGTTGCTTGAGAAAATAATTATTCGTATCACAGGTGTAGGAAATTGGGTTACTGGTTAAGGGGGAGTGAAACTCTACTGAAGCAGGAGCCACAATCCTTGTCAAGGTGAAGTGACAAGTAAACCCCAAATTAACCTGTGGTCAGGTAGCTCGGCGCAGAGTAGTCAGGCTTAAAAATAAAGTATTTGTAAAGCACTTCAAATAGTAATAAAGTAAAAACACAACACAAGAACAAAACTACAAAAATCCAACCAGTTGAGTCACACATTTGCAAGTTTAATAATTTCAGTAAAAATAGCACCAATAAAGCGCAAAGTGCCAACTGTTGTTATCTGGTCACACTGGACCCCGACAAAGTTACAATTCCAGGCCAAACACAATGGAGTGCAGACCAGCTACAGGGATCCAGGTAGGCCAGCTGAACACTGTACCTTATTCCCAGTTGCAAAGAAATGTCACCAGACGGGAGGAGGCATCGCCATCATCCACAGGAACACCATCCGCATCACGACCAGCACCGACAACACCCTCACCACCGCCGAACACCTGCATTTCCAGATCCACACCAACCCGAAGACCACCCTCAGAGGCACCCTGATCTACCGACCTCCGGGACCACGCACCCAATTCAGCGAGGACATCGCCGACTTCGTCAGCCCGCATGCCTTCACCTCCGCTGACTACATCCTCCTGGGGGACCTCAACTTCCACCTGGAGAACAACAACGACCGCAACACCAGCACCCTGCTCGACAACCTCGCTAACCTCGGACTCAAGCAGCTGGTGTCCACCCCCACCCACCTCGCCGGACACACACTCGACGCAGTCTTCTCATCCAGCACAGACATCGCCTTCAGCCACTCCACAGAGCTACATTGGACGGACCACAGATGCGTCCACTTCACCTTCAAAAGAACGACGACCCACCACCACCAGCAACAGGTTGCCCGCAGAAGCTGGAACAAGATCACAACCGACCAGCTCGCCACCTCCTTGAGCCAGCGCCCTCCTGCCAGCTCAGCGAACCCCAGCCAGGCCGCCAACAACCTCATGAAGTGGATCATCAACTGCGCGGACGAACTCGCCCCGCTGAGGGCCCCGCCAAGCAGACCCGGCAGCAAGAAATCCCCATGGTTCACCGACGAACTCAAGAGCTCCAAGAAGAACTGCCAAGCCCTCGAGAAAGTCTGGAGAAGGGAACCAACACCGGACAACAGGACCACCTTCAAGCTTGCCACCCGGAAGCACCACCAGCTGATCCGCGCCGCCAAGAAAACTGCATTCAAGGACCGGCTGGACAACAACGCACACAACTGCAAGGAACTCTTCAACATCGTGAAAGAGCTTTCCAACCCCAGCGCAGGAAACAACGACATCACCCCATCACAAGACCTCTGCAACTCCCTCGCCTCATACTTCCACAACAAGATCGCGGACATACACAACAGCTTCAACAACCAACCAACGCACACCACGACCGAACCACCACCCCCCACCACCACCCTCCGCGCCTGGACCCCGATCAGCACCGAAGACACAGTCCGCACGATGAACTCCATCCACTCAGGATCTCCGACCGACCCCTGCCCCCACCACGTCTTCAACAAGGCCGACGCTGTCATCGCACCCCACCTACGAGACATCATCAACACCTCCTTCAACACCGCCACCTTCCCTGAGAGCTGGAAGCACGCCGAACTCAGCGCTCTACTCAAGAAACCCACAGCGGACTGCACCGAACTCAAGAATTACCGCCCCATCTCGCTCCTCCCGTTTCCTGCCAAAGTCATCGAGAAGACCGTCAACAAGCAGCTGGCCGCCTTCCTCGAGACAAATGGATCCCTCGACCCCTCACAGTCTGGCTTCCGAGCCAACCACAGCACCGAGACCGCCCTCATCGCCGCCACCGATGACATCCGAGCCCTGATGGACAACGGAGAAACAGCGGCCATCATCCTCCTAGACCTCTCCGCGGCATTCGACACTGTCTGCCACTGCACACTAGTACAGCGCCTCAGCAACGTCGGAATCCAGGAGAAGGCTCTGGAATGGATCATCTCCTTCCTCGACGGAAGAACACAGAGAGTCCGCCTACCACCGTACAAGTCAGAGGCCACTGAAGTCATCTGCGGCGTCCCTCAAGGATCCTCGCTGAGCCCCACCCTCTTCAACGTCTACATGAGCCCCCTCGCGGCCATCGCACGCCAACACAACCTCAACATAATCTCCTACGCCGACGACACCCAGTTGATCCTCTCCCTGACCAACGACCCCGCCGCCGCCAGAGCCAATCTGCACGAAGGGATGAAAGAGGTAGCCGAGTGGATGACGACCAGCCGCCTGAAACTGAACTCAGACAAGACGGAGGTCCTCATCCTAGGCTCCTCGCCCTCCGCCTGGGACGACTCCTGGTGGCCTCCCGCCCTGGGCAACGCACCCAAACCAACAGACCACGCACGCAACCTGGGCTTCATCCTGGACTCCTCCCTCTCCATGACCAGGCAAGTCAACGCCATCTCCTCGGCGTGCTTCAACATCCTACGCATGCTACGGAAGATCTTCTGGTGGATCCCCACCGAGACCAGGAAGACCGTCACCCAGGCCCTCGTCACCAGTCGACTGGACTACGGCAACGCCCTCTACGCCGGCACCACCGCCAAGCTTCAGAAGAGACTCCAGCGGATCCAGAACGCCTCAGCCAGACTCATCCTCGACATCCCACGAAACTGCCACATCTCCGGACATCTGAGAGACCTGCACTGGCTCCCCGTCAACAAAAGAATCACCTTCCGCCTCCTCACCCACGCACACAAAGCCCTACATGACCAAGGCCCGAGCTACCTCAACAACCGAATCAACTTCTACGCTCCAAAACGCCACCTCCGATCAGCCAACCACGCCCTCGCCGCCGTCCCCCGCATCCGAAGAGCGACAACACGAGGAAGGTCCTTCTCCTACCTGGCCGCCAAGACCTGGAACTCCCTCCCGACCGACCTGCGCCTGACCCAAGACCACCTCTCCTTCAGGAAGAAGCTGAAGACCTGGCTGTTCGAGCAGTAACGGCACCCCCTCTCCCCCCAGCGCCTTGAGACCCTACGGGTAAGTAGTGCGCTCTATAAATGTCTTTGATTGATTGATTGATTGATAGAGTCCTGTGTTGAGGATGTGTCACTCAGCAAAGGCAATGTGTGGTATGGGCAAGAATACGTGACTCGCAGCGGTGGTTCTGTAGATCTGCGAAGTGCAAGGAAATGTCCTTTCATGGAGTTGGGACTGTACAGATGGGCTGCAATGGGCAATGCAAAGTATTTGCATCAAGAAATCCATGCAGCAGAGGCAATGCGTTGATGTGTTGATACTGCAGGCGATGCCCCACGGAGGAAATATGTTTGTTTTTGCTGGATCCAGAGATAGGCTCACATCGCACCTTCAGGCCCACTTCCAAGGGTCCAGGATTGGGGTGGCACCATTTTTGGAGGGCAGGACTCACAGTTGGTAGGATCAAGGTTGTTGAAAGTCAGTTATGTCCCTGAGACTTTTGATCAGGAGGCCAGCCATCTAGCCCTTGGAGTCACTCTGGGGTACTGGATTCAGAGATGCAGGTTCAGTACTTCTCGATCAAGCAAGAGGGCAGCAGGCCAGCAGAGCAGTGCAGTGGTCCGTCAGAGCAGCAGTCCACCAGAGTGGCAGTCCTTTCAGCAGCACAGCAGTCCTTCTTCCCGGCAGAGTCCACAGGTCCAGAAGATTACTGAAGAGTTGGTTCTGAGGTCCAATAATTAGACCTGGTACCCACTTTGAAGTGGAGGAAGCTCATTGAGGTTTTCACCCTCCCCCACTTGAGGTGACAGTGATCCGCTTCCTCTCTGTCCTGGCCCCAAATTGTCTGGGGTCACAAAGGACTAATGAAAAACCCTTTGTGAGAGTGCTTAGACAGAGCCTTTGTGATGTGCAAGTGTGGTGGCCGGCAGATCCTCCCCCCATTACCTCAGAGTGGTCAATCATGCCAACACCTATCTTCCATTTGGCGCACTGTCTGGGAGCAATACTCAAAGACCAACTTCCAGCTAAACCTAGTAATGTGAACCAGGATCTGGCTGCAGGCACTAAATGGTTTGGACAAGAAAGTGCCAACTTTCTAAAAGCGTCACTTTCAGAATTGTAATTAAACATTGGACTTTACCATGAAAGAGGGCTTTTGGTGACAGCTCTTTAGACACCAAACTTGACCTGTTTAGCTGCTCCCAATAGGAAGTTACAGCTTATTAAACGCAATGAAACATAATAAGGTAACTCCAATGTTATCTACGGGAGAGGTAGGCCTTGCACCTATCTTCCCTTTGTATCGCTGTCTGGGAGCAATACACAAAGCCTAAGATCGAGCTACATTGAGTCATGCAACCGAGGATCAGGCTGCAGGCACCAAAAGTTTAGAACAAGAAAATGGCAACTTTGTAAAAGTGACATTTACAGGATTGTGATTAAAATCCGATTTTACCATAAAAGAGGGATGTTTAATTACAATTCATTAGACACAAAACATGACCTGTCTACCTACTCCCAATAGGAAGTTACAGCTCATTAAATGTAATAAGGTAACTCCAATAGTTTTTCACTACCAGGACATGTAAAACTTAAAAGTACAAGTCCTACAAATACCAGTTTAAAAATGCACACACAGGCTGTAATGGCAGGCCTCAGACATGTTTGAAGGGCTGCTTAAGTGGGTGGCACAATCAGTGCTGCAGGCCCACTGGCAGTATTTTATTTACAGGTCCTGGGCACAGGTAGTACCACCTTACTAGGGACTTACAAGAAAATTAAATAGGCCAATTGGGTGTAAGCCACCCAGTTCAACTATGTTTAAGGAGAGAGCAAAAGCACTTTAGCACTGGTTAGCAGTGGAAAAGTGTGCAGAGTCGTAAAGCCAGTAAAATCGAAGTCAGCAAAACAGGTGTGTTGGAGCTAAACGAATATGGGAGAACCAAACCAAGGATGCCAGGTCTTACAACAGGCAAGCCCACAGAAGTATTTCCTTTTCACCAGCCTTTATCTATACTATTGGTACATTAAGTGTCTGAGTCTGCTAATGCAAAGCTGCCATCACAATGCATGAACTGCGGTGCATCCAAGCACTGCAACAGAGGTGCACTGTCTCAGCAGTAGAATATCAACACCCACAACATACCTGGCCAGAGCCACACTCTAAACCCAGACAGGCAGAAGAACCCCCTTGCTTTCCTGGTGCCTTGTCGCCATCTTTGAGATGTTGATTGTACAACTTCTAATGTTTCCCTTCTTAACATGCACAATACATAAAGTCTCTCTGCTGTTCTACATCAGACAGCTGGAAGCATTGCCCCTATTCCATCATGTGACATAAAAACCTGCCACCTGCTTGTGAAGCATCAGAAGCTGACACATTAAACATGATGTTCCAAATCCATTATGACAGTATTAGGGGGGCAACCAACAACTTTTAGGGACCGATCGAACACCAGACCACCACAGCTACCTCTCCCCTCCCTGGAACTTCTATGTGCTGATGGGTACTAACTCAGTGCCAGCCCTGCAAAAACCACAATGCAGAGTGAGGTGTTTAAAAATGCAAGTCTTATTGGATTGTTAGTGGAAGCCCAACAGTTAAGATTATCACTGTTTCAGGTCACTAAGGCATGAAGGAGAGATGGTAGTAATATTACAAGTCACTATGGTATGAAGCAGTTTTCAGATAATTTTGTTAGACAGTTACTAAGGCATGAAGCAGTGTGCGGATAGTATGTTTGTTTGTATATATGTATGGATATGGTAATAAAGACAAGAGGCAGCAGAGTTCTGTACAGGGTAAAAAAGAAACATAGGGACAATGAGTGGTAAAGGAGATAGCTGGGTTATGGATATTATTGTTGTAGGTCACTATGGCCTGAAGAAATGTATGGAATAGTATAGTTGCAGGTCACTAAGGAGGAAACAGAGTGTGGATAGTATTCGTATAGGTCATAAGGAGTGAAGCAGTGTGCAGATTGTATAGTTAGAGGCTACTAACGAGTGAAGCATTGTGTGGATATCATCATCTAGTTACTTTTTTAAATACCTAAATCCCTTTTCCACTTGAGACTATCTCCATCAGTGCAAGATAAGTCAATATAATTGTTTCTACTTTCCCAACATGTCAGAAGTGGCTGCCCCTTGGTAAGCTGGTAGATTTGGCCCCCATCTCATCTGAGTGTGGGATCTTAAGGGATCTCTGCCACTCGAAACCCCCAAAGAAGTGGTAGGAGCTTCCAGTTACTCCTCTAGGAGTCAGATAAATGCCAGCCAAGGTTTCAAACTGCTTCTGCCCACAATGCAGTGCACTGTTCAAAGCAAATACAGGTGGCAAAGAAGTACAGAGGTCCCGATGACCCAGAGTCAAGTCATGAACTTTCTTACCAGTTGAAAGGAGACCACAGGCATAGGGAATGTGACTCCAGAGACATCTTCCAACTATAGGAGCACTGAGATGCTGTCTCTTTACTCAGTAATGGTATTATGAAAATGCCCGGGCCAGATGGGAAGAGGAAAAGACTGGAGGCTAGATTGAGCTCTGGTGATTCGTAAAATTTCAATTCAAAGCTGAATCATATTTCTAACTCACACATGACTACATAGTGGCCTC
Organism: Lissotriton vulgaris; assembly: GCF_964263255.1. Taxonomy (NCBI): domain Eukaryota; kingdom Metazoa; phylum Chordata; class Amphibia; order Caudata; family Salamandridae; genus Lissotriton; species Lissotriton vulgaris. The sequence continues at coordinate 430,552,881 of NC_141685.1, read as the reverse complement.
CAAGTACACACTACTTTAATCACCAGTTACTGAAAGCATGGTCTCTGAAGGAATCAGTGTGTCCTGATGTTTTTTGTGGTGAGTATATGACCCCTGCTCACAGGTCACCCATTTTCTTTCTTGAGTTATTGTAAGTCGTTCGGTCCAATCATTACTCTATATCTGTATCTCTAGAACTGAGGCATGATTCACCAAGATTTTGCTGTAAGTAGTAGTGACTAACTCTTGTAGTGCCCCTTGCTAACTCTTGGATTTCAGGAGTAGTATAAGAGTAAGCAACAGGAAGTTCTTTGAGTCGAACCTGCAATGGTGATGAATCAATATGCACATAACGTTAACTGCAGCAACAAATCATAGCTCGGTCTACACTGTGTTGGCCGTGAAGTCAGTAGTGGCTGAAAACACCGCAGATTTTCTACATGTAGAAATTTTTTAAAAACATTTGTAAAATGTGGAACACTGTGATAAGACTGTCTGAAGTATGTCTCTTGTTGTCCTATGTTGCTATTTTTATGCCATTGGTCCATTTCAAGAACTCAAGAATAAATAATGTGGTACGGTACTGTGACCTTATAAAAGACTAGGGGCATATTATGAAGTTGGCTAGAGAGCCTCCGACCACAGATAGCAGGCTTTCTGACTGACATCTCCGCTTTAAATTCTGACTGCCTAATAACAATGTAGGCGATCGGAAATGAAAGCGGCCGGTCAATCTGGCTGGATGAGGACGGGCTCAAAGAGCCAGTCGACCAGTCGGAGGCCCCAACGTGATCCCCGAGGACAGCGTTTCCACCATTGGGATTACGTTGTCGGTTTCCAACAGAATTTCTATGTCGGGCTTTCAAACATGGAAAGCATGTCGTTAATCGACTTTGAGGGTCCCCTAGCAGGGCCCCCATTCCTCCACGTCCTCCGTTTGGAGGCTGAAGGAGCACCTATGGTGCCCCCTGGTAATCCAAGCACCATGTGGCAGGCACCTTGAGGTGTTTGCTACGTGGTGCAGGGATTAACAGAATCTCCCATATCTCCATGGGACCTTGTGCTATGGCCAGTTTACGGCCACAGCACAAGCTCCCATAGAGAAATGGGAGTATGCAAACTCACCACGTGTGGTAGCATTGCAATGATGGTGTCAGGACCGCCGACCGGAGGTTGGTGGGCCAGAGACTGCGGCGATATCAGGCGGACTCATCGTACTAAGACCCTCAGTGTGAAAGGCGAGAAACATATCCTTAGAGGTGGTAAGGAATAATGCTGTGGGTAAATCTTGCACCCTAATAAAAGCAAGAAATGTAGGGTCTCAAGGAACAGGATGGAACAGCCTTAAAAATATGGGTACAATGAAGTATGAGATGTCTTTCCTTGGGGGTGTGGCCAGCTATCATGGCCGTGTGGACGTGATCCATGGAGGCTCGACACAGTGCCCTACAGAACACCCGGACTCTAACATCATTCACTCACATTTGACCCCCCCTACAGAGCAGGGGCGGCAAGTAGATTTAATACATTGGTCAAGCGCCCTGCTTCACCTCTCCCCATTCACCAGAAACTGTACATGGTGGCCAAAGAGTGTCCTGGTGGCAACATGGAGGCATCGGCAATGCTAAAGTGACTCCCTGCCCAGTTCAACACCCCTTCGTAAGAAGCACACTTTGTAACTGAATGACCTATAGTGGTAAGTAGAGCAGGGACTCTCCCATAGTGGGGAAAGCTACAGTTCACAACCTGCCTGGTTCCTGCGTCGTGCTGCAACAAAGGCAGTCATCATCTTTTGAGCGCGCCCTCACTTGTAGACTGCTGAGTGGGGAGACCCTGGCTGACGCGAGGTGAAGATGCGATTTCCCCTAAAAGACATCTACAGAATTGAGGGACACAGAGTGCGGGCAAAGGATCATGATGTAGAATGGACCTGCTTTGCCTGACCTTGCTTTGATCCAAGCAACCGACAGCAGCCTATGTGTCGCCATGCCTGAGTACTGAGAGACCCGCTTCCACTCCAATGACACCGGTAAGAAGAGTACTCCTATCTGGTTTGTTCTGCAACCAGCCCTGAACCTGCCAACCCTTTGCTTTTTTAATGTTTCGCCCATCGGACCACCAGTGGCTGCTACCAATAGCCTGACTTATTGAGGTCCCAAGACTACGCAGGGTGGACACCCTAAGTATTGCAGCCAGCCCATTAGGCCACTACTCCAGCCCTCAGACCCAGAAAGACTCACGGGGAGCATTGTAATAGTCCAGTGAAACGGAGCGCTACAATGCAGGAAAGGGACCGATGTGGACTGTAAGGACCGGAGCCCTATGTAACACATACACTGTATAAAGCCACCCTCCACCATGTGGTAGGTGTAGTGGGAAACCACTGAATTTCCCTGCTCTGCTTGCATAACGGTATCGTTGGCAGCTACCCTCTTAAGGCTCCTGGCCCCATGCGACTAGGTAGTCTTTTAGTCACCAAAAAGGTTTCAAGCCAAGAGGGTATCCAGCTATTTTACCCCAGCAGAAACAAGGTAAAATGAGTTAGTTAAGGTCATTTCTGACACAGAAATGACCTTAACTAAAGAAGACCTTCTCTCATCCCCGCAAGACTTCAAGAAAGAACGTCAGGAAGAGCTAAAAGAGGACATCGCCACCTCATTTGAAACCTTTATGACAGAGGTTAGTTCCCATCTGCTCTCCCACCAGGTCGATGTTGACTCCGCTTGCACACATACACTGCACCTCAAGACAAAACATCAAAACCTGGAACGCCGACTAAGTCCAGTGGAGCGCACCAAGGAACAACTCAAATCCCAGCTACTTCGGCCCTTCTTAAGTGCAAAGACCTAGAAAACCGATCCAGAGGGGATAATATATGAGTGAGGGGTCTTGAGGCAGGAAGCAAGGGGCTTGATCTAGAGGCTTTCATAGTAGGCATGTTCTCAGAACTACTAGGTGAAGATCGACCGGAGGTACAGCTGGGAAAAGTCCATAGAGTGGGCCCCCTGCTCACAGGTGGAGGGAAGAGACTTAGAGATATCCTCACTAAGTTGCACTCATTTAAGACTAAAGAAATAATCCTTCAGGCTGCCCAAAAGTGAGATCTATCTCCTTCCAGGGAGTGACATCTTGCTTATTCCAAGATGTTGCCCCAGCAACTCTGGCACGACACCTATAATTTAAGCCAGTGTAAGACGCCCTGATTCAAGATCATATTAAATATCACTGGACATACCCCTTTGGCATCGCATTTGAATCCCAGAAAAAGAAGCAACACTTTACAGTGCTCGAAAATGCTGGTGCTCTCCTGGGATTGACTCTCACTACCACTCATGAGCCTTCTGATCACGGTGGTTATAATTCAGGTTCCACTGACAAATCTGCTAGAGGACCATGGCACTGACAGAAAAGAGGAACTTGAAGTAGCAAAAGTTGACTTTCAAGAAGTCTTTCCCTTGCACCCTCCCCCTTGCGACCTGTCTGACAACACTTCAGGACTCACAGACTGGGTCCTACTTCATACCCTGAAGTTGCTTGACTACCACATGAAGAAACTGTAAGGCTCCATATCTGAAGGATACAAGATTGACTCTCAGAGGTTACTCGTTCTGACTCTTTACCCGGCCTCCTAACCATCAATTGCCACACAGTATGCTGTGTGCCCTTGCCTGTCACGGGTACTTGGGCCTCCAACACGAGTGAGGCCCCATTTTTATTGGGAGACCTCGGGGAACGCTGGGTGGTAGGAAATGTTTTTCAGCCCAGTGATGCCAAAACTTTCCCACACAAAAATGTGTGTAAAAGTTTTTTTTTTCCAGCTAAAATTGAGGTTTGCAGGGGATTCTGGTTAAGGAAACGTTGGGGGATCCACGCAAGCCATACCTCCCTAGAATCCCTCTGGTGTCTAGTTTTCAGGAATGTGTGCGTTTGGTAGGTTTCCCTAGATGGCCGCCGAGCACAGGGCCAAAACCCAGGTGACCCCCCTTGAAAAACCTGGTTGTTTTGTAAGCAATTTTGATGTTATCAGCTAAATTTGAGGTTTGCAGGGGATTCTAGGTAAGCAGGCATTGGGGGATCCACGCAAGTCATACCTCCTTGGAATTTCCAGGGTGTCTAATTTTCAGAAATGTGTGGGTTTGGTAGGTTTACCTCCATGGCTGCCGAGCACAGGGCCAAAAACCCAGGTGACCCCCCTTTGCAAAACCAGGTTGTTTGGTGATAGGGAATTTTGATGTCGCCTCAATACGTTTTGGGCCCTTGTCTGTCGCGGGTACTTAGGCATCCCACACAAGTGAGGCACTATTTTTATTGGGAGACCCTGGGGAATGTTGGGTGGTAGGAAATTGGTTTCAGCCCAGTGATGGCACTACTTTCCCACACAAAAATGTGTGGAAAAAGTGATTTTTTCAGCTAAATCTGAGGTTTGCAGGGGATTCTGGGTAAGGAAACGTTGGGGGATCCACCCAAGCCATACCTCCTTGGAATTCCCCGGGTGTCTAGTTTTCCGAAATGTGTGGGTTTGGTAGGTTTCCCTACATGGCCGCTGAGCACAGGGCCAAAAACCCAGATGACCCCCTTGCAAAACCAGGTTGTTTGGTGAGAGGCAATTTTGTGTCGCCTCAATACGTTTTGCACCCCTGCCTGTCACAGGTACTTGGGCCTCCTACGCAAGTGGGGCACCGTTTTTATTGGGAGACCCTGGGGAATGCTGGGTGGTAGGACATTTGTTTCAGCCCGGTGATGCCACTACTTTCCCACACAAAAATGTGTGGAAAAAGTAGCTACATTTGAGGTTTACTAGGGACTACTGGGTGAGAAAACGTTGGGGGATCCACACAAGCCAAACCTCCCTAGAATCCCCCTGGTGTCTAGTTTTCAGAAATGTGTGCATTTGCTATGTTTTCTTTGATGGCCGCCGAGCACAGGGCCAAAAACCCAGGTGACCCCCCCTTGCAAAACAAGGTTGTTTTGTGATAAGCAATTTTGATGTTACCTCAGTATGTTTTGGGCCATTGCCTGTCGCGAGTACTTGGGCCTCCCACATAAGTGAGGCACCATTTTTATTGGGAGACCTGGGGGAAGGCTGGGTGGAAGGAAATTTGTGTCAGCCCGGGGATGCCACAACTTTCCCACACAAAAATGTGTGTAAAAAGTGATTTTTTCAGCTATAATTGAGGTTTGCAGGGAATTCTGGGTAAGGAAACGTTAGGGGATCCACGCAAGCCATACCTCCTTGGAATCCCCTGGGTGTCTAGTTTTTGAAAATGTGTGTTTGGTAGGTTTCCTTAGATGGCCACCGAGCACGGGGCCAAAAACCCAGGTGACCCCCCTTGTAAAACCAGGTTGTTTTGTGATAGGGAATTTTGATGTCGCCTCAATACGTTTTGGGCCCTTGCCTGTCCCGGGTACTAGGGCCTCCCACATGAGTGAGGCACCATTTTTATCGGGAGATCTGGGGGAATGCTGGGTGGTAGGAACTTTGTGTCAGTCCGGTGATGCCACAACTGACCCACACAAAAATGTGTAAAAAAAGTGATTTTATTAGCTAAATTTGAGGTTTGCAGGGGATTCTAGGTAAGGAAGCATTGGGGGATCCACGCAAGTCATACCTCCTTGGAATTTCCCGGGTGTCTAGTTTTCAGAAATGTGTGGGTTTGGTAGGTTTACCTCCATGGCTGCCGAGAACAGGGCCAAAAACGCAGGTGACCCCCCTTGCAAAACCAGGTTGTTTGGTGATAGGCAATTTTGATGTCGCCTCAATACTTTTTGGGCCCTTGCCTATCGCCGGTACTTGGGCCTCTCACACGAGTGGGGCACCATTGTTATCGGGAGACCTGGGGGACCGCTGGGCGGTAGGAAATTTGTGTCAGCTCGGTGCTGCCACAACTTTCCCACACAAAAATGTGTTTAAAAAGTGTTTTTGGCAGCTAAATTTGAGGTGTGCAGGGGATTCTGGGTAAGAAAACATTGGGGGATCCACACAAGCCATTCCTCCCTGGAATCCCCTTGGTGCCTAGAAATGTGTGGGCTTGGTAGGTTTCCCTAGATAGCCGCCGAGCCCGGGGCCAAAAACAAATGCACAAAAAAAATCCCTGGCATCAAGTGGAGTTTCTGCCCCCCTGGGGGGCAGATTGGGGGCTACAGCCCCCATCTGCCTCCAGAAAGGCTGTAATGGTGGTGAGGGGTGAGGGCAACGGCAGGCCCCTTCCGGGCAGCCCCCACACTAAAACAAATTGTGCAAAAAAAGTCCCTGGCATTTAGTGGGCTTTCTGCCCCCCGGTGGGCTGATTGGGGGCTACTGCCCAGGGGGGCGGAAAGGCTGCAATGGTGGCGGGGGTGTGGGCATTGGCATGCCTGTTTTGGGCAGCCCCCACCCAAAAAAAAGTGTGCGAAAAAAATCCCTGGCGTGAAGTGGGCTTTCTGGGAAAAAGGGGGCTACTGTCCCATATGCCACCCAGGGGGGCAGAAAGGCTGTAATGGTGGTGGGAGTGGGGGCATTGGCGTGCCCGTTTCTGGCAGACCCAACCCCCAAAAAATGCACAAAAGAATCCCTGGCATTTAGTGGGATTTCTTTCCCCCGGGGGGCAGATTGGGGGCTGTTGCCCCATCTACCTCATCTGGCCATTTCTTTATGGGGCCGCTGCCCCCTCCCTGGTGTCTAGTGGGTGGAACCCTGCTCGGGGATCACTCTCCAGGGGCGATCCCCAAGCAGGGATCCACTGGAGATGGGTACTATTGGAAAGGGGAGATTCTCCCCTTTCCAACGATACCTCTTTGTCTTTCCACGTGCTCAGGTGGCTGAGATAGCCCCCTAAGCATGTAGAAAGTGAAACTTAAATGAGCCTAAATGCTCATTTCAGTTCCGGTTTCTGTGTAATGACGACAGCGCGATGTGCGCGCTGATCGTCATTGCACAGAAACCAGGGAGTGGACCTCGGGAGATGATGAAGCTCTTCCCCAGCTCCCGAAGCATTGGGGAAGAGAAGGAAATCCGTCTGCTGTCTGCAGCAGAGGGATTTCGTGCTCCTGGCCTCATGACGGAATGGTTTTGTCATGAACAGAGAGGCACCAATGCTCATAATGGAACCGTTCCGTCACGAGCTTCGAAGGGGTTAAAGAGACCACATACGAGAAAGGCAATAAAGTGAGTTCCCAGCTAGTGAGACAAATGAGAAGTAAGCAGGAGAAGGAATACATATGTCAGTTACAATGAGACTCAGGGCAAATACTGCAGACGGAAGAGGGGACGGCTTGAGCATTTCAAGACTTCCATACAAGTCTCTATACTGTAGACTCCACTGAGTCTGAAGAGCAATTAGCTTACCCTGAGGTAATTGACTTGCCCCAAGTCCCCCCAGCCCTCAATGAAACACTAGATAGCCCTGTAATGAATGAGGAAGTTCGATCTGCTATAGACACCCTCAAATTACATAAATCACTTGGCTGTGATGGATTCTCTGCCCGACCGTATAAGGCCTTTAGCTCTGATTTAGTTCCCCACCTGACAGCTCTCTTTAACTATATCGCAGATAAACAGGAGGTGACCTCTTCCATGGGGGAAGTCTTCATTTCCATTATTCCACAACCTGGGAAAGATTTCTGACTGTGCGCTTCCTACCGACCAATTGCCTTACTTAACCTAAACGCCAAATGATATACTAAAATATTAGTCACCAGATTAGGAGACATTATGCCAGAGTTAATTCTCCCAGACCAGTCTAGCTTTAGCAAATGGAGGCAACCCCACGATAACTTGAGACGGGTGGTCCACTTGGTCGTAAAATCAACTAAGAAGAATGTCCCAATGGTCCTACTGGCACGAGCTGCCGGGAAAGCTTTCTACTGACTGAATAGTCCTTTATCTCCCAAACACTGCATCAATTTGGATTTGGAAGCAGCTTTATCGATATGGTCAAGGCCAATTATGCCTGTCCATGATCTAGCATATTAGTAAACTAGACAGCTTCCGTCTAATTCTTTTTTTTGTAAATCTGTTAATTAAGATAACGCTCATCATAAAGTGCAGGATAAATAGAAGCATTGCCATATACATAATGTGAAATATTGTTAAGGAACACATTATTTGGAAAACTTTGTCTGTAATCAAAAACATCATTAATAGTGGCAAGGCCTAGAGAATTACAGGTAGGAAGTATGGTAGTATACACAGCAAATTTTAAGTTACACAACCCCGGATCCATCATCTGAGCTGGCCCCTTCCCCAAAACCCCTGAATTCACTCAAGAACCTCCATCTCTTTTCCCTTTTCCTGGGGCAGCCAATACTTTTATTTATCACCTCTTCCACCCTGTGGCACCAATCAAGATCGTATTCCTAACCTCCTATCGCTTACCTCCCTGCGGAATTTACTGCTGGCACTACAAACAGAACTCTGGCACTACAAATCAGTTGTTGGGTTCCGTATTAATCTCCATAAATCCTTCTTTCCTAACCTGATATTCTTGGAAGAAGAATTGGAAGGAATTGCGGCCACATCCATCTTCCACTGTGTGAAGAAGGAGATTACCTACTTAAGAATAAAACTTACTTCCAAAATAACTGACTTATACAAAGCAAACTACTCTCCCCCATGGTGGCAGTGAATAGCAGGCCTTAAACATTGGGCACGCTATATATGACTTGGATTGGCTGCATCAGTACAGTAAAGATGACATTCCTACTGTGCCTCTTGTACCTCTTTCAAGGGCTCCGCATTGATGTTGATAGGGACTTTTTCTCTTCCACACGCTCACTCATCACAAAATGTTTTTGGCAAAATCGCAGAGCAGAATTCCGCACAAATTGTTGGCACTCCCTGGAAATGCAGCAGAGCTTGCCTTGCCAGAAATGTTACTATATTGTAAGGCGGTGCAACTACAAGTCATTTCTGAACGGTTGCTTAGGTAATTCAATAAACATTGGTTTCATATGGACAGAGCAGTAGTGGGAAGGACAATTTGGAATGTACTGTGGAAGACCAAATACGGCCGACCAACTAACGTCTACGTGAGCACCCTGACTGTGACCCCGAGTGTGACCAATTTACAGGGTTTAGCGGCATTCCCTCTCCCTAAACCACTATTCACTATAATGCAGACTTCAAACCTGCCTTGACGCCAGGAACCATTGACTTGTGGCGAGAGAGGGCTGTCTCACTGTCTCGGATCTATTTCACAGGTGGCACAAACTGACTATTAAAAACTACTACAGGGATTTTCACTTACCTGCATCAGAGATTTACCATTTTACCCAACTCGGTACAACAGCCCTACGATTAGCCGCCACCAGAGACCTAATCCCCATCGAGATGTTTGTGCAGAGACCAGGTGTGACCAGGGGGGGGCATTTTCTTTCTTTACTCACTTCTCACATCCTTTGCTCATACCTACACTCCCCTATAAACAGCATTCTGGGGACAAACATTGGGCTCTCCTATTATTGCAGAACAATTATGCAAACTCTGGACTGACATCACCATATTTAGTCGCTTATTAGGCCTACGAGAAGCTCACTATAAAGTACTTTACGACTGTTATGTACACCCGGCAAAGCTTAAGAAAATATTTCCTAACACATCAGATCATTGCTGGAGATGTTGCGTTCTTCTAGGGAACTTTCAGCATATCTGGTGGGTCTACCCAATTATTCAACACTACTGGACCAAGATTCTAGCACAGTTAAAGGATATTTTGGGCTATCCCGATCCTTTCACTCCTGGGTTTTTGCTTTTGGGTCTCTGGGATACATCAAACCTCGGGGTATTGTCTCTGTCTGGGTGCAGCCAAATGGCCTTGGCTTTAGCAAGAAAGAAACACCATCCCTGTTTCAATGGCATGCCCGCCTTTGACAGGCTCTTACTATTGACCACATGGCTGACGTCCTAGCAGACTCTAGGAAGAGTTTTTACTTTATATGGGGAGTCGCAGGTACAATTTCTTTTGGTTAGCCACCTGCTTTTCTCATGCTCTACCCATACTAGGGCACGCCACCTGATTCTGGTTTGATGCCCCCGACCTTACAGCTCCCGTATGTCTCTCTTAGATTTCATACGTACTGACACCCCACTTGCCCAGTGCATTAGTCCCTTCCCCTACAACTCATCTTAGGCATCCACCCATGCATGTTATCATGTTCTTTTTCTCTTCTCTTCTTTTTTTTTTCGCTTTTTTTTCCTTCTCTTTCTCCTTCGCTCTAGGATGTTTAGGAGATAAGGAGTTCCTGGGGACTTTAAATGATATATATGCTCAATACGAATTATGGTATTTTTTTCACTCTCCTTCTTATTTAGCTCTTGCCTGTAGTATAACAAATCTGTGGTTACCCATAACCTATGCCAAAACCTAAGCGCTTTTAGTGCTAATTCATCTTCTATAGGAGAGAGTCCCAGATCCAGTCTTAGAGGGAAAAGCGGGGTGCTTTGAGGGAGTGTCAACAACCGTCTAATAAATTTATTTTCCAGCTTTGCAATTTCAGAGACACAGGAGTGTCCCCACAACTCTCCGCCATAAAGAGCTGCAGCCCTGGCTTGAGTCTTATAAATCTCCAGAACTGGGCTCACTGGCCTGAGTGTAGATGTATTTGATACCTTAGTGATACCACCCACAAGCTGGGACAGTTTCAGTCGGGATTTTACTTGTTGAGGTCCCCAGGAAAGATTTTCATGTAATGTTACCCCAAGATATTGAAATGTCGTGACCCTTTCCAAACTTACACAACCCAGAGTTGGATTTGGTCGTGTAAACGCCAGAGGATTGAATATCATATATTTTGTTTTATCTGCGTTTATCTCGAGGCCACGAGATCTACAGAAATCCCCAAAGCCATTCAATATCCATTGTATCCCCATAGGGGATTTGGAAAGCAGGAGAGTATCGTCGGCAAACATAATTGCCGGGACCCTCCTGCCGGGCAGCCTAGGGGCATCATTGATAGGGACACTGTCCAGATGGAAGATTACGCCGTTGACCTAAAGGGAAAACAGGGTCGGTGCCAGAACACAGCCCTGTCTCACGCCTCTGTCAACTGGGAACCTAGATGACAGTGCCCCATTCCTTCTGCATCTGACCTGGGCGAAAGTCCTCTCGTGGAGCCTCAAGGATTCAGATTTTAAGGTTAGTATATCTTTACTGAATACAATTTTAATTGTTTTATTGATTGAAGCCTCATTCATGTTTACCTTCATCCCTGTTATTGTATTTCTGCAAATTGCCCTCACCTCATTTCAAAGATCACAGCCTAGCCTTTAACCACATGGCTGCTGGGCGTTTCCCCCCCCCCTGTGCTGGAAAATGCCATTTTAGTGGCACCATGACGAGCTCAGCTCGTCATCAGCACACGACACCCGTGGGTGATGACGAGCTGAGCTCGTCATCAGCATCGAAAGGGTTAAAAAGTCACATGCCTGCAAAGTAACATTAACCATGTCCATGAATTAACACACCTCCTATCCCAATAAAGATCATGCTTAACTCCCATTGTCTACCACATACAAACTGAAGTAAATGCATGGAATTGTTTTCTTAAGAGAACAAGGCTAGTCCCAAACACCATCAATATCCCATGGAAAAAACACTAACCATGGGTTCGAGAGCTTTATGCTGCGTGGGGTAAATCGATTTAAGGATTCAACGAGGGTATTAAGCTCTATATAATTGCAATTACAATACATTACAATATATAATCTTCCTCACTCATGTTAATACCATAACACTCAGTGGCCAGGCAGTCAACTGTAGTTTATATAGGCTGTATAGTAATTTCCTTTTACTGCTTGAAATTCTTGTGCTCACGTAACACAAAATTGCTATGACACCAACTAAACATGCATGAACTAAATGAAGAGAGTTACCACATGCTGCAGGCTGACGGGGTACTTTAATTTAATCCGCCACTGTAGACCCTGACAAGCTACACACTTAAACCACTTCTTGAAACCTCACAATGACAATCAGATATCGGATGATATTAACAAAGTCTGTTCCCAGCAGATCCCTCCACCATTTCTCCCTCCAAACTATGCCTGTTAAGGACAATAAACTTAAAACAAAGATCTCAGACCCAGTGAAGTAACCAGCGAAGTGGACTATGATCATAAGAAATACCATAAAGGGACCATAAATTGCTCACCTATCCCTCCCATTTCTCCATCCATCATACTGCTAAGCGATGCATCGTATAGCATGATAATCGCTCCTTGGTGGTCATCATGCATGGATTGGGAACACTTCCCTAATAGGACAAATCACACTTTCAACCACACACCTAACACAGTATAGTGTGCTATCCTTAGAGTCAGGCACTTTAGCACCTCACATAAGGGTAGTAAGTGCTATATAAATGGTACAAAACATACATAAATAGTATCTGGTTGCTGCAGTCTTATGTCTTCCACCAGCCCTTCATTAGTGTCTGCAGCGTCCAGCTTCGTTTCTTTTTGAGTGTGTTCTGCTCAATTTTTGGAGCACAATAGAACATTGCTTTGTAGCTGAAAGTGCTCGAAACTTGATAATACATCAGGGAATCGTCCATGAAGGTATCTTTGAGTAGAGACAAGTGTAAGCTGTATTGATGGTGTTGGGAGAGCAGGACACAGAGGAGATCCTAGTGTTTAGTTGGTATAGAACACTAGCATACCCTTCCAAGGGAGATTTGGATCCAGGCACAAGTGAGAATCTCAGGTGGCAGGGAGCCTTGAAAATGTGGAAAGAGACTCAATGTACCAGAGAGGATTCTTCACTCCACCTTTCACCTGCCTGACTGGTAAGGAAGCAGACACTGAACCTGGTGATGCTACAGCTAAGACTGAGTGGCGGTGTCCAGCAGCAGCATACTGCTGAGCACTCCTGGGCACCTCTTGCCACTGGTACTGCCCAGAAGTGTGCCTGTTTGTCGTTACTTGGCAGACAGCGTTCCCTTGCATCCCCACCATGTCAATCAATTGATGATGTTGATTTTACAACAACATAACCACTCTCTATCCCAGTAATCTGACAAACTGTGCTTATCCCGGATACATGTTCCCTTGGTTCTGATGTGCTCTGGCTCTTCACAGTGCATTGTTACTCTTTTATGAAGTTCCCTCTCTCTAAATAGCACACTAATTACAGTGTTCTGTTATTAAATTGAAATGTAACTCCTTATTATGACTCTGCCCATCTTTATTCATATCTTTTCCATGGTGAGTTGTGTCTTTCCAATGGACAGCAGCTTGTACAAACTTCAAATAGTGTCTCATGCCTGGTACAGCACAGACACTCTCCTGGGTAGATTAAGGCATTAGCTGATGCTAAAAGGAGCACACATATTAATCTAACTGTTTCCCCAGCACTAATTCATACCCACTGCACAGGAGTTAAGTGGCCACTGGTTATGACAGTCAATGTGGCTTGCAGTTGACAAATTTGATAAGGTATAATGCCAGTTATGAGGGTACATGATTATGTTAGTTTCTCAGTCGGTGCACTTTCTTTTTTTTTTTTTAATACATTTTTATTAGCGCAAAGGAGATCAGCACGGTACATACAAACATTAAAACTGTAAGGTAATGCAAATTTACATATCGCAAATAATTTCATAATACAGATAAGTAAAAATTACATAGAACAATCCGGTAAAAGAAGGAAGAAGAACAAATAAACTTTCATAGGAATTTACAGGAAAAACACAATATGTTATCAATCCTTAATCATTCTTTGCCAGATAGCAATAAATTTCAACAATGATTGTATACCTCTAGCTTTATCCAAGGCCGTTTCCCTCTCGAAGATCTCAGTCATAATAGCCCACCATTTTGTGGTACTACAAGCTGTTGGTGAGCTCCAAGCCCTTGCAATAGTTAGCCTAGCTGTCACCAATGTAATAGCAAGCAGTGCTCGTTGCATATGGTTGGGATCAGCCTTATACCCCAGCATAATCTGCTGTTTAGTGAAGACCAAATCTAAACCCAAGTGAGCTTTGCAGGCATATCTAAAGCCCTGCCAGAATAAAAATTGCGATGGGCAAGTGGCAAACATATGCACAATGTATGCCGCGTGTAATCCACACTTAGGACATTTTGTCTTATTACTCAAGTGTCGACCACCTAGCTCCCCCCAGCTAGCTATTTTATCCATGGTATAGTATAGCATGCATATTGTCCAAAAGTGCTGGAGCTTCAAGTTAACTGAGCATACCGCTTCTTTTAGTGTTGCAAGTACATCGGTTACTGCTATAGGAGTGACATCCATTTCCAACATTCAGCTCCACTTTGAGGCTAACTGTACACACGGGTCAATTCTATCCTGATACAAGTGTCAGTCTGCTGTGCGGATTCCATGTTTCCGAGGTGACTCTTGTAAATGGGTCAGTATGTTGTGTGCCGCTACAGCTTTAACCCCTTGTGATCTCGTGAAAAAGTCTCTGATTTGCAAGTACTTATGAAAATATTGACGTTGAAGAGCAAACACATTTTGTAGACTTTAAAGCCATTATTGTCACGTAGATGTCCCAGTCTTTCAACCCCCAGCTTGGTCCACTCCTTTGAGACACTATCATCAAAAATCCCGGGTAATAATGGGTTATCCCAAAGGGGGAACCTGTATTGAAAATTTGGAAGAAAATATCTAGCGAGAATTTCCCGCCACATAGTAATCGCGTCCCTGACTGTCTTAAACCGGGCTCACTTGTAGTAGCTCGGATCTTGAGTCCAATAGAAAAACACGCTGCTATCTTGACCCAATAGGAGCTGGTGGCTAAAATCTTGCCCCTCACTTGAAAGAAGACTATGTAGATGGCCAAAAAATGAAGCCCAAAAATATAATTTAAAATCAGGGAGCTGAAGACCCCCCCTTGATTGTACTGATATTTTATGAGCTTAATAGCTCGACGTGCTCGCTTATACCCCCATATGAAACTGCCTATTATGCCTTCTTGTTTCTTAAAAGCAGAGATTAGTAACTCTTAGGGGAATTGACCGGAATAGATATAGGAATTTTTGCAGTATTGTCATCTTTATAATATTGCATCTACCAGTTATACTTATAGGTAATTTAGGCCAACTTCTTAGTTTCTTAACATCCTGTAACAAGGTGTAATGGTTCAGCCTTAATATATGTTCTATCTGAGATGTAACACAAATTCCCAAATAGGTCGCTTCAGAACATGCTGCGACTATTGGTAACCTGGTTTAAAATTAAGTATTGATAATAACAAAAAGGGAGAGTAAGGGATTGAGTTCACAAAGTGTGAACGTAGAGTACTCCTATTCCCCTGGGTAAGGTATCTAATAAACAAAAGAAGGAGTATCACCGTAGAGAATCGTGGAGTCTTAATGGGATATGTGTTTGAAAAAAGGAAACATTTTGCTTTTTGTGAAAAACCCCTCACTCACCAACCTGGTGGTGACATGCTTCATCATTGGGGTCCACCCTGATGACCGAGTGCCATCAGGGTGTGCTGCGACACCTGGAATACAGTGGAGCTGGTTATTGTGAGTGATAAGTGCAAAAAAAAGGGTAAAAATTGTCCTGGTTTAACTTAATGGAATTTTTTTTATTCTTAAGTAACTGGATAATATTAAAAAGTGTGTGAAGATACTTTGTGGGTGATTATGACCAAGAGTATCTATGTGGGTGGTCTACATGTTTCAACCTATGTGTGGTAGTTAACAGGTTTTCTTCAGGACCAAAGTGCAAGAAAATGGACGGTCTACACCCCCTAAAAGGCGTACCCAATCCTAGATTCTTGGTGCCAGATAAGCTACTGGTGTGGGCTCTAGCCAAAATAGGCGAGACTGAGATAAAAAAGGCCTGTGGGAGGAAAAAATGGGGAAGCAGTCATAAATAAATTCAATTACATGCCTGTAATGTTGTGGTTATTCTCACGTGTCTGCATGCATCATGCCAATCTCATTATGTTCTTATGATTAGCCTGCTGTAGGTTTCAGGGGGCTAGCTGATATAAGCAACCCGCTAGAGGTGCTATTATATAGGAGAATGGTGTCTCCATATGAGATTATTAAGGGTACTCATACACACAGATCAATATGTGCGTGTAGGGTGGCGCTTATTGTTATTATTTGTGTCACACGCGCATCCAAGCTTTTGGTGGGGTGATTGTCCATCCTCACTTAACTCAACGTGAGGGCGGGGTTAAAAACGTGCATAGGAACCAGTACATCGTAACGACAAACGAGGACCAACAAACAAAAAACACATAATGTTGTTCTGGCAGGCCTTACTCCTATTTGGTGCCTTTAGGACATCGTGAGGCAGGGGGTAGGTTTTTGTCTCAGCTAAAACATACTCTTAGTAATGAGACAAGGGGTATGATTAGCGTGACTCGAAAAGAACCGCATGGTAATGCGGCTGAGAGCGCGGGATCCATACTCCGTGGTAATGGAGTCGATCGAGGCTGTGGGAGCAAAGGTTAGTGGTACTTACAGTTTTGCTGTGCTTAGAGAGGCCGTTTACCTTTGTGCCATGCCCGCTGTCCCCGCTACAATGGCGAATGCTCCCGGCGTCTGTTAAAACCGGAGCAGATTTCCGGGGTGGGCGTGGCTGGGGGAGGGCGTATGGCCGTAGTCATGGCAACTGTTGTTGTGGGAGCTATGGGGGCCTTGAGTAGACATGTCCTCTTGCAAAAACGCGAGAGAGGCATTAGCAGTGTTGCCCCCGTAACAGTATGGTTTCAAGGGCGGCAGCCTGCATGGATGTGCATCTCGCAGATGTGCGGGCGTAATAACATTTAAGAGCCACAACAATTGACTATGCCGGCGGGAGCTCCCCGGGTGTGGTAATAAGCAAAATGGAGGTCTAATGTGCGCTCGAAGTATACAAGCGGGACTGGTAACGCGGAGGGCGTGGCCAGGGATGGGCATATCTGGGAAACATTAGCAACCAAAGTGGTGGGGTGCTACAGAAATTCTGAGCGAGAACCTCACAACGCAATAATGAAAAATGGGGGCAGGACTGTGGAGTGTTGTCCTGGTGACGGTATGCCAGCATGCGCGGCTGCCGCGGATCCATAGCATCTCGCAGATGTGCGAGCGTGTTAGAAAGGAGGGATATTGCATATTGAGCCAAAGGAAATGACTGAGGCTGCTGGTGCCCGGGGCATGTTAGTAAGCAAATTAAGGTACTGATCGTTCTGAGTCAATGGGGGGGACTAGATCACAGTGGTCAATTGAGTAAGTTCTTTTGGTATTGGCCCAGTAGGTTACTTTAATACTGAGGCCCAGGGAATGTTATCATTTAGTCCTATTTTGTGCGTGGACAATCTATAAATACAGCGCTGATACTTTTCAAATAAACGATTTTGCAGGTTGGGCCATCTCATGTCATTTGGTGTATGATGTGCTTCCAGGAAATGGTCTGTCAGTCTGGTTGCACTTTTCTTGCAGCGTATGGTGCTGCGGTGTTCGCTGATGCGCTGTTTGACCTTCCGTGTTGTCATACCGACATACAGTTTTCCGCATGTGCACTTGATTAGATATATTTAACATGTACCCGGAAAAGGAGCCAAAAATGTCTGCCTCACTCACGAATATTTCTAAGGAGGCAGCTGGGTCCGTTGTAAAAATAGCAATATCATCTGCGTAAGCAGTAACTTTCAGGGCTTTTATTCCCGACTGTAAAGGTGAAAAATTTTCATTCGCCAATAATAGCTGTATAAAAGGCTCAATATAAAGTGCGAACCGAAGTGGAGATAGAGGACACCCCTGACGGGTGCCTCTATATATGCGAAACGAACTACATTGAGAACCTGCTTAGCTCAGCTGAGCATTTGGCATGTGATATAGAGCTTGTATCCATGCAATAAATCGGCCCGTGATTCCAAATGAGGCAAGAGTTGAGCACAGACAGCTCCAAGCCATGCAGTCAAAGACCTTTTCCGCAACTAAAAGCATCCTACCTAAGTTACTACCCAATTGTTGGGTGAAATCAAAGGCCATTATAGCTATATTAGTATGTGCCGTAGTGCCTCGATCTACTATAAAACCATGTTGTGGTCCTGAGACCAGGCCTGGCATCAATGGAGCTAACGGATTAGCCAAACCCTTGGCATATATTTTAGCATCAGTATTAATAAGAGATATCAGATGGTACGATTCGCATACTTCAGGTGGCCTGGCCTTTTTAAAAAAAAATACGATATTTGTAGGAACCCCAAGTTGATGCTGCTATCCCAGGATCGCCGATCTCTTGTATAACTTTAGCTAACAATGGTGCTATGATACTTCTAAATGCTTTATAAACCTCCATAGGAATTGAATCTTCACCAGATGCTTAGCCTGAACGTAGCATCAAAAGGGCCAAAACAATTTCCTCTAGTAAAACTTCAGTAGCAATCTTGTCAATAGCATCTTCTTGTAGAAGAGGGAGTGCAGCTCTTCCTAGATATTTAGAGAGTTCCTCTGTATTTATTAAATCTGATTGAGCAAATAGAGTTTCATAAAACACTATAAACTGTTGTAGTATCATATGATGTTCAGTATGGAGTACATTATCTGCATCCTTAATAGCCTTTATTGAGTTTTTAGCCTTTTTATCAGCCAATTGGTATGCAAGTATCTTCCCCACCTGTTCACTATATTCATACAGAGCCGAGCGGTATTTGTTATAGCAAACAGCCACCCACTCCTTTAAAGTCCGCCCAAATGACACATGTGCTTCAACAAATTCAGTATAGATCTGTCTTCGTCTGGGGTTGTTTTGTCTCACAGCTGTAGCATGACAGACTTCCAAGTTAGCAAGCTTCAAACAAGTAGCCTTAAAAGTACCCTCTCTGTTTTTATGCTCTCGCAATATAAATTGTTGTGTAATTCCCCTAATTTATGCTTTCATTGAATCCCAGACAATGCAAAAGGTGGTTGAGTTAAGATTAACGTGAATAAACTCTACTAATAATTTCTCCAAGGGGTGTCATATACTTATTAATTGTCAGCAGATACCTTGGGAAAGAAAAGGAGCGCCTAGGTTTGCTTATCGCCTGTGTTTGAAGACTAAATTTAATAGGGTTATGATACGATGTTATTATTGGGCAAACCTCAATCATGCATGAATGCAATGTGATATCATTAGCCCATACCATATCTATCCTAGAATATTGTCTGTGCAGGCATGAATAAAATATATATCCTGGGAGATTTGGATGAAGAGTTCTCCAGACATCTTTAACATTATGCAGACGTGCTAGTTCTAGAAAAGACACCTGTACTTTCGGCATCCTTATAACCGTTTGACGGCTGATAGAGTCAATAGAATAGTTCATTACGCAGTTAAAATCATTCATAATTATTAAAACCCCTTGCCATTCCAGTAATATCAGCGTTAATAAATTAAAACCCCAGGTGCATCAACAATATACCCATAAACAGTTACTAGAACATATTTTATGCCATATATTTCCAGCTGAACAATTACCCATCTCCCCCTCGGATCTGCTGACACCCTATGTGTTTTATATGTAAGCATTTTGCTAGCTAAAATAGCAGTTCCTGTGATCAAAACATTTTGCGATGCACACATTATTGTTTGATATCTTAGCTGAGTAAGCAATCCCCTATCTTTATAAGCTAGATGAGTTTCCGATAGAACTACAAGGTGAGACTTCTACATATTTAATTCCTCCCGGACCAGTTGACGCTTTTGGCCAGCATTAAGACCAGAGACATTCCAACATA
The DNA here is from genome assembly GCF_964263255.1 of Lissotriton vulgaris. Lineage (NCBI taxonomy): Eukaryota > Metazoa > Chordata > Amphibia > Caudata > Salamandridae > Lissotriton > Lissotriton vulgaris. The sequence continues at coordinate 430,533,242 of NC_141685.1, read as the reverse complement.
AGCACTTAAGTTAAGGAAAAACATTTCAAGAATTCATCGTACTTCATTGAGTTTCCTGAAAAGCAAATAAATTCCTTATAGGTACTGTCTACAATTATTATATAAACTCCCATAAGCTGGTTCTTATTTGAAGCATTTTGAACGTCATCTTTTGCATCCCCTTTGCTTTTTTTCCACATAAACCAACCCCCTCCCATTCCATCCCTTTCTCATCCCACCCCGTGTCTAAGGAAAAGAATCACCCCCTCACTGCTGCCGCTGACCGGACAGCCTTCGAGAGCCATTCAAAAGCCAGCGCACCCAGAGAGCCATACCACCACCCATGTTGTTAACATATCTATAGCATATCTGTGCTTAAGAGAAAAATAAAGCAAAGGGGAGAGCTTAGGAAGGTCAGTGTAAGAATTAATAGGAACAGATATGAGAAATAAGTGAAATTAAGTATTGCTAGAATTACAGATCATTAATCATTACCAGCCTTGTCTCATATATGCCTCACTATTTCCCTCTAGTCGAGCATTATTAGCTTATCTTATTGGAAAGATTATTTGGCTCCTTGATGCCATTTGCCAAAATCTGCTGAGCATTGTGGTCCGTGTATATCTACTGTGTTTGCCCGTCTTTAATAACTTTTAAATGGGTTGGTTCCTGCAGGAAAACCTGTGCCCCTTCAGATTTTAATGTATCTATAAATTGGCAGTTTCCATCGCCTGTCCATAGTGTTCTCACAAAAGTCTGATCTGAAAAAGATGGAGTAGGAGCCCAGGCTAATAGGAACCGTAGGTCAAGCTTTAATAGAGACTGCTTGTCTCAGAAGAAAGTTCCCAAAGAAAATGAGAATTGGCCTGGGGTAGAGCCCTGCAGGCTTATTGAGGACTTCTGGTAATCTATGTGTGCGCTGCACTTTGCAGTTCCAATCCCAGTCAGCCAAGTCAGAGAAGGCCTTTTGAAGTAGTTGTACTACAAATACTTGAGAGTCTGCTCCCTCTTCATGTTCTGGTACCTCAAAAAGCTGGAGATTATTGTGGCGCTGCCGGTTTTCTGAGTCCTCAAATTTCCCTTGCAGAAAGATAAGCTGGTTCTCGTGTGCTTCAGAGATTTTAGCGGTCTTGGTGGAGTGATCTTCTGCATCCGTGACTCACTGCTGCCAGTCCGTGATGTCTGCTGTTAGTGCTGCTACCTTGTTATTTACTTCTGAAAGAGACTGTTTGATCACTAAGCTATCCTCCCTGGCTTGTTTGTAATACTCTTGAGCTTCTTCTCTTTGAGCGTGCAGTGCTTAAAGAATCACCCCAGCAGAAGATTACACCCATCCAATAGTGGAGACAGCTGGCTCACCCTCACCCTCAACCACCTCAGCAGCCAAGATTGGGAAAGTTGGGGTAGTCATTGCTTTCATCAGGTCACTGTTTATCTCTGTTTCTACCTCAGGAGAAAAAGTTGATTCATGACTGATACCTTGAGTCATACATTTAGAGTCATGACTCACAACTGGCCGTAGACCTGAGCCAGAGAGTCTTGATATCAGATTTTTTGCTTCACCCTTTGCAGTGACCCACTTATGAAGTGGACTGCAAGCTTGCCGACCCATATCTCTCCTTGCCTGTTGACTCCTTTTTTATGGCATCTTATAGTTTGGCTTTTCTTCCTCCCAGGCAGTGAGCTGGTCGATTCAAGGGCAGGATCCTTTATAGCAGCCTAATTAGTATCCAAAGTACCATTAGAGCTGCAACTTGAGATATTATTGATGGTATTTGAGGGGGTAATAACTCGCTTCTGCTAGAATGCAAGAATATCTGCACCCCCAGGACCTGCCGCCTGGTGCCAGTGTCATCATCCCTCTGCATATTCCCAAAGACAGTGTGATGGTCAGGTAAGTCTCCATTGTTTGAACTAATGTGCTATCTCAAACCCCCTAGAGTAGTGACTGGTGGCTCAGGGTTTGCTGCCAGCGCAGCCATCGTAGTCACAGATTGCTCATTTAACCCACCACCCAGCTGCTCGTCCCCAACAGCGGCATTTAATTGTGTTAGGTTCAACCCCTTTCAACTGGCCCTTCCCAGGGGAGCCAGAGTTCTCACCCTCTTCAACAGCGCTTGGAGAGTTAAGTTGTAAAGAGTCCCAGCTTGTGGCACTTTCAGTACTTATTTATGGTTTGGTGGCCGGTAATATTGTTAGAGTCTCCCCTGGTGCATTAGAAATTGTCTCCATAAGTGCATCCACTATATCTCTTTCCGGCGGCATATTTACAGAGCCGCTAGGGTTGATCACCTTGCTAGATTTACCTGACCGCCGTACCTTCAGGATAGGGCATCCGACTCTGGAAGCAGTCAGTCGAGTTGCATTGCCCTTTGTGACAGGAAAATGTGTTTCATCCTCTACAGTCACCAGCGCTGCCGGATCAGTTGCTGCTGTGGTTGAGCGTGGTCCAGCGCAACCTCCCTTCTGCACTGTGGATCTCGGCGGAGCAATTCTGTTTACTAAAGGGCAGCCAGGTGTGTAAGCCAAAGAGAACCAGCCAAGGGAGGAGGGCTGTAAGTTAATAAGACCCTACCAGTGAGACTCCAGACCCACAATGGCACCAGCATCAGGTAAACCGAAGCCAGAAAAGGTGCTTCATTATTTCTTCTTTTTCCTTTCCCCAAGAAAAGGAAACCACGGTTTAGCTATGTGGAAACCTCTTAAGTGCTTTTCATTCGTTCTACTAGACCTTCCTTGCTCATCGGACCGAGGCAGTGCGGCACCTACTATGAGTGCAGGCTGTCAGCAGCTGAGTCAATCCGAAATTTTCCTTTCCAGTAGGTGCACTTTCAAAAGTTCTAAATGTGGGGCCAGAAGCTGAGTCGGCTTGGTGCAATGCTCCCCATTTTAATTACCATGAATTACCCTGGCCACTCTGGAAAACAAAAGTGGCACCCTCTAACTGTAGGCACACAACTCTGTGAACCTCAACTCCATATCAGAGATCTCCTGGAATAGTCACCAGTGACAATAAGACAATGAAGCACTGCCAGACTCCTAGCAGTGGCAGCCACAAGGAAGCTCTGATAATATTAAAGCATTGGCAAAATCAGTAAGTCTGACTTATTACTAACTAAAAGTGGCTGTTCACAGAGTAGAAGGGTGTACGTGTGTGATATTGCAGTTAGACAAAAGGACGAGTGCAAGAATGGGCCAATGGGTGGATAAATAAATGTCATAAGTGGAAGAATGAGTCAATGCATATTGAGTAAATTAGTTCAGGGACAGATGATTTAGTAAGAACATGTAATGTGAGAGTGAGTGCATGTTTGAAAGTATCCATTCTACTACCTATTGATTCCTTCTTGCACTCAACAACATATGACATAAACCATGCTTTGTATAAAGTAAAGGAGCAAACAGAGAGTATGTCCACAGTACGAGAAGAATTTAAAGATATGTCCATTCCTCATCCACTGAGTCAGCTAAGCAAAAAAGGTTACAGGAGCAAAGCAAAAACATAGACGGCAAAGGAAAATACATTTGCATGGCTTGTCATTTGGTTGATGTTTATTTATTAAAGTTAATAGCATGGATTTCCCTCTATAAAGTCACATTTTAACTGGTTTAAAAGGGCCACAAAGCATTGCCATGCCGTATGAGGTCTCCTTTGGGCTGGATCGCCTCAGTCGCATGTGCATCAATCACTACTTTTACCTGAGTCCTCTCACCAAGGGTTAGTTATTTGAAGAAGCTGGTATGTTTCACTGATTGTTACATCGTATTACTATTTTCTGCTCCTGCTAACATGTGTGTTGTTGTGACGTACATCTACTGCTTCCACAGAGTAATAAAAGCAATCAAATTTAGATAACGTTTTCAGCTCTGTGAAGTTGTAATCACGCAATACCGAGACTACTTCCTCAGTGCAAAAGTAGTTTATTGGTAACACAAGATCTCTGGTGAGGGCAGCCGTCATAACCCCCTCCACCAGCTCCTCAGTACTTCTCCTTCCATTCCAATCAGTGTCATTGCATTCTGGATCACAGAATGTGATCAAAGAGGACACCACCCATTTCCTCCCTTTAATGAAAAAACGTAAAATGTTTACAACAACATATGATAAAAATATAACAAAAATTAAAATAACATTACATATCATATTCAAAATTATACATTTTAGAAAATGGCACAATACCATGAACAACCTGGCTTTTGGCCTTTGACTGGTGTACAAAGAACTATTGTACTTCACAGCATAATGTTGCCACAATGTGAACTCCATTTGTTGATATGGCTGTATACAGTCCCACTTCCAAATTTCGCGTTTTGTGGAGATTGCCACCCTCAGTGTCACTGATGCCCTGATTGCTCACCGAATTGCAATATAATTCATTCCTTTCATCCAAAGGCAGTATGATACTTTTGCCTAAGCCTCCTACACATTTTCTCTGCCCACTTCCTGTATTTAGACCTTCATTTCGTGCAACCATCCATCCACTGCACTTGCATGGCTCATCGGCTTACAAAGTACCTGAGCTCCATTAAATAAAGGTAAAGTGTTTTTCCTTAGCTGGTAGCAATTTTCAATGGGGTAAGAACACTTAAATATCAGAAAAGAGGAATGTCTATTCTTTATCTAGTGAATGCTCCATTTAGAGACTACCCTGGCGTATGTTTCACTCATCTCCTGAAAATTACAATGAAGCTTCGTACAACTTTATATTGGAGACGTTAAAATCCGTTCTCACTTGCATGAAGAGTTTTCATAACAAAATTGACAACATATCTATGTTATTAAATTAAGAGGTGCACTGTACAGGTGTGCATCTGTATGTGTTGTGGGTTATTATAGTGTGGATGTAATGATTGTAAGCTTGCTTGGAATTTGGGCATATTACTGGATACTGTAGATATGATGTGGGGTGGCATGAAACAGGTTCAATGAAGAGGGATCAAATTCCCCTTTCTCTGCTAAAGCAGACTGCTGCCTTTGAATTAATCTGTGTCTGTGTTAAAGCTCTCCTACGGGCTTTTAATCAGGAGGCACAAAATGTTCTCTATCACTTAGGGATTTAACAACATTTTCCCTCTCCTTATAAACCTATTAAAAGATCCATTACAATAGTCTAGGTCAATACATTTCATAGATTTAGTATCACCTGTAGAAAAAGCAGAGGTTTTCTCAAAGCATTCATTTTCAAACAAAGTAGCCCCTGCCAGTGATGTGAGGGGAAAGGACCAGAATCTATTGGCATTGAGGAAAATGAGTGTGGGACAGCTTATGGATGATTTCAGTCATCACAGTAAGTAATGTATTCTCTCATTTTGTATCTGTGTCAGGCTCACTTGGGGAGTTTTACCTGCAGGCTTTGTCATGCCCATATCCAACTTCAAGTTCCTCTGGGTCCTGGGATCTCTCTGTATTTTCCCTACTCAGTCAGTAACAGCACTTCCAGTTCCAAAAGTCTATATCTAATTTCAAGTTTACAAAGTCTAGAATGTAGTGAAAGAATTCTCTTTCAGTTCCCTCTCATTTCTTGAGAAAATCTGCCATTTTGTAAATTATTTTAGAGTCATAAAGAAAGGGGCTGTTTTTTTCGCTATGTTGAATAATTGATGAGATTATTTGGTGTCTCTAAAAGGGAGCAATGATTGATCTTGGAAAGTGCTTCATTATGTGAGGATTTTTGGATTGTGTCCAGTCTACTCTCTCTAATTCCATCGCAGAGTGAAAAGTTTGATTTATGAGTTTTGGTAGGAAGCAAACAATAAATGTGGGCATGTCAGCTGTTTCTAATTCTTCTGACCTTCCTGAGAGATACAGATTATTTCTACGGCCCCTATATTCAAGGTGAGTCGTTTTCTGACACAGCATTCATAGTTGGGTTTGTCGCATAAGTTGTCTAGTCATTCTTTCTGTGGATGTTAATCTGTTCTGAAAGGAGGTCATGCCTGTTCTTATTGATTTCACCTCGGTATATGTACTTTTGGTATCTGCTTGAATGGATTTTATTGTAGTTTTAATGGTGGGGAATTCTTTCAGTAAGGTTTATAATGTAACTACTGCTTTAATTGGGTTTGTTCTTTTCCCACCACTGCTCTGGAAAAAAAACAGCTTTTGGGTAAAGTTGGGTTTTAAAACAAGGTGCTGAGAGGGAAGAAAGAAGAAAATCTGTTATTGACACTTCAAAGATTCATACAGAGTAGGTAATTCACATTGAGGAGTAGTTCATTGGAATGTTTTGCTGTGCTACAATACAACGACTATGCAGAAGGTAGTGTTGACACTCTATAAGAAACTGCAGGTGTTTGTTACCTTTGCCTCTAATTGTAAAGCGCTCTGATATCCTTCGGAAGTTCGCGCTATATAAAACTTTATAAATAAATAAATATTTACTGTCATACTGACTATTGTAAATATTCCCTACTTTATTAATGTTTTCTCTATTTCCACAATACCTGTTCTTGCCTTCCTACTTTCATCAAAGCTTGATTGTCTTTAGTTGTAGGATCTCTTCCTCTCAATATTTTAAAGTGCCAACTACCATCTAGATAAATATTCCTGAAACTCCTTAGAAATAAATTATGTACTGTTGTCACTCAACACCGTTTTCAGTATCCCTTTTCTCTGGAACAAATCATCCAAGAATTTGACTATAGCAGTGGAATCTGCTTTCTCCCTTACTTTAATTTCAGGCCAATTTGAGAATAAGTCCACTAAAACAATACTGTACTTTGATACTCCAGAATATTCTTGTACTGGTCCCAAAATATCTATACTTAAAGCCGCGCAAGGATTGTTGGGACACTGTAATGGAGATAATGGTGGTCTGAAAGTTTCCAAACTTTTGTCTGCATTCAGGCATTCACCACACTCTTGCACTAAGTTTCCATATCTTTATCTAGTCCAAACCACCAATAATGTAATTTGACCATTCTTGTGCTTACTGCAAGGCCCAAATGTCCATTTTGGGATATTTCCAACACCCTCGTCCTTAGATTGCAAAGTGGCACCACGTTCACACTTATAAGAAAAAACCCATCAGCTTTCCAAGATGATTCATCATGAATCTCCCAAAAAGGACTTTTGTCTCCCTCTAAAAATGTCTTCTTTGGCCACCTATTTAATATGAATGCCTTAATACGAGCCAGGGTTATATCAGCCGCATAACCCTACATCCATTGTTCCTTGAATATAATGTCAGTTTTATTTTCTTCCAAATTTGCAACACACATTCTTCCCACCAGTCATCCATTACAAAACTTACTTCTAATGGAGCTCTACTTAAGTAATAAAGTCACTCAGTTTTTTGACCTGCGTAAATCTTGTAAGTATAATCTAACAGCCTCAACAACAACATAGCTAATTTGGGCGTTGCATTTTCCATCCCTTCCATTGTAAGAGGTTTTAGTCAGAGGCTTGTGATCAGTGCGGACTAAGAAACTCAAGCCCCACACATACTGCCTTTACTTTTTGAACCCCCCATACACAAGCCAAGATTTCCCTTTCAATAGTTGAGAATTTCTCTTCTGCTAACATAATGGACCGTGAAGCACATGAAATGGTATACCTCTGGTTATGTTCTCCAAATTGAGAAATAACTACTCCCAACGCCCGCCCACTTGCGTCAGTTGTTACAATGATTGTAGCTCTAGGCTCAAAACCTTTCAATTGTAAAGCTTTACAAATATCCTTTCTTATGTTTTCAAAACATGTTTTTAAACTGACGTTCCACTCCAATATACACAACTTCCTAATGAATTGACAAATATTGTATGCCTTTTCTGCACAAATGTTGGATAAAATTTGGCCAACCTTAAGAAGGACCTTTCTTCATCCAACTAATTCTTTTTTTGGACGTATACCAGAAACTGAGATCTCATGTCCTAGATACGTAATGGATTTGTTAGCAAAACGGCATTTAGATATTTCTGCACTTGACCTTTGTTATTTAAAACATTCAGCACACTTCTTACTCTTTGGTCATGTTCCTCATGATAAATATGTCATCTTAGAAGAATATGACCCCAGGATGGTGTTCAAAAAGCTGGAATATCAAACTTTGAAAGACTGCTGCCACGGATGCAAGACAAAAAGGCACCCGTTTGTACTGGTAACAGCCAAATGGCATTATGAATGCAGTCAAAGGTTAGCTCTTGGGATATAATGTTATTTGGTGATAAGCTGACTTCAGGTCGTGTGACGTGAACCATCATGCATCCTTTCTCATACCAAGCATTTCACTAATTTTTGGAAGTGGGAACTTATCAACCATAAAGACTCCTTAGATCGATTCATAGGGGCTAATTTAGATCTTTCTATCTTTCTGCAGTGGTGACGGTCTTCCACCCACTGTATTTAGATGTATACGCAATACACAGAAGAACTCTGCAGAGGTGGTCTTCTGTATCTCTCATCTGAAAAAATATCTAGATTTTCTACTTCTCCTCTCTGTAAGTTATTAAACACAATACCCTCTGCTTCTCAAATATATAAACATATAACTTTAATTCCAGTGGATAGAGATAAATCGGAAGTGGGACTGTGTTGGGAAATGGCTCTTCAATCTACTTTTCCCACTTCCCTTTGGAATAATATTTGGTTTAAAAAATGAAAGTCTTCAAGAGCGGCTAACACAACTCAATCATTATTTTTTATATACAATAGATTATTTATCACTCCTGTTAGGCTCCATCAAGTAGATCCCACAATATCATCCAAATGTTGGTACTGTGCTCACCCATTTGCAGATCTTAAACATATGTTATTTGAATGCTCCCTTATCTATGACTTTTGGTTAAAATTTTGGAAACAGATTCATTTCATTCTTAACTCCCACTCTCCTTTTAATTGTATTAATCTTATTCTAGGTAGTGTTTCTGATTATTGGTCTTCCCAATCTGGTGATTTTTATATAATTTACTTCTAGCAGTAGCTTTCCAGCAGATTACCAAAGCTTGGAAGGATTCTTCTCAAGTATCCTTTCAAGCAAGGTGGTATGGTGTATGTTATCACCATAGACTTGATAGGGTCTATACACCCCATGTTCTGTTAGCTATTAAAAGGGACCTCCTACTGCTCCCAGTCACCTCTTTTTTAGATAAATCTGCTCAGACCGCATGTTCTCATAAGCTCCGAGTTGAAAACGTTCCTAAACCTCCATGATGTAATTTTGTTAAAAGAAAATGTGTATCCTACTCTAGAATGTCATGTTTTCTTTATCCGAATTTTGCATTGGTTATTTCACATTTGTTATATTACTGCTATCATTTATGTCTCTTTGCTTGTGTTATATTGTATTTTTCTTTTTTCTGGATTTATGATTGTATGCTTAATGATTTTTTGTTGTGCATCAAAATGTTATCATTGCAATTTATTTCAGTAAACTTTCACTTTAAACTTAAAGAGATGGGGGGCAGATTTACAAGCCCCTTGCGCCACTTTTGCGTCACTTTTCCCATGTTAAAAGTGACACAAAAGTGGCGTCAGGAGCTTGTAAATCTGCCCCCTGGTCTTCTGTGCTGGTGAACTTCCCATAGGTCCCTGTCTCGATGGCAGGTTCCCGCGGAGCAGATTTGGATTTTCCCATTGGGCTGGCAGTGTCCTGTCGGCAGAGAACTCACTAGGGTTGACCATGGTGGTGGGAAGACAGGTACGTAACATTTTTTTAGTCACATAAAACACATATACGTTGTGTATGAACATATGTGTATGTAGGTATGTGTAGTGAGCATATTTTGTACATTCTGCATTGCACCCTACTAACCTACACAAACCATGCAAAGTATACCCATACACAATACGAACACCTACTTTTGGGTCCTTCAAAAGGGGGTGCTAGTCTGTCACAGTCAAGGTGCAGCAGGTAAAGGTGGGAGAAGGAGAAGAGGATGAAATTGCAGGTTGTACCCTGAAACAAGGTGAGTTTTCACCCATTTTCATCCCATTCCGGAGACTCAAAGTAGGAGGGATTGCCTCCAGAATTCCCTTCAAAACAGACCACCTCCAAATCTGGAGGGTGGGAACCCTGGCTGGAGTCCCACTGGCACCTGCTACAAACCATCCCAATGTAAAAGAGGGGAGCGAAGTTCTGGCAGAGTCGATGGGACCGCAGCAGTCTTCTCTCCCATTGCCAGCCAGCATCTAAATCGGGCAGGCAGACCACGAGGGCGGTGAATGGGAAGACCGGCACAAAAGCCCATTCTGTTGTGGTCCCGCCAACATCTAAATCAGACCCATAGTCTCACCTTCCCATTGGCTCTTTGAGCAACTACCAGAGGTGCCATCCACTCACTTGCCTTAACACTTTCTTTTATCCCAATGTTTTTTTTTCGTCTAACTCTTTCCTATCCTCGTCTTTTATGCAGAATGGCATGTTTCTATCCTTGAGAGGCACAGGTTTGTTGTATTCTTTCGACCTGATTCTGTGTTTAAAGCCTACCCTGAAAATACCTTGGGGTGTTCCTTCAAATGTTGTGCAAAAAAGAAAATGATCATCAACTAGCAGAACTTGCTCTTGGCTATTGGGTTCTAGTATGATATCCAATTTCCTCTGACCTTTCCGCCTTGGCCCCTTTTCTGCTGTTTGAAACACCACACACTCTGCTAATGGTATATTACAGAATGTTATTTATTGTACAGCTGGACCACTGCCAGTCTACGTGAATGTATCCAATATTTACACTGGTGCCAAATTTGCATATAGCGTTGCAGTTTCATAAGGTTATTCTGTATAAAAACTGTCATTGTGATCCACATAATGGCCACACTGTCATTTGGATCGTAGGCTACTACTGGTGACAATAAAAGTTTGTAAAGCACCTTTGAGTCTAGAGATTGGGTGGAGTTTTGTCTCAGAGGGGTCGTTGATGCACAGGTGCAAACTATTTCTTCGAGTAATGGCAACAATAGTACCACACGAATGGCAAGTTTTACAGAAAGCAAGAACTGGAAACAAATAAAGTAAAACTTAGCCAATACCGTTTTTATTCATTTTATTTGGGAAACATGGGCAATATGCTGTAAACAAATGAAATGTTTGCCTATTTTTTTTTTTAATTCTCTCATTTCATTGGAAGAACAAACATATTAAGAGAAAAGTGCCATCTGATCATGACAAAGCACAAACGATTTTCAGACTTCACCCAAACAGTCTGGTTTTAGCTGCTGTGTCTGGGTCAAATGAACATCTGTTGCAGAGAGAATGTCTCTGAGTGCGAAAATAATATGTTTACTTCTGCAGGGCATTGTCAATACCTGTTTTTGTATGGGCCGACCTAAGCAAGTGATGGCAAGCCTGAGATGCACAGATATATGCACACCCATTCACTCAAACATTCACAGGCAGACATACACACTCACTTACGTAAATGCACACATATACACAAGCACACAAAAACAGACATGCAAAAACACACACATGCACACTCACTAGCTCAGGCACACATGCACAGACACACTCACCCATAAAAATACCCACACACAAACACACACACAAACAAACACACGCACATCTCCTTCCTTGCCTTGATGTAGCAAGCTGATAAAGCTGACACTGCATTGTGTCTCATGGTGACTCATGTTAGGAATAAGAGAGTGCTAATGGGCTTCACTACACAACATATGAAATCGCTATAAAAGAGCAGATTCTTATGTGGAAACTGTCATGTTTTTTGGAATTATATTATCATTTCTATTTATCTATCCGTCAGATTATATTGGACTAAAATATGTTCTAAATGACACTGACTTGAACTCAGTAGTGGGAGGAGGAAAATCGGACTATGACTTGAGGTCATCGTGTTTAGAAATTAATTTTCCAGTGGTGATGGCTTTCCCAGGCTCTAACTGAAACCTTGCCAAAGCACAACTTCTGTATCCGAGAATGTAAGATTCTATTGAATAGAATACAAGGAAACCAGTCCAGCATCACAAAACCATTTGTTTGTTCTTCAGTTGGCTTCTTTGTGTTATCATGTGTTTGTAAAGTTTATTCCTGCAAAGTCAACATGCCCTGGCAAAGCCAGTAGCTCTCTGTGATGTATTGGCCTTGCCAGTAGCTTTTTTGTCACACTGCACAGAATGGAAAGGGGCGACCAATCGGTCCCCCCGCACGTATGGCAGAGTACCACGATCCCCCCGGGAAGCCATCTTGGGCGGGAAGCGTGTCTCGGCTGGTATGCCCGAAGCGGCGTAGCCGGGGCGCGCTTTTTCCCGCCCTAGAGTGGGCTGGCCTAGACACTAACGCGGCTGGCCACGCCCTCGGGGCAGGCAGGGGCGGGTTTACGCCCGCCCTGAAGACGGATAAAAGGGGACGCAAGACCAGAAGGCATCCTCTTGTTCCTGTGCTCTGAAGCTGCACCTCCTCGCTGCACGTGAGCTCGAGACGGAACGAAGAGCCAATTTTGAGCGTTTTAATCTTTCTTTTGTATTACAGATACTCTGTCGGAGGAATGCCCAAGAAAGGCGGAAAGAGAATGACGACTGAACAGATGCTTCGGGTCCTCATGAAGGAGATGACCGAGCTGAAGAAGCGGGTGGCGGAGAGAGAGGGGGAAGGGGGGCCGGAACGTCCTTCGGCTGGAGCAGCCCCAGGAGGGAGAGCCAAGAGGCCAAGGAGGGGACCAGCTGGGGGAGTCGTCCCGGTTCCCCGTACCCCGCTCGAAGCGCCAACCCCAGTACCCGTGGAGGGGAATCCGATTCCTGTGGTGGTCACCCCGGTGTCCAATGAAGATATGCCGCCCGAGCTGGCAGCACAACTTGCAGCGTGGTTGGGCGAAAGTAGCGAGGGCGCCACGGCTGTCGACGCGCAGGCGCTGATGAAGCAATTGCGCGAGAAACGGGATGCAACCAAGGTGTCCGCGCCGGCTGCAGTAGTTGACAAGCCACAAGGGACGATTACGACCGCAGAGGCAGCGTCCGGTGCAGGTAAGCGGCCATTGCCGATTGCGAGGGATGAGTCAGCACCCTCTCGTAGAGAAAGGTTGGGTCAACATGTGCCTTTGGCAATTAAAGAGAAGATTTGGGCGGGGGAATATGTGAACATCTTCTCGTTGCTTGTTGATCATTATGAGGTGGAGCATGTTAAGGGCCAGAAAGACCTCATGCATCCGAGTGTTTGGCGCGCAAAAATGGCCGCCTTTAAAGTGAATGAGAATATTGGCAATTGGGGCAAAGCATGGGGGATTTTTACGTCGATCTTGGGGGAACGTAGGCCCGAGTTGCTTTCCGAGTTGCCGACCTATCAGTCGCGAATCATGGGGTACTCGACGTCACACCAGGGTAACCATTGGTTCTGCTACGATAATCTTTTTAGAAAGGCTAAAGAGCATAATAAAAGCTTAACCTGGGATTGTTACGATTCTTTGACATGGGATAAAATGAAGGAGACAGGTATGTTGAAAATGCCATTGGTAGGGAGTAATGTTGGCGAATCCTCCCGCCAATATGCGGGGACGCCCTTTCGAACAGGTACGGGTACCGACGATTACTCGAGACCTGCCAGCAATACAGGGAAAAGGGGGTTCTGCTGGAATTTCAACAGAGGTAAATGTACTAGGCCCCAGGGATCGTGTAAATTTAAACACGAATGTAGTGGGTGCGGGTCGTCCCATCCTGAGGCCACGTGCAGAGCCAAAACGGGTGATAACGGCGGTAGAGGAGGCGCCAAACAGGTCTAACATAGTCCGAGGGGCGCCTTTACCTACCCCGATTGATACCTTGGCGATGATTCCCTGGCTCAGTGAATACCCGGATCGTACTTCTGCTGGGGTGCTGCGGAACGGGTTTTCGTATGGTTTCCGCATCCCAGTAGGGGACTTTCAGGGTGTGGAGAAGTGTAAAAATCAACTTTCGGTCCTGCAGCATACGACCGTGGTACAGGATAAGATCCGGAAAGAGGTTAGTCGAGGTCGGGTTGCCGGCCCGTTTAGTGTACCCCCGGTGCAGAATTTTGTTTGTTCTCCTTTAGGGGTGGTCCCCAAGAAGGACCCGGGTGAGTTCCGACTGATTCATAATTTATCAGCTCCACGTGGTCTTTCTGTAAACGATGCAATAGATCCAGAAGTGTGTTCGGTGCGGTACGCATCCTTCGATGAGGCCGTAGCCATTTTGAATCGCCTGGGGCCCGGGGCGCTGATGGCGAAGTCAGATATCGAGTCAGCGTTCCGATTGCTCCCGGTACACCCAGACGACCAGCGTCTCCTAGGTTTCATGTTTCAGGGTCATTATTACATGGATAGGTATATGCCGATGGGGTGCTCTATATCTTGTGCCTATTTCGAGAAATTCAGTAGTTTTCTACAATGGGTCTTCACAAAGAGGACGGGTTTCCAACATGTAATGCATTACCTTGATGATTTTCTGTTCCTTGGGGCAGCCGGGGATCTCGAATGTGGCCAGGCCTTGGCCGAATTTTGTGTGTTAATGAAGCAGTTTGGTGTGCCATTGGCACCAGGTAAGACGGTGGGTCCTGCGACTTGCCTCGAGTTTCTGGGGATCGAGTTAGACTCCAGTGAGGGTTGTTTTCGTTTACCAGCTGACAAAGTGGGGAGGTTCAGGGCAGCCCTGCAAATGTGCATAAATGGATCTAAAGTTACGCTGCATCAATTACAGCAGTTGGTGGGACAGTTGAATTTTGCCCTGAGGGTGATACCGATGGCCCGCCCTTTTTCCCGTTCTATTGCCCAAGCTATGGTCGGCCTAAAGGAGGGTCATCATCGCACGAGACTATCGGCTGAGGTCCGCCAGGACATGCGCATTTGGTTAGCATTTCTGGCGGATTTTAATGGTCGAGTCGTCTGGAACAAACCGGCCGTGTCCTCTGAAGAGCTGGGGCTATGGACAGATTCGGCAGGTAGCGTAGGTTTTGGTGCCATCTTCGGCACAAAATGGTCGGCACAAAGATGGCCGGCATGGTGGCATGACAATGGACTGACAAGTAATATTGCTTTCCTGGAACTTTTCCCCATTTTGGTGGCCCTGAGAACCTGGCCCGAAGGGTTCAAAGATCACTCTGTGGTATTTTGGTCTGACAATATGACCGTGGTCGAGTGCATCAATAGCCAGGCAGCACGATGTAAACTAATTTTACGACTACTCAAAGAAATTGTTTTACTGTGTATGCAACTGAATGTGCTATTCAGAGCAAAACATGTCCCGGGGGTGATGAATCAGGCGGCTGATGCACTGTCTCGTTTTCATATGCAGGCTTTCTCGGGTTTCCTTCCCACAGCGGACCCAGAGCCGGCACCCTTTCCCGAAGCTCTCTGGTCTCTCGGTGCCCCGAACTTCGTCACCTCGTGGGAGAGAGCCTAGCACCAAGGACAAGGAAGGCATATGAAGGGGCGTTTCGGTCCTATTTAGCCTTTTTGGGGACTGATAGAGAGGGGCTTTGGGGCCACGAGGAATGGGTAGTGAATTTTCTGATGTCCTTACGTAGGGCTGGGAAATCGGTGGCTACGGCCCAGAGGCATCGTGCTGCCATTTCCTTTGTTGCCAGGGCTCATGGTATCCAGGACCCGACAGCGTCTTTCGTGGTACAGAAAGCGCTGCGTGGGTGGCAACGCCTTGAGGGTCGCAGAGTAGATGAGAGGCGCCCGATAGGTTTGGATAGGTTGGCCCAGTTGTTGGCCACACTCCCTGCCACATGTTCATCTCAGTTTGAGACGGTGTTGTTCCGAGCCGCTTTTACGCTGGCATTTCATGGAGCAATGCGGGTAAGCGAACTGGTGGCAAGGAACAAACGGGATGTGACAGGGGGTTTGTGCCAGGAACACGTTCAGATCAGAGGAGAGACAATGACTGTCTCCTTTGTCAGGTCCAAGACCGATCAAGATGGGATGGGTGACTGCGTAATCATACGCAGGATTCCCGGGTCCTCCATGTGTCCGGTAAAGTGTTTAGAAGACTACCTAGCACGAAGGGTGGCATCATGGGGGGGGACCTTGTTGAGACACGCGGACGCCACCCCACTGACGAAATTTCAGTTTCAGCGGGTGCTTGCGATGTCAATTGCCGCTGCGGGCTTGAACCCGGGCGAGTTTGGGACCCATTCCTTTCGGATAGGGGCTGCTACGGAAGCTACAGCTAGGGGTCTTAATGTTGAACAAGTGAAACGAGTGGGGCGTTGGTCCTCCAAGTGTTATAAGAGGTATGTGCGGTTGCACATGTTGTGAAGCTGTAATGATGTACTCACGCTTCTTCTCTTTGTTTGGTTTTCAGTTGCGCAAGCCTACGAGGCGGGGCGGACTATGCAGTCGACCCAACACCGGGCCAGCGGTCAGACATCACCGGCTGTGAAAAAGGAGGTGTGGGTCGTGGGCCACTCATACGTGAGGCGTGCCGCGGACGTATTCAAAGCAGGTGACATGATTCACGTAGCTGGGGAATACGGGTACAGTGTGTCCTTCTACGGAAGAGGCGGTCTCTGTATTGACCAGTTTCAAGCATT
Source organism: Lissotriton vulgaris (assembly GCF_964263255.1). Lineage (NCBI taxonomy): Eukaryota > Metazoa > Chordata > Amphibia > Caudata > Salamandridae > Lissotriton > Lissotriton vulgaris. The sequence continues at coordinate 430,516,827 of NC_141685.1, read as the reverse complement.
TTTCGAGGGTTTGTTAGGGCGGACGAGGTCACCGCCGTCTATAGTCATAGTACATCTAGGGGGCAATGATTTGGTCACCACCGGTAGACGACTTCTCCTGGAGGCAATGCTTTCCACTGTAAGTTGGTTGGCGAGGAGAGTTCCGGGGTGCACAATTGCGTGGTCCCATATGATCCCACGAAAGGTGTTAAGGGGCTATTTCTGTTCCTGCTTTGAATCACTCTGTGAGAAAGCTTAATAACAAAGTGAGTAGGTTGTTCCGTTCCAGGACATTGCATTCTATTTCGCATGGCTGTATTAATGATGACAGTATGTATTTGGGGGATGGTGTGCATTTGTCTCGGGTGGGGAATGAGTTACTCATAGGAGACTTCTTAGCATGGTTAAAAACGTTAAAACATGACCTTTAGGTAGGAGCTTTGTGGGGGGTCCGGATAGCCGGTCAACTATCCGGCCTGTGGCGGTAAGGTCATGATCGGTGAGCACTAATTGGAAGATCCCTATGAGTGGGCGTCACCCAACACGGATGGGAGCGCTCGGGAGAGGTGGCCATTGGCCCCTCAACGGGGAGGCGGTCCCTTCTAAGGATGGGTCGCAGAAAGAAAACGAAAGGCGGTCAAGGCCCCTTCCTGTGTAGGAGGGGTTACAGCCCCCTCCTGGGGAATTTCCCGGGGCCAGTGACGTCTGCGACGGCAGATGTGGTAAGTTGTGCGGGGTTTGGGGGGGGGTCTACGCTACCTTCTAGATACCTCACACGAGTCCTCGAACGACCTTTAAGTGGCGTCGAGTTTTATTGGTGCCCCCGTCAAGTCAAAGGGAAATTGGTAGTTGCACTTGAGGTACGCCTCAGTGCTGTCGCCCCTCACAAGTGGGGGGGGTATTTCTGGTTAGGGATCTTGACACCGGTTACGACCTTGCCGTTGGCCCTTAAACGTTAGGATGTACAATTTCATAATTTCAAGTAAATGTTTGTAGGATGTTAGTTCGGCTAGGAGAACCTCTGTATTAGAGAATCTGTTAAGGTTAGCCAAACATCGCAATGTGGTAATGAAATTGTACATTAATATGAAACTGTTGATTTAATGTTTTAATTTTGTTTTAATAAATACGGCCGGGAGGGTCACTCCCTCCCTCTTCCAAAAACTTCAAGAACTGTTTCCTGTTTCCCTCCTTTGGGGATTGTGTTGAGAGGGGGTGGCGGGTATCTCAGCCATATGGAAAGGGGCGACCAATCGGTCCCCCCGCACGTATGGCAGAGTACCACGATCCCCCCGGGAAGCCATCTTGGGCGGGAAGCGTGTCTCGGCTGGTATGCCCGAAGCGGCGTAGCCGGGGCGCGCTTTTTCCCGCCCTAGAGTGGGCTGGCCTAGACACTAACGCGGCTGGCCACGCCCTCGGGGCAGGCAGGGGCGGGTTTACGCCCGCCCTGAAGACGGATAAAAGGGGACGCAAGACCAGAAGGCATCCTCTTGTTCCTGTGCTCTGAAGCTGCACCTCCTCGCTGCACGTGAGCTCGAGACGGAACGAAGAGCCAATTTTGACCCACCCACCAGCCCCTGATGACAGCCAGTTGTTTTGAATAAAAGTTGATGGATAACTCTAAATTCGTTTACAGGTTGTGATATTATCGTGTGGATTTTGAGTGTGTAATAAAGAATGGTCTATTTCATTTATGTCTTGTGATTAAAGAAATTCGGCTTTAGTGTTCATTTATAAACATGCTTTTAGTACGGTCGTAGTAGCCAATGTATTTTTAGTTTAATAGGTTAGTTAGCATTGTCGTATTTATTTTGGTCGGGCGGTAAGGTCATGATCGGTGAGCACTAATTGGAAGATCCCTATGAGTGGGCGTCACCCAACACGGATGGGAGCGCTCGGGAGAGGTGGCCATTGGCCCCTCAACGGGGAGGCGGTCCCTTCTAAGGATGGGTCGCCGAAAGAAAAGGAAAGGCGGTCAAGGCCCCTTCCTGTGTAGGAGGGGTTACAGCCCCCTCCTGGGGAATTTCCCGGGGCCAGTGACGTCTGCGACGGCAGATGTGGTAAGTTGTGCGGGGTTTGGGGGGGGGGGGGTCTACGCTACCTTCTAGATACCTCACACGAGTCCTCGAACGACCTTTAAGTGGCGTCGAGTTTTATTGGTGCCCCCGTCAAGTCAAAGGGAAATTGGTAGTTGCACTTGAGGTACGCCTCAGTGCTGTCGCCCCTCACAAGTGGGGGGGGTATTTCTGGTTAGGGATCTTGACACCGGTTACGACCTTGCCGTTGGCCCTTAAACGTTAGGATGTACAATTTCATAATTTCAAGTAAATGTTTGTAGGATGTTAGTTCGGCTAGGAGAACCTCTGTATTAGAGAATCTGTTAAGGTTAGCCAAACATCGCAATGTGGTAATGAAATTGTACATTAATATGAAACTGTTGATTTAATGTTTTAATTTTGTTTTAATAAATACGGCCGGGAGGGTCACTCCCTCCCTCTTCCAAAAACTTCAAGAACTGTTTCCTGTTTCCCTCCTTTGGGGATTGTGTTGAGAGGGGGTGGCGGGTATCTCAGCCATATGCCCTGGCTAAAGTTTAGAAATAAAAAAAAGGCTTTGTCATGAGTGCCATGTTATTTTGTAGGCATGAGCACCACGCATGTGGATACCTTCAAAATAATGCAGACGCTTTTTTTTCTTTTAGTTACCGATCCTAATTGGATGAGTACCTAAAAATAAAAAAATAAAACGTGTAAAGTTTTTTTTTAAGCAAGGTGACAGGGGTCAGCTAAAAGTAGCTTGTGGAGGGTGGGAGAGGTTTGGGAAAGCAAAAGAAGCATAGGGTATAGCAACACATATAGCAACACAGGAGATGGCGGGAGGGTTGTATGATACAACCACGCATGCCTAAACCAGGCATGCCTTAACCAAGAGGTCTTTACAACGACTGTGTCTTTTCCACACATGCCTTTACTACAAATGCCTGTACAACAAATTTCGTTGCAAAGGCATGATTTGTAAAGATATATCAGGTAGATTCATCAAAGACCCGTTTTGCGAGTCTTTAATAGCGATTCATAAGGAATCGCTATTACAGACTCGCAAAACGGGATTCATGTAAGAATCACAAAATAAATTGCGATTCCTACACATTCCTTATTTGCGATTAGCAATTTGCTAATCGCAAATAAGGAATACTCCCCATTCATTCCTATGGGCCTAAAGGCCCATAGGAATGAATGGGGAGTATTCCTCATTTGCGATTAGCAATTAGCTAATCGCAAATAAGATAGCGATTTCAAGGGTGCCAGGGGTGTCCAAAGGACACCCTGTAGCACCCCTGAAATGCAAATTTACACAGGTGTTGCGCACACACATGTCCAAAGGACATGTGTGTGTGTAACATGCAGCAGAGAAAAATGCACTAAAGTGTTTTTTTCTATTTTTTCGCAATTTACCACGAAGTCAGACTTCGTGGTAAATTGCGAGCAAATATTGCGAAATTCGCAATTTCAAATTGGTTGATGAATTGCATTTAAGGAATCTCTAATAGAGATTCCTTAAATCCAATTCCTCGCAAATATGCGATTTCGCAAATAGCGATTTTCGCATTTGGGATGATGAATCCCAAATGCAAAAATTGCACTCGCAAAGGGCCAGGTTTTCAGAATCTGGCCCTTTGCGAGCGCAATTTAGCTTGATGAATCTACCTGTAAGTGTGGTAAAGTTCCACGCCAGCGCCCCCGTCCTGACCTTTGAAATCCAGCCCTCCTGCATTGTAATCTACCTGCTCCAGCAAATTAACTACCCTGATCCCCTACCCTGATCCCTAAAATCCGGCCCACTAGCCAAAAAAAACGACCCCGACCCGCACCCTTTGCTTGAGCCCTAAAAACTGCCCCCAACCCTGAAAACTGCCCCTTTCCCCTGCCCTGAGCCCTAAAACACAGCCCCCTGCCCTAAAAACCAACCCAACCCCAGACCCCAGCCCTAAGCCCTAAAACCAGCCCCCATCCCTAAAACCTATACACTCTCCCCCCCCCCCGGCCCCAGCCAACCTACCAGGCCATTTCCTGGTTCTTCCTGTAGTGAACCTTCTGGTACCTCTCCCCGCCAATCCGCTCAGACAACTAGACCGGGGAAACGGCACATGTGCTTAAGGCTGCGTTTTAAAGGCTGTTTCCCGAGAATAGGGACAGGTAGGCAACACAAAGGGTGACAGTAGTGAAAAGCTACACAGAAGGTGCAGAGAGGAAATGGAGGGAAGCACATCGGCAGGCACAACAGGGGGGGGGCAGAGAAAAGCACTCAAGCGACATAGAGATGCACGGAGAGGGCAACAGTTGAAAAACACAAGCACTCTTATGAAATGTTTCACACAAACAAAATAAGTAGTGCTTAAACAGTACACGGTGGAAGCAACATTGCAAGACAATCAATGTGCTGGTAAAAAAGAAATGCTCTTTTAGAGAGACAAACACAAGATTGACAAACTAGACATGAATAAGAAGCAGGCACACAAAAGTAACAAATAAAGCTAACCAATGGGAAGCAATAGGCGCGCTCCAAGTCCCTCTATATTGTTGGTAGGCCATGATACACCTTGCGACAGACAGCGATGCACTGTCTATAGGCTCAAACAAAAAAATTGAAAACCATACTAAGCCTTCCTTACTAAAAAAGAAACATAATTTAAAAAACTGTACAGCCATGTCACAGCAGCAGCTTCTTAGCAATTCAGCTGTAAAAATAGCAACACTTTAAATACTGAGCACTACTGTGAGCAATATCACTTTTACCAACAGATTTGTGTCACAGAATACTGGTTACATGTTCATTTCCTCAGTTTGCATTTGGTGCAATACACACAAATGATTACTTTGTGTGAGAAACTAGGTTATTGTTTGAGGGGGGGTGAAACCCTAACCAAGTAGCAACCAAAACTTTAGGCTGGTTGAAACACAAGCACACCCCAATTAAACCTTTGCTCAACCCTCTGGTAGCTTGGTACAAAAGTATTCAACCTTAACTTAGAGGCCATGTGTAAAGTATTTATGAACCACCTCAAACAGTAATAAAGTGAAAACAGAATACAAGAACAATCTCACACAAATTTTGAGAAATAGAATAAAATGTAATACATGATTTGAGAGGAAAATAACAGAAATCCAATTCGTAGACCTGGAGATATTCAATGTTAAAAATGTAAGTGCAAATAGTGCCTAAATGCACAAAGCGCCAACAGTGCTTATCTGGTGGTGCCAGACTGAGACAAAGCTACAAATTCAGGCCCACCAACCTGGACTGTGGGCCGGATACAGGGGCCAAGTTAGGTTTGCTGAATAAACTACTTTAAATCCGGGTTGCCGAGAGTTGCAAGAACCCATATAGGTTCCCGTAGGTTGTGGGCTGCGATGCGAGATCCTACACCGAGGATGCATCACACAGAGGTAATTCAAGGTAGCTGCAAGGCTGAGATGTGAGGGCCTGCGTCCAGAATGTGTTGCACAACGGCGTTTTGAAAGAGTTGCGGGCTGTGATGTGAGGACCTGCACCAAGGAGGCATTGTGCAGTGGCAGCTTTGAAGCTCTGGGGGTACCGATTCAGGGCTGTGTCACACAGTGGCGTATGTGATACGGAGTATGGAGTTGTGAGGCAATGTGGTGCACTGCGTCGGTTCTGCGTGGACCAGAGCTGGGCTGGCAGAGCATCTTCAGGCTTACTTCCAAGGCTCTATGACAAGGGTGTCAACCCTTGGGGGGGTAGAACTAATTGCTGCAGAATCTAGATGCTTAGTTCAAAGCGGTTGGAGCCTTTTCTGTCCCTGAGGCTCTGATCAGAAGGGCAGCCAACTAGCCCTTGGAGTCTCTCTGGTGGTCCTGGATTCAAGATGAAGCACCAGTCTTTTTCACTCAGGCAGCAGGGTAGCAGAGTAGCAGTATTTCTTGTAGAAGAGCAGCACATCAGTCCTTTTGAGTCTTCCACAGGTCCAGAGGTGTACTGAGAAGTTGGGTCTGAGGGTCCAATATTTAGTACCGATGGTGGACTGACGTGAGGACAGATTTCTTAGTGTCTCTTGTGACTATGTGACGGGGAGAGCACAGTCCCACTTAAGTCCCGGGTTCAGAGAACTTCTTGTGAACTCGTGAACTTGTTCCCTCTCAGAAATCCTGCAGAGTACCAAAAGAATTGGATATTACCTACAGACCATATATACTAAGGTAAAACACCCGAGTTGAGTGATGACCATCAATTAGGGACCAACACCCTGATGAATGCCAGCGCGACCCATGTAGGGGTATAACATTGGCAGAAACATGTTGGTATATGCAGTGGGGCTATAGGGGCCGTTACCTCCCCTTTACACCCCTAAAATGTATTTTTAATCCTACCAGGCGTTTACAGACAGAATAAAAGAATTTATGTTGACCCCTAGGTTGTTTTAAGTAAATATACTGCACTGTTTGTTCCTGTTTTAGAGGGGATTAGACCTCCCTTCTTTTTGTTTTGAGTTGTATCACGTTTTTGTGCTTCTTCTGTGCGTTCTATCACGTTTTCCTTTCTTTGTCTACCCTCACCACTGTTCTTCATCAAAAAATATATTACGCTCCATCCAGAGTGTTGGTCTGCACCTGGAGGTATGATGCAGCCCTATGATGAAGCATGACACTGCAAAGTGTGTGAGGTAGTATTAAGACATTAGTTGTCTTCCCTTTGTTTCTTCTGGGTCTGAGTAAATATGATATTTACCTTTCCCATGTGGATAACTACTTGACCTGTAGCTCCAGCCTATCTTGGGCTTGAAAGGATAGAGTACTGTTTTTAGTACTTATCTTTTGAGTGAGTTTAAATTTATAGAGAGGGAGTCAGAGAAGTCTTAGTCCCTGGTCTCTACCAGTGTGTTTTCATGGTCCAACATGTATACCTGATGCTGGCTTTGAAGTAGGAGAACATCAAGGAGGCCCCCCCCTCTAGAGCTGTTTGGAATTTCCTGCCTCCCTGTCCTGGCCCCAGCTTGTTCGGGGACACAAAGGACTACTGTTCAACTCTTTGCAAGTGCACTGAGGAAAAGCCTTTGTGATGTGCAAGTGTGGCCAGTGACAGCCTTGCCAGCTACTCCTAGCCATGAGACCCAGGATACAGGCTGAATACACCAAGTGATTGGTACAAGAAAATGTCTACTTTCTAAAAGTTGCATTTTCAGACTTGTGACTTAAAATCCAACTTTACAATTAAAGTAGGGTTTAAATTATAATTCTTTAGACACTAAACCCGATATTCCTACCTGTTCCCAATTTAAAGTTATCACTTATTACATGTAATAAGGTAACCCAGTGTTATCCTATGGGAGAGGTATGGCTTGCAGTAGTGAGAAACACATTTAAGAGTTTTCACTGCCAGAACATGTAAAACTCAAAGGTACATGTCAAACTTTTTAAATGCACTGCAACCTGCCCTCTGGGCTGTTTAGGGCCTTAATTAGGGGTGCTTTATTTGCATTAAAAAGGAAGGTTCAGGACTGGCAAAATGTTTATTTTGTTAGGTCAAAATAGCAGTTTTAAACTGCACACACAGGCTACAATGGCAGGCCTGACACATGTTTAAATAGCTACTTAAGTGGGTGGCATAATAAGTGCGGTAGGTCCAGTAGTAGCATTTTACTTGCTGTCCCTGGACTACATGTAGTACCATTGTACTTGACACTTACTACTAAATTAAATGTGCAAATTGGGTGTAAGCTAATGTTACCATGTTTAAAGGAGAGAGCACAAGCACTTTAGCACTGGTTAGCAGTGGTACAGCATCAGAGTTCTAAAACCAGCCAAAACTAAGTCAGCAAACGCAGGAGTATGGAAGGTAGAAAGTTGGGGTAAAAGCACACCAAGGATGTCGCCAACGTTACTACTGCCCTAAAGCTTTGCTTGCGTCATGGTACTGGTTTAGAGATAAAATGTAATCAGCATTTCATGAATGGCAATATAATTAGCACTTAACAAGTAATTAAGGGCCAGATGTAGGTAAATTCAATTTAGCAAGTCCTTAAAAGCGATTTTTACTGAATCGCTATTAAGGACTGGCTAAATTGAATGTTGGTAGGAATCGTTAAAATATTAGCGAGTCCTTAAAAATTGCAAATTGAGATTTGCTCAAAAGGAATACCTACCCATTCATTCCTATGGGCTAGGAGGCCCATAGGAATGAATGGGAAGATATTCACTATTTGCGATTCGGTATTAAAGAATCGCAAATAGCGGGAGCTATTTCAAGGGTGCCAGGGTGTCAACAGGACACCCTGTTGCACCCCTGAAATGTGCATATGTGCACATGTGGCGCACATACATGCCCTAAAGGCATAGAATCGGTTTTCTTCATATTGAGTCTTTTTCATGCCTGCACCTAATTCTGTGTTATACTGTGTAATTCAGCACATGTTGCTGTATTGGAATTATGTCAGTTTGTATGATTGCTTTCACATGAGAACCATATGCTCTGAAAACTGCAGTTATTGGGTAGTTCACCACTTTGTTTTTCTGTTTAATGGAAGGGTATAACTATGCTACCAGGGTTCACTCAACTGGAGCTGCATTTCACGCTTTAGGTAAAAAAATCTTTAATAGCAGTTTGACTGAAATAAAAGTTACAGAAGATTGTGGTTTCTGTTTCAATTATTTCAGATGGCTAGGTTTACCTATTCCGCCACAGGCGTTTTGAACTGTGCACACTCAAATTGTGCCCACCATATTTTCTTGCCCTGAAGAAGCTCTTTTAGGGTGAAACCCGTTGGCAGTACGTAACTATGAAAAGGATATAAGAAATAAAGAAATTGCAACGCACAACCAAGAAAACCTGTGAATAAATCATTATTGTCTATTGACTCATTACTGTACTCAATTGTATTGCCTCTCACCATTCTGTTCAGAAGATTTTCATGGTCTAATCTTAAATAGTTCAAAAGTGATTGAGCTTGACCTCATCCTGAAGATTTACCAAGGAAGACTTATGGTTTACTCTAGGTTGTACTTGTTGCTTCAGAAACAATTATCTGACTGAAGAAGGCTCAATTTGACAGTTTTCAGGATATCATCTTGATATTTTGACAATTTCCCTTTTTTGAAGTGTAGCACCTTTGAAGATGTTATCAACTCAGCAAAGGCTCCTTTGGTTCCTGCCGAGTTTGGTCAGATGTCCAGAGGGTGCACTGTCAGTATATTTAGTTTTAAATAACGTCCTACAAACATAGCTTAATCAAACTTTTGCTGCCCACAATACTGTTAAGGTAAGTAAATATAGCTACTTATAGATTTACTATTCTTAACTCCACATCTACATCTCTCGACTACCTATATATCTGCAAGGTATGTAGAAGGGAAGGTAAGAACAGTAAATCTATATTTACTTATATATACTTGCCTTCCGATGCTATTGCACTTGATATTCTAGATATTTTTGTTTGTTGATGGTCTAACAAGCAACTGTTGAGAGATGTAGGGATGACAGTGGCTTCAACTAGTTGGGAGAAGTGTTTGAGTTGAAAAGAGGTTTTGTTTGATGAGTATGTAAAGTGATCTAAGCCCTAGAGTTGGGGCTTTCACATTATTGCTTTGATTTACTTGGCTGACATCTCATGGTTGCAGCACGTTTTGTTCCATAAATGTAATCCAGGACGATAGGATTCCTCCATCTTGCTCTTCATCCTCGATGTGACATGCACATTCAAGAAACAAGGATGAATGTTGAGACAGAAAGTTAGCTTGCAAGGTAGCTAGGTAGCCTATTTTCTAGAACATTTTGTGAATTGTGCAGTAGGGAGTCAATGGACTGATTCCGTGCAGAAATTCAAATGTTCATTCGCTTTTAGATTCAGACACATCCTTGATGCCTGATTCTGGACCTTTTGCAGATGTGCACCTGTGTCATGGTAAAGGAAGGCATATACAAAAACCCATGAGATGATTGCCGCTAATCAGAAGCTTACCAAGCGGACTTACAAGGCAGAGGGAGTCTGTTGCTGAGCCTTCCAGGGGTCGCGCTGCCGTGGAGAGGTGTGCCTGTTGCTTTGTCTGTCCCCCCCCGCTGCCGCTCACTGGAACACCTGCGGCTGCCGAGCGGGGGGGACTACACCGCTCACAAACACCAGCACGTGTATCCAGCCTGCCCACGCCCACCTAAGCGTCCGGAGGCGCACAAAAGGCTGGTGATCCCGCAGAGGAGCGGGAGACACTAATCAGAAGCTTACTAAGTGGACTTATGAGGCAGAGGGAGTCTGTTGCTGAGCCTTCCAGGGGTCAGGGGTCGCGCTGCCGTGGAGAGGTGTGCCTGTTGCTTTGTCTGTCCCCCCCCCACTGCCGCTCACTGGAACACCTGCGGCTGCCGGGCGGGGGGGACTACACCGCCCACATACACCAGCGCGTATAACCAGCCTGCCCACGCCCACCTAAGCGCCCGGAGGCACACAAAAGGCCGGTGATCCTGCAGAGGAGCGGGACACGCCACGGGCTAAGCCCGGGCAAAGGGCGGGCCATCTGTGGCCGTCCGGGGCAGGAGGAGGCAGGGCAGAGCCACACCCTTGACATTATTCTCCTGACAAATGTCCGGTGAGTGGCTCTATACTTATATCAATTACCCGGCACCTACTTGTAGTATAAAATGGGTAAGAATGGTGCTATAGCCACTGCGACTATTTTAAATGCCATTGATACTGTATTGGAGCATGCTATGACACTGGTGAGCAACGAAATTCAGATGGCAAAGAGAAGATTGACTGCGGGTCCCATCAAACAACCAGGCATAAACTCACATGACATCTTAGACAATAGCACGGCCCAACCACTGACACATACAGTATCTGTACATTTACCCCAGACTGTAATAGGAGAACCCTCCCTGGACTTGGAAGGCCCTGATCTGACTAGTCTGGTTGTCAATGTTGATGCTGACTCAAGCCAATTTGACCTCTCACTTACTGCGAATGTACCCACCACGCCTGACCTAGAAATATGTGGAACTAAAAAGAAGAGAAAGGCATCAAAACAGTCCCGCCCCAAGCCCAAAAGAAAACAGCCACCTCGTCTGAAATCCCAAAGTACAACCTTAAATAGATGGCTTGAGGGCAACCCCACCACCATCGATCCCACTATTGATCTTGAACCTGTCACAGATCGAATTCCACTTGGCTCCAAAAGTAGCGATACCACCTATCCAATCATCGTAGTCGAGGAGGACCTACACTGCAATCCTACAGAAATAAAAACCACCCAAACAGGCTTTTCAGACTTTACATTGGGGGATACTGCAATCGATATTCTCATTGATACAGTTTTTAATCGCATTAAAGGGCTGGTAGATTCAAGTTTTGATAGGTTGTGGAAACGATTAGATCGCTTGGAAAGCTTAATACTGAAACCAACACTTTTAAATAAGGAAAATAATGAACTCATCAATTATGTTAACACTCAGAGAACCCATATACCAGGAAAACAAGCACCTATCCCCTCACCCTCTGTATCTAAAGCTGTAGCACCCAAGCCATTAGGGACATCATTGCCTCCCATCGCACCCCCAGCAACCCAAACCACAAAACCTATGCTACCCACTACTGATCGCAATACATCTTCACGCCCCGCCTTATCATGCAATGCTAATTTAAACCCTGCTTATAGCAGGATGACAGATAATGTCAGTCCGGCTGTGGTTATGGATAAAGGGCCTGATAAACCCAATAAAGACATTCTGGACCTGCCACCCACATCTTGCCCATACGTATTAGTTCTCGCAGGGGTCCCTCCCCTACAGAAAAACAAATCAGAGTCATGGGTTCAGCTAAGAAATAAATGTATGGATTGGCTGGCCAAACACAAAAGGTTCAAAAGACCCGATATGAGCGAAATTCTAATGGTCCTGCAGGGTGGGCTGGGTAGGACCCGCACCAAAAAGGGGGCTGCATTGTTATTAATTTCTCTCATCCGAGGATTGCTGGATCCATACTTGAAGTTAAGGAACCTAGCAACCTTAGCCAAACTAACATCTGTGCCTTACCCTTTGGGTTCTTTTATAAACGCCCACTGCCACGATACTCAGTCCCTAGCCTCCCCCAGACCACAAACCAATATTTGGCCCTTTCTGATTTGGATACACTTGACTGACCCTCTGAGTCACCCACTTCTAACAGCTTGTCGGTGAGTGGGAACGTGGACGTGGCCGTTCTTGCTAACTCTGAGGTGCCCAACCCTTGCCAAGTCAATATTCCTGAATTCATATTGAAGGTCCTAAATTGGAATGTGGCATGTTTTGCCCCAAAGTTAAAATCAGCAGAGTGGGTGGACATGATTAAAGAACATGATGTTCTTCTGTTCCAAGAGACCTGGGCATCCAAAGAGTTACATCTTGAGGGATATGAATGCACCATCCACGCCACCCCTTGTCATGGCAGACCAACAGGGGATTATCAATATGGATTAGAATTGCCTCAGGGGGTAGAACAAAACGAATCCCTACTGGGCATACTAACTTTCAAGTTCTAATTTATACATGGGGTCCCTCTATCTGTTTTATTAATTTTTATAATAATGATTTTCTAACAACCCCGAATCCTAATTTTGTTCAACTTTTTAATGTTATTACGGATCAAGATAACATATTAGGGAAATACAATTTGGCTGAGATTTGCTTGTGGAGTGATTTTAATGCAAAGATTGGAAGAGGTATCAATGGACTCTCCTCTGACCCAAACACCCACAATCCATGTAAAAGGGGGTACGAGTTAATAGATCATCTAGTAAACTCCAGTCTCCTAAACGTAATGGATATCGCCCCAACTAACATCAATGGGAACCTATTGCCCACCTATAGAGGACTAGGACGAGGGTCAGTCATTGACTATGTGTTTCTATCTCCCTCGTTACAAAGTCATCTCCTCGGGGCAGAGGTAAAGTGGTCCAACTTTGGAGATCATAACCCCATAATTGTCCTGCTAAAGGTAGCACGTCGTGTTAATTTTAGGAAGGAACTGGGAGCGAGCAATTTACGTCTCTCCACTGACACCTTGAGAGTCAAATGGAGAGGTTTAGACTATAAAGAGATCTTTATGAAGATGGTAAAAACATACCCCACTTTATGTGAGACGTGCTTGGTCTTGACAGACCCTAATCCCGCGGCTGTCACTGCATTTATCGAACTATGTGTAGGCATAAAAAATCTAATCTCTAGACCAATGGGCACACGTAACTCTGACCCTAAATGGTTTGATAACACCTGCTCCAGGGCCAATAGGGATTTGAGAGCGTCTTTGTCGGCATACACCAGAGATCCTATGCTCAGTCGTACACTAAGGTCAAATTGTAAGAGGGAATTAAGATTCAGGCGTGACACCCTTCTGAAAGAATACTGGGATAATCTGACTTGTGCAGCCAACACCAAAAGTACAACCGCCTTTTGGTCCGCAACTAAATCCCTATCCCTAAGAACTCTTGGGAATCCTTCCACACCCCTCAATTGCAATATCTCTAGCGAAGCATGGGTTGCTCATTTTTCCAAAATATACGCCCCCCCCCATTATACTGGGATAATTCCTTGTCCAATATGTGCCCTACCAAAATCTCAATAAACATAGGCGAAGTCGAGGAGGCAATATCCCAGAGCGTGGGCAATAAAGCCCCCGGCCCGGATTGGCCTACCGATAGACCTTATAAAAGTTGAACAGGAATTCTGGGCTCCCCTATTATTAAACGTTTTTAATAACTTAATTACAACTGATATTCCTAGTACATGGTCAACTTCTGTAATCGTACCAATTTTTAAAAAAGGATAAAGATCGGATCCTAGCTGTTATAGGCCGATCTCATTAATCGACAGCACCCTCAAAATATTAGGAAGAGTTTTTTTCAATAAAATCAGGGCATGGGCAGAGGAAGAAAACATTTTCAACAAATGCCAGTTGGGTTTCTGTAGTCACCTGGTACAGTGGAACAGTGTCTGAATTTGAACCTAATTATAGGAAAAAATGCCATCGCCCGACACAGTCGACTGTACTTTTTTTTGGACCTTTCGTCCGCTTTCGATTTTGTCAACAGGTCGAAGCTCTGGCAACGCCTTTTGGACTACGGTTTGGATAATAATCTGGTATATTTTCTGACATACCTGCATAGAGATCTAAAAGCTAGAGTAAGGATAAGTATGTATGGAGCAGTGTCAGGAGACAAAACGGTCGGCAGAGGCGTCAGACAAGGGTGCGTCCTTGCCCCTCTTTTATTTATTTTATACACCAATCTCCTCATCCACCTTCATAAGCCACACTGAATTAAAACTGTTTTATTTGGTGGACTACATTAAGGCACGTCCTGTGTTATTTTGGAAAAACCCTGAAGTCTCACTAACAAGAGAAATCCTGGCTGACTGCCTAAAATGCGATCAGGGCATTAAAATCCCATGGCGCGCCCAAGTTCCACCAAGCCTGGCAGCAGTCAATCTTGAACATATATTTGATAATCCGAATGGACTGGAGGGTATTAATGGGAAGATAATCCGCAACATCCTCTTCAGACATTATGGGGAGATTAGATACAATGCAGAACTAGCCAAATCTTCTGTGAAATGCTATATCCAAATAGAAAGCCACATTGTACCTACTTCGCTCACACCAGCCGGTTACCTCCTTAAAGAAATTACATGCTGGGAGCGTAGTCTTTTGTTTCGCCTAAGAGCAGGATCCATAATGTACCTATTGTGTTTCCCCATGGGCTACCAGTCTAACATCGAGGATCTGGTTTGCCCATGTCAGAATCCTGGAAAACAAACACTAATGCACTTTTTGTTCTTCTGCTCTTATTATAAAAAATACAGCAAGCCTATCCTGATACCATTCTTTAGAGCTAAAGGCATAAAGGATTTTAATGTGGCATTTAAGTCCGTCCTGCAGCTTGAAGATGATGGATTAATATATTGTGTGTGTACCTTTTCAAAAATTGCCATTCGATCCCGTATTTCTATGAATTAATTCCTATTTACATGGACTAATGTCATCTCAATAGATCGGGAGGTCGCCTCTTTGCATTTTGTACACCTGTACTCTAATTCTCGCTGCTACTTGTAAATATGCGAATTATAATATTCTGACAACTGACGCATATTTGGCTAAACATGTTTTTGCACTTTTTTCCCATGCCCTATTTTTAACAAATATGGAGGCATAGATAAGGATTTACTCTTTGATCTTCAGCTGCTATTGCACTTTGCACTTTATTTAGATAGTCCAATAACTAGAACTTATGCCTTACGCACTTTAGAAAATGTGTGCCTAAAATAATGCTGCTAAATATATGTTTTATGTATATATTGCTGCTAGTTTAATCATGATCCATGTATATGTATATTTTATTAGATAGAGTCACAGAGAGACAAGAACTGGTGGACATGGACATTAATGATATCCTGCACTTTTTCCTGTCACTGTTTTTTACCAAGGAAAACGTAGTATTGTTATATTATTTTAATCTTGACCATGTACGTAATTATGTGTGTGCTTTTATGGATAATGTAATATCCGAATAAAGGTTATTTTGACTTTTTGATTGCCCTACCTCAGTTGGTCCTGGAATTATGTTAATCTAGCCTTGTGATGGGAATGTGGCAACAGGAACAACCTATTTATCAGAAAGAATGGAAGCATATTAGTTCAGTCACATAAATGGGACACAGAAGACAACTTGGAGCCCAATACCACTCTCAGGTTTTTCACTTTTCACACTGGAAAGGTATATCAGTTTAGAATGGGTGAGTATAAAAGGATAATCACCGTTCAATCAGATGAAACTTTCTGTCACATTCTATGGACCTCTTATCAGATGAATGACAAATTGGATGTGGTAAAATTGCAAAGCAGCCAAAAATAAAGTCTTTAAGAGCAACAAGTGTTACTATAGATTTATATAATGACACTATGAGAAACTAATTCATACATTTTGCACAACACTAATTAATATATTGTTGTATACAACAGATGTACAAACTAACTTTAACAGAAGTACTTTATCTCAATAATGGTTTAATGTGGCATAAGTTACAAGTAAAATATTTAGAATGAGTTTTCAATGTGATAGGTGGAAATGCAGTGCTCCAAAAGTGTAAAGGCAGTTAAAAACAAAAAGATCAGTAAAAAACATCAATAGGAATTTCTTGTTAGAACACAGAGCGATGTAATCCAAAGAGCAAAGTTCATAAGTATTTGAAAGATATGTCTGTTCAAAGTCTCTCAATAGTATCTTTTCTGCCAAATGATTGTTGATGACGTTTCGATCCTCCTCAATTTATCAGGTAATCATCAGGACATAATTGTGAATGACAGGCATAGAAAGGGTATTGTTTTGACTTATACTGGGAGCTCCCTTGTGTCTGGACAAGGTTAATCCTCTGTGAAGAGCTAAAAGGATAGCAAAACATGTGTCAGTGGTTGTTTCTTTTCATTTCAGGTTGGTTTGGATGGCATTTAACCAATCCAAAGTAGTAATTCTGTGGCTAGAGTGGTAAAAGGAATTTGTCATTTTACAGCTTGGCGTCGATGGCATTGTGCTAATACTATGCTTAAAGAATTTGCTGTAGAAATGACAAAAGACTTAGGGCCTATTACCAAGGGCCTTATCGCCACTTTAGCAGGAACTTTTCCCGCTAAAGCGGCGATAATTTTATCGCCCTATTACCTAGCTGTTGCTAACACGAGTTAGCGACAGCTAGTAGGAGATATCGATCATCTTGGGGCCCGCTTTGCATGTCAGCGATATTTATTGCTAATGACATGCAAAGTGGGCGTGCCAAGATGTTAGCGACCGTAAACAGTCACTAACATCGCTATCTCCTATTACCTACAAAGGCGTACTTTTGGAAATATTCGCGCTAAGTACGAATATCTCCAAAAGCTAACGCCTGCCCAGAGCAGTTCTTAGCCATGTTATCCAATGCTAGGTGGATGACATGGCTAAGAGCATTAGCTCGGTAAAGCATGAATATCACTGACTTTTCAGTGATATTCATGCATTTTGGCCGATTTTCATCGCTTTTGAGACAAACCTTGATAATAGCAAGGTTTATCTGCGATAAAAATCGGCGAAGCTCGGCGATAATAATACTGCCGCTAACCGTGTTAAGCGACAAATTATCGCTTAATCTTGGTAATATGCGCCTCGGTCCTTTTCTATCTCGGCGTGGATGGCACTGTGCTAATACTATGCTTAACAACTTTGACAGAAAAGCAGACATGTGAGGTTAGCAGAATGCCACTGGTGCTGTAGGGTGCTCTAATATCAACAAAAGGAGGGAGAGAGAGAATATTCCTTTGAAATGGATTCGTTCTCCCTAAGTTATACACTTTTAACAAGAGGAATCCATTGGGAAGTGGGAAAAAGGTGTCCCTTCTGTGTTTGGGAACACACTTGTTGTTTTTGGGTACCCCTCACACACCAACAGGCCCCTTGGTGTCATGCTTCATCATCGGGGTCCTCGCATCCCTCTACGAGATGCGGCGTGCTGCGACCGACGATTACGTGGGAGCACTGATTTGACTATGAGTGGTGTTAGTGAGGGAGAGTGTAAGTGAGTGTATTGGTGGGGTTTAAATAGTGAGTGGGATTTAAAAAGTGCCTGGCTTGTGGTGTAGCAACAAAACTTTAATTGGCCCCCGGGCTGGTACTAATAAAAAAGGGAGTTGGAGGTATTGGTGTTGTCAATGTGCGCCACCTCCTGTGTGAGTCAACATGTTTCGATGTAAAAACATCTTCTTCAGGACTGGGGTACACAAATCCCCACCGTACTCACGTTTTTCTATTTCTGCTTTTTATATTTCTAAAAAAGTGAAGGGCAGAGAAGAGGGATTCTCCTGATAGACTCGCAGCAAGGAAGCACGTGTAACCCCTACGTTATCAAGGACTCATGGAGTAACAAACTCGAATCACAAACAGTCAGCTAAATAGCGGTTGTTCTGTAGGTACATTGATATACCTGCACTTGTAAAATTTTACTTTTTTAGAAATATAAAAAGCAGAAATAACAAAAACGTGAGTAAGGTGGGGATTTGTGTACCCCAGTCCTGAAGAAGATGTTTTTACATCGAAACATGTTGACACACACAGGAGGTAGCGCACATTGATAACGCCAAAACCTCCAGCTCCCTTTTTTATTAGTACCAGCCCGGGGACCAATTAAAGTTTTGTTGCTACCCCACAAGCCAGGCACTTTTTAAATCTCACTCACTATTTAAACCCCACCACTACACTCACTTACACTCTCCCTCACTAACACCACACATAATCAAATCAGTGCTCCCGCCATACAAAAATACAAGGCTCAGATCAAGATGGCTAAAGCGACCTATCTTGAATCCACCTTGAATCACGCCCCAAACAAGGCACAGGCCCTTTTCAAAATTGTCAGGGACCTTGCCCACCCTACGTGCGTGGCCAGCTCTGTCCCCTCATCGCAAGTTCTTTGTGACTCACTTGCTGATGCCTTTGAGGAGAAAATTTGTAAAATCCTGGAGGGTCTGCAGGACCCAGCTAATTCCACCACTGGTGTGGGAGCTCCGGAGGCGATGGCCAGTCGACCCCTGCAGAGGGTTTCTCACCTCTGTTTGGAAGCTCCGGCCACACCTTCCAGTCGACCCCGACCAGAGGACCAGGCCCTCAGCCTGGGAGCTCCGGCGATTGAGGCCAGTCGACCCCAGCTGAGTAGCTTTCCCCTTCCCCCCTTGGACCAGGCCCTCAGTTTGGAAGCTCCGGCGACTGAGGCCAGTCGACCCCAGCTGAGTAGCTTTCCCCCTCCCTCCTTGGACCAGGCCCTCAGTCTGGGAGCTCCGGCGATTGAGGCCAGTCGACCCCAGCTGAGTAGCTCTCCCCTGCCCTCCCTGGACCAGGCCTTCGGCTTGGGAGCTCCGGCAACGGAGGCCAGTCGACCCCAGCTGAGTAGCTTTCCCCTTCCCTCCTTGGAGGAGTTTGGCAGCCTAGCCCTCACGATCTCATCTGGCTCGCCTCTTGATCCTCTTCCTCCAAAACTTTGGAGGATGTTTCAGGAGGAACTCTTCCAGCCTTTGCATTCCATCTGCTGCCAGTCCTTTGAAACAGGGACTGTACCGGGTTGCTGGAAGAAGGCAGTGGTATCCCCTCTCTTAAAAAAACCTACTCTTGACCCTGCCTGCCTCTCCAATTACCGGCCAATCTCCCTGCTTCCTTTTCCAGTCAAAATCATGGAAAAATTGGTTACCCGCACTCTATCTGGCTTCTTAGAAGGGAACACCTGGCTGGATGAGACGCAATTCGGTTTTCGCTCAGCTCATGGGACGGAATCCGCGTTAGTGACCGTGTTAGACAACCTGCGGGCGCGAGTCAACAGTGGTCAGGCAGATTTTCTGGTGCTGTTCGACATGTCGGCCGCGTTCGACACGGTCAGCCATCCTACCTTGATATCGAGGCTGGAAGAGTGCGGGGTCAAAGATAAGGCCAGGGACTGGCTAATCTCCTATCTGGACAACCGTCAGCAACGGGTTTCGCTCCCTCCCTTCAGCTCAGAGGAGCGGAGAGTAGGACAAGGAGTACCTCAGGGCTCAGCCATCAGCCCTATACTCTTTAATATTTACCTCCGCCCTCTAGTCCAGCTCATTAAATCATTTGGGATCTCCGCATTTAATTATACGGACGATACCCAGCTGGTCTTTTCACTGGAGGGACAGGATGCAGTCCCATTGGAGACCTTCCACCGGTGCATGCAGGCTACAGCGGAATGGCTCCGTTTGAACTCGTTACAGTTCAATGGAACTAAGACTGAGGTCCTGCATTGCTCCAACGATCGAGTTCCCAGAGATCTCCCAAACGATTTTTGGCCCCCATCATTTTCAGAGACGGTGTCAGCCACACAATCAGCGCGTAATCTGGGGGTCATTTTTGGGCCCAACTTGCAGCTGGATCTGCACGTAAATAAGACCACCTCAACGTGCATGATGCTTATCCGCATGTTGCGCAAGGTTTTACCCCTCCTCCCTGAGCAAGCCAGACCCGAAGTAGTGCGGAGCACCATCCTAAGTCGACTCGACTACTGTAACGCACTACTTCTGGAAGCCCCGGTAACACTTCTGCGCAAGCTCCAAAGGGTACAAAACTTAGCTGCCAAACTCGCCCTATCCCGCCCTTACCACAGCTCGTCCACGGCAGCGTTACAGGAACTCCATTGGCTGCCGGTTCACTTACGCGTTCGCTACAAAGCAGCGTGCATTGTGTTCAGAGCTATCCATGGCCTGGGCCCGATCCCTTTGCGGAGAATGTTTGCCTGGTACCTTCCATCCCGAGCTTTACGTTCCTCTTCATCCAGGCTACTAGTAGTTCCGCGTTTCCAGAGAGTGAGGATGGGTGGCCGATCGTTCAGAGTAGCGGCGGCCAAACTCTGGAACTCCTTGCCAATATCCCTAAGGAGTCTTGAGGATCTCTTAGCCTTCAGAAAGGCGTTGAAAACCTACCTCTTCCCTAGGACAGGCTAGCTGCTGAATCTGCTGGATCAGTGTTCAAAGCGCCAGGATGCCCTTGGTGGTGACAGGTTGCGTTATATAAGTATACCACAATACAATACACTACGTAATCGTCGGTCGCAGCACGCCGCATCCCGTAGAGGGATGTGAGGACCCCGATGATGAAGCATGACACCAGCCAGTTAGTGTGTGAGGGGTACCCAAAAACAACAAGTGTGTTCCCAACCACAGTAGGGACACCTTTTTCCCACTTCCCAATGGATTCCTCTTGTTAAAGCTGTAGGGTGCTCGCCACCTAAACTTGGGAACTGCCCAGAGTTCTCAGCTTCTTTTTTATATATATATATATTTTATTTTATTTTTATATATATTTTACCTACTGACGGTTGCCAGTAGGTAGTTATAATTAGGACCTAGTTTCCATACGAAAAAGCATTTTTTTACTTGTCTATAACTTTGGCGTAGTTTGACCAATCTTCAAGAAATTTTCCCTAAAAATTTATGTATAAATATATACATATAGCGGACTCTACGAAACGCATTGGGTGGATTTTGCCAAATAAAATCTCACTAAGGAGCTATTTTGGGCCTCAGCGTGTTGTTTATCGATTGAAAGGACAACTGTTTGTGGATTTATTGGGGGTGGCGAACCCTGCTGTGGCCAGCCGTGACGAAGCAGGCGCTGGTCTCTTTTTTGACGATTGTTGTGGATATATATATATATGTATAAGACATTCCTGCTCCAACAAAGAAGAGGCTTGTACTCGAGGAAAGTAGGAATAGGGCTCATTTATTGTTTGTCAGGTCTCCCACGACCTCGCATTGGAAGAGAGACGCATTTCGCCTGCACAGCAGGCTTTAACAATCAATTTAGCACCATAGAGTTTCTAGTATATATAGCCCTCCTCCCTCCTTCAGGCACAAACGGACATAGAAAATAGACTGTGTGATCGAAAATATAACTAGTAAAACATGCTTATCACACATATATATAGAGTGCAAAGTGCAGAAAATCGATGAAATACAGTAACAGTATAATGCACAGTTAGCATGTTTTACCAACAATGAAACGTGATCAACTTCCTGATATATGCACAGAAAAAATATATATGTTGTCTGCCCTAGATATGAGCATGTCATAATGACAAGCCGAGGTGCATTGATGTTTATCAAAAGTATGGCGCCAATGCTCTCAAAACATGCTGCCCTCCTGATAGTGAATCAGAAAATAAAACTGCAATAGATAAAACTGCATTGAATAAAAATCATGCTGCACTTATTATTGATGATTATTTGCACACATCACCCCACATTGCCTCGTAACTAAAAAGAACAAAGCCTACCCAGTTTGACCTATGGTAATGGCACACAGAGCGAAAATAAACTGTGCAACCAAATATGCGCTGGAACAAACACATAAGGTAAAAAGATATTGGGCTTGTAACAAGTCCATGGGGCTCTAATTACACATGCTGTGTATATTTTCGACGATAATGCCTGCCTCTGAGTAATTGCTACTCTTCCCAGCGAGACTACGAGACCCATAATCCCCTTTGGCGGCCTTGTGTGTTTGAAATCTGTTAACAAATGTCCTGTGTGAAAGTTCAGATTACAGATGCTCCTTAAATTATCTGTGCCATTAACCGGATAATTGTTCCAAAAAGGACCAATTCAAAGTCAAAATTGCAATTACGGGAAATGTCTCAAATGTCAATATTAGCATATATATTTATGTATTTATATTTATATATATATATTTTTTTTTTCCACACAATACCTCCAGATGCAGGCACACATGGGTCGCACTCCAAAGGTCATTTTGCAATTTTTCTTTTATTTTGCTTACATTCTCTTTGATTGTGGCAAAGGGCAGTTGTTAACGATCTACGCGTTTCGGTATAGCCAGATACCTTGCTCACGTGAGCCAAAATTGCAAAACGACTTTGGAGTGCGACCCATTTGTGCCTGCATCTGGAGGTATTGTGTGTAAATTGGTAGCAGCCTGGTCCAGCTGCAGGGTGCCGCACCCGGATTGAGCTCTGCAGAAACGGCGATTGGAACCAATTTGGAAAATATATATATATATATATATATATATATATATATATATATATATATATATATATATATATATATATATATATATATATATATTCGAAAACTAAGGCAAAGACGCAGCACTCTTCTTAACACGGTAGATTTATTTTAGGTCTCAAGCAAAACTCCTACGCGTTTCGAACAAACGTTCTTGGTCACGGCAGTGTTCTACAAAAGTCCCTTTTCTCTTTCCACAATTTATACTTTTTCACTCGTTAATACAAAATGAGGGATTGTGGGCCTTGTAGTTTTTTCATCAAACGTGTGTTTTTTTAAAAAAAAATGCATTTGAATAAGGTTACTGCGTGTGGGTAACATTTCTTTTGAGAAACATTATAACATCAATTTCCTGAATAAGAGTATATGCGAATATTCAAGTATTCAAATTATAGTCCTTAAGGTGCTTTAACAATAAACACTAATATCATGGACTTTTCTGCAATATAACGATTTAGTTATAGTTTGTTAGACGGGCTGAGTGCCCTATGTCCCACACTGTAACCCAATAATTTGAACGTTAAGGCCTAATTAACATTATTCCTTCACACAGAGATTATATCAAAGTCTGTAATTAGAGTCTTATAGGTGTACATGCATTTCCTCGTCTGCATTCAACCCTCTCTGCTGTTTTGTTTTGAACTTAATTATAAGTTTCGACTCCAATCGTCTCAGTTTCAAGAGTCTATCACCCCCTCTCTCTTGGGTGGGGATGGATGCTAATCCCAAAAACTTGATGTCTTGCCAAGTTTTGCCAGTATGTGTTTTCAGATGTTTGGCCATGGCATAGGTGTTATCGTTGTTTTGTATCGCCCAAATGTGTTCTAAGATTCTTTTCTTTAAAGGGCATTTGGTGCTTCCTATGTACTCTTTTCCACATTGGCATCTGAGCATATATACCACAAAAGAGGATTCACATGTTATTTTTGTTTTGATTATGAAGTCTTTTCCCGACGGGTCTGATAGGACCATTGTATTCTGTCCTATTTTGCATGCTTTGCACGTCTTGCATTTCGTGAAGCCATTATTCCTTTTTTGGAGCCAGTCTTTTTGTTTTGTCTGCGAGAAATGGCTGTGTACCAAATGGTCTGAGAGATTTGGCGCTCTCCGATATGTGACTAAAGGGCCCGTTCCAATTTCACTGCCAATGTCTGGGTCTTTCATTAAGACATGCCAATATTTTGCAAGAATTTTTTGAATTTTGTAACTTTCTTTGTTGTATGTTGCAATCATTCTTGGTCTTTCCTCATTTTCTTTTGTTTGATTGCTTGTTGTTGGCTGTTCAGTATTTTCCGAATCAGTGGATGTTTTGTCCTGGTTTAATGTTTCCAATCTTGTTTTTGATTTGGCTTTGTCTTCCCCTATGGTTATGTCTCTGTGTTTGTAACCTCTTTCAAGAAACCGATTTCTTGTTTCGTTGAAATTTTTCTCCATTTCCTGTTCCGTTGCACAGTTTCTTCTCATACGGAGGAATTCACCGTAAGGTATGCTTTTTACCAATTTTTGGGGATGGAAACTCAATCCATGCAGGATGCTATTTGTTGCAGTCTTTTTTCTGTGGGTGGTTGTCTCAATTTTGTTGTCATGCACAAACACTTTAATATCCAGAAACTCAATTTCTTTTGGACTGATATTGTAAGTGAACATCAATCCAACATCGTTTGTATTAAGGATATCGAAAAAGGTTTCAAATTCAGATGTGCTCCCTTTCCACAGTAGAAACAGGTCATCTATGAACCGCACCCAAAGTGCTACTTTGGCCATATGCTGGTCGTTTTCTTCTCTCCAGGCTATGCTCCTCTCCCACCACCCCATCATGAGGTTCGCATAGCTTGGAGAGAAGGAAACTCCCATGGCTGTTCCACACTTTTGTTGGTACATTTTTTGATTGAATAAAAAGACATTGTTATACAAACACATCCTGATCATCTCAGTTAGCATTTTTGAATGTTCTCGTTCTGTTATGGGCCTCTGTTTCAGAAAAAATTCTATGGCTCTGATTCCAATGTCATGGCTGATGGAGGTGTAGAGCGACACCACATCTATCGTTACCAACGAATAAGATTGTTGTTTGTTCTGGATTTGCATTTTTGGTTTCTGCAGATTGGTCAGATATTTTTTCTTTTGTTTTTGGTGTTTTGCTGAAAAACTTCCTCGATTTAAGTTTCCTCACATATTTATATATGTCAATTTTTGTATCCACTTCATCATGATGGGTTTCAGGGCAGAAAGATAAGCCCTTATTTAGTAGATTTATTTCTTCTTTTGAGAGGTTATATCTGGACAAATTAATTACCAGATTCGGTGACTGTATGGTCCTCCGACTTAACTTCTCACTTGCCTGGATCTCAGATTGTATCTGTTTCCTGTGTTTTTGGCTTCTTCTGGTTTTGCGTTTTGTCTTCCTGAGAAGTAAGCACCCCTTCCTCTTGCTCTTTGTCGTTGGAATCCTCGTCCGCGTCCACTTGGATTGTATTGGGGCGTTTGTTGCTGGTGGTACAACAGTTCTAGTTCCTCTAAAAAAGAAAACCTACGTATTCCTGTTGCTCTTTGTTCTCCATCACTTATTTCTGACTCCGATCCACTGGTTGGTTGGGTGGTTCCCTTCTTCGTATCATCCCATTGTCTTTTTGCAGAGTCAAATTTTCGTGCAAAAGTTAAAATTGTGCCAAACTTATAGTCATCCTCATCACGATGAAATTTGCGTTCCTTTCTTTTTTGGACCTCGTCATCGTGCTTATCCAAATTCTTATTCATCTCAGTTCTCAATTTCTTTGTTATGGCATTCTCTTCTTTTAATGCTGTTATTTCTTTTTCAGTATCAGTTATCTTGAGCATTAGCTCTTCAACTTCTTTTTAGCATATTTTATAATTATCAACATCATCCTCTTTGAACAATCCATATTATTATTGCCCCATTCCTCCAACATCTCGGGCTTTGTGTCTGGGTGGTTATAACAGAATTGGAGAAAAAGCTCGACACCTGGAAACAAAAAAGCCTTCTAACGGATGATGAAAAGAAATACTTAATGGTGGAAAATCCAATTACACCCACGATGTACTTCTTACCCAAAGTGCATAAGACACTCAATAAACCCCCAGGAAGACCTATAATATCCAGTTGTGGCAGTCTGTATGAGAATGTTGCAAACTATGTAGATTATTTCATTGCTCCTCTGGTTCCTACCCTAACATCTTACATCAAAGACTCTGGAGATTTCCTTAAAATTCTTACGAACATAGACTGGCATCCATCTTATTCGTTGGTAACGATAAATGTGGTGTCGCTCTACACCTCCATCAGCCATGACATTGGAATCAGAGCCATAGAATTTTTTCTGAAACAGTGGCCCATAACAGAACGAGAACATTCAAAAATGCTAACTGAGATGATCAGGATGTGTTTGTATAACAATGTCTTTTTATTCAATCAAAAAATGTACCAACAAAAGTGTGGAACAGCCATGGGAGTTTCCTTCTCTCCAAGCTATGCGAACCTCATGATGGGGTGGTGGGAGAGGAGCATAGCCTGGAGAGAAGAAAACGACCACCATATGGCCAAAGTAGCACTTTGGGTGCGGTTCATAGATGACCTGTTTCTACTGTGGAAAGGGAGCACATCTGAATTTGAAACCTTTTTCGATATCCTTAATACAAACGATGTTGGATTGAAGTTCACTTACAATATCAGTCCAAAAGAAATTGAGTTTCTGGATATTAAAGTGTTTGTGCATGACAACAAAATTGAGACAACCACCCACAGAAAAAAGACTGCAACAAATAGCATCCTGCATGGATTGAGTTTCCATCCCCAAAAATTGGTAAAAAGCATACCTTACGGTGAATTCCTCCGTATGAGAAGAAACTGTTCAACGGAACAGGAAATGGAGAAAAATTTCAACGAAACAAGAAATCGGTTTCTTGAAAGAGGTTACAAACACAGAGACATAACCATAGGGGAAGACAAAGCCAAATCAAAAACAAGATTGGAAACATTAAACCAGGACAAAACATCCACTGATTCGGAAAATACTGAACAGCCAACAACAAGCAATCAAACAAAAGAAAATGAGGAAAGACCAAGAATGATTGCAACATACAACAAAGAAAGTTACAAAATTCAAAAAATTCTTGCAAAATATTGGCATGTCTTAATGAAAGACCCAGACATTGGCAGTGAAATTGGAACGGGCCCTTTAGTCACATATCGGAGAGCGCCAAATCTCTCAGACCATTTGGTACACAGCCATTTCTCGCAGACAAAACAAAAAGACTGGCTCCAAAAAAGGAATAATGGCTTCACGAAATGCAGGACGTGCAAAGCATGCAAAATAGGACAGAATACAACGGTCCTATCAGACCCGTCGGGAAAAGACTTCATAATCAAAACAAAAATAACATGTGAATCCTCTTTTGTGGTATATATGCTCAGATGCCAATGTGGAAAAGAGTACATAGGAAGCACCAAATGCCCTTTAAAGAAAAGAATCTTAGAACACATTCGGGCGATACAAAACAACGATAACACCTATGCCATGGCCAAACATCTGAAAACACATACTGGCAAAACTTGGCAAGACATCAAGTTTTTGGGATTAGCATCCATCCCCACCCAAGAGAGAGGGGGTGATAGACTCTTGAAACTGAGACGATTGGAGTCGAAACTTATAATTAAGTTCAAAACAAAACAGCCGAGAGGGTTGAATGCAGACGAGGAAATGCATGTACACCTATAAGACTCTAATTACAGACTTTGATATAATCTCTGTGTGAAGGAATAATGTTAATTAGGCCTTAACGTTCAAATTATTGGGTTACAGTGTGGGACATAGGGCACTCAGCCCGTCTAACAAACTATAACTAAATCGTTATATTGCAGAAAAGTCCATGATATTAGTGTTTATTGTTAAAGAACCTTAAGGACTATAATTTGAATACTTGAATATTCGCATATACTCTTATTCAGGAAATTGATGTTATAATGTTTCTCAAAAGAAATGTTACCCACACGCAGTAACCTTATTCAAATGCATTTTGTTTTTGAAAAAACACACGTTTGATGAAAAAACTACAAGGCCCACAATCCCTCATTTTGTATTAACGAGTGAAAAAGTATAAATTGTGGAAAGAGAAAAGGGACTTTTGTAGAACACTGCCGTGACCAAGAACGTTTGTTCGAAACGCGTAGGAGTTTTGCTTGAGACATAAAATAAATCTACCGTGTTAAGAGGAGTGCCGCGTCTTTGCCTTTGTTTTCGAATTACAAAGGAGACACGCTCCCGGTCTCCACACGCGGGCACCAACGATTGCAGTTCCCTCTGCTACGGGAACATTTGTGATGAATATATATATATATATATATATATATATATATATATATATATACTGATTCGGAAAATACTGAACAGCCAACAACAAGCAATCAAACAAAAGAAAATGAGGAAAGACCAAGAATGATTGCAAAATACAACAAAGAAAGTTACAAAATTCAAAAAATTCTTGCAAAATATTGGCATGTCTTAATGAAAGACCCAGACATTGGCAGTGAAATTGGAACGGGCCCTTTAGTCACATTCATATATATTCATATTCAATGAAAAAACCATAGGTTATAGTCCATATATAGTTAGGAATTAGCATTTACAAAACCTTATTTTACTCGCATAAAACCATTGAAATTCCATATATAGTTAGATGCGCTAACTATATATCGCGCACCCGCAAACCACTGCTGATGATGTCACATATTACATCATTCATGACATGGTCAGTGACATCACTGATGACATCACTGATCACAACATCCAGTGACTGTATGTTTCTGTAAAGTTAAAATATGTCTTACATATTGAAGAATGAGTGGATGTATAAATGTGGTGCATGACTGATTGTATGAGGGAGTGATTAAATGTGTTTCACTGAGTGCATGGGTTAGTGAATAAACTATATTAGTTTGTGCATCATTATATCTGTTGTTCTGTAAACTGCTGCATGTGTTGATCAGTAGCTATATGAATAACTATATGGGTTATTGATTGGTTGCTCAAGTATTTGTATGGGAGACTGAGTATATGTGTGAGTGGCTGGGAGGTGTGTGACTCTGTGCATAGATGTGTGAGCAGTTGATTCACTAGATGTATGGTTTCAAAAGTGCATGTGGAAACAGCTGTATGGGCGGTTGACTGTGTGCATGAGTGTATTGGTGAGTGAATGGATATCTCAGTGCTACATGTCAAAGTAAGTACATATGTAAAACACAGTACATGTGAGAGTTAACATATATAAATAACTGTGCATTAGAGCCAGTGAATGTGTGAATGGCTGTATGGATCATTGTGAACTTTTATTAGGGATTATATAAGAGAGTAAATATGTGTTAGAATATCCTTCAATAAGTAAGGTGTGTATAACTGTATAGTTGAGGAATTGGAGGTGTGATTGATTCTTTGCATGACTGTCTAGGTGTATGAGTAACTCCATGGATGAGTGACAATCTGTGAGTGTCTGTTTTCACTGAGTGTATCTAAGGATATATCAGAGTCTGTAAAGGTTCATCGTATTAACACATGAATGATGTCATCTGTGATGTTGTCAGTGATGTCATTTGAGTTGTCATCAGTGATGTCATTTAAGATGTCATCAGTGATGTCATTTGAGTTATCATCAGTGATGTCATCAGTGATGTCATTTGAGATGTCATCAGTGATGTGATTTGAGTTGTCATCAGTGATGTCATCAGTGATGTCACTGACCATGTCATGAATGATGTAATATGTGACATCATCAGCAGTGGTTTGCGGGTGCGCGATATATAGTTAGCGCATCTAACTATATATGGAATTTCAATGGTTTTATGCGAGTAAAATAAGGTTTTGTAAATGCTAATTCCTAACTATATATGGACTATAACCTATGGTTTTTTCATTGAATTTCAATGGTTTTTTGAAAGCTAATATTTGTATCTGTAAAATGTATTCTTCTTTAAATCATAAAATATATTGTACATGTTTTTTATACATTTAAAAAAAAAAAAAAAATTTGTTCCGCTCCTTGTCCGCGAACTGGTCAGCTTCCCGTTAGCTGAATTCAAAGCCGCGACTTGGTGCGCGAGCCGGTAATCGTTCCTTAAGCGTAACTGTTACGTTATCATGACGTTTTGCGTTGTCGCGTAATACGTTATCCGACGCGCCAAGTTAGCGGACCCGGAAGCAGATTGGATAGTGGCGCAAAGCGCGAAACGTAAAGACAGCAGGTCATGTGACTCGATAATAACACTTTTCATTAGTTCATTTCACTTTTGGTTTCCTAATGATGTAATACTAGGTCATGTGACCTAAAAATAACACTTTTCATTGGTTCAGAACTTTTGCTTTTCCCAAATCATGTAAACCCCTCCTTCTTTCCTCACTCTGACTTTCATCTTGGTGAGAGAAAGACCATTTACGTGAAGTTCAACAATGGCTTCCATTCTTGCTGCAGCTGGTACACCCCCACCACCACCTCCACCTCCTCATAAGAAGAGAGGACCACCAAGTCAATTTACCTCCAATAGAGAGCAGGAAGAGGAGGAAGAAGAAGAAGAGGATCCACATCAACAACAATTTATCCCAGAGTTGCCCCGTGTTTCAAAGAGAAAAACTAGTTTCATCTGGCAGTTTTTTTCCATCCCTCCAGGGGAGAAGAAGGTGAATGCGAAATATGTCACCTGCCTCATCTGTGATTACAGATTGTCAAGAGGCACAGAGAAGAAATATAGTATGGGCAACTATACTATGCATCGACATATGACCAGGTGGCATCCCTTGAACTACAGCCGGGCTGAGTTAAGGGACCTACAAGACAATCCCCCGACAACTCCTGTGGCCAGATCTACCTCATCAATGTCTTTGCCAGGAAGAGAGACACAGGAAACTGTGCCAAATATTCAACCAAATTTCCAACATATGAGGTTGACTTGTATATATTGCGGTGCAATGTTGTCGTATGGGAACATGAGCATCAATTTGATTAATATGGTGTTCGAAAACCATAAGTGCCCTAATGCACCCAAGAAGTAATTTTTTTTTTGCTCCTGTTGAGCCGTTTTCAATGCCTGTTTTTTTGTTGTTTCCCCTCCATAAAAAACACAAAAAAAACATAAAACTGTTCTAAAAATACAAAAAAATCAAAAAATGTTCAGAAAAAATATATATATATAAAACAACAAAAACAAAAAAAAAAAGTTCTTTTCAGAACTACCTCCCCTTTCAAATAAAATTGCTAGAATGTTTATCACTCTGGCAAGCTCTATTTCTTTTGGTTCGCTTCAAGTTCGCTGACCGGTTCGCGAACTTTAAGCGAACTAAAAAAATATTTTTTTAAAAAAAAGAAGAGTTAGTATAAGGGAAGTAAACAGAGAATAATGTAAAAAGAAAGACAGCTATAGAGAGTAAATGAGAGATAGTGTCAGTGACATCATCAGCAGTGCATTGCGGGTAAAAAGAGTAGAAAACATTTACCTTATAATTCTTGTTACCTTTTTAAAATATTTTTTCATATTTTCAATCTGTAAAACAGAGAACAAACATTTCCAAAAATATTAAAACATGTACTTAAAAATTAGAAAAGACAAGGGAAAAGGTTCAAGAACAAACAGTTTATCAACAACTTTGACATTTACAGAAGTCTCTGCTTCTCTACGTCCCCTACACAATCCTAAATATATATATTTTACAAAAAACTGTATCTTGATGTTGAAGATGTAAAGCCATCATAAAATTGTCTCTAATATTTTAAATGATAGTTTCAGGATGCAAATAAGATGTCTGCTTTGAAGAGCTTTCTTTGAGGTGAGGCCTATTCCTTTTAAAAAAAACAGTACCCGGAAATACAGCACTATAAGCATTAAAATTGACACTTACAAAAGACTCAGTTTTTCCATATCTACCTCACATTTCTAAATGTATATCATAAGTACAAACAGAAGAACATTAATTATACATGTTAAATGGTTTATTTTTGCTGTTCTCAGAATGTATCAAATTTCACTTAAATCAGTGACTTGAAGATATTCATCATGTAACAGCGGGGAAAAAAAAACACAATCAAAATGACTGTGTTTAAAAAACCCATACAACCTAAGAAATCTGATTTCAAAACTCCTTAAAATTAACTTACTTTCAATGACGTCGAAGGATCTCCTATGAACAGCATCCACTCTGTTGTGCTATTAATATTTTCAGCCCGCCACTTTCTGAAAGAAAACCTCCATCGATACGAAAAATATGTTACATAGAAAAAAAGACTTCTCTCATTCTATCACATGTTTCCACTAGGCCAAATCATGTTGCCGTGATTCGCAAGTCTTGTAATTCTTCCAATCAAATCCCGACATTTTCTATTTTCGCAACTTGCAAAAAGAAAACATTTGAGATTATTTTCACAATCCTGGACTACTAATATCTTACTCTTCTTTGTCACTCATGTTCTCCTTTTCCTATGACACTGATACTGCTTACTATGAAGCAGACTTACTTGCATCAGGTTTATATAGTCGGATTTTACAAAATAACATTATAATTAAAAGTTTTGGACCAATAATCTAGACAGCATTGCAGACTTACATTCCCTCAACTTGATGAACCTTTTCCAATTCTTCACAGGAAATCTCGAGATTCTTTCTTTAAAATTTTGGTTTTAAAAACACCAGGTAAGAATTTTTTTTTGAAACTTACAACGGAATCATTGCAGAATGACCAGCCGTTTCGAGACTTTAAATAAGCTGTATAATGTCCTGAAGTTGTTGAAGGACCATCGTGATAGATAATTGCTACAGTTACAAAAGTCCTTCCTGATATTGAAAGCTGAGAAGCCACAAATTTTTTTATTAAAGTTGACAATTTTGATCCATCAGGCCTACATCGTTGGATCATGAAAATGACATACTGTCCAAAACTACGTATAAGTAATGTTGACATCATTTCAGATTTACATTGGCTACACTCCATGTTGTGATCCGCTGCATTTACTAGCTTATTAAAGGAGACTGATTTACTGTCTGGCAAAGTTAAATATATAAATCTTTCTGAGTCTACACTAGTAGTACTTGATACCATACAATTCTCGCAGTCATGCTGCCATTGATAAGAAAGCCCAAACAGGTGATCTACATCTACACCCTCAACTTGCAATATATCAAGCATATACATTAAAAACTCCTGACAATCTTGCTGATTATTTTCAGAGAAGTCTGTTTGACCTGAACATTCATCTAACAGATAACGAACTTCAGACACACTTTCTACTTTTGTTCGATCAGTGCTACATTTCTCGAAAACAGAATTCAACAAACAGCATAAAATTTGTTCAGAATTCAACAGAATCTGTTCTTTTAAACTCTCTAGTGAAAAGAGAACATTAACCACTACATTTGCATAGCAGTTGACACCAGAACTGTTTTCAAATTGAAAACCGACAACATCTTCAACAGAATCCACTTTCTTTCTGCTAACAATTTTCGGTTCATTGACTTTTAGTCTTTTTGCAACAACCTCCCTACTATTACTGCTATTTCTACGTTTGCGGCCTACCACACGTTTCTCAAACAAAGGATATTGAGGCAAATGTGGCGCATACTCTCTTCTTAACCTATTGTATTCCTTAACACAATCTAGATCCGCACAAATGTTTGTGACATCACAGTCAATCAAGTACAATCCCGATAAAGTTCTAACTCGTGACAATGCCACATATGCCATACCCTCCTTGAACACAGAACTGCCAATATTCACCAATGCACAGTCTACACTTAAACCTTGCGATTTATGGATTGTCACCGCATATGCCAAGCAAACAGGAAACTGTTTACGGCGAACATATAAATCTTTAACAAGCAAAAACCTAGCAGAACAACGACCAATTTGCTGTACTTCCTCAATGCCATCAAATTTAATTCTTAAAAATTCTATTCCATCTCTATTTCTGTATTTCTCAAAATCAACAACATTACCCATTGATCCATTTACCAGACCTCTTTCTACATGTAAATTCCTTCTCAAAATAATTCGGCAATTTAAACACACATTCAAAGTCTTTTCAAAACCCGCTGTTTTAGATATAGTCTTCTCTAATGAATCCAATTTTGATTTCAAATTGTCTGACAAAATAATTGTTGATCCCATATGCTCTAATTTGTCGATAGCTTCAAGTTTCACAATCTCTTGCTTTTCTAAATTCAACATTTTGTTGTTGAAGATGGCACATTCTGCAAGAGTTGGCATGAGACATATCCCGGATTTCTTCTCAGTAATTTTCTGAAAAATATTCTCAGGCACAATCTCTTGTTTGGGATATAAATTTGACAGTAATCGTGCATTTAAAGCTTCTTTCCCATGCTCAGTCACTTTTCCAATTCTAATATCTTGTAGAATATTCTTGTAATCTTCATCCTTTGCCTGATGCATATTTTGATGCAGTTCTGCATAATTGAAGTTTAACCATATATTGACGTTGCCAATGCTCCCTAGGCACTTCCTGGTATCTTCATGCGTGAGTATTTTGAACACAGGTTGACCTTTTACTGGTGTCAGCTGCAGAAGATCTCCGAAAACAATGATGTGTTTCCCACCAAATAACACATCATATTCAGTTTTAAGTACTTCTTGCATTCTCAAATGCAGAAAGGCAAGCATGACATTGGAAACCATGCTTACTTCGTCAATGATAAGTAGTTTCATTTTCCTCAAGACTCTTGAAACTTCACAGCAAGCATCTCCAGATAACTTGTTGTATTGTAATTTGTTGTCATGCTCCACCGGCAGCATCAGTAGACGATGCAAAGTAATACCTTTAATGTTATGTGCTGCCAGTCCAGTAGGAGCGGTGACAACACAAGACAGCGATGACTCAGTCCTTTCCTTCAAATAACAAGAGATTGCTTTAATGAGGAAACTTTTTCCAGTTCCCGCTTCTCCACTCACGTACAGTCGGACAGGCTTCAACGATGTACATGAGCACTTGTTCTTCTCATGACTTAATCCGTGCTCAATTTCCGTGGTAACTTCATCATATATTTTCCTCTGCTCAACGTTGAGTTGTTTTTCCAAGTCTTCTAAGTTAACTGAATCCTCCTGAGCATGTGCCATGGCTCTTTCCACTTCATTCATAGCAGTGGCAGCTTCATTTTCGATAAAAGGTCCTCCAAGTGGATCTTGACTCAATGAAACAGAACTCTGACTGTCCTGAGAACTGTCTCTGGCAATCTCGGCTGCAATCGTTTCTTCCTGCTCAATTTCCAAAGTTAGCATTTCTTGATATTTAGAAAAAGCAGGACATTCTATGGACTCCTTGGCTGCATTGAAAGAGTCTTCGTAACAGAGGAAATCTCCAAGCAGTTCCTCTTCTGCACGCCAAGGCTTGAAAAGTTGCAAAAGTGCTAAATAAAAAAACTCCTTTTTTTCTGGAGATTCACCACTCAATTTTCGATGGTTTACTAATTGGCATTTTCTTTGCTTGACCAGGCATCCCTCACTTCCAATTACAGCATACACTCCTTTCTCAATATCTTCTTTGATGTTCCTCTTGAATATATAATTTTGGAGAACCTCATATAGACAAACATTCTCAAGGTGACTGCTTCGATTTGGATAATATGTATCCAACATGTTGGTCTTCAAAATGTCGGTACTGTTTGGTTCCTTTTCTGCCAAATACTCAATTTCCCGGACAGGTTTTAGAACTCGATTTCGCGTTGCAGCAAGACCAAGACTCGCCCAAACTAGACTCCTGGATTTGGCATAGAGACTTGCTGAAGACAACCGGTCAGAACATTCGTAAGCTCCGATTTCTCGATGCGACAACATCTTCAGACTGAAACTGTACAACTTCTTGCTGAGGCTCTTTTCATGAGAAATATCCTCCCACATATCCTTCAGTTCGGTCTTTTCTTTTTTGGTGATGTAAGATGTCACATACCGAGCCACAGCCATACAGTTGTCAGCCACAAACTGTATATCCATGTTAGCATTCCACATGGACAAAATCACTGGGTTGTAGTCATTGATGTACTTGGACTCTTCGTTCCTTTTCAAATTGTATGTATTCTTGGGTGATTTCCTCGTCACATTATGTCGCAGCGAAGACATCAAACTGTTCACTCTTCCTTTAGAAATCACCGGTCGTGGAAAGTTGAAACGACATTTGGTGTAGAACTTGTCCTTGTTTCTGAATTTACGACGACAGTACTTTCCACAACGATGGCTTTGGAAACGTAGAACTTGTTCTCTTAGACTTTTCTTCTCCGTTGCGTTTGGAACAGCACACGTAGAATACTGTTCGATGAAATTCATCACTAAGTCATCTGGATCTGTTCCAAATTTAGGTGCATCCTTGATCCACAACAACATATGTATATGAGGGGCACCTCTTGCTTGGTACTCCATTCTCCAGAAGAAATCCAACACCTCTCCAAGAGGTGGATTCTTTTTATTTGTGATGAAAGACATCATAGCTTCAAATCTATGATTGAAGTACCTGCATACATTCACTGGATCCAAAGAACACAGTTCTCCAGGTGTCTTGAATTCAATGTTTTCAATATTTCCATTTGCCTCTCGTAGAAATTCAAGTAAGTCTTCCCAGCCATACTCGGCACAGCTCAGAGTGAGGAACCATGTTGGAGTTCCTAAGTTCCTCAGCATACATTTTAAATCACCATGACGATGGTACCAGTACTCATTAGTACCACGCTGACACGCCATGAGATTAATTAAGTGAGAATCCAAAATACTGTCTTGGACATTGACTTTATGCATAAAGTCACTTGCCGAGATGTTTCACATCTGTATACCACTTTTTAAGATGTGGTTCACTGCATATGACAGTCCAGACAGATCACTTTCAAACAGGAGATGAAACAAATAGGGAATGCATTGCCGAAACCTAGGATCTGCTGCATACAATCGTAAAGTCCGGTATTCAGACGCAGGAATTTGATGAGGTCGCTCATCATATCTTCCTCCTTGACCTGTGGGAAATAGCTGTGGGAAACACCGAGCTTCCAAACTTTCCTCCCAAACACTAATGGGACTCCCTTTGGCTTGTTTCATTTGAAACAACTCAATAGCATTCCCCATGACTTCCTTGGAATGCAAAGGATGAACACTATAATGTTCATATATTTCTTCACTTTTAGAGGCCTCTACTTTCTCAATTTGGCCAGCACACAAATCGCTATCCTCTTCATCACTTACTTCCTCTTCTGCAACATATACATTCTTATAGTACTTATTATTTTTCTTCAAATACACTGTTGCCTTTTTGACTTTCCTAACATCCACTAAATCTTGCCATATTTTCTTATTCTTTGTCGGAACCCCATTAACCAAGATAACCAGAGGTTCCTCTTCCACTTCTTCTATTCCAATTGTGTTAATGTTTTTGTTCAAATCTAGAGGCAAATAAACAACTCTTCCCTTTAATCCTCTCTGTAAATCTGCTGGAGGCAACTTCCCTGTCTTTGGCTCCATTCTTACAATAGCCTGAAAGGGATGGATACTTTGAATCAAAATAGATTCATAAGTATTTAAATCCTTCAATTCAGAAGGAATCTCAACCAATTCCAGATTATTATGAACTGCCCTAGCAGGCATCTGGTTTTGGTTTAATTTATTACAACAATAAGTACACACACGTTGATCCGATCCCAAATCAAAATAATTTTCTACCATCAAGTATGTGGCAAAATCCTTCCATTCACTATTATTTTCCCTTTCACTTTTTGCATATAAATCCACTACCTTAGTCTGATTCTTATAATAAGTGCGTCGACAACATACACAAGTGAAATTAGGCCTCTCACTTGATTTCATCTGAAACGTGGCAATTTCCTTCTGAAAATTATCTGTACTGGAAACCTGTACATTATCTTCCACATTACCCTCTACTTCTGGGTCAATTTGAACATTCTCATCTTTACTACCAAAGTAACAAAACTCAATTTCTTCACAAATATTCTTCACATCTATTTCAGAACCATGCAAAAGAGCAGCACATAATTGTTTAAGCATAATTGCTGGACTCTTAGCATAATACAACATTCTCACTAATTTTCTCACTTTATTATGATGCACTGCTAGCATCCTGAAATGATGAAAAACACTCTGGCATACTCTCCTAGAAAGACAAGCCAGTGAATGACCACGCAAACCTGTCATTTGTCTCACTCTGCAAGGATCTAAATCTTGCAACAACTTCATTTTCTGCTTCAAACTTTTCTTATTAAATGTCCGTATAAAATCACAAAGAAAATTGATGGAAACCTGTCGCACACTGCAAATAGAACTACACTTCCAAATGTACACAGGACCCTTAGGACGTCTTCCTAAAACCTCATCACTTAGCGCCTCTTCTGTCTCTGTTTTCACAAGTTGTTCTTTTTCAACTGGACAACCATCCTTCACTTCATAAGCTCGACCACTGATGTCAACTGCATGCACCAAATCATTATCCTGAAAATAAGTCTCCTCATTAAAAAATGCCTCAGAACTTGAACTATGCATCCATTCTCCGGAAAAAACTTCACAAAAGTTAGTACGATTTACTACTCTCTTCCATCTACTTTTTGTTTTGAAATCAGAAATTACCTTGCTTAGTTTCCTAATTCTATTGATTACCAAAATAAACAACTTTCGCTTAATTTCAAAAGCATGATCAATAATTTTCTCTACATTTTTCTTCTTCTTATAAAATGCCGCTCTCTGCTGGCCTTTCTTTTTAATATTTTTCAATAAATTAACTAATATCCTATTACGGAACATTCGATTTCGAATGTCCCTAAACTGTTGTTTCCTTCTACTATCATGCACAGAGTTATCTCTTCCTCTACCAGTAACATTTGTGATGGGTCTCTCCTTTCCATTTAAATTACTTTTCTTTTTGTGAACTGAAACATTTTTTTGAGCAAAACTTTTTTTACTACAAATATTTCTTAAGAATGATTTCGTGCTCTTACCCGGACCTTTCTTGGTGTTTTGACAAGTATTTGGGGAAGAGGACTGCTGCAATAAAACATCATCCTGCTGTCTTTGACGTTTTCTAGCCTTTCTTACTCTACTTTTCGAAGGCATTTTACAAACTATGAAAGAATCTGCAGTTGAATCTGTGGAAAAATATAATATAAAATGTTATTAACCACTATTACCAAACAGTAAATAAATAACAGTCATCTAAAACTGAATGCCGTACTAATTATTTAACATAGCATTTGAGTGTCTAGTATGCTATTTTACGTTCTTCATGGTGCAAATTTATTGTAAATACGCACCCACCTGCGGTTGGCAAATTTAGATTTTGATTATGGGAGTTAGATAGGCATGTTAATAATTTCCCAAAAATGGTGTATAACCCCAAACAACCTTTGAAGCAAATGCTCATAGCCATGTTATCCACCTCCCATTGGATAACATGGCTAAGAAGTGCTTGCAAATGTGAAAATAAACGGCCGCAATGCATGAATATCGCAGAAAAATCAGCGATATTCATGCATTTTCCAGCAAATGCTCTTAGCCATGTTATCCACTTCCTATTAAATAACATGGCTAAGAACTGCTCAGGGCCCCATGAGGAACGCTTTCCATTTACAAAGGGAAAAATAACATCAAAAACACTAAAATGCCTTCTAAATATGACCCCAAACAACCTATGAAGCTCTAACAGTGCATATCCTGAAATTTATTTGATTTCAAAATTCGTTTTTAAACACAGCATATAAATCAATTGTATACCTGCATTCATAAAGAAATGACTAAAAATGTCCTTGAGACACATGAAAGTGTTTTCTGGAATGCCCTAGCACCAGTTTTGGGACACTATTAACATGGCTAGGTAACTCCCATAATCAAAATCTAAATTTGCCAAGCGCAAGTGGGAGCGTATTTACAAGACACTTGCCCCAAGAGGAACACTTTCCATTTAAAAAGGTAAACATAACATCACAGAAAAGTCAGCGATATTCATGCATTTTCCAACAAATGCTCTTAGCCATGTTATCCACTTCCTATTAAATAACATGGCTAAGAACTGCTCAGGGCCCCATGAGGAACGCTTTCCATTTAAAAAGGGAAAAATAACATCAAAGACACTAAAATGCCTTCTAAATATGTCCCCAAACAACCTATGAAACTAATTCTATTACTATATCACTAGAAACAAAACCACATTTTAAAAACACAGCTTTCTTCATCATTTTCTCCTTAAATCATACTATTCTCTATCTAAATTAAATAAATCTTTTCTCACCTTAGCAAATATTTTGAGTTTTGAAAACAGTCAAAGAAATACACCAAATTGTCTTCAGCAGAAGAAAAAGGATGCACTCCAAAGGCTGCAGCTATTGAAAGCACAGAAATACAGATATTCCTTTCACATATCTCTCATAGTAGCCAATCATACCTCTTCCCTCACTTTTTTCAAATCAAAACCCTTCCCCCCTCTGCCCTGTCTGCCTTGTTTCCATAGCAACCACCTCCTGGAAGACCTCTCATGTTTGCAAGTTGACACAACAATGTTTCAATTGAACTCTGAACTCTCAGTGCACCTGCGTATCCAGTGCAATCTTTCATTAAATGTTTCTTCCTTGACCATTCAAATTACATGTTTCAAAGAACACATCCATGCACCCTAACTTTCTGTTTTCAGAAATGGAAATGCACCAATCACTGCTAATGATTCATTAGCATTGTAAATCCACAGTTTTTTTTCTTTAGAAACTCCTACTGTTTCAACTGCCCTTTCATTACCACACTTCATCTGACTGCAGAACAACCTTCTCCCACCATGTTTAAGGTCTGGATTGTTGGACATAGTTACATCCACTGGGCTCAAAGGTATGCTGAGAACAGAAATTTACCTAACCTCAATTTACAAGATGTGGAAATTAAGTGGTTGGGCCAAAGAGGATTAAAATGTCACCAATTGATACCATTGGTGAAAACCTTTATGCATTTGCCAAAACCTGACCTGTTAATTGTGCACTGTGGAGGTAATGATTTGGGCACTTTGACAGGGGTAGGTCTGGAAATGCTTTTAAAGGACACCTTTGAGCAATTAATGGCACTTTTTCCTCAAACTGCCTTGGTATATTCCAATATATGCCAAAGACAGAAATGGAGGTGGTCCAACCAATTTTGTCCACAAATTGAGAAAGCGAGGAAGCATGTAAACAAATCTGTTTCAGCTTTCATGAGAGACCATGGAATGGGCTCTCTGTACAACAATAACTTGCGTTACTACATGCAAGATATCTACAGAGGAGATGGAGTTCACTTCTCAGATGAGGGCAACAGAATTTTCATTCTGAATTTAAGAATGTGCATTGGTACCTACTTATAAGTACCTAAATGTACCATAAACCCAAAAGCTCTTCTCAGAGCTACCCTTCATCTAATCACTCACAATTATTATTTTTTTCTAACTTTTTTCACTAATTTTCCACAAAATACGCTCCCCGGTTCGCTAACCGAAAGCTAACCTCGCGGAATTTTTTTAAAAAATGTTTTTTTTCCGCACATTTAAGCCTCCTCAGCCACCCTCAGAAAACCTAGGGGGTCAAGATAAGTCTACCGTGCCCCCTTCTACACATTCTGAACATTATTTGCCCTCCATCTTGTATCTTAATGCGACCGAAACACAAAATGGTGGACTCCCGTGACGCTTAAGGTTCGCTAACCGGGCCGCTTTCCAGAAAGCGGTCCTAAAAAAAGGTGGGAAAGTAATTTACAGAAAAACGACTAGAGACACTCTCACCAAATATAGATTAGCTCATACTACATAACAATCCCTTCCATTCTCACAAATTTCATTGAAATTTCATTTAGCCATTTAGCCTGTAGACCTCTCCAAGTACCGTGAGGTAAATTACTTCACAAAACACATCTGAAGTGTTGGAATTGACAACCAATGAAAATGTTACTTTCATTTTCTACTTTTATTACCTGACATTTGATTGGTTATATACCTGAATATATATAAAGGAAGAGAAGGAAACACAGCCATTTTGACTACTACTTGTTGTTGTATATATCATTTAGAATATCACTAATAACATCAACTTGTTTCTAAAGGTAAGTTGTTATTTTTAAAACTGAAGTATATTGTGCACTATAAGTAAATATGGTAAACTTTTTCAGATAGTTATATACTATCCCTCTGTAAGAGTTAGACATTGAGAAAGGCTTCTTTATTATAATTATGGACTGATTTAGGTTTCTATGGTATAATTATGAATTTACTTAGGCTTCTTCACAGGCACTTTTTAATAGTACTACTTCACGCCTGAAACCATACAGTGCCCATAGATTACTTCTCTGTTATAAACTCACAAGTGCCTGTCTGAACTTAAACCCAACAGTGCCCTATCTCTACTGATATATTTATTTTTTATGCAAATTACAGCAATAAAATGGAAGGTGAGCAGAATGTTTCCTTCGAAATTGTTCTGGAGAACAACACAGAAAAAGTTATTGAGGACAATGATGACTCAGATTTCATGGATGAATCACGGGACCATGAATTAGTTCAATGTGTAGAATCTGTGGATCATTTACATCATTATGATGACGGTCAAATGTTGGAACTTATGTTCACTGAACAAGAACACATATCAGACAGTGAAATGCTAGACGTTGTATTAAATTTTGAAAAACAATCCGAAAAATAAAATTGTATGTAATATTAAAAAATTGTTTGAGTCTTTAATCATTTTTATATGTAATTCATAAACTAGTTAAATGTTAGAAATGTTATTAAATTTTGAAACACAAAAAAGCTCACGCACAGAGCAGTTTTTAGCCATGTTATCCAATGGAAGGTGGATAACATGGCTAAGAGCATTTGCTGGATAATGCATGAATATCGCTGACTTTTCAGCGATATTCATGCATTGTGGCCGATGTGCGGCGATAATTTTTGTCTCTAAACAATTAAAACGAAGCACAAAATGGCGAATTCCCGTTTCGCTACCAGTTTGCGGCCCAGTTCGCGGCCCGTGAAGCGCTTCTACCGTGAAAAATCATTTTTTTTTTTATTTTCCCCACGGGACCCTTTAATAACCCCAACAACATTCCTAGGGGGTCAAGAGGGGGATACCTTGCCCCCTTTCATTAAATTCCCCCTTAGTTTTTCACCTTTTCTTCTCTCTCGATCCTACCGAGAGACAAGATGGCGGCCGCTACCAGTTTGCGGCCCAGTTCGCGGCCCGTGAAGCGCTTCTACCGTGAAAAATCATTTTTTTTTTATTTTCCCCACGGGACCCTTTAATAACCCCAACAACATTCCTAGGGGGTCAAGAGGGGGATACCTTGCCCCCTTTCATTAAATTCCCCTTTCGTTTTTCACCTCTTCTT
Organism: Lissotriton vulgaris; assembly: GCF_964263255.1. Taxonomy (NCBI): domain Eukaryota; kingdom Metazoa; phylum Chordata; class Amphibia; order Caudata; family Salamandridae; genus Lissotriton; species Lissotriton vulgaris. Next base: position 430,473,882 of record NC_141685.1, on the reverse strand, counting down.
CTCTCTCGATCCTACCGAGAGACAAGATGGCGGCCGCTCCGGACTGTTTAGAATGTTGACAGACACCGGAGAGCCAATCAGCTTTCTGCGCGCAAAGTTCCGATAAGCGAAAAGTAAGCGGACCGGATAGCTGCCCAGAGCGCTGTTACAGATATATATCTTGATTTAAACGTTAATTTCTCAAAATCCACTGAAGCACATATATTGAGACCTAGCAAAGGCACATCGGGCTAACAGTCCCTACAATTTTGCCAAGTTTCGTGCAAATCCATTCAGCCGTTCGAGCTAAAAGTGAGTCCAACCGCCCTATGGAAAAATGAATGGAAAGGGCTGCTCAGAATCAAAATGTGCCATTTTCCTGAAAATTTCAGCCGATTCCGTCCACAAACGCCAAAGTTATTAGACATAGAATTTTCAGAAGTCCCATAGAGAAAAAATCCTAACTATATATACCTACTGGCGATAGCCAGTAGGTAATATATTCATATATATATATCAGCTATATATATATATTCATCACAAATGTTCCCGTAGCAGAGGGAACTGCAATCGTTGGTGCCCGCGTGTGGAGACCGGGAGCGTGTCTCCTTTGTAATTCGAAAACAAAGGCAAAGACGCGGCACTCTTCTTAACATATATCTTCTTAATATATATATATATATATATATATATATATATATATATATATATATATATATATATATATATATATATATATATATATATTACCTACTGGCGGTCGCCAGTAGGTAGTTATAGTTAGGATTTTTTTCAATGTTAAATATCAACATTCTATTTGGAATAACTTTGGCGCCGGTTGACGAATCTGCCTCAAAATTTCCTCAAAATGGCCTCGCGGCGTTCCGGTCCTTCCCTGAAAGTTTGGGGGGGGTTCGTCAAGCGGGGGCCGAGATAAAAGGGGGGTCCCAAAACGCGTTTTCCCCATGTTAATTTCCATAGGGCGGTCGATTTCACTTTTAGCCCGAACGGCTGAATGGATTTCCACCAAACTTGGCAAAATTGTAGGGACTGGTAGCCCGATGTGCCTTTGCTATGTCTCAAGATATGTGCTCCACTGGATTTTGAGTAATTTAGGTTCAAAAAAATATATATATCTATAGCAGCGCACCGGTACGCGTACCGTGCGTGCCACGCGACTTGCGTGAGGAAAGCTGATTGGCTCTCGGGTGTCTGTAAACATTCTAAACAGTCCGGAGCGGCCGCCATCTTGTGTCTCGGTAAAATCGAGACACAAGAGGTGGCAAAAACAAAGGGGGAAATGACCATAAGGGGGCAGGGTAGACCCCCCCTTGACCCCCTAGGTTTGATGTGGGGGCCATAAAAGGGCCCCGCGGGGCAAAAAAAAAAAATATTTTTTTTTTATTTTCGCGGGGGGAGCGCCCGGTACGCGCACCGGTAAGCGCACCGGTGCGCGTACCGGGGAGTGTACCATGGGGAAAAAGAATGACAGTTTTAAAAGTAGCTGTTTAAAAAAAAAAATGTTTTGTTGTTTTTTTTATACATACACATACATATATATAAATGCATATGCATATATATATATGCATATATGTGTATATGTGTGCGTGTAGAGAGAGGTAGAGAGGTAGAGGTGTAGAGGTAGAGAGGTAGAGAGGTAGCGGTAGAGAGGTAGAGATTAGTAGAGAGAGAAGAAGAGAGAGGTAGAGAGTAGAGAGTGAGTAATAGAGAGTAGAGAGTGAGTAGTAGAGAGTAGTAGAGAGCAGTAGAGAGAGTAGCAGAGAGTGAGTAGTAGAGAGTAGTAGAGTGAATAGTAGAGTGAGTAGTAGAGAGTATTAGAGAGTGAGTAGTAGAGAGTGAGTAGTAGAGAGTAGTAGAGAGTATGTAGTAGAGTGAGTAGTAGAGAGCAGTAGAAAGTGAGTAGTAGAGAGTAGTAAAGAGTGAGTAGTAGAGAGTGAGTAGTAGAGAGTGAGTAATAGAGAGTAGTAGAGAATGAGTAGCAGAGAGAATAGTAGTGAGTAGTAGAGAGTGAGTAGTAGAGTGAGTAGTAGAGACTAGTAGAGAGAGAGAGTAGTAGAGAGTGAGTAGTAGAGAGTAGTAGAGAGTGAGAAGTAGAGAGTGAGTAGTAGAGAGTAGTAGTGAGTAGTAAAGAGTGAGTAGTAGAGAGAGAGTAGTAGAGAGTGAGTAGTAGAGAGTAGTGGATATTGAGTAGTAGGGAGTAGTGAGTAGCGAGTAGTAGGGAGTGAGTAGTAGAGAGAGAGTAGTAGAGAGTAGTAGAGTAGTAGAGAATGAGTAGTAGACAGTGAGTATTTGAGAGTAGTGGAGTAGGAGAGAGTAAGTAGTAGAGAGTAGTGGAGAATATTCCAAAGTTTGGCACAGCACCACTTTCACAATGAGTCCAATCAAATCATATCACTTAGAGTCCTTATTGAAGCGCTGAATCTTGGTGTATATTCAAATGCTTTTATTTTCCTTAAGTTTTTGTACCACAGCCAGCCGAAAGGTTTCGTTCTGTACAACAGAACTTCTTCAGGGCGTTCTTATTTCCTTCAAGTTATGTCGGTATCCAGTTGTCATATAACTAGATATTTCTTCCAAATGTTAGACGAGACATAAGTATATTCTTATTCAAATTGACTAGGTATCAATTTTACCCACACAATTCGGGCAGACTTGAGTAATTTATAGCATCCTCAAAGTCAGTCTTTCAAAAATTCCAAAGTATAGGACATGATAATCCAAATCCAAATGTTTCTCAAGAAAAGTCATTTACAATCGTTCGGAATATCGGTGTTTGGGCAGATATGATCCAGGGACCCCCAGTATGCAAGGGGAATTAGTCCCCCCTCTGCAAACGCGCCAGTGGCCTGCATTGCAGAGAGGTGTAACAAGGGTGTGGCATCATTACACTTCTCTGCAATGCAGCTCCCTCGCGCATACTGGAGGCTCCTGGTGGACTAGTTGACCCCAGGGACCCCCAGTATGCAAGGGGAATTAGTTCCCCCTCTGCAAACGCGGCAGTGGGCTGCGTTGCAGAGAGGTGTAACAAGGGGCATAGTCTCATTACACCTCTGCAATGCAGCCCCTGGCGCATACTGGAGGTTCCAGGTGGGCTAATTGGCCCCCAGGGGCCCCCAGTATGCAAGGGGAATTAGTTCCCCCTCTTCAAACATGCACGGGGGCTGCGTTGCAGAGAGGTGTAAAAAGGGTTGTGGCTTCATTACACCTCTCTGCAATGCAGTCCCCTGGCGCATACTGGAGATTCCTGGTGGGCTTTCAGGTCTTATATAGTTAGGAATTAGCATTAAAAAAACCTTTGAAATTCACTGAAAAAACCATAGGTTTCACACCAGTTATAGTTAGGAATTAGCATTTAAAAAACCTTTGAAATTCACTGAAAAAACATAGGTTTCACACCAGTTATAGTTAGGAATTAGCATTTAAAAAACCTATTAAATTCACTGACAAAACCATAGGTTTCAAACCAGTTATAGTTAGCTGGAAATTTTACTGACATAAAACCATAGAAATTCCCACGTTATAGTTAGTTGGACTCACTATAACTTGCGCGCCTGCAATGCACTGCTGATGACGTCACATATTACATCACTCATGACATGGTCAGTGACATCACTCATGACATCACTGATGACACCATCCAGTGAATGTGTGTCTTTCTGAAAAATAAATTTGTTTTATATATGTATTTGTAAAGGTCGATGGAAGAATAAATGTTTAAATAAGTGTGTAAATGGATGTTTTCGTGATTTGTTCATGGTAGATGTGGCAATCAGATTTCCTGCTGATTTCCTGCTGATAACAATGGACATTACCTCGTTATATACGAGCATCAGTCACAGAGATGGCTTGCGGGCTACAGAATTCTATCTAAACCAAAGGGATACTGTTTATGCAGAACATAGCAAAATGTTATTAGATATGATGGAATTCTGTTTATATAATAACATCTTTCTCTTCCAGCATAGCCTGTACCAACAGATAAGAGGCGTAGCTATGGGAGCGAGTTTCTCCCCTAGCTACGCCTGTCTCCATATGGGGTGGTGGGAGGAATTGATTCTCCATCGTAACTTCATTAACATACTGAGTGATCATGTAAAATGTTGGTGGAGATATATCGATGATTTGTTTATTATATGGCGAGGCACCAAATTAGAGGCTGAAACATTCATTGATAAGCTTAACCAGAATGACATCAACTTGAACTTTACTGCAGATATCAGCCCCACAAATGTAACATTCCTAGATGTTGAGGTCTATATAGAGAATGGCAATTTGGAGACAAGAATACACAGAAAGCCAACAGCTGTAAACTCCATATTACATGCAACCAGCCATCACCCGAAACATCTTATAGAAAGCATTCCATACGGTGAAATGTTACGAATTAAACGCATATGCAGTACACCGGAAGAACTCTCTAAAGCACAAGAATCAAGCAAGAACAGATTTTTAGAACGAGGGTATTCAATAACATGCATTGAAAAGGCAATAACAAAAAGCAACGAGGTAGACAGAAGTTCCCTTTTAGAAACAGCTCTAGCCAAGACAAACACGAAAGTATCAAAAACAGAGATACCACAAGATGACGACTTCAGAATGATTGTAAGCTACAACAAACAAAATAAAGAAATTGGTCGAATTATTCGAAAAAATTGGCCATTGGTTAAGAATGACCCAATATTAGGTCCATATTTACCAAGCAAACCAACAGTCACTCATAGAAGAGCACCAAATATGAGAGACAGATTAGTAGTGAACAATCCAATAGAAATCCTCAAAAAGAACTGGCTTAACCAGAGACAGGGTTTCTATAAATGTCAAACGTGTAAAGCTTGCTTGAATGGGGTGAACAAAAAGAGTTTTACACTAGCATTTGGAAAAGGTGACCAACAAATCAAATACATGCTAACGTGTAAAATGGAATATGTGGTCTATATCCTCGAGTGTCCCTGCAATTTAAAATATGTGGGAAGCACAAAACTGCAGGGACATAAAAGAATATTGCAACATATACGTGCAATTAAAAACAAAGACCCGAGTTACCCAGTTGCCCGTCATTTTAATGAAAAACACCAGGGAGATGTTAAATTACTTAAATACTACCTCGTTGACACAATACCCCCAAGTAAGAGAGGAGGAGATCGGGATGAAAAATTAAGAAGATTGGAAACTAGCTATATATTAAAGCTAGATTCCAAACAACCGTATGGGCTTAATATAACTGAAGATCTGTACACAAGCCTATAATAACAGTCAAGAAGTAGGTAGTAATGACACTGTTAAAATGGAGTATAGCTGAATAAATAGAATAAAAACATATACCCACAAACAACTCCCTTGGTAAATACAAATGAAATTTAGTGTATCACGACAAACATAGCCTCAATAGAAAACAAAAAATAAAGTATAAAAAGTTTTTATTAGTAACTGTTTTTTAATAAAATAATTCATAGACATAAAAAATCGTGAATTGTATGTTGCAACACTTTTTAGGGAGTTTTCTTTTCGCTGTCATCAGGGTTTACACGACAACACTTTTTCTTTCTTTTGTAACACCATCCTTATCAGAGGCTTCTGAATAGGACTTTTTAATCACATTAGAATCTGTCCAGAACATATAAATGGCTCCGATAAATCAATTTCAGAGATACTATACATATGTAATATAAAAATCTGTAGAAGTACTATCTTGCACATGCGAATTTGCACAAATTGACTAAAATGTGATAGAGCTGTAAGGAAAATGTATTTTTTAAACAAATGTGTATATATATTTATTTATTTATATATTTATAACACTCTTTAGAAATCTGCTCTAGGGTATTTATACCGTGATCAAATGCACTTTATTGCGAAATTTGCACAGAAATACATGTAAAAATGAATTGAAGATATATATATTACTATAGAAATGTATCTTATGGTATTTATACCGATATGAAATGTGTGCTAAAATGCAACATGGAGCCAAAATTGCTATAACAACCAATGTACAGATTTGTTATTATTAGAGCACTGTCACTTTAAATTGCATCACTAACAAAAGAGAAAAAAACGCAAATGTTGGTATATAAGAAACCAGGTGACCATTTACTGTGTCATGTGATCAAGGTACGTCAGTACCGAAACGCGTAATGGCCGACTGAGTAACAGCTCAATAAACCGACAATTTTTCTACTTACTTGGGTCTGTGCTCCATGTGTCTCTTCGGGAGAAGAGAGCGCCTGCGTCCTGCTTGCGAAGTGGAGTGGCAGAAATATATATATATATATCCGTTCCACACTCCTACTGATCGGCAATGAATTCCGACTCTCCAAACGTAGGTACAGACAACAAAACTGCGCTTCATTCAAATCAAAGGTGGTTTATTGTTCTTCTGTCCTCAGCATGACGCGTTTCGGCTGCAACACGGCAGCCTTGATCACATGACCATAAGAACCAATAGGTGCAGTTTATATACTATGTGTGTCCCCAATGAAAAAACGTCAGCAGTACATGGACATAAAGAGAATACTTAGTTATCGGAGATATTGTCTAAAACCAAATATGCATATTTACATTGGTCTATTTACAAAGGGAAAGGTAAATCGATATATTTACACAATAACTAAAAAATATATCATACATTTCATTTACCAATTGATTATAGTACTATTTCCAATCAGTCCTCCTGTCTCCCTTGTCTATTGTAAATACTGGGCATGTTAACCCTCTCCATGTTCTGATTAATATAAAAGTCAAAATTGCTGCAAAGTTTCATATTTTAGGGAACGTGCAAATATTCTATTTAATAAAGTGCCTAATAGTGCATATATGAAGGCTCAGCGGTGAGTGTCCAAAATTGAGTCTGCTTTCCCCATTCGCACTTTATTGGCATGGAAAGGGGCACCTTTCAGTAATTACAGGATTCGACCGCCGCCTGACGGGTTTCGGGATACTCTCTTTTTCCAAAGGCTGTGCAGTCAAGAGAGCATGACGAGCTTCACCGCCCTTCATAGCAATATCATATGTCCTGATTAGACGGCTCTGTATGAGTCTCTATGTGGCATTCTGGGGGATGAAGTCCGAATAAGTGGATGCTCTCATCAAATCAAATGCAAATTAAAAGCTCTTCGTGAGCCCCAACAGGCATACCTCTCCTCAAACCATGACTGGCGCTCCACATTGAGCTCCTTACTCCTCCGGCTCAGTGACCCCCTACGCCTGCTCAGGGGGTCCCACATGGACCCCCAGGGCCCAAATTATTATTATTTTTTTTCAATTGGCAAAATCCGTGCAGGATCCGACCAGGAACCTCCAGGATGCCCCAGGGGGCTGCATTGCAGAGAGGTGTTCTGAGGCCACACCCCTTTTCACACCTCTCTGCAATGCAGCTCTGTGGCACTTACTGGAGGTAGCTGGTGGGCCTCCGCACCCCAGGGACATTCAGTATTCAAGGGGAGTTAATCCCCAAACTTAAAACGCACCATGGTGCGCATTTGCACAGTGGTGAAGGGAAGGGGCGGGCCTGAGTTCACATGTGTGCAAACACACCCTGTGGCGCGGTTTAAGCTGGAGAATTAAATCCTTGTCAAGCCTGAGGGTCCCTGGGGGCCAACTAGCTCACCAGGTACCTCCAGTAAGCGCCACGGAGTTGCGTTGCAGAGTGTTGTAAAAAGGGGCGTGGCCTCTCAACACTTTGCTGCAACGCAGTTCCCTGGAGCATACTGGAGGTACCTGGTGGGCTAGTTGGCCCCAGGGACCCAGAGGATTGAGGAGGAATTAATTCTCTAACTTAAAACCCGCCACAGGGCGTGTTTGCAGACATGTCACCTCTGAACATGAAACCTTTGTATTTCACAGAAAAAAACATAGATTTCAGACATGTTATAGTTAGGAATTAGCATTTAAAAAACTTTCGAAATTCACTGAAAAAAACATAGGTTTTAGACATGGTATAGTTAGGAATTATACAAAACAAGAGAAGAGTGTCATATGCAAAGGTGTCTGTGTAGAAACACAGAGGCAAAGACTGTGAAAAAGGACTATAGAAAGATACCCTCTTGTTGACACATTGGACACCTTCAAGGGTTTTGTGGGAAGCCCTCACTCACCAACCTGGTTGGTGACATGCTTCACTCAAAGTGATGGTGATCCCTAAAGTGATGGGGAACACACAGTGTTGTTTAAATGCCCCTCACACACCAACAGGCCCCTTGGTGTCATGCTTCATCATCGGGGCCTTCGCACCCCTCTACGGGATGCGGCGTGCTACGACTCGCGGATACGCAGGAGCACTTGAAAGTGAACTATGTGAGGGGGTGTGTGTTTACCAAAGTGTGAGTGAGGTGAGGTGAAAAAAAGTGAATAGTTAAAAAATACCTGGCACGTGGGAGGAAAAAAAAAAAAAAAACTTTTAATTAAATCCCCGGCTGGTATTGTTAAAAGAAGTGCAAGGCGTGGTTATAAGGATACATATTAGGGTATCGTAACCACTGTTTAGAGTGTCAACATGTTTCGGAGCTCGAAGGTCCCTTCTTCAGGACAAAGGATAAGCACTTACCCTGCCCTTACTCACATGTAAAATGTAAAAGTGTGTTTAAAAATAATTACAACAATGTGTAATGTTCCTAACTGTGTTTTTATGTTAGTGAATGTAGTTGCGCCCAGTTGGCGATTGAACTTAAAGTTCTCAACTATAAGACCTCATGAGCCTATGCGTTTATTGGGGGATCTTTCCTTTCTGCTCAGAAAATGACGGTTACTGCAATGGCTAATCGCCTGCCTTCCCTCAACGCGGCTCCGATGAAGTAATTAAAAGTTTTTTTGTTTTTTTTGGGGGGTTTTTTCCTCCCACGTGCCAGGTATTTTTTAACTATTCACTTTTTTTCACCTCACCTCACTCACACTTTGGTAAACACACACCCCCTCACATAGTTCACTTTCAAGTGCTCCTGCGTATCCGCGAGTCGTAGCACGCCGCATCCCGTAGAGGGGTGCGAAGGCCCCGATGATGAAGCATGACACCAAGGGGCCTGTTGGTGTGTGAGGGGCATTTAAACAACACTGTGTGTTCCCCATCACTATAGGGATCACCATCACTTTGAGTGGATTCTACTTTGTTTATTCATATAACTAGGGAGACTGAATCCACTGACTCTCTCTCTCCCCCCTTTTGTTAGAATCTGGTGACATGCTTCATCATCGGGCCCACCAGGAGAAGCCGAGTGCCTCCCTGGTGTGCTACAACACCAGATTACTGCGGAGCTGGATTTCGTGACAGTGATGTGAAAAGTGATGTTAAAAATGTCTAATACTGTACCAACCAAAATGATTTATTTACTGGTCAGTTTAGACATGGTTAAAAAGGTATGTGTGGAAGAACTACCACAGATTATGATGGGAGTTTCCACTTAAAGTGGGGTCAACATGTTTCTCCCTTTATAAGTGTGAGAATTACGTGGGCATTCGTCAGGACCGTGTAGCGTGTACCCTGGCGGTATGGGCGCGCTAAGGCCCACCCTAACCAAAGGACGTGAAAGTTAAAAAATTGTTCTATGTGTAAAAAGTGCAAAACAAAACACAAACCACAAGTTGTGGGATTTACCTCCACTCAGAGGAACCTGTATAGTCTGGAAAAGAAAGAAAGACAAAAATACATGGAGGACAAAACATATAGTTAATGTTTGATCGTTTGTGGTTGTCAGGACAGTCTCTGCGTTTAAAACGCTGTAGATTGGTCTAGAGATAGACCTAGTGCCATATATCTATTTTAGTGCCAGAAGCGCTGTATGATTGCCCAAGGGGCATTACAGGCATGTGGGCATGCACTATGGCGAAAGAAATGCAGGCCGTAGGACAGAGCGGCTATATTACAGCACTCGTGGATAGCGATCAATAGATCAATGATAATGGCCTGAAGTGCTAACTCCTGAAGGCATTAGTGTGACACACAAGTGTTGGGTTTAGAGATCTCACTTGTGTAGTAAAAGATCCACGCCCCATGGGTCTCGGGAGGGGGGTGGAGGCGAAAATGGCACACCCTGTAAGTAAAATAAAGGAAAGAAAAGCCTCGTAAATTTACACGGCTAACAGTGGTGACAGACAGGGCATTTACTTAGCTCAAGGTTACTGATGCGAAGGATTCTTACGCCCGCAACGCCTAGCACCCTCTTCGCACCTAGCTTCTCCTGCTCTGGACCCCGTGGATATGGGTCGCGGCGCCGGGGACGCTGATATGGAGTGCAGGTGAGGGCAGGGGTAGGCGGGGCATCAGCAGCCAATCGAGGGGCTGCCCTCAGAGAGAGGCTTGGAAGGAGAGTCCGGAAGGGACCAATCCCTGGCCGACCTGGGAACGAGGCTTGAGAAGCAAGCTCGCTCGTTCTGTAGGAGTCCAGGGTGGGTCGGAATGTCCTCAGAGAGAGACTTGGAAAGAAGGTCCGAAAGGGGCCAGTCCCGGGCCGACCTGGGAACAAGGCTTGAGAAGCAAGCTCGCTCGTTCTGTCGGGTACTGGGGTGGATCGGACTGTGAAGTGGACTCAGCAATGCCTTTAGGTTGCTGGGGAACAAAGACCCACCTCCGTATTGGGAGAGAATCGGGGACAGCATTAACCCAATAATTACCATCTTAGTTGAATTATTTTAACAACAAAGAAAAAAATAAAAAAATATTTAAACAAAAAGGAATTATTTAAACAAAAAAAGAGAGAGTTGTTATAAGAAAAGGACAAAAGGGAGTTGTTCACTTGGTAAGGTAAGGAGCCTTCACTGTAGCTGCTTGGGATGACTACAAAGTTTGGCACCACTGGGGGCAAGGAACTGGTACTGTGCCCCAGTTCAATGTGCATTGTCAGGTGTTTACATTAGGTTGGAGGTTGACCACAGACAAAAAAGGAAGTTCAGCGTTTCAGTACTGTGGACCAAGGGATCTGGTCGTTTAGGCCATCTAGGTGTGTTGCCAAGTCTGTACACCCAGCGTTGTTCTTTTTCAAACAATATACTCGCAGTATTGGTTGTTGATTCGATTTGCTGTATGATGGTCCATCTCAGGTCATTTGGTGTGTGGTTATGTTGGATGAAGTGCTCGCTTAGTTTTGTAGTGACTTTGCAGCATCTGATATTGCTGCGATGTTCGCAGATGCGTTGTATGACTTTGCGAGTCGCCATACCAACGTACCTTTTCCCACATGTGCAGGTGATAAGGTATATGACGTTCATTGAATTACAGTTGGTATGTTTCTTCTGGAACCATGCTTTCCCTGGTTCTAAGGAGAGTTCTTTTGTGTGGGTCGTCAAGTGACATACGCTACAGTTAGAGCATGGGTAGTGCCCTACTATTGGTGGAAGGCCCCATGCATTGGTGATAGATCCAGAGTTTGGATGGTTCAGTTTATCGACCTTGGGTCGTGTATTCACCAGGGTATCCTTGAGGCTGGTTGCTTTTTTGAAGGAGAAAAGTGGTTTCTGCCAATCCTTTCTGTTGCTCCTGATTATACTCCAGTGTTTGTTTACAGATTTCTTCATCTGGTTTTAGAGGGTACTATAAGTGGTGACACATGTTAAAGGTATTTCCGCAGGTTCCCTGATGGTGTCCTCTAAAAGGGCCTCACGGGGTTGATTTATGGCTCGTTTGTTGCCCTTTTCAAGTATCTTTATCGAATAACCTCTTGATTTTAGTTTCTGTGTTAAGTCTGCTGCCTGGCTCTTGTAGTCAATGACACTGCTGCAGTTCCTGCGTATCCTGAGGTACTGACCATAGGGAAGGTTCTCCCTCATTGGTCTAGGATGGAAACTCGAAAATTCAAAGAGGTTATTCTTTGCTGTGGGTTTGTAATGTGTTTTCGTGGTCAAGGACGTGCCACTGACCATGATTTCCACATCTAAAAAGATGACTTCTTTTCTGCTATAACTGTGTATAAACTTGAGATAAGTATCCAAGGTGTTGATTCAGTTCAGAAAGTGCTCCAAGGATGCTTGACTACCCTTCCAGATAAGGAGGATGTCGTCTATATACCTCCTCCATAATCCTATGGAGGAGGAAAAGGGGTTGTCAGATGGTAAAATGTGTCTAGATTCAAAATCATAGACATACAACCCTGCTTCGCTGGGAGCAAATGTGCTGCTCATCGAAGTTCCAGTGGTTTCCAGGTATAGTTTGCCCTTATGTTCGAAGTAGTTCTCCTTAAGAGCTATCGTCGCACACTGGAGTATGAAGGACTTTGGTGTTTGGTAATCCCAGACGATGGAGTCTAGAGCTGTGGCTAGAACTTTCAAGGTTTCGTCTTGGGGGATGCTGGTGTATAGGCTCTCGATGTCGAGCGTTACCAGTATGACAGAGTCTGCCTCAAAAGTGATCCCTTCAAGTAGTTGTAGCAAGTTTTTTGTGTCCTTGAGATATTGTGGTGCTCTTTTGTATCAAAGGCTTTAGATAATGGCCACAGAAAGTTGATAAGGGTTCCAGGAGGGATCCAATGCCTGACACTATAGGTCTTCTTGGTGGTGGAGTTTTGTTTTTGTGAGTTTTTGGTAGGGTATAGAAATATGGAATGGTTGTGCCACCTGCCGTAAGAAACGATGCCTCATTTTTAGAGATGTATTTGTTTTCTTCTGCTTCCTTTACTAAGTTATGGATCCGAGTTCTCAATTCCGGGGTAGGGTCTTCCCTCAGAAGGGTGTAGTTGGTTTCATTGTTGAGAAGATCCATACAGACTTTCTCATAGTCAGAGGTGTTCTGAATAACGATACCACCCCCTTTATCCGCAGGTTTAATTGTGATTCCTCTGTCATTTTTAAGATTCGTGAGGACTTGGTAATCCGCGGCAGAGAAGTTCTTAAAGGGTGTGGGTGTTGGTAAAGCTTCCATATCGTTGAACACGGCCTGTTCAAAAGCTACAATCTCTGCTGGGATTGTATGTGGGGGTGGGTTAAAGGTTGATTTCAACCTCAGATTGGTATCAGATGTGGGGGCATCATAAGTAGAGTCTTGTTTAGACTTAAAGAATGCCTTTAGTTTTAGCTTTCTGAAAAACTCCGCTAACTCGCAGTGGAGTTTGAATTTGTCTGGTCTGGCAGTAGGAGCAAAACCTAGGCCTCGTTCTAAAACCTTTGATTCCATAGTGTTAAGAATTTTGTCTGAGAGATTGGTTATCAGACTCCCTGGGCACTTGTGCCCGGTGTCGGGGTTTTGCTCCTGGTATGATTCCCCACTGGGTCCTCTGTTTTCCATGTGACATGTTGGTTGCCTTGTCGGTTTCCTCTTCTCCTGCCCCTGCCCCTGCCGCCTCTCTCTAAAAAAGGCATCTGGTGTTGGTTTTGGGAAAATTGGGGTTGCATATAGGGATTCCAACCCATCATGTGGAAGGGTGGTGGTTGTTGGAAGAATAGCGGGGGCTGACCATTGCCCGGGGTCCCAAATGTGGGCCACCTTTGTTGCTGGTTATAATAGTTGGGTCTGCCTCTGCCTCCTCTGCGACCCTTTTGTTTTTGGCTTTGGTTACTGGATGTACTACTATTGGAGGAGTTGCTGTCCGAATCCACAGGTTTATTGAGATCTTTGCGTGGTGCAGTATAATCAGGATCTGAATAAGGATATACTTTCTTGTACTCAATTCTCTTTAGATCTTTCTGGAATTTGGTGACTTTGGACTGTGATAAAGAGTCTTTGTACTCAGCTAGTTCTTTGTTAATCTCATCCAGTTTTTTCTTGTAGCCTGTTATCGTGGTTTTAAAGTGTGACTCTGTCTGTTGGATCTCTATCATTAAGGCTTCTGATAGTCTCAAGGCTGTCTTAATGATTAAGACCAGCCAGTCTCGAGTGCAGTGCCATGCTATCATGGCCCATTCCTTCCGGAATGTTGCGTCATTCAGAAATATCCTGGGGGCATTTGTGACCAGCAAACCCCTAGGTGCCGTGTTTGTAGTCAGGTATTGTTTTAGTATTGTTCCATGTAGAATGGTCCTTATCCGCTCTCTTTTTTGTTCCGTGAGTTTTTCCCATTCCAAGGTATGGGAAATAGCTTGGGATATTGCAGGATCCACAATGATATTGGGATCCGCTAGTAATTCATTTACTTCCGCATCAGAAAACGTGAGCCCAACATTGGCCATTTTTTACAAGGAAAGATTAGAGGTTCACACCAAGAGGAGATCTCTCGGTGTGTACCTTGATTAGAACTCTCACTGCTGTGCGCTGCTAAATATCATGAAACAATTGGAGAGAGAGAGGGTAGGAGGCACTCTTAGTCCCCCGGGTTAAGTATACAAAACAAGAGAAGAGTGTCATATGCAAAGGTGTCTGTGTAGAAACACAGAGGCAAAGACTGTGAAAAAGGACTATAGAAAGATACCCTCTTGTTGACACATTGGACACCTTCAAGGGTTTTGTGGGAAGCCCTCACTCACCAACCTGGTTCGTGACATGCTTCATCATCGGGCCCACCAGGAGAAGCCGAGTGCCTCCCTGGTGTGCTACAACGCCAGATTACTGCGGAGCTGGATTTCGTGATAGCGATGTGAAAAGTGATGTTAAAAATGTCTAATACTGTACCAACTAAAATGATTTATTTACTGGTCAGTTTAGACATGGTTAAAAAGGTATGTGTGGAAGAACTACCACAGATTATGATGGGAGTTTCCACTTAAAGTGGGGTCAACATGTTTCTGCACTTTATAAGTGTGAGAATTACGTGGGCATTCGTCAGGACCGTGTAGCGTGTACCTTGGAGGTATGGGCGCGCTAAGGCCCACCCTAACCAAAGGACGTGAAAGTTAAAAAATTGTTCTATGTGTAAAAAGTGCAAAACAAAACACAAACCACAAGTTGTGGGATTTACCTCCACTCAGAGGAACCTGTATAGTCTGGAAAAGAAAGAAAGACAAAAATACATGTAGGACAAAACATATAGTTAATGTTTGATCGTTTGTGGTTGTCAGGACAGTCTCTGCGTTTAAAACGCTGTAGATTGGTCTAGAGATAGACCTAGTGCCATATATCTATTTTATTGCCAGAAGCGCTCTATGATTGCCCAAGGGGCATTACAGGCATGTGGGCATGCACTATGGCGAAAGAAATGCAGGCCGTAGGACAGAGCGGCTATATTACAGCACTCGTGGATAGCGATCAATAGACCAATGATAATGGCCTGAAGTGCTAACTCCTGAAGGAATTAGTGTGACACACAAGTGTTGGGTTTAGAGATCTCACTTGTGTAGTAAAAAGATCCACGCCCCATGGGTCTCGGGAGGGGGGTGGAGGCGAAAATGGCACACCCTGTAAGTAAAATAAAGGAAAGAAAAGCCTTGTAAATTTACACGGCTAACAGTGGTGACAGACAGGGCATTTACTTAGCTCAAGGTTACTGATGCGAAGGATTCTTACGCCCGCAACCCCTAGCACCCTCTTGGCACCTAGCTTCTCCTGCTCCGGACCCCGTGGATGTGGGTCGCAGCGGCGGGGATGCTGATATGGAGTGCCGGTGAGGGCCGGGGTAGGCGGGGCATCGGCAGGCAATCGAGGGGCTGCCCTCAGAGAGAGGCTTGGAAGGAGAGTTCGGAAGGGACCAATCCCGGGCCGACCTCGGAACGAGGCTTGAGAAGCAAGCTCACTCGTTCTGTAGGAGTCCGGGGTGGGTCGGACTGTCCTCAGAGAGAGGCTTGGAAAGAAGGTCCGAAATGGGCCAGTCCCGGGCCGACCTGGGAACGAGGCTTGAGAAGCAAGCTCACTCGTTCTTTCGGGTACTGGGGTGGATCGGACTGTGAAGTTGACTCAGCAATGCCTTTAGGTTGCTGGGGAACAAAGACTCACCTCCGTATTGAGAGAGAATCAGGGACAGCATTAACCCAATAATTACCATCTTAGTTGAATTATTTTAACAACAAAGAAAAAAATAAAAAAATATTTAAACAAAAAGGAATTATTTAAACAAAAAAAGAGAGAGTTGTTATAAGAAAAGGACTAAAGGGAGTTGTTCACTTGGTAAGGTAAGGAGCCTTCACTGTGGCTGCTTGGGATGACTACAAAGTGTGGCACCGCTGGGGGCAAGGAACTGGTACTGTGCCCCAGTTCAATGTGCATTCTCAGGTGTTTACATTAGGTTGGAGGTTGACCACAGACAAAAAAGGAAGTTCAGCGTTTTAGTACTGTGGACCAAGGGATCTGGTCTTTTAGGCCATCTAGGTGTGTGCCAAGTCTGTACACCCAGCGTTGTTCTTTTTCAAACAATATACTCGCAGTATTGGTTGTTGATTCGATTTGCTCTATGATGGTCCATCTCAGGTCATTTGGTGTGTGGTTATGTTGGATGAAGTGCTCGCTTAGTTTTGTAGTGACTTTGCGGCATCTGATATTGCTGCGATGTTCGCAGATGGTTTGTTTGACTTTGCGAGTCGTCATACCAACGTACCTTTTTACCACATGGGCAGGTGATAAGGTATATGACGTTCATTGAATTACAGTTGGTATGTTTCTTCTGGAACCATGTGTTCCCTGGTTCTAAGGAGAGTTCTTTTGTGTGGGTCGTCAAGTGGCATACGCTACAATTAGAGCATGGGTAGTGCCCTACTATTGGTGGAAGGCCCCATGCATTGGTGATAGATCCAGAGTTTGGATGGTTCAGTTTATCGACCTTGGGTCGTGTATTCACCAGGGTATCCACGAGGCTGGTTGCTTTTTTGAAGGAGAAAAGTGGTTTCCGCCAATCCTTTCTGTTGCTCCTGATTATACTCCAGTGTTTGTTTACAGATTTCTTCATCTGGTTATAGAGGGTACTATAAGTGGGGACACATGTTAAAGGTATTTCCGCAGGTTCCCTGATGGTGTCCCCTAAAAGGGCCTCACTGGGTTGATTTCTGGCCCGTTTGTTGCCCTTCTCAAGCATCTTTATTGGATAACCTCTTGATTTTAGTTTCTGTGTTAAGTCTGCTGCCTGGCTCTTGTAGTCAATGACACTGCTGCAGTTCCTGCGTATCCTGAGGTACTGACCATAGGGAAGGTTCTCCCTCAGTGGTCTAGGATGGAAACTCGAAAATTCCAAGAGGTTATTCTTTGCTGTGGGTTTGTAATGTGTTTTCGTGGTCAAGGACGTGCCACTGACCATGATTTCCACATCTAAAAAGATGACTTCTTTTCTGCTATAACTGTGTGTAAACTTGAGATAAGTATGTTGAGGTGTTGAGGTGAGGTGTTGATCCAGCTCAGAAAGTGCTCCAAGGACGCTTGACTACCCTTCCAGATAAGGAGGATGTCTTCAATATACCTCCTCCATAATCCTATGGAGGAGGAAAAGGGGTTGTCAGATGGTAAAATGTGTCTAGATTCAAAATCATAGACATACAACCCTGCTACGCTGGGAGCAAATGTGCTGCCCATCGAAGTTCCAGTGGTTTGCAGGTATAGTTTGCCCTTATGTTCGAAGTAGTTCTCCTTAAGAGCTATTGTCGCACACTGGAGTATGAAGGACTTTGGTGTTTGGTAATCCCAGACGATGGAGTCTAGAGCTGTGGCTAGAACTTTCAAGGTTTCGTCTTGGGGGATGCTGGTGTATAGGCTCTCGATGTCGAGCGTTACTAGGATGACAGAGTCTGCCTCAAAAGGGATC
Organism: Lissotriton vulgaris; assembly: GCF_964263255.1. Classification (NCBI taxonomy): domain Eukaryota; kingdom Metazoa; phylum Chordata; class Amphibia; order Caudata; family Salamandridae; genus Lissotriton; species Lissotriton vulgaris. The sequence goes on along the minus strand of NC_141685.1, from coordinate 430,456,309 downwards.
CCTTCAAGTAGTTGTAGCAAGTTTTTTGTGTCCTTGAGATATGTGGTGCTCTATTGTATCAAAGGCTTTAGATAATGGTCACAGGAAGTTGATAAGGGTTCCAGGAGGGATCCAATGCCTGACACTATAGGTCTTCCTGGTGGTGGAGTTTTGTTTTTGTGAGTTGTTGGTAGGGTATAGAAATATGGAATGGTTGTGCCACCTGCCGTAAGAAAGGATGCCTCATTTTTAGAGATGTATTAATTTTCTTCTGCTTCCTTTACTAAGTTATGGATCCGAGTTCTCAATTCCGGGGTAGGGTCTTCCCTCAGAAAGGTGTAGTTGGTTTCATTGTTGAGAAGATCCATACAGACTTTCTCATAGTCTGAGGTGTTCTGAATAACGATACCACCCCCTTTACCCTCAGGTTTAATTGTGATTCCTCTGTCATTTTTAAGATTTGTGAGGGCTTGGTATTCCGCGGCAGAGAAGTTCTTAAAGGCTGTGGGTGTTGGTAAAGCTTCCATATCGTTGAACACTGCCTGTTCAAAAGCTACAATCTCTGCTGGGATTGTATGTGGGGGTGGGTTAAAGGTTGATTTCAACCTCAGATTGGTATCAGATGTGGGGGCATCATAAGTAAAGTCTTGTTTAGACTCAAAGAATGCCTTTAGTTTTAGCTTTCTGAAAAACTCCGCTAACTCGCAGTGGAGTTTGAATTTGTCTGGTCTGGCAGTGGGAGCAAAACCTAGGCCTCGTTCTAAAACTTTTGATTCCATAGTGTTAAGTATTTTGTCTGAGAGATTGGTTATCAGACTCCCTGGGCACTTGTGCCCGGTGTCGGGGTTTTGCTCCTGGTATGATTCCCCACTGGGTCCTCTGTTTCCCATGTGACATGTTGGTTGCCTTGTCGGTTTCCTCTTCTCCTGCCCCTGCGCCTGCCGCCACTATCTAAAAAAGGCATCTGGTGTTGGTTTTGGGGAAATTGGGGTTGCATATAGGGATTCCAACCCATCATGTGGAAGGGTGGTGGTTGTTGGAAGAATAGCGGGGGCCGACCATTGCCCGGGGTCCCAAATGTGGGCCACCTTTGTTGCTGGTTATAATATTTGGGTCTGCCTCTGCCTCCTCTGCGACCCTTTTGTTTTTGGCTTTGGTTACTGGATGTACTACTATTGGAGGAGTTGCTGTCCGAATCCACAGATTTATTGAGATCTTTGCGTAGTGGAGTATAATCAGGATCTGAATAAGGATATACTTTCTTGTACTCAAATCTATTTAGATCTTTCTGGAATTTGGTGACTTTTGACTGCATTAAAGAGTCTTTGTACTCAGCTAGTTCTTTGTTAATCTTATCCAGTTTTTTCTTGTAGCCTGTTATCATGGTTTTAAAGTGTGACTCTGTCTGTTGGATCTCTATCATTAAGGCTTCTGATAGTCTCAAGGCTGTCTTAATGATTAAGACCAGCCAGTCTCGAGTGCAGTGCCATGCTATCATGGCCCATTCCTTCTGGAATGTTGCGTCATTCAGAAATATCCTAGGGTCATTGGTGACCAGCAAACCCCTAGGTGCCGTGTTTGTAGTCAGGTATTGTTTTAGTATTGTTCCATGTAGAATGGTCCTTATCCACTCTCTTTTTTGTTCCGTGAGTTTTTCCCATTCCGAGGTATGGGAAATAGCTTGGGATATTGCAGGATCCGCAAAGATATTGGGATCCGCTAGTAATTCATCTACTTCCGCATCAGAAAATGTGAGCTCAACATTGGCCATTTTTTACAAGGAAAGATTAGAGGTTCACACCAAGAGGAGATCTCTCGGTGTGTACCTTGATTAGAACTCTCACAGCTGTGCGCTGCTAAATATCTTGAAACAATTGGAGAGAGAGAGGGTAGGAGGCACTTTTAGTCCCCCGGGTTAAGTATACAAAACAAGAGAAGAGTGTCATATGCAAAGGTGTCTGTGTAGAAACACAGAGGCAAAGACTGTGAAAAAGGACTATAGAAAGATACCCTCTTGTTGACACATTGGACACCTACAAACCCTTGAAGCTGTCTAATGTGTCAACAAGAGGGTATCTTTCTATAGTCCTTTTTCACAGTCTTTGCCTCTGTGTTTCTACACAGACACCTTTGCATATGACACTCTTCTCTTGTTTTGTATACTTAACCCGGGGGACTAGAGTGCCTCCTAGCCTCTCTCTCTCCAATTGTTTCATGATAGTTAGGAATTAGCCTTTAAAAATTCTTAGAAATTCACTGAAAAAACCATAGGTTTCAGATATGTTATAGTTAGTAATTAGCATTTAAAAAACTTTAGAAATTCACTGAAAAAAACATGGGTTTTAGGGGTGTTATAGTTAGCTGGACATTTCACTCGTACAAAACTATTGAAATTCCTCTGTTATAGTTAGTTGTCCTAAGTATACCTCGGGCGCCCGCAATCCAGTGCTGATGATGTCACATATTACATCATTCATGACATGTCAGTGACACCACTGATGACATCACTGGTGACATCTCAAATGACATCACAGATAGCATCACTGATGGCATCATCCACGTGACAATCTGATACATCTCATCATACACTAGTATTACCTTTCAACACTCATTATAAAATTTGGAGTACCATATTTGAAACCATTGACACACCAATACAAGTTTCTCAAAACCCACTCAGTGATTCCTATTTCTACACACACATCTAAACACTTGCCTATAGATTAACTCATACATTCTAACAAAGATCAATAGAACACTATTAAATATACATATACACCTTCATCGACATTACACACCAACACACATCCTATTCACTCATGCAGTCATCCTACTCATGCAAACAATTGATCATACTTACATTTACTAAGCTACACACTTATACAAACACCACATTATTTATTCACATAGATAGTAACTCATACTTCGTGTTTTTTAAATCACTATTACAAGTATACAGTTTTTGATACAGTCACTCATACAATTACTGAGTCTTATGTATACTTATTTATATACAACTGTTACATAAACTGCCTTTTATATTTCTAGTCTGTTGGACATGTATCATTGAGAAATATATTTACTCATCACCACACCCATAAGGAGAGTCACTCACCCAAACAACTGTTTCCACATACAGTCTTAACCTCATATACCTACTAAATCAACTATTTACACATCTTTGGACAGTCACACACCCCCCACCCAACCACACACACATTCACTATCCCATACAAATACTCACTTAACTAATTAATAACTAATATGGACTTTCACATAGCTAGTAACCAACTTATGTAGTTGTTTACACAACAAGAGATAGAGTGATACAGGTATTCACACAGTTTAATAACTATCCCATATATTTAGTGAGACACTTTAAATTAGTCATTTAGACAGGCAACCAGTGCTACTAAATCCTCCATCCAGACACTTATACGTCCACTCAGTCTACAATGCAGATTGATATTTATATATAATACGTATTTAAAATTGAACCAAACCACATTCACTGGATGATTTCATCAGTGATGTCATTTGAGATGTCATCAGTGATGTCATCAGTGATGTCACTGAGCATGTCATGAATGATGTAATATGTAACATCATCAGAATTGGATTGTGGGTGCGCCAGTTATACTTAGTACAACTAACTATAACGGAGAAATTTCAATGGTTTTATACAAGTGAAATGTCCAGCTAACTATAACACCCCTAAAACCTACGTTTTTTTCAGTGAATTTCTAAGGTTTTTCAAATGCTAATTCCTAACTATAACATGTCTGAAACCTATGTTTTTTTCAATGAATATATATGCACGTTGGGCGAGGTGGAGCTCAACCTTGCCTCCGCCGTGAATATCCCGCAGGATTTGGGGTGATGCGGTCAGGGGATCCAAGGAGGCACGGACTTTCATGGAGATTCTTGCGTGATGAAAATCCTCCCCGGTAATTACATCCTTCCCGAATATTGCATTCTGGGACCTGCAGGCACGCAACATCAAGCCGCATACAGACTTACCGATGGGGTGGAGCGAGTAATCAGCAAGCAGGTTGTGGCGGGATATTTAAATCTGTGATTTGTGCCGGCTTCCTGCAAACACCTCGGGCACTGAAGAAGGCTGTAACATTATGCCGAAATGCATTTGCCAAGCAGTGTACCACTTAAATAAAATGCCTCCAAGCTTCCCCGGTTGTGGTCTCTTCATCCTCTGGGGAGGAGCATTTGGGACTATATGTATATATATATATATATATATATATATATATATATATATATATATATATATATATATATATACATATTTATTTATTTATTTATTTAGAAGTTTTCTATAGGGCTAACAAGACCCGAAGGTAGCAGAGTGCTTTACAGTAAAAGGAATGAGAGGGTGAACAACAAGACACGTAACAAGTAAAGGCGATCAACAAAGACAATTTGGGAGGAGAAAAAGTTAGTACAGTAGGACTTCTTGGTAATAGGATACAGAGATACCACATAGTTCAGAGGATGCTTGCTGATCCTAGTTACCCATGACCTAGGGAACGGATAAGGAACAAGGATTTGAGTTGGCTCTTGAATTCCGCATAGGATGGTATGGTTCTGATGTGCGGTGGATAGAGTTCCATATTTTGGGGGCATATCCTGAGAAGGAGCAGTCCGCAGTTCTTTTCTTTCTGGTTTTTGGTAGGATGAGCAGCAGGGAGTTAGAGCTTCTCAAATTTCTAGCTTTGCCTGCTTTTTCGAGCTTGTTTGCCAAGTATTCTGGTTTTCCGGTATGGAGGGCCTTGTGGGTTAGGCAGGCTATTCTGAAGGTACTACGCATTTCCACAGGGGGCCATTCGAGTTCTTTGAGTGCTGGGGAGATGTGGTCAGATTTTTTGCATCCTGTGATCATTTTCAGTGGGCCATGTGCGATTTGGGGAGGCCTGTTAGGATTGAGTTCCCGTAGTCCAGTATAGATAGGACTAGAGATTGCGTGGCTAGATTAAGGTCCTTGTTGGGAATGAAGGGTTTGATTTTGTTCAGAAGTCTGAGGTTAAAGAATGCACTTTTTGCCGAGTTCTTAATGTGATTTGTCAAGGTTAGTTTGAGGTCTAGGGTGAAACCCAGAGATTTTACGGAGTCAGCTAGCGCGAGAGTACCTTTAAGAGCATCGATCGACTTCAGCCACTCGATGATTTGGGGGTTGTCTTCTTTGTTTGAGATGAGAAGAGTTTCAGTCTTGTCGGGATTGAGTTTCAAGTGATTCATTGGCAGCCAATCTTGAACATCATTTAGGACAGCATTTAGTCTGTGGATGTCATTAAGAGAAGAGGTTCCCAGGTAGATCTGCGTGTCGTCCGCGTAGAGGTGGAAGTGGATGTTGGCATTCCTGAGTAGTTTGGCGAGCGGTTCCATATAGATGTTGAAGAGCTGAGGAGAAAGTACTGATCCTTGGGGGACACCCTTGTTGACTTGCTGAGTATCGGAAGTGAAGTTCTTCATTTTTATTATTTGCGAGTGGTTATGTAGAAAGGAGGAAAACCACTCGAGAACTACTTCGCCAAGGCCGGCTCTTACTTGCAGAGTCTTGATGAGGAGCTTGTGGTCCACCGTGTCGAAAGCTGCGGATAGATCAAGGAGTATGAGGAGGCAGCACTTGTCAGCGTCAAGAGAACCGTGAATGTCGTCTATGATGTTCAGCATCGCGGTTTCTATGCTGCGGCCTTGTCTGAAGCCGGATTGGAGGGGGTCCAGGAGATTGATGTTGTCCAGATGATGCGTCAATTGCAGGAGCACGCAGCGTTCCAGTGTTTTAGCGAGCAGAGGGAGGTTAGATATCGGTCTGAAATTGTTCAAGTCAGTTGGGTCAAGACCGGGTTTTTTCAGCAGAGGGGTGACTTGTCCCATTTTTAGACAGTCGGGGACCACTCCGCTTTGTAGGGAGCTGTTTATGATTTTGCCCCAGATAGGTGCTAAGGTGAGCTTTATTTTTTGATTAGTGAAGGAGGAATGGGGTCTGAGATGTGTGCTGATGGTTTGGAGGTCGAGATTAGTGAGATTATCTCAGTATCCGGCATGGGGCTGAAGCTTAGACAACAGAGGGGAGAGGAGCCGGATGGAAGGGCCTGTGGGATAGCCGCGTTGCTCTTCTGGAGGTGTAAGTTGTTGATGTCTAGAGATAGTTCGATTTTTAAGACCTTATCATTGAAGAAGCTGTAGAAGTTATTGCATAGTTCTTTGGACGCCTGCAGGGGTGTGGGCAGAGGCTTGGATGTTTGATGTCTGATTATGTTGTAGAGCTCCTTAGGTCTCTTTTTGGAATTGGCTAGTGCCTCACGGAAGAAGCTGGATTTCTTGTTTTTGATATGGTTGTTATACTTCCTGCGGGCTGTTTTTAGTTGTAAGCGAAGGATGGCTGTTGGGTTGTTTCTCCACTTTCTTTCTTTGGCTTTCAGGGTTCTTCTATCTGCGTTGAGGTCCGCATTGAACCAGGTTCTAGATGGGGTGGCACGGCTTCTTTTGAGCTTTAGAGGAGCTAGATTGTCGAGAATGGAGACTAGCTCGGAGTTATAGTGGTCAGTGAGGTCATTGGTCGAAAGGTGCAGAGAGTTGTCTGGAAGAAGTGAACTTAGCTGACCTTCTAGGATGTCCTGGGGTACTTGGGAGAGGTTTCTCGACCATTTGGGGGGGGTCTTGAGGAGGTTTAAGCGGGATGGTGGGATGATTGATGTGAAATAAGATCATATGATGATCTGACCAGTCAACGGGAAGTAGGTGGTTGACCGTGATTGAGTTCTTTTGTGCAATGATGGCGTCCAGTATGGCTCCTTTGTAATGTGTCTCCTCAGTACAGTGTTGAGTGAGGTTGTTCTCAGCGAGGAGGCTGGATAGCGATCTGATTAGAGGGTTATGAGTTTAGTTCCATCGGAGGTTCAGGTCGCCAAGAATTACGTTTTTGGAATCGCCAAGTGCGTCTTGTGCAATCAGGTTCGATAGTTGTTCTCCAAACTCGTTGTTTCTGCCCAGGGGGTGATAGAGTAGGTGGCACAGTAGAGAGTCGTTGTCTTTGGTCTTGATGACAGCGGATAGACATTCAAATGAGTCGTACTCGAAGGAGGAGGTTTCTGTGATGCTCCAGCTGTCCTTATGGATGATAGCGACCCCACCTCCTCGTTGTTCTATCCTGTCTTATATATATATAATATATAATATATACACATATATATATATATATATATATATATATATATATATATATATATATATATATATATACATATTTATTATATCTGTTCTATTTTAGCAAAACTTTGGATTTTCACTATTTACTCTTGTTTGACATGGGATTTCTGGTTGGCTAGGGCATGCGCCTAAGCCAGGCAGAAACCACTACTCTAGTCAGGGAAAGGGAGATACACACTGAAGATAACCCCTGCTCACCCCCTTGGTAGCTTGGCAGAGCAGTCACGCTTATTCCAGAGGCAATGTGTAATGCGTTTGTGTAACACACACACACAACAGCAACACACTGGGCACACCACAAAGGAAACTCCACACAAGGTTATATAAAAAAAATAGCCTTTGTATTATCATAAACGCATTAGAAAATAATCACAAATGTACACTGTGCCATCTGCCACTAGGCAATATTTCACAGGGGATTATATACATGACAGGGCCAATCGAGCCAATCACAGTACCATCAGAATGCACAAGTAGTAAATATAAAATAACCAGCAACTACTGGTAAACTACTGTACTCAGCATCATCACATTAGGCATAAACACTGTATGCATCCCATTATGTATCACATTAGTGCCTTGCTCCCTACCAGCACCTCAGGTGCTCACAGGCCAACTGGCCTTCCTGGAGGGCCCATCCGGGACTTCCCTGCAATGCCCCTCATCCATCAAAAGTCAGGATTCTAAGTTGCCACTGCAGCAGGGTGCAGGCCCAACAGGCCACCGCCGGAAATGGGGGTGCGAGGGTGTAACTCACCCTGGTCTCTCTTGAGACCCAAAATAATGCCCCCTCAACGTTGCAGCTGCCCGCAATCAGGCGTTGCAACTATGTAACAAGCAGGCACCAACAGAGTGCCTCTAGCTGCCTCTGCAGGGAAGACAACATGCGCAATGCACTGGGGGGATAGGGTGCATCTCACCCCTTCTGCTTAATCCATTCAAGAAATGCTGCCATCATTGCAGCTGCCCACAATCAGGCGGTGCATCTGTGAAGACCAGCACCGGCACCAACTTCCCGGGGCTCACTGCTAATCTCGTCCCATAATGCTTTGGAGGGTCTTCCGTTGGGATTGTATTTTTGCCCATAACTGTGTTTGAGGTGGTCCTAAGAGGATGGGACCACCACCGAAGAGTTCAGCAAGATGTGCTCTTTGTTTTTCAGGCATCTGCTTGGTTCTCTCCCTACATTAGGGAGGATCCCAAAATCATCACCTCTCTCACTGCTTCCTAAATTTTCATTTTTACTTTTGTGAAATGACTGTATGCACTCTAGCATTCATTTTGGCTAAGATCAGGTGTAGTGCTTGATCGTGCTGAAAGGTGAGAAGGCACTTCTGATCCCTGAAGGGCTGGGCCTGTGCACTCTGGCATAACCGGAGCCAGGCTTCGCTACTAGGGGTGAAGGGTACCTTGAGAGTGGATGATGCTTGTCCTGCCTGGCTGAAAGGACTTGGTCTTCGGTCCCTGGCTGTCCGGGGCACGGTTAATGTCTCTAGGACTGGTGGGCAGGAGGGCAAGAGCAGTATTGTTTCCTTTGGAGACCAAGGTTGCAGAAGGGGTCACTAGTTTTCCCTGAGACTGCGGGGCTGGGCTTGCGGCACCTGGCTTGATCGGGACCAGGTTGCACACCCCAAAGCTGAAGGGCATCTAGATCATACCCCCCACGGAAGACACAAGTGCAGAGGAACAGTCTACAGCTTTTCCAGTGGCATACCAGGAAGGAGACACATTGTTGCAAGGGACACCAGCAGCGGCAGAGGGCCCGTGTCCATCCTAGTCCATGGCTGTGACTGGCCACCTGCACATTCCATCTGCCAGTGGACCGGACAACAGCGCCTGTAGAGTTCCTCAACAGCTGTCGCCACTCCCGACCCCCTACACTGGCCGCAGATCCACGCTGGCCCCCTCTTGACAGAGGGAAAGGGAAGGGGTGTAGGAGGAAGCCATTGTTAAAAGACTTCCCATTTGCAACAGTAGCCGGTTTGCCTGACACCTGCTACTGTTACCACAAGTGTTTCGTCCGGAGGTAAGACTACTCCGAAGCAAAGATATTAAACCTCCGCTTCTCCTTTTTTTTGCAAATGTGCCACTGAGACATTTCTGCTCGTTTTACATATGGAGGAAGCTGCATCTTGTGCATGTGACTCTTACACTTCCCTTGGGAAATAAGATTTAAATAACGTACTTTCTCTGTGTTTCATTTTTCAAAATGGGGCATTGGAGTGGCGGTGGCCATATTTTACAATTATTCCACGGCGACCCTCTTATGTCCTTCATTTGATCTCATTATGGGGTGCATGGTGGGACCTTTACGAGGTCTCCATTATGGCTTCATATTCCCGCATGGCGGGTAATGCCCATGCCTTTGATTTTGTGCCAAACACTGTACGTGTTGAAGTGAGTGATATTTATCGGAAGGAAACATTTTTTTATTTTTGGTGGATGAGATATAAAGAAGAAATGTAACATTGCTGAACGAGCTGTTGAATGCATCCAGAATTTCTCAAGTCGAGGCATCTATGATGTGACTTTATCAAGTGACTCTATCTGTCAAAGATTTGTGCAACATGTGGCAGATCACAGGGATAGCAAGCCCTTCAATGGTCTCACCTTTACTTCTATGTCTGCCCCAAAGGAGGGTATTCTTGTGGTGCATATGTACAACCCTTACACAGATCCTAGACAGACTGAGGTATTTCTGGAACGTTATTGTAGCACTATCAGGGGAGGACAAAAATCTAAAATATTTGTGGGATATGGAATGGGAAGAGGAAGTATGTCATCACGTTTAAAGAAGATCCGAATGGTATTAGGGGTTTGGCGCACCCACCACAGACCTTTTCACAGGGGGCAAATTAGGTTTTTTTTGTGTATTCAGGACAGCCCCTTTTCTGTAGACTTTGCCAGCAATTTGGCCGTGCTAAAGAACAATGCTCTGGCATGGTTTGCAGAAATTGTGGGGGTGCAGATCACAAAGTCCAAGAAAGTGTGGGTCCCAAAAAGTGTAACTTATGCGGAAGTGCAGACCATCTGTTTAAGACCTACCCTAAGGGGAAGTTTTCCTATGCTTCGGCTGCCAGTGCCCAGGTTCTTCCCTTTTCCCATCTGTCACACGCACTGTAGCCATCACCTCTGATGCAGTCCAAGATGTTACTGACTGAAATTTTGGGGGTTATTGATGGCATATAGATTCAGAGATGTAGGGTGTCTTAGGAGAATGATAAAGAGAATGATGAGGAGTACGGGGAGGACCCCTCGGCTCCAGAAATAGACCCTGATTTACATTCCCAACAGGCACAGGATACAGAGGCAGAACATGCTGAAACCCTGCACCTTAAACAAGAGGCTTTGGATAGAAATGCGACGCGCACTGCTTTTTCACCAACTGAATCAGTTCTAGTTCCCACTCAAGGTACTGGCCAGGCATCCTCCACTTCTGAAGAATCACTTACGGTGGTGCCTGAGACAATCTCTTCTGTCATTCCCCCAACAGTGCAACCAGCTCCTAAACAACAGCAATTGGTAAAAGCAGCAAAACAAGTTGCAGACTCCCCAGTTTTGGGAGTGTGCTCTCCTGCTGCTCTGGTAAAGAGTCAGGACAAAGAAATGGATCATAGTGGGTGATCTACTTACACCTCCTACAAGCGAAAGTCTCGTACTTCTAAACACGTAGCGGAACCCTCTAAGCGTCGTCCTTCCTCTCGGGATCGCTTTCCTAGAGGGGGAAAGTATGATGCCTTATTAGCCTCTCTGATTCAGAGGAGGCATTTCAGGGGGTCGGCCAAGTTCTATAAATTACAGATAGTCCAGTTCTCAATTTGAAGAGTACGCCAGACTTGGAGGCCTATTTTTCAGCATCCACTCTTCAGGGTTCTGGGGGGAATCCAAGGCTGAATGTGTTGGTTCTGTGGCAAATATTACAAATTAAGCAGTATGGTGTTTTGTTTTCTTTTACTTATAATGGTTATATCCCTAGCCTCTTGTAACGTGAGAGGTTTGGGGTCAGAATTGCGTAGGAGGACAGTCCTTGATTATTTAGGAAATATGAATTTTGATGTAATTTGTTTACAGGAATGTTATCTCTCTTACCAACCAAAATATTTTTCTTACTAGCAGTATTGGCCCTACGAGCCGTCGGAATGGTCTGGGGGTGCCAACAGGATGGATGGCATAGTGGTTCTTTTTAAGCATAAGCATTAGCAGATAACTGAAGAAAAGATGCTGTGAGAGCTATATTGCTGTCATTAATAATGGACGGATTACCTTTAAAAGTGTGTGCTGTGTATACTCCTGCTACCAAGCCGGAGAGGGAACAGTTGTTTCACATAATTAAACCTTTTCTTGCAGGTGCCACGCCAACCCTCCTGGTGGGGGATTTTAACTGCATTTTGCATGCTACAGATAGACAGGGCACGCAGGCCACTTAAACACTAGATGTGACTTCTAAACTGCTGTTACCTCTCATTCATGATTTAGACTTATATGGCACTTACAGGAAATACCATCCTCCTGGTACAGGCTATACGTGGGAGGTGGATCATGGAAACGCCCGCTCCCGCTTGGACTTTGTGTTAGCATCCAAAACCTTGCATGCAGATAAATGCAGCCTTACACCAGTGCCATTTTCGGATCATCATATTCTGGCTGTCTGGTTCACAACACCAGGCTAGCTGAAAGGGGGCTTTTGGAAATTAAATAATGAGATCTTAAGGATGAGGTCATTTGTGATAGATATGTCAAAAAGTATCAGACATGGGAAAAACAGAAATATAGGTTTCTCAACAAGTTCAAATGGTGGTGTTGGGAGAAACATAAAACAATTTTTTTTTCAAGAACAAGGCCGGCTCAAATGCCAAACTGAATGGGACACTTTCCAGAAATTACATTGGTGCCCTATTCTTCTCTACCAATTGGGGGAGGCAGGAAAAGATGTTAAGGAAGAAATCTGTTTAGTCACACTGGATGTGAATGTCTGGTTGAAAAAGAGGAATGAGTTTACTATATTCCATTCTCGAGCGAAATATTATCAGGAAAATGAAAAATTTACTTCTTTCTTTTTTAAGAAAGCAAAATCCACCCATAAACTGCTGACAATGCTACGTAATGAACATGGGGATGTCTTACAAGGTGTTGAGCATTGCAAACAGATAGCTTTTGACTTTTATTTGCACTTATATGCTGTACCACATAATCCTTCTTCTTTGCAGGACCTTGAATACTATTGTTCAGGACTGGAAGGTGGTCTTCATACAGACCAAGTTGAATTCTTGGGACAACCTTTTGACAGGGAGGAATTTATGTCAGCACAACAGTCCGCTCCCAGATATTCTAGTCTTGGGATAGATGGGCTCACTTGGGAGTTTTATTGCAAATTTTGGGCCCTGTTGTGTGTAGACCAGGATGCTTGTTTTTGGTCCAGGGAAGACATGGCTTGGCAGTTCGGGCTGGACTGTTCCCATGAGGCACAAGGTCAGACTGATTTGCATGTGGCCATGTCTGAACTGGGGTGGCTGACTGAGCTAAAGACTGATGATGGATTAAACCCAGATCAGTTGACTGGGGGTGAGTGCTTGCAATGTTCAACACTCTCTCCATAATCCCCTTTAGTTTCGCTTTGTTCGCCATAAGTTGGCAGGGTATGCCCAGACGTGGGTCCCTTGCTCACTTTGCCACTGGATTTAAACTAGCCTGGCTGATGACGGCTGATTAGCCAGAAACCAGTCCCAGGATACTTGTTTCCGGTCCAGGAAAGGCATGGCTTGGTAGTTTGGGCTGGACTGTTGCCATGAGGCACAGGGTCAGACTGATTTGCATATGGCCATGTCTAAACTGGGGTGGCGGAGTGAGCTAAATAATGAATGATGGATTAAACCCAGATCAGTTGACTGGGGATGAGTGCTTGCAATGTTCAACACTCCGGCCATCATTCCCTTTGGTTTTTCTTTGTTTACCTTAAGTTGGCAGGGTATGCCCAGATGTGGGTCCCTTGATCACTTTGCCACTGGATTCAAGCTAGCCTGGCTGATTAGCCAGAAACCGGTCCAAGGATGCTTGTTTACGGTCCAGGGAAGACATGGCTTGACAATTCGGGCTGGACTGTTCCCATAAGGCACAGGGTCAGACTGATTTGCATATGGCCATGTCTGAACTGGGGTGGCGGAGTGAGCTAAAGAATGCTGATCGATTAAACCCAGATCAGTTGACTGGGGGTGAGTGCTTGCAATGTTCAACACTCCATCCATCATCCCCTTTGATTTTGTTTTGTTCGCCCTAAGTTGGCAGGGTATGCCCAGACGTGGGTCCCTTACTCACTTTGCCACTGGATTCAAGCTAACCTGGCTGATGACGGCTGATTAGCCAGAAACCGGTCCCAGGATGCTTGTTTCTGGTCCAGGGAAGACATGGCTTAGCAGTTCGGCTGGACTGTTTCCATGAGGCCATGTCTGAACTGGGGTGGCGGAGTGAGCTAAAGAATGATGATGGATTAAACCCAGATCAGTTGACTGGGGGTGAGTACTTGCAATGTTAAACACTCTGTCCATCCTCCCCTTTGGTTTTGCTTTGTTCGTCCTAAGTTGGCAGGGTATGCCCAGACGTGGGTCCCTTGCTCACTTTGCCACTGGATTCAGGCTAGCCTGGCTGATGATGACTGGTTAGCCAGAAACCGGTCACAGGATGCTTGTTTCCGGTGCAGGGAAGACATGGCTTGGCTGTTCGGGCTGGACTGTTCCCATGAGGCACAGGGTCAAACTGATTTGCATATGGCCATATCTGACCTGGAGTGGCGGAGTGAGCTAAAGAATGATGATGGATTAAACCCAGATCAGTTGACTGGGGGTGAGTGCTTGCAATGTTCAACACTCCGTCCATCATCCTCTTTGGTTTTGCTTTGTTCGCCCTAAATTGGCAGGGTATGCCCAGAGGTGGGTCCCTTGCTCACTTTGCCACTGGATTCAAGCTAGCCTGGCTGATGACGGCTGATGAGCCAGAAACTGACCTAGGATGCTTGTTTCCGGTCCAGGGAAGACATGGCTTTGCAGTTCGGGCTGGACTGTTCCCATGAGGCACAGGGTCAGACTGATTTGCATATGGCCATGTCTGAACTGGGGTGGTGGAGTGAGCTAAAGAATGATGATGGATTAAAGCCAGATCAGTTGACTCGGGGTGAATGCTTACAATGTTCAACACTCAGTCCATCATCCCCTTTGGTTTTGCTTTGTTCGCCCTAAGTTGGCAGGGTATGCCCAGAAGTGGGTCCCTTGCTCACTTTGCCACCGGATTCAAGCTAGCCTGGCTGATGACGGCTGATTAGCCAGAAACCAGTCCCAGGATGCTTGTTTACGGTCCAGGGAAGACATGGCTTGGCAGTTCAGGCTGGACTGTTCCCTTGAGGCACAGGGTCAAACTGATTTGCATATGGCCATGTCTGAACTGGGGTGGTGGAGTGAAGTAAAAAAATGATGATGGATTAAACCCAGATCAGTTGACTGGGGGTGAGTGCTTGCAATGTTCAACACTCCGTCCATCATCCCCTTGAGTTTTGCTGTGTGTAGACTACATGGCAGTTGTCAATGAAAGATTTTCTAAAAACCCTTTTTCTGCAGATTTCTCCACTGGTGTCATTTCCCTTTTATATAAAGTAGGGGATGAGACTTCTTTGAAAAATTGGCGGCCAATATCGCTTTTGAATGTTGATTACAAGTTGATAGCCAAAATATTTGCTCGCCGCCTTCGAGGAGTTATGCACTCTAGTGTTCAGCCAGACCAAGCTTGTGCTATCAGGGGGTGCACCATTGTGGATAGCATTGTTACGTTACGATATGTGGGTTGGTACAATCAAGAACGTGCGCTCCCGCTAGGTGTTTTCAGTCTGGACTTTCACAAGGCTTTCAACAAAGTTTTACATCAATTTCTGTTTCTGGTGTTAGCAAAAATGACTGTTCCTCCTGCATTTGTTAAAATAATACAAATCCTATACCAAGATGCTCATAGCAAAGTTGGCATAAACGGCTTCTATACTACTGCTTTTCCTATCCATGCTGGGGTGAGTCAAGGGTGCCCAGTGTCTCCCATACTTGTTGTTTGTCTGTTTGAGCCTTTTTTGTGAAAACTACGAAAAGACAAAATGATAAAAGGTATTTTTGTACCTGGTGGTTCTGGGGTCCGAACAAGGTCATCACATATATGGATGATGTGACTGTGTTGTGTACTACCGCAGCCTCTGTGCGCAGAACTCTTTTGCAGGCCTCTCTTTTCCAGGAAATATCAGGGTTGGGTTTAAACATGGGAAACAGTGTCTGCCTGACTACAGGTCCCTGGGATAGATTGGCGAATTTACCGGTAGCTGTTACTACAGAACCCACTAAAATGTTGGGAGTATATTTTGGGGCAGAAGGGTTACTGTACCTTGCTATGGTTTTTCCTCCCCAGCGCCACACTTTGCAGATATTTCAGAAAATAATTTTTACCTTCCTCTGGAACTGTCGGATGGAGAAACTCAGTAGAGAGAAAGTTTGGAAAACTTGGAAAAATGGGGGAAAACATTTGCCAGATCTTAAGACCTTTTTGTTTTCTAAATTGTTATGTTATGTGGTGTCCCGTACAGATGAGGATATTGTTTCAGTACCAGCCTTATTTACACGTTATTTTGTAGGGGCAATGCTAAAACATTTTAGACTATTTGTCCATTCAAACATTTCTCCTTTGGGCGCAAGCTGCACCGCCTTACTACAACGGACTTCGCTCCTTCTTACATACTTTGGAGACCAAAATGTTTGATCGCGATGTGTGCATTCACCCTATCAGACTGAAACAGGAGCTCCGGAAACAAGAGCACCCTATCATGTTGGGTATCCTGTCAGAGCTGCTGTCTTTAAGGGAATAGAAGATGGTGGGACATACAGACATTACCCCCGGTCAACAAGACTTGGCTTGGATGGCTGTGCAAGGATGCCTCCCCGTTAAAGTCTTTCAGAATCGGCGAGGATTGGCCCCCTCAGCATGTTGCCCATGCACGAGATGCGGCAATGAAGAAACTGTTTTCCACATGCTGTGGGGTTGCCTTTATGCCAAGAACTTCAGGACTTTATTGCAACCTTTCCTTCTGCCCATTGTTGGTATTTCTGCTCTGTCTTTAACGCCCTTCTTTATGGACAAGATATCTCTGCAAAACGTCCCCCTACTGCGTGGCGACTGTTAAATTGTGGTTAAGAGGCTTTGTGGGATGCTAGGAATCTGCTCCTTTTCCTCTATAAAGACATGGATACTAAAGCATGTAGAAATCTTTTCCTTGATAAAATCATGACTTTTGTTCACGTAGATCTTGTCACTCTGGGACCGGATGAAGCCAATACTTTGTGGCATATTACAAACTGGAAAGATTGGGTCACTTAATTAAAATGTCTCTAAAAAACTGATGGATTCTGCCTTTTTGCCTTTGCCACCAGGCCATAAGGATTAGCATTTGTATAGGCCATCAATAAATTTTTAGTTCACTTTAGGGGGGGTGGGCAAAACATCACAATTGGTAAACAGTTTTATCTGTTTCAAGTATTAACTTGTTCTTTGAACTCTTGATGGACAATTTGACTTTTGAATTGTAAATCTGGATGTCTGCCTTTATCAAACTAATAAAGGTTTTTGAAACAACATGTAAAGACAGACATACTTTTTATTTTACCAAAAGTAGATGAGGTCTCTGTTTTATTAATTGGGAAGCAGACGGAGCGAAGTTGCGGAATTCACAGAGTTTTTGTTCAACTTCGTGGAATTCCGCGAAGTAGTACTCCGCCAACTACGCCCACCCTTATTTTTCACTGCCAGGCCCTTGTAAATCTTAAGTACACATGTCCTAATTTTTAAATACCATGCATCCTATCCTATGAGCCATTAGGGCCTACTTTAAGGGTGACTTATAAGTATTAAAAAGGAAGGTTCAGGCCTGGGTAAAGGTTTCTTTTTCCAGGTTGAAATAGCAGTTTAAAAACTCCATTAAAGGTTGCAGTGGCAGGCCTGAGACATGTTTACAGTGCTAATTTACTGGGTGGCACAATGAGTGCTAACAAAAACCAGGTCAGCAAAAAAAAAGAGTGAAGGCAAAATGTCTGGGAGAACACAACACCAAGTGCGGCCAGGTCTACCAGCCTATCCTAAATCTGGTCTACTATGCATTTATTGCTGATCATACAGACCACTTCAGGGGGCAGAGGTCGCCGTCTTCATATTTGGCAAAAACAAAGAGATGGAAAATTTTAACGCTGCAGTTTTTTCCTAACATTACCTTGCTATACTTTATTTATTATTTGTATATGGCGCACAAATCATCCCCAAAGGGATCTCTCCGCGCCCGGGATGCAGACTGCCATGTACAAAGTCAAAGCACTCAAAATAACCATGTTTTTAGTTTCTTCTTGAAGGCCGTGAATGTGGGACAAATCTGGAGGTCTTCCGGTAGTGCATTCCAGTGTCTGGGGGCAACTTAATGCCTCTGTAATAAATACATACAAACAAAAGGTGGTATTTATCAATTACCAGTGGGGTTATGACCACTGCTCTTTCTGAAATAAGGCCCACAGCATATCCTTTATCCGATTTACTGTAGATTGGCAGTTAAAGATTTTATGGCCTACTTTTTTTTCGTGTCTACCTACCTTTTCCAGTGTAGTAGTCTTTTGCCACTAAACTGATTTATTTATTTGATGTTTATCTTATGACATTTCGAACTAAGAACCATTGACTCCTTCTGCAAGGTCATATCTCTCTTTGAGTTTAAACATTTAGCTGAAGAAGTATTCTAGCCACTCATACATGTGTGGTTCTGTTCAAAGTAGGAAAATCTGTAGATGAACTAAAGAAATTGACATACTTCTTATGGGGGTAGCCACATTCATGGCTCTAAGAATGCACATTTTTGGGTATGGTGTTCTACAGCTTTAATAATAATCAATAAGTTAAACATATACTGAGTATTTCGAATTAATAAGTAGTCCCCTGTGCCCCATTTCAAGGCATGATCTATTAACTATACCACTACCGCATGCTAGGAATTAATTTAGCCAGCCAGGCTCAAAGCAAAAATAGCCACTCTCTCATCTACAACTATCTCAATAGCTTCCTCAGATCAACAAGGAAGGCCAATACACTGAAATTACACAAAATGAATTTGAAACAATGGATAGTGAAAACTACCCTGCTAGATTCTTTCTAGGGAACCCCATTAGGTCTGCTGGCAGCTTCAGGAAGACAGAGGTTACCGCCTAGCAACGGGACAGACTACCGAGCAGATTTACTAACATTTCATGCAATGCAATGAATGAAGACAACTTGCTTGAACGCGTCAAATGTAGAGACCAGGAATGCGGTATACCTATGAAGATATGGTGCATTTCTGCTCTCTCTCTGCGCTGGTACACTATTGGCTGCTAAGCGCCAGCGTAGGCACCCGTGTACCATGGCGCATGGTGCCTGTGTTGCAGCCAGGATTTTTTTGTGCACAAAAACAATTGTCTCAGGCTTTTTCCTCTTTCTATGTGTGCAGAAGAAAACAAAACAAGGTGAAATACACATATTTGTCCTCAGTAAACCTTCCCTGAGAATGCATAGCATTTTGAAGCATTCCCAGGTTTAGTATTGTTAGTAAATCTGAGAATGCACCTAAAACCATAGGTGGATGCATGGGAACACACACACTCCACCCTCGGACCGCATTCCCAAGGCAGAGCGACGCAAGGCAGCAACCTGCGCTGCTTTGCATTGCTGCAGATTTACTATGAGACACAGAGCCTTGCAAGGTGGCTCTGCGTGGCATAGTATATCTCAGTAAATCAATTCCTCATAGTAACTAAAGGTATTGCCTTGTCCTCGAGTCACCTTATGTGATGCAAGTAAATCTGAGACTATATATCTGTACACCCTCACCCTACATCATGCAGCCTACATGTTTGCCAAAGAATTATTAAACAAACTACCTTTCTTGCTTGCTTATGGCATCTGTCCTGAAACCTAGCCTGTGTACAATGTAAAGTAACTAATCCTAAGCGTTATTGTATTTTAACTCTCCTTATGTAAAGTATAACATCACACATGCGTGTCTCTTTCGCTCTATTTATAGCAGAAAATAAATAAACCACTCAACCAATAAACAGCCGAATCTCCAAAAGTCTAGCATTGTGGCGCCAAACATTAGAAAGTGTGCTCACCCTTATAAATGCTAGTCTTTCAGCGAGCTGCGAAGGGGCAGAGGATTTGTTGGTGAAGATCAGGGTGGCAGACGAGAGGGGAATGTGATACACTTGGCGGCTGAGACCACAGGAGCTCAGGGTGTGCAGGGAATGTACTGTGTTACTGCTTTCAACAGTACACCACGAACAGATGTTGCCAGAGGTAGCAGGAAGCCAAGTAGGGAAACCTAATCTTCTGGCATATAGTAAACAGGATGCGTGGGAGCAGAGGCGCATGATTTAAACTGAGTGTGGCAAGGATTGCTTCCTGATGCAGAAACAGAGGTCTGAGTGGGAAGGCTCATTCACTCCTGCATACAGTTAATGTATAACGACGCAAGTCCCGGGGACTCCCTCAGTTGTTTTATTTGATGAAGCCGAACAACAGGTGCAGCATGTTCGGTAGATAAACCAGGAAGTTGCTTGGTTTCCTTCTCAATATGCAATGGATTTCATGTGAGAAAAAAATAAGGTGCTGTGGCACCGAATCTATTGAAACTTAGAACTATGAAAGGAAAATTGTAGCTTGGGCTGAGCCCTTAGTAAATCTGTAAAACATACACATCTCCTTTGGAAAGAGCTTTCACTCAAATAGCAACACATGGGATGAAGGATTCTGAGACTGTTTTGAAATGAGCAAATTAGGCACGCATCAAGATCTATTATGCGCCCAGTTGCATAGTGTAGTTGAACGAAAACACAACCCCTAGGCTGTCATTGGAAGCCTGGTGCCTGTCAAAGCAACCCTGATGCCCTCAAGCTTCAAATGAGCTGCCTCTGTCTCTGGCTCAAGTGGGAGAAGGGCTACATTTATATTTTGCCCCTCTTTCCCTCATACAAAATCCATACAGGAACTGATATACCAAATGGACGCCTTCTGTAGCAAACACATAATCCAGCATTTCTACCAGGCAAATACATGGATTTCCTAAAGAATATGAATAATACTTGTGGGTACTTTGGCAAATCTCAAGTCAGTATTTTCCAAACTGTGGGTTCGTAGGGAGGTGGGGACAATTAATGGTAGGTCGCAAAAGTCATTTGCTGCCTTCATGACGGAAGGTCAAATGTCAGGCTATTACTTCTGACAAATTGATGCATATTTTTTTAGGTCAAAGCCTAACAGACAATGAAGCTTTCTGATGTGAGTTGAAGCCTACCAGAAAGAGCAGCTCTCTGGTTTGCTAACAACTTCTTGTGGGCATTCTGAAAGCTTATCTGGAAATGCATTCCACCCATTGCCTACCATGGGGTTTGTGGTTTGTAACTCACATTTGCTTGATTTCTATTTGCTGGCTTCATTTGTTTTAGGCTCTCCAGCATGAGTTGGTCCCTCCATGGAGCATTGCCTGCTTACTGAATCATTTCAAGTACTCGTTTTCTGTAAACAGGCCGTTAAATTGTGCTCTTATCTTGTCAAATTTGCTGTGTATTCAAAGACAGATGTCAAATGTCCGGCTCTGTCTTCAGAGTGAGCTTTGTTTTGACTTTTCTTTCTCTGACTTTAAAGTGAAAGAATTTATGTGACAATCTTGCTGTGAAACACAAGGCTTTTTTCTAGCACACAGCAAAAAATGAACTGTGCTGCTATTGCAAAATATATCAGAATTAGGAAAGTACAAACTAAGCACTTTTTTTGCAATTAGGAACTGTGGTGGAAACAAATATTTGAATACGATAAATACACTAGGTAATGACATTTCCACATATTGTTTGTGCACAGTAAAACTGTATGTCTGTGCAATTGTAATAGTCATTTCAAAAGGAAATATGTTGTTTGATATGGTAGTGGGCTACCACACTATGCATACTCCACCCGACACCACTCCACTCTACCGCACTCCTGTCCACTCTACCTCAACCTACCCTTCTCCACTTCAACAGAAACTACCCCACTCTACTCTACCCCAATCTACCCTACTTCATGTCATTCCACTCTGCCCTACTCCACTCAATCTCCCCAATATACCCCATTCCACTCTACCCCAATCTACCACACTCCACTCAAAATAACACCACTCCACTCCAATGTACCCCTCTCCACTCCAATCTACCGCAATTTACCCGACTCCAATATATCTCACTCCACTCTAATCTACCCTACTCCACTCCAATCTACTCCCAATCCACCCCACTACAAACTACCCATCCACGCCAATCTATCCAGCTCTATTCCAATCTTTCCCATTCCACTACAATCTACTCCAGTCAACCAAACTGCATCCTAATCTGCCCCACTCCACTCCATTCTATGCTGCTCCACCCTACTCCACTTCACTTCGAGCTACCTTAATCTACACCAATCCAATCTACCAAAACCTACCCCACTTCAATCTACCACAATCTACCCCACTATACTCCATTCTTCCCGACAGTAATCTTCCGAATCAACTCAATTTCACTCTACGCCAATCTACCCAACTTCAATCTATCCCACTCACTGCAATCTAACTCATTCCACACCAGTCAACCCCAATCCACCCCACTCCAGTTTACCCCAGCCAACTCTACTCCAACACAATCTAGCCCACTCAAATCTACCCCACCCACTCCAATCTTTCCCATTCCACTTCACACCAACCTACCATGCTCCACACTTCTCTACCCCACTCCACTACAGTCTACATCAATCTACCTCGATCAGCCCCACTCCACCCCAATCTACACCAATTCACCTCTCTCCACTCCAGTCTATCCCTTCCTTTCCCACTCCAATCTACCCTACCCCACTCTACTCCTAATTTCTACTACTTCAATCTTGAAGCAGGGGTGATTGAGGTAGTCTGTAATGGAGTGAGGAAGATTGGATCAGTGTGGAGTGGATTGGGGTATATGGAGTAGAGTAGAATGGAGTGGTGTACGTAGGAGTAGGGTAGGGTAGGGTAAATTAGAGGGGGTAGATTGGAGTGGAGTCAGATGAATTTGTGTACATTGGGGTAGATCCACTCCACTGCAATCTACCCAACTCCACTTCAATCTATCCCACTTCACTTCATTCTACCCCAATCAACCTCAAAACACTCCAATGTACTCCACTCCACATTCATCTACCCCACCCCACTCCAAGCTATCCCACTCCACTCAAATCTACCCCACTTCACTCTTCCCCAATCTACCTCACTCCAGTCCACTCTATTCCAATCTACTCCAATCTACCCCACGCCACTACAATCTACCCACTCCACTCCCCCATTCTACCCCACTCCAAATCACTCTATCCCACCTCAGCACCCTCCACTCCACACCACACCACTACATTTTAGCCATGCTGAAAAGTGTGGGTACAAGCCTAAAACACATTGCCCTCACCAATAGCTGTTCCATAGGCAAGAGCTATTGGCTTTCCCAGTGCTTGTTTCACATGGTTATTGACGTTTACAAACTCCTTTCACTATGCAGTCAGAGAAGGAAAAATAAAGTGAATTAAGCAACAATATTGCTGAGGTACATGGAGTGTGAACGGAAAGGCTGTAGAATGTTATTTTTTGTAACATACATTAAAATATAAATACCTGTAAATGAACTGTATGTATTAGGCAGGCAGGGGACGCAAAAATGAAGCATATTTTTTTGTAATTTGTAAGTGTGATGGAAATAAAGAATTTTTCTATAGGATCAAAACAAATCGAAACATTTTAATTTGGTAATGCACAAAGGGCATATATTCAGTGAAACCCTATTTCCATACATTATCATTTGTCTGCAACATAATTTTATAAGTAAAAGTGCATGTCTGAGCAAAATTGAAGGCCATTTAAATGGATATTGTGCTGTCTGCAAATGAAAGTTCGTTACCACACATTGCTTTAGTTACATTAAAAATAAATCACCCATCTCAAGATCGTTAAAGCTAGGTGGGTCGAAAACATTTGTTGTTCAAAAAACGGTCATGGTTCTAAAATGTTTCGGAATCACTAACTTAAGCACAGGATTAATAATGTACTGACCTTCAGAGTCACCTTTAAAACCTACGATTTAAGAAACGATACATATTTTTAAAAATGGCCTTTAAGATGACTTCTTTAGCACTGTTTTTGCATGTTTTCGTTAGAAGAGTAGAATCTTTTTCACCACTACCGTTTTAAAGGTCTCAGTGGAAAGATTTGCCCATCCCACAATGCTTGATCTCCATCTGGCTAGGTGAGCGGGTGACATCCCTACAGTTCTGGTGAAATTACGCCAAAGTTCTTCTGGTAATTCCTTCACAGAATTGATCAGAATCAAAATTTGTGCTTGTAGGACATTTAAGCTGGTTTATTTTTCAAGCCAATTTTTTCAAGGGGCTCTACATAAATCCAGATAGAGTATCAAATTGTACCCTCAGCAATAAAAGTGACAAGGCCTTCTCCAGAAAACAATCTCATCATTATCCTTGGTGCAAATCCGACCATCTAATTATCTTAACTTGTGCTGGTGGTTACAGTGGGTTGCAGCGCCACTTGATTCAGGAGACCTGCACTCATTTAACACCTGTTGGACCTGGGCCTTCCGGCAGGGTCATACCAAATTTTTGCTTTCTTCTGCCTTCGTTTGCTAAACTTGTTTTTGTTGACTTTTAGGACTCTGCATTTTTTCCCTGCTAACCTGAGGTAAACTGCTTGTGCTCTCCCCCTAAAATATGTTAAATGGACCTATACCTGATTGGGTTATTTAATTTACTTGTAAATCCAGGGCGGGTAAATTAAATGCTACTAGTGGGCTGCAACACTCATTGTGCCACATACTAAAAATATTTGAAAATGTCTAAGGCCTGCAACTACAGCCTGTAGTGTAGCTTAAAACTGCCATTCCGACCTGGCAAAATAAACCTTTTGCCAGGCCTAAAGCTTCCTTTTTAATACTTACAAGTCAGACATAAAGTAGGACCTAAGGGCTCACTGGGCAGGGTGCTTGGTATTTAAAACATAATGCATGTGTGTTTAAGTTTCACATGTCCTGGCAGCGAAAACATTTTGAAGTCCTTTTCCTTGCTGGAAGGCCTATTTCTCCCACAGCCACTCCCCCATTACACTGGGTTACCTTATTACATTTAATGAAGCTAATTTAAGATTGGGTGCAGATAGAGAAATACTGTTTACACTGAAATAAACTGTAATTTAAAAACCTCTTTATTGATAAAGTCAGATTTTAAATTATAATTTTGACTTCCGCTCGGTTTACCATCAGAGGCACCGACGGACAGAGCGGGGCCTCATTCTCCCGAGCGGTCGCCGGGTGAGGTGAGGTCGTCACCCACAAAAAGCTGGGAAGAAGATGTTCTTCTCTCCTTCCAGTGGGCAGTCAAAAGTGAAGGTTCCTGGTAGATATGTACCTTTTTCTTAGTACATTCTTTGTTCTTGATCTAACAAATCATTGACAGTTGCAGTAGCTTTTCTGTTTATGGTCCTGAAGAAAGCCGGGGCAATGCCCCACGGGCTGAAACATGTCGACCGATTTGCACATAACGCCATGGGGTAGTCTTACTACTCGGCGTGTTTTTAATTTTTGACACATGTTGTGTAGTTTGAATACTTTACAATGCCCGTGTAGTCAATTTTATTTTCACTATTTTTCCTTTAAGCACTGTACTTTAGTAAATACCACTTCACGATGGTCATCACGGCTAGTTTTTTGACATCCATTTTATATCGACACTACTAAGTCGGTTGTGATTTGGAATGATCAATAAACATCCCACATGACGTAAATTCCACCATAAAGGGTGGTCTGATGGGATTTATCTAGCCAGTGTGCTACAACACCTTATGTGCATGCATGCATCCACGGGTACACCTCGGCTAGTACAGCTACACACCTTTCCAGACCTGGTCTGCTCTGTTGTGTTTTCTGTAAAATAAACCTTTTGCCAGGCCTAAAGCTTCCTTTTTAATACTTACAAGTCAGACATAAAGTAGGACCTAAGGGCTCACTGGGCAGGGTGCTTGGTATTTAAAACATAATGCATGTGTGTTTAAGTTTCACATGTCCTGGCAGCGAAAACATTTTGAAGTCCTTTTCCTTGCTGGAAGGCCTATTTCTCCCACAGCCACTCCCCCATTACACTGGGTTACCTTATTACATTTAATGAAGCTAATTTAAGATTGGGTGCAGATAGAGAAATACTGTTTACACTGAAATAAACTGTAATTTAAAAACCTCTTTATTGATAAAGTCAGATTTTAAATTATAATTTTGAAAATAACAATTTTAGAAATTTGGCATTTTCCTTTCAAACATTTCTGAGGCCTTTCTAGGAGTTTCCAGCTGCCTCAGCCTGTTATTTATGCATGGGCAGAATTTCGATTATGCCAGAGTAAGCAGAGTAATTTTGTGTTACTCTTCGAGGCAGAATTACTGATAATTGCTTGATTACTCCAGCTAATGTCATACCTCTACTGTTACTGGTTCCCCCATTAAGACTGTGTATTGGGCCCAGACTGTGAACAATGGGCCAAGGTGTAGCTGGGAGAGGGTCTTCCTGGCAGGAATGCGGGGGAGGAGCTCTACTACCCTGATTACATTTCAAAGGACATTGCCTGCAGCCTACACAAAGGAACCTGACACCAGGCCTCTTCTGCTTTTGTCATCCTAGACAGACTGGAGCAAGGACCAGGGGAAGGTCAAGAACTGGCCAGAATCAGTTTCGCTGGAAGGTCACGGAATTCCCCACACAAAGACTGCCACTATGTATAAGAGAACTTCAGAATCACTGATAAGAGCACTCATAGACCTTGTGGAAGATTCAGAAGAGAGACAACCTTGCAGCCAGAAGGACTGCGCTGCTGCTTGGAGGACTACTTTGCTGTCTGAAGAAGGAACTGTGGACCTGCTTGCCTTGATCCCAGGCTACCCAGCGTAACACCAAGGATCAGTTGGCTGAGCCCGTGTACGAGCTACATGGACACAACAAGCTTCCAGTGGCCTCCTAATTGGACCTTTGCTGGATTTGCCGGAGCCCTCCTGCTGGCCTATCCTGGAGTGAGTCCTGATCCACAAAAGTTGCCCCCCCACTCACTGGATGGACCCCTGGCTGGCATAGGAGGGGGATCCTCCACAAGAAAAAGGAGAAAATCCTGAAGTTTGGGCTCTTCGTGACTACAAACTGACTCGTTTGTGCCAAAACTCAGCTGTCCGTGACGAACTCCAATCCGAAGTTCTGGTAAGACATTCACCTCACGACAAAAGTGAATGCCCGCGATGACCAGTGAAGCTCAACATGCACTTCACATTACAGCAGTGACAACCCACGACGACTGCCAATGCAAAGATCGGATATGTGACGTTACAACACATGCCATTACATCGCATGCCGTTACAAAGCATACCTTTACCCCCACTTTCTGTCGGGGGACTGCTGGAAGTTGGAATAGATACATTTTCTATTCCAACTCCAGTGTGTGCAACAGACTGGAAGGTGCTGGGGTTAAATCCAACACCTTCTACCCACTGCTTCACACCTTTTGTGTTGCAACGGCATGCGATGTAATGGCATGTATTGTAACAATTGCATTGTAATGGCTGTTTCCCGCAAAGATCCAGAGATGATGGCTCTTTGCACTACAACTACAACCATCTGCAATGCTCAACTTTCTTTGTGCCAAAAGCCTCTTCCTTGCGGACTTCTCCAAGTGAACAGAACTCTTCACACCAGACTTGAGAAGGTAATTATTCAACTGAACTAACCTGATCCCTGTATTTAACCCACGCCCTATCACAATCGGCCTGAACTTTTCCCTGGTCTGCTCAAACAGAGAACTGCAAGTGGAGGTTTCTGATTCTTGGTGCTATTTTCCCAAAGAAAATTGAAATTCTGTTTCCTTGGTTCTACTGGTTGGAATTGTGTCATTCTAGTATCATTTTATTTATTAAATTGTAATCTATGTTTCTAAGTTGGTTTAGGACTTTTCTTGTGTTGTGTTTTTACTTTATTGCGGTTTTGAGCTACATAAATACTTTACACATTGTCTAAAACATTTTTTTTATATTGTGCTGAAAGAAATTGGATTATTTGTTGATAGGTCTAGGGCCTTCTTTAACACCTTAGCTGCTATGGAACGTCCAGCTCCAGTGCTGAACGTTCCATTGCGTAGGTGCAGCTGGAACGTCCAACGGCCGACGGCAGCACTCCCGAGGTAGTGGTGCCGTCGGCCGTTGGAATAGGCGCAGCACTTATGAGGTTGATGAGTAACCCAATTTCTTACAGCACCATAGTTAAAAAATAATAATAATATGACACCAGTGCTAAAAATGAGAGTTTGTACAGGTAGTGTTGCTGATCACAGTTTCTCACAGTGACCTTTGCCACCTTGCTCTATTTACTTCACCCAATGTTTTTAAGAACTGCAAAATAAAAGCTGAAATAAATTGATCATGGTGGCAGACGGTACTAAAGCTGTCCAAAGCAACACAGCCTCTGCTAAATCTCATCTCAGCATATCAAGATTATCACTGTGACCATGGAAAACGTAATAACTTAAGCCACAATGTGTGTAGGGCCAATTAATTCAAAACATTCAGTTTTTGATTTATCAAACAATAACGTAAGCTTCCTTGAAGCTGAGCACTGACAGCAACAATGCAATCTTCTGTTAGACAGCGAACAGTACATTGTTTGCAATATCAGTGCAAGATTTGCCAAAAGCATAGAACGTCTATCTATCATTAGTGCAGTATACCTAGTGACGTAAGGTGGCCGATACACCCTAATTGTGGGCCCATTTTTCTGTTCCATACTTAAAAAAAAAATTCTAGGAACAGCAGTCAAATTCACCTTCAGGAGGGTACGCTATCTAGCAACTCACGTCCGGTAATGCATCCATCTTTTAGAGGCAGTGCTTAATTAGAGCGGGTAAATGCACTGGGGCCACTTCTGAGCTTATTTTTTGGGAACAGCACAGGAGTGAGAGAGTTAAAAAAACACAAGGGAGAAAGAAGGGAAAGAAAAAGATGGAAAACTGTGACAAAGGAAGAAATCAGTAACCTGCAAGAGTGAGATAAAGGGGAAGGAGGTGTCTGGTAGTGGTATAATGAGGCATGAGGTGGAATCAAGACTACGCATCCTTGGTTTTCTGCATGCCAACATTCAGCAGCATCGGCCGACGGCTTCGGAGCAAAACTAGGCCCTGGCACTTATTCTTTTACAAACTAAGCAATGTTTAGAGGTGCAAGTGGGCAGCAAGGCAATCTATTTTTGGTACAAAATTTACAGGAAGTGATCTCAGTGGCATAAGGTACAAGGTGAAACCAAAGAAGTTGTTTGTAAAGAAGAAAGAGAAATTTTCTTTGTAGAAGTCAGGTGCTTCAAAGTCTGTTAAGAGAGGGAAATGCCTCAAATATTCCAGAAGAGAACGAGCAGCGTGTGGACATAGCAGTGAGGAGATGTCAGTGACGCCAAGTCACATCATTTAGTCTTAACTCTGTCTCTTAACGTTTTGTTTACTTACCCTTTTCTTTGATATCACATTGTACCAACTCATTGAAGTGCTTAAAAATTTGCTTATCGGATCCAAGGCCCACAAGGTTCCATTTAAGCAATATTCATGACATTAATAATTAGTGTTACCGTTGTTATTAAAATCATCAACAGATAGTATCATATGATCGAACATCGTCACAAAACACTGCTTGAGAAAATAAAATAGCTTACCTATGTGTTTTTTTACATTCCATTTGTTAGATGGAGTGCGTCAATACTTGAGCACCCATCGCAAGTCACCTAGCAGAAACAACCCACCCACTTGATATTTGCTGGAAGGTCACAAGCCTCACCCCTTTCCAAAGAACACATGCATAAGGGTTACCCAACACCACCCACCCACCCACTCACACCAGTGTCGTTCAAGAATTCCTCAGAGGGGAACCTGTGCTGGATGCGTCATAGCAGCAGGCCAATGTCTGCACAAAGCAGCCAAAGTCCAAGAAAGAGGCGAGGGCTGAACTTTGGGCACATAACATGGATAGCTCAGTCCGCAATGCAATGCCCTCGAGACATTCTTTCTCACCACAGGTCGCGCGAGCCACCTGCCTTTCTCACAATATGGTCCTCTCGTCTTCCCTGCTATGCATTTAAACCACTCTGACCCGTGACTCATCACTCAAACAAGATTCACTCGCGGCAGCTCCTCTATCCCGCTCACTGCAGCTCTACGAGAAAGAATGGTTCGATAAGTGAGGGTTTCTAATGGTCGAGGCAGCTCTCTTACAAGAAACAGTGTGACTTCTGTGAAAGCAAAACGCAGCCAAGCAGCGTTGCAGGTAAAGCATGTGCCTGCTGGTACGCCGGGGCGCTTCTGGGAATTCACGCCGGTGTTGGGAACGCGTCCAGTTATTCACGTGACTCAGCAGCCGGAGCCGAGGTCTTACTGTGGTCACGTGACAATGCGCTGATTCAGAGGGCAGGCGCCGTGCGCAGTGTAAGCAACACCTTGTCAAAGGAAAAAACCCTGACCCTCGCAGGCGCCTCCTCGCTAATGCTTTGACGCTTAAGGCCGTTTAACACTTTGCTGTATGTCCGATTAACATGTGGAACCGCGCACCATAAAATTAAATTCTAAAGTCGATTCACGTCACGTATGATGCATGAATGACTCACTCTGAATTTGCACGCTGCATGCCCTTTAGT
This sequence comes from Lissotriton vulgaris, assembly GCF_964263255.1. NCBI lineage: Eukaryota > Metazoa > Chordata > Amphibia > Caudata > Salamandridae > Lissotriton > Lissotriton vulgaris. The sequence continues at coordinate 430,426,285 of NC_141685.1, read as the reverse complement.
GAAAGCACTGCAGAGTATATTTTTAAATGTGGACTGTCCTCCGAGGCATGTGGTATTAAGAAACGTGGTGGTTATTAGCTGACCTCTTTCTGTGTTATGTGGCCAACAGCTGGCTAAATGGCACAAGTGATGTACTATGTGGCCAGTGACCATGCAAATAGCAAAGAACTGTTTCACCGGCTCCGGCTAAATAGAAGATTATACACAAGTCTGTGCAATACATCTATTAGTCGGTGTAACTATTTTACCAGCTGATTAATAGATTAAATAGCAAATATTATGTACTTTTTGCCTGGAAGCAGGGCAAACAACAACAAGAGCATACCGTTTATTATTATTATTATTATTATTGGGCATTTGTAAAGCGCCTGGTTACGCCACTGGCGTGTCCCCGCGCTATGGTAAGTGAAGCAGCTGTCCCTCCCCCCTCCCATGGAAGGCTACCTGTTGAAAAGATGGGTTTTAAGCTTTTTCCTGAACAGGGCTTCGGATGGTTCTAGCCGTAGTTCTAGAGGTAGGGCATTCCAGCATCTGGGAGCGAGGTATCTAAAAGATCTTCCTCCCATTCGCGCCTTCCTTACTCTGGGGACCTTTAGCAGCCCCATCTGCGAGGATCGTAGATTACGTGTGGGCTCATAGTGGGTCACCAGGCTCTGTAGCGGAGCAGGGGCTTTACCGCTCAGAATACGGTGGCATGTGGAGAGGGCTTTGAACTCTACCCTCTTCACCACAGGGAGCCCGTGAAGGGCTTGTAGGGCTGGTTTGGAGGATGACCTCCTAGGGAGCCTGAGTATAAGCCGCGCCGCGGCATTTTGGAGCACTTGCAGGCGGCCCATGACCTTGCCCATGGCCCCCAGATAAAGCAGGTTCCCATAGTCAAGTCGCGAGGTGACCAAGGCATGCACCAGCGTCCTTCGAGCAGAAATAGGAAGAAGATCGAGAACTTTCCTTAAGGTTCTCAGAACACCGAAACACACCCCCGTCACCCGGCTGATCTGGGGACCAAAGGCAAGGTCCTTATCCAGCCATACACCAAGGTTCCTGGCCTCACGGCACGGAGCGGGGACCTCACCCAAGCAAGGCGGCCACCACACCGACAACCACGCAGATGGCCCTCCCCCCCACCACGAGCACCTCTGTCTTGCTACCGTTCAACTTCAAACAGTTTGCGGACGTTTACCTCGCTGCACGGGCGGCTCTTCCGTTGGAGTGGAGGAGCGTCACCTCACTTAAAATCTCCCCAAAGCCCCAGAGATGAAAAATAAAATGGTAGTTCATTACCAATTTATTTTTTATCCCCCGGCACAGAGCCGAGCGTCAGGATGGGGGCGGGCCGCTGCCGACTTGACAACAGCAGGGAGGAGGGTGGGCTGTGTAATGCACTGTTTAAAGTGCGCATTTCTTTTTGGCTGGCAGTCTTGCGACAGCTAATCATGCACACTTTAAACCTCTCAACCCAGGTGTCTTAAGACAACTGGATTGAGAGCAAGTGCAGGCCTCCAGAGCGCTGTGGAGCGCCGAGTGAGCCTGTTCCCTCCAATAAGGGAGCTGCTCACATGCTGCATGTGAGCCACGCCAGGATTGGGCAAGGGAGTTCCAGCATCTGGTTCCAGGCCCTGCAAAGAAGAAGACCGGAGCGAGGACATTGCGTTAGGTAAGTTTAAAAAAACAAATTATATTTTGTGCACACGCACCCCGCCTACCTCCCCATGGATGCTAGCCGCCACTGGTTGTCTAAATAGCAGTGAGTATGTACTCTTTAGCTTTCCAAATAGCCATAATACACAGAAAATATGATGGGAGGAATGCTTGCATATAGTCTAATTACTGGCACTCGCTAGGGTTAGCAATACAACCCAGCGTTTTTCACCCATTGTGCCACTCTCGATAAAGCACGGCATAATGCAAATCAGTCCTGACCTTGCTCCTAATGAGAACACTCCATTGCAAACTGCCAGACAAGGCCTCCTCCAGCCAGAACTGGCCACAAGCGACCCCAGCCTGCTTTCAGCAAATTAGGCCTTACTGTACAGTGAGCAAAGGACCGACATCTGGGCTTCCCCTTGGGAACTTAAGAGTGGTATATATTATACTGAAACGGTGATCAGAGGAATACTTGCAAATGGTCTAACCACTGGCAATCATGCAGGGTAGAATTCCAACTGAGTGTTTTTGACCCATTGTGCCACTCTAGACCAAGGCTCCCCGGCCCCCACCTTTCCAAATCTGTACTGACACTTCTCCTTCTGGGAGCAGTCCATTCAGAGCTGTCAGGAGAGGGTTCCTGCAGAATGTGACCACCAGCAACCCTAGACTGGTTTCAGCCTACTTAGGCCTCGTCAGTGAGGTATGTAGCTTGGATTTATCGCTCAGTGAACAAGGAACCCACATTCGGGAATACCCTTGACCGGTCTTGGGTTGCTTGTGGAGCTGGTTGAGAAAGGACCTGGCTAGGCAGTTCAGACTGGATTGTTTCTATTGGAGCAGGTCCAAGGCTGATTTGGATATGGCTGGGTTTAATATGAGAGGGCATAGTGGGCAAATAAAATTGAGTTGGAATGCTACACCTAGCAATTACTAGTGGGTTGAGTATTTGCAAGCATTGTGTGTTTGATGTAACATCAAGTGTATGCCCAGACATGGTTGTTTAATGGAACCAACCATGAATGCAATTACCATGCATGCCGGTTGGACACGGTCTTAACCACGCAAGTCTTACCCATGCATATGCCTGTCCAACGCATGCCTTTACAACAAAATATGCATTGGTAAGGCATGTATTGCAAAGAAATATGCGTTTAAGGCTTATCAGGTAAGTGTAACCCCCTGACCCCAGCCCCGCCCTGAACCCTCAAAAGTACCCTAATCTCTGCCCCCCGCCCTGAGCCCTAAATCGGCCCTCCATGCCCCCGCATTGAGACATAAAACTACCCCCGCCCTCCTGAAAAGTAACCCCTTCCCCTAAGCACTAAAATGTCCCAGCCCTAAAAAGTACCCCAATCCCTGCATTCCAGCCTGAGCCCTAAAACTGCCCCCAAGCCTCTGCCCTGAGACCAAAAACTACCCCCTCCCTCCTAGAAAACCAACCTCCTCCCCAAGCTTAAAAACGTATGTGCCCACTCTATGCCCTAAAAACGACCCCACCCCCAAGCCTTAAAAACTACCCCAACCCCCGAGCCCTAAAAACGTCCCGCCCCCAAGCCCTGTAAAACGACTCCAAGCCCTAAAACGACCAGACCCCAAAAGACTTACAGACCCCCCAGCCCTCAAAACAGCTCTGATGCCCCAGCCCTCAAAACTACCCAACCCTAAAAACCTAGCCCTACTTACCTCACTGGGTTCCTCCCGATCCTTCCTTTTCCTTCTTTTTCTTCAGTCCACCCATTCCAGCAGCTAGATGGTGCACTGCCTTGACTAACCATATGTGTGGGTAAAACATTTGTGTGGTTAAGACAGGCGTGGTTGCGCTTGCATGATTCAGACACGTGTGGCTGAGCCCACGTTGTTCCGACCGTTTCTCCCAGACATCGACCCCATGAAACTGTGCCAATGGGACCAAGCAGCACCCGACTGAAGAGGCCAAAACCAGTCTTGGTTTGCTTGTGTTCCTGTTCAGAGAGGACCAGTTTTGGTAGTTTGGTTTGAGTCATTCCTATTAATGGAGGACCAGGCCAATTTGCATATTGCTGGGTGTAATCTGAGGTGGCATAGTGGGCACACAACCGATGGATTGTAACACTATTCAGAGTGATTGCCAATTGTTAGACCTTTGGCAAGCATTCCTCCCATCACCTTTTGTTTTTTTGGCTAAATAGCCAACTATATTAACTAATTATCCAGCTGACAGTTAAATAGCAGAGATTCTTTATTGCTTGGTCAATGACCAGCCAAAAAGAGACCTTTCCATTTGTACTAAACCTCTAGGTAATCCACAGAGACTCTGTTCAGCATAATCTTAAAAGCTGAAAAAATCCTGCTGAGTGTTTTACATGCCTACTGGTGTTTCTGCCTTGAAGAGTGCCATACACAATTGATTATGAGTTGAGTTAACATTACTGAGGGCACAAGTTAAATGGAGGGCTGGATCCATGCCAGATGTTTAAGATAACTACATTTATTTAAATGGGTATATGCTAAAACTCTGGCATTGGTCTGGCCCTCCATGGCCGACATCAGAGCCCCCTGGATGAAGGGATCGGATAACTCAGTCATTTGCAGATGTAGTTAGAATGAGCAGGTCTTTGTCTCGTTCTTGTTTCGTCTTCCCCACTGGTTCTCATCTTATACAGTGACAGAAGCTCCATATTCCCCTCAAGAAAGTTCACTGCACATCCCGGCTGCTCATTACTGCCACCGGTCTCCGCTGGGAAGCGGTTGGAAAAAGTAGGGTTTTATTTTGTACTTTTTTCTTCCCTCCCCACTTGCTCCCTATTTACAGCACAACACTAGCCCATCAATGCACAGTGAATGTCTCCACACTTCCCTCAGAGATCATGACCGCAGACAAGTCTGTTTTTGGATCTAATTAGGTGAGCATCCGCGGCCCGTGCAGGTAAGAGCGGTGGGGCCGGGTGGGGGAAGGGGGGTTTCGACAGATGATAAGGGAAAATAAAATAAAGAATAAATTTTCCCTCGTCATCGTCCATCGGAATCCCCCAACTTATCTCACTGCTCTTACCTGCACAGACCGTGGCTGTATGAGAGGCTTCTTTTGTTTGCTTCACTTGCTGTTATCCAACCCGATCTTTAAATTGCTATGTGACTGATGCTGATCAGTTGCATCATAAAGGGGTCGATTCCGATTCGGGAAAAAACGCTCCGAATAGCCGTTCGGAGCGTTCTTCCCATACGAATCGTACCCTGCAATGTCCCCCGGACGTACGACGAAGTACGATTCGTACCAGGAGCTTTACTCCGTACGAATCGTACAGACACCGCACAAATGAAATCCCCGTACGATTCTCCCTCAGAACACGCTGTACGTGACATCCGTATGGTTCGCGGCTGGTTTTTCCGACCCAGCAAGTACGATTTGTGTCGGGTACGCACCGTACGACCCTTTTCCTACGACAGCTGAAAACAGCCGTAAAAGTAGAGTTCTCCTCGAAACAGGTACGGAACGGCCCCCCCGGGTACGGTGCGTACCCTCCTTGATCGCAGGGGTACGCACTGTACCCCTGCGATCATGGGGCTAAGCACCGTACACCGCGATCATGGGTTGTATGGACCGTACCCCATGTTCGCAGGGTGTACGATGCGTACACCCTGCAATTGCAGGGGTACGATGCGTACCCCCCATGATCGCAGGGGTACGCACCGTACCCGCGATCATGGGGGTACGGACTGTATGGTGTGTATGTGATTGTGTGTTTTTCCGTATGAATCGCCCTTACCTGACAGGGGCCGTATGAATCGCGTCCTCATACCCCGTTCCGGATCGTACTCGTCGGGTCGTACGGCATGTGTACGAGTCGTACGTTCACGGTTTCAGCCTTGCAATAAGTACGGATCGCGACGATTCGGACGGATTCACGAAATACGGATCGTACTACGCCACTTGGACGGACGGGTACGATTCGTACGGAGAGGGCTCTGGATATGAATCGTACAGATGTTTTTTACCAGGATCGGAATCGACCCCATAATGTCCATCCATAAGAAGTTGTAACAACTCCTGTGTAATTAATATGCAGCAACAACTCATTGTTGACCATCCCTATATGGATGGAGATATGTAAGAGATAGCAGATGCCTGTCTCTACAGTCGCCTTCTCTGTATGATTTAATCATATTCACTGCTGCTGCTATTTTTTTTTTCAAGCAGCCCATGTTGCTTAAAGGGACAGGAACCACTTTTAAAAGGTATGCAGTGAATGACATCATGGAAAGCAAGCAGTGGTACATTGGACAGCTCCCCTCAATACTAGCAGCAACCAATCACAAGGTGTAAATGACCACATTGGGACAGGTTTCACTTTCCAAATGTGTTATCACCCCATGTCTCCGCAACAGATCAAAGGTTTGCGACACCAATTGTGGTTGCAAATTATTGCAACAGTGCATATGAACTTTGCAAAAGAGATGTGGACGTCCTTGCATGCTGCATTTCCTTTGTGAGCTGGGAGTCAGTCACAAAAGGCACAATGTGAGTCAGAAATACTTTTTCAACTCTGTGTGTCTTGACAGCATTGCGACACACTGTTCTGCGTTTGCCAAGCCTGTGACTTTGTAAATTGCAGGCTTCACAACTGCAAAACCGTTTAATGCCTCAGACCATAACTTGATCTTTCTTCCGTTATAGAGTAGCATGTCAAATGAAGCTTCACGAATATTCTCCTAGCTAATTATTCCTTCTCGTTGATTAGTGAGTACCCATACATCATGTTATCAGTGTGGCTTTTTTGACTCCTTGACATTAGCACTAACACTTTGCTTGCTTCTTCTTGTTGCTTTTTTGAATTCCTTTGCTAGACCAAGAACCATTGTATCATCAATGTAGCTCTATTATGCATTGACATTTTTCAAGTCGCATTGTATCACTTAAAGACCCAGATTGCTTTTGCTTATTCGTTCTTGCACTTTTTTCAGTTCCTTTGCTCTGTTTAAGTCACACTGTATTATAAAAGTGGCTTTTAAAAAAATATTTTTGACATTGGCCAAGTCACACTGTATCAATTCAAGAACCACTTTGCTTTAGTGTAGTCTTCTCGTCCCTTTGTGATGTCCATGTAGCACTGAATCAATGAATGCTTCTTTTTTATTCCATCAACCTGCCAAGTCACACTGTATCACTCACTTGGTCCGCATGGCTTTTATTTTTTCCTTGGTGTTCACATTGTGAGTGTCTTTGATCTGGAAAGTTAGAGTGTATCATCAATGTACCTTTTCAATATTTAGCAGCGATCAGATCACATTGGGTCACCCCCCCCCCCCCCCCCAAAAAAAAGGGACACCAGGAGACAGAAGCCTTTCTGCTCGACATAGCACAAAAATAGGACCAATGACTCCCCGAACAATACAACATTAGTAAATAGGAGCTTTCTGCATCACAGTCTTCTTAGCAAGAGTAATGAGTCAGGTCTTAACCAACAGATGTATATTCATTTGGGAGTACTAGAATTTTTGGGGGTAAACTCATGGAATACCAAATTTAGCAGCACGGAAAAATAATATTTGACCTGCTGCTTTGGCGGTTAAGGTGATCGAATGTGATCTGGCCAGTAATAAAGAATAAAATAGCCATATTAATGATGATAATTAGATAGATTTTGTAGCGGAGAACAGTGGTTAGATGATAGGAAAAGTAAAAAAAGAAAATAGATGAGAAGCCAAGGAATTAAACAAAAGATGTGGCCTGTGCAGAGTGAGTTTTCCAGTAAGCCCTAGCATAGGGAATTGGAGTGGGATGGAGATGAGCCAATTCACAATGAAAGTGCTACAAAGGAGAAGCTTCAGCTGTTGACCCAATGACGAGGAAAGGCCAGCGAAAAGAAGATAGGTAACTCAAAATTGGAGAAAAGTGTTTTGGGGCGGGCTTATCACAAAGACCTACAAAAGTGTTACTAAGCAAAAGGGTAACATTTTTAGAAAAAGGCTGGAACTAGAGCTAGGATGGGGGAAGGGAGAAAGGGGTGTATATAGGTAAGAATAAAGTATGCAGGATGTTGGCAGATATTTTGAGAATCAGAATAGCAAAGAGTCATATGTCAAAAGAAATGGAAAATAAAATAAAGAGGCACCAGCTGTTAACATGCTGTGCCACCCTGGGCAGGAAGGTCTGATGTTTCAAACAACAAAAATCCAGTGACATCTTTCACAAATAGTGGCATAGGAAAATAGACAGGATCTTCCCTGGGCTACCACTCTGCTCCGACATGTTCTCCTCTCTCAGTTTGGTACTAAATGATTGTGTAGGGTTGTGGAAGAAATCTTCACCATTCAGCTTTTAGGTGAATCTGTAAATGCATTTATTAAAAGGTTCCAATCATGAATGACAAGAGGAAGTGTTCCCCTGGCCCTAGCCCGTAGAGCCAAGCTAGACGAAGAGAGGCACACACAATTTTGGAAATTTCTAATAACAGCCACATCTGCATAAGTTTCAATATTATAATGAGCAGCTCAAGGGAACAGGAGAAACCAACAGCGGTCGGCCACCAAAAGTACCAACAAATGCACAGCATTTCTACAAGTACAGTGGGTTTTGAACGTCACGCTTTGAGATGTGAACAGTGCATCTTACCTTGGCTTTGAGACGGGAACTGCCGGTTAAAAGAATTTAGCATGGTCATAGATGCATAGCCATTACAGGTTACATTAAGCTCTGTATTATCCCGAGCAAGGAAGCATTGTCCTATTTGCCATTCTTGGGACTATAACTCATCACCCAGCGACCACAATGGCCATCTTTAGGCTTGGGTGAAATGAATTATGCTCAACTGCAACTCTAGGGTCAGTGTCTAGTCATGGAGTAGGTATATAAATGTGTATTACCCCATGTTTTGTCTTTGCACCTGCTAATGCAGCCTTTTTTTCAGTTTTGACCATCTTTGATCTCCTTTGAAAGCTCTGTATACGAAAAGCTATACAATTTATGTGGTGTATTTTAGCGCTACACTCACGAGGTGCTGGGGGGGTGTGATCTTCTTGTCACCCATTTCTGTGATTCATAGATTGGTTTTTCTTTTTGTTAATATTTTCAAACTTTGTATATGCGTGTGGAAAGAGTTCTCCAACAGTTTGTTGCTTAGGCCAGAAACACCTATACTCAGCTGAAGTCCTGACTCCACACCAGGAGCTCAGGTACCGGAGCTAAGAAGAGTGTAGGACATTGCAGTATTAGTTGAAGGGGGTGAGTATCCATCTCGAGTATTAAACACAACGCTTGTCAAGGAGGTGAACCATTAAAGTCACCAAATAAACCTGATAGCTATTGTTCAAAGCAGACAGTCTTAACTTAGAGGCAATGTGTAAAGTAGTTATGCAGTACCAAAACAGCAATAAAGTCAAAACACAACACAAGAAAAATCATAAACTGATTTAGAAAAATATAATGCATTTTGATAAATAAAATAATATCAAAATGACAAAAATCCAATCCAATAAGGGAAACCGGAGGTATGCACTTTTAAGTTATAAATATCAAAATAGTGCCAAAAAAGGGTTCTGTGCCATCTAAAAACAGTGCCACCTATAAACATCTTATTTTCAGCAAAGCCACCTCCATGGGCCCAGGCAGGAATAGGCACCACTTCGGAGGTCAGAACTCCCAGGAGGTGAGTTCAGGGATGGCAGGTGAAGTCTTAGATGGCCATGCGACTTCTTAACAGGAGGCAAGGACACACAAGCCCTTGGAGAATCTTGGCAAGCAGGATACAAAAGCAAAGTCCAGTCCTTTCACTGTCCAAGACAGAAGCCGCAAGCAGCAGGCCAGCACAACACAGCAACAAGCAGAGTGGCTTCTCCAGGCCTTTTTCTTGGCAGAATCTCCTCTTGGTCCAGAAGTATTCTGAAGTTATGGTGTCACAGCTCCATTACTTATACCAGTTTGTGCCTTTGAATTAGGCACACTTCAAAAGAAAATCTTTGTAGTGCACAAGACGCTGCCTTTCCCTGACCTGGATCCAGACACACTACAGGGGTTGGAGACAGCTTTGTGCGAGGACAGGCACATCACTATTCAGGTGTCAGTGATAACTGCTCCCACCACTCTAGCTCAGGAACTCCCATCAGCCTGGTGATGGGCCATCAGGATATGTAGGGCAACCCTCAGCTCCCTTTGTGTGACTGTTTAAAGTGAATGCACAAAAGCCCAACTGTCAGACGTGGATTCCACAGGCAGGCAGAGGCACAGAATGGTAAAGCAAGAAACTACGATTTTCTAAAAGTGGCATTTTCAAGCGTGCAATTTAAATACCAACTCCACTAAAAGATGTATTTTTAAATTGTGAATTCAGGGACCCCCACCCTCCAAATCGCTATCTTTTCCCAATTGGAAATTACACTTGTAAGAGGTTACATGGCAGCTCCAATGATAACCTATGGGAGAGATAGACCTTGCAATGGTGAAAAATGTAATTGGCAGTATTTCACTATCAATCAATCAATCAATCAGTGACACTTATAAAGCGCGCTACATACCCGTAGGGTCTCAAGGCGCTGGGGGGGGGGGGAGCCGCTACTGCTCGAACAGCCAGGTTTTCAGCTTCTTCCTGAAGGAGAGGTGGTCTTGGGTCAGGCGCAGGTCGGTCGGGAGGGAGTTCCAGGTCTTGGCGGCCAGGTAGGAGAAGGACCTTCCTCCTGTAGTCGCTCTTCGGATGCGGGGGACGGCGGCGAGGGCGTGGTTGGCTGATCGGAGGTGGCGTTTGGGAGCGTAGAAGTTGACTCGGCTGTTGAGGTAGCTCGGGCCTTGGTCGTGTAGGGCTTTGTGTGCGTGGGTGAGGAGGCGGAAGGTGATTCTTTTGTTGACGGGGAGCCAGTGAAGGTCTCTCAGATGTCCGGAGATGTGGCTGGTTCGTGGGATGTCGAGGATGAGTCTGGCTGAGGCGTTCTGGATCCGCTGGAGTCTCTTCTGGAGCTTGGCGGTGGTACCGGCGTAGAGGGCGTTGCCGTAGTCCAGTCGGCTGGTGACTAGGGCCTGGGTGACGGTCTTCCTGGTCTCGGTGGGGATCCACCAGAAGATCTTCCGTAGCATGCGTAGGATGTTGAAGCATGCCGAGGAGACGTTGTTGACTTGCCTGGTCATGGAGAGGGAGGAGTCCAGGATGAAGCCCAGGTTGCGTGCATGGTCTGTCGGTTTGGGTGCGGTGCCCAGGGCGGGAGGCCACCAGGAGTCGTCCCAGGCGGAGGGACCGTCTTGTCCGAGTTCAGTTTCAGGCGGCTGGTCGTCATCCACTCGGCTACCTCTTTCATCCCTTCGTGCAGGTTGGCTCTGGCGGCGGCGGGGTCGTTGGTCAGGGAGAGGATCAGCTGGGTGTCGTCGGCGTAGGAGATTATGCTGAGGTTGTGTTTGCGTACGATGGCCGCGAGGGGGCTCATGTAGACGTTGAAGAGGGTGGGGCTCAGAGATGATCCTTGGGGGACGCCGCAGATGACTTCGGTGGCCTCTGTGTTCTCCCGTCGAGGAAGGAGATGATCCATTCCAGCGCCTTGTCCTGGATTCCGACGTTGCTGAGGCGCCGTACTAGGGTGCGGTGGCAGACCGTGTCGAATGCCGCGGAGAGAGGTCTAGGAGGATGAGGGCCGCTGTTTCTCCGTTGTCCATCAGGGCTCGGATGTCATCGGTGGCGGCGATGAGGGCGGTCTCGGTGCTGTGGTTGGCTCGGAAGCCGGACTGTGAGGGGTCGAGGGATCCGTTCGTCTCGAGGAAGGCGGCCATCTGCTTGTTGACGGTCTTCTCGATGACTTTGGCTGGAAACGGGAGGAGCGAGATGGGGCGGTAATTCTTGAGGTCGGTGGGGTCCGCTGTTGGTTTCTTGAGTAGAGCGCTGAGTTCGGCGTGTTTCCAGCTCTCGGGGAAGATGGTGGTGTCGAAGGATGTGTTGATGATGTCTCGCAGGTGGGGTGCGATGACAGCGTCGGCCTTGTTGAAGACGTGGTGAGGGCAGGGGTCGGTCGGTGATCCGGAGTGGATGGAGTTCATCGTGCGGATGGTGTCTTCGGTGCTGATCGGGGTCCAGGCGTGGAGGGTGGTGGTGGGGGGTGGTTGTTCGGTCATGGTGTGCGTTGGTTGGTTGTTGAAGCTGTTGTGTATGTCTGCGATCTTGTTGTGGAAGTATGAAGCCAGGGAGTTGCAGAGGTCTTGCGATGGGGTGATGTCGTTGTTTCCTGCGCTGGGGTTGGAAAGCTCTTTGACGATGTTGAAGAGTTCCTTGCAGTTGTGTGCGTTGTTGTCCAACCGGTCCTTGAATGCTGTTTTCTTGGCGGCGCGGATCAGCTGGTGGTGTTTCCGGGTGGCAAGTTTGAAGGAGGTCCTGTTGTCCGGTGTCGGTTCCCTTCTCCAGACTTTCTCGAGGGCTCGGCAGTTCTTCTTGGAGCTCTTGAGTTCGTCGGTGAACCATGGGGCTTTCTTGCTGCCGGGTCTGCTGGGCGGGGTCCTCAGTGGGGCGAGTTCGTCCGCGCAGTTGCTGATCCACTTCGTGAGGTTGTCGGCGGCCTGGCTGGGGTTCGCTGAGCTGGCAGGAGGGTGCTGGCTCAGGGAGGTGGCGAGCTGGTCTGCTGTGATCTTGTTCCAGCTTCTGCGGGCGGCCTGTTGCTGGTGGTGGTGGGACGTTGTTTTCTTGAAGGTGAAGTGGACGCAGCTGTGGTCCGTCCATTGAAGCTCTGTGGCGTGGCTGAAGTCGATGTCCTTGCTGGATGAGAAGACAGCGTCGAGTGTGTGTCCGGCGAGGTGGGTGGGGGTGGACACCAGTTGCTTGAGTCCCAGGTTGGCGAGGTTGTCGAGCAGGGTGCTGGTGTTGCGGTCGTTGTTGTTCTCCAGATGGAAGTTGAGGTCTCCCAGGAGGATGTAGTCAGCGGAGGGGAGGGCATGTGGGCTGACGAAGTCGGCGATGTCCTCGCTGAATTGTGTGCGTGGTCCAGGGGGTCGGTAGATCAGGGTGCCTCTGAGGGTGGTGTTCGGGTTGGTGTGGATCTGGAAATGCAGGTGTTCGGCGGTGGTCAGGGAGTTGTCGGTGCTGGTCGTGAGACGGATGGTGCTCCTGTGGATGATGGCGATGCCTCCTCCCATCTGGTTGGCGTTTCGGTCCCTACGGACGATCTTGTAGCCCTCTGGGATGGCGATGGCGATGTCGGGAGCGGAAGAGGCATTCATCCAGGTCTCCGTGAGGAAGGCAACGTCTGGAGCTGTGGTGTCGAGGAGGTTCCAGAGTTCGATGGCATGTCTGTGGACGGAGCGGGTGTTGAGCAGGATGCACTTGAGGTGGGTGCTGCTGGTGTTCGGCTTGGTGGGTGCTGGTGCGAGGCAGGTCCGGATGCAGGTGAACTTGCAGGCGTGGCAGCTGAAGGGTCCGTGGGTACGTCGTGGAGAGGCTTGATGGCATTCTGGGAGTCGGCCGGTGTTGAGAGCGGTGAGGGTGGCGGCGGAGTACGTCAGGCGGGTCGGTCGGGGTCTTCGTGGGCCAGGGGTCCTGGCACTGGGCGCGGTCCAGGCGCGGACGGGCGTAGACGGGCTTACCTTTGGCGCGCCTTCGGCGCACAATCGGCGCGCCCGCTGCGCGTGACCGCTGCGCGTTCGCACGGTCGCCATTTAAGGCGAAGTGCGCGGGTGGGCGGAGCAGCTGGGAGGCGGGAGCGGGGAGGGTACAGAATAGAAAAAGGGGCGGGGAAAAGCGGCGGTGGCGGGAGGGGAGGGCGGAGGGCGGCGAGGTAGGCGGACAACAAGGAAGGAAACCACAACACGGGGGAAATAAAAATTAAACAGAACGGGCACAAATTCTCAACAAAACAAGGAAAACAAGGAAAAAACCAAAGTTATATAAAACAGGCACAAATGTTAGACAAAACAAGGGCAAAAACAACCGCAGCGGCGCCCGCCGGCAATCGGCAAAACGAGGCAGCAGCGAGGCAGGACATGCAGTAGCAGCTGCTACCGAGGTGCTACCGAGGTGTAGTTGTGCGGGGGAGTTAAAAAAAAGAAAATCGGAACCTGTTACCTTCCCGGTGGGTGGTTCTCCTGCCTGCTCTTCGTCCACGTCCACGAAGTGATGCACACAGGAATAGGAAGCACCCAGGCTCCCTCCCCTAAGCCAATCACAACAATGTAATGCAGTGTTGCAATTGGTCTGATCGCTGTGCTTCAGCGCTCAGACTTGGAATGGGAGCCTGGGCATGTTCCTCACCAGGCTGTGTAAGGGCTGGTTGGCCTGCGTAAAACGGCCGGGCAAACAGTCATGCCCGGCCATTAAAGTGTATAACAAAAGTGAAAAATAATATCATGTTATTTTTCTTGTGGGCAACGCTCCTCCGCCTTAGCAGAGGAGCCGCCACTGAGGACATGTAAAAGACACCATTACAAGATCTACCTTTCACATACACTGCACTCTGCCAATGGGGCTACCTAGTGCCTCCTAAGGGGTGCCTTACATGTAGAAAAAGGGCAGGTTTAGGCCTGGCAAGTGGGTGCACTTGCCAGGTTGACAAGGCAGCTTAAAACTGCCCACACAAACACTGCAGTAGCAGATCTGAGCCATGTTTGCAAGGCTACTCGTGTGGGGGGTACAACAGTGCTGCAGGCCCACAGCATTTGAATTACAGGCCCTGGGCACACACAGTGCACTTTACTAGAGTCTTCCCGATGAATCAAACATGCCAATCATGGATAACCAATTGCTAATACAGTTTAGACCGAGAGCATATGCACTTTAGCACTGGTTAGTAGTGATAAAGTGCCTAAAGACCTAAAGCCAACAAAACAGATCAGATAAAATTGGAGGAAGAGGCAAAAAGTTTGGGGAGAACCCGGCAAAAAGGGCCAGGTCCAACACCCACAGACCAAGACAGTGAAAGTGAGCCACACAATTGTCTCATTGTGGCCGCTCATTTGACTAAGCCCAGCATTTATCCATCTAATGCACCAATACCCAATTGTGACCTTGTTTACTTGTTCAGATGGATCTTGTCTCAGAAATTACCCTAGTTTCGTGGTGGCTGATTATGCCATGTGTACACTTTCTGAAGTTGTTAAAAGGTGAAGTTTCCTAGTATATATTCTGTGTTGAAATTTTTTATTAAATTATGCAATAAATACATAGTAAATATCAATTTCATAAAACATCAGAGCAATAAAAATAGAAACCAATATTATTATGAGAAATAAAACATATAAATATTATAAGTAATGTAAATGAGTAAACATTTGTAAAGCGTTAAAATATGAAGGGAAAAAAACAATTGATAGATTATGAAAGTTACTCCTAGTAATAGGGATAAGATTAACCCCTTGCGTGCGGGGCGTATTCCCCGCCTGTACTGACTCCGCCTTGCGCGGGCGGAGTCATGACGGAACGGTTCCGTCATCAGCACAGCTCAACCGACGCTGATGACGGAACCGTTCTGTCATCAGCACGCAAGGGGTTAACAGTGCTCGTTTCCAAATTGATTGCTCATGCTGCTGTTTGAATTCTTGCACCCTGAAAGATTATTACCATGTACACTGACTTGAAGTATGCCTTCAGAGTACATTATGACTGGGTTTCCATGTATCCAAAGAGTGTTTTTCGCTTCAGTGGGAACTCTTATCAAAATGGGGTTTATGTCAAAGGTTTACTTGATGCTCTTGTTTTACCTCTCAAACTTGCAATTTTGAAATATGTTGCCCATCATTGTTCTCGGGATGACGTGTCGAGGATTAATTCTTTTTCTAATCAAAATGGTACGAAATCCACTTTGTTTATTAACTCTGGAATTTCCCTATATCTTTCTTAAACCCCTGTTTGACTTGCTGGATTGTGCTCTTAGGCTGAGAAGGAGGCTCAGATGAAATAGAAGTGTAGAAGAGACACAATAGGATATGGAGGTAGAGTGGTTGCCCAATAATTTCTACTCCCCAACCTCCCCCAATTATACCACAGTATCACCTATGTCAGCAGAGATGGTACTCACTGGTTTGCTCCATTTTTCTATTCTGGTGTCCAGCAATATTCATGCTAGTTGGGGCAGATTTCCTATGTTTCAATTTTGCTATGCTGCCTTTCATGAAAAAGAGGGAGCAGAACAGCTTCATATCTACCAAGAAATGGGGATACTAAGAAATAGCAATGCTCCTCTCTCCCCTAGAACTTGTGCACTTTGGCTACCTTACACCAATACACAATCCCTTGCAGCACAGTGCAAGGGTTTTCGTGTGTGATGTCAAGCATAGGGTTTGTACTAAAAGGCACCATTTGACAAAGTTTAACATGTTTCCCCTTTTGTATGTGTGTCTTACAGTTCAGCACAGATGCAAAACTGGAAAGGTTTGGATAAAAGAAAATTTTTCTCTGTTACGCCTGACTGAAGAAGGCGTAATATCTTGACGCAAATCCCTGCCTGCCAATGTTAGTAGATGGAAATATTGCATAAAAATCCTTATGTGGTTGCATGGGAATGCCCATGTACCACCCCTGGTTCAGCCCATCAGCGCAAGGTAGCACATTGTAGTGCATAATGCTACTTTGCTTTGGGGCTTCATTTCAGCACAATGTCAGTTTTCACGTTTGTGATGCAAACCAGGTGCTAAGTGTAAGTAAATCGGCCCCTATGCTATTGGTAGGATGTAAAAACATTTCCATACACATTCATGAACCTCGACATTCAGTGTCACGACATGTACATTACAAATTCATTACAAGAAATTCATTAAAACAAGGAACCTATCGCCACACTCCTTTAAAACAACTAACATTTTGTTCCAGGTCCCATATACTTTCATTGATGTACCTGTGAGGGAACTGCCAATATCCTCCCGGGTTTTGAATATAAATTGTGTGCAAAGCAATGAGGTAACCCAGTATCCCTCAGAACCTGGGCATGAATACTATAAACAACAATCGGTTCTGTCGGGTATGAGGAAAAGTGTTCTTCTGATCGGCATCATTTGTACCGAGAGTCCATTGCTTTTTCATTACCATCTCGTGTCAAACACTTCCACACAACCCACCTGGTCATTTCTGCAGATGCCTGAGGAAAATCTAACTAACACGACAACAGCCATCTTGCAGCCTGCATTTCTGCCCAGGAACTGTAGCACACCCAACCCCCCCATGTTCTTGCAGTTCAACAGAAACCCATGTGACACT
Organism: Lissotriton vulgaris; assembly: GCF_964263255.1. Taxonomy (NCBI): domain Eukaryota; kingdom Metazoa; phylum Chordata; class Amphibia; order Caudata; family Salamandridae; genus Lissotriton; species Lissotriton vulgaris. The sequence continues at coordinate 430,409,513 of NC_141685.1, read as the reverse complement.
CACACCCTGTGTAAATGATTTGTTTTACATCTCCTGCTCCCAGGTGGTAAACATCCTTGACACCGTGATCAGGTTATCTGGACAATGGTCTGACTGCTGAGCCTTGATCAGGGTGATTAAACAATGACCTGAAAGACCGGGCTTTGATCGAGGTGATTAAACAATGACCTGAAAGACTGAGCCTTGATCAAGCCAAGTGAACAATGATTTGTGTACCAAGCCTTGACCAGGTCACCATCTACAAACGTCGTCTGGATCTGGTTATCAACTACAAACACTGACTGCCCTGATTGAACAATAAACTAACAGCCAAAAGACTGAGATGAAAAAGTATAAAAGGCTTGTGAGCTGTGGAGTAAATCAGCAGCCTCCTCTGTCTTGTTTCTGATGAGCTTGGGACTCTGTTCCATAGCCCATGCATTTGAATAAATCTGGGTTCCTCCTGCAGATGAAGTCTCCTGTGTCTCCTTTTACTACGTATGAAGGGTATGGAAGGCTTGGGCAGTTCCCCCGCCGCCGAGACCCAATAAGTGGGTTAATCCGGTTCTTCAGGTAGGCAGCAATTTTCTTTGTAATTCTTTATATTTAAAAAGGTGATTGAAATGTACATGAAACACACAGAAGGGCTGATACAGTATGTTATTATCAAAAAATGGAATACGCCCACTGTCATGATGTTAAAAGAGACTGAATGATGCCTCAATCAAACAAACACACCGTGTTTGACATTTACTGCTGCGTATTGGCGTGATTCTGTCAGATTTACACTGACCACAAGTGCGGCATTATTTGTCATTCAATTTCTCATCCGAACCACCTCAGCTAATTTGGCTTTGAGTGTCGTGATTCTCCTAGACATTCAGAAATTCGATTATGGATGTCCAGCTGAATGATCACACTGGTGCCTTCTACTTCTAGGTCAAACTCGTCAATTGGGAGTCTGCCTACTTTCTAATATCCAGCTGTCCTACTCTACTCCTGTCCTGATGAAGATCCGCTTTTGACCTCCTCAACTTAGGCTGTGTGTTAGGGTCAAAACGTCTACAGTTTTCTTGTTCATCCATGTCTGAGAAAACCATTCTAGCACAGAATCTATAGAATCATTAGGCTAAGGGTGATTGTTTTTGAATTTGTAACTGTACCTGTTTTTGTTGTAAATGTATGTACAGCATGTTGCCACTCTTGTGTATAAATACACAGATTTTTTCACTTTTGCACTATACTCACTAAGTCACTATGCTCACGCTATCATGCGCCGTTTTTATCAATTAAATTACTGGACAGCCTTTTGTTCATTTTGATTAGGTGTGCCAATTGTTGACCCATTGTATGAATAATTGAGAAACAAACAGAAAATATTTTGCTCATTTTTAGGTCTCGTGCTTAGCGATGCGCTGCCCGAGACATTTTGTAAGGGAAAAATGGGGTTTGTTAGCTGACCTAGGAATTGCACACACTTGTGGGTGTGCAGTTCCTTTTCTGCTACCTGACTGGCCTTTGCGTGCGTCTTTTTATTAAAGACTGCACGCAATTGGCCAAAGGCAGGCGCATTACTCCACCCATGGCCTATTGGTGTCTATTACATGCTTGGTGCGCGTAATAGACACCAATAGGCCTTGTGGTCATGTGTGTTGCTGTTGCACGCGCGCTTGCAACACTCGCGGGCATGTTAGCAGCAGAGGCTCTGCAACAGACACTGGCTGCTTGATTTCCATTAATAGGAGGCATTTGGGCATAAGGTCAGCTTTGTTGTTCAACGCAGGGATTGTCTGTGTTGTGGATGATTTCGGGTAGACCGGATTTGTTATTTCTTTGGATCTTTTCAGGGATTGCAGTTGTCATGCTGTTCCTGGTGATTTAGTTTGTCACTGGGGTGAGAGCCCCCCGAGGGGTAAAGCCCTACTTGAGTATTGTGTGTTATTGGTTCTAACAAATGGAATTCTTAACCTACAACATCCATACTTCCTGGATAGTCACACTGCCTCATTGCTCCATGGCAGAGGTTTCCTGAGATGAGCGTGATTCATGGGCACTGATGTGCTCTTGAACACATTAGGGGCTGTGTTGGCCACGAGTCCAGCTGACTTGCATTACCTTTCCTGTGAATTAAGGGTGTCGAGCGCGATTCCGGCGGTGTCTATTTCTCTCTGATCACTATGCGGTGAATTCTAAACCCTTAATCAGGCAGACGCCCTGTTGCCTTCCGGTGCATGCGGATGCTGTGCTTCACGAGTGGCAGTAAGTCAGCAGCATAGGGGTTATAAGATGGAAGGCACTAATCATGGGCCCTGCGTGTGCAGTTTATTCTACTGTCCCAGTCCTAGGTGTTCGGGCAAAGCACACACTGATCGTTCTTTAGTGCCTGGGACTGTATGTTGAGTACTTTCTGCGAATTCTGGGTGTCCCTGTGCAGGACGTAAAGATTACACTGGTGTTTCAGTTCTGGGTACTCGGACGCAGCCTATGTAGGATGTTCTTTGGGTCTGGAGTTCAGGTTACAGATTGTACAGGTCATCTGTGTTTTGTGGATTATCGGTGTCTGCGTGCAGGTTGGTCTGCTTCTACGGGTGTTCTGGGTATTCAGGCACATGTACTGGTTCTTCTGTTGTGAATGGAGTTGGTACCCATATATTGGTTGCCCTGCTGCCTGGGTGTCTGGACGTAGCATATGTATTTTTCTGTGTCTACTGTGCTGACACCATCATTGTATAAGTAGTTCTATTGCGTATATGCTTTGTTGTTCTGCTGTCTGGACTTTTATGTCGAGGTGCATTAGTTGCAGTTTATTGTACTGCATTTTTAGGTTTCGCCTGGGGCACGGAGCTCCTAGCTCTGCCCCCAGGAGAAATCTTTAGTTTTGCAGTATGGGGGACTTGAATCCGCCCTCTGTTCCATTGGCTAGCTCCATAAATGGAGGCTAGCCATTGGAACAGAGATCTGTCCGTCATGGCCGGACCAGATTCGTGGGCGTTCCTGCATTTTTTTCCCTCTCCACCCTTTTTTGCATCGTCATTGGGCGGTGGGCGGAGTTTCGTTTTTTTGAAGGGGGTGTTTGTTTTCCTCATTTCATGCCGACCATGGCCGCCGGAAGAAGTCCAGGTGAGTGCGTTCCCCCCTTCCCCCGCTGTCCGTGTCTTCCCCCCGCTCCCACTGTCCGTGTCTTTCCCACCCCCGCTGTCTGTGTCTTTCCCGCCCTCCCTCCCGCTTCCGTCGGCCATCTTCGCTTGGGAGTTAATGCCTCCTTACGTATTACGGAATGTGATGTTGTAATTTACATTTCAACACTCAAGTTGTCTACGGTGTTGTTTACTCCTCTTTTCTCTACGTGTAGCATAGAGTGCAAAGCTGACGCGGTCCTATCTGACTCGATTGAGGCCACCTCACCACGAAAAAACATCACGCGTTATTACCATCCGCCGCACATTTCTGCAAACCAGCCAGTCAGAAGTTCTCCCCATTAACCCCGCCCCTTGCTGATTCTGATTGTATCAAACGGGGAGGGAATGATAAACCGAGCACAACATTAACGGGACACCAATCATAGAGCTGAAAGGCGTGGCTAAGGGCCACTAAGGCGGGGCTGTTGAAAAGAGCGACGGTGACATCAGAGACGCATGTTTCTTAAAGTGCCCAGTAGCTCTATATATTTGGGTGTCTATTCGGTTTATTAGTGGCTATGTGAATGAGACCGCGGAGTAGATCTCACAATAGGTACAGCCGCAGTTTCAGCAGGACCCGGGTGGCGATTCATGGAGTGATAGGCTAGCACTGCTCAACGCACCTATACTGCACTGCTCATTTCACGTCACTTCACTGATACAGCCGGACAGTAGTGCTGTGCTGCACAGCACAGTTCCTCGGATACCTTACAATTACAACACACCACACTTCACAACGCTTAACATTTGAGTGTACCCGACACCACTGGCATAACTTGCCTTTATTTCTCAGAAGTGGACTGCGCCTTGAGACCCTCTGGGTAAGTAGTGCGCTATATGAATTCAATGATTGATTGATTGATTGATTATACTTTTGCACTACTCTGCTACTCTAACGGAGCACAATACCACTGCACCTTATTGAACTTTGAATAGCAAACAATACTTCGCACCTTTTTACCGTACAAGCAGGTCTGACGTGCACTGTATTTTAAGGTGTTCAACGCCAGTGTTTTATTTTTAGTACTTAACTTATTTTTTTTTATTGAAAAAGAATTCATATTTGGAAGCTAGGTCACTGGCAGAAGCAGTCTTTTTTGTGGTAGACCTGCTGCCTCTGGGCTCCTGAGCTGTCTTCTGTGAAGTCACCGCAGGATTATAATCATGGCAGAGGGTGAGTCATTAAAACCTTTAATATGGTACTAACGTGTATAATATTTTCCCATGAGGTATACTTCATCCATAAATATGTTGCGTTTTACGATGCTAGAAATTCAGAGTGAAACGTTTCAAATGAACTTCAACCGTTTATAGTATATAGAAAAGACAATATTTTGAAAGTGCTTAATAATAGGCAAAATGTGACATTATTATTAGAATAATAACTGTAATTAAAAGATGATTGTGTTTTGGATGAGTTGTTGAGAGGGGATAAGGTCTTGCTGTTCCTCTTTACATGCAATGACTCATAAAGAAAGGCACAGATGACCCACAGAAACTGGATTTAAATTGGTTTCGACATTATGCGACATTGAGATTATGCGACTACTGAAATTATGCGACATTGAAGGATCAAATTATACAGAAGGGTTTAGTAAATTAGGCGACAAGAGGAGGCAATTTATGTAGCATAGTCATAGTGCAACACATTTTGGAGTAGTATTATTGTTTTATTTTGTCATTTTGATGCGCATTAAAACTGTCTGGGGGTTTCACTGTTAGGACCAACTTGCCTCTTAAAATCAGTAATCAACTACACCTGGGTGAATTTAATCACACCAGTGTAATAGATTACTTTTTAGGTTTCGCCTGGGGCACGGAGCTCCTAGCTCCGCCCCCAGGAGAAATCTTTAGTGTTGCAGTATGGGGGACTTGAATACGCCCTCTGTTCCATTGGTTAGCTCCATAAATGGAGGCTAGCCATTGGAACAGAGATCTGTCCGTCATGGCCGGACCAGATTCGTGGGCGTTCCTGCATTTTGTTCCCTCTCCACCCTTTTTGCATCGTCATTGGGCGGTGGGCGGAGTTTCATTTTTTTTTTGGGTGTTTGTTTTCCTCATTTCATGCCGACCACGGCCGCCGGAAGAAGTCCAGGTGAGTGCGTTCCTTCCCCCCCTCCCGCTGTCCGTGTCTTTCCTGCCCCCCCTCCCGCTTCCGTGTCTTTCCCGCCCCCCCTCCCGCTGTCCGTGCCGTTCCTTGTTCTGCCAGAGGTTGTGGCGCCAGGAAGACCGCGTTTTTTAATTGCTCGTTGAGGGGTGCCGCGGGTGTTTTTTCTCCTCCCTGGATGTTCCTCCACCGGGCTCCCTGAATTCCTGTCCCCCGCCCGGGACCCCCCCCCCCCCCCCCTCCAGGACTGATGGATATCCTGTACCTGCTGGGCATACTGGTCTCGTGCGCGGTGGGCGGCACCCGAGTGCTGGCTGGGTACCCCGTCTGGTGGTGAGTGGCCTCGCGCTGGGTCTTGGGAGCGGGTTTTGGGTGGCGGAGGAAGAGGTTCTTCTTTGTCCCCTTTCCCGGAGTTGAATGGTTGAGTGTGTAGACATGCATAGACCTGCAAACTGTAGCGCCTCGAGGCGGATTGTCATGAAGGGTGTATACGCACAGAGTTCACAGGAGTTATTTTTGAACAATGCCATTTATTTATAAGTAAAAATAAAATGTTATGAGCAATGCCAATAGCTCGAACTTTTCCAAAGGCGAAACCATTGCATTGTAAATGCTTGTTTGTTCTTGGTGTCTGGATAGAATATCTGTAGCTTGTTCTGGGTGCCTGGGAGCAGCTTCGGAAGGTTGTTATTCAGTCCTCAGGTTCTGGATGGCTGGGTACAGTATGCACAGGTTGTTGTGCTGTTTTAGAGTCCTGGTTGTCCGTGTGCATCATGGGCAGTTTGTTCCACTGTCTTGAGTTCTGGGTGTCCATGTGCAACATGTGCAGGTTGCTCTGCTGTATGCCATTTCAGGGTGTTTGGAACAACGGGTGGAAGTTGTTCTTTAGTCCTCAAGTTCTGCTTGTTTAACTGAGTACGTTATTGTGCCGTCTTTGAATTAGAATTGTCTGGATGAAGCATGCACAGATTGTTATGCTGTTTGTGGGTTTGTTGTTGCTGGGCAAGTCCTTAAGTTATGGGTGTGTGGGAGCAGGTTGTGGTGCCTAACGACCAGAACTCGAGGAGTGCACAAGTTGTGCAGTTTGTTCTGTATTTGGGTTCGTGGTGTACAGGCACAACATGTGAAGTTAGTTCAGTCCTCAAGTTGTGGGTGTTTGGGAGCTGTATGCTCTGTTTGTTGCAGTCCTGAATTCTGGGTTTTCAAGAGGAGTATGAGCAGTTTACTCAGCTCACTGCTCACTGCTCTCTGAGCTTTGGTTGTCCAGGTACCACACCGGCAATATCTGCCTGCCTCAAATTCTTGTTGTCGTGTCCCAGCGCTTTCTGTCTGAATTATGATAGCTCGGGTGGAGAATGTGTTATCTTTCTGCTCTGTGAGTTATAAGGTGTGAATATTCTGGGTGTCGGTGTAGCATTGTAGATTGCTGTGTGTCTGCCTTAGATATTCAGTAGCATGTTTAAAATTATTAAAAAGAGAATAACAAACATACCCTTTAGCAGTTCTAAGTTAGTCCTTTGAGAGCTGTGGCCTGGGTGGGGGTTAGGGGGCATTAGAGAGGCATTAAAAATGGGCTTCTGTAGTGCTCATCGATCTTGTAACTAACCTCTCCCCTTGTGGAGCTCACCGGCCCGGTGAACAGCCATGACAACATGGGGATTACCCCGCACTGCCATTACAATGCAGGAATTACAACTAAAGTTGTTACAACGACTTTCGCTGGAGGGCGCTCTTGGATAGAAAATAGTTTAATTTTCTATCCAACTCCTTCCCTACTGTCAACGTGGGCTGGAGTTGGAATAGAAAATTAAACTATTCCAAGTCAAATTGATCTTTATTTCGGGGATAACCATAAAAGATTTTGCATATAAAACATTATTAAAAAACATTTTATGATTACACATGCGATATGACAGCTCATTATATAGATCAAAGAGTTTATACAAACAATTTAAGAATAAGTAAAAAAGTCTTAAAAAGATGCTATACAATTAAAAAAGAGGGATTGGGCAAAGGCTATACAAGGCTATCTGTTTCGTAACTGGGAGTGTTGGTAGACTTGATATAAGACCATTGCCTCCGCCATACAGCATGCCAGAAGCGTGAGACCGAAACCACTAATGGGCTAGAGGTATCAGATTTCAGTACTCTATAGGTATCCTTGTAATGTACAAAGCCTAAGTTGCGGCATACTTGTACAAGCTAGCGTTTCCTAATACATTTGTATGTTGGGCAAAAGAACAGAACATGGGTTTCATTTTCAATTGGGGCAACACAGGTAAGATTGCTTACCCACCCATAGAGCTCTACAAGATATGTCATAAGGAACTTCTCCCGCACCTACAACTAGTAATACACTTTATTGTGGAAACAGGAAACGCTCCCCTATCCTGGAAAACCGCAAAAATAGTGTTTTTTTAAAAAAAGGGCAAACCTCCAAAAGAACGCGGGTCATACAGGCCCATTTTACTGATTAGTACGGACGCAAAATTCTTTGCGAACATTTTGGCGAATCGTTTAGCCCCTATTATGCCCGAACTAGTTAATAGCCAGCAATATGGGTTTATGATAGGGAGAGACACCACTACCCACATTAATACAGCCATCACCACATTCGACGTAGCTTCAGCTACTCTCACCCCACTCGTAATGGTTATGTTATATGCAGAAAAAGCATTTGACCGAGTGGGGTGGGAATACTTGTGGGCGGTACTGCGCTGTTTTGGTATACAGGGCCAATATCTGGGATGGGTCTGTTCCCTATATGTACACCCAATGGCGATAGTAAGTTACGCAGGAATCAACTCGGCGAACTTTCCAATTAAGAGGGGAACTAGGCAGGGCTGCCCACTGTCTCCCCTGCTATTTGCCCTATCCCTGGAGCCGTTTTTAAATGCGCTGGTGGCTCAGGACAACATTATCCCTGTTCAACATGGTGGGAAGAGTCTAAAAATAACCGCTTTTGCGGATGACATAGCTGTATTCACCACAGAATTAGTTAAGGCTATTCCGGAGATATTCGAAGAAGCAATAACATTTGGAGAAGTGTCCGGATACAAACTAAACGTGAGCAAAACTCAAGTTATCGCTAATTACAAACCCGCTCAACCAATACCAGGACTTTGACTAAATGCTATTTATTTAGGAATAAGGTTAGCGGCTGAGGTAGATAAAATAATACCATTGAATTATGAGCCATTGCTTAAGGATATACCCACATCTCTAAAAAATTGGCATAAGATACCACTCAGTAGGGCGCATACATTTAATAAAAATGAAGATTATACCTAAATTTTAGTATCTATTTAGATCTATACCACTGCAACTTAATAATCTCTTTTTTTTTAAATTAGAGGGCATCTATAGTAGCTTCATATGGGGATATAAAAAAGCCCGTAGATCTATTGCGCTCTTGAAGTTACCAATTGAAAAAGGTGGTTTAAACTTTCCGGATTTTAAATTATATTTTTTGCATCTTTTTTTCGTCATGTACGTAATCTCCTGAAAAATGAAAACCCCCTATTCTTCCATCAATTTATGTTAGGATCAGATATCAACCAATTTTTGTTTCGTGTGCATGATCCAAATTATTTCAAAAGAGTCAAATTCAAGACCGCTAGACGCATCAAAAAAATTTGGGACCAAATTATGATTTTAGATAAGATTTCTTTTTTTAATGCTGAGCTTCAACTTTGGGGAAACCCAGGAATGCCAGGAATATGCCTACGGGTATTCGTTTGCGCTCTATAAATGTCAGTAAATAAATAAATAAATAAATATTCTCCGATGGAGTAGGGCTTTTGTGGACAGGATATGGCAGAACTACTTTAGGGGACTTATATGGTCCAGACGGTATCCTAAGCTTCCCCACATTAAATCTTTTATATAAACTGAATGAAGGCATGTATTTTAAATACATTCAGATCAGGGACTTTTTAGTTAATAAAATGAAAATTTAGAGAGTTGATCATTCAGACACTTTAAAATGCCTCTATTCAGGACGAACTAAATCACTCGCAAGTGACAGCTATGGGTGTTTAAGCTTAGGTAGGATAGGTGACTGTGGGAAAATAGCGGATAAATGGTCTAACCGATTAGGAATCAATATCAGCCCGAATCAGATTTCAACATCACTTCGACAAATTAATCAGGTAGTTCAATCTTCTAACCTAAGACTGCAATTTTATAGAACTATCAGTCAAATTTACTACACACCTCAAAGAATTTCCCGATGGCTATTAGGAAATGTCTCTAGTGAGCGAACTAAATGTCCGAAATGTAACTTGGAAGCTGCAGGCATCGAGCATATGCTCTATCAGTGCCCGGAACTTACCCTGTTCTGGAAGGGAATAATGGATGTTTTAAATAATAAACAAATAATATCTCCACCACTTTCGGCTCATTTAGTATTGCTTGATATCCAGGACACCACCAGCAGTTATAAAGATTTGATAACTATAGTATTTGCTTGTGCCAGACTAGTCATAGCTAGGTCTTGGATATCTAAGGAACCACCCCGTATTATGGAGTGGTGGAGTCTCATTAATGAAATATATACAATGGAGCTAGCACTAGCAAAATTAAGAGGTCCCACGGCACTGAAAGGAAGAGAAAAATATGGGGAGTATTTGTTTGATGTGTTCGAAACTACTTGAGGCGATCAGCTTACTTTATATTTGTATCGGTATCGGTGGTATGATTTAAATATCTAGAACCTATGTACTGTGTTCCTCTGTTTTAACTTCAAAGCGAAAATTAATTTCTTGATGTTTTTCTATATGTATGTAAAATGATGATGTTCTTCTTGCAATAAATAAAGAAAAAGGTTAAAAAAAAAAAGGAGCACCACAGGTTGGACATTCAGATGGAGTGTTAAGGGACCATTTTGCAGTCACTGCCCTGAGAGGAAGGGTACCGAGCCTGAATTGGACATAAGGTTTTCTTGCTGCCCATGGTTCAATATAGTTAAAAAAATCCTCGGATTTATACGCCATTTTGATATCAAAAAATTCTGAGGTCAGTCTGCCCGTCCCGCTGGTGTGTATAACAGCCAGTCTGATTGCCCTATAGAAGTTGTGCCAGAAAGCTGGGATACCGAGAATTACACTCATATTTTTTATATGAGCGAACCAAGGTATTCCAGCAGTAACGGGTAGGCCCAATAATTGTTTGACTTCGTTTTTGTAGCAGGCCAGCTCCGGCGTTACCCAGAGCCTACGCCAATAGAGTAATGGCCTCAACGCAACTTGATCTTGTACAGATCTAATGCCAAGATTCATTTTAAGGGGAATTGAGGGAGTACTGACCGGAAGGGCCAGTAGGGATCTAAAAAATGAGTTTTCAGCTGTGGAGATATCCTTGATCTTAGAATGGCCCCATAGTTCGACCCCATATAAGATTGCACCCCGAGCTTGAGCACTATAAATTTCCATGATGGGGGCAATGGGTTTTATGGTAGAGGCCTTGTGGGTTTTAAGGATACCACCACATAACTGAGTAAGGCGTAATTTTGCTTTAGCTAACTGGGGACGCCGAACCATATTATCCGTTAGGGTGACCCCTAGATATTCAAAAATGGTTACCCTGTCTAGGGTAACACCATTTAAACGGGGGCTCAACGGGAGGATTTTGGGGGGTTGCAAATCATATATTTAGTCTTTTTTATGTATTGATTTCCAAACCTCTCACCTAGCAAAATTCAGAAAAGCTATCCAGGGCTCGTTGAATTACCATCGGGGATTTTGACAACAGGAGGGTATCATCCGCGAACATTAGTGCCACCACCTATTCGTTGTTAAGTTTGGGGGCGTCAATGTCTTTGGATCCCCTTAGGTGAGTGATCAGTCCATTTGCGTAGAGGGAAAAAAGCGTGGGTGCAAAGACGCACCCGTGCCTGACACCTCTACTGACAGGAAACCTAGGTGTCAAGTTGCCCAATTTGCCACTCCTAACTTGAGCAAAGTTGTCTAAATGCAATCTCTGTATGACTCCAAGAAGGGGAGGGGGAAGCCCCATTTCTAGAAGTATCACCCAAAGAGTCTGTCGAGGTACCAAGTCAAAGACGGCTTTAAGGTCATCAAAAATTAGGTAGAAGCTGCCACCCTCTACCCTCACGGTTTTCCAATAAAGAAGTAGTAGTCGTAAAAATTGGTCCACCGTGGAAGTTTATTCCCTAAAACCCGCCTGGTATGGCTGAGTATCTGTTGATCCTCAATCCATACCTGTACCCTGTCTAAGATGATACGGGATAAGAGTTTTTGACTGACACCTATTAAACTAATTAGGCAGTAATTGACTGGGAGAAGTGGGGAGCCCTTTTTAAAAATTTAGATTATTTCTGCGCCAGCCCATGTCCCAGGAATAGGGGCGCCATTGATTATAGCATTAAACAATAGCAAAAAGTAGGGGATCCATATTTCGGGTTGATCCTTGTAGAGGTCCCCGGGGATTTTATCTAAACCGGGGGCTTTACCCAGCGGTAACTTATTTATGGCTAATTCCACCTCATTAAATGTTATAGGGATAGTACTCTCCTTTGGATAAATGAAGTCCTGGTTAGGGGAGGTTAGAGGTGCATGAAGTTTCTGGTAGTGGTCTATCCACTGTTCCGGTGCTATATTAGGATAATCTGCCACTAGGCCCCATTTAGTGTCTGATCTAACTATTGCCCAAAAGTCCCTCATATCCCTTTTATTTAGGGCTTCTTTAATACTTTCCCACTTTTCTAATTCCCAAATTTGTTTTGCCTCCCTTATCACTTCTTTGTAGTCAGTTCGCCTAAACGTCACCAAGGTCCGATCGCCACTTTTTAGATTCTCCAAAAGTGCAGATTTGGCCCCCTTTCCTTTAGAATTGAACCATGTTAAGGCCTTCTGGGGTTTTCTTGAGTTAGATACCACAGGATTAAAGAGGTCGGCTAAAGTAGTCACCAAAATCACATGTACCTGGATGATGGAAATCATCCTCCTTTCTTAAATCTCAGCAAGGGCAAGAGAGATGTTGGAGAGTGCTTTACAGATGGCATTATAAGTAGATGTCATTTTCTCCGGGGATTTACTAATCGTCGGCCATTGTAAGCGTCTCCTGTCATTAGTGAGAAGGGGAGGGTTAGGATTTGCCTCATTGTGCTGGCTACCGGAGTTGGATAATAGAAGCCTAAAGAGGAGCGTTAGAGCATTGTGGTCACTGTCTTGACGAACAGTAACCACAAAATCTTCTAGAGAATGCCAAGAATATAGTCGATGCAGGAGTTCCTGCCAGGGCAATTGTAAGTAGGGCACCCAAGTAAGTCGGACTGTGCATGGCCATTACAAGCTCTTAAGGAATGTGCAAAGGTCAGGGAGTTAATTTGGATTACAAGAGGGGTCCATGCCTTAATCGGTGGAGTTGAGAGATCTGGGATGGTCCACTGATCATCCTCCTCTCTAGAGATGCCTTCAATTATACCAGGTAGCAGTTCAAACTGGCAGTTGAAATCGCCAGCCACAATCAATGAACCCTTTCCCCCTATAGAGTGTAGAAAATCATCCAGCGCAGCCACTGTGGGTGATTCCCTCCCTAGTCTAGTAGGGCGAGAGTAGACATTGACTAGTATCAGGGTAAAATCACTAGGGAACATTAATACTAGACATTGTAAGTCTACCCTCTACGCAGGCACTACCGCTAAACTCCAGAAGAAACTCCAACGAATCCAAAACGCCTCAGCCAGGATCATATTAGACATCCCGCGCAACGAACACATCTCTGGTCACCTGAAAGACCTCCACTGGCTACCTGTCAATAAGAGGATCACTTTCCGACTGCTAACCCACGCACACAAATCACTCTACGACATCGAACCAGAATGCCTCAACTCACGACTGTCCTTCTACACCCCCTCCCGCCAACTACGTTCTTCCAGCCAAGCCCTCGCCACTGTACCTCGCATCAACAAGACCACAATGGGAGGTAGATCCTTCTCCTACCTGGCAGCTAAAACCTGGAACTCACTTCCCACTTACCTTCGCCTTACCCAGAACCACCTAGCATTCAGAAAGCAACTTAAAACGTGGATATTTGACAAGTAATCCTCCTCCCCTCCCTAAGCGCCTTGAGACCCCCTGGGTATGTAGTGCGCTATATAAATTCTTTGACTTGACTTGACTTGACTAAGGATAGATAGACCCCCAAATGGTCTCCCTCTAGGGCCAATAAGTGCTAAATTATTCACCGCATGGAACCCCTGCTTAATTAACTCTTGCCTTGCCCATGTCTCTTGTAATAGACAAATGTCGTATTGGTTGATAAATTGGTTCCAGTCCAGACAATTTACCTTTTTTGAACTACCCGCCACATTCCATGACAGCATTTTAAGTTTAGAAGTAAGTGGGTCTATCGGCCTCCTGCTAGTCCGTTGTGTGCTTATCAAAGGATGGAGGTGCTGAGAAAGATTATAAGGATTATCCCGACCCTTTCTGGGAGAGGATGTAGCCATGATTGAACAGGCTAGAGAATGACAGGGAGATGTTAACAGACAATGGCAAAACTCTTAGGGGCAGAGCACAATAATATGGGAGTCACCCCTAGCTGGGCAGATCGTGGAGTATCTAGGCAAAGATTTGTTGATATATGTTTAGTGATTATAGGTGATACTTGGCTAAGATTAGGAATAGGTGGTACTTGGGCATCCAGTCAATCTACATCCTCTAGGGGAGCAAAGCGATTATTCAGGGGAATATAAAGAGAAGTCAGGTCATGGTAGTGCCTTAGAGGCGGGTAATGAGATCGTACAGCACCCAGGGTTGACACTCTAGTAGAGGTAGTCTCACCTAACCTATTGCTAGGGGGATAAAAAGATCCAATATTGGATGCAATTATAGAGGTGGAAATTCCCCGAAGAGGTACCAATTGGGTAAGGATTCTTTGTGTGAGTTGACGGTCTTTAAAATTAATAATCACGCAATCACCATAAATATTTTTTTCTTTGGGACCCACCCAGGCGACTCTCCTTACCATCAGAATTTCATTGGCTAGCTCATATGGAAAAATGTTATGCTTAGCCAGCCAAAATAAAACTTTGTTTTGAAGATCCAACTGGGTCTCCCTCGAAGTGTTTGAGAGTACGGGAATACCTGTGAGTATAATCACATAGGGGGAGGCTGCAGGTGGAAGATCTATCATCAGGAGGATTCCAGGAAGTGTATCAATGCTAAGACTAGAGTGATTCCTTTGGATAGATGTTCCAACTGCCGGAGCACTAGTTGCACAGTGTTGCTCTTGGTCGTGTACTTCTCGCATCCCCTTTCCATGTTGCTTTTGCATATACCCGCCTCATACCCATTCTTGCCAGTGTGCTTCTCCTCGGCTGCTCCATGCAGCTCTTTTGCACGTTGCCTCATCTACCCCCCCCCCCACACACACACACACGCCATTTTGAAGAAGTGCACATATGAGGTGCTGGTAGCCACGTTAAAGTTTTTTTTTTTAATTCTTTATCCATGAGCATGTATAAACCATTGGCATTGGCAATAGGATACCTAGAAAAACTTAACGGCTTTGCCATTGTTTGTTTCATTATCCTTAGATGGTTGTGTGATATACAGTACCGTGTGGTCTTGTTGCAACGGCTGTTTATTGCTTGTTTTGTGGTTTTGCATACTTGAATATTGACAACAGATAAAATGTTCTCTAAACTTATTTCTATGCCTGTTGTGCACTGCTGGCTACTCAGCCAGAGTTGTATTTGTGTTCAGTCCATATCCTGTACGCCTATTGTTGTGTTTGCCTCCTATTGAAGTAATGGTCCAGTGTGAAGACATAATGACAACAATTCTGTTTTCCAAAGCGTCCATCAAACTAGCGGCTTTCAAGTAAATACATAGTCATCAAGAAAATGAATATGTGTACTTAATGTGTAAAACCAGTCAAACTCAACTCTGTTAATAGTAAGATTAGGTGGACGGTGAGCTTTTTGCAGAAATATACCAGCTTTTGTTAAACCGTTTGAAAGGTTCCGTTTTCGAAAAGACTATTTTTGCACTATGTTTTCGTGTTCTACTCAGTGGGTTCCACACTCCTGTCCTAATATCGGGCGTCTGTTCACCACAAATCATGAGATCTCCTCTGCTGTATTTATGAACACTGATTCAGTGTTTGTATGTCTCGCCTACCAGTCAGTGCTAGCTGTCTGGGGTGAAGACCTGATGTGGGCTTACCAATACTTTAGGGCAGGCTTAAAGCCCACCCATAGCTTACCATTGGTTGACTTTAGTTTCACTTTCCTGTGCTTGCTTCTTATACAGCGTCTTGCTTTTCTATTCTTGTGTTGTTCCCTCCACTGGGGCATAGACACTGTACCATCATTTTGACTGGCACCCTTGTGTCCTTCTCCTGCTCACTTTAAGGGAACGTTTTTATGTTAGCTTGAGCTCTCCATGAGAATGCATTTGTTTTTCAGCTCGCTTCCTTGTGTGCTTGTCAGTCAAATATGCAGGCAAATATATTTAATTTTCATTTTCCCAGTGGTTTCTAAACCTGTGACTCAAGGTTTGGAAGACAGTATTAATATCCTTTTATCTTAAGTGTTTCTTTGATTTTTTTGCAATGCATTAATCTGCTATACTAAGGTAGTGGAACAAAACATTTGCAGGTATGTCATTGCCAAATACCAGTACTTTGTGGAAAATGCAGAAGTAGTTTACATTTATTTTTCAGTCCCAACTGATTACCACTTCAGATCCAGTTCCATCTAGTGATGATTCCTGTGACACTTCCGTTCCTTCCTGCTCCGGTGTACTCTCTCACCAGACCAGATGAATGGCACCAAGACCATGAAAAGATCATGATTTGTTTCTTCTGTATGACTATGTGGCACTGATGTTGCTATTCTGTTTGTCTCTTTTAAACTCTGCCCCGGCGCTGGCATGTGGAGCAGGACAAGAGCTGTCAGTTTCTAGCTTTTTCCTTTTTTAGGTTTTGCCTAATACATAGTGCAAGCAGTTTGTTTCTGAAAAGACATACTCTTAGGCCACAATGGATTTGGAGCCCACCCCTTGCTTAGCTTTGGTTGGCTTTGTCTCCCTATGATTTCTTTTTATTTGTCAACTTGTGTGGGCTTGCTTTACTTTCCTTGTGGTTGTACCTCAGTTGTCATGTGATCAACAGAAAAAGAGCTTTCAGAAGTGCTACTGAGAGAGAGGAGGAGCTTAGAATCCGCTAACCTGTTCTCTTGAGTACATTTGATCGAGCAGAAGTTATGTGCTTCCTCTGAATGGGAGCTTGTTTGATAATATACTGTATCAGTCCTTCTGTGTGCGACTTGAATCTGAATCATATTAAAATCACAGAGTAGCCGCGAATTGCAAACATATTTGTGTCTCCCGTTATTCAGATATTAGTTATTCAACGGCAAAACCACATTGAGGGCAATTTTAAAAAGATGTGAGCAACGGTGTTTTTGCAGCCTTGGAAACAGGAGCCCGGGAAACCAGGGGGTTTCCATTCACTGCAGAGACTTTCAGGTTTGATTAGGAAAGTCCCTTGGAGCGATTTCCTTTTCCCCTTGCAGAGCCAAATTGGAGCGCGTGTTTTTTCTAAATCTGCCGGTAATTCTTCCAATCTGAACAAAACCGGGCATTTGCATTTAGCTAAACTGGCTAGCGGCAGCCACAGACTGACGGCCACTGTTGGCAATCTTTGAAAAGCGAAAGTTACCGGAGGCAAAACAATAATTGTTTTTGACCTTTTCGCTTTTATGGGGTCACTGGTAAAAGATTAGACCTGACTGGAGCCTTGCATCGACAGAAGCGGAATCTAATTCCACAGGAGAGGGAAACTGGATAAACGCATTCCTCTGTGTTCATGACCCCGCCGCAGCTTCCCCCCTCCGCCCCAGGCTGCATGACACATCAAAATCGTTACTGTGTAAGTCACTCCCAAGTGGCAAGAGAAGTTTTTGCATAGCTGTCTTGTGTTACACTCAAATCCATCCGGGTGTGCGGTGTGCAGAGGGCTGGATGCCCGTGCAGGCTGCAGAATGGACGCAAAATTAGACGTCTGAAAAGAACACGAGTTCAGTGTTCTTATTTTTATTTACCTATATACTCGGTCGGGGAAATGGGGCGGATTTAGGAAGTGCGCAGTCATGGGAAAACGTGTCTGACAGTCAACTTACACATTTCTTTTTTTAATACCTGTACCACAAAAAATTGGCAGCAAGGACAAATGTTACAATAAATCTCTTCTGGCTTGATTGTTTACAAAGGCTGTATTCTAAAATATCTAATGGGGTTGGTGCAACTGGTGCAGAATTTTCTGAATGTCCAGAACATCTCAGGGGATAATAATAATTGTAGGATAACTCTGGTAGGTAATGTACTTGCTGTCTTGTCTAGTCACAGTTTTGACTCATAAAGTAGCATAGAGGGTTAATGGCTGTCTCCTGCAAAGCACAGGGAGCCTTGAACATCAAGGAGCTTCTTGATAATCTGGTAGGCACAGGTTTAGAAAATTATTGTTTTTTTCTCGATCAGTCATTATTACAAGACTGCTAAAAAGAGTTTCTTTGGGTAGTAATAAACAGCCAGATTCATCAAGCGAAATGCGCTCGCAAAAGGGCCAGATTCTGAGAATTGGATTTAGAAAAAACGATATGGAAAGATCGATATAAAATCGGCTGCAGGCTCCTGAAAACGACACAGTCCTCTTCTTATTAGGGGAACGGGAGACAGATCCAAAACAATTTCTCTGGTTTTGGATCTGGCTCCCGTTACGTCGCGGCACTATTCAAGTATTGACAGGCTTCGCCGAAGGGCTTTTCCGGACTACTTTCCGTTGCCTTAAGAACTCTGTTGAAACTGAACGGCTGAGAAAGGAAGTCTGTGTCGATCATCTGTCTGGTGCTAATAAATAGGGTAATAAGAAGAGGACTGTGTCGTTTTCAGGAGCCTGCAGCCGATTTTATATCGATCTTTCCATATCGTTTTTTCTAAATCCAAAAAGGGTGTGCACACCAATGCAGCATCAACTGAATGAAATTTGTTTTTTCAATAACCAAGAAATACACAAGACCCACGAGCCTAAGGAATGTCTGGGTCCTTTTAAACTCCGTATTTAATAGTGCTTAAAACTAAGCTTTTATCTGCTTAGCTTCCTGCTTAGCTTCCTGTTTTCAAGACCCCTTCAGCTCTACTCAAGAATTTTGCTGATATTGTCCTGAGGAAGACACAAAAAGGTGTGTCGAAACGCGTCGACAGAAATCAGCATCCTCAACAATTTCAGGGCATTATCATTATGTTAATAACATTCTTGTGACCTATGTATATTTCTTTGTAGTAACAACTTATTTTATGAAAATCACTTTTTTATTCACTTATTTTTTTAATTATGTGTATCAATGAATATGTTCATATCAATTTTTTATTAATGTAATTAAACTTTCTACTTTATCATATAATATTTTTTCCTTGAGTCCTTTTTCTCCTTATGGTGTGTCCTTTTTCCTGTTTTTGTCAGACTTTATATTTTTGGCCTTGGCCTTTACTCTTGCATATGTTTGTAGCGTGAGTTATCATACACTGATGAGTGGGATAGCCAGTGACAAACCTTATCTTTTTAGCTGGCCTGCAGATTCTTGAAAATTATCCTGAAGCAAAGGGATATTAGTAAGTATAACACCATAGGGACAACATTCCAGAGGTAGATCCAGGATATCCTTATGTGCTTAGTTGGCAGAGAGAGCCACAGCGAATGCCTGACTGGGCTGATGACTCAAAGGGCCGACCCCTTTTGATAAACATCAGAACACTGGATATCAGGTCTAGGCCTACCAACAGTGTCTCTGCAGTCATATATGTGACTAGTATATTCGGGACCCTATTTTCAAAGTCAGCTTCCCCCAAGGCATCTCTGGTCGATTATCTCTCTCCTTGTTATAGGCCGAGGCATCATTACGAGTTGTTTGGAAAGTGCTCTGATATCCTGCGGGTGCTTTATCTGAAGGTAGCAGGGTATCAACCTGGAAAAAAGGAGCTATCTCACCATCATCCAATACGATCTTTGGGGGATTATTCAAGAGATTATTGGAACCTGCACCCTGCCCTTTTCTCAATAGATTCTCAATAACTTTGACCTTGTTCAGCAATTTCTCTAACAGGACTGTGGCTGTTTTAGGTGGTGCATCTAGACAAGAACCCTCCGCAACACTAGCAGCAAACTGAGCTGTCTCTATTCGGTCAATCATTCTATTCATGACACTGTCCAGGTGTCCTAAGCGGCCCGAAGTAAGGCAAAGCTATTGTCAATAAGTTCTTTGATCCGTGCAAAAGCAATATCCAGAATATTCTCCACAACAATATCAGGGGCAGCATCCCCAACATCCCCAGAAACACTGCATGTTGGTACGGGAGGAACAGCATTCGTTTGTGTGCTGATAGAACTATTATTTATCACCTTAGAATTAGCGTACCGAGTCAATTTTTACTGTTTTGGTTTATGGGTGCCCACACCCCTCCTTGGCTTCACCGGTGGCTCTCTCGCTGTGTCCACACTAGGTGGTTTAGCAAACCGTGACCTAGTGGAAATACTTGGCCCGTTTAATGTGTCCATAGAAGATGCTTGCAGGTCCGGTGCAGATGAAGACTGAAGCTGGCCTTGCGAGGTTGGGGACAAACAGGATTGAGGGGCACCACCCAATGTAACGATACCTAATGCAGAGATAGAGGTTCTAAACAGAGTCGCTTCTCCGTCAGTTCTATCTCATGGCTGACCATTGATTTGGCCCTGACAATGGAATCGTCAAAGGTTCCCGCTACTCCCTTGGGTTTGCTCATAGTAAAGGTAGGAATAAACAACACCACGAGCACAGGTATTAATAATCAAGCGGTGCAATATCGCCACAAAACCTGCAATTTGTGAAGCCAGGATCTACTGTCCAGATGTTAGAGGGATGGACATGGCCCAGCCCAGCCTCCTCCAGGCTGCGACGGGCATGGATAGACCTACCCCTACCCCTACCCCGCCCTCAGGCACGGGCTGAGGGCATTGGTGGTGGCCTCAACCACAGGGATACCTAGGACTTTGAATCCTGTGTCTGCTCCCCCTCTTAGACAGTAGCAGTGTCAGCAGCAAAGTTACAGGATTCCCGTGCTGAGGGAGCCCGCTGGTGTATTTAACGCACCTCCAGGCACGGGCTGTGGGCGTCAGTGGTGTCATCAGCCACAGGGATGCCTGAGATTTTGAGTCCTGTGTCCACTTCCCCTCGCAGACAGTGGCAGTGCAGCAGCAAAGTTACGGGCTTCCCACTCTGCGGGAGCCCGCTGGTGTATTTAACGCAAAAACAACAGGTGATGGACCGAATGTGGATCAATGTCACACACTCACCCCAGTCCAAAGATCTAGGCCTAAATCCATCGTTTTTTTGCACTCCACACCACCCTGGGTTAGACAATGGCGATATGCAAATCAGCTCTGACCCTGTGCCCCATGGGAACAGTCCAGTCCGAACTACAAAAGCCATGTCCTTCCCAGAACGGAATCAAGCATCCGAGGACCGGACCGGTTTCGAGGTAACACCTCTCATCAGCCCGGCTAGCTTGACTCCAGTGGTGTGGAGTGCCTGGGACCCACGTCTGGGCATCCCCAGCGCACTTAGGGCGGAATATGCAAAAACAACAGGTGATGGACCGAATGTGGATCAATGTCACACACTCACCCCAGTCCAAAGATCTGGGCCTAAATCCATCGTTTTTTTGCACTCCACACCACCCTGGGTTAGACAATGGCGATATGCAAATCAGCTCTGACCCTGTGCCCCATGGGAACAGTCCAGTCCGAACTACAAAAGCCATGTCCTTCCCAGAACGGAATCAAGCATCCGAGGAACGGACCGGTTTCGAGGTAACACCTCTCATCAGCCCGGCTAGCTTGACTCCAGTGGTGTGGAGTGCCTGGGATCCACGTCTGGGCATCCCCAGCGCACTTAGGGCGGAATATGCAAAAACAACAGGTGATGGACGGAATGTGGATCAATGTCACACACTCACCCCAGTCCAAAGATCTGGGCCTAAATCCATCGTTTTTTTGCACTCCACACCACCCTGGGTTAGACAATGGCGATATGCAAATCAGCTCTGACCCTGTGCCCCATGGGAACAGTCCAGTCCGAACTACAAAAGCCATGTCCTTCCCAGAACGGAATCAAGCATCCGAGGACCGGACCGGTTTCGAGGTAACACCTCTCATCAGCCCGGCTAGCTTGACTCCAGTGGTGTGGAGTGCCTGGGACCCACGTCTGGGCATCCCCATCGCACTTAGGGCGGAATATGCAAAAACAACAGGTGATGGACCGAATGTGGATCAATGTCACACACTCACCCCAGTCCAAAGATCTGGGCCTAAATCCATCGTTTTTTTGCACTCCACACCACCCTGGGTTAGACAATGGCGATATGCAAATCAGCTCTGACCCTGTGCCCCATGGGAACAGTCCAGTCCGAACTACAAAAGCCATGTCCTTCCCAGAACGGAATCAAGCATCCGAGGACCGGACCGGTTTCGAGGTAACACCTCTCATCAGCCCGGCTAGCTTGACTCCAGTGGTGTGGATTGCCTGGGACCCACGTCTGGGCATCCCCAGCGCACTTAGGGCGGAATATGCAAAAACAACAGGTGATGGACCGAATGTGGATCAATGTCACACACTCACCCCAGTCCAAAGATCTGGGCCTAAATCCATCGTTTTTTTGCACTCCACACCACCCTGGGTTAGACAATAGCGATATGCAAATCAGCTCTGATCCTGCGCCCCATGGGAACAGTCCAGTCCGAACTACAAAAGCCATGTCCTTCCCAGAACGGAATCAAGCATCCGAGGACCGGACCGGTTTCGAGGTAACACCTCTCATCAGCCCGGCTAGCTTGACTCGTATTTTTTTTTTTTTTTTAAATTTTTGAAAACCTTTATTGTGCATAAGAAAGAATAACAAATACGGGCCTACAACCATCCGGCCGGCCCCGAACAGTCGGTTAGCACAACAGCATACGTTATGGCGACACAGTACTGTGGCAGAATCGCAAACATTTAAAGGAAGAGAGACTGAAGGATATCGCAGCACCGTGTCACAGGATGATTGTAGGTTAAATTTTAAAGTTTTTTGTTATGCAACTATTGAGATCAGACCGTAGTGTTCCGTACTAATAAAAGAAAGGTAAGAGCAAGGTCCATGCAGGCGGGACTTGACTTTAGCACCTGTGTCAAGCAAGTCGTAAATCGGTAATCAAGTCCCCGCCAGGCAGGATGGCCACATAATAGTTATGCCACATAGCAGCACCTATGACCCAGTCACATTTCCACTGCCACCCTACACCCAGCACTCCCAAACATGGGCAAGAAAGTGAAAATCATAGAAGAGAACAAAACAGGTCCCATAGAAACTAACAAAAAATGAATGATAACCCCCCACCCTACACACATGCAGAGGCTATGGCCTACCCCCCCCCTAGCAGCGTGCCTGTCGCCCCATAAACCCGAAATTTAGGAAGAAGAAAAGTCGGAAGAAAGGAGAAAGAACAGCAAGAAATGCAGAGGAAGGAAAGAAGGAGACGAAAAGAAGAAGAAAAAGAAAAGGAAAAACGTCACTCTTAAATTCAGGGAGGGAGAAAAGGACAAGCTAATCTGCCGCTCCCCAAAAGGAAAAGGTGGGGGGAGGAGCCCACTGAGCATCAGAACTCCCGGGACCCCAGCCATCCACTGCGTACCCACACTGAAACCTCCTACTCCAAAAGCGACTGCGCTGTACTAAATTGCAACAATAGGAGTGATGGAAGAAGACAGTACACGATGTGTGCACACAACATGTACGGAAGCAGTTTCAATCCCTGTTCAGCCCACACGGAAAAGCATAGCGTCATTAATCACCCCAAACACGACATAGTAGGGCACACGTCAAGGCTAGTCATTAATAATTACCCTTTAGACCCTGGACCCAGACAGAACCTCCCTCCCACCCTCAAAGAGCACAACAGTACAGGATAGACACAAGTTCAACTGGGAAAGAGGCTGCAATTGCAAATCAGTCAGCATTACAAAACGATAAACAGTCCAGGTCACCGCCAGCCGATCAAACTAGCCGAGATGAGGGGCCCCATCAACCCTGGCCCGATCGACGAAACATCTCCAGGCATGACCATTCCAGCGGATACCCGTCCGGCAGAACAAAGGAGCAAAATGGCCGCTCTCGACGGGAAAGGTGCACAAGAGAGGAAGATGAGCATCCCCGGTCTCCAAGTATTTCAGCGCCCAGGATGACGAGCCCCCCCTGCCATGCAGGATGTCGCTCACTCCGGCGATGTTGGAAGAGGGCTCCGAAGGCTACACCCGCAAGGGGGGCAAACAGCTGGGAGAACGATAAGCGAAACCCTGAATGCAGTTGGTCAGGCAGAGTCAGAGTTCCCGGAGTGAGGGAAAACTGCGTAGCAGTAGCAGCGTCGGCAGGGAGGCGCAAAACATTGTAGCCAGGAATATAACAATCTTCCACACGCTCTTGTAGCAACACTGTATTCGTTTGAAAAGCACACACAGGCAGTAGAGAGACAGGCAGCCTCGGCCGCTGTAAGGAACTCACAGCTTCATCGATCTTATCCCCCAGTTCTTGAGCAATGCGCCGCCATGTTGCTCGTAGGTCTGCGAGGGCATCGAGAATATCGCCACAGGTCAGGTCACTCTGCAACAGCAGCCGATCCTCATTGCCCAGCGCCGCATCTGAATCATCGCCCGGGTCAATTGCAGGCAGGTCCGCGCAGGCTGGGGACAAGGGAACAGCTCTCCGTTCCTGCTGGAGGACAAGCGCCATTGTCGTCTCTCCCACGGATCCACACTGGAGGGAGAGGGGGCGACTCCGTTATGGAAGGCAATCGTCGTATCACGGAGGGGCAAGCAGCTGCCAGCACGGAGGGTCCTGCACAGCGAGATCCCACTCAGCTCTCGGGGGCACTCACAGCGCGCGACCAGAAGGACGCCGCAAGATGGAGACCGCCCAGGATAGAGGCAGTGCAGGAGTGGAGAGCGAGGAACAAAGGGATCCCGTCTCCCCGGCACACACTCGTCAGCCGATTGGAGTCGCTCCTCGCAGGGCAGGAGGAACTCCTTCCGCCACTCGCAAGCGGGTCAGTCCCAAACGCCGGCACCTCCACAGCCCGGCCGCCCGACAAAGAGCCCCAGGGACCTGCGGCGGCAATCGGTTCGAGGGTCGCGGGCAGCCCTGGTGAGCGGCTAGTCCCGAAATCCTCGTCCAAAACGGCCGGCGAAGGTCGCAAATGAAAGCGACTGTCCACAGCGCATACAGGTCATCGTCTCAGCGCGGAGCAAGCAAGGATTAGTGCCAGGATATCCAAGAGGAGCAGACGGCTTTGGGAGCCGGGCGCTCACACGTCCGTCCCGTCCGCCATCTTGGCTCCTCCCCCCGCTTGACTCGTATTTAACGCGCCTCCAGGCGCGGGTTGCGGGTGTCGGTGTTGGCATCAGCCACAGGAATACCAGGGACTTTGAGTCCTGTGTCCGCTCCCCTCGCAGACAGTAACAGTGTCAGCAGCAAAGTTGAGGGCTTCCCACGCTGCAGGAGCCCGCTGGTGTATTTAACGCTCCTCCAGGCGTGGGCTGTGGGCGTTGGTGGTGGCCTCAACCACAGGGATACCCAGGACTTTGAATCCTGTGTCTGCTCCCCCTCTTAGACAGTAGCAGTGTCAGCAGCAACGTTACGGGATTTCCGTGCTGCGGGAGCCCGCTTGTGTATTTAAAGCACCTCCAGGCAAGGGCTGTGGGCATCAGTGGTGTCATCAGCCTCAGGGATACCTGAGACTTTGAGTCCAGTGTCCGCTTCCCCTCGCAGACAGTGGCAGTGCAGCAGCAAAGTTACGGGCTTCCCGCTCTGCGGGAGCCCGCTGGTGTATTTAACGCGCCTCCAGACGCGGGCTTTGGGTGTTGGTGTTGGCGTCAGCCACAGGAATACCTAGGACTTTGAGTCCTGTGTCTGCTCCCCTCGCAGACAGTAACAGTGTCAGCAGCAAAGTTGCGGGCTTCCCACTCTGCAGGAGCCCGCTGGTGTATTTAATGCCCCTGCAGGTGCGGGCTGTGGGCGTCGATGGTGGCGTCAGCCATAGGGATACCTTAAACTTTGAGTCCTGTGTCTGGTCTCCTTATTAGACAGTGGCAGTGTCAGCAGCAAATGTACGGGCCTATAGACTAATACAGCTGACATTCTTACACGCATATATGTACATGGATTGAACAAAGTCACAAGTCTGCCTTGAAGTCGTAGTTTCTCTTAAGTACTTGCAAAGTGATAACACAATGTGGGCCAGACGTACGCTTTTTTTAGCGGATGCAAATGGAAAAGTGGCCATGTTTGCGACCGCTAAAAAGGGTTATAGTACGTACAAACCCTATTTTGCGAGTCAATAACCTAATACCGACTCGCAAAATAGTAATTTGTGAGTTTCTATTAGGAAAGGGCATGCCAAGTGTGTCCCTTCCTAATAGCGAGGCACACTGGAATGTACGATTGTTTTGCAACCACAAATGCGGTCACAAAACAATCGATGTTACCACCTACATCAAGTAGGAGGTAAGCCAGTTGCAAACGGGAAGGGGGCCCCACGGACCACTGTCTACTCCTAAAAATGAAAAATAAGCGTTTAATTTTTCTTTTTTAAATGCATCCCATTTTCCTTTAAGGAAAACAGGTTGCATTTTAAAAAAGCAACTTTATTTAAAAAGCAGTCACAGACATGGTGGTCTGCTGACCCCAGCAGGCCACCATACCTGTGAGTGCTGGCCATTCCCAATGGCCAGCAAATTGCGACCTGCCTCCTGAATATTTATGAGGCAGGTCATTTGTGAACCCATTTGGAATTGCTGAATGTGTCTGAGACACATTAGTATATTCTGTTTTATGAGTCGCAAATTGAGCGTCACAAAAAATCGCAGTTTGCAACCCCCAAAACGGAATGGTTGTACATCTAGCCCTGTGTGCTCATTTCCCTCTATTGTATTGGCACCTAGGTGATACGCTTCAGACAGCTCCCAGCCAGGTTCATACTCAAAAAAAGGACAGCTGATGGCCACTTAAATTGGGCCTTTGTGATGGGCCCATCTGGAATCGAAAATAAGAAACAGCCCGATTCATCATAGTGAAGTTTTGCGAGTCTGAAATAGCGATTAATAAGGAATCGCTATTCCAGACTCGCAAAACGGGATTCATGTAGGAATCGCAATATTTTTTGCGATTTCTACAGGTTCCTTATTTGCGATTAGCTAATTGCTAATCGCAAATAAGGAATGACTCCCCATTCATTCCTATGGGCCTAAAGGCCCATAGGAATGAATGGGGAGTTATTCCTTATTTGCGATTAGCAATTACCTAATCGCAAATGATATTGCGATTTCAAGGGTGCAGGGGTGTCCAAAGGACACCCTGTAACACCCCTGAAATGTAAATTCACACAGATGTTACACACACACATGTCCAAAGGACATGTGTGTGTGTAACATGCAACTTAGAAAAATGCATTTAAATGCATTTTTCTAAGTTTTCGCTATTTACCAGGTTTGACCTCGTGTTAAATAGCGGTTCAAAATTGCGAATTCGCAATTTTTAAATGTTTCAAGAATAGCATTTAAGGAATCTCTAATAGAGATTCCATAAATGCTATTCCTCGCAAATTTGCGAGTTCTTAAACAGCGAATTTTGCTTTTGGGATGATGAATGCCAAATGCAATAATTGCACTCGCAAAGGGCCAGATTCTCAGAATCTGGCCCTTTGCGAGCGCAATTTTGTTTCATGAATCGGGCTGTAAGCTCTTTATCTACCTCCATGTTGCTGCTTGGACGGGAAAGTAGACAACGTGCAGGTATATGGAATGTGTTCTAGTGTTGGCAAACTCCACTGGGACAAATTCAACATATTTCATTGGGGCCAGGGATATCCCGAATTCTGCTCAATAATAGCTGGATCTGGGATTCGACTGGATCCTCTCAATTTCCACACTGTATATAATGATTTATTTTAAGTGTTTTCTACAGAGCCATCAGTGTCTATCACTGGCCTTTTCAAAGCACTGTGTAGCAAAAATGCAGTGTACAATGAAGATAGGTACCACAAACCTCGATATATATTAAAAAACACCCCTTATTGATGGCAGAATTCTACCTTATTATTTTGCGATCGCTGTATTGATTAGGTAATTAATACGCTGTTGGTCTGAGGAGGAGGAAACTTATAAATGAAGGCGATGGTTGAATAACTGATCGGTAATCATGATTACTCTGATTCTCCCTTACCCTTTTAATTGCTTATGGTAAAAAGAGTGGTTGTCTAGAATTTGAGGTGAAGTTTGGAGAGATACAATATAAGGTTAGGGTGAGACAGCCTTTAAATCAAGCATGCCATCAGGCATGAGCTGTCCAGGGATATCAGTCAATTACAATAGAATTAGTATATTGCGACTAATCACCCGTGAGGGTATCCAGGCGCTGAGACTACTGCAGCAGAGGCTTAGTCGAATATATAGGTCTTGAGTCCTTACTTTTCTGAATTCCAGTAGAGAGGATGCGCTCCGTAGGTGAAGAGGGAGGTTTTTCCAGGACTTGGCCATGAGGTCGGAGAAGGAGCGTACTCCACTGCTGCTACAGTGGATGCGGGGTTGTGGGCAAGGCAGAGGGACCTGGAGTGCAGGTGTCTGGAGGGATGGTGGAAGTTCAGTAGATGGTTGTAGATGGCTATAAAGGCGTGGGTCAGCATCTTGAACTGGCATCTCTTCTGAATGAGGAGCCAGTGGAGCTTCCTGAGGTGGGGGTGATGTGGGACTGCTTGGGGAGGTCTAGGCTGAGTCTGGCTTCTACATTCTGTATCATCTGCAGTCTCTTGAGGATGTGTGAGGTGTTTCCTGCATAGACTGTGTTGCTGTAGTCCAGTCACCTGATGACCTGGGCCTGTGTGATGGTGCATCTGGTGTCAATGGGGATTCATTTGAAAATCTTGCGGAGCATGCAGAGGGTGAGGAAGAAAGTGGACAAGACTACATTGATTTGTTTTTTCAAGGTGAGCTTGCTGTTCAGAATGATGCTGAGGTTGCGGGCTAGGTCAGTCGGTGTTGGTGCAGGCCCTAGTTTGGGAGACCACCAGGCGCCATTCCATGGGGAGGTGTTTCCAAAGATCAGCACTTCCGTCTTTTCTGTGTTGAGTTGTAGGCAGTTGTTTCTCATCTCTTCGGTGATGTTCATTAAGTATCTGTGGAAATTTATCAGCATTGTGGAGGGGTCTTCTGATAAGGAAATGATGAGCTGGATATCGGCATAGGATATGATGTTGAGTCCATGAGATCTATAAATGTTGGCCAGGGGAGTCATGTCGGTATTGAACAGGATCGGGCTGAGGGATGAGCCTTGAAGGATGCCTCAGATGTTGTTCTTAGGTTCTGAGGTGAAGGATGGGAGGTGGATTCTCTTTGTTCTGCCAGTGAGGATTCCTTGGATTCCGATGTGAAGCCTTCTGATCAGGGTGTGAAGCCTTCTGATCAGGGTGTGGCGTGATACTGTGTCATATGCTGCTCATAGGTCGAGGAGGATCAGGGATGCCATTTTACCTTGATCAAGGATAGATTTGATGTTGTCTTTGGCTGCAATCAGGGTAGTTTGGGTGCTGTGGTTGGTGCGGAATCTGGATTGGGAAAGGTCCAGAAGATTATGGTTCTCGAGGTGTTCTGTAAGTTGGCAGTTGTTTGCCTTCTTTTGGACTTTGGCTAGGAAGGGGAGCAGAGAGAGAGGGCTGTAGTTCTTGAGATCGCTGGGGTCAGTGGATGGTTTCTTGAGTAGGGGCTTAACCTTTGCAGGCTTCCATTCATTGGAAAAAGTGGCCGTGGTGATTGATGCTTTGAGGATGGAGGTGAGCTAGCTACTGATCGTTTTGCTCCCTAGGTTGAAGATGTGGGGGCACGGATCCAAGGGTGCTCCTGAGTGGATGAATGTCATGATGGCTGACGTGTCATGCTTGGTGAGCCAGTGAAAAGGTGGTCGTGTTCTTCATTCCTGGGGTCAAGATGGCTGAGGAGGTTGGTGTCTTGGGGATCGAAGTTTCTGTAGATGGTGAAAAGCTTGTTGTGGAAGAAATCTGCCAGGGAGTCACAGAGTTCCTGTGAGCAGTTGATGATGTTTCCATTGGTGTGGAGATGGTGCAGTGGATTGTCTCCTTGTGAATGATGGCAATTCCACCTCCATGCTTGTTGATGCGGTCTTAGTGTTCCATCTTGTAGCCGTCGTGCATGGCTCTGGCAAGGTCAGGTGTGGATGAGGGACTGAGCCAGGTCTCAGTGAGGAAAACAACGTCGGGGTGAGGGAGGTGATGGTATCCCAAATTCAGGTTGCGTGCATCAGAGGAATTATGCATAGAGCAGGAGGCAATGGAGATGGCCTGGGGTGGTTGAGGTAGACGTGGTGGTGGTCGCCATGCATGCAGGGGATTCGGTGATGCAGGAGAAGAGGCTGTGATGGAAGAAAAAAGGTCCTGTCATGATTCGGCTAGAGTTGTGACAGCATTTGTTGCAGAGTCTTGTGGTCAGTGCTTGGAGCTTGGCGTTGGTATATCTTCGGGTTGCTGTCGGGCGAGGGGTCCTGGTGCTGGGCACAGACAGACTTGCCTTTTGTGCCTGCTGCACGCGTCCGTGCTGTAGCCTCCAAAAGTAGTCCTGGGAGTTGGTAGGGGCTAACAGGCCACAGGAGGCAAATGGCAGGACAGAAAAATGGCGTGAGTTGGAAAATGGCAGGAGCAGTGAAGTAGGGGCAAAGAGAACAGAACAACCGAAATAAGGCACTAGAAAACATGCAGTCCAAGTGTAGACACAGAGCAATTGGTTGCAGAGGGGAGAGGCTCAGTGGCAAGGGGTTGAGAACTGCTCACAGGGATCAAGCTGCAGCCCCCATAAGTAGTCCTGGGAGGTGGGAGGTGCAAGTGAGCGGCTGGAGGCACAGGGCGGTAAAGGAAATTGCAGGAACAGCGAAATAGGGGCAAAGAGAACAGAACAACCAAAAGAATGCAAGAAAACTCAGATATAATAAGAAACAATAAACAAAAGTACAGTTCAGCAAGGGAGTACAGGCACTAGAGAACAGTGCAGTTATACAGCGACTGGCTGCAGCGGGGAGAGGCGCACTAATTAGAGGTATGAAAAAATATATGTTTTTTGTTTAATTGAAAGGGCTTTGGGTGGGGTTCCTATCTCGAGAACGTGGATCCTATTCTCATAAAGTGGTAATAATGCAGCCAATGTGTGCTGGTAGTAGAGGGTGGTACAGTGTAGGGTGCCAGCAGGAATCTGGCTAGCCATCATTATACCAATATTCTATGGGAGTATGAAGCGTGGTAAGGGGAAGGTGGAAATTTTAATTATTCCTGTGTGACAATTTAGTAAATCCAATGAAGGTTCCCAACATCACCCGATTTACTGTTAGACATAGCAAAAGTTCCAGCCCATTTTCCTATGATGATTTTCTGTTCCTGGCTGTCCAGCGAACATAATGCCCTGGAACAGGAGACCTTCAATGCCTGCAGATCTCCTCTTTTCACCAGGTAAGAGGTAGCTAGGAGGGCTGCAGGGGAAGGTGCAAACATAAGGTGATAGAGAACCGGATCTCGTAGCACATGTGGTATCAAGGAAAAGCTGGGCTTGCAAGCAAAATGTCAGGGCCAGCCATTAGGATGCCGACCAGTAATTCTTCTGGAGGGGAGAGGCAAACAAGGCACATTTAGCTTACACCAGGCTATGCAGTACGTCTGCCTAGCCATGCCGCTTCATCCACTGCAATTCATTGCCATTTACAGCAGGGAGAAGATTTTCCTTTTCCTGCAAGGGACCACTGATACTCTTCATCTAGTTATTTTACATCTCGCCTAGCGTTGCTGCGTACATGCGCAGCTCGCTAGGTCAGATTTATTGCTTAGAAGGACTTCAGAAGAGGGCTTTAAGCCCTGCCCCTTATTTCCATTGGCCGGCGTCACCGTTTATGCCTGCCATTGGAAATTAGGGTTTTTGGTCACCGCCCTTTCCCCAGTGAGCCGGACTGCCTCGCCTGCTTCACGGCTGCTGTAGTGATGTATAAGCACTTTCTTAGCTTTATGGGCATATGTGTTTGAACTAACACTGGACATAATACTAAGCTACGCTAACGGAGCATGCAAAGTTTGTACTAATTCGCACTTCGCAAATTGCACGTAGTACAGCACCAAAACTGTGCTTAATCACGTAGTGTAGCAGCTAAATAAACAACATCTTCAGATGCTTTGATAAAGCAATTTTACATGCTAAAAAGCTGTAACCAATTCACAAAAGTTAACTTTTTCAATGAAAATATTAGGCAATGAGTGAGGTGATGATTTTGGGGTCCCCCTAACCTGGAGGGAGGACCAAGGAGATGCCTTGAACACAAAGAGCATAAACAAACAACACATCTTGTTGAACTTCTGTGGTGGTCTAATCCTCTTAGGACCACCCCAAACACAGTTATTGGCAAAACAACAATCCCAACCAAAGGCCCTGCAAAGCATTATGGGATGAGATTAACAGTGGGCAGTGAATATTATAGTATCCAATATCAAAATAATTTTACAAACAGCTTTAGTTCACCTGGTAGTTACTAGATGTCCCTCACAAGTCAAATGCAAAACCATTGAAACCCTTTCATCAAGCATTTGCATTTGACTCCTGAGGGACATCTAGTAACCACCAGTTGAACTTCAGCTCTTTGTAGAAGTATTTTGATATTGGATACTTTATAATATTCACTGCCCACTGCTAATCTCATCCCATAATGCTTTGCAGGGCCTTTGGTTGGGAATGTGTGTTGCCAATAACTGTGTTTGGGGTGGTCCTAAGAGGATGGGACCACCACTCAATAGTTCAATAAGATGTGCTTTTTGTTTTCAAGGCATCTGTTTGGTACTACCCCTAGGTTAGGGAGGATCCCAAAATCATCACCTCTCTCACTGCTTGCTAATTTTTCAGTTTAACTTTTGTGAAAGTACTATAAGCACTTTAGCATATAAAGATAGAGATACTTATTTTATCATAACTGGCACTGTGGAGGATGCCATTTGCAATTATTTTGCAATTTTCTCACAGTGCAGACAAGTACAGTGTCATCAGCTACGCAGACTATGTGTACTACGTGAAGTTCAAAGTATACTACGTGAAGCTACATGTAGTGCTGCTATACAACTACGCCCAGGCTTAGTTTAAACACATGGCCCCATAAAGACAAGAGATCCCCATGCTCCGGCGGGATCCTCTTTCGCTTTCGGGACCGCGCTTGTCTTCATTATCTCATGAAACACCGTCAAATTCAGGAGTTCTGGTGTTGGTTGTACAAACACCTCTTTCATTTGGTTAAATACTATAATGCTGCATTATACATAATACAGATCAATGCCACAGATAGGATACCATGACGACTGACTCAAATCACTGATGACGTCGATATGGTGGATGGAGGGCATCAGTGTTTCTAAGTTGATGTTAAAAAAACTGTCAGTTTTTATAAGTGCTTCTCAATGCCTTGGCATAATCTGCAGTACTAAGGTGAAACAATGCCTCGCGATAGTAAACAGATTGTTTTTGAATTCTGAACAGACTCTGGCTTTTATTTACATGACATTGTTCACGTGATTTACATGCCAAATATTTTCAATGTTCATTTGGTGCACGGACTCTCTGAGGCAAGCCCGGCTTTTCAACGCTCGGCTCTGGCTCCCTCTATTAACTTGTCGACCCGGCCACCTCTGATGTTATACCGTTTATACCCCCGACCCCCGCCCTACTACCTTCCCCCACTTCACCTCGGAATCCAGTGTGGTATTTATTTTTATTTTTATTTATTTTAAAGGTTTTATATAGCGCTGGCTAGACCCGGAGGTATCAGAGCGCTTTACATGAGCATCAGATCATAGTTACAGATTACATCGTTACAAAGGTTACACAGTTATTAGAGCATGGCAACATAGTTACTTGTAAGGACGAGATACAATAATAAGCACAGATACGTAAGGGGAAAAGCAGGCAAGGGGAAAAATTCAGGGGAGGGGTAATGAGAGGGGAAAGAGAAGAGGAGGGTGACGGACACAGCATGGAAAGAGGAGGGGAAGGGTGACGGGGACACAAATCGGTAGATGAGTCAAAGCAACGTCCAAAGTCCAGTAAACTGTGATCCCAGGGGAAGTGGTATCACTTCTCAATCGCTGTTGTGGGAGGTTCCCTTTACGCAGTGGACTCTCTCAGAAGGGTCTCTGAGACTCCAATGCCTACATACTGGATCCTTCTCCAAAAAGGGGAGAGGGAGTGCTTTGGCAAGGGGTGCCATACCATACCTCAGCTGTGAGTGGCTCCCTTGGTGCAGTGGACTCTCTCAGCGGGTTTGCTGAGACTCAGAGTTTAAATATTGGATCTTTCCCCAACAAGTAGAGAAGGAGTGCTTAGTCAAAGGGCAAAAAGGACATAGGGCTAGGCAGACTAGCAGGCAAGGTGAGAGATTCAGGGGAGAGGGGATAGGAACTAGGGAAGTAGACAAAGAGAAAGAGTACTAAATGGGAACAAATTTAAATTAATGAGTTATTATATAGCGCTGGCTAGACCCGAAGGAAACAGAGCGCTTTACATGAGGAACAATAATGTTGCAATTTACATCAGTTAAAATTTACATAAGTGTCAAGAAAAGCATTTAAAGAACATAGGGGACAAGGTGAAAGGTGCAAGGAAGGGTAAGGGGATAGGGTAAAGGGGTAGGAGGAGGATAGGACGTTGAGACGAGGGGAAGATCTGCCCAAAGTCTGGCTGGGGAGGTCATGGCAGGGGGGGGGGAGTCCACAACTCATCTCCTATTTAGCTATATGCTAGCTCCAGCGGGTATCAGCCAAATCACTTGGTCTCTACAGTCTGGGGTAAGTTCCATAGGTTCAACGTCCTGATGTGTAAGCTGGTTAGAGGATAGGTTCAAGGTCTGATCAATGTCCAATTGTTGTCCCAGGGAAGTAAAAAAAAACGTGGATGGGACCACTATGGAAGCCATCTTGGGGTCAGGCAGGAGACTGTAATGTACACTGGTGGCCATCCTAAGGTCAGGCATCTGGCAGTTAGAGTCAATTTCCAGGACAGTGGCTGCCAGAGAAAAAGAAATCCAACCTGCACACACCATCATACGCACAGTCATGCACAAGCACATACACATGTGGGCACACACTCTCATATGTGCACATACGCACACATACAAGCACATAGAAAGAGACATCCAAAAACAGAAGTACACATAAAATCCTATGCTCTAGTACAAAAATACCCAAGTACAGGCACACGCAAACACCATCACATGCACAGACATGCACCAGCACACACAAATGCGGTCACACTCTCATACACGCACAGACGCACACACACACACGCACACATACAGAAACTACTAAAAACACAAGCACACATACAATCACAAGCCCAGAACAAAAATAGCCAAGGACATACACACAGGTACTTGCCCACACCCACCATCACACACAGAGACATGCACAAGCACACACAAATGTGCGCACACACTCATACGCGAACAGAGGGCGCACACATGAACCCATACAGAAGCATCCACATGCACAAGCACACATACAATCCCATGATCTAGTACGAAAACACTCAACTACATGCACACACCATCACACGCACAGACATAAGCATACATACAGAAATATCTGAGCGCACCAACACGAGCACACATAGAATCACATGCTTAGGTACAAAAATACCAGAGTACATGTCCACACTATCACATGCCGCCTTTGGGGTTGTGAAGAGTCTGAAATTCCCCTCCGATCCCATACGCAGACACTCAGGATACAACATAGCGTATGTAATGTTTTCGGACTGAGGGAATATTTGAACAGCACCAAACTCCTGCTGCACAGATTCAAATGCAACAGTGAAGCCCGGGAAAAAGGACGGTCCTGGAGTCCGTCTCAGCAAGGATTAACGTACCAGTGGGCCCCCCAGTGGTGATCGGCGTGCCCGGGCACCAGGCACTCTACCCCCGATTCCACACACACACCTCCGGCAATCAGGAAGAGCAGCAGCCTCATGACCAGGCAAGTACTGAGATATAGGCAGCCCCTCTCCCCTCAATCTGCTCCACAAGAGGAATCTCGGCTGATTAAGATCATAAACGCCATCCAATTGCATAAAATTAGTACAGATGGGTCCATGCTGAATGCTGTGTCTCTGATGATGCAGTGAATCCATCGTTTAAGTCGTATTGCAGGAGCATGCAAAACAATGTCTCAAAGAGGCTGCATAATCCAGGCCTCCCAGCGCCTGCCAACTCCCCACAGCATCACAATGGCAGTCACTCGCCAGGCAAGCCGGAGATGAAGGCCTCCATGCCTGAGTGTCTCACAGGCGGTTAGGGCTCTGCAAGTTCAGGGCAGGATAGGAGGGAGAGGGTGTCCCTCAGCCACCCGGCGTCTGCACCATGAAGGAATACGACCCAGTCCCACGGCCGGCATACGCGGGCCCAATCGCATCCCAACTCACAGGTCACGACCACGCACTAAGACTGCACCCGCCTCTGCAGCTGCAGGCCCAGGCGAGGCCCCTACCCCAGGGGCAGCTCGATCCTTCCTCAGCAGTATGTGGGGGGTGCACCAGGGTCCGTCTCCATCTCTGGGTCTCGGCGGGGCAGCACGTCTCCTGCAGGGCCCACTCAGCAGCCATGAGAGTGCCAGGCACCAGCCAGGTGCTCCACCTCAGCTCGATTCGCAGTGCACTCGTGTAGCGCAAGCGATCACAAGCACCGCAATCTGCCTCCCAACACCGTCCCTCACAGCAGTGTCAGAGCGGGGCAGCACCATGGCTCAGCTCAGATCGGCAATGCGGCCAGTGCCATTTTGCACCCTCGCCATGCCTGCAGCCCTCTGCCCCTCCAACCCATACTCCCCCAGCAGTTTGCACTTTCAGTGCCAGTCCGCAACACTGTGCCCCCAGCGGCATGCACGTTCAGTGCCAGCCTGCAGGCCTCCTTCCCCACTGGTGTGCACGTTCAATGCCAGCCTGCAGCCCTCTGTCCCACAGCAGCGTGGAAGCTCATTGACAGCCCTCAGCCCTCTCCGCCCCCAGCAGTGTGAAGGTTCAGTGCCAGCCTGCAGGCCTTTGCCCTCAGCGGTGTGCACTTTAAGTGCTTCCCGCAACCCACTGCCCCCACTAACCTGCCTGTTCAGTGCCAGCCTGCAGCCCTCCTTCCCCATTGGTGTGCACGTGGGATACCGTGACAGCCCGCAGCCCTCTGCCCCCCTACCCCAGCGGTGTGCAGGTTCAGTGCAGCCCACAGTCCTCTGCCCCCCTCCCCCAACGGTGTGCACGCTCAGTGGTAGCCCGCAGCCTCTGCCACCCCTCCAAGTGGTGTGAAGGTTCAGTGCAACCCGGAGCCTCTGCCCCCCCAGTGGTGTGCACGTTCAGTGGCAGCCTGTAGCCTCTACCCCCTCCCTGCCCAGAGGTGTGCACGCACCCGTGTGAACCCCCCACGCCCCTGCGGTGTGCCGGTGTGCACATGGCCCTGTGCCCCCTTCCTCATTCCAGTGGTGTGCACGCTCATTGGCAGCCTGAAGGCCTCCACCTCCCTGTGGTGTGCACGTTCAGTGCAGCCTGGAGCCCCTGACCCCTCCCCCACCCCAACGGTGTGCACGCAGAGTGCCAGCCGGCAGCCTGCACCTGCCGGCAGTTGCAGACTATAGCGCATGTGTGCGCGTTCCAAGAGCAGCCTGTCTCTCGCTGTGCTCTCCCGGGCGTACACCCCGCCTTCCCAGACTATAATGTAAGGTTGGGCCATGGGTCTAACACAGGGTTTGTCCTGGAAGTTTGCCCTTCCTGTACGCACTACTAGACTGCCTGCTTTATATTATAGCACCTATGCAAAGTTAAACAAGCATTTGCAATGCAATAGGTCTCGCAGTGACGTGTTTAAACTATTGGAATTGTAAATTACAATGCCTTTTATTTATGGTTTAAAAAAGAAAACAAAAATTAAAGGCATTGTTATTTGCAATGCCAATAGCTCAAACTGGCGTCAATGCGACACCTAGTGCATTGTAAATGCTTGTTTAACCTGGCTAAGGGTTCTTGTAAAGGAAGGTTGTTTCAGGTGAAATCAGAACCTATCCCGAAAGGAATTAACTGTGTATGTGGTTCGAATAAATGGCTCTTTCACTGGAAAACGTCACAGTGCGATGTTGGAAAGTGCATGATAGCTTTATGCAATGAAACCTCCCAAACTGACCTCCCATGGCAAGTGCTGTTGCACCCGTGACCGAGTCAATGGTGCCTATCTGTTTCCCACAGCTGCTGCCTGTCAGCATTCACTCTGCAGCCCCTCTGCCTGCCCATAGAATCCGCAGGCCTTGGAAACCCGCGCCCTGTCCCCTCCAGCTGATTAGATAATTCAGTGCACTGGTTTTCACCTCTCAGAATTACCAGGAAGTCTGAGTAGAGTTGTTCCTTCATACAATGAAAGCTTGTTGTCAACTTGAAAACGTGAGCAAGACAATTTACAGCTCTGGCCATTTCATGACAAGTGGTAAATAGTCTACAGAGTAATAACACTAGGTCTATTCAGGCAGTGGAATAAGGAAAGAATACACTAACGTTTCACTGACATTTGGAATAACAGCTATTGACTATGCCATTTGTTTTGGTTTTTGTGAAGTGAAAAGGTGTTTTCTGCACGTAACACATATACATGTATAATAATATGGGCAGCATCCCTCTTTCTCAGAACAAAAACAACAGGCCATATTTACTAACATTTTGCATCAAGGTTGCACCCCTCTTGAGGCGCATCAATGTGGCAAAATGCTTGTAGAAATTTACAAATCAATGAAATTTGCACCACCTTGCGTGGCTTTGTGAAAAACATGTGACACAATGCTTCTTCTTCTGGGAGTCTTTCCATGGGTGGAACATGGGCGTTTCTATGCATCCACCCATGGACTTTACTTAATCCCAGATTTACAAAGGTTTGTAAACCTGGATTGTGTGAAATCTCTACGTCTCCCAAAGGTTGGAGTAACAGGGATAAAAAACGTATTTCTCCTCATTATTTCCTCTTTCTAGGTGTGCTGCAATCTGTAGCATACATAGAAGGAGGAAAATGCCTAGAGTGTTTCATTTTGTGCATGAAGTTACTCCTTCCTGCAGAAAAACAATTCTCCTTGCAACACAGGCACTCTTACACCATGGTGCCAGGATGCCTGTGTTAGTTCTAGGCTGCCTGAAGTGCTCCATATCTTTGTAAATATGGACCATTTCTGTCCTGTACATTTCATGCAACTCAGTACAGCAACTTTGCTTGCTGCCCTGCATTGCATGAACGTTCATTAAATATGGCCCTAGTTTCACAGCAGCAGTGCAAGATTCTCTCCCTAAAAAAACAGGTTATACCACTTGCAGAGTCAGTGTGATACAGCAAACAGACATTTTCTGCCCTGGGGCAACCCCCTTGCCGCAACAGACTCCGATTGGCCCTGCATGCACAGGGAGGGCCCTCCCCAGGGGCACTTGCTTGTCACATACAGCAGTCACTGCAGCCTCTCCCTTGGGCAGACTACTGGTGACACTCGGGACTCTGTCCTGGGAGGATGAGAAAAAGCCCTGAGATAACCCTATGAAGCTGACTGAGAAGCAGCGCTGTGTATACGTCGACTGAGAGGTGCAGAAAATTGAGACCTAAGCTGTGTGAGGCACAAGACCATGCCAAAGAGCTCACACTCTTGGACAGTCTGTGGAGTTGAATGGACAGACTGTGAGACCACCATACAGTCTCACACAAAGATGGGGGAAACCAAGGATAACAGTTCTCGGACTTCACCAGATGTGTCCACAGACTGCACCAGAAATTTGCCAGATGCCGCTCATTCGGACAAGACACTGCCTGACATCCTATCGGACGACTCCCGCCGGTTTGGTGAACTGCTGACGGTGGTCCTCAACATCAAATCCACCCTGGGCCCCAAGCTAGACTCACTATGCATCCAAGTGGGACTCCTCTGAGAGGACCAGAAGAAATTGAAAGACCGAGTGGATGCCTCAGTATCTAAGCTGGCACCTCTCCGACTCACGGTATTGCCTACAGACTAGCACCTCAATACCCTAAAAGAAGAAGTCAAGTACCTACGAAAGCAAATTATAGACCAAGAAGGTAGATCACACAGGAATAATATCCACATAGTAGGTACCTGTGAATGTGCCAACGGTCATTGTATGGAACTGTACCTTGAGAGCTGGTTCACCCACACAATCCTACAAGGGAAACAATCTACCTTCTTCTCCATAAAAAGAGCACATAGAGTGCAGGCCCCTCCCACCCAAGCGCCCCACCAAGGCCAGTGTTGGTGCAGCTCTTTAACTAACGTGACAGGGATTACATACTACATTCTATGAAGGCTTGGGGTCTGTGGACAGTGGAAAAACGCACATGTGCATATTTACCTGGACTACACACTGGAGGTGCAGAAGCGTATATCCTCCTTTCTCGAAGTGAAGCGGCGAATGCACAAACACAATTGAAATATGCACTCTAATTCCCTGCCACGTTACCGGTGCAGTATGAGGGCAACACCACCTTCCACTCAATCTCTGCTGAGGTCTGTACCTGGTTGGAGCAACACAGGATCGCACTGGAGCACGAGGTCCCGGCCCGCCCTCAACCCTCACAACAAGAAAGGAAACAATGATGGGTGCTCCGACGGGGCCACCGCAGGGCCCCACCAAAGAACAGGTGGTGAAAGAGAGGGTACAAATAGTGAGAGACCTGGAGGATGGAGCTCCGATCCGCACTCCCTCAGGCTCGGAGACGGGGAACCCTAAGGAGAACACACCATCTCTAACTGAATCACAGCTCACTGAGGTGTTTGGCGGGGGCCCCACTATCACCCAACAAACATCTGCTGACTTGATGTGAAAAACTATGAGTGGCTCTGGAGAAGACTCAAAGGGACACTCATGCAAGTATGGGGGTGGGGGAGGGGATGTTGCTCTAATCATGCACACTGCCCTTAGACTAAATGCAGTACTCTAAAATGTGCGGGCCACACAAGACTGAAAGCCTTGCAATGCCCTCCCACTAGTGATACACCACTGTGATAGATACATTGCACGTTTCCAATTAGCTGTTATTGCATTCGAGTGCTGATGGCTTGCTGCCCAATGGCACACTGGCCAGGAACTGGGAATTGGGGAATGCTGTGGATTGTTTTTTCTTGTTGGCAATGCAAATAGGGGATGATCAAAGGTCATAGCTTGTGGGGCAATCTAAGTCCTGTGAAGCAGGAAAACTAGCATAAATCATTGGTGCCACCATCACCCTTAATTGTGAAACAGCAACCACACCCTGGCATATACCGATGTCGCCAGATCTGCAAACGCCACTCAAACTATTACTGACACGGAATGTCCGGGGTTGGACGGGTTACACCAAATGATACCAGGTGTTTCAATACCTGAGGATACAAAAAATAACAAAAGCCCTATCGCAGGAGACCACCTCAAAGCACAGTAGCTGAATTCAATGCGCAGAAAATGGAGGGGTCCCCTGATAGGGACCACATACTCAGGATATGCTTGAGGCATGCTGATTTTGGTGGCACCAGGGACACCGCTAGAAATTGCACACACCTTTATAGACACTGTTGGCCGTTATGTGATTCTGGAGGGGCAGCTGGACGGACACCCAATAACACTGTCATCTCTGTATGCGCCTAATACAAGTCAGTCCTCATTCCTGCAATCACTCTCCCAGGCGCAACTCCAACTCCCTTCTGCCCCATCATACTGGGGGTGACTTCAACTGTACCTCAGACATAGACAAGGACCATGCACGCTCCCCACTCACAGGTGTACATTCAGTCTCTCCTGCACAGCATGAACAGACTTGGGCTATTAATCTTCAAACACAAGTGGCGTGGCAAAACCTACACCCATGAGAGAGGGAATACTCATACTATTCGGGACTACATAATCTAGATACTAGAATAGACGATGTAATGTTGCTGTGAAGCTCTCACCAGGGTAACCTGTGCAGAATATTTTGGCCGCACATTATAAGATCATTGCCCTCTGCAGATCCAATTGACATGGTGTAGGGGTAGATCAAAGATTCCCGCTTGGTGTCTTCCACTTGAGGCGCACCGCGACGCTCTGTAATAAACTACTGTAAGGACAACAAGGGCACTGCATCAGGGGCAGGGACAGAATGGGATGTGCCTAAGCTGAGCAGGTACATGATTACAGCGGTACACAGCACGCGCATGACACTCAAATGGAAGCTGGATTCCCTGGAAACAAAAATCCGTGCTCACAAGCAGGCATTTCCCACCACCCTGCTGGCCGCAGATTCTTTGGCCAAAACTCAATTGCATCACAAATTAGTGTTGGACCAGCTTGGAAAACTGAATCATAGGGAATACATAGCCAGGAGACATGCAGAGGGAGGCAAGGTAAGCTGTTTACTGGCCTGGCTCCTCCAAGCCGCCACAACACGACACCTGATCAAGCAGTAGGGGGATGTTTAGTAAACTCACAGGATTTAATCAACATGGCCTTTTGCACGTATTTTGCCTCCTTAAACAGACCCCTAGATGCAGCAGAGATATTGCGGTTCCTCCACAGCGTGACACTCCCAAAAATCACTGACACACAACGTACAGTATTAGAAGCCTCCTTATCAGAAACTGAAATTGTAGATACAATCAAGCATTTGGCAACTAAGAAGACCCCGGGCGCAAACGGGTGATCTGTAGAATTTTCCACAACATTTCACGTGCAATTGGCACCTCAGTTACACAAAGTATATCAGGAAGCATACGAGAACGGAATGCTCCCTTTCTCGCTCTGCAAAGCTGTACTTGTGGTATTCCCCAAGGCGGGCAGAGACCCGATTCAACTAGGTTCCTGCCGTCCGTTGTCCCTTTTAAATTCAGATTATAAAATTCTCTGCAGAGTCTTAGCCAATAGGCTAACAGACATAACCCATGTGCTGGTACACCCAGATCAAAACGGATTCATACCTGGTAGAAACACCTGTCTCAATCAGCGTTGGCTATTAATGCTCCTAGAGTAGAGAAGTCATTCAACAGATTGGGCTGGGGATACACACACATTTTAAAGGGAATCTTTCTCCTCTATAATTCAGCGATGGCATGAGTCAAAATGGGTCACATAATTTCGGACCCATTTGACATTGGACGGGGCATCCGTCAGGGGTGCCCTTTATTACCAATGTGGGGAAATCTGATCTCTGACTCGATCCTTTGCACGTTCGAGAATTTGCCAGACGATTACGAGATACCCCTCGGTTCCTTTCTACAATATGCATCTCTTACGCGCCAACTACACTTGACATGGAACAAAACACACAACGAACTTGAGACATCCAGAACACTCCAAACCCTACTCACCCACGGCTCAGGTAGACGGGCTATAACAATGCTATACACTTCTTTGTGACTAGACAACACAACACCTCTTTCGAGACTGAGAGACTGCTGAGATTCTGTGCTGTCTACAACTTTAACTGATAAACAATGTGAGCAATGACTTGAGGCCCAGCAGCTCGTTTTCACAAATGCCAGACTCAAGTACACTCAGTTTAATTCTCTCCATCACACATATCTCATCCCCAAAAGGTTGGCACACATGTATCTCGGATCTCCTGACCCCTGCCCTAGATACCAACACACGACCGCCACATTCTGTCGAATGGTGTGGGAATGCTCACAATTACAACCATACTGGCAATCAGTAGCACGCACATTCAAGGAGGTCACAGGCATGAGAATCACCCAGCTGGACTTCCACTTTTTCCTGGCCATTAACCAACGCACTACTGAACGGAAAGCCCTCAACAAATTTATAGGATTAGTGCTAATGATAGCATAGCGGAGATTGGCTATGGCCTTGAAATTCCACTTGCCCCCGCCCAATACAGCTGAAGCTTACCGACCTCCGCAAAGCTCTGGTGGCCGAAACCGAAAAATCTAGCGGCTCTGTACCAGGCCAACCTGCATCCCCTAACCCCCAGACTGGAAGACCCACCTCACAGTGGTGTGGTGTGGCTCACTGGTTAGAGGCGGCAGACCTGGAAGCAGAGAACGGCCCGGGACCAGGGTTCAATTCCTGACGCGGCAGGGTCGTGGACCCGGGTCAGCGGACTTGATAATTCTCGCCTCGGTGCCTACTCTAACCAGGGATCACACTCGGCAACTCTGGGCATTAGCTTGGCTCATCTCTACAACGGTCCCCCACATTCTCCGGGGATGCCTGGTTTCACCTTGGAGATACCCAGTAGGGACCATCTCACAGGGATTGCCAGGTTGTGTTCCCCAGCGGTCTACAGCGCCACAACGCCTCAGGGCAGCAGTGCGCCTTACAAGACACATACATTTACATTTACAGTGATAGAATTAAAGCTGTCACATTACCCACAATAAAAAGGCTATAAGTATAGGCTGT
Source organism: Lissotriton vulgaris (assembly GCF_964263255.1). NCBI lineage: Eukaryota > Metazoa > Chordata > Amphibia > Caudata > Salamandridae > Lissotriton > Lissotriton vulgaris. The sequence continues at coordinate 430,365,697 of NC_141685.1, read as the reverse complement.
TGCATCTCCCACATGTCAAACATCTTTCTTACTATCATACCCCCTTCACCCCAGATAGGTAGCACCCAAACACAGGTGTTGCATAACTTGCCACTCCCCTCTTACATGCAGGTTAAAAGGTTATAAATATGTTTTGTACGTACCTGAGCGACTGTTGTTCAAGAACTAAAGCTCTAGATATAATGGTGAAATGATCAACACAGCTTTGTACAAATGACATTACTTATGTCTCTTTCATCACATGTTATTGTCAATATAGCACAGTTGTGTATGGTAATGCACCACTGACACGTCGGAGAAATATGTACCCTTTTTCTTTTCTCTCTTTGAAAATCAATAACAACATATTTAAAAAGAAAAGAAACTGCTAACTGATGCGCAAAAGATGTGCCTCCTTATCTGCTCTAGTTGATTGTAAGTTCCTGAAGTAGGTAGGCAGAGGAGGAGCTCAATGTCGTTTTTGGGAAGTACTACAGAAGTAATTGCTTAATAAACGTTGGTCCTCGTCTATAAAATGTTTTTTAAAAAAATGCAAAGGCTTTTGAAAACACTATATATATCTATAAGAAGTCTGTGTACGTTTCAAAGATGATCTGAGATGTGAGCATGTCTTGGAAGTCCCAATAGAAGAGAAGCTTCACAATGTAGCATCATTTGGAGGCTTGCAATGTGTAAGATGTAGAACAAGGTACTAAGCATTGGCATAATCAGAATGAGATCCTACCAAAGCTTGAATAATGGAACAATGTGCCTCCTTGGGGAACATAATGGGAAATTGTCCTTAAAGGTTTCAAGTATTGGAAGCCGGTAGACACTAACTTGTTTATTCGAGGGCTGAAAGAAAGATCGCCATCAAAAATCACTCCAAGGATTTTGACAACTCTGGCTGGTGGTTGACTCTGGCCAAGAATATCTGGCCACCAGTTGTAAGTTCAACAAGAAAGAGAACCTTTTTTGAGCAACACCTCCATTTTCTCAGAGTCCAAGTTCAGGCAGGTACCTGCCATACAATCAGCCTCTGCCTTCAAAGGTATTCCACGTCATATCACCTGCTGCTTCAAGTCTAAGATTTAATTGTGTGCCATCCAGTGAATTAGCTTGCTTAAAAGGGCCATGTAAAGATTAGAAAGTGTTGGACTTGACGAGAACACCTTGGGAACTCCATTAATGATCTGAACGGAGGCAAGATGATGGATTAACCCTGGTATGTAAAGAATGTATGACCCCAGTGCCCAAAGACCATGATAGGATGGCAGGCAGTGTCAAGGGCAGCAGACATCCCACGCAAAATAATGGCTGCAACCTCTTCCTGAATGAAGCTCATTTTGTTTGGCAGTGAGTGCAACTTCTGTCCCATGGTGGGCTCTAAAACCATGTTGGGCAGGGTTCAATAAGGAGATTCCATTAATGAATTCAGAGATTAGTGTTTTAACTTTCAGTAATCTTAGTACAGAATGGTAAAAGCAAGACGGGGTGAAGTTGCCTGGAATGTTGGGATCTGGTGAAGGTTTCTTCATCAGTGGTTAAAAAGAGGCTTGTTTAATTCCCAGTTATAAAGGTGGAATTAATAATCTCACAGATTGGCGAGCCTATGGCCGATGCTATTTTGTAGTTGGGCAAAGGTCATCAGGTGAGGCTGATTTAACTATTTTTAATAACAGTAGCAAGTAGCACAACTTATGAAGTGGTAGAATGTAATTCAGTTAACTTTTCACTGGTGTTATTACCAACCTGAGCACTATGCCACCATTAGGTGTTGATGTAGCATAAAAATGTTAAATAATTCCTTGACAACACTAAAAAGTTCACATGAAGCATTGTGACTTGAGAGAATCTGTGTCAGGGCCCAAGGCATTTCAAAGGCTGCCAATGCAGCTTGTACACCACAGCTGTTTCCAAATGCCAGTGCCACGATTACCTACTAACCATCACACTCCACCCATTGTGTCAATTTAGATAACTCTGTATACACAAATCTGTAAAAATACCCCGTATGGTGTATTATTGAAACTTTAATAAATATTGAATTTTTGAACATGTTTTAGATGTACTCTGCACAAAAATAGACAGAAAGTGCTAACATATGTTAACTGACCAAAATAAGGGGGTCATTATGATTGCGGTTTTTCCGCATCCTCGGGGCCGGCGGAAGCCACCGCCGGCCCCGAGGATGCGGAAAAACCGCAGCGGACTGACCAAAGACCCACCGCCAGATTAGGATGGCTGGTGGGTCCTGGTTTCCGTCCGCAGCTTTTCCGCCGCGGTCGGATTACAACTGCGGCGGAAAAGCTCTAATATGGTGACGGTGTCTTCCAGACACCGTCCACCATATTAGGATGGCCAGTAAATTATGCTTTTCCGCGGCGGGTTTTCCGCCGCGGAAAAGCATACGGAACTTCACTGCGGGGGCCCGTTGCGGGCCCCCTAGGTGAAGGGGGGGTGGGGGGTGCACATGGGGGGTACCTATGGTACCCCCCTGCATTTGCATGCAGAAAGCGGCAGGCACCGCGCGGTGCCTGCCTCTTTTTGCATGCAAATGCAATGCGTGCATTTTTAACATTGCCGCGGGTGCAGCTTGAAGCTGCACCCGCCGCAATGTTAAAAATAGAGGATGTGACCGCCAGGGTGGCGGTCACATCCTAATTGCACAGGAGGGAACTCCGCATGCCATGCGGAGGTTCCCTCCTGCTCTGGGGTCGCGGACGGACGCAAGTCCGTCCGCGATCCTAATCGACCCCTTAGTGCCGGTTCTCATAAATAAGTGCTGGTGCAATACAGCGGCACACCTTGCATAAATTAAGCAATTGTCTGGTCAGAGTCGAACTTTGAACATGTATGATTAAGGCTTGATCTATAGAACTTAACCTCTCTTTATGGTTAGATTTATCTTCTGCAGAGGAATTGGTACACCACATTTGTTCTAGTTGCTCACATAGGCATTTGACTTTTGCAAGCTCTGACCTATACAATGGGCCAGAAGGCTGTCTGCAAAAATATTGGCTTGGGAAAAGAGGAGCTACTTTAACTAATGTAGAGATGACCCAGCCACTAAAATTATTGTTGTACTTCTAAACATTATCTTACGCTATTGATGGACAGATCTCTTAAGTGAGAGGATGCCAGGGGTTTCGAAGTGGCCCACCTCACATTCAAATGAAAATACAATTGCAAGATGATCAGGCCAGGTAAGTAGCAGGTCTTTGACATTAGAGATAAAAATCGCTGGAAGACAATATGAGATATAATAGATATGCTAAAGTGTATTGGTGTAGTTATACATTGTTTTAATCCTATTGAATCCAGGATTCAAGAAAGGAGGGCAGGGTTGTTACATCATGGCATATCCACTCAAATAATAAAGTCCCCAGTGCCACAAACGTAGAGACATTCAGGACAAAAGAGGAGATATAATAAGAAAAGGCATGACCAAAATTAGGCAATCTTCCCGGAAAGTGCTAAAAACTAATGGCCCCAAGAAGGTGGTAGGTGCTGAAAAGGAGCCAGAAAAACTAGAAATTTCACAGCTGAAAAAACCTCAAGTCAAGCATATTACATTTCAGAAGTTCTCTAAACATTACTGTCAGGCTCCCTCCTTGTTTCGCCCACGCTGTTAACATGAAGGGACCGCCAAAAAGACGTCAGGTGCAGCAGATGCTTCCTTAAGTCATGTTACCTTGAGGAAACAGCGGTCCAGTTGTCCTCTGTAAAGTTAAAATCAGCTGTGTACGGTTAACAGTGCTGTACCCAAAAACTCACTCCCTACTATTTTTTCTTTCAACTCTCCCTTAAAGTTAACCTTCTCATTGTTCTCCCAAGACTACTTCACGAATGCATCAAATCCCCTAATTCAAACGCAGGGATGTTTAAAGAGACTATCCCTGGCTGACAAAAATGCAAGCATCTACAACGCTAACCAAGCTTTGCCATAGCTTCTAAGACTTTCACAATGTGGAAGTCACCATAAAGCTTTGTTTATATTTAGTTTTACTAATCTAAGAATTTAACTCAAGAAAGTGCAACTGTGTTACACTAATGGAAGGCAGGGATATGCAAAAGTTGGAAAAGTATCATCTAGACATCGTGCACTCCTCGGTGAGGGCCAAATCAGGCCAATTTTTTTTTCTTTAAATTAATTGTTCATGCTTTCTCTCACCTCATCTTGCATACCACGGAAAAATATAAAGAATTCTATACCGCAGAAAGATATCGAGTTCCATTACTTAATGGACCTTAAAGTTTGTGCACATTATAAAGATGCTACCACCTTACATTTTGGTGGCTCCTCGTGGCAACTAATGTGACAAGGCAAATAAACCAGTTAGTAATTCTCAAGTATTACAATGTTGCCATGATGCAGAATGTGGTTGTAATCTCGGGGTACTGCATACCAGAATTATATACCGTTTGCACCACGTGCAAATACATTCTACCCTATTATTAAATGCAGTCTCCACTGAATTACATGAACTTCTTGAAGAGTCCTCTTCCAGGAGAAGAAAAACATCCATGGAGTTGTTCTGTTTATGAGGCCTAGAATGCTGTGCTAGGGGCCTCTAAAAAGCAAGGAGAGGGACTGTGGCCCTCACATGAAGAGTATGTTTGAGCTGAGAACTGATGGACCTAAGGGTATACAGGGGAATTAGTAGTGTAATTTTAGCACCACCTAGAGTATGGGCAGATTACTGCTTCACCAGGAGGCAAGAGGATGGAGCCCTAAAATAATTTTAGCACATGCTTGGTTAAATCAGTCTTTTTTTGATGCAGCAGAAGAAAACGTTAGACCTATGTTGAACCTCGGTTCACAAAGTTCACAATTTATACAATGTAATTCGCCCGGGATTTAAATTGAACCACAATATTAGCTTTAGTTAATTCTGTACAATTAAATAACTTGAAATGTACTACCTCACCAGTGGCTTTCAATATAACAAAAATGTTAATTAGTGCAAATAGGAGTGCAAGATATAGAGCCCACATTTTAACAACTGTGGCACCTTAGCTTCTATTCACATGCAGCAAAACAAATAACAGTATCCGCGTTTACCAGCAATCGAATCACCCCCTAGAGTTCAGCAGGGTTTATGATTCTGTGGTTATGAGGTTTGCGGAGGTTTCAGACCTAAAAAGGTGAATTATAGCATGCTGTTAATGCAAGGTGTGAAAATCAACACGAGCAACCTTCAGACGAATGCTGTGTTCTTTTATCTTTTTAATATACTACCCACTCAGAAAAAGGCCTGTTTTCCACCGCTTATTAACTACTGTACAAAGCACTTTCAGATCATTAACTAGTTTCTCAAAAGCTTTGATCCCACTCTCAAAAGAAGTCTTTGTCCCAAACGTTCGATGAAATATATTTCCAATGGTGTGTTGGTACATGAGGCCTATGCATCTGAGTGTTAAAGTCCTGCAAAATCACACAGTGAAATGAAAGTTTAACAACAGTTTGCTGACTATGGCAGGAAGTATGTGGCACCACTGGATTTTGCAAAGCCTGCTTATTATTTTTTATTTTATCTTTTATTGTACTTTTCTTATATAAGGAATTTCACTTTTAAGACTTAATAGTCAATAATAGGTGGCAATATAGTTTAAGGCATTCCATTTATATTTTGAATTGATTTAACCTTTTCCAGTTTTAATGCTTTGGCATAGACCTCCCCTGGCTTACAAAGAAGGGGTCTACAAAGTTTTTAAAAAACTACTACTTTGTTTTTTTGTCCGTCGCCACTGGGTTGGTATAGTTAGGTGAGCTTTTTCCATAGACAAGGTGTTTTTTGGTCTGCTAATAACTTTGACGCTTTTTGGATAATCTTCATGAAACTTTCTAAAAAAGCAAATTCACCCCCAGCTCCTTCCTGGAAAGTTTTGGGGCGATCCATAAAATTGGATTTGTCAATAAAGTGGGGGGAGGGTCTCAAAAGCAAATTTCCTCATGTATTTTCCAAGGACTTCTTTAGGCAGCGCTACTGCAAATAATGCAGAAGTACACTAAATTTGGCTGAAAGCTAGATTTAGGTCTGTAGATTGTGCTTTGTGTAATTTGGTGTAACTTCATCTAGTAGTATGTGAGTAATTAATGTTTAATAATATTTGGTTATCTGGATGGTTGGCTCCAAAGGATTCCTGAAAGAGTTTTGCAGGAGCCCCAATTAAAAAATTGAGCTTTCTGATTGACCGAGGTAGCTTTTTTCCCTTGGCCCAATTTGCTCCTGCATGAGTCATACTCCCTCGGGAGCATGTGCTTTCACTAGCTGCCGGCAACTTGAGAAAAATGTTGCTAGAAGCCATTACAGGATTCAGGGATTTAGTTCCCTATCCCGAAGTTTAAAAAAATAATATAATGTAAGGGGGGAGGGTTGGGATACCCTGCTCCCCTAGGACCTGTGTGTATAAATAACATTTTGTGGGTCAAAATAAAAAATATAAACAGCAATTTCTACTGTGATCCTGTGGGACTCCCACAGGATGGTGGCAAAAAAATAGAAAATATCTGCCTGCCTGACTGTTTACTATTTTGGGGAGGTGATGTGAGAGGGGGCCCCTTCCCCAAGCCAATATGGGCTCCGGGGTCCACATCTCTGAGGCCAAGGCTTTAAAAAAAAAGGTGTGGGGGTGCGCAGGCCTCCACCCTGAGCCTTAGTGGGTCCGGGCATCCTATCCCTCAGGGCTGATTGGTGTTAAAAAGGGGATGGTCTGAAAATCAGGACATGCTGTGCAACCGAGCCTACCACCACGTACATAAAAGGCTGTCCGCCGCGGGGGTTCACTTTACATTTTTTTTAAACTAGAAATTCACTGAAAAAAAACAAAGTGACGTTATAGCTAGGTGAATATGTCAGTGCCAACATAAATTTTTAACTCAATAAAACACAGAAATTCACACGTTGAAGTTAGCTGAGCTAACTAGAACTTGCGACCCCCATGCTCTGCTTATGGCCTCACATATTACTTCACTCATGACATGTTCTATGACATCACTAATGACATCTCAAATTACATCACTGGCTACCTTTGTACACATTACTCTATAAACGAGAACCGCATTCGAAGTCTGAAGTACAAAATAGCTCAGAATAATATGAAACATTATTGAAGCCATCACACATACAACCCCCTTAGGTGAAGCAAGTTGGTGTTATTTGCAACATTAAACCTATACTATACACTTCAGTGGTAGGTGAGTTGCTATTAACAATCAACCACATGTAGATGGATAACCCCTACTGCACACAGTGTTCAATCTTCTCAATCTGAATACAATTGTTCAGAGAAAACCAAGTTGCTCCAGATACTCAACTTCTGTTACATAACTAATGCCCTACTACGGACAGCCTTTAATTGAATCAAACTCACCACAGTCACCAAACCTACATTGAGAAATGAAGTGGATAAGATTAGAAAACTTGGTATTGCAAACAATGTTTAGTCTATGGAGAAAGTTTAATCTGTACCACACTGTTTGCAGACAGTGAAACTCTCATGAGAAATACACCACAGAGTATGAAAAAGTATCTATTAGGAGCAGTGTGGTACAGAGTAAATTCTCCAAGGTCTGAAGGTACTAAAGATTACACTTATCTTCTGAAGCGAAAGAAGCACATTTACATAGGTTAGTACCTTGTGCACACAGTCTTCTATGTTCTGTAGAAATTGTCATGCTGTGACAATTCTATATAATAACTCAAGGCTGCTTACAATACTTAGGGTGGCAATTGGACGAGTGTTCGGCCACCATCGTTTCGGGCTCAAGACAGTCCTACAAGGAGTCAGCGGTCCGGACAGCCCAATTACAATATGAACACTGTGTAGGTGGTCATAAACATCCCTTTTTCCATTGCAGCACAAGCCACAATAGAAAACGGGATGTTTTTGAACATCCATGCACCATGTGCCAGGCATCTGACCACCACTATAAAAGCGCTGTGCGCCCTGTGGCCCCATTCCTGAGAAATTGACTGAGAGTAAGGTCCTTGAGGCGGAAAGCCGGGGACGCTTAGCATTTTAAAAATTGTATTTTCGTGTGTGACGCTTATTTTTTAAAAAAATTGTAAATATTGTGGATTTTAGCACAATCAGCTCCCTGGGCACTCCCTACGTGATAGCCCAAGCTCGCGCTCACCTCGAAATCCCTCAAGCAGCCGATTAGGCGCGGCTCCCACTAACTTCGTCCGCCATCTTGGGTGAGTCAGAGGGCGAGCAGACCAATTGCTCGGCCCTCCCACCCTGACCACCACTATAAAAGCGCTGTGCGCCCTATGGCCCCATTCCTGAGAAATTGACCGAGAGTAAGGTCCTTGAGGCGGAAAGCCGGGGACGCTTAGTATTTTAAAGATTGTATTTTCGTGTGTGACGCTTATGTTTTAAAAAATTGTAAATATTGTGGATTTTAGCACAATCAGCTCCCTGGGCACTCCCTACCTGATAGCCCACGCTCGCGCTCACCTCAAAATCCCTCAAGCAGCCGATTAGGCGCTGCTCCCACTAACTTCGTCTGCCATCTTGGGTGAGTCAGAGGGCGAGCAGACCAATTGCTCGGCCCTCCCACCCTGACCACCACTATAAAATGTCCCCCCTCCCCAGAGGCGCAGCGGACGAGCGCAGCGGGCGCGCCGGATGCGCTCCGAAGGTGCGCCTAAGGTAAGCCCGTCTGCGCCCGTCCGCGCCAGGCCGGGCCCTAGGGCCAGCCATGTTGGCCATACCATCTCATTCTCGTCACAATCCCTTAGAGAGTTGCAGCATCCTTACGCCCCGCCGTCTCCTAACACCATCAGGCGCATACACACACCCGGTCTAATGCGCCCTGCCCCTCATTCTTTCTGGGGACGCAAACCTCCAGCTAAACCGACCAGGAGCGACACTTCCATCAGGGTGACATATCTGAACACCCGCTCTCTAGTAAAACACTACGACGACATCTACATCCTGCCGTCCAATAACAATCCCGACATACTTCTGCTCACGAAAACATGGCTAACTACAGAGTCTCTACCAGATATTCTGGCGGCCCTCCCCCCTGATTACTACATTCTCCACGCCGACCGCCCTGGTGACCGGCCCGGGGGTGGGGTGGCAGCCATCATATCTAAGCACCTGAACTCTATCACTTCGTACTCCCTCCCCCTCCCTGAGGTGGACAACTTGCTCATTAGCCTAGAAACTGACGCTGGTGCCCTCACGCTCCTCCTCTTATACCGGCCCCCACACCCTATGCCATCCTTCTCCACCATCATGAGTCGAAAGTTGTCCAATCTATTAACACAGCACTCTAGTCTCGCCCTCTTCGGCGACTTGAACTACTGGTTCAATGACACCAACACCGGCCCCCATGCTATCGAGCTCTTTGAAATTCTCAATAGCTTGAATTTGACCCAACAGGTCACCTCAACCACTCACATCAAGGGCCATATCCTCGACCAGATCTGGACCCATAATCTGGCTCTGTCCCAGCCAGCTATATCCCCTTGCATCTGGTCAGACCATTACGTAGTCGACACCACCATCACTGTCGTCGGCAGGACTCATGCCCCTGTGATGGCTGGTGGCTCCTCACGAAAATGGAGCACATATGACTCCCAGGGCTTTCTCACGACCCTGGCCGACACCCGCCCAGTCATCAACCCCACAGACAACATCGACGCAATAGAAAGTGACATCGGCTCCTGGCTGAAGACGGCCAGTGACCAGTTCGCCCCCTAACTAAATTCCCCCGTACTAGGCATCACAACTCCCACAGATGGTTCTCTGACGACCTTAAGCAACACAAACTGAATGTGCACCAGCTGGAACGGATCTGGAGACGTGATTACTCCAACTCAGCCAGACTGTCTTACACGGCTGCGCACAGAGAATACAAAACTGCCATCACCCTAGCCAAATCGGAACACTTCTCCAATAGGCTCTCGTCAGCGGTCAACAAATCAAAGGAGGTGTTCAAAATCATGAATGAACTCACCACAGACGACAGAACCCTCCCAGCCCAGACCCCCACCCAAGAGACATGCAATGCTCTCAACCTCTTTTTTGTGGAAAAGATCATAAAAATCAAGAACTCTATCCCCCCAGTCACATCCCTCGGACACCTCCCCCAATAACCCCCTGACCCTTACTACACTCGCTGCCCTCAACCTCACTTCGTTAGCGAAACTCGCTACCCGGGTCAAATCAGGTTCCCCAAATGACTGCTGTCCGCCATCGGTCTTGCGGAATATCTGCCTCAATCTACCCGACTGCATCTTACCCCTGCTGAATGGCTCACTCAGCAGCGGTACTGTTCCTAGATCTCTCAAAGAGGCCATCTTAGTGCCCCTCCTCAAGAAACCTGGCGCTGACCCCGCGTAACCATCCAATTATCGCCCCATCTCCCTACTCCCTTATTTTTCCAAATTAATGGAGGCCCACGTCACTCGATGCCTTTCAAATTTTATCAAAACCTCCTGCCACCTTGAGCCCAACCAAGCCGGCTTCAGACCTGCCCACTCTACTGAGGCCGTCATTCTGGTAGTCCTGGACACACTGAGGAGTAACGCGGATGCGGGGATCCCCCAAGCCCTCGTATTCCTGGATCTGTCGGCCGCGTTCGACACGGTGAACCATAACATCCTCCTCCACCGTGTCGGGGAGGCAGGCATCCAGGGCACCGCTCTTAAGTGGATCGAGTCCTTCCTGACTGGAAGAACACAGGCCGTTCATCTGGGCCCTTTTACAGCTGCAAAAACTCCCACGACCTGTGGAGTCCCCCAAGGCTCCTCCCTCTCGCCACTGCTGTTCAACCTGTACCTCCGGCCGTTGATTCACTCACTTCAGAACTGGGACATTACTGTATACAACTACGCCGATGACTTGCAGATTGTCTTCCCACTCAATTCCCCTAATGCCATTAACACTTTCACACCGTCATGATCCACATCCAACACTGGATGAACCTGAATCAACTGAAGCTAAATCCTGGGAAAACCGCGCTCCTTCTCCCTGGATCCAGCCCTGCTCACTGCGGCCCGCAGTTCTGGCCCTCTGAGCTAGGTCCCCCCCCCCCCCCCCCCCCCAGTCCCGGTCAAATCAGTAAAAAGTCTAGGTGTGACTATCGACACTGAACTATCCCTCAAAGCTCAAGTGGGTGCTGTCATCTCCTCCTGTATGCACCAGCTCCGGAAGATCCGCAAAGTCAGCCACCTACTGCCACCCGCCGCACTAACCCAGGTTGTCATCTCTCTGGTACTATCCCTTTTGGACTTCTCCAACTCCCTTTACTACGGTCTCCCACAATCACTGCTGCACCGCCTTCAGGTTGTTCAGAACCAGGCGGCCCGCCTCACCCATAAAACTCCCAAATGGCTATCGGCAAAACCCCTGCTTTACAGACTGCACTGGCTACCAATAGGTCAAAGGGCAGCCTTCAAGGTGGGCTGCCTCACATTCAAAGCCCTCCACTGCACCGGTCCTGCGTTTCCCAAATCTCTAATCATCCCACATCCACCAACGCGCAACCTCCGATCAGCTTATCTTCATCTGCTAGTCACCCCCAAAGCTAAAACCAAGAAATTCGGTGGCGGTCGCTTCTCCCACCTAGCTCCCGGTCTCTGGAATCCCCTCCCTCTTTCCATCAAATCCAGCCCTTCCCTTCTTAAAATCAGAAAATCGCTCAAAACTCACCTCTTCCCCCCCTTGGTTAAACTCCACCACCCATGCCTTACCCTCACTCACTCTGTCTCCAAGCGCCAGGAAAACTTTGGTGTCAGTGCGCTATACAAGCTTCATTTAACATAACATAACATAACATAACATCATGTGGTGCCTGGTGCATGGATGTTTGGGGGGACACAACATGTGCCCCCCAGGCCACATCGCTGAACAAGGATGGGGCCCTGCTAAGGACCCCCATAGTCCCTTTCCAACAACCTTTCCATGGCTGTGGAACCACCATGAAAAGGCTGTCAGAAAGCAACCTCGTAATCCCTATGGCAGTGGCTGCGCAGGCACTGCCCCTATTGTAGGGATTACGGTATGACCGACGCCCCGCCAGGCTCCTAAATCCAGAGATGTTGGTCTGTCTCTCTGACCGCTGCGGTACGATTGACTGCATTGTATTGTGGTGGCCGGGCTGCTATCCCGGCTGTCGGGCAGACTGCCACTAATGGCCTGCAGGTGGCGGTCAGCCCCACATCCTAATCAGGCCCTTAGTATGTAGTACGTAAACCTGTGTGGTATATGATGAACACAAGTCATCAACTGTCACCTTCACTCAGAGTTACTCTTCAATGCAAATATTTATAATTTGTTCAAAACCTCTACACACCTATGATGCATTAGAGCACATGAGTTTAGTAAACACTTACACATATTAACTGTACACAGGCTGTATGAAATTAGGTAGAAAAGTAATATGGTAGCTACTCTATGTAAACTATAACGCAAAATCACACTCATTGGATGATGTCATCAGTGATGTTATCAATCATGTCATAGAACATGTCATAAGTGATGTAATATGTGAGGTCATGAGCAGTGCATGGCGGGGGTGCAAATCATAGTCAGGGCTACTGGAATTATGAGATTGTGTGACTACGGTGATTTTTTGCATGATTGTAGATGTGTCGAAATTGCTACATAATCCATCATCTGCCACATAATCTGCAGCTTTTAACAAAGAAAAATGTTGTTTGCAGCTCAAATGGTTCAAAAGTTACTAAACATGCTGCAACAAATGTTGCTGCGCAATGAATGGCCCTGGAATGGTCACACTTCTGTTACTTATTGCTATATTTGAGTATTAATATGGTAGAAATGAGGTGCAACCAATGGCCAGACAGTGTTAGCAAGTTGAAAAATTACGAAATAATGAAGTAATACTGTATGAAAATGTGCTGCATTATGTCACATAATTTACTCAACCCTGCTGCATAATTTGACTTTCTCCTGCCCCATAATTCCAGTGGCCCTGGTTGTAGTTAACTCTGTTATATATGGGTTTCACTTAATATACTTACCATGCACGGTAAAGGCATCTGTGTGGTAAAGGCATATGCGGTAAGGGCTGCATTGTAAAGGTTTGCGTGTTAAAGGCATGCATACAATTATCGTACAATCCCAGGCACCCCCACTAGTTCTGGAAGGCTAGCGTGTCCCTACCCTGCCCACTTATACTATTTTTGAAAAAGTTTTTCAGGATCCCTCGCGACCAACCATCCAGATATACCTAACTTTCCCTTCAAACCCAACCCAAGCTCATCTTAACATGCAAATATCTCATAAACAGCTGAATAGAAATGCATCAAATCACACACGCTTTCTGAGTAAAGTTCAAATTTTTCACTAAATATTGTGTAAATTCTTTTAAGATGTTTTTTCTGTAACTGAGAGAAAAACGTTCCAATGGGAATTAACATGGTAACTCAACATTTTTGGACCTCCATTTTTTCTTGACCCTCTCTTGATGAATCAGTTCAAAACTTTTAATGAAGGAGCCAAGGTGGACAACCTTTTGTTTTCTTCACTTTTATGCAGATTCATCAAACTACGCAAAACGTATTGGTAACACAATAAATACTCTTCCTGCAGAAGCTCTAACCTACCCATAACTACAAAGTGGCAACCACCACTGTATAAAATATATACATATATTACACAGTGCATTAGCCACTGTGTAGTTATACATGAGTCAGTGGGCCTCATTTATGGGGAATTGGCGTAGGGCAGTGCTGCAAGTGTTCTTGCTGTGGGGCAGAAATGCACTGTATTTATGAAATATGATGCATTCCTGTCCTTTCCCCTTGAGCTGGTGCACAATTTGCTGCCTAGCGCCAATGTAGGCACCTTTGCACCCTGGTGCAAGGGTGTCTGCGTTACATGCAGGATTGTTTTTATGCATAAAGGGGCACCTTCCTGCACAGAATAAAGATTGAATGTGGAGTGTATGAGAGTGTATGTATGAGGCATTGGTGAGAGTGAGTTACAATTGTTCTCTGTATGGTAGTTTTATTATTCACAGATGAATTGTTAATTAAATGAATTCTATTACCTTTTGGAAAATGATTGTGATGAACTTGAAGAAACACAGTAAAAAATAATAATTTTGTAAAAAAGAATATAAAAAGAGACAATAAAAGTTATAAATATGAAAAAAATATATGCAGTCACCGTGTGTTGAAGGCTTTCTCTGAAAGTAAAAATGTTGACAATTGTAAAGTAATTTAGGTCATGAGGGAATCATTTTCTGTGTTGCTCTGGGGAGGTGTACATTTTTGGCGGTGTCCCAGGTTTACGCTATTAAGTAAATCTGGGACAGCATTAAAATCTATGGGTGTTGCATGGGAAAACCCACTGCAACATCCTTGGAACGCCTCCCAGGTGCAGAGTAAGGCAATGCAGCAACTTGTGCTGCTTTGTCTTACTCCATGTCTATGAGGCCATGCAAAGCCACATAAAGTGCCTCATAGATATGGTTAAGAGGTTTGTGCTGCCAGAGCGTCAGAAAAAGTTATGCTCTGATTTTTTTGTTTTGCTATAACTTTGGCTTCATTGATGAATCCTCCTGAAACTTTCCAAAATAAAAATAAAAGTGAAAATATTTTTTGGCTTTGACTCATAGTACTCTCATGGGACCCAACAAGGCCTCCCGTGAAGTCCCATGCAAGTCCAAGGGGACCCCCGTGGCCCGTGTGCCACGGGAGTACCGCAGGAACAAATTGTGTTGTAGGTGTTTGTGGGGGGGGGGTTACCCGAACGTGGGGTGTTGGCCACCTCCAGGGGGGAAACAGCCACTATAACACGGGCATCACATCGTGATGCCCTTACAATGCGGTTGTTACAATGACAGCGTTGCTACCACGAACTGCATTACTACGCAAGTCATTACATCGACCTGCAGTAGATGGCGTGCTAACATTAGGAATAGTATAGTTTACTATTCCAACACCTTCCCTACTGTTACGTAGGCTGGAGTTGGAATAGTAAATTATACATTTCTAATGTCAACATGCCATCTACTGCAAGTCGACGTAATGACTTGCGTAGTAATGGCTTTGCGTGGTAACAACGCGGTCGTTGTAACGACCGCGTTGTTATAACACGCGTTGTGTTGACTCGCATTGCATCCAGGGTTTCGGGATGTTGGGCACAGGGCCTGGCCAATCCCCTGCTGTGCATGGCCAAAGGCTGTGTGCAGTAGAGAGTTGGCCGCCCACAAGCTGGAGTTCGGTTAACATGATAAAAAAAACTCCAGAAATGCACTGAAAAAAGGCTAAAGTTAAGTTATAGTTAGGTGGCATAATAAAATCACTGAAAAATGCAATGGTTAAAGTGATGTTAGTTAGGTAATGTACTGAAATGTTTGCATACGCTAATAAAACCCTAAAAGTCAATGATGTCAATTGAGATATTGTCAGTGATGTTATCAATGATGTCACTGAACATGTCAAGAGTGATGTAATATGTGAGGTCATGAGTAGTGCAGGGGTGGCACAAGTTATAGTTAACTCCGTAAACTATAATTGGTGAGTTTCAGTGTTTATTTTTGTTTCAAAAAAGTTTCTATATTACTAGAGGGCCTAACTATAACATCACTTTAACATTTGTTTTTTTTCAGTGAATATAATAATCTTTGGAAAATAATTTTACTACCAAGAGCAAAACATGGTGGATGTTGATATTTGATATTTGAGGGGGTATTTTTAAAGCGCAGCGTTCGCTCCGGAGGGAGCATCATGGCGCTGAGTTATAGCATGCTTTGTATGCAGTGCAAACTGTGACAGGCGAATTTTATGGGTTTTTCAGGTGTGAATTTGTTGAACCAAAGTAAGCTTTTACTGTGTTTTTCCATCTATTTATTTGGGTTTTTATGAGGCACTGCTCATGACATGCCAAGGGCTGCCAACCACCACTGAGCATGGGCTGCAGCCGGGCCCGACAGGGATTGCCCAATTGCCTATTGCCACTGCCTACTGCCAGCTGCCAACTCGCAATTGGTTGTTTCCAGACCTTGATCAAGCACTTCAATCAAACCCCCTGTCCCCACAGTACTGGGCATTATCTTTTACTGTGCATAGTGGGACGCTTTTGCACAATAAGAAAAAAATAGTCTATGAAATGTATTTCCTCTTATTTAAGTTGTTTTAATAAATAAATCACAATGTCGGGGCGCTAGAGGGCGCGCTGCGGAATGGCTGCACATCAGTGCCGCTCCTCCGGTCGGGATCAGAATCCTGTTTAAATAACCGGTTCTGGTGTGCCCAGCTAAGACAGAACCACGTATAAACGCATCAGAACATGCTGGCTATAAGAGAATACCCTCGGATGTAAGCAGAACACAGCGGTGACCGAGAAATCTACGTTGGCAGCCGAGACCTCCTGGCAATGGGTGCATAAACAAGATGGCGGCAGTGGGAACCGCAAAGTTGCAACCGCGGTATGTAATGGAGATGTGGCTGTGAATGCAGACGGTTGGACGATGAGAGGGGGTTGGCGGGACATCCTGCTCATCCTTACAGAACCCCTGGATAAAGTACCGTTACACCCTTCCTAGAAGAGGGAGGCGACAATTCACAGAGAGGCATTGGTGAGAGAGCAGCATGAAATGGCGGCGCGGTAGCGACTATAGAGGGTCGGACGCTAGAGCGAGACCAGAGGAGCGCCTTGCTCACCTCTGCAGAACCCCCGCGCGAAGCGCTGCTGCACCGCTCCTGACATCGGAAAGCGGCGAGTCGTGAAGCGGCATATATGAGAGGGCGACATAGGATGGAGTTGCAATTGTGAATATAGACAGTCAGCAGTTTAGGAGGAGCCACTACACCAATACTAGAATTGGAAAACAACACTCCATGGGGCAGCGGCAGTGAAGCGGCTCCTGGGGAACGGTGCCCGCCAAGGCAAAGACCTGTTCCTGCAATTCTGTGGCAATCAATCATATGTGGGTGTTGTTGCTGGGTAATATGTGCCGATCCGAGCTGATACAGACAGATGATAAGGCCAGACAATGTCATCTCTAGTGTGGGATGTAGTCATTGTAAAGCAGTGGAAGTACGAGCAGAGAGGAGCTGAGATGCAAAACACCCTTCGTCTCATCCGGGCAAATAATTAGGAGACTACACACCACTGAGGCCCTTCTGTGGTGTCAATAACAGGTGCCATACTAAACCTGCTCTTGTGGGCACAGAGGGTTCGTGTTTAGAAAGTGGCAATTTACAAACCCGCCACTTGCCTACTGCGGCGCCATCACGAGGTGCGCACAACAAGGGTGACCTAGGCAGGAGATTGCCCTTTATTTGGATGACAACAAGTCACCAGAACAGAAACATACATAGACAGAGGTAAACAACCCCAGAAAGTGTTCTTAAGAGATAGAGATACAGTCAGCATGAGTAAGCCGGACAAACAGCAATCAAAGCTGACATTCGACAGCAAACGATCCAACAAACAGATGTCGGTGCACTCAGACACTGAGTTGGACTTGGACCATGCACAGCAAGCCAAGATGGACAATGCCCTGTTAGCCATCCAACAGAGCCTCCAGGCCATCGATGGTAATTTTGACTATCTAACGCAATGAGTAGACAATATGGCGTCTAAACTGGACAAGCAAGGTGAAAGGCTTACGGAAGTAGTAGTGGGGATATCTGCAGTCGAGGTTGAATCTAGTGCAATGACATGCAAACGTGTGGAGATGGATAAGTTACTGGCGAGTATCCACCAGAAGAACGAAGATTTGGAAGCCCGGTCCTGCAGAAACAACGTGAGCATAATTGGGCTTCCAGAAAGCACCAACACAGGTCGACTGGAAACCTAAGTGGAGGATATGGTGTGAGACATCTTTGGGGCTGACAACTTCTCCAACTTGTTTATTGTCGAGCGGGGACATAGATCTCTTACACCCCCTCCATTCCCAGGTGCACGCCATGACCCGTAATTGCGCGTATCCTCAATTACAGACACAGGGACGCAATACTACGTATGGCGAGGGAGAAGCAGCGGATAAATCACAAAGGCAATAATCTTTCTTTCTACCCGGACTTCACGATGGCGGTGCAAATGGCCCATAAGGACTTTGCCTCCTCTAAACAAAAAATTAAGGGAACTAGGAATCGAATATGCTATGCTATACCCGGCGAGACTTTGCATCATACACTACGGGTGCCCGAAGATCTTCCAAACATCCAAGGCTGCACAGGATTTCATCAAAAAAACTTTTCCCAATCAAAGGCCTCACCACAATCCTATGCCAGATCCGGACTCTGACTGACTTGATGGCACTAGGTGGTATGTTACGCAAGTTTGATTAAAGTGGGTGTTTCTCACTATTTGTTCATGTTAAGTGTTATCTCTGAAATTCTTTCGGCCGTGTACGACGATAGTACGTCACTGGGATTTTTTCTCCAAAAAGACTATATGTGACTAAAAAGACTCTTTTTTACAATAAGAGACCTCGTCGCCGCACAATGTCCATCATAGGTAGATTATTCTAGCTTCTACACATTCTCTTGTAATTAAGTTTCTTGTTCCATGGGGCAATTATAATTGATGAATGTTTACTTAACCTACCCAATGTTCTATATGTGACAATTCATACCGCATAGCATCCCACCGTTGTCGAGCGGACCCATGTCACCTGCGTCATAGGGCTTAGATAGTAATGCTGATAATGTACAATCTATGGAAGACTTGCTTAAATGGTTACTTTGTTTGCATAATATGTAGTTGCTTTTGCCACGCAACATAAGTTCCTCCCTCTCATGGGCAACTCTCACTGAACTAAATGTCAAGAACACATTCATTGACTGCTGATATGTTGGTTTCTTTCTCCTTTGGTATTTTTTCTCGTTTAACTATTTTACACACCTCATAATATGTGAATCCTGGCCACATTGATGGTTTGTATCTAGATGTTGAGGCGAGCACTCTGCGGCCCCCCAGAGGGTGTTCCCCACAATAGTTAGTGCAACAGCACTGTTGGTTGTACGGGTATGGCCTTGGCATAATTGGGATGCCAAAGTGGGTGGGGCGTTTAAGGGTTTGTTTCAGTTTGTTTACGGACTGACCTCACTGAAGTACATCAAACTGTATAATGTAATGTTCACAAGATTTGGTCATGTAGTAGTATTGATGGGTCCTACATGACGTATACATAAGAGGAATTCACCAGCGATTCTCACACTATACCAACATGAGTGCTCCAAGTGACACTCAACTAAAATCACCAAAGGTTAGATTCATAACATGGAATGTTAGGGGATTAAATAACCCTCAAAGAATACGCCAAATATTTGCTTATCTAGACTGACATCAAGTGGACGTGGCTTTGCTAAGAGGCCCACCTGAGCGAAGCTCCTAAATATTCAATTGGAAATAAATGGGCCGAAACAGTCATAGCATCCTCATATCCGTCCTACTCACGAGGGGTTCTCCTCCTAGTTAGGAAGGGACTCAATTTCGTAATAGAAAGCACTGTGACGGATGAGCACCGTCGGTACATAATTGTCATGGGACACTTACGAGGGCATCACCTGGCATTAATTAACACATATTGCCCAAATACAGATGATCCTGAATTCTTTTGCTCCATATGGTGCACCCTTATGGAACTACATGACGTGGAACTTATATGGGTGAGAGATCTCAATCTATCACTTGTAGAGGAAGTAGATACGTCAGGCACAACTAAGGAACCACATAAACAAGTGGTTAGAGCGGTAATAAAGGGCATGCTAGAGTTCAACATGGTGGATATAAGGCGGATACGTAATCCGACCTGCAGGGAAGCCACGCACCACTCCACATCACATGGCAGTTGGTCACATATTGACTATTGGTTAAGGACAGGAAAAATATCCACTTGAACTAAGGACATACAACATTTACCCAAAATATTGTTGGACCATAAACTAGTCCTCCTTACACTGCAGTTCCCTGATTATGCTCCACCTCCGTATATATGGAGATTTAACGCTAAAGCATTACTTGACCCCACATATAAATCCACAGTTAGAACAGCCTTTGAGGAATATTTCACATTTAATCAGCAATCGGTGGACAACACTGGTCTCCTTTGGGAGGCTTTTAAAGTGACGATTCGTGGTGTATGTCTTGGTACCACCTCAGGTATTCTTAAAGATATACACCAACAACTCGAGCAGAGAGAGGAGAAAATGAAGGCGTTAGAACGACGATTTGAAAACACTCAGGACATAACACTACTGGGAGAGATTTGTACCATAATCACAGAAAACTAAGAATATGCGCATCAAAAACTCAACTATATTAGTAAAAGAGCAGTGGCCAGAACATACAGGGAGGGTGGCAAGCCAGGACACGAACTAGCCAATAAGATTTGCATTGGGGCCCCATACATATAGTGACCAACATTATAGATCACCAAAACATCTCTCACTATGACACAGAGGGGATACTGAAAGCCTTTATGGATACTTATATAATACACGGACGCTAGCTCCAGCTGCTGACATAATGCACTACCTCGAAGATGTGGCCATAACCTTGCTTTCCGATTCGCAACGAGAATATTTATCTCAGCCGGTAACGGTTGAAGAGATTACAAGCATAATAAAATCCCTCCCTAATGGCAAAGCGCCAGGCCCAGATGGCTTCACCAACAAATTTTATAAGACATTTGTTGATATTTTAGCCCTGCACATGGTGGAGATGTATGGTGACGCCCATGAAAAACAAATTCTGCCACCTACACTAAGGGAGGCCATGATCATAGCATTGTTGAAGCCTGATAAAGATCCAAAATACTGTGATTCTTATAGACCACTATCAATGATCAATGCAGACCAAAATTTTGGCAAAGTTAATGGCAACCAGGCTCCAACCCCTGATGTCCAATATAGTCCTGCCTGATCAATCAGGGTTCACACTCCACCGGTCCACTGCACATAACATTCGCACTTTATACGCTCTATCCCATCAGCTGAACCCAGACATGCAAGCAGCGGTCGTATTGCTGCAAAGGCATTCGATTCAGTCGAATGGACTTATCTATTTGCAGTATTGCAGAGAATGGGATTGACCCCTATTTTTATACAACGGATCAGACTCCTATACACACAGCCAATAGCTAACATATGTGTAAACCAATATGTCTCAAAGTTTATAAATATAACCAGGACACAAGGCAGGGATGCCCACTATCGCCTTTACTATTCGCCATTGTGCTGGAGCCCTTGATGTGTAAAATTAGTACGCTAGAGGACAGAGTGGAACGTTGGATAAAACTCCCACTTTCGCTAGCAGCTTGCATGGCAGTCGTTAAGATGGTCATATTGCCGAAACGTATTTATCTTTTCACCAACATTCCCATTACACCGCCGATGGCCATATTGAAAAGAATCTCCACCATGGTTACTCAACTTATATGGGCCGGCAAACAGGCATGCGTGGACATTTACACACTGACTCTGCCTTATATCAATGGGGACTGTAAAGTGCCAGACTTTCTATTGCATTACTTATGTGCCCAGGTGCAGTACGCACACTATTGGTACCACCCGATTAGATACTTTCCTCACACTGCGGTTGAAGATGGCAAAGCATACCCGATAATATTACGTTGTATCCTGCAGCACACATGCGCACATATTTGCAAAACCAAAATAATACGGTCCGTACAACCAACGCAGTCTGGCAGAGAATGGGTAGACTTGCAAATAAACTGCCACTTTACACGCCTGCCTTTCCAATACAGCACCACCCAGCCCTATCTGTTATGCAGGAGAAGGTGGGGCTGTCTCAACTACAACAAGTGGGGATCGAAACGATGAGTGATCTATATAATGATGGTGTATTCAGATCTCCTGGACAATTGGATTACAAACTAAATCCTACTCTTCTTTTTACATTCACATATCATAGACTGAAAGAAGCTATCAAACAACTATACCCATCATATCCATGAGAACTACCCACCCTATTAGCCCTCCAATTTATTATCCAAAATCCGCACAATACACATCACTCCAAGTAGATATTGGGGGTAAGGCAAGGAGAGCAGTTTACAGGGGGAATATGGAACTAGATGATCCTCTCACGGAGAAAGAATGTCATACATGCTGCTCCCTGACTGACATGCGCACCCCAAATGGAAATTTGAGGATTATTCACTATTAGTACATACATCAGACTTATTACACCCCTAAAAAACTATACAAATTTGGACTTCGATAATCTGCACAGTGTCAAAGATGCGGGTTGATGATGCGGACTTCTTACACCTGGCGTGGTATTGCCCTGCTATTAATACATACTGGGACACAGTCACAAATATGATTGGTGCGATACTTGAGACACAGATAGAATGCACAATTAAGACTTGTCTACTAGGTCTAGTGCCACAGTTACGATGCTTGAAACGCAAGTTCTGTGTAATAGCATTGCTCTTGGCAAAAAGACGGATATCAATAAATTGGGGCGGCAAGAGCTGCCCTACATATAAACAGTGGTTGCGGGATATGTCATATTACAAGGACGCTTTCCAGAACTATGGGGTAGAATTGTATGTATACAAGGTTTTGGAAAAAGCAATAAAAGAAAAATTACAATGTTTTTGCATATCGCTTTATCTCAAGGTTTGCTTTTTTCTGTTCATAAAATGGTGACCACATGATTGCAGTGTTCATAAAAATGAAGATTTATCACAGCCAATTTAATATATATATATATATATATATATAGATATATATATATATATATATATATATATATATATATATATATATATATATATATATATATATATATATATATATATATGCATACAACATCAGGCGCTGCTTCTGCGACGCAATCCAGGCCACACCAGCAATACTCGTCCAAATGGTTTTTATTAAAGGTGAAAGTTTAGGCATAACGCGTTTCGAGTCCCTTGACTCTTTATCAAATGCCAACAGCTACAACAATGGGTTCGTTGCTGATTTTAAAGGAACGTAGCTTAAAACACTGAAGAGGGACCACAGTCTATAATGTTTCGGTTTAAAGGGGACAGGCATCATTGTTCGTGATGGTTTTGGATTTTCACAGTTTGTCTTTGCTGCAGAGGTTAGTACCTTCCTTGTTCAATTGTTATTAGTAACGCATTGCACAATGTTCATTAATGTGAGGTTGACATAGAATCCCTTTACAGCAATATTCCCATTGATGAGGCCATTAGGGCTACAGACTGGTTTATAGAGAAACATAACATCACATGCCCAAAAAAACTCTTAATAGATTGTCTTTACATAGTCCTAACAGATAATTTTTTTGAATTCGGCGAGAACATCTATCGCCAACTGAAAGGCGTCAGTATGGGTGCTTCAGTTGCCCCATCGATAGCAAATATATATATGTCCAGATTTGAAGAACGTTTTATACACAACGAAATGGCCCCCTTTTTCGAGTCTATTTCCCATTGGTCCAGATACATTGATGACATCTTTTTTATCTGGACCAATGGGAAAGAAACACTCCTCGAGTTCTTGGAGTGGATCAATTTGACAGATGCTAATCTGAAATTCACTGCAAATTACAGTGAAAGCCAAGTAGAATTTCTGGATCTCCTTATCAGAGTTAATGTTGACAAATTAGAGGTGGATCTTTTCGTGAAAAAGACAGCACGAAACACTTTACTTCATTTTAACAGTTTTCATCCAAAATGCCAAAGAGAGAGCATTCCGTTCTCGCAATTCCTTAGGGTCCGCAGGAACTGTACGAATTTACAAGATTACGACAAACAAGCTGCAATCATGCGCACAAAATTCTGTGAACGCGGGTACCCACATAGGTTGATAAGGAATTCATACAAACGCGCAAGATTTTTTGATCGGGATTCGTTGCTCGTCTCCAAAGAAAAAACAGAAATTGATCGAATTGTGTGTGTTACCACCCATTCGACAATGAATGAACGGATCAGACAAGTAATTAATGCCAATTGGCATATCCTAAATTGTAACCCCTCTTCTGCTGCTAATCTGTCCAAACCCCTGTTTGCGCACAGGAGAAATCGTAATCTTAAGGACAAAATAGTCCACTCTAAATTTAACTCTAAGCAACAGAATAATGACCAAACCCAAAGATCAATATTAAATAATCTACCGGTACGAGGCACGGTTCCATGCTCCTCCTGCAAATCTTGTAAAAACATCTTAAGTGGTGAAACATTTAATCATAATGGTACAACATTCAAGGCACATGACTTATGGAACTGTAAAACCACTAATGTGGTTTATTTCATTAGTTGCCCGTGTGGTATGGGCTATGTCGGTGAGACATGTAGGGCAATCCAGACGCGCCTCACCGAACATAGATCAGCTATTAAGACTCGAAAACTGGCCGCACCGCTAGTGAAGCACTTCCTGGATTTAAACCATACACCAGAAGACATACACTGGCGCATCCTGGAAAAGATTAAGACCCCAGATACCAAAGGAGGATGCACTATAGGGAAAAAAACGAGAAGTTTTTTGGATTTTTATCCTTGATACCCATAGGAAAGGATTAAATAACGAGATCCCTTGGGAAAATGCAATCTGTCTCTAAGATGATGGATTTACCCTGTATGTGCCTTGATGTCTCCAAGATCCGTCATGTTCCAAATATCTCTTCCCCTT
Organism: Lissotriton vulgaris; assembly: GCF_964263255.1. Classification (NCBI taxonomy): domain Eukaryota; kingdom Metazoa; phylum Chordata; class Amphibia; order Caudata; family Salamandridae; genus Lissotriton; species Lissotriton vulgaris. The sequence continues at coordinate 430,341,104 of NC_141685.1, read as the reverse complement.
TAGAAGATTCCAATATGTAAATTTATCACCCAATTTACTAGAACACATGGGCTATGCTATTTAATAATACGCAATAACTACTGCATTGATTCCCATATACGTGAATATGCTTTACCAACTTCACTCATTTGAGTGACTTCTAGTTGTGTACAAATATAGTTCCCACTTGTAAAAATAAGAACGAGATATTTGTCACTAATTACCATGGTGTAATACTGTTGATACCACTAACCTTTGAGTGACAATGTAAAATTATTGGAGTAAAGTTTGTTAGCGACAATTGGTATCTTTGCTGGAACGGTGTAGCAATGATATTACATTGAACCCGCTTGCAACAATATAACTTGTGAAAATGGAGTCCATTTTCGATATTGACTTTAATCTGGTTGTTTACAAACAATAGTGAAGTCCGCCCTTTGTATCTTTTGGACTCATGCTAGTAAATCGAATCCGCTTGCAACATTATAACTTGCGGTAATAGAGTTCATTCTCGATATCTACTTTCACCTAGCTGTTGATTAACAATAGTGAAGTCCGTTGTCTATATCATTTTGACTCAAGCGCTCGTTTCGCGGGCTTTCTGTGTATCCAATTAGCTGAGACGTGTAATCAAGTCATGTTTGCTTTAAAAGGAAGGAAGTCAGGTTACCATGCCGATTTCCTTTTTCCAACGGCTGCGGGACGCCACTGGACCTATCGATCGTGACGCCCGCGGGTTGATGTACCAGCGGTATTTATTTTTACTACCGGTAAGCTTCGGACTCCGTCCCCCGCTGTAAATCCTTTGAATTATTTTTTAATTCCTAAATAGAAAAAGATTGTTGGGTCCCTATCAGCATATCCGACTGTGTTATATTTTCATTTTTCCAGCATTCCAATACGACGTTAAAATATCAAATTTGGCAATTGCGTTCCAAAGGTTTCCTGTTGCACGTGTTAACCGGCTATCATTTTTTGGTAAGCCTTCAGCATTGCCGCTTTTGTTTAACCAACCCTAACGCATTTCAGATGTAATTTAGCGCAGCTACATAAAATAAGATCTTGGTTTTATCTTTCTGTTCATCTCCTAGCACTGCAATATAATACGAAGGGGGCAGGCATATCAGCTGCGCTCCTAGTTCTTTGTAACGGGCAGTACTCTCTGGTTTCTTGGTAAGATTTCGACGCTGCTTTTTCTGATTTAATTGAATTCCACTCTGTGCACCTCGGTTGCCTAAAGCAAAACCTTTTTACATTTTTTTTGTCGCATTTTCCAGGAATAATCGATTGACACTGAGAACAGATAAACCTACCATAATCTACTACTGTCTTGGGCTATCTGAGCACCACAAATTATATAATATAATCAATGTAAGTCAAACATGAATATTATAAACTTTCATCATTAGTTCGAATACAAAGATAGTTTTAAAAGTAGAGGCTTTTTATTAATAAGATCCGTTTTCTGAACTGGTACGGCACAAGAACAGTAATATTATGAAAACAAATGCGAGTTATTCGTATCTTTACCTTTGCAGTATTAAACAGATTTTACTAAGAAAATAAAGTAGGAACAACTGCTGCTGCCCCGGCCTCGGCAAATATAGACATCTGCCGTCTTAGGTAAGAAACGTGGTACCTGTGCTAAATAATCTAGGAACCCTATTTACCAAGTTCTTAAGCGAAATTATTAAGTCCTTCTACCAATACTGTGTAGTCCCAAATAAAGAAACACTTGCTGGCTGCCACCGTTTCATTTCATAGAGTATATATGCCGATTGACGAGCATATATTTATGTAATATTTATCATATCCTTTCAACTATATTAAATGCCAAGATACAAGATACAAGCCCAGATATATTCAGTGAGTTTTGGCTAAATATAGACAATGCATCCCTTGTGTATCGATAACACTATCATCACATTAAATGCAAAGAACTAAGTTCGGGCAAACTTATTTGATCCTAGCTGAGTGTTTATAATACACCTATATATATGTACTTCTAGCCATTGTTTATTGATAACATGCCTATTCCAGCATACTTTGGCCACGGATTTTCTATAAGTGCGCTAATTGACATAAGACCTTGTCTTATTAATATATGCTACACTACTGCTCAAATATAATATCTTTAAGTTTGTACCTTATGTAGCCTTATATTTGGCTACATGAGTAGGGAGTTGGCGATATGTAAAGCTGTTCGCATGTTTTTGTGTATAGAGGTGCCGATTAAAATGTAAACATAAGTTATCTAAAAAGAGAATCTGAATTGCTGTACATGTCTTTCAGATTGTACATGTGGCTCCTGAAGAAGGCGTTCCTGTGATAACGCCGAAACGCGCGTCGAGAAGAAGGATTGATATTGTCCACCATTGTCTTAGGAATTATGAATATGATGTTATTTGGAATGCTGTATTGTGTTGATACTTCATATTAGGTCGAAAGTCCTATTATTTTTATATGTCAGAAATTTTATGTTTTTAATCTGAGTATATATACTTAATAATAAACAAGATTTTGTATTTTTTAATTACTTGTTTTGCTTGTTACTTATCGTTTGCTCCCGTATGTTATTGCATCTGTTTTCCTTGTTAGCATTGTCTTAATTTCCCTGTCAAACATATTCTGTTACCTAAACAGGGGGTCCTTTTTATTTACACCATTAATGTGAGGTTACCTTTGCTGCCCAGTCTCATTCGTTCAGTTCTTTGAGACTGCAATTCCCAGAATCCTCTTCACCTGTCCTCCATTCACTTTACCGGATTTCAGTGCAGATAATGGCAAAACTCCACTGAAAACTCTGTGCGCCGAGTGCGAATCACGCAATAAAAGGGAAAATTTCCATGTCTCGGCCACGTTGTGCTTGTATAGTTTCGCGACCATTGATGTAGCAAGTCTTTTCAAGCATCGAGTATGCCGTGCTTCAGAAAAGTCTTCCGCATGCCCTAGCTGTTTCAAATTCCATTTGCCCGACCAAGGCGGGCCTCACATAGTGGCCTCATCCATCAGGTTAGTCTCCTGTCGCTTGTAACAGCCGGGGGGCACCCATAAGAAAAGCTCCTCGCTTCTGTCCATTTTCCTGACAAACGAGCGCCTCCCCCTCACGGATCGTGGGCCTGGTCCTGCAGTGTGTCAGACACTCCTGTGCAATGCATACAACATCACGCGCTGCTTCTGCGACGCAATCCAGGCCACACCAGCAATACTCGTCCAAATGGTTTTTATTAAAGGTGAAAGTTTAGGCATAACGCGTTTCGAGTCCCTTGACTTTTTATCAAATGCCAACAGCTACAACAATGGGTTCGTTGCTGATTTTAAAGGAACGTAGCTTAAAACACTGAAGAGGGACCACAGTCTATAATGTTTCGGTTTAAAGGGGACAGGCATCATTGTTCGTGATGGTTTTGGATTTTCACAGTTTGTCTTTGCTGCAGAGGTTAGTACCTTCCTTGTTCAATTGTTATTAGTAACGCATTGCACAATGTTCATTAATGTGAGGTTACCTTTGCTGCCCAGTCTCATTCGTTCAGTTCTTTGAGACTGCAATTCCCAGAATCCTCTTCACCTGTCCTCCATTCACTTTACCGGATTTCAGTGCAGATAATGGCAAAACTCCACTGAACACTCTGTGCGCTGAGTGCGAATCACGCAATAAAAGGGAACATTTCCATGTCTCGGCCACGTTGTGCTTGTATAGTTTCGCGACCATTGATGTAGCAAGTCTTTTCAAGCATCGAGTATGCCGTGAAAAGTCTTCCGCATACCCTAGCTGTTGTTTCAAATTCCATATATATTTATGTCATTCTACACTCCTTTGAGTGCTCCCCAGTACTGCCTTCTGGTGGGGCATCTCTCTTGGTGATCCCATGTAGCTGTGGAATTCTTTTCTCGAGTCCAAAAACTGTGATTTTATCAAAATCACAATTTTCATGAAAATAATAAATCCCCTTTATCAGCTAATTACGTTTGACAAAAAACTGTAATGCGGTTGAAAAAAATAATGATATTGGAAACTGCAATTTTAAATGACAGCGATACAAAAGTTGTAATTCTTAAAAGTTCAACTGACACCTTTTTTAAATGCTTATATCTCCAAAACTACTCAACAGATTTATGAAGTGCAAAAATTGTGATTTTATCAATTCATGATTCGCAAGATGGCTGAAAAAATATTCCCTTCAATAGCCAGTTATGTTTCACAAAAATTCAAATGAGATTGACAAAATTCACGATTTTGGAAGTATGCCTTTTCAATGTTCAATGGAAAGGGCAGCTGAATCATTTATAGACTGCATAACAGGTAATTGTGTTTTATGGTCCTATATTGTCATCAAGAGGTTCTAGTGACCTCATAAATGATGAGGCTGAAGTAGAGGAGAATAAACCAACAAATTTACAGGGAGAGCTGAGTCAGAACTGAGCCAAGGGTCTGGCTCGGATCTTAGAGCCCAGGCACATGCTCGGAAAATGTTTGCTATGTAAATCACACAACAAACATCACAAAAAATATGATAAAGTTGCTTCAGAGTTAAAAAAAAGTGTATTTCTTTAGCATGTGAGGCTTTGACATTAATATGTTACATTATATTACTGCACTATTAAAAATAATTATTTTCAAACATAAACCAATAGCGCACTAATACGGAAGACAATTGTCATGTAAACACTGTATGTGGTGCAGAGCAACATTATAATCTAATAAATCAAGCAAAATGGGTTTTTGTACAACTGGTATTCTGAACTCACATATTTGAAAGTGCTTTCATGTGCGACAATGAAGAAAAATGAGTTTGGGTGAAATAAAATATTTGTCTAAGATCACAAAATATAAGAGTGTTAGCTGTGATTTATCTAGGTTTACTGGGTCCAGGGTACAAATCAGTCAGGAAATAAGTATCTATTTGTCTTTCCTTATGTTGAGGCTTTGTTTTTGCCTCTTTGTGCAGTTTTTTAATAGCTTGTACTCGATTCAAAGGCATTGGAGTGCTTTGCATGCACACTAGTTACATTACACAATGCCATATGCATTGTTTATAGGCACAGGCGATTAAGTGATTTGCCAGAATCACAAGATGTTGAGAAGACACTGAGACTCAAACCTGGTTCCCCAGTGCCAAAGTTTGCAGTCCGGCCCTAAGGCCACATCCTGGTTGGAAGGAGGGTGGTAGGCAGAAGCCACATGATAGCTCGGATCATTATTAGCTTGAGGTTCCACCAGGATCTCGAGCTGAGCCAGGCTTAAGGCTTGTGCTAGGTTCAAGCTTTCAGTGGCTCACCGATCTCTAAGCTGAAGGTTTGTAAATATCACCAGATCTACGAGATCGCAATATGTGACCATTGTACATGCTACCTGTTGTATATTTTGTATATTACGTATTGTTTCTAGGGTAATTAGCTTGAATAAAGCTGTTTTCCTCAATGTGTAGCTAACAGTGGGCCCTAATAAGAATTAGAATAATCAGATTTAACTTTCATTAATAAATTGGTGATAAAACAATGGACATTTGAGAGGTTCCATGGATTTTTGAGATTCTGTGATGGCAGTCTTTATCGTACTGTTATGGATTTATAACCTGTGCCACTTAATTTGCCACACAATTTGGAAAAATTACAGATTTCCACAACAGTATTTATGGCTAGCTGAATGAATGAAAATAATACTGAGAGAAAATGCGACCCATACTTTGTCCTTTCTTGCAGCATAATTTGGAATACTTTTCTGCATAATTTAGATAGCCTTGAAGCATGAGCCTAGTGCCATGATAATGGTGAAGCTCTGCAGAGTGTTTAGTGGATGTCATTAAGATAATGAAACCTGTATTCGCCAGGGAGGCATGCATTCCCTGCTGCCAGAAGACCCAGGCCGTCCTACAGAGTGAAAGGGATGATGCTGCCGCTTAATAGCAGCTACTGTGTCTCCCGGCTGCTACCAAGGGCTACAGCCGACATGAGTGGCAGTGGAGAAACACTATTTGCCACACGTTGAAGTTCCTGCCAAATTGGGTGTGGCATCTGACAGCAAAGAATTGACTGGATTAAGTGGAACACAGCCACTGGCAATGTTGGAGAGTTTTGCACTTCTTTGTGAATGTGCAGTCCTGGACTTTTGAAGGACTATTCCCTCCTTTGAAGATTCATCTTGGCAGCTGCAGCCTAGGTGCCTGCTTTTAGGGCTGGATGGGTTGCCTGTCTAGCTCTGAAACTAGCCTATTTGAGCTTCAGTCTCTAATTGTGCTGTTCAGCTTCCAGGGAATGCGCTTCATTCCCTCCCACTCCCCGCAGCTCTAGCTCTGGGCGGGGCTGGTCTTCAGAAAGAGGCTCAGTTGTTGTCACGACATAGATGGTGGCCAGGATATTCCCTTTACTAGATGCATGCATCAAGTCATACAAGCACATTGTGAACTTTGTGTCCTACCCGTTCTTCTGCTTTCCCCAAGGCCTTCTTCCTATAAATCTGTATCCTTCCTACCTACATGTTTAGCCCCTTGTCAGTCTCTCAAGGGAGTGCATTGCTGGCTTAACAGTTTGATTTGGGTTCTAGGCCCAATTTCCACACTTCCCAACTTTAAGCACATTGTTTTCTTCATCGGATCACTTTTCATCGCTAGTCACAACCCACATACCGGAAAACATTAGGAGTACCTAGAAAAAGACTTAGCACCAGCGGCAACGGCTTAATAAAATGCATACTACATCTTATGTGCTGAATAAGACTTTTAGTTTAAATAATTATGAGAATTATCAGGTATGCCTCAAAGTCAACCCCTACAATGCCGTCTTGCCATGTCTACTCAGGGCCTGATGTATATTTCGTGACAGATATCCCGTTCGCTGTATTACAAGTTCCATAGGATATAATACCCCTATTTTACGGTGGACCACATATCAGTGACATAGTATCCTGTCCACTAAAATGTAAATCAGGCCCATAATCAGGTATTAATAAAGCTGTGCTGTTGAATTACATAAAGGGAAGATGAAAAAGTACAAAGACAGAGGGTTAGAAAGCAGCGGCACATATTGCTATAGACAAACATAAGCACACACAGAGATTAACGCTCTACACTAATATGCACAAGAATGGGTGCATAATGACACATAAGCACGTTAGGAGTAGGGGGAAAGTGGTACAGAATGCAGCAAATAACTAGATGTACAGATATAAACTCAGACTGCCCCAACAGACATGTACAGATTTGTATAAATAAACAAAGGCTGATGTTAAGCAGGTACAAAGGATCAGGTGCTTAAAGTAGGTGGTGATAGTCAAGTACCAACAAGTAAGTACATTTCCTACCTAGTGCAGACAATAAATGCGCTTCAGCGCCTCCGCATATGTATGAAGCACTACATACCTACAAATGCAATAAAAAACTGGCCAATTGCTAGAAGAGAAGTCCGGCAGGTACAGATAGGTGCACACAGATTTTGATAGACTGGTACAATAAGAGACAGGTGCTGATAGGTGATATAGACAGATCCACATATAGACCATTGCACTGGAGCGTAGAAGGGGACAAACCAATAAAGGCTCAAGGCAGTCTCGAGCCGGATGCCTGAGTGTGGCTCAGTTCGAGGACCTCTTGCACCCTTGAGAACAAAACAAGCCATGCTTTAATTTGGCTACTTCCTGCCACTCACACTCTACCATCATACACCAAGAATTTAAAAAAACAAACATAAAGCTTTGGTGTTAAAAAAAAAAGAGAAACAGATAGTCATCTAGTAAGTGCAATGCATAATGTAAAACTAGAAAACCTGGGACCAATCCTTGCTTCCTCGCGTGACCAAATTGTGTGATCATAGACAAATATTTTATTTTATAGAGCCTACATTTTCTTCATTATCATATCACATTTCAGACCTCCTTCCAGTAAGAGAGTTCAGGGACTACACTGTACAAGAATAACCTGATGCATTAAGGTAAAATGCTTCTGCAAGCTAAATAAATACCTACTGTCATATTTTCACATGATGTTTGTTGCATGATTTAGGTGCCAGCTATTTTCAGGGCCCAGCTCCTGCATGGACTCTCAGAGCCCTGCCAGACCCTTGGCTCAGCTGTGGCTCCTGGACAGGGCTGGCCTAACCGTAGCGGGCACCAGGCAATCCCCCAGTGCACTCCACGGGTGGGAGCCGTTTTTGGGCCCCTGAGCGCAATTTTTGTTACAGGGCTTTTTTTGCAGCATAGTTGCAAAATCGGTCCTGTAACAAAATCGGCCGAAAACTGGCCCTGGCAAAGTGTTCGTCCGCACCCCCATCCCCGGGACGGGGGGGGGGGGGATGGGGTGGGGTTGGGCGGGGCCGGCAGAGCACTTTGTCAGGGCTAGTTTTGGTTCCCAGTCAGGCCCTGCTCTTGGATCAGCTTTATCTGTTAATTTGTTGGCTAGGCATCTCCAGTCAAGCACTGCAGTAGTGTTCCTCACCAATGTCATCTGTGTACTCACTCCTACTATGTAATAAAGCCATACTTATGCCAAATCAATACAATAAGTCTTTAAACAACTGTAAACCCAGTGCTTAATTTGAGACAGTAGTTGCAGAGGGGGACCACTGGCACTCTTTTGTGAGACCGGCACTTATTTTTCATCATCAGACTTTGACTCAGAGGAAGAGAGTGAAAAACACACAAGGGGGAAAGAAGGAGGAAGCGAAGGATGAAAAAAATGACAAAGTAAGAACGCAGAAACTTAAAAGAGTGAGATTAAGGGTCAGGGGGTGTTTGATGGTGATTTAAAGAGATTTGACGTGGAATCAAGACCAGCTAGCCTCAGTATTTGGTACCTCTAGCATGCAATTATTCCGGCTGTGGGCATCTAAGTAAAACTTTGTTTCACTGCACTTATCTTTTTACAAATTAAGCACTGCATAATCCTGTTCCTGTCTTTAATATTGGTTCACCTTGTAGAGTAGTCATTTATTATTTTACAAATTAAGCACTGCAGAAGCCTCCTGCTGTCTTTAACATTGCTACACGTTGTACAGTAGTCAGAGGTGGTTCTTTGACTGTGCCCTTCTTTTTCTCTTTTAGTGCAGCCAAGTGAGGATGCTGAGTCAGTAGCCGGACTCTTTATAGCACTTATTACGGGCATGAGGCATTTCGCATGTACCGCCAAGGTTCGGTTTTATAAATAGAGGGTACACACAGAAGATTAAAGTATCTTGGTGTCAATAAAATACCTCCCTGTCAAAAGTAATACCACAAAACTTGGCTTGAATTATCTGACTTCCTTAGAAGCTTCAAAATTGGTGACCAGCCCAGGGCACACATTCTTTCCTTCCCTCTCTCTCACTTCCATTCACTAATTTCCTGACTCTAGAAGCCAGATGTACAAAGCCATTTACTGGGCCCAAAGCCTGCGATTTTTTAAATCAGATGGTTTGAGACTGCTAAATGGGTTCTACAACTCTACTAAATCTATTTTGCGATTCGGAAACTGGTTATAGGGATTACAACATTGCATAACAAATCGCAACTTGGAGGGCGCCTGTTTAGGGTACCTCTTCCAAAGTCCGACTCATAATGCTATATTTAAATGGTTTGTAATTGCAATTTTAGTTTCAAACCATTGATACGTTACCGCCTCTCAAACGAGATCATAATCCATTCGTGAAGGGTTGGAGTACCCTTTCCCGTTTGTTAATAAAAAAAAAACGTTTGGTTGGGAGTGCCACTCTTAAACAAACATTCTAATAGGTTGATTTAAAAAAAAGGACTGTAAATGCTGTCACAGACATAGTGGTTCACTGACTTCACCATCCCTGTGATGTCATCAAAAATTGGCGTGAGTCACAATTTGCAATTGACCTCATGAATATTAATGAGGTATGTCTAATTTATGTAGTAATCTTTCGTTTGTAAAACTTTCGTGCACAATTTGTGACACATTTTTACCATACATGGCCCATAGTTCCTCCTCACTTAACCTGATTCTCTGCATTTGTAAAGTCTATTTTATTTTTGCTTCTTCGTGCTCTTTAATTTTCGCTTGCATTTTTGGTTTCACACCAATGCGTTGTATATCTTGCTTACTTTCTTCTTCTTGGTTTTTTTCTGCTCGTCCGATGATTTGATCTCTCAGTGTGTTTCTTTTCGTCATCTTCCTTATCTTCTTTTTGTTATGTTATGTTATGTTATTATTATACTTCTATAGCGCACGGCCACTCCAGGGAGTATCCCGACGCTTTATCGAAGGAGCACATTGAAGAAGGGAGAACATAACACTGAGAGGACACGCAGATACAGGAAAGCAAACACCAATTTAGGGGAAAAGCCATCCATCTCGGATATTAGCTTTAATCACTTCTTCCCAACTTTCTTATTCAATCCCTAACCCTCTATCGTATCTAATAGTTTCTTTTCCATTCCCCCAGATTTTTACAATAACTATATTTGATCTCCCCTCTCTCTTCCTATTAACTTTTACATCCCCCTCATCCCCATCTCTCTCACTTCATTCCAGTCTTACTTCTTTATTTTCTTCTCTCACCTTATTACTTTCCTGCCTCATTTCTTTCTCCGATTCCTTCCTTTCATTCAACCTTCCTTCAGGTATATGTCTCTTTGACCGTGCATGCTTTTATTTATTTATTTGTATGTACCATATCCAATTTAAGTTCTGGTTAAACAGAGTGCAGCATTTTTAGGGAGGTTCACAAGATACTCGTGTGTATGAGAGAATACATGAATAAGTTACATTTGTGATGTTACTATCACACCCAATTTCAATGGTGGATGAGGCCATTTCCATGTTTCACTGCATGTTTACCATATTTGCATTTTGTACAGGGACAGTCTGACTCGTTCCAGTAGGAGAGGCATATGGGAAAGGAATGACATCCCTGCCACATGCAGGGCAGTAGAGCTTTCCTCAGAATGCGGAATCTGTGTTGTCTTAAGAATTGTTGTGGTCTCAGGCAAGACGTATTTTTCGTCCCCCTATCCTTAACAGCTTATTATTCATTCTTGTGCTAATTGTTGCCCTCATGATGCCAAGCAAACGTTTTGAAGCAGGTTACGCACAGCCACAGTTGAATCGTCTTTAGGAGGGCCCCAAAATTGCACTGTGCAAAGAGAGACAGAAGTAGAGCTAGGCAAAGAGAAGAGAGGGGTTCAGATGTAGAAATAGACATGTGAACTTGAGAGAGATAACGTTTACTTTAATGTGGAGGCCCTGGGCAATTCCCCATTTTGCCCATGCCTTAAAACGTCTCTGAGTGAGCTGCAGGGAGAAGTGCAGAAAACCCAGCTAAGTCCGAAAATGGGCAAGTCTCCCATCTAAATTCCAACGCACTAGACGCCATTTCTGCATGCAAATTAGTTGATTGCTGTTGAATGACCCTGTGCACTCCCATGACGTAGCAACTTGTTGACTACAGTTTGCTGGTGTGGATCACCTCCTTCGAGCTCTCTGTTGACTGGGTTTGCCCTTCCAGGATGGGCATGACAAGTGGAGCTCTAACACAGAGTCTGGTGTGCCTGATGATCTGAACATGGAATCAAGTTCTCTAACATGGGAGGGGTGGGGGGGAAGTGCCAAGCTGCAATAAGTGTGTATGTGGTTATTGAGCCTGCAGTTGTTCTGTTGTTGTGGGTCTGTGCACTGGGCTGCAAGTGTGATCTCCGTGCTTATGCTGCTACAACGTGGAGAGTGCGGTTAGGATATCCAACACGATTCACCATCAGTGATGCCTTGCTGCACTTGGTTGACCACTGAGGAAAAGTACCTGGTCGTTTCCATTGGGTGGAATTCCCACTGATGCTTCTGGGAAGGCAACTGTGCTGCCACTTTTTGCCACTATGTAAACTAGTCCGTATTCATTGTATTATGCTGTAGGCAGGTTGTTCTTTTTAGTGTGAGAGCTATTGAGGGAATTCAATCTAAGGCACAGCTGCAGGGAAAGTAAGATCCTCTACCAGGGAGCTATGTTTAATCAATTCTTTATGCATGTTGCTACATCACTATCACAATGTTATCATCCTGTTCAGAGACAAACGGTCAGCATCACCAAGAGGAATGATAAAAAAATTGTAGCTCTAGGTTTTGTCATAGTTGGAAAGCTACCGAAAGTGACTGTCCCACATTTCCTCTGATTATTTTTTACATGGCAAATTTGTAACTGTAATGTAATGGTGTCCCTAAGGGCTAAAAGTAAACAAAAACAGAGAGGTCAAATCAGTCTCAGAACAGCCACAGAGACGGAGCGAGATAGATAAGAATCACACACTCACTTTCGGTGTATAGGAAGGCCCTCACACACCGACCTAGTCAGTGTCATGCTTCATCACTGGGCCCCACCAAAGAGGCCGAGTGCCTCTTTGGTGTGCTGCGACGCCAGAAAGACTGTGGAGCTGGTTGTGTGAAGAGGGGCGTGTTGTGAGGGTAATTAATATTAAAAGTGCCTAAAAGGGTATCAGTAAAAAGAAGTTTAATGAGTGATCCCTAAGACATGAATGAACAGTATTATGTGTCTGAATTTAGCTGCCAAGGTTTTAGGATTGGTTAAATTCAGAGAGAATACTTAAGTCAGTCAACATGTTTCTGCCATATGGGTGGTTTCAATTTACCAAGGCATTCATCAGGACTAAACCCCGGCAGTATGGACTCTCTAATCGTCCACCCTGACCTGGGGGCGTGAAAGTGAAAATTATAAAAAAGGTGAAAAAAGTGCTTTAGAAAAAATGGAAGAGCGGGTCGCTCATTCCAAAAAAGCTCCAAAATCAGGAGTATCTCAGCACTTTAAAATCGGGCGCTACTTGCACCATGGGTCTCGGGAGGGGGGTTGGAGCGTGCCTGGCACATCGCCCTCAACGCTCTCAGCCCGCTTGAAACCTGTATTACGCCTCAGTACCGGACCCCGACATCGGGTGCAAGTAGCGCCCGATTTTAAAGTGCTGAGATACTCCTGATTTTGGAGCTTTTTTGGAATGAGCGACCCGCTCTTCCATTTTTTCTAAAGCACTTTTTTCACCTTTTTTATAATTTTCACTTTCACGCCCCCAGGTCAGGGTGGACGATTAGAGAGTCCATACCGCCGGGGTTTAGTCCTGATGAATGCCTTGGTAAATTGAAACCACCCATATGGCAGAAACATGTTGACTGACTTAAGTATTCTCTCTGAATTTAACCAATCCTAAAACCTTGGCAGCTAAATTCAGACACATAATACTCTTCATTCGTGTCTTAGGGATCACTCATTAAACTTCTTTTTACTGATACCCTTTTAGGCACTTTTAATATTAATTACCCTCACAACACGCCCCTCTTCACACAACCAGCTCCGCAGTCTTTCTGGCGTCGCAGCACACCAAAGAGGCACTCGGCCTCTTTGGTGGGGCCCAGTGATGAAGCATGACACTGACTAGGTCGGTGTGAGGGCCTTCCTATCCACCCAAAGTGAGTGTGTGATTCTTATCTATCTCGCTCCGTCTCTGTGGCTGTTCTGAGACTGATTTGACCTCTCTGTTTTTGTTTACTTGTATCTAACCGGGGACTGAGAGAGTGTCCTTGAATCTCCCTACCTCTCCCATTGTTGTTTTGTTTTTGTCCCTAAGGGCTATACATCTCTCTTCTGGGACTCCGGACAAGAGGGAGTGTGGTGTTGCACCAATTTGCCAGAAAGAACTTGAATGTAAACACATTACTATATGGGACTCTCTTCGCACGCACATGATGATTTGCTACTGTAGTACATCTCCAACGTCAAATTGTTTTTTGGTTGTGGAACTTTTAATACCCTGGTAGGCACAATTACCAAAAGTATTGACAAGATTAATCAAGGTGCTATGTGAAACAGCAAGTGAAAGAATTTGGGTATTTCAACATGCATATTGATAAGCCTTCATTTTGTAGATCCTTAGACTTTCTACAGGGAATAGACTGATTAGGAGAGGGACGCATGGTAACCGGGACTACTCATGAGACTAAGCAAACATTAGTTATAATTCTTAGACCCTTGGAGATGATAAGAATTACTGCTATTACCGCTCCACAGAACACATGTTCTTTTTCACATTAGCCATTCTCAGTACAGCAAGCACTAAGCAGGCTTCTTACCAGTTTGCTATCTTGAGAAAATTAAACTTGGAAGGTACTCTATAGGACTGGTCCTAAAGCCTGCCCATGGAACACCCTCATGCTGATACTGTTAACATTGCTTAGTGAGCTGCTTAGGGCAATGAACTCTTGCAAAAAATAGTTTGACAGCAAATTGCACTAATCTTATGGAGATGACGTTCTTGTGCTAAAGCTTTCCTGCAGATCAAAACAGACTTTTTGGGGGGGCGTGACCAACGCCCGAAGGAGATGGCGGCGGACCCATGACTCTCTTGGAATGGCCGGAGCGGAAGCTGAGCTAACGCGGCAGTCTTCACGCGTACTGTCTCAAAAATTCAGGATGAAGCATCGGAATATTTGACGCACTGAACGCATTTAGTTTTAAAGCCTCCTGTGACCAGCGCACAACATTTCATCACAAGCCGATGAGCTTGTGGCCGCCATTTTGTCTTTATTTCCTCACCGCTGACGGAGTTTATCTCCAATGCGGTATTTTTCATTCAGAATTCACTCCGACTCCAAAAATGACTAACGGGCTATTCTAATTGCTAGATTTGTTCTTTTCTGAAGCATGTAAAGGAGTGCAGGCGATATTAGAACATAAGTGAAATGCAAGGTGACTCTATTCCATCTACGCCTGCCATTCTGTGTTCTTCACTGCTGACAAAGCTCCTCTTCAATGCGGTACTCACATATTGAATTTGGGGGCAAATAATTGCGGAATACCATGGTACAAATGCTTTAACCTTTTACTTAGCATGGCATTTTAAAGATTGCTTTCTGTATTTTTTCAACAACACTGTGGTTTGCCAGTTCAATAATAGATATTGAGGTTGTACAACTGGATTTCCCTAAATGCCCTTGCTAATCTCTTTCACCTAATATATACCACCCAATGCTGTATTTTTAATACAGAACTCACTTCAACTTCAAAGATGAATAGCGCGCTCTTCTAAGTGCCAGCTTTATTCCTTTTAAAGCATGTAAAGGATTGCAGGCGATACCAAGTAAAGTACAAGGTGACTCTTTTGAACCTATGCCCACCATTTTATGTCTCATTGTTGACGAAGTTCCTCTTCAATACGGTATCCACATGTCGAGTTTGGGGCAAATAACACAGGATTATTGCACAAATGCTTTAACGTCTTACTTATCATGGCACTTTAAAGATTATCTCAACAATAGATATTGAGGCTATACAACACAATTGAACTCTTTTCAATGTGCTTACTAAAATCGTTACCCTAATTTGTACCATCCATTATAGACATTAGACATATATCAGTTTCTTACGCTTACATACTATTTGTTTCTTTTAATTATGGCTTGCTTCCTGTTCAAAGACTATGTATCTCACCTTTCATATATGTGAGCATCTAACAAGTAACTGGGTTGTTTATGACATGCTTTTGAGGGCACTTACTTATGGCACAGGATTATTTTTTTCTAGCTCCTTTTGGCCCCCTCTTGCTACCCTCCTGATACCTTTTTTGGTACATGTCTCAAAGGACTCCTTGTTCTCTTTATATTCCCAAACTATTGATAGATAAGTACTTACATTGTTGTGGCAAACTATTTGATGGCACTATATCTTGTACATCTTTTTGCTTGATTCTTTCTTTAGAATATGTTACGAAAGCTGCTCTTGCAGTAGTGTAAACGGATATCTTCCCATTACTGTCATTTATTGTTAAGGTTCTTCTTCATTTATGAGAAGATTACCTAAAGGTTTCTCTCTGTCTAAACCTACGTCTAGCAGATTTCTGGTACACACTAGCTCACAATACAATTGTTTATCCATAGATTACTCAGCTAACACCTCACCTAAAGGTGCGTCGACGTCTCATATTACCTTGACATCTAACTCTACCAAAGCATCAATTAAAAGATCCTCCCTCTCCTCCTAAACAGTCTTCTTCAGTCAAAACGGACCTATTGCTGGAAGAAATTAGGGCTCTGCACCCACTTGTTGAAGAAACTAACTCTAAACTTCAGTTGCTCTCTGATAAATAGCTAAGTGTGGAAGAACGTGTTACTACATTGGAGCAGAACATCGATTCCTTAACATCTTCTACTTCCAAAGTTGGCTCTTTATGTTCCCAAGTTTCGATGCTGCATAAGCAAATTGAAAATTTGGAAAACAGAAATAGGAGAAATAATCTTCGCATTTATGGTTTACCTGAGGGAACAGAAGGCTCAGATCCAATTACTTTTTTCAAATCCTTTCTAACAAAACTTCTTAAATTACCAGAGAGCACTATTCTTAATATACAGAGAGCTCATTGATTAGGCCCAGCATTACATTTGACGTCCTCTTCCTCAGCAAGGCGTCCAAGAGGAGTGATCCTATACTTCCTTGAATACACTGATTTATTAAAGACACTATCAGCAGCTCGAGTAATGAACCGTATCACTTGGTCAGGAAACTCCTTATTCTTCTCGTAGGATTATGCAAAACCAACTGCTGATCGTCGCAAAAAGTTCTTAGCATTAAGGCCACAACTACGCTCTATAGGGGCATGATATGGCCTCTTTCATGCCTGTCTATTCAAAGTGACCATCAACAGCAAAACTACCACCTATGACGACCCAATAAAACTAAAGAGTTTCCTATATTCTTACAATGCTGACAAAATGGACAATACTTCTTCAACAAGTTCCAAATAGACTTTTTTGCTTCCTGTTATGTTTATACTTTGTACAAAAGTCGAAGCGTGTGTACACGCCAAACAACGGTTGCACTGCGAAATCTCAACGGTGCATCACAAATGTACCAAGTTTTATCCCATTTTTTTTCTCCTTTTATTTCAAGTAATCCAATATTATGTGGCTTCATCATGTTACATGGTAGACTTTGTAGTATGTTTAGCTTCTACACGGCAGTTGTGCATCATACCTCTTACTGTCGCATGCCCCATACATTAATAAAATCCTTAGTGGTTCTTTTTTACCCAATGCATTTTGGGCTTATTCTATAGCCCTTCTTGAGGGGTTCTCTATAAATTGAAAAGAACATGACCATTAGACTAAGCCTCACCTCAATTGTATATTCGACAATTCAACATTTGGTATTACCCCAATTTAAAAAAATACATTTTCCCGCTAAGCGCGATATTATGTACAACGATCTCTCGCTTAATTACTGGTTCACTCCACATATCACTAGTTGTTTTACAGCGTATTAGTAAGGACACATCCTCTCACATTACTCCCCATGTTTCTAAATCCATAATTTAAAATCTTTAACGCAATTACTTGTCAATTCTAGTACCCTTCGTACCTTTTGTTATGGTCATTACAATTTCTCGTGTTCAAATTTCGACGTTACTCATACTACTAACATCCTGATTTTTAACTTGTGTTCCTCAAAACTCCTCCTCTCACAGTTAACCAATAGTGATGACCTAACTGTTGTGGCTCGCTACTATTGCGAACAACTCCCATAATCCAATTCGTAAATCTGCATTTTCAGCGGAGTTTTCATGGAAATACCGGTCATTCCTAGATTCTTATATAAGCGTTTAACTCATGTACCCCGCCCTCCCTAGAATGTATCTGTCATATGTCAATTTAAATAAGCATTTGCAATGCAATAGGTCTCGCATTAGGAAAGTTTGAGCTATTGGTATTGTAAATGACAATATTTTTATTTATGTGTTGGTTTTAAAAATTGCAAAATTAATAGCTTTGTCATTTACAATGCCATTAGTTATAACTTTCGCATATGTGACACCTATAGCATTTGTAATGCAATATGTGTTGTATTTACGTGACTTCAAATTAAAGTTATTGTAATTTATAATGGCAATAGCTTAAACTTTTGAAAATAATTCTTGTGAAGATTATGTTCAGTGTATTTTATTGTGACGAAAATCCAAGAACAGAAGTGAAATATTAACATCTTTTTGTGACATTTGTAATAAAGCTTGAAACATTGAGAGAACATATTTGAACCAGTGATGCTGTGATGGTGCTGAGTGATGCTGTGGTTGCGCTGAGTGATGCTGTGGTTCCACTGAGTGATGCTGTGGTTGCGCTGAGTGATGCTGTGGTTGCGCTGAGTGATGCTGTGGTTGTGCTGAGTGATGCTGTGGTTGCGCTGAGTGGTGCTGTGGTGGTGCTAAGTGGTGCTGTGGTGTTGCTGAGTGATGCTGTGGTGGTGCTGGGTGGTGCTGTGGGAATGCTGGGTGGTGCTGTGGTGGTGCTGAGTGGTGGTGGAGGTGCTGTGGTGGTGCTGAGTGGTGTTGTGGTGGTGCTGAGTGGTGCTGCTGAGTGATGTTGTGGTGGTGCTGAGTGGTGCTGTGGTGGTGCTGGGTGGTGCTGTGGTGGTGCTGAGTGATAATGTGGTGGTGCTGAGTGATAATGTGGTGGTTCTAAGTGATAATGTGGTGGTGCTGAGTGATGCTGGGGTAGCGCTGAGTGATGATGTGGTGATGCAGAGGGCTGAAAGGCACAAAAAACGAGTCTAACAGGGGGCAGAAAGGCACAAAAACCGAGTCTAACAGAGGGCAGAAAGGCACAAAAACCAAGTCTAACAGAGGGCACAAAGGCACAAAACACGAGTCTAACAGAGGGCATAAGGGCAGAAAAACAAGGGAAAAACAAGTCTAACAGGGGGCAGAAAGGCACAAAAAACGAGTCTAACAGAGGGCGGAAGGGCAGAAAAACAAGGGAAAAATGAGTCTAACAGAGGGCAGAAAGGCACAAAAAAAGAGTCTAACAGAGGGCAGAAAGGCACCAAAAACGAGTCTAACAGAGGGCAGAAAGGCACAACAAGTAACCGTGTGACTAGATGAAACCAATTATTGTGACAAAACGATTTTTGTCAGGTGAACAATGGGGAGGAATACGGGTACAAACCAGATAAAAACAACTCTTTTGAACGGAATTCTGCCACATCTAAACATGGTATTCAAATCATGATAAACGCGGAGATGTGAAACACCATACGAGAAGCTAAAAACAAAAAATAAAAATAACTATGGTGTGCTACAAGAGTCGAATTATACAAATGCCCAAATCGTTGCTTGCCAAAGTGAAGTGTAGGTTACATGTGCAACGCTGTGTGGTTCTCGGCATGCAAACAATTTCGAGCTTAAAGATTGTGAAAAGAATTACCTTGATGCTTTCAGATGCTGATCATGCCGATTACGGGACGACTGGCCCATAATTGTGAAAAGTGAAAAGGATACTTCCGCCCAGCTAGAGCGGTGGCCATTTTGAAGTGGGTTAATGTGTAAAGTTAGTGACGTGAATATGTGAAGAGCGGTACTGCCGGTTGTGGAAAGTGACGAGGAGGCTGTCACCTAAACAGAGCGGTGGCCATTTTGAAGTGGGTGAATAATTTAGAGATGTATAAAAACAGCATGAGAATCAAACTTACATGGATGTGTGGAGGTGTACAAAGCAAAAAGGTTGAGAGAAACAGTCATAGTGGGTACGACATAAATACATCAATGATATTGTGCATGCAAATAAAATGCATCCAAGACTAAAAAGTAAGCTTGTGTATCAAATATGTCAATATATATAGGAGCACCTAGGAAAAAAAGAATATATTAATGACATTACATGAGTACGCAATAAACAAGTGTAGAGGCTGCAGCCATAAGGATGATGAGAAGAATAGTAAAGAGGATCAAAAATAAAAATAAAAGTACACTGGGAGGGGGGAGGATGTTGAAAGAGACACGGCCTGGCGGCCGTGAAAATGAAAGTACGGCCGTGGGCAGCAACAGCAGGGCTGAATAATTAGGGGGGAGGAGAAATGCCTGAGGCCAAGTGCACGCTGAGGGAAGCTTCAGATGCCTGTGGGAGGGAGGCTGATGGCTTTGATGCTTTCCGCACGAGTGCACCACACGAACTGTACGAAATCCGCGATGGTTTAAGACCTTGGTTTGCCCACTATACTCTCGTCTATTATCCCTTGCGGGATTAATAGGCGAGACCTAAAAATGAGCACAAAATGCGTGTAAACCAAAATTATACATGGTGTTGCTGAAAGTCCTGAACCTTAATTTTTATACAGCAAAGTCCAGTTTCACTGTCACAATGTTCCTTAAACTGCCGAGGCAAAAGGATAGGTGATGGTTATGTCTTTCATCATGTAACAATTGTTGTATTATATTTTCGCCAGTAATCAAGGGTGCCACTCATCTCTTAGACGAGTGGCACCCTTGCTTACTGGCGATAATATAATAGAACAATTTGCAATAGTATGGATTTAGAATTATGGGGAGTAATGTGAAAGGACGTGTCCTTACTATTACGCTGTAAAACAAACTAGTGATATGTGGAGTGAACCGGTGTTTAAGTGGGAGATTGTTGCGCATAATATCACGCATAGCGGGAATTTTTTTTTTTTTTTAAATCAGTGTAATACCAAATGTTGAAATGTCGAATATACAATTGAAGTGAAGCATAGTCTAATGGTCATGCTCTTTTAAATTTATAGTGAACCCTTGAAGAAGGGCTAGAGAATAAGCCCGAAATGCATTGGGTAAAGAAGAACCACTAAGGATTTGATTAATGTATGGGGCATGTGACAGTAAGAGGCATGATGCACAACTGCCGTGTAGAAGCTAAACATACTACTAAGTCTACCATGCAACATGATGAAGTCACATAATGTTGGATTACTTAAAATAAAAGGAGAAAAAAAAATTAGATAAAACTTGGTACATTTGTGATGCACAGTTGGAATTTCACAGTGCAACCGTTGTTTGGAGTGTACACACGCTTCGACTTTTGTATGTTTGTATTACACGTGGTTCCAGGACAAAACCACGGTCGGGCTGCACGCCATTAAGGTTAAACCTTGGATGACCAGCGAACACTTGGAATACATGGAGTGCACTTGTCTAAACCCTTTTCTATGTTGATGTTTATACTTTGTGACATGTACTTTGAACATGTTTTTGATTCACTTGTCACTTATTAATTTGTAAACAAAGTTAGTTATACTCTTACTGTTTTACCAATATAATTAACTTATTTTCTTCCTCACAGGTCGATCCCGCATGCTACTCCTTTCCCTTTGTTATAACATCTGTTGGCTCTGTTCCTCCTCCTGCCTTCCCGTTCGGGTCTTGGGCAGGTCATTGTTCCGTGTGGCCTTCCACACTTCCACCCTTCGTATGTCCCGGATTATATGTAAGTCTTTTTTCTTAAACAATCTCTGTCTTCTCTCTTCTATTTTCTCTCTCTTCTTTCTCTTTCCTACTTTGACTGCCTAACCTCAAATTCTGCTTATCTCATTATTTCTCTCTCTTTCACTATATTCTTATGTCTTTCAGATGTTCTTTTTTCACTGTACTTTCCTCCCTTTTATATCCCTACTTCAAAATATTTCTAGATTTTTCATTGCTCTTATGCTACTCAATTGTTGTCTTCACGCTGTAATTTCTTTTCTTTCTTCTTCTCCTTTCCATTTCAATTGTTTCATTTTACATACAGTTGGTTTGTTGTTAGTCATGGTTTAACTTGCACAAGGGCTTGCTTCAATCAGTATTTACTATATCGTTACGTCTTATGTTATGCCTTTAAACATTGTTTTGTGGAATGTCAGAGGTTTACATTCACCTATTAAGTGGTAGAGAGTTTTGACTCATCTAGCCAAATTAGGAACAGATATTGCATGTATACAGAAATCTCATCTGTCAGCTGAAGAATCTGCAAAATTGAAAAGAGGTTGGGGGGGTGGCGTCCTCTTCTCCCCAGGTGATGGTAAGCATAATGGTGTCCTTATTCTTTTTCGCAAATCCCTCTTGATTAAGGTAATATCACAATGTGCAGATCAAGTAGGTAGATAGATATTTGTTAAATTTGTTGTGGATAATGTTCCACTTTCTTTATTGAATATCTATGCACCCACAATAGGCTACCCCTTTTGTAGGACTTCCCTGGCTCAACAAATCACGCAGTGTTATGATGATAACTTTATCCTTGCAGGAGATTGCAACAAAACTTTCGATCCCTTCATTGACCGGAATTCCTCAACTCCCTTTGTCCCTCATAAATCTCCCAAATTATTTACACAAACAATTAAGCAACTCAAACTTACAGATGCCTGTAGACGTTGTAATCCCACATTGAGAGAATACTCCTTTTACTCTCCGACACATCACACTCAATCTGGATTAGATTTTTTTATATATCTCACAATATTTCTCAATCACTAGTGATGGCAGATATTAGCTCCATTCTAATATCTGATCATGCTCCTGTCACTATTCAACTTGATGTTTTGCGCAAACCTAAAACTTCCTGTAAATGGTGTTTTAATAACACTTTGCTTTTGGACCCAGTTTTCACGTCCTCCTTTATCTCTTTCTTTAATGAATATTTTCCTTTTAATCAATTGGACATCACACATTTTCATGTGGTTTGGGACGCCTTTAAGGCCTCAGCCAGAGATTTTATTATTAGATTTGTCTAAAAAAAACATAAAAATCAAAAGACTGCTTATCTGACCTTATAAAGGCTAAATTTCAATTTAACCAAGATACAACTAATAATGCTTCAAACTACTTGCTAAAATCTAGGGCAAAGTTCTACGGTGGTCAGAATAAAGCTGGGAAAATATTAGCTAACTATTTAAAGGTTAAACAAAACAAACTTACTATAGAGTCTATTTTTGGTCAAGATCATCAACTGAAATCCAAAGACGAAGACATCCTAAATGAATTTCTCCAATTCTATAAGTCACTTTATACATCTGAGACCTTGTCCTCTGACCATTCCATGTCCCAATTTCTTTCCAAAACCCAACGTACCCCTAGGATTTTTCACTCTTAGAATCTGACTTAACACAGAAAGAACTCCTTGCCGCCTTAAAAACGCTCATAAATGATAAAGCCCCAGGCCCTGATGGCTTCACTGTGGAATTATTTACTCACTTTCCACATTTACTTATTCCCAAATTACACACCCTGCCTCTTTTTCCGATGCCCTTATATGCCTTATACCTAAAGATGGCAAAGACCTGCAACAATGTAAAAATAATCAACCTATTTCTTTGGTCAACATTGATTATAAAATATTTTCAAAAGCTTTAGCATAGCGTTTGGAACCTCAAATGCCTCATTTGTTAGGAACAGAACAATCCGGTTTTGTTAAGGGACGACTTATCACAGATAATACTCGCTTATTTTTTGATATTCGATATAAGGCTTCACATATATCTCATCCTCTGGCAGCCATAGCTTTGGATGCAGAAAAAGCATTCAATAGAGTCGAATGGTCTTATCTTTTTCGCACACTTCAATGGTTTGGCTTTGGCCCAACAATTACTTCTTTAATATCTATTTTGTATTCTAATCCAAGAGCAGCTATAACAGCAAATGGTGACATTTCTTCCTATTTCCATCTAGGGAGAGGTGTCAGACAAGATTGTCCTCTTTCCCCGTTCCTTTTTAATCTCGCCCTAGAACCTTTTTTGTTAAGAATTCATCAAAATGACAATATTCACGGCTTCACTTTTAAGGAGACAAATGTTAACATGGCAGCATATGCTGACGATGTCTTTTATTCCTATCACAACCTCAAGTTTCCCTTCCTGCTTTTTTAGAAGAAGTGAATTCCTTTGCATTCATTTCTGGATAGAAACTAAATAAGGATAAATGTGAAATTTTACCCCTAACCAAATATTCTTTCAATGCTGATTTTGATGCTTCAGGTTTCACGTGGAGTCCTGAATACATTAAGTACTTAGGTATGCATTTTACTTCATCTACATCAGGAATGATATCTCGTTGTTAGGAGAACTGCTTACAAAGGTTGTCATCTTTAACAACAAAATGGCATCCCTTATATCTAGCTTGGTGGGTTTGTTTAGATAGCATAAAGACGATGCTTGTCCATATAGTTTTATATACAACTTATAATATCCCATTGTCCATTCCCTCAAAATATTTTAAAAAGCTTAATTCAGTTCTATCTTCTTTTTTTATGGGGAAATAAGAAATCCTGTATGTCCATCTCAAAATTGATACAACCAAAGTCAGAAGGTGGGACAAATTTTCCTGACTTCCCTGCTTATCACAAATCCTTCCTACTTCACCAGGCGTCAAAATGGCTTTCAGAACCCTCCATACACTGTCCTCTTTGGACCACGCCTGTGCAATCCTTCCTTTCACCTTTCTCATTTCAGGAATATCTTTCTTTCACACGCAAACCGCAGTCTGTATCCACCCCCATAAGACCTCCTTTCTCGACCTTCCTATTTAGCACAACAAATATATTTTGCTAAACAATAAACCTTTATTTTGGAAATCTTGGAGACAACAAGGCTTGATTTGGGTTCATCACCTATATGATCAAGTCCAAATTATATATTTTGCACGAGCCAAAACCTTGTTTGCCTTACCTTTAACCTTTAGCTCTAAATACTTTCTTTTATTGAACGCTATCCAAACTGCTCGCATACAATATGCACCTCCCCAACCAAGCACTTCCCCTGAATTGGTTTATGCAGATAAATTACGGACCCTTATCATTAACAAATCTAAGGCATCTACTATATATACATTTTTACATACTTCACTTAGCCTGAGAGTCATGACCAAGGTAGAAACACTGTGGGAAGGTGATTTAGGTAACTCCTGGTCTGTAGAATTTTGGTATAGAATTTGGCTTAAAATCAGAAAATCCTCCAGGGCTGCAAGCACCACACAGACGCTCTTCTTCATATGTAATAGGCTTTTACTCTCTCTGGTTACTCTCCATGCAAGGCACTCTACACTTCCGGATACTTCTAGGTCTTGCTCGTCACCACGCGCTGACCTTTATTATATGCTTTTCACATGCAAACATGTTCAGAACTTTTGGGAAAAGTTATGGTCTCAAATTAATTCCATTTTTCAATCCAGTCACCCTTTTCCTATTTTACATATCTTTTTTGGTAGTGTATCCCCAATATGGGAAAGTTGCGACTCCAATGTCAAGATAATAGATTTGTTATTAGCAGTAGCCTTTCAACAAATAACCAAGAACTGGAAAGACCACCAAATTATCATATCAAGCATGGTGGTATGCTGCCTGCTGCAATCACAGATTGGACACAACATTTGTATATCCAATACACTTGGCAACAAAACACTTAGACTTGTGGTCACCTGTCACGCTATTCATTGACGCAAGCGCCAGACGGTCTCTGTCTCCTATTATTCCACAACAAGAAGTGACTAAACCTCCATGACTTCCTCTATATTGATCCTATTTAGTTTAACCTATACTCTATTTTATAATATGAATTCTTGTATAACAGGCACGTTTCCTTCTCATACTGATTTTACATATATTATTATTCTACTTATACATGATATGTCTGACTGTTTTCAATTCAAACCCCCTTTTTGTCTAATAATTCCAACTGATATATTGTTTGTATTCTTTCTTTTTCATTGTTATATCTTTTGCATTAATATATTTCCTTATCTCAATAAACTTACTTTTGAACTTAAAAAAAACTGACATTTTGATACCCTGGACTTCTGAAGCCCATAAAGCTAAAAAAGTCTGTTTATCATTATGAACTCTTTCCCGAACCCTACGTTCCTAACCATGTCTGAGCCCGTCACAATTTATGTGAAACACCAACTCCTTTTTTTCACCAAATTCCAGGATAGAAATACACTAATGTCTACCCAGTTTGCAAATGAATCCTCACTGTATGTGGTCTCACAGGTGAAAGCAAAACATTATTGTGCCTCCTCCATTTTCCTGAGCTGGTCTGAAGTGGAGAAGCTCTTGTTGAATATCAAACCTTGGTCCCCTGATAACCCATGTCCTGCTTCTAATTTAAAATCACCATGATTTATGTGGCCACTGACCTCATTTCCGCACTCAGTTTGATAATTGTCTTGTAGTAGCTAAAAAGGTGTTGTGTCCAAAATATTAAAAACACTTCTTGAGATCTTGAGGAAGTGGCAGTTTTGCCCAAACACCCTACTTTCACTGCTTGAGAATGTTGTTAAAAATAGGCAACTGTTCAGATTCCTGAAGGAGTCAGAGATCTTTGACATCCGGTAGCCGTCATCTAATCCAGGAGAGCGATGGTAACAGCTATGATCATTGTTATGTAAGAACTATTTACAGTTGTATATGAGGGTGATGCATCGACTGTGATCATATTGGATATCTCCTCTGCTTTTGACATAGTGAATCACATAATCCAATCTCAATGTATGAAGAAAGTGGTGGTAGTGGGGAGCGTGCTGCAGTAGTTTCACTCCTTCCTGGAGGGTCACTCCCAAACATTCTAGCTGGTGAAGTCTAAATCCAGACGCTCCTTGATCTCCTTTGAGGTGCTGCAAGGGTTCTCCATTTCACATGTGTTTATGTTCATCCCCTGATAGGGATCTCCATCTCCTTTGGAGCACAGTACTACCATATGCAAATTATCCCAAATTTATCATCCAGATTAATAGGCTCTTCATGCTTCAGGCTCATCGCAACAATCTCAGTCGCTGCCTACTGGTTGTACATCATTGGATGGGACATAAATATTTAAAACTAAAAGCAAACATAAACAAATTACATAGTGTTGGAAAAACTCTCTCTGCCCTACTACAATAGTTGCAGCACCAATACTGCTCCCCAAGCAGGAATAATTGGACATTCAATGGGAACACACAATTCGAGTCAATATGTAGAGAAAACTCCTATGTTTTGCACAAAATCTGAAGGGCCGTTCCCAGCGAAGTGAGCTAAAGAACGATGATGGATTCAGCCCAGATCTGTGACTGGGGGCGAGTGTCCGAAAAGTTTCAGTGCTCCGTTCATCATCTCCTTGTGTTTGCTCTTTACTTATGGACCCCAATAAATCAACAAAAGGTGTACGTGTTTGTATTTGTTTATGGTTACTATACGTTGCCAGTATATCAACAAACTCAAAAAACAAATAAGATGGGATCAAGAGACTGAGATGTGGAGGACATCAGCAATATCCATTCTACAGCCATCACTGAAATGCAGGTAATCTTGGAAAAGTAAGCAGTGAAAATAGAGGACATAGAGCACAGCTCATGGTACTACAACGTAAGATCACTTGGGTTTCCTGACTGGATTGAAAAAGCCAGTATACAGACATGTCTAAATTCACTTATACAGTGCTTAATTTAAGCTGGTGGCTACCAGCGGGGGCACCGGCCTTATGTTTTGGAACAGGACTTATTTTTCTCGTATCAGATATTTACTGAGTGCATGAGAGCCAAAAATATATAGATCAAAAAGACAGAAGAATAAAAAGACAGCAAAATCATTCCAAACAGAAAGCAGGAATCTGCAATTGTAAGAAAAAGGTGCAGGGAGTTTCTGGTAGTGGATTAAAGACTACCAGCCTTGGAATGCGGTGCACCAATATTTAATTGCACCAACTGTTGAATTCTGAGCAGTCCTTCACGCACCAGCACTCTTTCATTCACAAATTAAGCACTACACTTATACTTTCCAGCTGTAAAATCTAGAAACTTACTGAGGCATCTTTGTATACAAACCACCCAGATTTCGGAGCCCCATTTAATTGTAATCTGTATCAGAAGTCATGGAAACATGACTGGGAGGGTGTAATGTCTTTTAACATTTCTGGATTTACTTTTATGATGATATGAATCCCTATTTAAATAAAACAACTGCATACTAACCACCACCCTAAAGCACTTAGGCCCCAAACTATAAAAGTGTACAGGGCCAGATCTTGGAAATATGGCTGTACATTTGTGAGGGGTAAAATGCTCTTTGCATAGGTGCAGCTTCAATTTTAGAACTAGGATGTCAAGAGACATATCTGAATCTGTGTTTAAGGAAGGATGAGAGTGGAGTGCAGATGTTGCACTCACAATTTCAGTCTGTCGCTCTTTGTATATTTAAAATGAAAACTCATGCTTGCCACTCTGTTTATTTTCATTCCCACAATCGACATGGAAGTAGCGACATGGGCCTGTTTATTTCAGCTGATGCCTTCCCCTGCACTCTCATCACCAATGGGAGTAAATTGACATATGTGGACTTCAATTGTCCCATACATGTCAATACAAAGAAATAACATTGCTACCCTTAACTAGGTTAGGAACATAATTATGTATTCCATCAGTAGGAAGGCTTTAAATTACTTTTCTCCTGCTAGGTCACACTATTGTACTGTAATTGTACTGTAATTGCATTTATATAGGGATAGAAGAGGTAAAAAGGTTTGCATTTATATAGCGCTTGCTACCCTTGATGGGGTGTTAAAGTGCTTTTTCCGTGAGTAGCATGCTACTCCGGAACCCATAAAGGATTAGTGGTGAATTAGTATAGTGAAATATGAATTAAATTTGAGTGGTGGACATGCTAGGCTGTTATTAGGATTGAAAAAGATAGTGAAGGGATAGAAGAGGGAAGGATTTAGACGTTTTGTGTTTGTTTTGGTGCTCATAGCAATAGGAGGAGACTTGGTATGAGCAAAAGGGAGGTGGAGGGGGGATGAGTAAAAGGAAGGTGGAGGGGGAAGTGTCAGAGGGAGGGTTAAGAAAGGATTGTTTTTTGGGGATTAGAATAGTAAAAAAGAAGTATGAGATGATGTAAGGAGGGGTGGAGTATGGAAGAGTCTCAAAAGGGTTATATTGGGGATCATAGTAGTGGTATTGGTTTGGGATGAATGAGAGAGTGGAGGTAGTGGATATATTGATAGAGGTATTAGGGGGAGAAATAGGGTAGTGCATTGGAAAGAGTAGTAGAAAGAGGTTTGAGATGAGTCAGAGAGTTGACAATAGAGGATTTATTGAGAGCGGTATAAGAAGAAAAATAATAAATGAGTTAAAGCAATACATACATAGGTTCAAAAGTAAGAAATATATAGATCCATGAGTACATTGAAGGTATATAGATGCATAAAGGAAGGCAGTATATTTAGATTAAAGATGCATTAAATAAACTTTGGCTTTCAAGTGTTGTACTTTATATTAAGTTTATTTATTTATATATGTACCTTTTCTGGTAGATCAATAGTGAAGCAATTGTAGGTTAAATAGTTATGATAAAAATATGTACTTATTTATGCAGTCACTTATATACATGTTAAAAACATTGAATAATGTAACTATCAATATTATGTACATTTGTTTAGCAGAACTAATGAAAATATATATACTTTTTTTAAAACATAATTATTCTACACGTTTATACAAAGCAATACACATATATAGGTGCAGATCTATAGTACAAATAAATGTTTATATACAGAGAGATATGCTGTATGTTTCTATCTGTTTGTGTATGGTGATTATGTGGGGAAGAGCCAATCATTGAGTACTTTCTGAAGATAAGGTGGTTATTCCTTTGATCTTATGTTGGGGGCTAAAGAGTTCCCTAGAGTGGCTGTTTGAACAGAGAATGATGTGCCACCCATTGTTTTTCTTGTATTTTGGGATTTTGAGGCGAGGTTCCACTCTAGAGCGGAGGCTCCTTTGTTGAATGTGTTTGGTGATTTTATTCTTTATGAAGAGCTGTCCCATTCCGTGTATCGCTTTGTGGATGATACAAAGCAACTTGAACTTGGATCTTCTGGCAACCGGGTCAGGGTCTATACTTGCCTCCCTTTCCAGGGTTTTTAGCCGGTCTTCTACCTCGCACAACTTCTTATGTATTTCCTGCCGTGCCACCACTATTTTTCCTATGGCCGCCCCCCGAATCACAACCTTCAGGGCATCCCACACCACCAGATTGGACGTTGCCGTAAATGCGCGCCATACGTCTTACCAATCCCCATCCCTCTAGCCAGGTCTGGAAGGTATCTGATAGTCTATGTATCCCAGTCAGTTGCAGGGGAGGATGCGATCTGTCCAGTCCCACGTCCACGACCATATTCCAGTCCCCTCCCAGGATCCAGGGAATATTTATCCAATCAGCCAAAGCCCGCCCCACCTTGGCCAGGAATGAATCTTGGTCAAAGTTCGGGGCATAAATGCTACCAAGAACCAGCGAGGTACCGTCTAGCGTGCCTTTTACCAACACAAATCTCCCCTGATCATCCACTCTCCGTTCTAGTTCTACAAAGGGAGTACCGTAACGCACCCAAATAGTAGCCCCCCTGGAGAAGGCGGAATAGGAAGTCGAGATTATGGTGCCTCTCCATCTCTTACGTAATGTGAGTTCTTCGGTCACTGTCAGGTGTGATTCCTACATGAATGTGATTTGGACATGACTGCGGAGTAAAAATGCGTGGATCCTATGACTCTTTTGAATGGCCCCAAGCCCTCGAACATTCCAGGTAGTCAGTTTATACTTCCCTAAAGTAGCAACCATGATCGGGCCAAGGCGAAATAGCTGTAGGGTGATTTGCACCACATAGCGCAGATTGCAACTCTCAGCCAGGAGACGTACTTTTACCCACCCAAGAACATAACTAATTTGGCGCAGCCTGAAAACATTGCTGGGCCGAACAAGAAAACCTGCAACATAACAAACCAAGTACTAGTGCATTCACCAATGGGGGGGTGGTCGAGCACTGTCCTGGCCTAGTTAATCATTCGTTTCCGTGCCGCCGACTCGACGGCGCCGCCAGGGATATGAATATCAGGATATCAGTTTTATGTGTTTCCTGGGGAGTCCCATCCTAAGGATGCCAGGTCACCTCGGGATCTTATGTGTAAAGTAAGTTACAAGCTCCTACCTCTAGGTAGCAGCTCGAGGGGGCCGCGTAGTCCAGCCCATGCCCACCATGTGTACAATATCACATGAAGGTAGCCTCTCAGCCACCCTATCGCTCACCCAGCCCGTATAGGTGTTGAGATCATGCAAATAACCAAGAAAGGATATTAGTGTTCTTCAGGATGTGCGGGTCCCCCTTCTTCAGGAGGTCATTCTCGTCCATTGTCCAGCAGTTCATCCGCGGCTCTGGGCGTTATAGTGCGGAACAGGGCCATACTGTGTTCCGAGTCTGAGTGGATCGTGCTGTCATCCGTGTCCGTATTGATAGTTGCCCGGTCTTCCCTAAAGTTGCCTACCAAGCCGACGACACCCAGCTGGTCCTCCTTCTGTTGCTCTCGAGAGGGTCTCCTCCGTCCAGACCTTGCCGTGTGGGCGAGAGATGAGTCAGCAGCATGTTCCAAACCCTGTCCGGGTCGTGTCCTGACTGCCTTCAATGTTCATCACCTCCAGCCACTCCTCCACATCGGTGGGGCTCTCGAAGAAGTGCGTCTTCTTGTCGTACACTATCTTAAGGCAGGCCGGGAATAGCAAAGCATAACGGAGCTTGGCCTTCTGGAGTCTCTTCTTAACTGCATAGTAGGGTGACCGTTGTTTCTGTACTACATTGGTATAGTCCGAGTACAGGGAGATGCGCCGGTTTTCGAATTCTATGAGGGATTTTTCACGGGCCTTTTGCAGTAGAATGTCTCTATCCCGGTAGTTGAGTATCCGGACAATTAGTGGACGCGGCGGCTGACCAGGCCTACGTCGTCCAGTGGGTATACGGTGTGCTCTCTCCACGCAGAAAAGTGGTGATAGTCCGTCGGGTGCCACATGGTCTCGAAACCACTGTTCCACCTGTTGCTGCAGCTGTTGAACAGAGGTGGTGTTGTCCGACACCGTTGGGGTCAGGTCTGCTATCGCCATGCCCTGGTCCTTGACCTTGTCGGCCAGTTTAGCGTGGTCCGCTTTAAGCAGAAATAAGTTGGTGGTGAGGGTTCCCATCTGTGATTTCATCGCCAGTCTAGAGTCCCTAATCTCCTTCAAGATTAGGTCCAGCTTGTCCACCTGTTGGTCCCCAGTAGGTTCAGGCCAAGTGTTCCCGGCAGGGCCTCTCCAGTTGCAAGCTCCTGGGTGGCCATCGTCGCAGCGGGGCCATCCCGGCTGTCCAGCAGTTTGGCGCCTTTCCGCACCATGGCTGTGAAGGACCAAGCCTATCCGACCCACCCTGGGCCAGTATCCTCCGAGAAGCGACCAGTGTCTCAAGGCGGTCACTCTGCACACCTCCTCTCCGTCGCCGCACCCCTGGGTCCCTCCTCTCGTGAGTGTGCGGCCTACTGTGCTCACCCTTCCCCTCTCACAGTCATATAAGGATCAGAGTTAGCAGGTCGGGGGTATCTCCCACAGGGCGTCAGATCAAGCCCACAGGGCCAAATGCGTGGCATCTACTGGGGCCCCAACTCGCTCCGTGCGACTCCGGCAGCTGTGTAGTGTCTCTACGCCCGCCACTCAGTATGTCTGGGCCAATGGTGGTAGTTGATCCGGTGGCCCTCAACAACAGCAGCCCTCTCAGTAGCGGTGGAAAAGGGGGGGGGGAGGCGGGCAAGGCAAAGGAAAGTCCCGTAGATGCTGCCTTAAGTGTCACCAGCCTCGCCCCCCTACCTTCAGGGTCTTTCTGTCGATCCGCGCTCCGGCGCTCACAGGAGTTCACACTTCTCCTTCCCCCAGGGCTCACCGGCCTCGCCTCACGCAGGGTGTGGGCCTCGGTCTTCCCGAGTGTCCCCCGTGGCCGGGACGGCCAGGCCGCGGGGCAGTCCCACCGCCGTGGGGTCCTCAGATGTGTATTGAGGGGTCTGGGCCTCTCGGACCGGCTCCGCCGGCCAGTCCCGGCTCTTCTGGTTCCAGGTGTCCGCGACCGCTCGGGCCGCCTTTAACCACAGCCCCAGGCTGTCCTTGAGGGAGTAGGCCGCAAGCTCCGCAGGCGCGAACCCCGGACGCCGACTCTCGCCGGACCTCCAAAATCGACTCGGAGCTCCCGGATGTGAAAGCGGTAATGATCCGCCCGTGGCAGTCGACTGGGAGCTCCCCTGGAACGCTTTTCAGGGCGGCAGATCCCCGGCGGCACCGGAGCACTAGCAGACTCCGTCCGCCATCATGGCTCGCTGGCCACGCCCCCCCCTGCATAGTTATAGCACTTGTGGTGAAATTGATTGATCAGTGCCAGTAATTACTTTATGCAGATGTTGAAAACCATGGGTGAGATAATGAAGCCTTGAGGAACCCCTGCTTTTGTGAAGTATGGTTTGGACGAGAAAGGTGGGGTATGGATGACATTAGTTCTATTGCAAAGGTGGGACGCGATCCACTCTAGATCAGTCCCCTCTATGCTGGCTTTGTAGAGTCTTTGTATCAGAGTGTCAAGGTCAACCGTGTCAAAGGCTGCCAAGAGGTCCAAAAGAAGAAGAGCAGCAACCCAGTTGCAGTCAAGTGTGTTCTTCAGGTCATCCCAGATGGGAAGGAGGGCAGAATCCCATTTCCTAGACGGAATCCCATTTGGAAGTCTGAAAGCATGGCATTCTCTGCAATGAATTATGACATCTGGGCAAAAGCTGCTCTTTCTATCAGTTTGCCCAGGAAAGGTCCATTTGAAATCGGTCTGTAGTTGTCAGGGTTCAGCGAGTGTAAGTTTGTTTTCTTCAGTAATAGGTGTATGTATGACTTTTTGAGTTCTTCTGGAAATTCCAGTGATTAAGGAGTTGTTGATGATTCTCTTTACTGGAGTGGCAGCAGAGGTTTTCAGAGGAATTATCTTGAAGGTTTTTGGTATAAATGGGTCAGAAGGGCTGCAGGCAGGCCTGCTTGCTTTGACCAGGTCCATAAATTCATTGTGTGAAATGTGTTGGTAGGAATAGAGAGTCTGGCTTAGGGTATTATTGGATTGTAGCTTTGTAAAAGGGTGAGTGCTGATGCTTTGTCTCTGTTTTAAGTATTGATGATTTGCCAGTTTGTCTGTGAATTCTTGAGCAAAGAGATGAGCTGTTTCTAGGCAATTTGGTTTACGAAATAAATTAGTTGAGAATTTGATAGAATTCTTCATTTGCATATTTAGCATTTTGAATTCTGTCTGAATAATATTTTTGTATACTCTGTTAATTTTCTGTAGGCGAAGTTTGTCTTGGTTGGCGTTTTTTATGTTTTAGCCTAGCCAGGCACGTTGCAGCTTTCTAATTCGTTATTTGATGTCTTTAATCTCTGTATTTCTCCAAGGATCTTGTTTTCTTTTGTTCTGTTGTGTGATTTTGGCGGTATTATGATAGCAAGAGCTTCCTATACCCACTCATATAGTTTTTTAACAGAATTTATTGTTTCTAGATCTCTACTGGATGTTAGTTGTGTTTTAAGTGTTTCAAATTGAGTTTTTCCCACAGGTGATAGGTGGATGGATGTGAGGTGGTTTTATGTGTGTTGCTTAGTGTTGTTTTGTACCGTTTTATGTTGGAAGGCAAGCAAACGGTGGTCTGACCATGTGACCGGAGTCATCGCTTGAAAGGTACCTAGTTCTGTATTAGCAAAAATGACATCTAGGATGTGTCCAGCGATGTGTATGGGTTCGTGGTTGATCTGATGGAGGTTCAGTGCTTCTGGGTCAGCGATAATTTTGTTGTCAGATGGGGCATATTTGGTTTGTCAAACCAAAGGTTGAGGTCCCCTAGAATGCATAGGTTGGAGTGTAGTGTTATCGGGTTTGAAACTGTGTCTAGAAGTGCGTCTGGGAATGTTGCCTTGCTAGATGGAGGTCTGTAAAGGGTCAGGAAGTTACAGGAGGAAGATGGTGTAGGATTGCATCTGGTGAAAAGAGCCTCACAATTTTTTATGGCGATATCGTGAACTTTATTGATAAGTAATGTTTGTCTGATCACAACAGCTAGGCTACCTCCTTTTTTGACTATACAATTTTGGCTGATCGTTTGATAGCCTAGAGGAACGGCTTCACGCAGGACTGGAGCCATATCATCTCCCAACCACGACTCAGTTATGAATGGTATGTCGGGTTTTGCATCAGTGAGAAGGTTGTGGATGTGATGTTTGTTTTTAGAGAGCGATGGAGTGCTTATTAGTAGACAGTCATTTACTAAGGTAAGTCCATAAATAACAAGGGATCCAGACTTCAAAGCCTTCCTACTATGACAGCTTCACGCTGATGAGCAGTAATGCACAACTAAAATTGACCTATCGTGAGACTCTACTAGGGAGGTTGACTCTCCCAATCAGTGTCAGTTCCCTTGCCGTGATATTCAGCATTTCTCACTGTCCAAGTCTTTGACAAAACTGTGATAAAGCATGCCTAATGTTTGTTTGTTATGATACATTTGCGGACCAGCTATATCAAATTAATTTGTAATGTTAGAGGAGTATGTGTGTTTTAATCATTTAAGGAGTAGCAAAATCATGTTTTCTTCCTTTCCGTAATTTCCAGTTGTTACGTGCATTATTCTTGAATTTACAACTGCAAAAAAAAGCCCTATGTGTTACTTTCTATTTCAAAATTTGCCCATGATATTTGTGCACGGTGCATTGTGATCTTAGTTAAATGTAGGGAAAAGGCCCCTTTACAAGAACACATTTGTGAAGTAAAGGCAAGCACCATTTAACCATTTCTCCCCGCTTGCACAGCATACGAAAGCAAGTTTGTGGGTTACATCTAGAAATGTGGGCATCCAACATGGATTAAGGGGGATGCTGATAATAGACGAGACATCAAAGCTCATTTTCGGCCAGAAGTAGTGAAGCCAGCATGCCATGGACCTAGGTACAAAGCCATAGCAGGGCTGATGTGCTTCTCTTACTGCACATTACTGCAGATTGGGACTTCTGACTTTGGCTTATTCACCATATCAAAAGTGTCCAACCTAGGACTGGGGATCTGGAACCATTCCACATTGTTAGGATACTACGTAGTTTGTATATGCTTCCCATCTATAGCTGTTGTATTCTAATTCATCTCCTGTGGATATCGTGAAACTCAGACTATCATTTCCTGGTGGACTAAACTCTCCCCTATTCACTAAGGGGTACCGTATGGCTTTGTTTGCTTTGCTCACAATATTATAAGTATAGATCGGGGGGACAAAAGGTACAAAATATGTCTGTGGTTATTGTATGTCTTTGAAAAATGCCTGTCTTTGATTGACATTGACACATATTTAGGGTGGTACAGGGCTTTTTCTTGAAATCAAGAATTTTTTTTTTAGAGTCTAGCAGTGACTTAATTATATTTGAGATCTCCTAATCTAAGTTGGGCATTGTGTTGTGTGTGAGCATCCCCCAAAAATATGCCTCTCTTGCTTTTCACAGTGCATGTTTTTCCTTCTTTATTTTACCATACCATGACCAGTAGTGGTTCGTGCAGGTAAGCGTGGCGGCCGGAGCAGGGGAATGTTAACAAACTACGGAATTATTTATTTATTTCATTTTCCCTATACCATCATCTGTCCACAACCCTCCTTCCCCGAACCACCATGCTTACATGCACGGACCGCAGCTGACCAGGACCCTATGAAATATTGTAACATTGTATTATTTTTGTTACAAATAGCTGTTGGAACAATGTTTTAAACAAATTTAAATTAAACGTGCTCAATATATAAACCATGAATGTCTCCTAGAAGGATTATAGTTAGTGATACTAAAGTCTTATTAATGTTCAGTTCTGAAATGTGAATTCTTTGGCAGTAGACTAAAGAAGGAGTTGTCTTTGCCTAGTAGTAGTCAGGACAGTTACAGAATGGACGGTACCAATAATTCATACATCATTGGTGATAGGTTGTAAAAACCCAACACCAGTAATCAACTGGCTATTGTAATCCCTCACCAACAGCAGCCTCCGCCAATCACTGTCGCAGGAATCACTGGATTCAGGAGGCAAAGCTATGCTTGTGATGCTTGACCTGTCGGCGGCTTCTGACACCGTCCCCCATGAGGGTCTCCTCGCCAGACGTCATGAGATCGGTCTGAGTGGGACGGTGCTCAGCTGGTTTAGATCTTTTTTTTGGCTGGCCGCCGACAAACGGTCTGGGCCTCTCCTTGCTCTGCTGTGATGCCGCCATTGGGAGTCGGAGTCCCGCAGGGCTCAGTGTTGAGCCCGACTCTTTTCAACATCTTTATGACCCCTCTGGCGGCACTGGCGGAGTCCTTTGGGGCCCAGATCGTATCCTATGCCGATCATACCCAGCTCCTTTTTTCGTGTGGGAAAGGAGCAGATTTTGACGGAGAGAGTATCCGTGGGTGCCTTGGGGTTGTTTTTAACTGGTTCCAGCTTAACAGCCTCAAATGCAACTCAGATAAATCTGAGGTACTCTTCTTCGGCTGCTGGTCGGACCCAGACTGGCAGGAATGTGGCCTGTCAACATGTTTCCTCCAGCAGGCATTCCCAGCTAGCCAAGAATCTGGGGATTAAGATCGATAATGGCCTGACGTTGCGATCACAGATCCTGGGCCTAATGGGCACATGCTTTGGCCTCCTCAGGATGCTCCGCAAGTTTCTACCTCTGCTCTCGGAAGATCATAGGAAGATTACGGTTCAGGCCTTAATTGGCTCGAGATTGGACTATTTCAATGTCCTTTATCTCGGCTTGCCGGAGTATCTTTTGCAACGACTGCAGGGGGTCCAGAACTCGGCAGCACGGGCAATTTTTGGCCTTTATGGGCGAGCCAGAACCTCTGGCCTCCAGCAGTCACTTCATTGGCTGCCCATCCGGAAGCGGATAGTTTTTAAGGCCTTGACCCTGGCTCACAAGGCTCTGCACGCTTCTGGAGCGAAATATCTCCAAAAGAGGCTAGCCTTCTACCATCCTGCCTGATCCCTGAGATCCGAGTCTCTGTTCCTTGCCATGGTCCCTCGAGTAAAAAGGGCACGCATTGGGGGCCGGTCTTTCAGGCTGCTGGCGCCACAGCTTTGGAACACTCTGCCCGTGGCACTGCGCAGTACCTCCAATCTGTTGGCCTTTAGGAAGGGCCTTAAAACTTGGCTTTTCGCCCTTTAATATCCAACAAAACTATCCTTTTGGCGCCTGGCTGGCCCTAGGTACTGTGGGTATCGCTTCAGCTGCCCCCGGTGCTGGTGAGGGGACTTTCCCCGGTCGAAATCGGTTAAGGTTTCGCTCCGCTAGTCGGCGGAGGGCGAAGTGACGGCCCAGGCCGTAATCCACGGCCTATCCTGCGGGGCTGCCCGACCTACGTCACGATGCGTGCGGCGTGTGATACCGGAGTGGACTCGGTCTGCCGGCTCGGCGTTTGTTCTGCAGTTCCTGCTGAGTGCTTTTGAGCTGAGGTCTAGGGAGTGGACGAGGACGCCCTGCTGACGGAGGTGTGTTAACCGTGGCCCAACTGCTCTTGCCTGGAGGTGCGCCGGCAAGGCGCCGGAGCCCCTTGGCGGGAAACTGTACCCTCCCGAAGACATTTGTCGGCGGTCGCCTTCTTCTGAGATGCGCCTTTGGGGCCGTCGTGGCATGGTGGTCTGGAAGTGTGCTGGAGTGAGAAGGTGATATTCCTCTGTCGGCAGTGGGATCTGCCCTATTGTGCACGCCCGGTGGTGTGCTTCGCTGTTCCCGGGGCCTATCAGTAACTAACGGCCTGCGGTCGCCATCTTGGCTCCATTTCTTGCTACGCAACAACTAGCTCCACGGAGTTCGCTCCCCCGGCGCCCCCCCTTTCATCACATCGGCACTGGCTGGCGCCTCCTTGGCTGGCCGCGGGGCGCCTTACTACCGACCCATCGAGTGCACTATGGGGAAGGGAGATAGAAACCAGCCGAAACTGTCGTTCGATCAGCGGAAGCCGAAGGATGCGGAGGGTATGCCTCCGGAGACCTCAACACAGCCTGCGACTGCTGACAGCACGCTGTGTGCGGATATCCGCGAAATGCTTTGCACCATGGAAAAGGGCTTGCAGGACAGTATGGCGGCAATTGGCACGAAAATTGATGCTCTCTCCTTCAGGATGGACCGCATGTCTGAACGGGTGGACAAACATGCTGAGAGGCTGGATATGGCGGAGCGGCGGCTGACAGAAGCGGAGGAGGCCCAAACGGAATGGGATAAAGATCGAAAGCAGTTCAGTCGCCTCCTCCAGGTTATACAAGACAAGACGGAGGACTTGGAAGCCCGTTCACGGCGCTCCAACGTCCGCATCACGGGCGTGGCGGAGTCTACCAATACTGGCAAGATGGAGCTGTTCGTGGAGAAGTTACTCTGTACACTGCTAGGGGAGGACGTCTTCTCCCCTATGTTCATTGTCGAGAGAGCCCATCGCACCCTGGGACCGAAGCCGCAGCCTGGCCTACCACTGCGGCCGATCATTGCAAAACTCTTGAACTATAGGGACCGTGATTTGCCACTCCGGCTGGCACGGGAGAAAGGGAACCTACAATTCGAGGGCATAAACATCTCCCTCTATCCTGATTTTACAGCGAGAGTACAGGAGGAAAGGAAGTGCTTTGCCCCGTACAAAAAACAAATGAGAGACATGGGGCTAGACTACGCCATGTTGTACCCAGCGAGACTCAGAATTAATAAGCAGGGGCACTCGCACTTTTTTACGGACCCAGCAGACTTGAAAAAATCATTAAAGGAGTGGGCCAAGGAATAACGTAACAGCCCGAGGGGTCAACGTGAGGATGAGGAGGAGGCCGCCTCTATGGACAGCCGAGGGTGATCCACCCTGCGACCCCATCATCGGCTTGGCTGGGTCGCGAGTGCACGTCATGTTACTACTGCAGGTCCTATGAACCTACTTCCTTGACTCTGTGGGGTGTGATTTTTGCTGCTTGTGACATGCTGCATTGATGTGATATTGCCATGGTTTGCTGCCTGGTATTCGGACTGGGGGAGCTCTCCTCCGACTGGGGGGTTTGTTATTTGTCAGTTTGCTTATGCTGGGGCTGGGGGTGGGTGCCAAACGACACTGGGGGGTAGGGTGGGGGAGCTACTGAGGTATCTGGTTCTTGCTTGACTGTATTGCTGTCTGGCTGGGAACCTCTGCCCCTGTGCTTTCGGCTCTTGGCCCTCCAGAGGGTCTTTGGGTTTGTAGTGTGTTGCTTTGGGGGGGGTTCAGGGTGGGTGGCGACGTGCTCTGTCTGACCGGGTTGGGGTTGGTCGGCTGTGGGTGGGTGGACGGTTGTCCTATTCTTCTATTGTTGCTCATGAAGTGTGGGCTGTCCAGGGACTGTTCGGGGGGGGGGGTTTGATTGCGCCAGCTACTGGAATGTGTCTACTGTGCCATCTGTTCTACTCTGATGTGCTCTCTGATTTACAATGGCGAATGTTGAGTCCCTAGTGCCGGAGAGCGGACCTGGCTCTCTTCGACTGCTATCATGGAATGTGAGGGGACTAAACGATTTTCGAAAACTTAGGAAGGTCCTGGCCTACTTGCAGCGACACCGGATTGATCTTGCTCTTCTGCAGGAAACCCACAAAAATTTTTAAAAAAAACTTGGCTTTTCTCTCTTTAGATATGCTCTTTTCTTTTATTTTTGGTCCTTTTTATCTGCCTTGTTGTGTTTTCTGCTACAGGTTTACAATAAAGCGCCGGGACACTCCTTGGAGTAGCTGTGCGCTATAAAAGACTCAGATAACATAACATAACATAACATAACTGTCAGAGGATGGCCAGGTGACTCAGCCTCATTTGGTTTTTGGGGGTGGGGGGGTCCAGGAAAATTAAGCCCACTGTGTTCCATAGCTGCTTATTGCTGCCAGGTATGCATTACAAGAACCAGATTGGAAGTCCCCCCTTGTGCTTAGGTTTTACCCCCAATTGGTAGCAGGTGAGTTAATACAGACACTTATTCCATTGTTATGTATGGGTCCCACAGGAAGCCTCTATCATTTACACCAAATTCTAAATCTGGTAACTCACTGCTATGACATAGCAACAGTTGATAACAAAACTCTTTACCCACTGTTGCCACTACATAAAGGCTTTCCAGGCCAAGCGGATAGGAGTCCCCAGGAGAATGTAAATGCAGCACTGCTTGTCAGCTCTGTCTGAAAGCAGAAAGTGCAGACGCAGGAGAGGAAAGGAAGATAGAGAAGGTGGTGGGAGTTTTTTTGGGGTGGCAAATAAAATATTTATTTTTACATTTGGGACAGGGAGGAGACGCCATATGATGTATGGTACCCCATTACTCCGCTGCCCCTGCATAGCTATTGATAGCAGGGGCAGATGTTTCTGGGGACCATTCATAACATAACATTTTAGATGTGTTAAGAGTGAATTACTGGGATAGGTTTCACCTCAGGATTCTGAGTGGCATCATATACTACTCAAGGTTCTTTTTGAGAGCCTATTATAAAAATATTCCCTTAATTCACTGTTGCCCATCTATAATTCTATTTGAAATGGCATGCCTCCTTAAAAGAAAATTCCCTAAAATGATAGGTCTGCTGCCTTCTAAGCCATGTTCATTCTAAAAAGAAATAATGTGTTTTTATAAAGTACACTAATTATCTGAGCCTTAAGGCAAAAATATGTTGCCATCTCAAAATGTACAGTACATGTACATATTGACTACGTGAAGGAGTCAAACAAGAACTGCTAACTGAAGCAAAAAATCCATAATTTGAAATGTGCACACCCTTTCACGTAATTACCATGAAGAAAAAAACAAAATGTTCTGTTCTTAGAAAAATAGAACAGTAGTTTACAAACTATAATTGTTGAACCAGAAATAACATTGAAATTCCTTTGGCAGCTCTATGTTTTTACATTGAACATTTCCTTCCATACATCCTCTAAAGGTGTACACCCTCTAAAGGTGTGCAGCCTTAATATTATAATATAAACAAAAAGAGGGACTGATAGGGCTGTTATTTAATGGGGTCCAGTGCATACACCCTGATTACGCAGTATCCAACAAGAAGAAAATGCACAGTTCCCTTGGTAATAAAAATTATATCAGACAGTTGACAACAAAAAGTGAGTAAAGGCACACCGGAGGGGGACCCTCCTTTTCGGAATTAAAGGTCTCACACACCCAGCAAGTTAGATGTAATGCTTCATCATATGGCCTTGCCCCTCGTTGGGTCGGCGGTGCAATACCTTAAGGGCACCCATAAAGGGGCTCTTTGCCTTGGATCTTTTATTATGGTGTGGTGGGGGTGAGGGCCCTAGGGGGTGGAAGTGAGTGATGTAGACGTACTAAAGTGATGTTAAAACAGGTTGGGTAGTCCACAAAAGACCCTTTAATGAAGTGGTAACCCACCTGGGTTAAAAATAAAGGAAGAGAGTGGTTGCTACGTACGGCTCTAGGGTCCGCTGAAGCAGTAACCTACTCTACTGAATGGTCAACATGATTCATGCTTTTTGAGTTCAAACCGATACTCTCCAATTCCTCAGGACCCAGAAAAATGGGGAAAACTATCTACACTACTAGAAGTCCAAAAGTTAATCTAGTTCAGAATCCCCGGCGGGTGAGCGACTAGGAGGTTGGCGCGGCTCATGTAGCATAGAGGACATCGGGAACATGGTGTCTTATCGCTGAGGTCAATGGTGACAGGACTCGCTCCAAGATTAGGCGGGTTTCCACATGGCGGAACTAGTCGCCCTGTGAAAAAAGTGCCTGTGCTGAGCACCTAGAAGCACCTGCTCAAATTAAGCACTTGTATCAGCATGTTCCTGACATTTCTGCCTCTCCCGTATGTTATACTGGGTCTGTCAGGGATCAGCCCGCCAATGACATTGTCACTTTTAAGAATATCCCAGTTCTTGGTAACAATACATTTGATATTGCTGGCGTCAGAGCTCACAGTCAAGATCATATATATATATATATATATATATATATATATATATATATATATATATTACCTACTGGCGGTCGCCAGTAGGTATATATAGTTAGGATTTTTTCTCTATGGGATTTTTGAAAATTCTATGTCTAATAACTTTGGCGAATGTGGACGGAATTGGCTGAAATTTTCAGGAAAATGGAACATTTTGTTTCTGAGCAGCCCCTGACAATTTGGGGGGGTTTCATCAAGGGGGGGCCGAGAAAAAAGGGGGGTCCCAAAACACGTTTTTCCCATGTTAATTTCCATAGGGCGGTTGGCCTCACTTTTAGCTCGAACGGCTGAATGGATTTGCACGAAACTTGGCAAAATTGTAGGGACTCTTAGCCCGATGTGCCTTTGCTAGGTCTCAATATATGTGCTCCAGTGGATTTTGAGTAATTTAGGTTAAAAAAAAGATATATATCTGGGCAGAGCCTAACCACACATCTGATCTGATTGGCTGTCAGCACTTCATCCAAGAAGTGTTGGCAGCCATCTTGGGACCAATATACATGATAGCACCTCATTAAAAAGCATTGTAGTTAATAGAGGGTTTTAGGACTTTAGTTACATTATAAATCATTTGTTGATGGTACCATACTCGTTTTAGGAATTGTGGTGGGTTCTAAGGTGATTTTACCATGTGAAAAAACCTTCTGCTGTGATATCATG
The DNA here is from genome assembly GCF_964263255.1 of Lissotriton vulgaris. Lineage (NCBI taxonomy): Eukaryota > Metazoa > Chordata > Amphibia > Caudata > Salamandridae > Lissotriton > Lissotriton vulgaris. Next base: position 430,297,897 of record NC_141685.1, on the reverse strand, counting down.
AATATTGTTTGAAAGAAAACTAATATCTCATGATTTTCCCACAGTGGTTTGGAAGGGGATCTATAAGCTAAACTGAAAGCATATTTTCTGTAAATTCACATTATCTTTCTCAGTCATGTGAAAATGAAGTCTGACATTCTCAGTAAAACATGTACATCCAACAAGGACAGAGACTGTCAGTTGATTCCTTTGTGTTCTACTGCAGCCTCCTAGAGTGTTCTAAAGAACAACTAGAGCGCTAACAGTCCTACTTATTACAAAGGTATGGCACACCTGAAGCCATCTTGATTGGAATAAAGTGGTAACTCTTAAAACATTTAATTTAAAAAGAAACAACATGAGGGGGTATATTTTGCCATAGAAAGTATGATTAGTGCTGCAGAATGAAAAATTAGGGCACATTTTGAGTGACTTCTCAAATCCTTTTCTATTTCATTAAAACATTCTGACATGCAGTCTCCCAAAATGGCCACCAGAGACAAAAGAGCCCAAATGTAGCCCAAATATCACCCAGATGTAGCCCAAGTATAGCCCAATGACAGAATGTCCCAGAGTGTTCTAAAGAACAACTAGAGCGCTAACAGTCCTACTTATTACAAAGGTATGGCACACCTGAAGCCATCTTGATTGGAATAAAGTGGTAACTCTTAAAACATTTAATTTAAAAAGAAACAACATGAGGGGGTATATTTTGCCATAGAAAGTATGATTAGTGCTGCAGAATGAAAAATTAGGGCACATTTTGAGTGACTTCTCAAATCCTTTTCTATTTCATTAAAACATTCTGACATGCAGTCTCCCAAAATGGCCACCAGAGACAAAAGAGCCCAAATGTAGCCCAAATATCACCCAGATGTAGCCCAAGTATAGCCCAATGACAGAATGTCCCAGAGTGTTCTAAAGAACAACTAGAGCGCTAACAGTCCTACTTATTACAAAGGTATAGCACACCTGGAGCCATCGTGATGGGAATAAAGTGGTAACTCTTAAAACATTTAATTTAAAAAGGAACAAAATGAGGGGGTATATTATGCAATAGAAGGTATTATTAGTGCTGCAGAAAGAAAAATTAGGGCACATTTTGAGTGACTTTTCAAATCCTCTTCTATTTCATTAAAAAATTCTGACATGCAGTCTCCCAAAATGGCCACCAGAGACAAAAGAGCCCAAATGTAGCCCAAATATCGCCCAGATGTAGCCCAAGTATAGCCCAATGACAGAATGTCCCAGAGTGTTCTAAAGAACAACTAGAGCGCTAACAGTCCTACTTATTACAAAGGTATGGCACACCTGAAGCCATCTTGATTGGAATAAAGTGGTAACTCTTAAAACATTTAATTTAAAAAGGAACAAAATGAGGGGGTATATTTTGCCATATGAAATATGATTAGTGCTGCAGAAAGAAAAATTAGGGCACATTTTGAGTGCCTTCTCAAACCCTCTTCAATTTCATTAAAAACTTCTGACATACAGTCTCCCAAGATGGCCACCAGAGACAAAAGAGCCTAAATGTAGCCCAAATATCACCCAGATGTACCCCAAGTATAGCCCAAAGACAGAATGTCCCAGAGTGTTCTAAAGAACAACTAGAGAGCTAACAGTCTTACTTATGACAAAAGTATGGCACACCAGAAGCCATCTTGATTGGAATGAAGTGGTAAGTCTGAAAACACTCAATTTAAAAAGGAACAACATGAGGGGGTTAATTTTGCCATAGAAAGTATGATTAGTGCTTCAGAAAGAAAAATTAGGGATCATTTTGAGTGACTTCTCAAATCCTCTTCTATTTCATTAAAAAAATTCTGACATGCAGACTGAAACATGCACTTTGAATACCAGCAGCAGACGTCCCTGGTGAGCAGTAGCTTTACTACAGTGATCTAATGTGCAACTAGAGTGCTAACATTCAGAATTTATGGCAAATGTGTGACACATCTGAATGCCTTCTTGATGGAACCAAAGTAAACAAGCATTGAAAATGCAATAGATCTCGCCCTCGTTTAAGTTAAAGCCATTCTGTTTGTAATGAGGTGGCTTTTTAGCTTTGCTTTTATTAGTGTTTTTTCAACTTTCATGTAAATAACATGCATCTGTATGCATATAAGTATATGTATGCATGCATTTATGTTTGTATTTATATAGATATACAGATGATATATGTTTATATATGTATGTATATATATATATTCACTGAAAAAACCATAGGTTATAGACCATATATAGTTAGGAATTAGCATTTACAAAACCTTGAAATTCACTGAAAAAACCATAGGTTATAGACCATATATAGTTAGGAATTAGCATTTACAAAACCTTGAAAATTCACTGAAAAAACCATAGGTTATAGACCATATATAGTTAGGAATTCGCATTTACAAAACCTTATTTTACTCACACAAAACCATTGAAATTCCATATATAGTTAGTTGCACTAACTATATATCGCGCACCCGCAAACCTCTGCTGATGATGTCACATATTACATCATTCATGACATGGTCAGTGACATCACTGATGACATCACTGATGACATCTCAAATGACATCACTGATGACATCACTGATGACAACATCCAGTGACTGTATGTTTCTGTAAAGTTAAAATATGTCTTACATATTGAAGAATGAGTGGATGTATAAGTGTCTGGATGAAGAATTTAGTAGGTGCATGACTGACTGTATGAGTGAGTGATTAAATGTGTCTCACTGAGTGCATGGGTTAGTGACTAAACTGTCTTAATTTGTGCATCATTATGTCTGTTGTTCTGTAAACTGTTGCATGTGTTGATAAGTAGCTATATGAGTAACTATATGGGTTATTGATTGGTTGCCCAAGTATTTGTATGGGAGACTGAGTGTGTGTGTGGGTGGCTGGGAGGTGTATGACTCTGTGCATAGATGTGTGAGCAGTTGATTCACTAGATGTATGGTTTCAAAAGTGCATGTGGAAACAGCTGTATGGGCGGTTGACTGTGTGCATGAGTGTATTGGTGAGTGAATGGATATCTCAGTGCTACATGTCAAAGTAAGTACATATGTAAAACACAGTACATGTGAGAGTTGACATATATAAATAACTGTGCATAAGAGCCAGTGAATGTGTGAGTGGCTGTATGGATCATTGTGAACTTGTATCAGGGATTGTATAAGAGAGTAAATATGTGTTAGTATATGTTTGAATAAGTAAAGTTTGTATAACTGTATAGTTGAGGAAATGGAGGTGTGATTGATTCTTTGCATGACTGACTAGGTGTGTGAGTAACTCCATCAATGAGTGACAGTCTGTGAGTGTCTGTTTACACTGATTGTATCTAAGGTTATATTAGAGTCTGAAGAGGTTCATCGTATTATCACATGAATGATATCACCAGTGATGTGATCAGTAATGTCAAATGAGATGTCATCAGTGATGTCATCAGTGATGTCATTTGAGATGTCATCAGTGATGTCATTTAAGATGTCATCAGTGATGTCATCAGTGATGTCACTGACCATGTCATGAATGATGTAATATGTGACATCATCAGCAGTGGATTGCGGGTGCGCGATATATAGTTAGTGCAACTAACTATATATGGAATTTCAATGGTTTTGTGTGAGTAAAATAAGGTTTTGTAAATGCTAACTCCTAACTATATATGGTCTATAACCTATGTTTTTTTCAGTGAATATATATATATATATATATATATATATATATATATATATATATATATATATATATATATATACACATATTTTTCATAATGTTTGAATGTTCAATGTGTTTACGTGTTTGTGTATTTTCTGTTTGTATATTTTTAAACATGTTTATTATAGTTTAAGTGTGTGTGCATTACCTACTGGAAGTCGCTAGTAAGTGGTTATAGTTCAGAAGTAGTTTTAATTGGAAAACCGTTTTTGACTTGCCTATATCTTTGGCGCTGGTTGATGAATCCATCAATCCTTAGAAACCATTTTGCCACTCAAACAACTGCCTAGCAGGAACAAATCAACCAAATCTCCCTGGTTCACCCAGGAACTCCGCACCCTAAAAAAGAGCTGTAAAAAACTAGAACGCGCCTGGAGGAAAACCTGGTCTACAGCCTCCAAAAATGAATACAGAACCGCTATCAAGCTCTACAAAAACGCAATTAAATCTACCCAGGCCACCTTCTTTGAAGGAAAGATTGCTGCAGCGGCTAACTCCGCGAAGGAAACATACCGCATAGTACGGCTCCTCACCAAAATCCAGGATCCCCCCCCCCCAGACCCCGAAGGCGTGAGATGCAATCAAATGGCCAACTTCTTCTCCGCAAAAATCGATAAAATACTTACTTCACTCCCCGCACCCTCCGCTTCTCTCCATTCCATTTCACCTCCCCTTCATCCGGAGGCTCCGCACTTGAGAGCCTTTGACCAGATCTCCACGGAGACATTTTTAGATACCCTGCAAGCTGTAAAAAGTGGCTCACCAGCTGATCCTGCTCCCTTCAGCAAGCTGAAACTGGTCGCCCCTATTATAGCTCAACCTTTCACCAATCTAATAAACGCCTCCTTTAGGAATGGCGCCGTTCCAGCCAACTGGAAAAAGGCTACTGTCAAAGCCCTCCTGAGGAAACCTCACCTGGACCCATCAGACCCCTCCAACTTCAGGCCGATTTCACTCCTACCAGGGATCAGTAAAGTGGCTGAACGAATAGCTAACCAACAGCTATCCTCCTTTTTGGAGTCCAATCACTTATTACGTGACTCCCAGACCGGCTTCAGACCGGGCCAAGGCACCGACACCGCCCTGCTTGCAGTTGTCGAAGAGGCGAGAGCCATCATAGACGCAGGAGGATCAGTGGCAGTGATCCTCCTCGATCTTAGTGCCGCCTTCGACACGGTGGACCACTCCATCTTGGTCCACCGGCTGAGTCAAGTGGGAATCACCGACTCAGCCCTTGCGTGGATTAAATCCTTCCTCGAGGGAAGATCATTCCAGGTATCAGACGGCTTTTCCACGTCAAAACATCTGACCATGCAGTGTGGGGTCCCCCAGGGCTCCTCCCTCAGCCCCACACTTTTTAATGTTTATATGTCTCTCCTCGAAGACATTATCACTCCCTTTGGTGTCAAGACAGTGATGTACGCTGATGACACCCAGCTGGTGGTGTCCATCAACCACTCAGACTCTAGCTTAGGAAACCTCGCCAGTTGTCTAGAAGGGATCTCACAATGGATGTCGGACTCTAGACTTAAGCTTAACGGCGATAAATCAGAGATCCTCCTCCTGGGCAATCAAAACAAATTACCCGCAAACCTTTCTTGGCCACCCTGCATGGGCACCTACCCTACTCCCAAAACAGAAAATAAAAGTCTAGGTATCTGGCTTGACCAGGACCTAAATTTCAAAACCCAGGCCAGGAAAACATCAGGGACCTGCTTCGGCCTAATCCGTATGGCCCGTAAGATCCTCCACCTGATCCCTTTCCATTCCAGGAAGTTACTGATGCAGGGACTGGTCAAATCAAGACTTGATTACGGTAACATCCTGTACCTGGGAGCCCCTGCATCAGTCATTCAAAAACTTCAGGTGGCCCAAAACTCCGCAGCTAGAGTCCTCACGGGAACCAAAGCACGGAGCTCGGCGAAACCTGCCCTCAAAACCCTACACTGGCTCCCAGTGAAAGAGCGCATTACATTCAAGACGCTCTGCATAGCGCACAAAATCCTGCATGATAAGGGCCCCCCAATACTCAGATCCCTGATGAAACCACACAAATCTAACAGACACCTAAGATCTGAGTCACTTGCCCTGGCCTCCATCCCTAGAATAAAAAAGGCAAGATCTGGCGGCCGCAGGTTCGCCTACAACGCGCCTAAGTACTGGAACTCCCTCCCACTAGCCATGAGGAGTGATCAGAATTTACTATCCTTCCAAAAAAAGTTAAAAACCTGGCTCTTTCCCTAAACATCTTCCTGCACTGACCCCTTTTGGAATAAACTAGGTCCTCTTAGCGCTGGGATGCCCAAGGGTAGCTATGCGCTCTACAAATCCACTTCCAAATTCCAAATTCCAAATTCCAAATGAATCTTCACGAAATTTTCTAAAGAAAAGTGTGCCGTGAGTCTTATTGTGTATGGAAAGTTTTGGGGTAATCGGCCAAGTAGGGGCAGAGAAAATGGAGGGTCAAAAAAGGTGTGTACCCATATTATTATTATTCTGAGTTTTGTATAGCGCCTGGTTACCAATAGGCATCCCAGCGCTTCCAGAAAATAACACTGCTGAAAGAATGAAGGGATTAAACAGAGAACAAAAAAGTTTTTAATAGTTTACGGAACCGAAGCAGACTAGCTTCCGATCGCAGCTGTAGGGGCAATGAGTTCCACAAGGAAGCCACATTTATAGAGAATCTTCTGCCACCCGTTCTAGCCTTTTTCACCCTGCCAACCTGGAGAAGATGTTGATGGTCAGAGCGAAGAGAGCGAGAGGCCTTGTAAGGCTGGACCATCTCCTTAAGAATAGGAGGGCCTACCCCGTGCAGAACTTTGTGGGCAATACAAAGAGACTTAAATTTCACCCTGTCCCTCACAGGGAGCCAGTGCAATGCCCTCAATGCCGGGCGAGCAGATTGACCCCTTGGGAGATCCGTCAGAAGCCTGGCAGCCGCGTTCTGCACTTGCTGCAATTTATTCAGGGTAAATTCGGGCGCGCCCAGGAATAGCGCATTGCTGAAATCCAGCCGCGAGATGATAAGTCCCTGGATGAGAAGCCTTCGAGTAGCCACTGGGAGCAGAGGCAGAATCTTCTGGGCTGAGCGGAGCAGGCCAAAGCACACGCCAGCGGTCTTTTTGGCGTGAGTTTTAACGATAGGTCCTGCTCCAGCCACACCCCCAGGCTCTTGATCTCCTGCTTGGGGGGGGGTACCGGTCCCAGACAGTCTGGCCATCTGCTGGGGGACAGAGATGGAGAAGAGTTCCCCAGCAGCATCAACTCCGTGTTGGAGCCATTTAGCTTTAGGGCTGAGCTGCACATCCACGTGTAAATCTTCTCAAGACACACGTGCAGCTTGTCGGGATGGTGCGCCGACTGGGAAAGGCCTACCACCAGCTGAGTATCATCAGCATAACTGATGATTTTAATACCCAGCGGCAGTACCACACTCTCCAGGGGGGCCATGTAAACGTTGAATAGAGTAGGGCTCAATGAAGAACCCTGTGGCACACCACACTGGAGAGGGGTAGAAGATGATTTTTCATGGCCTTCCCACACCTCAAATGTACGACCTTCCAAGAAGGAAGCGAACCATTTGAGGGCCAGACCCGTGACCCCCACCCCCGACAGCCGTTGGAGAAGCACCTGATGGTCCACGGTGTCAAAAGCAGCGCTGAGGTCCAGGAGGATCACTGCCACTGATCCCCCCGAATCCAACATGCTCCTTGCATTCTCCACGGCCGCCAGCAGGGCGGTGTCAGTCCCCTGACCGGGACGGAAACCCGTTTGGGAGTCGCCCAGGAGGGAATTGGCTTCCAAGAAGTCCGAGAGGCGGCTATTCACCAGTTTCTCAGCCACCTTACTGATACCCGGCAGCAAGGAGATAGGCCGAAAGTTGGCGAGGTCGGCGGGATCGAGATTAGGCTTTTTCAAAAGGGCCTTAACCACCGCCCCTTTCCAACTGGGGGGGACTACCCCATGGGCGAGGGACAGGTTTATCAAGTCCGTCACAGGGCCGCCGATTATAGAAGACACCTGTTTAAGATATTTGATCGGTGCTGGGTCTTTCGGGGAGCCACTCTTCATAGCCCTCAAAACCGCCAGGACTTCCTCCATCGAGACCGGACCTAGGGAGGCCAGCTCCACCGATTGCATCTTAAGTTGAGGGCTGGAATTATCATCCAAAGAAGGGACCTCACCTAGCCGGGGAAGGGAAGCCAGTATGTTGTCAATTTTGCTTTTGAAAAAAGAGGCCAGTTCTGCGCATTTTTTGCGAGGGTCCTCGTGGAGAACCTGAGGTTCGGGGCATGCAGTAGCTCCTTAATGACCCTAAAAGACTCTTTAGAAGAGTTGGCCGCAGAGCCTATGCACTCTTCAAAGAAACCTGATTTAGCCACTCGGATAGCGGATTTATACCTGCTCAGAGCCGCACGATATTCTTTACGACTCTCCTCACTCCAATCTTTCCTCCAGGCCCGCTCTAGCCTCTTGCATCCCTTCCTCAGGGTTCTTAATTCCAACGAGTACCACGGTGCGGAACCCACTCTCTTCCCTCTCGTAAGTTGTTTCTTTTTGGGTAGGAGAGTGTCCAGAGAATCTTCGAGCCAGGCATGTAGATTTGCATCAGCGACTATCGGGTCAACTCCCCGAGGGGGCTGCGTAGCCTCCAGGTGTGCCGCCCAAGTGTCGACTGGGAGCCTCGACCAAGCTCTCTCCAGGGTGTGAACCCTTGGGACCACCGCAGCAGGACTATCAAATTGCCATGTCGCGGACACCAAGAAATGGTCTGTCCAAGGCAGGGCAAGAGCCGAAGATGGAATAAAATGGTCCAGGTTAGAGAGTATAGGATCGAGCAGGTGGCCCTTCTCATGGGTCGCGCCCGAGTTGACCAAATTAATTCCAAACGAATTAAGATCATCGAGCAGGTCGACTCCTGCGACATTGGTAGGGTCATCAAGATGGATATTAAAATCCCCGAGAACCACAAAGTTGGCAGTTGAAGAGGCAAGAAGAGCAGTAGTTTCTAAGAGAGAGTTAGGGAAGCTACCCAGGGGGCCAGGAGGGCGGTAAATCAGCAAGCCTACCAGAGATACTGTAGGTGATAGCCGAAGGGAGAACTGTAAGCTCTCACAATCAGTCACCCCTCCATTCTGGATCTTACAAGCGAGCGTGTCTCTATAAAGAACAGCAATTCCTCCTCCCCTCCCTTTCGGTCTGTCAAGGTGAAGTATGTGAAAGCCCGGAGGGAGTGCTCTGACCAAGTCGGGGCCAGAGCTGGGGGAGAGCCAGGTCTCAGTAAGAAACAGCACATCGAGCTCATGGTCCAGGATAAGTAAGTTAATTTCAGTGGCATGGCTTGGCAAGGACCGGCAATTTAGTAAGGCCATGGAAAGAACGGATTTCACCGCCACTGAATTATGGCCGGAGGGACAAGCTCTACACGGTAAAAAAGGAATGGTTCCCACCTGTTCAAAGCTACAGATAGTAGGGTGGGGCGGACGTAAAGCGATGAGGGCGTCCCTCCCATATTGGAACCTGGTAATAGAAGGCTCCAAAGAGTCGGGCATAGTGATAGGCCCTGGGCCCGTCTGGGCACGGACGGGCGCAGACGGGCTGGACTCTGGCGCGACTCCGGCGCAGATCCGGCGCGCCCGCTGATCGCGTCCGCTGCGCGGAGTCATCCCTGCCCGTTTTTATGACGCTGCCAAATCGCGTCAGGAAGCCCAACCCTACCCAAGATGGCGGCCAAAAACCGGTGCCCTGCCCTCGGCGTCAACACTCAACCGAGAGCAGGTCCGGTGCAAGAGGGGAAGGGTGAGAAGGGGGCTGAAGCGCTACAAGCGCTGGGGGGTCACAGCAGAAATATCACACAGTAAAAGCCCACCTATTAAACTCAGGTGAAAACAGAGTGCAAAAAGCGAGATACAATTTTTAAAATCAATTAATACAAGGGGAAAGGCAAGAGACCTCCCGGCTTCCGCCTCAGGAGGGGGAAAAGCGTGCAGAGTCTGAAATTACCTGCACTCGCCCTCTCGTCCCTTTTATGACGCTGCCAAATCGCGTCAGGAAGCCCAACCCTACCCAAGATGGCGGCCAAAAACCGGTGCCCTGCCCTCGGCGTCAACACTCAGCCGAGAGCAGGTCTGGTGCAAGAGGGGAAGGGTGAGAAGGGGGCTGAAGCGCTACAAGCGCTGGGGGGTCACAGCAGAAATATCACACAGTAAAAGCCCACCTATTAAACTCAGGTGAAAACAGAGTGCAAAAAGCGAGATACAATTTTTAAAATCAATTAATACAAGGGGAAAGGCAAGAGACCTCCCGGCTTCCGCCTCAGGAGGGGGAAAAGGGTGCAGAGTCTGAAATTACCTGCACTCGCCCTCTCGTCCCTTTTATGACGCTGCCAAATCGCGTCAGGAAGCCCAACCCTACCCAAGATGGCGGCCAAAAACCGGTGCCCTGCCCTCGGCGTCAACACTCAGCCGAGAGCAGGTCCGGTGCAAGAGGGGAAGGGTGAGAAGGGGGCTGAAGCGCTACAAGCGCTGGGGGGTCACAGCAGAAATATCACACAGTAAAAGCCCACCTATTAAACTCAGGTGAAAACAGAGTGCAAAAAGCGAGATACAATTTTTAAAATCAATTAATACAAGGGGAAAGGCAAGAGACCTCCCGGCTTCCGCCTCAGGAGGGGGAAAAGCGTGCAGAGTCTGAAATTACCTGCACTCGCCCTCTCGTCCCTTTTATGACGCTGCCAAATCGCGTCAGGAAGCCCAACCCTACCCAAGATGGCGGCCAAAAACCGGTGCCCTGCCCTCGGCGTCAACACTCAGCCGAGAGCAGGTCCGGTGCAAGAGGGGAAGGGTGAGAAGGGGGCTGAAGCGCTACAAGCGCTGGGGGGTCACAGCAGAAATATCACACAGTAAAAGCCCACCTATTAAACTCAGGTGAAAACAGAGTGCAAAAAGCGAGATACAATTTTTAAAATCAATTAATACAAGGGGAAAGGCAAGAGACCTCCCGGCTTCCGCCTCAGGAGGGGGAAAAGCGTGCAGAGTCTGGGATTGCAGAGTCAGAGTCATAGGGATTTTGAACACGACTACAGCCCGAACCGCTGGAAGGGATTACGCCAAATTTGACAGAAAGGTAGTTCTTGGTCCAGAAAGATCACATTTTTTTCATTTGGTGTAAATTTGTTCTGTTTTTGAAATGTTTAATGTCCAAATTTGTATATCTATCATTGCAACACCTCTGCGAATATTGACAATCTTGTGCAGAGATCTAATTGGCTGCCAACATTTCAACCAGGAAGTGTTAACAGCCATCTTGGGACTCGGCCTCAGCTAAGTCCCAAAAAAAGTCATAAAAATGAGGAAAAATTAAATGAAGAAACAGGGCAGGGTAGGAATACCCTGACACCCTAGCCTTGGTGCTGGGGCCCCCCAAGGATACAGACAGTCAAAAAGAATTAAAAAAAAATGTTGCTTGCAAAATCGCAAATATTCATAAATTTGTGGGAAAAAACAACAAAAACATGAGCGGTTTATCATGCTATTTTAAAACTGAGCCTCAGGGAGGACCAGGTCACAGGGGCATATTCAATATAAATAATGGGGAGGTTGGCACAAGCCAGTTTCAGCCTTGGGGGCCGCCACCTTGCTGGGACAGGTCCAATTTAATTTAATTGGAGAGGGGCTATGAGTCCCCACCCTAAACTCCTAAGAACCCTGGGGACTACCACCTCCCAGGGGATTCATTGTAAGTACTGGCTGGGGCTGTGCGGATCCCTCTCCATTCTTATGGAGGGCCCGAGGACCACCACCTTCCTGGGACCAGAAAATCATTTTGAAGCATATTCAGCCCTGCGGACTACCACCTTCCTGGGCATACATAACTGTATTTAGGGAGGGGGCTGCGCTGCCCCCCTCCTGGGCTGTTTTTGGCCCCGGGGACCACCACCTCCCGGGTCTGGCCCTAAGGAGCAACGGTTGGAGTAATGCAGCCCCTCTTCTGTAGCCACGGTAGGCCCAGGGGACCATCACCACCCCCCGAGAGCCAGCTCCTGTTGTCTCCTGAGGTGCCCACTCTTGGGAGATAGCATTGTGCTTTTTCTTGGTGGGAGCTTAGACTGCTTCTTCTTAGCAAAAGCAAACAGTAACTCATCTCCCAATGGGTGACAGCAGTAAAACTGCTTAAGCTTGCTGGGAGCAAAGTTTTCATCTGTTTCCTTTCCCACTGTCAAGTGGGCAGGAAAACAGATGAAAGTATTGATCCTGCATGCGAGGGAGCAGCATTTTTGGCAGCTACGTATGTGCAGGATCAAGCTTGCTCCTGCTGGAGCCAGGGAGCTGGCAGCAACCACAGGGGCATTGGGGCTCATCCATGGTCCCCAAGGTAGCACACTGGGTGCCATGGATGGGCTCCAGGCCACTCAGGAGCAAGAGGTCAGGCTCCAGAGGATGTGGTGCCTGGGTCCAAAATCGGCCTGTGGAGGTGGGCTGATGCCCCCCTTCCAGTAATTGGCCTGGCCCCAGGTGAAGGGTCCCTGGGGCTCAAATTGGTCACAGAAGGGGGCTGCATGGTCCCCCTCCCCATTAATTCTTGGCCATACCCCAGGGATGGGGTCCCTGGGGCTGAAATCTGCCCGGGGGTGAGGACCACGTGCCCCCCTTCTATAAAAGGCTAAGGCAAAGCAAGTGTGTTTTCTCAGCAAGTCCACATTGAAAGTCGATCTGAAATGCTTTGTGGAGGTGAATGGATTGTTGATCTATTGGAGCACAATCTGTACTGACTGTTATGAGTGGATTCTTTCTTGTCCTTACTCAGTGAGAGTAGACACCATGGTTCTCCCTTTAAATTACTACGAGAATGCAAATATGCAAATCACTTGGAAGCTTTGCCCGTTTGGCCCTGTCAGCCTTAGCAGTATGCAAAGGTCATTCTGCCTTTTGCTAGGATGAAGGCCATCTTAAGAATAGGACCCCCAGCATGTTTTCCTCTGATTTTGGTGAGACATACTTAGTGCCTAGGAATATGAGTACATCTCCACCAAAAAAAGAAGCACTTAGTTCATATTGTTAAGAAGAACAACCCTTGTTTGGTGTAGATTTACCTCTTTGTTGTCTTTTCTATGGGACTATTCATGTTATTACAGATTTCTGGATAAAGATGCTCTAGGAATAATCACATTGCCACAACGCACACAAAGCCACTGGTGACATTTCCTCATGGTCCATTAAGAAGCTGTATTGTAGAATATGCTCTGGATATTTACCCAACGAGATAGCACTTAGCAGTTAACCAGTAGAAAGTTCTCCACTTGGGTAGATATTTTATGCAAAGCTGAGGACTCTTGTTTGATAAAGGGGAAGGTGTGGTTAAGTTGTGGCCCATTCACTCAAACACCTACTGACACCCACACAGTCACCTAGACACTCCCTTGGGCACTCACACAATCACCGACAGACCCTCTAAGACACTGATACACCCACTCAAACCCACTCAGAAGTCTTACATACCCACTCACAGACCCACTCACACTCACTCACAGATGCACTCAGACACTCTCACACCCACTCAGAAACCCACTTGGTCACACATGTACCACCTACAGAACCAATTAGAAACTCTCACAGCCACTCATAGACCAATTCAGACACTCATGCACCGACTCACAGACCCACTCAGACATGTATACCCACTCACAGACACACACACTCATGCACTCACGCACACAACCAATTATACTCTGTCACACCCACTCACATACCCACTCAAAGACTCACATACCCACTCACATACCCACTCGGAGACTTGCACACCCTCTCACAGATTCATTTAGGCACTCATGCACTCACTCACTGACTGACTCACACTCATACAGGCACTCACAAACCCAACCAGACACTCTCACACCTTCTCACAGACCCACTCAGCCACTCATGCACCCACTGAGACACCCACTCAGGCACTCACACACCCAGTGAGACTCATATGTACCCACTCCCAGACCCATGTATGCACCCACTCCTAGACGCACTCAGGCACTTACACATCCACTCACACACTCACTGAGACACTCATGCAATTACTCACACATTCACTAAGACACTGTTGTACCCACTCACATACCCAGTGAGACAGTCACACACCCACTCACACATTTAGTCGGACACTAATGCACCCACTCGCATACCCATACAGAAGCTCACACATACACTCTCACACCCACTCAAAGACCTATTCAGCCACTCACACACCCACTATTCGACCTATACATCCACTCACACACTCATTGTCAAAGGTTATGGGTTAGTGTTAGGAAATTAAATAAAAAAATAACCTTAGAAATTCACACGAAAAACAAAGGTTAAAGGGATGTTATAGGTAGGAAATAACATTCAAAAACCATACAAATTCACTAAAAAAGCCTAAGGCTACAGGGACCTTATAGCTAGGAAATAACATTAAAAAACTGCAAAAGTTCACTGAAAAAAACAAAGGTTACAGGGACATTATAGGTATGAAATAGAATTAATAAACCTTAGAAATTCTCTGAAAAAAGTAAAGATTACAGGGACGTTATAGTTAGGCTCAGATTTCACTTCAACAAAACCAGTGAAATTCAGCAGTTATAGTTACCTAAGCTAACTATAACTTGTGCCCCCACAAAACACTATTTATAACCTTACATATTGCACCATTCATGACATGACACGATTTTGCGATTAATCGCGAATGCATGTGACAAGAGGAATGCCGTAATTGGTGGGCCTCAACCTGAGCAGAAATTTGCGGTCACCATTTTACCTCATTGGAACAGTCCCTAGGGCTTGAACCAAATGGCAGAAAGTAGCATAAGGGTCAGGTTGGATGTGCCCTGAGCCTATGAGATGAATACAGGGGTATTTCAGAAACCCCTTATGAGTATAATATCTCAAAAAACAGTTTTTTTCCCACTTGTGATATTTGTGAATTCACCACGACCATCAGCACAGCTCCCTGTGTAATATCACAACGAATTTGTGAATATACATCACAATGAATATTAGTGAAAAAGTTGAAAAATATATGTTTATACACCCACCATCAGCCTCACTTAGAGAATCACAGACCACTCACAGACCCACTAAGAGACTGATGCTCCCACTTACAGATGCACTGAGACACTCATAACCCCACTCACAGACCCACTGGGACACTCTTACTCCCACTTAGAGACCTACTCAGTCACTCCCTCACAGACCCTCTCAGAGTCTTGTGTGCCCCCTTACAGACACAATCAGAAAAGACAGACATCCACTCACAGACCCACTCATATGCTCATGCCCCCACTCACAGACCCACTCAGACACAGATGCTCCCACTCACAGAACCAATCAGAGACTAGTGCACTCAGTCACAAACCTACTCAGAGTCTCATATACCCACTAACCTACCAACAAACCCACTCAGAGACTCATGCATCCACTCACATACCCACTCATAGACCCACTCCGGAGATGATGCACCTTCTTACAGGCCCCACTCAGACACTCACATGCTGACTTACAGACCCACTCAGAGACTCCTACTCACAGGCCCAATCAGAGACTCAAACATCCAGTCACAGACCCACTCAAACACATACCTACTCAGAGACCAACTGAGATCCTCATGTACCCACTCACAGACTCACTCAGACACTCATGCTCTCATTCACAGACCCACTCATATTCTCACTCACATATGGACCCATACAGACACTCATGCACTCACTTAGAGACCTATTGATATTCTGACACATTCACTCACAGACCCACTCAGACACGTATGCATCCACTCACAGACCCTGTCAAACACTTATGCACCAAATCTCAGACCCAGACTCTAGCTATTCATAGACCCACTCAGACAATTATGTACCCAGTGACAGACCTACTCTGGCAATGATGCACCCACTCACAGATCCACTCAGACACTCATGCACCCACTCAGAGATCTATACAGGCACTCATGCAGCCACTCACTGACCCACTCACAGACTCATGCACCCTCTCACATACCCACTCAGAGACTAATGCACCCAGTCACAGACCTAGTCAGAGACTCATTCACCCACAGACAGGCCAACTCAGAGACTTATGCATCCACTCACAGATCCACTCAGCAACTCATTCATTCACTCACAGACCCACTAAGATACTCATGCACCCATTCACAGACCCACTCAGAGACTCATGTACTCACTCACAGACCCATTCAGATACTCACACACTGACACACAGACCTACTCAGACTCCACTCACAGACCCAATCAGAGACTCATGCATCCACTCACAGACTCACTAAGAGACTCATGTGCCCACTCAGATACTGATATATTCACTCACAGACCCACTTAGACACCACTGCACTCACTCACAGATACACTCATATTCTCATACAGTCAGAGACCTATTGATATTCTGATATACTCACTCACAGACCCATAAAGACGCTTACGCACCCACTCACTCACCCATACAGCTACTCATACACCCAGCTTTTATTAAACCATAAAAGGCAGTTCTGACAAGAACCTTTTTTCTTCTTTTTTATGGAACTGTGTTTTTTCCTAAAATGTTGTATTTTTTATCAAACAAAATGGCAACGAGGGGGACAAATAAATTGCAACAAGAAACAAAAACAGTGCAAATTCTGGGATACATGAAAAACAAAATTAACGAGAATGTTGCCTTGCAGCTTTAAGGATGCCATCAACAGCCTTCTCACCTGCTGTGAGCATAGTGCTGCAGTCAAGGCAATATGTTCTAACATGCCTTAACTCATTGGCAATTTGAGTACGAGAACGCTCTACTTCACTAGGCACTCTCTTCCCAGGGACAGATGGTGCTGCTGAAGATGTAGATGGTCTCTCTCCATCACTCTACATCAATGCCGTATTCAAGCTGTTTCGTTGGTAAGTCTTCAAACAGTACAACATTGAAGTTGTACCGCAGGAATATTTTTTGCTGGTACCTCTTGAGAGGGTCTTGTCACACAAACTGCGTTTTTTCAAATTTTGCGACAGTCTTCAACTCTCCAGAGGGGATTGTAAAAAATTCCCATGCAATACTCTGCTTTTTGGGTGTATGCCCTTCATCACCAGAGTCTTGGTGTTCCACTTTCTGCTCCAACTCCTGTGGTTGCTGTGGCACCTCTTGCTCATCACTACTTTCTATTGCCATTTTGAATATTAAAAAATGACAATGCAAAAACTCTAATCCGAGTGCTGTACTAACAGCACAGGTCAGCTCCAATGAATGATCCCAAAATGGAAGGAAGATTCAAGAACAGAGAAATAGGTGGTGACTTTCTTTGAAGATTAATGAAAACTGTCTTCTCCAATTATATCTCTTTGTTTCCAGGTCATATTATGTTTGCAAATACTGACGTGATCGCAACTATCAGAGTTGTCGCGAAAATGGGAAATACAATTAGAAAATGCTTATTATTAAACATGATCACAAAAACAGAAGTTTAAACATTATGTTAGTAAAAAGCTATTGTCAAACATTAATTACAATATGTGTATATATGTGTTTCACACTTTTTGAACAGCACGCACTCTTTATGACTTTTCCAGAAACCAGAACATTATTATTTTGATAATTCGCAAAGAATGTGCGATAAATTTGTGATGGATAAAAAAACAGAAAAAACCCCACAGTTAATAATCTACTGAAACAAAGGAAGAGGAGTGACACGTAGAAATACAGAAATGAGTGGGCGATTATGCAGGTGTAGTGAATAATACGTAGTAGACATTTCACGATAACAATATATTAAGTAATTTCCCCGTGCAAAATAACACAGATGAATACACTTTCAGTTTCCAGAAATCAGTAAACTCTTTAAAAAAAATATTCTATTCAAATCCTCATATCATTTTAGAAAAATTAAACCTCTGCATAAAACATTAAAAAATATAAACATAGCATGTGCCCCAGGTAAAGCTCTACTTGAGAAAAATGGAAACAAATCTATCTTCTTAGGCTGGGTAAATAGAAACCAAAAATGTTCGCACTAAAAATCCATATTGAAAAAAGATTTATCCTTAACAAAAGTAAATACATTCGAGTAAAATCTGAACTTCAGTGAGTGTGGTGAATGAGAACCCAGTAGCATTGTCAGAGGAATCTGGGACAATGGAGAAAAACACCAGCAATAGGTCTTTCAACATTCATGGCAATGTACCCAAATGGGAATCGATCAAATCAGGCCTTGAGACCCTGCACTGGCTACCCGTGGCTCAAAGAGCCGAATTCAAAGCCGGGTGCATCATCTTTAAGGCTTTGCAAGGCAAGGGACCTTTATTCATCAGGCAGCTGATTGGAAGATATGTTCCCTCACGTAACCTGAGATCAGCCCATAAAGACCTACTTGAAGTACCTCGCTTTAAGAGAAAACGACAAGGTGGCAGCAGCTTCCATTTCTTAGCAGCTACCCTATGGAATTCTCTGCCACTAGCCCTCAGACAGAGTAAGGACCTCCTTGCCTTTAGAAAGGCACTTAAGACTCACCTCTTCACACAGGCTTACTCGAAATAAAGATTCCTGCAGACTCACCCCTTGTTATGTTTTTTATCTCTTTTCAGCGCCAAGAAGCCTTCGGGCGTATGCGCGCTTTATAAATTTTTAATAACATAACATAACATAACATAACTCATCTTATAACTCCCCATGGCTCTTCAAGCAGACTTGTGTACTACTTCCACTCCTGAGAGGGACTGCCTGCCAAACCAGCTTCACTATTAAATGGGAGATACTAAACTGTGACTTATATTAAATGTTCTACGATGGCAGATCTTACGTTAAGAATAAGAAACTAGATTTAAGATACAGTGAGAATTCTGGCAAATTATGCATGGCATTCTGGTATATCACAGGGTAAAGGATTTTAATCTCTCACTCTTTAATTATGTAACATGGATGACACATTAGTGTTTGTAGAAACTAAATCACAGAATAAGAGGGATCAAAAAGTTGCCACAGTTGGAGACCTGACCTTAGTGAGTAGGTAGGAGTCAATGGACAATGCGGGAGCAGTGCTTAGGCCCTCTCAAATAATTTTTTTGGACTATGCTTGAATTAGGGAATTCCTCTACACTTTAGGATCTGACTTGAAAAGTTGGGATGCAAACTCGCCACTCAATAAAATCTGTTAATCTATCCTACCAGGTAGACAGGTATCACATTTTATGAAATATGCAATATATACATAAAGACCACAGATAATGTGTTAATGGGAAAACCACCAGCATGCCAGGTCATGTCTACTACAAACAGCACACTGCATTAGAAGATTCCACTAATTTGTAAGATATTGTGGCCTGTTTTACTGAATTTTATTTAGTCTCTACAACACAACAAACCTCCATTTAGGATAAGAAAAATTAACAGAAATGGCTAATCAGACTGCTGTAGGCTACAGGGACCACCGAGCATATAATAGTATACTGTTCAAGGTTACATTTTTACTGGGGCCATACTAAAAATGGCAGCGTTTTGCATGAACAAATTCACACCAGATATAACATGGCAACATGTGTACGTTGAAAAACAAGAATATTCAGTGTTTTGCAGCTAGGAAAAAAGGAAGCCATGCCATATAACTGGACTGGCGCTCACTCCAATCTGCTGAACTTCAAATGAGGGGTCATAGTGTCTCAAGGAAAACAGATCTGCACAGTATCTTTAATTCCATGGGAAGTTTCACCTTCCGGTAATAATGTAGATCTCTTCAAGAAAGCCCAGCAGCGTCCAGTGGCATAACTAGACCTACTGCCACCCGGGGCGGGCCCTATGTTTGCCGCCCGGTGCAGGTAAGAGTGGGGGGGGGTATTGGCCAACGAACAACTTGTTGGGGGGGACATTCTGGCGGCCGATGGACCACTTGTTCTCGGGATCAAGGGGATGGTGGTAGTCGATAGACATGACTTGCTGACCTCCGCTGCCCTCAAAACCAGTGTCGCCCAGAGCAGACTACCCCCTCCCCAGCTACGCCGCTGACAGCATCCCTAGAATGCAGTCCGTAAGCCATCCTAGGTAACCTAAGGCTATGGCTCCTGCTCCCTGCGTGGAGGTCTGCCACCAAACGTAGCGATCCCTGCCTAGAAGGTAAGGGTCCCTGTGCCTTTAATGGAGCCACCTGTGGCATCTCCACTAATGACACAGAACTTTGCCAAGCAGGCTGTATGTTTGCTGTACCCAAAAAGCAAAGATCTTTGTTAACAAGAAACAAACTTTCAAAGAAGGAGGTTCTTTCACTGAACCAAAAATCAAAGGTCCTGACAGACAGGAAGGTTTCTCCCTTTCTCCCTGCAGTTTGGTTTCATTGTTTGAGTTACCTGCCTGAGACAGCCATGCATAACAGTGCAGTCCCAGGCTAGAAAAACGAGTCATGTCAGAGGCTTACAATGGACGGGCGAGCTGAGACTCCGCTGCGGGAAACCCTGTGATTGCCCCACCTCTCAGCTGGGCTGCAGGGAAAGTGGGTTTGGGAAGTCAGGGGTAACACCGATTTACAGCAGTGCATCAGCACCACCATACTCTAAGTGGCATATTTATGACCCCTTGCATTCCCGTAGTGTCAGTTTTGTGACGCTCTGACAAGGAAAACCTTGAAATCATATCTAAGGCCACGCAAAGCCACTTTGCATGGCTATGCATGGCCTCATATACACGGAGTAAGGCAAGGCAGCGTAAATCGCAGTGTAGCCTTACTCTGTGCTAGGGAGGTGTTCCATGGGTGTTGCTGTGGAAGTTCCCATGTAACACCCATGGATTTAGGCGCTTTCCCAGATGTAGAAGACCATGTATACCTGGGGATGCGAAAAAACCTTCCGCCCCTCCTCCCCCAAGTTGAGGCGTAACGGGGAGAAATAACTTTATTTCTCCTAGTTTATTCCTCTGTCCATGTGGGCTGCACTCTACAGCACAAATAGAAAGAGGAAAAATCTCTCAGGATGGGTTTTGTGCAGGAAGGTACCCCTTCCTGCACATAAACAATCATGTTGACAATACAAGCACCCGTGCACCATGATGCAAGGGTGCCTGCGTTGGCGCTAGGCTGCTGAAATGGTGTCAGCGAAGGGGAAAGGACAGCAATGGACCCTAATGGATAAATATGGTGCATTCCTGCCATTCCACTTTGACGTAGGGCAGCACAGCTATGTGACTTGCGCTGCCCTATGCCAAAACTCCATAAATGATGCCCTAAGTCTCTTAAGCAGGAGTCATCAATCTGTTGAAGTGCAAGCTGTAAGCAGAAGGATGTAAACCTTTGCTAAACAGTTGGTTTGGGGTGTCTGTTGTGTAGGCATTTCTATATCTGTAGGAAGACAGACTATAAATCATAGCTGACGGATACATGGTGGACTGTGTGATGAGTGGTACCTCTAAAACATTGAATAATTGTAATTTTGTTTTCCAGCAGTCCTTTAGGTAGTATCAGAAGCAAACCAATGAACACCTATGTGCAAGGCATAGAAAATGCTGCCATTGTACACAGAAGAAGGAATGTTTTAGGGATAGATAGGTGGTGTGCCGCGCGGTTGTTTTTATTCATTGTATGTGTTATAAAGATTGTTTCTTGATCGTTTCCATGATTGTAAAAAATGCATTTCTTCATCCTCATTAAATTTATGCATTCTTTACAACAGTCTTAATTTACAGCTTTGCACATAATTCCAAGATGTCTAGCTTTGTGGGATAATGCTATTTAAGCAACTTAAAAAAATATAGCGTAGATACATTCCATAGTGTAATCTATTAATTTCTAATCTGTTGCCTCTAATTGGCCTTTTTTTTTTTTACATAAAATACAATTAATTATGGAAGGAAATGACTGCAGCAGAAAATTGCACGTTTTAGAGGCTAGGAAAGCAACGCGATGGAGTGACCTTTTCAAATCCAAATATATGGTGCATAAAATTATACTGTTGCTCCTTTCTTTTTGCAGAAACCTCAACCAATCATTTTTATGTGCCAAAGTGTGCTTTTGGCAAGCGGTTGTAAAATAAATGAATTGTGGCAGTACGCTTTTACAATTTAGAAAAGAACAGAAGTTCTTAATAGAGCTGGCCCTCACCTACAAGAAAGTCAGTTTCCTTCAAAAACTACAATTTTCGAAATGGATTTCGTGCGTGAGCCGCCTTTGTGATAACTTCTTCAAGACAGGTTACAGACACAGTGCTCGGGTGTTCAAAGCTCTCCACGCCAAGAGTTAATCGTGTTTTGTTCACTGCGTCTGCTTTTGGGGCTGAGCCAAACATGGCTACCCCGAAGAGAAGCTAATTGCTTCAGGAACCGTCCCGTCTTGATTAAAACTAATTCCTCCAGAGGGAGAGGTCGCTCGTCAGATCAGCCTCCTCCTGTGGCATCTGTCCTGCGACGCTCGGTTTGTTTTGGAGGCTTGGCCGGGCACGGGAGCATCTCTGAGGGAAGCCTGCCTATTCGAAGTATGTCAGTTTCCCAATTTTAATAGGGCGTGGTGCAGAAATGTGGAACATGGTGATCTGAAAACAACAGAGGCAATTATATGTGTCAGCACATAAAATACGTGGGAATCAAAGACGTGTCATCTGGAAGCTATTCACACACTTTAGCCGGAAATGGCTGCATATTTTACATCTAGGTCGAAGATGCTAAGGTCAATCCAGGCCCAGGATTTAACCAAAAACATTGTGACCGTGCTATCACACGCCCTTTGATACAGTAAATCATTGTACATTATTTGCCTGAAAATAAAAGCTTGAAAACATTTATATATATATTTTTTTATTTAAAAGTTTTTATTAAAAAATATAAAAGAGGTGGATTATACATTTGGCAGCTCTTATATACAGTACAGTGTGTTAAACCTGATGTCGAAAAGAACATTTTGAAGATGCAGCAACAGTAACACACAAGTTCTAAAACGTAGTTAAAACGAAGTAAAAAAAAAAGGTATAAATCTTTCTTTAGTTTTAACTCTTATCAAAAACCTTTTGTTAACCAAAAGAGTGACACCGGATGTGGCATGAACCCTGCTTTAAATCTAACTCTAAATCTGACATATAGGACGCTGTGCCCTTACAGCTCTCCATAGCGGGCTATACTAGCCACTAAGAGGCCACACCAGAATTGTAGACCCAGCTTCTGTTTCGCTTCTGTGTAGGTTTAAAAATTACTGCCACGCGTGGTGCCACAGCAGTAATCGTCAAACATGGACAGCAGGAACTGTGAAAAGCAGGGTTGTAGTGGGATTAGAAATCGGTCCGGGCACGCTAATAAAAAGTAGCCCACATTTGCATATTGTCTTTCCGCAAAACGCTGATTCGGCGAAGTTTTATAAACACCTGAAAACAAGTAAGGCCACTTCTGCTCAGGCCCCCTGCCCCGCTCAGTATCCACACATTAGTAGGTCGTCCCAGCGACAGAAAGGGAGTGACACCTCTGAACGTTATTAAAAGAGAGGTAAGGGACTAATGGAGATAATCTGCCTCCAGAAAGGCCACTCAGGCCCCACTGGGTCACTGGTGACATCTGAACACACCAGACACAGCCGAAATTGGCCCCCAGGCTGCCAAAAAAGCAGCCCATAACTGGAACTTCGACAACGGCCCCTTGGCCATTGCCCACGTGCTCGCCTTACCAATCCGACCTGGGTGAAAAGAGGCTGGAGTCTGCCCTTGATGTCCATCAGGTGAGCCAAACTGTTTGTTTTTGTTTGGCAGAGCGGAGGGAGGCACAGGAGTTTAGGAGAATTCCCACCCCCTTTTCACGGATCCAGTGACACAAATTCACACGCCCTGCGGGGAGAAGCTCCCTGTTTTCCCGCTTACATAGTCTCGGCCTCTCGCATTCCCCTATAAATGCGCATATCCTCTATTGGTAAAGGAGAATCAAAGGATGTAGATTAACACACTGATAAATTCACAGCTGTGGGCCTATATAGACTGCTGCTCTACTGCCTTCAATGGAGCTCTCAACATTCCAGTGTTCTAATTTGTAAAACAAAAGGCCTTACGGAGTCTGAGGAGGTTGAAATCCCCTCTGGCTCCATGAGGCCTTTGTTCACAGCAAGAGCTGTGAACAAACATTGGAATGTTGATGCTCCGGGCTTCTACCAGGCATTAGCAGCTCAGACACCCCATTGTCTTCTATGGAGTGCTCAACATTCCAATGCAAACCCTTTCTCTGATATTATGTTGTTGAGGGGTTGATAAAGTGATATCCTATACCCACAAAGGGAGGCATAGATTAAGAAAGAAGTGCAAAGTTCCCTGATTTCCCCTTATGCATACATTTGCTTCACCCACCGATCCCCACATTTTGCAGACAGATATATAGGAACAGCGCTTGCCGGCAGTCACTGAGTAAAAGCGAGGAAACACAATAGCCACTGCTCAGCAGTGTGTCATCACCTTTCTTTGTTGACAGAAGTCCTGTCCTGTGACTTAGGGCAGCAGGGAAAGGAGAGATGCACAACTATGTGAGATAACCACAGGTAGTGGCTGTGGAGTGACCTGCCACTGTCCCTCCACGGCAGCAGTAACATTCCAGCTACTGCACAGTGGCCATTTTGTATTTAAAATTTGGCAGACTCACAATTTGTGAAGTTGGCACAGTTTAAAAAATGCTTCCTTAAAGTTGCAAAAGTAAGGACTTTAGAACTTCACACAATTCTAAAGGTGAACTGACCCTTATCCGCCGAAAAAAAATTACCCCAACTCCTAAACCTTTACAGGACCACAGTCCTGGCCATAATACTGAGCCATATCAAAACAACAAGAGAGATAGGGATCAAGGACACTCGTATTCCCCAATTGAAATATCAATAACAACAAAGGAGTAGAGAGACGCTAAAATAGAATTAGAAATTACGGTACCTTAAGTGTACATATTCTACAATGAACTGCAGATAGTGTTTTAAGTGCAGTTGAATTACACAAGACAAAGACACAGGAACAAGTTTGGTTGAAATAATATATCTTTATAAGTAAAACCCTCACTCATCAACATAGTTGATGGCATGCTTCATCATAGGGTTTTACCAGGGAGACGGAATGTCTCCCTGGACTGCTACTACGTCTGTGTTACAGCAGAGCAGATTTCAACAAAACATGAAGTGAAGAAAGTGATCAGAAGTGAAATAAAAAAATGGGAGGCGGTACTCAAAAGTGAATTTAATAAAGAGTCAGATTACCATTATTAAAAACTATTGATTCGGACATTATTTGCCATCAATTTGAGTCAAGTATTCAATTTGACTCGGAATTTCCGGCAATTCGGCCAATTTGGGCCTCAGTTGTGTACGAATTAGGTAGTGTGCGGGGAGTCGATTAGGAAGAAATTATCCAAGTCATGAAGAATACCCGCGCCGTAGTGCCCAGGGAACACTACTCTTGTGTTATAAAAATTGGTAGGTGCCGGAAACTCCGAGTATAACCTACAACCGGGTAAAACCGTGAATTTACCTACGTTTACACACACATTCCCAAGGTTAGGATACGCCTTAGGGTGCGTAGATCGCCTGGGAATTCTTTCTTTTATTTCTTCTTTTGGTCCTGATGAAAGCTTTGCGGAATATAGCATTTTGAAAGGAGAAACATGTCGGCCTTTTAATTCACCAAGGACATACTTGACTCAAATTTATGGCAAATAATGTCCGAATCAATAGTTTTTAATAATGGTAATCTGACTCTTTATTAAATTCACTTTTGAGTACAGCCTGCCATTTTTTTATTTCACTTCTGATCACTTTCCTCACTTCAAATTTTGTTGAAATCTGCTCCACAGTAACACAGACGTAGTAGCAGTCCAGGGAGACATCCCGTCTCCCTGGTAAAACCCTATGATCAAGCATGTCATCAACTATGTTGATGAGTGAGGGTTTTACTTATGAATATATATTATTTCAACCAAACTTGTTCCTGTGTCTTTGTCTTGTGTAATTCAACTGCACTTAAAACAATATCTGCAGTTCATTGTAGAATATGTACACTTAAGGTACCGTAATTTCTAATTCTATTTTAGCGTTTCTCTACTCCTTTGTTGTTTTTGACATAATACTGAGCCCCCATTTGCACCAACCCAGTTTCTAACCCTATATGGCCTTCCCCAATTGCCAAATAACTTTTCAATTCCGCCTTTGACCTGAATTAACAGTGCCCGGAAGGTGGTGTGTTATTTATCACACCCGTTGAAACAGAATATATTGGTGCAATATATAGCACATTTTACAAGTTTGTCTTAACAATTGGGTATTTTGTATTCCAAAATCCACCTGATTAAGCATTAGGCCTTCTTTTCAAAGGTTTGATGTGCTAGTATTTAACATGGAAAAACTCTGGGAGTGCTTAGCTCAGCCGGTAGTTACTAGGTCTATGCTCCATGCTGCAACAAAGGATTTTATGCAGGAAGTGCAGCATAACAAGGAACTTGTAATCCAGTTTTTCTAACTTTTTCTTTTAAAGTATTCATTTCAAAGCTTTCAGCATTCAAACATCTATTTTCTCACTTTTAATAATAATACTACGATGCTCTTAAAAGATCAGCATTCGTTGATTAAATCAGAGAGACTGAAAGGATCCATAGAGCCGAGACTCAACAAGGTACCTCTATATGAACCCACCGAGTCTGAGTCAGATTACATATTTGACCCTGGTTGTTGTGTGAAGCTGTTTGATGAGTTTGTCAGGATATGAACATTTCCCTGGGAGTGGAACAGGAAGCACGCCCCTCGGTCATTCGTGTGTCCACAGAAGTGCGCTTATTTTGGCAGCCCCAGCATCCAACATCCGTACACCAGTAAGACTTGTATTTGTATAATTGGTGACTGAATACACCATAGTACCTGTAGGGTGTGTGTGAGGTGGTGGGCCTGTTTTAACAGATTAGATAAGCACGTTTTAATGTTTTTGGGGAGTTTGATCATCCTCCAAAAATAACCACCCACGACGTTGCAAGATTCACCCCAGGGGATTCTTCCAGGTGTGATAAGTGTGTCAGTGGTAGATTATAGTTTTAATATTTATAAATTGTTCATTGGTCATGTCCCTGCATTCACTTCCAGAACCAAATATCTGGGTAGGATTGCTAAGAATGGCACTATGGTAATGACAGTTTCAGTCTATTTTAAATTGACATTGGGTTCTCATCTGATTAATCGATTTAATCAATCCAATCCATTGGATTGTATCTGTCCCTCTGACATGATTTTTCCTTTTTTTATTGAATACTCAAATGTTGTGGACGGTGGGTATCCTGCTGCAAAACATTTGAAGCACAGTGCGATCATGGGGCCAAAAGCATCCTTTTTTTGCAGTTTCTTATAGCAGAAACGTTGCCCTGTGGTCATTAGTGCACTTTCAAAAGAACCAGCAGTTACACTTTCTTGGCGCAGGGATATTAGGTGATTTGCCGATCCTGAATCTCCACTTTCAAAGATGGCAGCTTCCAAAGTTGGCAGCTTTAGCTACTAGGTCGTATCTCCTGTTACCGCCTTTCTATCTGGCACCAACAAGCCGAGTTTCAAGAATTTACGAGACAAAGTCAACAGAGTTAATTCTTTCTCATGCCGCCCTGTGGCTTTTATAAGAATATGCTGGGCACTGCAGTAATAATATACTTAATTTGAATGGGCCGTCTTTCTATGATTGAACCCTTATCACTTAACAGCAGTGTTATTTCGCCAATTACAACATGTACATTGAGGATATGGCATAGGTGCCACCGAAGGCCCATAAAGTCTTAACTCTGCATGACTGAAACGTAAATGCCAACCTGGGCTGTTCATATGTATTTGTACATTCATTTGGATCAAGTGCTGTTGACAACCTCAGAAGTCCCTGTTTCATCTGGTATACATTGTCGAGATCCTGGACGAGACCATTATGAACAGACATAAATGTGGACTCTGTCCTCAGTTCACCTCGAGATGTTATTGGAACTGATCCAAAGCACAAAAGGGCTCCAGGTGTTAAGTAATCCATCTCACTATCCAGACACGCAGGTGTAAACGCCACATTTGGAAATTGGACTATAATTAGAGAGAGGCAGGATCAATGGAGGGTTTCTTAATAAGAGGTGTCACACCTGCCACGTTCAAGGGTGTAGGAAGCACGCCTTCATTAATAGAGCTGTTTTTTAGTGTCTACACCAAGAGACTCAAAGAGGGAGCCTTTTTGGTACATAAAATATAGCCTGGTGACTGATAACATAATTGTCAGGATTTTTAGGATCTATCATTTGCTAGTTCTGAGTCCAGCATGATTATGAAATCTGAAAACAGCTCACCCAAGCCCTTTGCTGCATCCTTTTGTTTGCAAGCAAGAACCTCATATTCTACCTGATAGATTTTCTTTGGACTCCCCAGGACCATTTTCATATCTGATGTTGTATTTGTTTTTGTTTCATCCCAAGTTTCTAAGAGTCATGGAGGCTTCTAAAGGGCTGATCAATGAAGGTGTTAGATTGTTGTAAACTCTGTGCTCACTACTGTGCCCAAAAACTGTGCCCATATAAGAAATGAACGTGGCACACTTTGAAATTCTAGGAAATCAATAAAACACTCCATACCTCTGTGCAAGCAGGACAACACTACTGTATCACAGGAGCAATTCATTTTGTGAAGAGAGAACAACAAATCCCCACACAGGAGAAAACCCATCAAGAAAGATTCCTCCAGTTTCACTTTAAAATTACCTAACAGGGTACCCCAATATGAGTAGATTGTTGCAAAGGCCTGTTCCTTAGGAGAAGCTGATGAAAATGGTTAGGAGCAAACAGAAAGATCTTCCTTACATATTAGCTGGTTCCTCCATGTGAATAGGTCCATATATCTCAGTAGTCTATGGAAGGTTGCTCTGAAGTCTGTTGCTTGATGTCAACTTATGACTACACAGTGCACAGACTTCCACAGGATACCTTGGAATGGATATTGTGTGTTCATGTTCATGTTCATTGGTTTGGTCCATCAGCTTGAACAGAGGAACCACCCTGCACCCACGCTGGTCTTGACTATCACACAGTTGCTCTAGCTACAAGAAGAACCCCTTTGGCACGTTCTAATCCTTTTCTACTAGTGGATGGGAGAGGGATTCCAGACCACCATTGGCAACAGAAACTCAACAACGAATAGCACCACAACTGGAGCAGCAGCAACAGAATACTTTTGCCGTCATTTGCCCTAAACCTTGATCTTTCGCACTACTTTTCCTCCCACTTCCCCAGCCTCCCAAAACTTAAATCACTTCACTGCACTACCTCATTTCACACTTCCCTTACCCCATGTGTCCTCTTATCCTCGCGTTTCTTCTGGCAACCCCACATTTTCTCCATCCTTCCTTGTCTTCAGCCCACAGTCTGTTACTTGACACATCATCTGAGGTTGCTTGTTGGTTATTTCTTTGTGGTTTTACTTGTGTTTTTGAGTTCCATTTTCCTTGGAATTTGTGCTGGGTTTAACAGGGCCAAGCAGAGGATTTAGAAGGGACAGCATTGGAAGGAAGACGAGACAGCTAGGGTTCCCCTGACATTAACTCCAGTAATGAACTCATAGAACAAATCCACCAACAGCAACTCAAGGTCTACTTATATGTTCTCCGAAATTCCCGATGAGTCCAGTAACAGGAGTTACTCATGTCATTGGGGTTACAAGTGATGCTGGAATATTTTAATAATTTTTCCCTAGGACATTTAATCTGCTGAAAAAACCACCCATAAATGTAGAATAGTATGCAGTAAATGGTGCAGAAAACACTGATTCCCACTTCTTCTTCATTTCCCAGGTAATGCATGCAGCACGAAAATACAGATACCCATTGTATCTATATCTGGTAGCAGGAATACTTATGCAGCAGTCCAGTCATAAGCCATGAGAAGGCCCCCAAGTGGGTAATTAGACTTCGGTGTCTCCTGAACTAGATTCGTTTTTGCAGCAGCCCTCTGCAGCCAGTCATGGATATCTTAAACCAGCAATGCTCCCTACAGAGTGAGGAGGACACTGAGAAGAAGCAATGGCCATTGTCAAAGTCAGGGGATTAGCTATCATAGGTACAGTGCCACCATAATCCAAAGTTGCAGTTTATTTAACAGGCCACTTGCTCAGTTTTTTTGTATTGCAAGTGTCTGCTTGCAGGCAGGCTGGGTGGTTACCTCTGTCTGGTACAAGAGGGAGGGGGTAAGGAAAGGTCACGGTAACGGAGAGTGAGGGGTGAAAATAAAGAATAAAAAATAGGTGTGGTGGTAAAAAACAAGTTTAAGCAAGCAGAAGAGAACAAGAACTGGCAAAGCCAATAGGTCTTCCCTTTGTGGGTAATTGGCTTTGCCAATGTTTTTCAGCCACACTACACAGCATTAAAGAAAAGGATAAGGAAGATATGATAAACACTTTAACTCATGATGGCAGAAGAACAACAAAAAATGGAAAGAAAAGGATGAGCAGACTAACAGAAAAGCACCAGACGCACCGTCACCCAGGCCCTAATCACCAGCCGCCTGGACTATGGCAATTCCCTCTACAAGGGGGTCACCTACTAAACAGACTCCAGACCATTCAGAACTCAACAGCCATGCTCATCCTTGACCTACTAAAGTGGACCCACATCACCCCTCACCTCAAATTTCCACACTGGCTCCTCATCTGAAAACTGTGTCAGTTCAAACTTTTTACTCATGCCTACAGCCTACCTCAACCACAGAGTGAATTTTCACCAACCCGTCAGACAACTACGCTCCACATATCTCTCCATAGCCCACACATCATGCATCCATAGAAGCAGGAGCAGTGGTTATATCTTCTCCTACCTGGCCGCAAAACCCTTGAACGGCCTCCACCTCCAAACAGTCCCAACCCTGAACACGTGCATGAAGGGCCTAAAAACCTGGATGTTCGACAGATGTCCCTCAGCAGCACCCTCCTCCCTTCCCCACACCCCTCCACCTCCTGGATACCCTCAGGGGTGACAAGCAGCGCTTTAAAAATCCTGATTGAGAATGGAAAGTGAGATAGGCAAGAAGAGGGTCCGAGAAGGTGTAAGAGATGAAGAAAGTATGGAGGAGAATGGCAAACAGAAAATAAAGATTGAGTGTAGACAGAGAAATGGGGGACAGAAATGAAGAAGGAAGAGAGAAAGGGAGACAAGTTATGGGGTTGAGATAGAAAAGAGAAAATTGAAGAAATTAAAGGAAATAGAGGATAAGGGGAATGTTGAAATGAAGAAGAGAGAAGGAAGGAATAAAAAGGAGAGGATGAAAGGCAGCATAGAAATCAAAGTGTGAGATAGGAGTAGGAAATAAGGACTAGAAAGAACGGAGTTAAGAAAGAATAAATATGTAAGCAGGAGCATACCTGTTGTTTGAGTAGCAGGTGCAGTATAATTGTTGCTCAAAGATGCAAGAGGGCCACTCGATGCCAGATTATTAGTATATTTCCCTTAGTTTCATTAGTGCCTCTGGGAGCCTTGCCTAAACCATGGGACAGATTTACAAGCCCCTTGCGCTGCCGGTGCATCACGTTGCGTGATGCACTGGTGGTGCTGCCTGCTAAGTGATATTTACAAGAACAGGTAAAGTCACCAGGCGTGACTTAACGTGTGCTTGTGAATATCGCCCCTGTTCACGCAATATTTTGCGTCTTAGGGGTGTGACATGGGTGTTGCTGTGGACCCATGTCCACTGATGCATTTCCAGATTTCCAAGAAATCGTAAATTTGGAAATTCCTCAGAATGCCAAGCCACCCTAGAGGTGGCGTAGCGAGGTGCAACGAGGAGAAATGTTTTCATTTCTCCTCGTTTGTTTCCTCTTTCAATGCGTGCTGCATTCCACAGCACACATTGGAAGAGCAAATCACCTCAATTGATTGTTTTTGTGCAGGAAGGTGCCCTTCCTGCACAAAAACAATCTCCCCACGACGCATGCATCCTTGCACCATGGTGGGTGGGTGCCTGCGCCGGTGCATGGCAGCAGTTTGTGCACCAGCGCAGGGGAATCACAGGGATGCAACATACTGTTGTAAATATGTTGCATCCCTGTTCTTTGAAACAAACGCAGCGTGGTAAAGCAAAATGACTTGCGGCACAGCGCTGCATTAGTTTCTTGTAGATCTGCCCACATATATTTATCAAAGAGGTGCAGTCAGAACTGCAAATAACAATTGTTTTTTTTCTTCATGGCAGCATAGCCACAATGCAGAACGAATTCTGTACGAAAAAGAGCAATGCTGGGTCCATCGCCTTAAGACTGATAAAGAAGGGCTGAATGATAATATCCCTTGGCATTCACTAGCAGAGACGAAGGACACCAACCTAACCTTGATACCTCTGTGCTAAAACTGGCTGCATAGAAATTGAAATCATGACACCTATAGACTTCCCATAATACCACCCAACCTTGGTCTCTAATTAAAATCTTCATTCAGACTACATGAACCTTTTCTGGTCCCCTTTTGAAATCCTTCTTAACCACATAGTACACCTATAGAGACTGGTAATACCTACATGTATGTATTGCGATGTATGTATTGCGATTTATATAGCGCACGTATCACCCGAAGGGCATCAAGGCGCTTGCCTTGGGAACCCGTCCTGGCTTTTCCCTGTGAGATAACCCCTACTGGGCATCCCCAAGGTGAAAGCCAGGCATCCCGCAGCGGGTGGGCCGCCGTAGTGGAGATTAGGCAAGCTATTGCCCAGAGTTGCAGCGTGGGAGCCCATGATTAGAATCGGCACCGAGGTGAGAATTATCGAGTCCGTGGACATTTTGGGCTCAGGACCCTGCCACGTCGGGAATTGAACCCTGGTCCCGGGCCAGACCTCTGCATCAGGGTCTGCCGCTCTAATCAGTGAGCCACACATATCTCCCTGAAGAGTATGCATAGTATTGTATAAACACACAGAAAACATGTGCAACTTTTTTTCATCAAGCCACTCTCTAGTCTTTTTACCATACTACCTTGAATGCCAACCGATTGTGCCAACCATCACCTGGTGAAGTCCTTTCTCTGTTTTTACAACCCAGATGATGTAAAAAGAAACCCACTTTGGGTCCGCGTCATCCGGGACACCATTTTAAGAGTCAGAACAAGTTCAGCATTGTAATAATGCCAAATTGCCAATTTGTCTTGACTCTGCATTGTATTATACTGTAAATTTTATTTTCAATAAATACTTTGAAATAAAAAAAAAAAGAACAAGTTCAGCATCCACGAAGTACCGGTAAGCCTAGCAGAGGATCCCTCTTTGAGCCAAACAACTGTAAGTAGCTGGTTTCTAACCTGTTTCTCTTTTCCGAGCAGCAATAGATACTTCGAGCTCGGTGGTGTCCCGTGGGAGCAAGTTCCCACAAGTTTGGAGGTACGATACATCTTTCCATCATTTAAATGTCATGGGGGCACCTAACGTATTGTGATGAAGTTTTTGCACAATGGTTTGTCTATCCGGCAAATAATGCGCATTCACATTTTGCTGAGATTGCCTCTGATACCCTGATTTACCGCCCCAGAGTATTTGACATAATAATTCTTTACGGCGGAAATGCTATTTAAATGGCGCCGAACGCGACCGCCATTATACTTTTGAAGCCCACATCAAATGACAGTTAAGTTGTCTTCTTCTTTAAACCGCCGCACATTGCTCCAGCAGTAACCACAGCATATTTGATAACCCCGCCCTAGTTTGGGCCATTCAGGGCCGGCTCTAGGCATGTGCAAGCTGTGCACCTGCACAGGGCCACCAAACCCCAGGGGCCACCACGCCAATATATATCCTTAATATATTAATCCTCTGAGGATGGATACATATTTGCGTGGTGGCCCCTGGCAGGGATTTGGCGGCCTCCGGCTCAGTTCCACTTCTAAACTTCCTGACCCCCCCCTCTTTACTGGCCTGCGCGCTCCGCCCCGCCCGGACCCCCTCCTCCGGGCCCCCTACCTACGCTCCCTGCCCAGGGCCACCATGAGCCTAGAGCCGGCCCTGGGCCATTTTTACAAATGTGCATACTAGTTCCTTAACCATAGACCAGCTCGTCCTTGGTGATGAACCACCCGGTATCACCATAGCTCTAAAGCACAAACTTTTCAAGAGAATATCGTAATTGTGTCAGAACAAGGTCCCTCTCTCTGTGTACACCAAAAATCCTCATGACCTCTATGAATTTGACACAAACTGTTTTTAACAACTTTAAGAACTACATAAATGCATTACCACTAATGTTGTTCAGAAATCTGAATAGTTCTGAACACTATGTTTAACAACGTGGTCCTTTACCTTACTTATACACATATGTGAATCAATTGCACTTTCATTGCTGCCATTAATTCCCAGATGTACTCTCCTCAAGCTAAACGCCAAAGATCAAATGCGTCAATATGCGCACCTTCTTGCACCCAATCCCAAATGGGAGACAAAGGGACAACAAACAATATTTTTTGACCGTCACAGCACACAGTCAGTGAAACCGAGTTACAATTAGTGACAAATAATAACTATGTTTACAATGTATGACATTACCCATATGCTTTCTAACCTTTTCCTTACAGGTACAGATACTACTGATCTGACCTTAAACAGGAAGGAGGTTGAGTACACACCGCCTTCTCATAATAGGAGCCACAAATGTACCCCTAATTCCAACGGTCCTGACGAAAGCCTCTAGAGGTCTCACAAGGCTGAAACATGTTCACCACCACCACCACCAGTGCGATAGACCAGTAACTGGGTCTATACACGTACAATATTGTTTTTAGCTTCCCACATCACAGGTCTCAGGATTAAAACTATAGGAGATTTGATGTAGGGAATTTTATATCCCATCACTGAGCAGCAGCACACCCTTGTTTTTATTCCTGACCACTATTGTCAACCCAGTTGGTCTACCTCCATGTGGAGGTCAGCATACTGACAAAGGAAAAGACCCGATGATCATGCTGTTACGGTACACTGAGGCGGAAAATCAACATATACCGCCCATCGCCTGTGTCCGTATATGATGTTTTTTTTACAACAATGGTTCCCCACGTAAACTAAGACCCTGGTGACGCAGGACAAGTGGTCCATTCTCCCCCATTTTGATTTTTTGTACTAGCCACTGGAAGTCGAATGGATTACAGCTTCTCATTCCCTCGCCATAGATGTTTTGAGTGAATTAAATGTGACATTTGTCAGTTAAACCACGTTGACGTCAGTGTGCATCCTCATTCTTTTGTGGGTTTAGATGGGTGTCACAATTCTGCCATTAGCCAATGTTTAGCTCACCACTGGAGCTGCAAAATAAAATAACACCAATAATTGACACCCAAGGTGGAGTGGTTGGGGGTTGTGGCATACTTCAAGGACTATGTCCAGAAAACTGATGTTTGCAAACAAACATTTTCAGTGTTGGAAATGATATGGGGTCTCTGGGTACCCGCTGGGTATGACAATATCATCTAATAGTAGGGACATAATTGTTTTTGAGTGAGTGTTGAATTTTCTAAGTGTAATAACTGTGCAACGGTTCTAAGAGTCTGCGGTCAGGATGACTGGCCACAAACAAAGCTCTTAAGAGAGAGGAGGAATACATAATGCTCCTCTTGGCTCAAGAATAAGTGATACAGATACCCAAGAGGGCAACACAGGTCCAAGTAACACTTTCCAGGCCTACAGAGCTACTGGCCAAGGTCCACACTACCAAGATGTAGGGCAGTTGCACAGAGGATACCTGAAGCAAAGCTAAGCTAGGGGGTCTGGATCAAAATGGAATGTCATTCTCTTTCAGTTCTACACAGCTCACTGTCTCTTGGTAATGCTGACGGCCTACTATAATGGTTCTCTGTCCAAGTGCTCGTGATCTGATCTTTGTGTCTCTGAAATAGGCTATCTCATTGAGTTACTCCTTCAATAAGGTTTTAGGCACTTGGACTTTGAATCGCTCTCTTCTTGGTGACAGAATCTCCTTTCATCTGTGCTTTTTGTGAAAGAGTGTAACCATAGTACACTTTTAATTTTACTCAAATCAAAAGGTCTTGGCTATTGCGAGACTGTAAAGGGCAAACATGCCATTAATGCCCTCACTGTGCAGTGACCTTCTCCATACAACCATAATACCTCTGCGATCATCTTTTCAAAGCCTGACCTACTGTAAAATAGCATGCAATAACATCACCAGGGACCTTTGAGCCTTTCCTTGGCACTGCAATGAGATCTGGTCTATTTTTAGGCTTCCGCTTTATATGAGAATATTATATTCATAAGAGCAGTGAAGTCTTTGAGGGACGTTGCCCAGGTGCCCCACGTGACTCAGTATATGCCTTGGCATGAATAGGGGTGCAAGTACCCCAAAAAACAAGGTGAAACCACTCACAAGTAGCACCAGCAACATACACAGACACCACCACAACATCTACTACATCAACACCATCCCATGACAATGTGGGCGAAGATGCTGATAACCCCCAGTGACAAACCCAACAGTGTAGTACATTGATTTATTTTCTATTTGATTTTCTTTATTTCTTGGACAGAAGTGCTGTTTATTTATCTCTATCTCTCATGTTGCCTGTTCCTTCTCTCTTTCTCATATACACTATCTCAGTCGATGGGGTGGTGCACATAAGGAAAGAGCAGTAATGCCAGTCTATATTTTCTCCTCTGTGTGACCTTGCGGGGAGCAGGGCCCTGACAAAGAAGAGTATGAGCCCCTCTGCTAATAGTCTGCATATCCTTGCTGTTGTTGGTACTCGGGCCTGGTTCTGTAGAATAGATGGTTTGTGAAGCTGGTGTTAAGATGGCCTTTTCTTTAAGAGTTCTCTCACAGTTTTCCATCTGCCTGCCTGCATCCATTTCTTCAAATACTTGGCTAGTGCTGCCTGCAGGTGGAGAGTAAACGCATTGCTCACGTGTGTACCTGTATACGTTTTCATAATGTCAACTTTGTTCAGCTTTGATGGAGGTAAAAGAGAGTCACCTTGGAGCTCAGCAGATGTCTCTGCATAGATTGTCGTGTACACAAATGTGATGAGGCACTGCAGAATTTGATGATGAGTGTTATGCCACATTTTCACACAAAGGTGTGTAGGTTTCTACCGTGTGACTGCAGTGTCCTGCAGCTGCTGCTCAATCGTTCTACGTGGCTGCATGCTGAAAGGATGGCGAGTCAGCGTCCTCAGAATTGTTGAGAGTGTGAATTTTTGGGTGAAAACTGATTTGAAGGAGGAAAGAAGTTTTTAAGCAACAACGGCGGACCCTTCTGAGGGTCTTTAATTTCGACTCCATCTTACATTCGCCGCCATTTTGTGTTGCCTTTACACAGGCTGCTCGATGAACGAAGTATCTCTGCCCTTTTGGACTGCAACGTGTCGAAAACCCCCTCCATCCTTGTTTTGAAACCAATCTCAGACACTAGCCGGCCTAACTAATCCTTGTCTGGACTACCTAATCCCCGTATCAACTATCTGTTAGCCTTTAGTATTCTTCTCTTGCCTATCTTATCTTTTTGGCCTTCGGTATTCTCTCCCTGTGTTTTCCCATTTCACAACCTTTCTTTTGAAGCATACAGACATGTCCTGCCATTGCAACACTGAACTATGAGTACCAGTATTGATTAACTCTGGGGGCTGGATAACACACAACATGTAAGCAGAGAGCATTCTGGTTGCACAACACCTTGTTTTCGAACGCATCTGATTGGATAAAACCTTGTGCATTGGGTGTATGTTTGTACAGATGTATTTTTGCTATAAAAGACTGTGAGCCACGGAGTAAAGTGGCAGTCTCCTGAGAACCTACTTGGTGTACTTCTGGGACAACTGTGCTTAGCTGCAGCTAATAAAACTTGGTTTTCTACGCCCAACAGAGTATTCCGTGTCTCTGTGCAACAAGGCAGGTGAACTTGGAGATTTCAGGCGTGCCCTGCGCCGCCAGGCCCTAAGGCCCGGTTCTTCAACTGGCGCCCAACGTCGGGCGGCTTCAGAGGTAGCGGTTGAGCCCAAGGATCGTGAGAGGCCGCACAGGAAAATTCCGGAGGAGGCGCCCCCACACCAGCGACCCCTGTATGTCGAAAAGTGGACCGATGGTCTTTTGAGGTGCGGTTTCTCCTTTCCAACAGCCCCTGGTGACTGCTGCCCTGACTGCTGCCCTGCCTTGGTCCCTTTTGGTCATGACTGGTATTGCGAGACATTAGACGGACATCCGTTGGCGTAAGAAGACATTTTGTTAAGTATTGGTGGGTAGCACCCACTTCTTTGTTTTTGGGTCCTTTGATTCAATTATTGCAATAATCGAAGCCAAGGGGTGAGTACGTTTGTGCTGTTTTATTTGATTAGCCCCTTGTTGTTTGTACAGGAACCAGTGAAATAACGATGCCTGGTTTCAGTAAGTTTAGGAAATTGTGTTGTTTTGGTTGCAATAGGGACTCCCGATTGGAGGACTCTTGTCCAATTCCTACGGTTGGAACTCCTACTTATGAGCTCTATTCTAAACATGGTGTGGGCCCCATCACCTTTAATGAAGTGTGGGTCCGCTATACGAAGAAAGATGGTGTTTTGCAGTGGCCACATAATGGTAGTTTTGAGCATGACGTTTTAGATAATTCAAAATTTGCAAACATTCGTGACAAGAATTTTCAATTCTATTAAGGACTAGGAGGCGAGGATTATGCTTTCTCATTTCTTTAATGAAATGCTCAGCAGCCAATAAAAAACAACCAAAAACTACATTTCCCATGAACACCAGGGAACAACCATAGAGAGTAGTGTATAAAAGGTCCCAATATTAGTCTGTCTTCCTCTTTCTTTGTGGAAACACGTCCAAGTTAAAGTAAAATCCCAAATACAACAGGAACAACAATTCCAAACAAGCCGCCGTCATCCAGAGAATCCTGAAGTAGGCAGCCGAAGAACCATGGGTCCAGAAGCCAGGAGGAGAAGGAGATTCCGACGAGGAACAAACAACATCACTTCTGGTCTGAACCTGGAAAAAGATACAGAGCCATAATACCCAAAGTAATAACACTGTCAAGAGCAATTCAGGGAGGGAATAATAAGGAATGAAATATTTGCAATTGCATGTACACAGTTATAATACATTAGCATGCAAATATGAATCACGGGTGGGATAATCCTCGCCTCCTAGTCCTTAATAGAATTGAAAATTCTTGTCACGAATGTTTGCAAATTTTGAATTCTATGTCAGGACAGGAGGCTCCGATTATGCTTTTTTAAAGCTGATCCACCACTACAGAAGCAACACAGTCAATAGGTTTAAAATAAAACGTTTTAAATACAGAATCAGATGACCAATCTGCAGCTTTCATTATATCAAACAAAGTAACACCCATGGAATAGGCTTTGGATGCCATCGCCCCGCGTGCAGAATGCGCACCAAACACAAAAACGTCAATACCTGCTTCAGACATAAGCCACCGCACCCAGCGCGCCAAAGTAGCTGGAGTGACGGGGCGAAAGGGCTTTTGTAAAGCAATCAGAAGTTGACCCTGCATGTATGAACGAAAAGAAGCAGTACTCACCTCGTAATCCTTTAGGCATTGCACAACGCAAAGGTTGGGATGAGAAGGAAAAGAAGGATAAGTAATAGAAGGCGTATTAGATTTTGTACGTCTGGAAAGACGAAAAGAAACCCCCTCAGGAGTAAAACTGCGACCCGCAAGATCCAAAGCGTGGACATCTGACACGCGCTTACATGAAACCAGACACAGCAACATCGTTAACTTCGCAGATAACTGTTTGCGAGATAACAAAGAATTCGAAGGCCAGGCTTCTAAGAACCGGAGAACAACCGAAACATCCCATAAGGTAACATATTTAGGAGTGGGAGGTTTCGCAAAACGAATTCCTTTAAGTAATCTGGAAACAAAAGGATGTTCACCCGCAGGTTTCCCATCGATGTGGGCATGACCCGCCGAAATAGCCGATCTGAAACCATTGACAGTCGAGTAAGCCAGACCAGAGGTGGCTAAAGAGGCCAAGAAATTAACAATCACACTGACATCTGCTGAAATGGGATCAACTTGTTGTTGAACACACCAATCACACCATCGCTTCCAAGCCCCTTTATACCGTTTGTGAGTATTGGGAGCCCATGCCTCACTAAGGAATTTGGAAGCGTCGCTTGAAATGCCTGGGATCGTCCAACGATCCCCGAGATCCTCCACGCGAGCAGTTGAAGGGAGCCTGAGAGGATCAGGGGATGAGGATCTCCGAGAGGATCCAATAAGAGATTCCACAATGGGGGAAGGAGAAACGGCGGAGCGGAACACATTTCCAGAAGTACCGGAAACCATGCTTGAGCCCTCCAGAGAGGGGCAATCAGAATCAGATCCGTCTGAAACCGTTTGGAGTAAGCCAATACCCTGGGAATCATTAGAAATGGTGGAAAAGCATAGCAAAGGGTCGATGGCCACTGTTGGAGAAAAGCATCCGTGGCCAGAGCTTGAGGGTCCGGTCTCCAACTGTAAAAGCGCGGAAGTTGCGCATTGAGGCGAGAGGCAAACAGATCTAGCTGACAAGGACCCCAACGCCGAAGGAGAGCACGGAAGACTCGAGGGTGAAGTCTCCAGTCGCTGTAATCCCGGAGATGTCTGGAGTGCCAGTCCGCTATCTGATTGTGGCACCCCGGAAGATATTCCGCAATAACAGTGATCTTCCTCTGAAGGCAAAAATGCCAGAAACCCTTGGCTATCTCCGCCAACACTTTGGACCGTGTCCCGCCCAACTTGTTTACATATCGGACTGCGGACACGTTGTCCATCCGGAGAAGAATGCAGCAACTCGGTTGAAGGCGAGAAAAACACTTGATTGCAAACGAACCCGCTAGGAGTTCCAGGCAGTTTAT
Source organism: Lissotriton vulgaris (assembly GCF_964263255.1). NCBI lineage: Eukaryota > Metazoa > Chordata > Amphibia > Caudata > Salamandridae > Lissotriton > Lissotriton vulgaris. The sequence goes on along the minus strand of NC_141685.1, from coordinate 430,257,392 downwards.
GTGGAGAGTCAACTCTTGAGGGGACCAACGACCCCCCGTCGAGACAGACCCGCAGCGGGCTCCCCAACCCCACCGACTGGCATCCGATTCTATCACCAGCTCCGGGGACGCACCGAAAAGGGCTCGACCGTTCCAGGCCTCCATGTGGTCTAACCACCATTGCATCTCCCAACGCACTTCCTCCGTAAGAGGAATCTGGTCTGAGTACCTGAGACCCTTTCGGAGATGCTGGATTTTCAGCCGTTGCATCGCTCTGTAATGGAGAGGACCTGGAAAGATCGCCTGTATGGACGATGCTAACAGACCTACTACACGTGCCAACAACCTCAACGACACAGTCGGTCTGGAAATAACAGATGTCAACTCTCTCCTGATGTAACGCATCTTCTGATTGGGTAATAGAAGTTGACAAGCCACCGAGTCGATCTGGAAACCCAGGAACTCTATACACTGGGCAGGAACCAAAACAGACTTCTGAACATTGATCAGAAAACCTAGAGACTGTAAAAGATTGATGGACCATTCCAGATGTTGAGGAAGTTTGAGAGGACAATCCGCCATAAGGAGAATATCGTCCAGATAAATAATCAACCTGACACCCTGAGACCGAAGATGTTCCACAACCGGTCTCAACAGCTTCGTGAAGCACCATGGTGCCGACGAAAGACCGAACGGGAGAACCTGATACTCGTACCAAACTCCCTGCCAGTGAAACTGGAGAAAACGACGATGCGGTTTGTAAATTGGAACCAAGAGGTACGCATCCTTGAGATCCAGTCGGACCATCCAATCCCCTTCGCGAAGGAGATCCCGCAAGAGATGGATACCCTCCATCTTGAAATGTCGATAGACCACCCCTCCGTTGAAATCTTTCAGGTTGAGAACTAGGCGAGAGCCGCCCCCTTTCTTCTCGACCAGAAAGACTGAGCTGGCAAACCCCATCGGATGACGGGTGGCTGGAAGAATCGCCCCTTTTTTGAGGAGAGCGTCTATCTCTCCGGAGAGACAAACCTGATCCTGAAGAGAAAAATGTAAGCAAGGAGGAGGACGGGTCTGATGCATCGGGTGATAGAATTCTATTCTGAACCCTTGAACAGTTTGTAACACCCATGCATCGTTGGAGAGCATGCGCCAATTTTGCAGGAAAAACTGAATGCGACCCCCCAACATCACATCGCATGCACGAATCAGGCTCACCTGTAGAGTGGGTATCCTGGTAGTGTCCCTGCTGACCACCTGAACGTCCTTTGCCGTACTGGCCTTTTCCTTTTCTTGATGGGTAAAAGTTGGCTCTGGTGGAATAACCGGCGTCGTAAGATCCTCTTTGCTGAGAGGAATTGCCTCTTTGGGACTGGTTGGCAGAGCCACGGCCGAACGAGCGTCCCCTACCTCGTCCGGCCTTTGCAAAAACCGGACGCATGGCCCGCCTCAAGGAGGCCTGCGCCTTGTCTATACCACTGAAGGTCCAGATTCCGAAGTGGCCAATTCAGAGAGTTTAGGGTCAAGCTTCAACAGGATGGACCTGCGACGTTCTGCAGACATTGCACAATTGGCATTCCCCAATTGGCAGATCGCCCGTTGCGCCCACTCAATCATCTCTTTTGGATTCACAAGGGCAGAGGCCTCCTGCGCCCTATAACCTAGATCTAAAATCTTGGTGAGAGGTCCAAGTAGGTCTAACATTTTATCTTGACAAGACCGCCAAGATCTATCAAGGCCCTTCTTCGGGTCCTTTGCATATTTTTTCAAGTACGTGACCATCATGGGGTCAACTTCTGGTGTCTCGGCCAAATGGGCAGACAAATCAGGCCTCGGGCACTCTGAGCGCAACCTGGCCCGAACCGAAGCTTCAAAAGGTCGGCGAATGTGTGCCTCAATGTAGGAAGCCACAGCCGGTGAAGGCAGCCATGAGGAAGAGTTCGGATGAACGATGTCTGCAGGCTCAAAATTGAGCACCGGAGGACGCTCCGGGGCGTCCACAAAATGTTCCTTACAGACACGTTTCTTAGGAGGAGGAGAAGCATGGTCTGAAGAAGCGGAAGACTGTGCATTGTCCGATTCAGCATCATGCAGAAAAGAAGTAGTGGAAGGCGCAGTCGCCAAACTCTTAGCCAGACGTTGAAAGTCAGTTTTATGAGGGTTAACAGGAGACTTAGCTGTTTTCTTGGAAGCAGGCAACCAGCCCTGCTGCTGTGCATAGAGATTCAAATGACGCTTTAAGGGGTTAATAGCACGTACCAGTGCTTTGTTAACGGATTGTTGAACACCCTTATCTAATTGTTCAACCAAATCCTGTTCCAAGGAGCCTTCCTCCTCATCAGCATAATAATAGTCGTCATCAGCGTCATCATAATAATCAGCCATTCTACACAAAGGTAGTGATAAAATGCCCACAAGACGACTGCAACAATATGGAGTGTCGAAAGACACAAGTCAAGGGGGAGTGTTAAGACCCCAAAGCAGGCTTGGAAGAAGCAGGAACAAACCTGACTGTCCAAAGAATAGAGCGTGGAGGGAGCCAAAGCCTGCGCAATACAGAACACTCTAGGCAGAGCCTATGCCAAGAATAAACAACCAAAGCCCTCAAAAAGACCTCGGTGTCCGACAGGGTTAATTTCGGAGACAGGCTGTGGGCAAGACGTCAAAACGCTGTCACTCAACCAGCTGAGGAAACTCCAGAAACCGGAAATGGGACAACGCGCATGCGCGACTGTCGCCTGCCACCAAAGACCGCTTCGAGAGCGCTCGCGCTCCCAAACAAAACGGAAACCCCTGCTCCCGCTCCACCAACGGCAGCTAGGAAGCGCTCGGGCCAAGTAACGGTGGTGAGGCACACGCTCCGACCTAAAGAGAAACTGCACGCCGGCAGCGGTGAAATAACGCGCAAAAGAAACGGAGACAGAGCCCCAGACGCGCGAACCACAATGCGCAAAGGCAAAGCACAAAAGCAACAGTAAGCAATAATGTACAACGCTAATAAGCAGTAACAATATGCCAAGAGAGTAAATATAATGCACTTAACTGGCTGCGGAGCAGCAAAGAAAGAGGAAGACAGACTAATATTGGGACCTTTTATACACTACTCTCTATGGTTGTTCCCTGGTGTTCATGGGAAATGTAGTTTTTGGTTGTTTTTTATTGGCTGCTGAGCATTTCATTGAAGAAATGAGAAAGCATAATCGGAGCCTCCTGTCCTGACATAGAATTTAGAAGCTACTTTGTTTAAAAGAAAAGCCCGGCCGGCTATGTTTGACTCTTTTCGTCTTTGGCGCAAGGAAGCCAAACAGACAGAAATTAAACAGGCAAAAAGAGATAGGAAAGAAACAGGCATGACTGTTATACAGGCTGCCCAGCAGTTTAAAGATAATGAGATAGATTGTGCGATTGAAGTTTCAGATAGGCATGGCGATTGAGAAATATTACCCGGTGCTGCCAACTTCTTCCCCGAATCCAGATGTTGATCCTTAGAAGGATCCTTTAATGTCCCACTTGTTAAGAACGCCCCCGCCCTATGTACGAGGTACTAATGCACCCCCGTTTTTGCCACCTGTCCAGCAACCTGTTGTTCTCCAACCAATTCCTGCACCTCTACCACAGCCCCTTCCAGCACTGCCACTCCTTCCAGCTCCTTTGCCTCCAGCTTCTCTGCCCCAGCTCCTTTGCCTTCGGCTCCCTTGCCTTCGACTCCTTTGCCTCAGCCTTCTTTGCCCTCGGCTTCCCTTCTATCTGTTGTCTCCTCTCCTGCTCCATCTCATGCTTTATCCCCTGTCCTTCTGTCAACTTCTCCCTCAGTTCGTAAACGGATGGTTGATACCGTTTCTGGCCTTTTATCTCCTTTCTTTGGGTCAGTAAGCATGACTCTTATCCTTCCCCGTAGACAGAACCGTAGTTTACTTCCAGATTCTCGAGAACCAGTTACGTTAGATCTCCTTGCTCGCAAATGGATCATGAATGGTCCAGAGTATACCGCACAAGATATCATGGGCACTTTTCAGCAGTGGGATGCCCCTACACAAAGATTTGTTTTTGATGCCAATTGTGGCATTCTAGGTCAGGAATGGGAGGCCACGGGATTGGGATTAGCTTCCCAGGGTTTGCTGGATGTTCAGGCTGACTTTGATAAGGGAGTTATTGTGGGTCCTGAGGTCGAGGATGCTATACAGACACTTGTCGCCTTCAGATCGATGTTCATTTTCCGGTCCTTGTCTGAACCTTATCTTTCTGTTAGGTGCAAACTAAAACACTACCCTATGCGAGAGGTTCCCCCAGTGTGGAGAGAAGCGGTTGCAGCCCAGGATGGTAATCAACTTATACCAGCTCACTTCCAATGTATATGGGTACATGTACCTTAGAAGAGATCTGAGGTTCTGGCCCTTAAACAGTCCTTACCTGACCCCCGTAACAACCCTGCTAGTTATTACAAGGAATTGTCTCAGACTGTTGATGCTTGTATCATGAATTTGGCTGATATAGATATCCTGATGGGAAATGTTGTCCCGCAACCGTTGTGGGCTAGGATTCAGAAAGAGGACCACGCCCAAGCATTAGGAGGTGATTGGGCTGCTATACTCGATGATTTAGTTGCACAGCTTCCTGGTAGGATTATTACCTTAATGAAAACTATGATGCCCGCTCTGCAAGTTAACTGGGATAAGTTAGCTGCTTGTAAACAGAAGAAGGATGAGAGTGTCCCCGACTTCTTTACTCGTTTCGAGGAGACGTTTCTTGATCACAGTGGTCAGGATATGAGCACAGAGGGTGGACAACGATTGTTCGTAGATAAATTTGTATTAAATTTACTTCTCGAACTCTAATAAATTAAAGGATTCCGAAAGTTCATGGTCTGTTTCTTCTTCTGCCCAGATGTTGGCTACTGCTCAGTATTATGAAAATAGGGATAAGGAGGAGAAGGATAAACTTGATAAAAAGACCAAAGAATTAATGACGAAAGTTCTTTTGCAACAGGCTTATCCCCCTTGCCCTGCTCAGCGTCAGTTTCAGCCGACTCCCCAATTTCAGAAGTTGTTTCAGAAACCTGAGCCCATTGTTCCACAGCCTCCACTGGGTCCGAATCAATGCACCTATTGTAAAGAGGAAGGTCATTTCAGGAACTATTGCCCGGTTTTATTGCAGCATGCTGGTGGTACGCCTGGGCCACGAGGCCGAGGTGGCTTTCAGTCAGCACCTAGGGGGAGGGGGCGAGGTACAATGTCCCAGAATCAACGTTCCTTTCCGCCTCAAAATTCCATGAATTATTTTGATCAGCAAAATACTCAGTCTGCCCATTATTATAATGATGATTATTATATGGAGGATGAGAATCAGGATTTTCACTCTAGCTAGGACAGCCATAGACAAAGTGAGGGAGTCATATCAGTTCCAGTGGACCAAAATGGGCCTCATGTTGAAGTCGTTGCGCTAGGTGTGTCAGAGCCATTTCTCTTGGATACTGGTGCAATGAAGAGTTCTATCATCCACTCTAAACTCCCTGGGGCACCTTTGTCTGGCTTAACACATGTTTCTGTAGGATTTTCTGGCGCCCCAGTTCGTAACCCAGTTTCTTGTCCTTTGCCCATTGCGATAGGTCCTTACGACTTAGAGGCTCCGCTTTTTTTGACGACTGGTTGTGGTGAAAATTTGTTGGGTTTGGATTTGTTGAAAAGACTATATGCAACACTGCATTGTTCTCCTTCTGGTGTACATCTTACTTTAGGCAAGAGACTGATTTCCCTAACATATTTGTCTAGAGACCAACTCCCTCTTGAATTACGCTCCCTGCCTGCCACTCTTTGGGCTACAGGCCCCAATGATATTGGCCTCTTACAGATTCCACCCTACATTGTCACCCTCAAATCTAATGTTAAGTTACCTCGCATTCCTCAGCATAAGATTTCTAGTGATGGTGAGAGAGCGCTCTTGGCCATTGTTTATGATTTGGTTGAGAAAGGTGTGGTTGAAGAGACTAGGGGAAATCTGTGCAATAGTCCTGTCTTGCCTGTTCTTAAATGTACTGACTCTTCCTAGCCACCTGTTTATCGTTTTGTGATCGATCTCCTGGAGGTCAACAAGATTGTTGTACCCCAGTTTCCTGTCGTCCCAGATATCACTGCCCTATTGACAATGATACCTTCTTCGGCTGCCTGGTTCTCGGTCATTGACCTTAAGAAAGCTTTCTTTAGCATTCCCATTGCTGAGGAAAGTAGGGATATTTTTGGTTTCTCTTTGGGAGGTCGAAGTTTCCGGTTCTAGCGTGCACCTCAAGGCTATTGTGAGAGTCCCTCCATTTAAAGTCAGGCTTTGAAAACTCAGCTTGATGCTTTCACTTTGCCTCCAGGCGCCACCCTTAATCAATACGTAGATGATCTGTTGGTTGCTGCTGATTCTGAGGAAATTTGTAAACAAGTTACTGTCTCACTGTTACGTCACTTGTCTGACCTTCATCACAAGGTTTCGCCCTCTAAATTGCAATATTGTCGCCAAGAGGTTACCTACTTAGGTCATCTCTTGTCGAAGGAGGGACGGCGATTAACCCCAGAACGAATCCAAGCAATCGCACAAATGTCTGTACCATGTACACAGAGAGAGGTGCGTGCCTTTTTGGGTATTACCTCTTATTGTAGACAGTGGATTCCAAATTTTTCTTTATTAGCGAAACCTTTGTTAGCACTTACCTTTAAAGATACACCCCAACCTCTCCCTTGGACTGCGGAATGTCAGAAAAGTTTTTCTGACTTACGTACTTCCTTATGCTCTGCTCCTGTGTTGGGTACTCTGGATTACAGCAAGCCTTTCACACTTTATGTGCATGAGAGAGAAGGTTGCACGTTGTCAGTTTTGACACAGCAATTTGGAGACAAGCAGCAGCCATGTGCCTATTTTTCGGCTACGTTAGACCCTGTAGCTAAAGCATTACCCAGTTGTCTGAAGGCTACAGCAGCAGCAGCAGTTTCCATTCGCCAGTCTGCTGGATTGGTACTAGTCAATACTCCTATTGTCATGGTGCCACATGCAATAGATACTCTCCTAAAAGGACAAAAACTCAGCACCTTACGAGCGCCCGCTTATCTGGGAACGAGCTGACGCTCTTGGCTAGCCACATACACATCAAACGATGCAATACCCTAAATCCAGCTACACTGTTACCGATCCCAGTAGAGAAAGGCACTCAGGAGCAACATGATTGTTTTCTCCGTACAGAGGAAGAGACGAAAGGTAGAATCGATTTAAAAGATACGCCACTCCTGGACCCGGATGGGATCCTATGGGTGGATGGTTCTTGTTTCAAGCTTCCCAATGGTGAAACGAATACGGCCTATGCTGTTACCACTTTGCATACAGTTGTAGAGACAGCACGCATTAGGCATAATTCAGCCCAAGCAGCTGAATTGATAGCTCTGACTAGAGCTTGCGTATTGGCTAAAGGAAAGAGAGTGAATGTGTTCACCGAAATCCAGTATGCATTTGGGGTGGCCCACAGTTTTGGCCGTCTATGGAGGGAAAGAGGTTTCTTCACCTCCCACGGTACTAAAATACAGCATGGTCAGTTAGTAAATGTCCTTCTAGAATCACTTGCTTTGCCCACTCAGATAGCAATTGTGAAGTTTAGTGCGCATAAGAGGATCACTCATGACGTGGGTGAAGGAAATGCTTTTGCAGATCAGATAGCGAAAGAGACAGCTAGAGATGTGACGAGTCGTATGTATGTTGCAGGCCCTGCTAGATGGGTCAGCCAAGGAGGAATGTGTGAGGACACAATAAAAAGTGTGAAAATGATTCAGGAAGAGGCTACAGAGAAAGAATTGAGTAAGTGGAAAGATGGCATTGGAATGTTGGATGCGACGGGGTGTTGGATAGAATTGTCGGAACATCAGCGTTGGCTGTTACCAGACGCCTATGTGCTTCCAGTAGTTACTATGGCGCATGGTCCAGCCCACATTAGTGCGAAAGGAATATGCAAGCTTCTGGCTCCTGTATGGCAGAATTCGGGGATCCCTAAATGCGCAGATAATCTTGTTAAGCATTGCATTGTTTGTTTAATGCATAATCCAGGAAGGGGGACACCAACCCCAGCAGGCCACTTTTCTCCCCCAACGTATCCTTTTGAGGTGTTGCAAATAGACTACATTCACATGGAGAGATGCAATAACTTAAAGTATGTCCTTGTGGTGGGGTGCGCCTTTTCCAGATGGATAGAGGCCTACCCCCTAAAGGATATTACTGCTTTGTCTATAGCCAAGGTCCTTCTGAAAGAATACTTCCCGAGGTTTGGTTTACCTCGAATTGTCTGGAGTGACAATGGAAGCGAATTCATGGGTCAAATCATGCAGAAAGTATGTGCAGGTCGTGGTATTAGGCAGAAATTCCATGCGGCAAACCATCCTCAGTCAGCGGGTTTGGTAGAGTGCTATAATGGCACTCTCAAGCTTAAACCTGCGAAGATACAGGCCAGCACGGGTCTTGCTTGGCCCGATGCTTTACCTTTGGCTCTCTTGTCCACCCGCACAGCTGTTCATTCTCATGTGGGACTTAGCCCATACGAGATAGTGTTTGGACGCCCGGCGAATGTCTGAGGAGTCCCAAGGCCCAAAAAGTACTCTGACATAGAATACCCAATGTTGGTTGACTATTTGCATGACCTCACCACTAAATTGCGTGTTCTCCATCAGCAGGTACACAACGCTTTGCCTCAGGCTTCTTCAGATCCCGGGCACACCATCCAACCCGGGGACTGGGTGTGCCTGAAAAACTTTCAAAGGACGAGGAACTTGGAGCCTCGCTGGCGAGAGCCGAGACAGGTCCTGCTGACGACACGTACAGCTGTGAAGTGGTTGGATAGAAGAACTGGATCCATGGTGTGCACTGCAAAAAGGTACCCTTGCATTTGCCCTTTGAGAAGTGGGTCCGCAAAGGTGTAGGTGATTTTGAAGGAGAAAGGGTCCCCCGGTTTGTACCTTTTGGCGATGCACACCTGGAATGGACTCGGACTGAGAAGGAAGACGATGATGTTTTGCAAGAAGCTGTACCATCGCATCTCAGAATAAATACAACTCATCCAGAGACACTTTTCCAGGACCAGACTGTGCCAAACAAGACCAGATACAATTTGAGGCCTAGAGCGGCCAAAGACAGTTGAGACTTTTTTTTCCTTTCTTTATTCCTGAATTGTATTTTTTTCATACAATACTTGAATCATCCAATTGAGTTGCAGGGTCGTGGTAGGAGACTTGTTTTGTGACCTAAGTAGTGGCAATAGGCCTGCAGGCCCTGCAGCGCCATAGGACGGCTAATAACCACAGCTAAGTGAGATAGGAAGATTGCCACGAGCAACACTTTAGAGGATGAATTCTAGTGAATTAGAAAATGACAAAAGAACAAAAATGAAGAAAAAATACTGTACATTATTATATAGTAGATGTGGTGTAGCATTATGTGCTTTAACCTTTTTATGTATTTTATTAGCTTGTGTGGATTGGGTTACTCACACTTTGCAGCCAACATCTGTACCTATATCTACCTCCCAGCCCATACCTTTTCGCACTACTGCTTCTCCACACCAATTTCATACGCTACCAGAGCATGAGCAAATTAGGAGAATGGAGTATTTTAACAATTCCTTCATTCAATTGTTACACCAGCATCTACTGGTGATTAATACCACTGATTGCTGGGTATGTGGACTTTTAGCCCATAATACAGATAAAGGAATGCCATATTTAGTTCTACCCTTCTCCCTTAAAGGATCTGTTTGGGCTTACACCTCTATGTTTGCCAATGCATTTGAGAACCTACATCGATATCCTGTTGGTCCGTATAGGGATGGAATTGACGTTAGTCATGAAGCACTAATAAAAGGAATAGTGGCTATGTCAAAACATTATAAGAAATTTAATGAATTCCCCACTGACGAACGACAAGCATACATTGATTGGAATGTGACCCATTATGTCACTAGTTTTACAGACAGAGCCAAAAGGAAAAGATCACCACATATATATACTGTACCCCACCAAGGTCACTTATGTCTCCAAGGAAATGGTCAAAATTCTAAGGTCCAATTGGGAAAGAGCACTTGTATCATCACATATACCTATGCATCCCAAACGTCTCCACCACTGGTAGCGTCTCAAGGGACATATTTTGTTTGCCATGCCATGGCCTATACATGGCTACCAGCCGATTTCTCAGGAACATGTTATATAGCTTTTCTCCTCCCTCCAACATATACAGCTCCTTCGGGACATCACAAGACAAGGTACTGTAGAGGGGTTATTGCTTTGGAAGACACAGCAGGACAAGAAGGAGGCGATTTCCTTAAGGGATTCCTCCCATTTTGGGGCCCTATGGCCAAAAGTAGAAATATCAGGCATCTCATTCGAGTAGTTGAAGCAACAATAAATGAAACTGTCGGAGTACTAAGTAATATAACTGCCGAGCTTCAGGCGGAACGCCTTATGACATTACAAAACAGAATGGTGTTAGACATTATTCTTGTAGATCGTGGTGCAGTCTGAAAATTTATCGCATCCAGTTGTTGCATTTACATACCTGACAACACCCCTACAGTATGCCAGGCCATCTCTAAATTACACCACATTGCTGAGTCCATCCACCAGGACGAAGGAAATTGGTCTCCGACGGGATGGTTTTGGGGACTACTGTCCACATGGGGATGGAAGGCATTGACTTTTGTTGGAGTAGTTTTGGCCATCATCTTTTCGTGTTGCCTTTGTTTGCAATGTGACCCCGCAATCTTTGGTCTTTGTGCTACTATGTGTGTCCCAAGACCCAAGTCACAGAAAACAGAGAATATGAAGATGATGTTGCAGCAACAGCTTGACGACCTCATGACCATCGACATCGATTCAGATTAGCGTGAGTCTTTGTGAATTGCCTGCGTAATGGCAAAAGGAGGGTCTGAGGTTCTTTAATTTCGACTCCATCTTACATTCGCCGCCATTTTGTGTTGCCTTTACACAGGCTGCTCAATGAACGAAGTATCTCTGCCTTTTTGGACCGCAACGTGTCAAAAACCCCCTCCGTCCTTGTTTTGAAACCAATCTCAGACACTAACCGGTCTAACTAATCCTTATCTGGACTACCTAATCCCCCTATCAACTATCTGTTAGCCTTTAGTATTCTTCTCTCGCCTATCTTATCTTTTTGGCCTTCGCTATTCTCTCCCTGTGTTTTCCCATTTCACAACCTTTCTTTTGAAGCATACAGACATGTCCTGCCATTGCAACACTGAACTATGGGTACCAGTATTGATTAACTCTGGGGGCTGGATAACACACAACATGTAAGCAGAGAGCATTCTCGTTGCACAACACCTTGTTTTCGAACTCTTCTGATTTGCTAAAACGTTGTGCATTGGGTGTATGTTTGTACAGATGTATTTTTGCTATAAAAGACTGTGAGCCACGGAGTAAAGTGGCAGTCTCCTGAGAACCTACTTGGTGTACTTCTGGGACAACTGTGCTTAGCTGCAGCTAATAAAACTTGGTTTTCTACGCCCAACAGAGTATTCCATGTCTCTGTGCAACAAGGCAGGTGAACTCGGAGATTTCAGGCGTGCCCTGCACCACCAGGCCCTAAGGCCCGGTTCTTCACTCTATGCCGCACCTCTTTGCCAATTCCTGAACTTATAGTCGCTGTGCAAACTACCCCTATGCCAGCAGTTTAATGGCATCACTGTGCTCCAGATCAAATAGTCATATAACAAATTGGGGGTGCGCAGCTTCAAGAAGTCCACTGAATCAATGAGAGTAGGGAAATAACTTCTTTATTCAAAAATTGTTCACATCGGAGGAAGACGGAAGGTTATTTTCGTTTATAAAAGAGGAACTCCTCTCCTTTTGGCCTATTAGCCTGTGTGATTTTGGTGCAATACACTTTGTCAAAATAGGATTTAATCATAAAGAATCCCTGAAAAGGCAGCGGATTCAGACCAGTACAGGCCTGCGCCACATTGAGTGAAGATTTAGATAGCCTTTCCTCCATCGATGGTCTTGGGCAATCAAGACAACACTCATTGACTTATCCTTGGGTGGGACCACCATATTGCAGCTGGATCCCGTCCCTCCTTTGCAACCAGAATTGGAGTTGAAGTTGGTGACAACCATATTTAGTCTTTACTGGAATGCTGATTTGTCGAGGCGGGGGCTTTCCACCACCTCAGACTTCCTCTTCACATACAATTAATGGACGTTGCTTTTCTTCCATTCAGGTTCAAACAGGATCTTCTAGGTGGCTTCACTGCTTTTGTTCCTTAAAGGCATTTTTCCAGAGAAACCACTGATACTTGAGTTATCCCCATGAAAATTTTCAAAGGGAGGTTCACTTTATCTTTGATTTGAAGCTTGAAGCACTGTTTAGATTGAACCTGAAATGTTTACCTTACTAAAGCCTGGAGTATCTGTGATGGCTTTCCCACACTGTATTACTGACAGGCCACTGACCCTCACAAATCCTTGTAGGATTGAGATTAACATTAAAAGGGGCCACTCCTACATTCATTACGACATTCACAGTGCCATACCCGTCATTTACCGTCGGTAGCTTGCCAGAGGAAGCATTGTCCGACTGTAATCAATAAAGCATCTTCTTCTGATGTGGCTTCAGCTATGAGACAGGAAAGGGTTGCCCTGGACAACAGCATTTGATTGAAAGACAAGTGGTACTTTACCCGTTAGCTGAGGCCTGAGCCTTCAGGCAATCCAACAACGGTAGACTCCTGGGTGGGGTTAGTTTACCTGAACATGCTGGTCTGGTTTCCTATGGTGGCGCCGAGTGACTTGGATTAGCAGCACCAACAGACAGGAGACAGAGCTGAGACCAGGAGGAGACGCAGGCTAAACACCTGTGTCACTTTTTTGGCTGGACCACAGAGAGCAACGCTCGGGTAAGTTTATATTTGACTGCCTGATTTGTTTGTGTCTTTTTTTGGTAACAGTTTCAGAAGAAGGGGCACTTATGACACACCTATCTCCCTTTCAGTTATCTGCTTTCTACTGCCTAGCTGGTCTCACTAAAATTCTCAAGCTGAGGGAAATTATGTGCGAAGTGGAAATCTGAGCCAGAGAGTGAAGTTAGAAAGTTATGTGATTTACGTGTTACCTTCCTAGAAATAGACATATGTTTGTACTGTGCCTCTATCGTAAAACCATGGAGGACCTCTGTCCAGGATTGATAGGGATGTAAAGACTGCGTCTGGCATCTTTCAGTGCTCATTTTGCTTCATTATTTTATAATCTGTTGCCGTGCCTCTCTGAACCAGGGCGGAATCTGTCTGACATAAGGGTTGACAGGGAAGGGAAGACTGCTTCTGGCATCTTTCAATGCTTATCTATATGCTTTTCCAAAGATACCCCTATCGTAGTTGTAGTTACGTAGGGAGGAGCTGTACCAGTGATTTTGGTGCTTCTCTGATAATCCCCTATTTCAATACTAATAGGGAAGAGGGTGATTACTGAGACCCGTGTAGCTAACAGGCTCTCCAACATCTCCTGTGTAGACAATTCTGAAGCCGTTCCCAGGGATGATTAGGTGTTTTTAAGTTCGCCCTCAAGTAGCCAAAGTACACAGTTGTTAAAAAATAAAATAAAATATAATAAAAAACCAAACACTAAAACAAGATGTAGTGCTTTCTTTCTGAAACACAGGTACAAAATGTTCGCTAATTATTATGTATTTTCAGGACTGTATGTTATTGCTTAGTGTCTTTTGGTGTATATAGAGGTTTTTATTAGGTGTAGCAGCAGAAATTTTTAGTGATTATTGTTTTCTCATGGTTATTGTATTGGAAGTCGCTGGCTGGTACAGAGGCTAATTTTAGTAAGACCATAATATCTAGGTGCACATTGATTGGTGTTTCTTTATTTTAATTATATGCACATGTATATTGATTGTTAAAGAATATTTTTGTCAATTCGATGTTGACTGGCCCTATACCAGTCCTATCATTAGAGGGTAAGGGCCCGCTGGGTAGAGTGCTGCTGCAAAACTCTTGTGATCATTATATTGAAGGCCACTGCCAGATGCAAAAGACTGGATTATTAGTGAGATTTAATAACTAGGAAGGTTTCAAATGCGTTTATGTATCTCCACATGTATTGATCTGCCACTGATCACTGAAGAAATTCAGTCAGCTAAAGTATCTTGAGCGCCACAATTGTCACAAGTATACTGTTTAGTGCTGCCTTTTATCCTGTGTGTATATTTGTCATTCAGGACTGCCCCCCCCCAGCAGCACTGCAGACCTCGTTAGGAAAAAGCCAGAGAACATACACTGTGCCATTCAAAATAACTGGGTGCCACTCAGGTCTGCAGAAATTGTATTTCTTTTAAACAGCATTTTCACACAAAGGAATAGAATACATGGTTACAGAACTTATAAAACTGCCCACACCATACATGTGCAGGTTTCTATGGTAACACCAGGATTAGAGATACCCACTGTAGTGACCACCACTTGGCCCCACAACCCCTTGCGTAGCAAGGTCCTCGTTGCTTGCTTGAGCGAACACCCTAGTGCCCTGTAATTCCCTGACCTCTCTCCAGAAGGTGTTTATGATGGAAGAAGGTGCTATTAGAGAGTGTATGTGTGTGCACCTGTACAGGTGTCTAAATGGCTTATAGATGTTGCCAGAACCCTTAGATGACAATAAAGGAACATAGTACAGGTTACCCCATATGTGTGTTTTATGTTAAATGTTTATTCTTGGGCAGTTAGCTTGAGAATTATATTTTTCTAAACAGTAAACTTCGAAGGAAAGCAGTAAGTGAAATAGTGCACTAGTGTATCACAGGCAAACTATGTAGTTAAAATGTACAATCTTAGAAAACAACTTGCTCTGCTTTGTTAGAAAAACGCCTTAATTTTAGGTGGGAAACATTTGATGGTGGGTTGCTTCAGGATGGTTATGCCCGTAAGAAAATTCATAAATTCTATATTAAGATGCATGCATGCAGGTGGATGCTCTAAATGGGTAAACATCTAGGCAAATAGTTTGGAATTTAGTTGTTTTACAATTGAATGAAAGCTACTATAGTAAGATCAAGTCGTTCGGTAAGCTTATGCTCCTACCCACTAAATTGTGACCGCTAGTCCTGTGGGGCCTGCGTTTTCTATTCTAACTCCAGCCACAACTTAAAAGGACTAAATCTTGGTGCATATCCCCCCACCCTCATCGAATCTTAATAACTTCCATGCTGCAGTTCACTGTCTTTTGCCATCTGGAAATTATTGAATTTTTTGGACAACATTATCAAGAATGTCCTTCCTTTTCACAATTTAAGTCCCTTTACATAATAAACATTTGACCTGCGAGTTATGAGTAAGCAGGTTACATAACCTCGTATTCTACCTCAAACAAGGAACAAGCAAGGACCATTTTGTCACCTAAACCAGGTGATGTTTCCTGCCTTCAAGCCTTTGACAAGCAAATAATATTTTTCCACCTGAACTGAGACCACCACTGATAAACCTGCAGTAGAAAAAGGCAGGCGAGTAGACCAGGCATTCATCCTCAATGTAACTGCAGACAAGAAATATTTTTTTAGCAATGTAGAAGCTCGGACCATAAGTCCCTTATGGCTTCCATCCCATCCATATAAAGTAAAGGGTTGACAGGAACAAAGGCATCACTCGATTGGGTCTGTTACCATCTGATAAGTGTCCTGGGGGTTGAACTCTTGCATCTGGCATTTCATATCATACAGCATATCTACTTTAATTAACACCACTTACATTCTCTCTATATGTATACCATCTTACACACACATGCAAATAATGTAGCCATTCGGACCACCCATGCACAGCCAATCAACATGAATGCATCAGCATCCTTATCACTGCCTTAAATGGCAAAAAGACTGGATGTATTTTGCACATTATGCTGCTCAGTCTGTGCTGTACGACCATGCATGTGTTAGAAATATCCAATCTCATTACACCCTAAAAGCCATCTTTGTTGCAATGACCTATTACTACCATGCGCCCCATGAATGTCCTTTTCCCACAGACATGTAGCACCCAGCAAATTGAATGGCCAAAGCAAACATGAGGTGCACTTCAGTTGTACCTCATCGTAGCCCAAAACTATGGCAGCAACCAATTTTTTAAACCTTTGAATTCTTCTTTGGCCATTTTCCGCTATTAGTCATGTAGACTATCTCATTGCACTTCATCCACTGACTACCTAGCACAACCCCAGCATTCCATGTCATGATACCCAACTACTACAGCCTCAACCAGCTACATGGAAGGCGATGAATCCAACAAGAGGCTGAAGGATGCCAGCTTAAACCCATTGGCTGCTATCAACATTGCTCAGCCCTTCATGCTGTTTACTCCCAGAATGTAAACATCCTCAACCTGGTAAAGAGCTCCATGACCAAATTTAACCTGCCACATACCACTACCCACAGATGGGGACAGACCTTGCTCCATGGCCTTTCGCCTGCTACATACATCTGCCACTCACTGTAGTTAGCAAAACTTTTCAAAATTGATGACAGAATATGTTAAGCAGTTCCCAAAAGATGCTATTCTTGGTAAACTGCAAGGCCTATCTGAATGGAAATCCACCGAGATTAAATTTGCTGTCATTGCCAATGAAAGCATGTACAAGTCTGTCTCCTGGTGATGAATTTTCAATCTTCAGTTAATCAACATCGCAATACCATGTGCTTCTACTCTGACATCTAACCCAACTTTAGGGAATATATTTTGAGCAAGACAATGACTGCCTGGCATTAGTAGAAGGGTCACTAGTGGCCGGTATTGGAGGAAAGGGTGGGGCGGGGGGGAGACAACAACAACAAAAAACAACAGGAAAAACAACCTGTCTTCCATTCATTTCATGGCTCCACTGCAGGCACAGGCTCCCAGCTGTCTCTGCGGCCAATCCTGAATCTCCTCTCATGCATGGAAGTATGTTCAGGATTGGCCTGAGCGCTGAGAGTATGCACTCCTAGGGAGACTGGGAGCCTCAGCTTTGCTGTCTCTAACCCAGCAATGTAGCTGGGTTGGAGAGAGCTCCATTGCTTATGATGGTTTGGCTGCCCTGACAAGGTAGGCCAAACCACCATGCGCACTAGCAGGGCCCGTCACTCCCTTCGGTGCCCATCATCCCCCTAACCCCGCTCCAAGAATCAGCCTAGAATCAACATAAAACGATAATAAACCTGGGTTTATTATTGGTTTAGTTTTTATAAAGCTGCTGGTGGGGGGGTAACGCTCCACCGCCATAGAGGAGGAGGTGCCACTGAGCAGGGTAGCAACCTCTCTCTATGTCATCATGGACAGAGTTTCCAATACTCAACCTTTCACCTACAAATCAGTGTAACTAGTGTAGTGTAGTTCCTATATCCCTGACAGGCTCTGCGCATTGAAATAATATACACTGTAGTTTTGGCATAGGACTGAGGTCAGTATGCCTCTATCAAGTACATTAAACTTAATTACTTGTGTGTGCCAGCTAACTCAGAGGTCACTAGAAATGTCTTGAATAAACAAGAAGGGATTAGTTTCTGACAACCGCACAAACATGACAGCTCAGTTTCCCTTCGAATCGGAACAGTCTCAGAATCGTGGAAACAATAGATAACAGTTTCACCTAGTCAATCGTGCATGCTTAGTTTCTATAGAGATTACACAGAAATATGTAGATGGGTGTTTCAATAAAAAGGTTTAATGAATAGTCTTATTTCTCGTGCAAGAGATATTAACTGCTACAATCGTAAGACAGAATGCGAAGTATAATACGTACAGCGTTAGCAGTAAGATAAAATAATACTGAAATAGCATAGTTTGTAGCTATGACATATATTCATAAAAATACATACATAAATAACACTGGCTAAAATGTGAATACTCATCTGGTGCTTCTAGCTAGTTTTACCCTAGTGTACCTAACCTAAGTGTAGTACAAGGTAAGAAGTAGGTGCTGTTTTTCCTATAGTCTAGTTGGGCTATAGTTTAGATTGGTGTTGCCAAGATTTGCCAAAAGTCCCTCTAGGTTCTAGTCTGCTCCATACCTTAGAAGGAGAGAGGTTGGAATCTTTTTCCTGGTCTCGATCTCTAACACCCCGCAAGGGGAGTCAGAAACACTAGAGCTGGATTCTCTGTGAGGAGGATGGCAGCATCTGGTCAGGCGGGGACTCGACTTCCTTCGAACTTGCCGTGGCGAGCTGTGCCATGCAAGTATGCAGCCAAACCATGGTTTGCCATGGCAAGTAAAGGTATATTTATACCTTGAAGGTGTTTAGGAATGCCAGTATTGACGTAAAAGTCGGGCAGAGGAAAGTCATGAATGAACCCCTAAGGAATAGATGTTCATGCTTAATAAATGAGTTCTTAGAGAAATCCATAATCCAAGCAAGGGGAAGTCCTAAAGGCTTAAGAGTCTGGTTTTCCAAGAACTCGTTGTGACGTGGATGGATGGAGGGATGTAGGTGGCCATGCCTCTATTTGGTTAGCATGGATAATGCATAAATAAGGGTAGGATTTCTATACCTATATAAGGGCAATGCGAATTGTGTCTATATAAGGGCATAAATCGGGAAACCTATTATGGTATCTGTTGGAACTGGGTGTCTCTAGTTGGCAGGGGTAGGTACCAATGTTCAAATAGGGACCCTTGCTTCTAGTCAGGTTAAGGAGGAAACCCTCTGAGATAATACCTGCTCGTCCCCTTGGTAGCTAGGCACGAGCAGTTAAGGCTTATCAAAGGCAATGTGTAATGTATTTGTACCAACACTCACAGTAATACAGTGAAAACACCACAAACTGACTCCACAACAGTTTAATAAAATAAAGGTATTTTAATCTAAACTACACAAGACCAAAACGACAAAAATCCAACATACACAGTTCAAGAATAGGGTTTCAAAAGAGTTCTTAAAGTTGCGATAAAATAATCCACAGTTGCGTGAAAAGTTCACAGCTGCGTCACGTTAAGCCAACAGTACCTTTAAATACGACTAAGTTCCAAAACAGAAGCTAGTGCGGTGGAAAAAAGCGATGCATCATTCCTGAGACCTTGGGGAGGCGATGCGACAACCCCGCTGGATGTAGCGGGCGTGTTGCGTTGACTCCGGTCTGTATGGAGAGGGATTCGATACCTTGTATGGATTCTGGTGCCGAGGTTCCGAAGTGAAAAAGCTCGCAAAGGCACGATGCGATGATCTTTGGGGCTGCGACGATCTCCAGGGCGACGATGCGCGGACCAGCGGTGATCTTCCTCTCGCAGCTCCTTGATGCGATGGCTCTGCGACGGCACTCGCAGCCACGTGATGCGGCCCGTAAGCAAGCGGTGCGACAATCTCACCCAGTGACGACAGGCTCTGCGGCGATACTCGCAGCAATGGTAATCTTCCCACACCGGACTGGTGCGTCCCGCAAACGGAGGATGAGATGACTCTGGCAGCAGCAACAGGTGCTGCGACGATCTCGGCCTTCGTAGCGGCTGGGATTTCCTCGCACTGACGGGGATGCGCTCCGCATGCGAGCGATGCGACAAAATTAGCAGAAAGCCTTTAAAATCTTGGTTTGCAGCTGCCCAACACAGCTACAACTTCCAGAGGCACCACAACTGGTACAAGCACTCTAGGAAGTACTCTCAGCAGAGTTCAGGGAAGCTGGGAGTGAAGTCCTTTTGTTCCTGGGACTTCTTAACAGGGAGCCAGCTCTTCTCAGGCCCTAAGGAGATTCCTTCAAGCAAAGGGACACAGCACAAAGCAAAGTCCTTCCCCTCTCCTTGGCAGCAAAGCAACAGCAGGTCAGTCCAGCAGAGCAAAAGCAGGACAGTCTTAGTCTTCCTTCTTCAGTTTCAGCTTTCTCCTTGGCAGAGGTTCCTTCTTGATTCCAGGATGATCTAATTTTCTGTAGTCAGGGGTCCTGTACTTATACTCCTAAAAGTCTTTGATCCCTTTATGCAGGAGGGCTCTTAGCCTGGTCTAAACCAGTTCTGGGTGTTCCTTGAGCACTTTGTTTTCCTGGCCTCTCCTTTCCTTTCAGGGAGAGGGGCAGGGTAGTCAGCCGCCCAGCAGGAGGTGAAGCCAGCATTGTGGAAGGCAGGCACAGCCCTATTCAGGCGCAGGTGCTATCCCCTCCCACCACTCAAGATGCAGATGCAGTCCTTCAGCCTAGGGCTGACTCAGCCAGCCTCCTGGGGGCTCCCAGCCTCTGTCACTCTCAAACCAGACAGTCAATTCATAAACAGGCCAAGGCACACAGAAAGGTCAGACAAGAGAACAGCAACTTTCTAAAAGTGCTGTTCTCAAACACAGGATTTAAAAACAACCTTTCCTAAAAGATGTGTTCCTAAATTCTAGGTTCAGGGGTACCAGACTTTTATGTCCTATCCTGCTCCCATGGGAAGCTATGCTGGTAGCCACTGTAGTGTATATAAAGGGGGTAGCCCATATATACTACCTGACCTGGGTCAATCAGTACAGTATCAAAAAACGTTTGGTCACGGTAGCAATCAAAGTTCAAAAAATCTTATATATTAGCAAAAACACAACAAAGAAACAGGGTGGCTGTTAAATCCACTAATGTATTTATATATTCATACAATCTGTCTTATGAAATTATTTACAAAGCATTGACAATGGAGCCACAGACTTGCTCGTTGTAATAAATATGCAATATTGTACTGTGTTCATAGAGTGAAAAGTGAAGGAATTGGGATGGAGTGTTCACACCTCTACAAATGCCCACATACACCAATGAGTTACCGGTGTCTGAACACATTTAATGTACTTGTGCGGACTCTCCCGATAGTATGACGCATCACGCACAGGACGCTTACAGCACATACTTGTACTGTCTCTGCCACATTCCTAGAGTATGACGCAGCGCATTGCAGCGTCCTCGCGTTTAACAGACTGAGCCCACTAGCCCGATCCGCTTCTTCAATTCCGAGCGGAGGCCGTCTGATGAGGTAAGCGCTGCACCGCTCTTTGGATTTACCCCGTAAGACCCACAATGCTGACATTTATCTGGGCCTCGATCCGGCATCACTGAGAAGCCAATCCCTTACCGCCACTCGGGCATGTGCACTGACATGAGCAGGGCATCCATTCTCGAATCGCCATTCGTGATTAATGAGGAGTTGATTAGTCTGTAACCGTCCACTCCCTATCGAACATTATGTGAGATACTGGCCTATACTATTACTTGTTTTTTACTTTTTCCTGGAATCCGCTTTCAATATTACTCTCCTTTCTGTTTATGACTGTAGGCACGAGGGATTTGTTCCCCACGAACTGCAAGCGGCACCTGGCTGCAGTTTCACTATCAATTCGAACCGAACTGCTCATTCATTGTTCATGTACCAGTTATTCAGAACTGCTACCCTACCGAAGTGAGTAACACCACTTTGGTTATGCCATGCATACAGTCCATCTGAGATTTCTATCTCGTTCTGATGATGTTTCCTCTCCTTAGGAGCTCCTCCAAGCCCTACTATCAATCCGAGTGTGGCAGAGCGGAATTCCTCGTCCGCTTTACCAGTAGTTTTTTTTTCTTCTTTTAATTAGTAGCACTCACACTTTCGTCATACCCACACTCACCCACAATTGTATCATTCCCAGGTGCTCCCTTTGTCCTGAAGAAGACCCCACCCCAAGGACCACTATCCATCCTGACTAGAGGGGTCGAAACGTTGACATACACTACTATACAAACTCCTGCGACACCATAAGAATTGTCTATGGTCGCCATTTAGTTATGTATGATATTGGGAACATTGTGATAAATCACGGAAACGCATACAACAAACGGTGTTGATGTATGTATATCACTATAATCTTTCCTTGACCCCCACCCGCACTTGAATACTCCATCCCAATTCCTTTACTTTTCACTCTTTTAGCACTGTACAATATTGCATATTTATTACAACGAGCAAGTCTGTGGCTCCATTGTCAATGCTTTGAAAATAATTGCATAAGACAGATTGTATCAATATATAAATACATTAGTGGACTTAACAGCCACCCTGTTTCTTTGTTGTGTTTTTGCTACTATATAAATTTTATGAACTTTGATTGCTTCCGTGCCCAAACGTTTTTTGATACAGTAGCCACTGTAGCCAGCATTCCCCATGATAGCCTATGGGGCAAGATAGCCTTACAATAATGAAAAACGAAAAGGGCTGTAGTTCACTACCAGAGCATGTCACCTGCACAAGTACATGCTCTAACTTTCACATACACTGCACCCTGCCCAAGGGGGTACCTTGGGCCTTCCATAGGGGTGACCAATGTGTACAGAAAGGGAAGGGTTAGACCTGGTCAGTGGGGACACTGGCCAGGAGGACATGGCAGTTCCCAGACTGCACACATGCACTGTGGTGGCAGGCCTGAGACACCATTTTAGGGCTACTCATGTGGGTGGCACAATCAGTGCTGCAGGCCCACTAGAAGCATTTGTTATCACCAGCCCTGGCACACTCAGTGCACTTTACTAGGGACTTCTTGGTGACACAAATATGCCAATCGTGGTTAACCAATCACAATAACAATTTACACAGGGAGCACTTGCACTTTGACACTGAACAGCAGTGGCAAAGTGCCCAAAGCATCTAAACCAGCAAAAACGAAATCCAGCACAGCATCGAAAATACAGGAGGTAGAGGCAAAAAGATAGGGGGAAACCACGCCAAGGATGCCAGGTCTAACAGTATCTAAATCGACACACAACACCCACGTCAGTTTCACATGAACGACATTACTAAATTCTATGCTAAACATATCTAAAATATAGCTACACATGAATTGCTAACAACATGTCTAAAATACAATGTAAAAAATGCATTAAAACGGTTGCTATGCAAAAAAATGCAATGGTCCTGTACATATTAAAGCAATGTTTCATTAATCATAATCATAAATCAGGAAACCTATATACGGTATCTAAATCGACACACAACACTAGTGCAGTGGTAACAAACCCAGATTACATCACCCAAAATACATTAGGCTGACACACTCTAGCCCAGGACTGAAAACTGTGCCCAGAATGACATGGAGAGAGGTGCGTGAGTCTAGCCAGTTGTCTTACTACCAAAAGCAAACTTCAAAGCTGGTTTACAGGCCGTGGCTCTTACACATCCTGACAGCAGTAATGCTCTGCTGACTCGTGTCCCTTAGACCTACCTGGCCCCACTGTGTGGCTTTGATGTAGCAGCACACACCATCAAAGGTATTTGAAGGTATGATAGGATCACACCAACTTTTTGGGATGGCTGGAGGGATACAACTTGGGTACACCGTGGGCTGGAGAATACCATTGTTCCTAGAATAAATGCCGAATAGGATCAGAAAATAAGCTGCAGCCTAAATGCATGTGTTATCTTCCTATGAAAGCCTGGGGTGGAAAGCATTAATATTGTTCTAACCTGCAATTCTAGTTACAACCATAGGCATAATCCTAAAACAAACTTGAACTTTGCACTGGCTGCATACAGTATGTACTGTGTGCAGCCTTGTCACACATTTTTAGCTTTGCTTATCACTTTGGCCCTGCTTTATGAAACTACATAAAACTTTTCAAACAGAAAATATGTCTGATGTAAAGTTATGTGCAGAATTGTGCATGGGGAGAAAGTTATAGA
Organism: Lissotriton vulgaris; assembly: GCF_964263255.1. NCBI lineage: Eukaryota > Metazoa > Chordata > Amphibia > Caudata > Salamandridae > Lissotriton > Lissotriton vulgaris. The sequence continues at coordinate 430,233,768 of NC_141685.1, read as the reverse complement.
GGGGGCCCCCCAAAAGCTGCATTTTGTATTGACATTCCACTGAGGAATATTTGATCAGAAAGAGCACAAAAAAGTTCTTGTAGGCGATGTAATTTCTATCTAGTACAAGTGTGGAGGGCACAGGACAGGCCGAAATGCGAAGCTCTGTGCCCAGGACTTGCTAAACATGGCCAGGTTGGGCCAGCAGATAACGTGGCGAGGTACTGACAGAAGAGCGCGTCTGAAGACCACACTAGGTGCACCACGACTTCTGTGCATGGCCAGAGGCCACGCCTATTTGCTACAGCATTTAGTAACCCTGGCCAAAACAGTCCGACGAGCTTAAAAGTTACTTTGGATGGGCAGTAGGGACTGTGTGATTTGGTACAGGGTGTGGCTAAAGTCTGATTCAGTGCCCAGAGCCCCATGGGCACTTCAAAGCTGGGCCTTACTCCCTATGTTTGCTGGGCACAGCCAAAGATAATGCCCAGTGGGGTGGAGCCAAGGGTGTAAGCAGGGGTGGGGCATGAAAACTTGGTGACCAAATGTCACTTGTTATGTCGTGCGTGTGGTTCTGAGCAGTGCACTGGGAGAGAGTTGTAGGTGCGTAACTCCCCAAAACTAGAAACATTTGCTGGGTTTAAGGTTTTAGATAGTATCCACCCAAAACGTTTCTTCAAAATTGCATTTTTTCCCGAGAATAAACGCACACACAATCGTAGAGAAAAATGCTAATATTTGAACAACTGGTAGCTTATTTAACAAGTTATTTCCTAAATCTGAAGGCGTCTAAATAATGTTTGCAATACGCAATTGGAATACTTTTATCGACTTCAAACAACATAAGAAGTAAATTGCAACCCATGGGATTGTATTCTATGACCTTCGGGTTACATTTAAGCAGTTGGTGTAGTAGGTCACTTAACTCTCTTTCATGAAAATATACATGATTAGTTGGAACTAAATATATGTTTAGATGGTTCCAGCGTAGGTAACCAAGAGCATGTAATCATGCCTCTATGCCATTATTAAACTTCAGCTTGGCAAAAACAACTCCCAATGTCCTAAATAAAAAAATATAGAAGCTTCAATTAAACCAACAAGACTATACAACAGTTTGGTATTTTACAAAGTCATTTTAGAACATATTATTGTTTGCAATTAGTAACCACAGTAATTAAACTCTCAACTGCAATCTACTCTGGAATGGATTATACTTAATGGTACGAGGCTTTCTAGTCAACATGCTGAAAAGGGATTGATTAATTTGTTGGCCAGCAGCAATGCTTAAATTTGTCCAAAGTCATCAGAGATTTTTTTTCCACTGAATTGAGGAAAACCTGCCTTGTCGGATGCCAGCCGAGCAGTTGCTTGCTTTGCTTTGCATGTTGCTAAGGAGCAGGGCTGTTTTTGCTTCTTCCCCTCATCTGAGCTGTTTCACAACACTCTGTAATGTACATTGCCTTTACTTGTTCAACATCTGTTTTGGATTTTGGCTTTCAGGGCAGTCTTTGAAAGCTCTAGGATTCTTCACCTCCAATCTTCGGTCTTGAATTAGGAGGGGCGTTTACAACAGCTGTCTGCCTCAGTAAATCCTTGTGATTTATTGTAAACAAGGAGTATATAGTGAATGAGTGAGGGCGTGAGTGAGTTAGTATGTGACCTTGCATGGCACCAAGTGTTGAGTCTTTCATTTCCAGGCGCTGTATATTATCTTAATAACCAAATCAAATAACTCATGAGATTTGGATATTTTTTAGTCAGCAATTAAAATAGCCTACTCTCCAGTCTCCACTTCAAATGCAAATAGAATTACTGTAAAGCCTAGGCCTATCTCATTCACACTTTCAGGAGATGCTTTCAGAGGTTGTCGATGCAATATATAATGACACCAGGCGGTGTTTAGATGACTGAAGCTCACCAAAGAAGCCTGGGTCAGCTTAGCCAATTACGTCTACTTCAATTGACATCCATTGTCTCCTTTGAGAAAGGAAAAGAACATTTGCTGACTTCGAAGGCTTACACCTGGGGTTTCCTACGTCGGAGCGGGACTGCGAGGACCAGAGGTGTTTGCGGTTCCTCACCTTCCACACCTGGTGCCTCTTCCCGCCCCCTCTTTTTCAGCAGCCCTTCAAATACGACTCGCGTCCCCCACTCCGCGGGAGACGCTCGCAGTCAGAGACATTTGGGATTTCGCCTGGCAGTTCTAAAGCCCACTTTTAACACTTGGAACATTTGCGGACTTCGAAGGCTTACACCTGAGGTTTCCTACGTCGGAGCGGGACTGCGAGGACCAGAGGTGTTTGCGGTTCCTCACCTTCCGCACCTGGTGCCTCTTCCCACTCCCTCCTTCATCTATTTAGCTACGCCCATAACCGCTACCGCGGGACGCGCGAGGGAGCGTGCCAGTGCGAAGTCCGGGCAAAGGGCGGGCCGCCTAAGGCCACCCAAGGTCGTTCGAGGCCGGGCTGGGCCCCCCCTTAAATCGTGGTTTGGTGCCGAGTTTTTATTTATTTTATTTTTATTTTGAAAGTTTTATATAGCGCGAACAAGATCTTTGCAGATATCAGAGCGCTTTACAAGGTATGATTCCATATCAGCCTACAAGCCCTTCATTATTGGTTTGTTTTCTTTCCTGTGTCACAGCCTCTAGGAGCCAGTTACTATGTCACTACCATCTGGGAAGGATAGAAATGTAACCCTTTCATCCATGAGTGTGGTTGTTACTGGAACTTTGGACCAATTTTTTAAACGGGCAACAATAATTTTAGAAAAACTAATAGCCCTTACCGAGAAACGCTTGACCCTAGATCTCATAACGGGGAAGCGCTCGTCTCTAGGCCTAATTGGGTCAGTGGTCTCCCCCGAACCACCAAGACCATCAGATCCCTCGGCTGCTCAGGGCTCCAGCTCTAGTCCCATGCTGATAGCCCCTGATAATGTAGCGGGTTGCCCTATCTTAAACACAACTAGAACTAGCACAGTTTCTAGCAGTTCTAATTGCAGAGTTTTAAGTTCTCCCTCGCCACATAGTACCCCTCTAATAGTCCAGAACCAGGGCCCACCAACTTATACTAAACATAGCAAAAGGAAAAGAGGGGGCGGCCCTCGGAAGGGTGGGCTGGCCAAAATTCAAAAGAAAAATAGCAAAATTCCGGCTTCACATGTTTCTGTCCAGCCCCTCAGCCCGCCTAGGGCCCCTACACATTTTATCCTACAATCCCCCAATTGTGGTATAGATGATGCTGGGTTCCTGGGTAAAATGGAAATTCTAGTTAAATCCTTGATGTTACCTTTACTGGAGAGAACTAAGATGATCAATTCTAAACTAGATCAGATAGAGAAGCTAGTTGTAGCAAATTCCAGTACGCTGGATAATCTTGTTAGAGGTATGGATAACACAAAGGACCTAGTTATTGCTCCCCAAGGTTTGGGGACTGGTAATGGTTCAAGGGTGGTTCATCAAGCTTCTATCGACAAGCCTAATATCCAGTCTGGAGGGCCATGTACGGAGAAGCGCCCTGTAGGTAAAAACCCCCTAGGTACTACCAGGGACAGGGGTTTGGTGGCAGGCGCGGTGCCTAGAACGCAGACTGCATCGTGTGTACTAGACACAGGTAGTAAGTCCAAAGGTTATTCCTCGCTGGAGAAGGAGGTCATTAAACAGCGACTCCCATGTGTAAATCTTCCCCCAGAGTCTGCACCCTACACGATTATATTGGTAGGAGTACCAGCAATTGGGGAGGAGAAACCAGAATCACACAGGGAGCTGAAAAATAAAGTCATTTATTGGCTCAATAAGAACAGAACTCTTCTTCCTTCTTCCAACACCGAGATATTGGGTGTTAGAAGGGTGAGCAGGGTGGGACACAGCCCAAAGGATCTAGGGGGAGATTGTGTTATTGTGAATTTTAGGGATCCCTGGGTGGTCGACTTTATTCAGAGAACCAAGGTTTGGGAGAGTGGGTGATGTTCAATCACTGGGCCTCGATTATTTTTATCCCCGTACAAATTGTGGTCCATCCCACCCCCAACCGAAATTCCTTTGGGGAAGACCCTATGGTGTAAACCCTTTTGATCGGGTGGTGCAATATCCTCCCTTGTCAAATAGGTTTGAGCCTTTTACTGACTTAGAGGGGGTAGATTGACTCTTGAATTCATCTGGTGGTAATATTTTGTCCAAGCAATCTGGAAGGTTTCCCTTGGAGGAGGGCTCAATGGTGGTTGGAGTCACTGTTGGTAGCGACACTGCACCTTGCAGAACTATAGGGGAGGACAGGTCTTCCCCGGCTTCCCTAGCCAGAGAGTCCCCAGTTAGAGAACCCCCAATAGAGGGTGGGTGGCCACCAGGGTCCAACCTGAGGGTGCCTGAACAAACACAGTTAGCCACTCAGGACGCTCTTCTCAAAATAGTATTGTGGAATATTGCAGGGCTGAAAAGCATATTAGTTATAGGAGAGTGGGCCGATTTTGTGGATAACATGACATCCTAATATTTCAAGAAAGTTGGGCCCCTGACCCTATCCACCGTCTAGGGTATCTCAATTTCTATAAACCTGCCACCAGGGCTATAATGGGCAGAGCGTCAGGTGGTTTAACTATTTGGGTAAAGCAGTCTCCTAGATATAGGCCAACAGAAGTGACAGTATATAACCCAGATATTCTTGGGATAAAGCTTACCAGGCCTAACCATCGGGAGATTTTTATTGTTAATGTTTATGCCTGTGGCCTTCCTGGAGGGCGGAGCCCGGCGATTATTAATGAACTGGATTTCTTTCTTAATTCCCTGGGGAGGGATACGTTTGTAGTTGTGGCTGGGGACCTCAACTGTACTTTTGAGCCCCTATTAGGGGAAGGAGAGGACTTCTATGCAGAAGAAGACATGCTATGGAATGTCCCACCCCTTGAATTAAAACCAATTAAGAAAGGAATCGAGGCAGCAGTACACTGGTTGGGATTGTGCCTCGAGTGGGGGTTGAGAGCAGTCAATGGCCGATCAAAATAGGCAGGGTCACATTTGACAATGGCTTTAGAACGAGTCAAATCGATTATATCTTAATCAAAGCTGAGTGTTGGTCGCTACTGGAGGATATGCTAGTCTCCGTCCACCCCAAGAGTGATCATAATCGGTTGGTGCTCAGTTTAAAACTTGAAAGTAGCCCAGTGTGCATTAGAGCCACTGATTGTGTCACGTCAGAGGCCAACCTAACAAATGATAGGCGTAGGGTTTGGTGGAGTAGAGTAGTGGAAGATCCCGTAGTTTTAGACAGGATCTCCCATGAAGTTTCACACACCCTACATGCCATTGAGGCACCGGCTGATCCCCTAGACCATCTGGCGCATATAAGTGCACTTCATGAGCAGCTTTTCAGTACTCTGAAAGCCCTCTTTTCTAAAAGCCTTAATCCCGGGAAAATTTCGGCCATAAAATCAGGGAATAAATGGTATAATAAATCGTGCTGACAGGCACATATCTCCCTGGTTAAAGCCTTAAAAACCCGCAATATTGCAGATATTAGGATGGCAAGGTTAGAGTATCAAAAGACCCAAAGGGAGACCAAGAGAGAATGGGATGACCAACACTGGTAGGACCTATATGAGGCAAGCAAGTCTAGAAATCTGACCAAGTTTTGGCAGATCGTTAAGTGGGGAACTACCCTGGAATCGCAAGTCCCAGCGAATCATGTATCTGCGGAGGACTGGGTTGATCATTTTGAGTCCCAGTTTAGGGGTCCCGAAATAGAAACTGTCTGTGTTTCTGCTGTGTGTGCCCCATTGACACGGACACCATGTCCTCTCCTAGTGCTTGAGAATAAAGATGCAGAGATAGCACTGGGTCTGGTAAAAGCTGGAAAGGCTCCGGGTATGGACTGCATTCCGGCAGACTTATTTAAATATGATTCGTCGAATTGGGTGCCGTACATCACCTTACTAGCCAATGAAATCGCGAATGGGGCTCCGATCCCGGACTTTTGGTGGGGGCCGAAATATTACCTATATTTAAAAAGGGGGATCGTTCGGCCCCGGGGAACTATCGCCCCATTAACCTAATTGATGCAATCCAGAAAATCATAGCTAGGATGGTGTTGGCTAAAATCCAGGTTTGGATGGATCTTCGAGAATATTTTATCTCCCATGCAGGCTGGCTTTAGATCCTGTGTCAGTACAATCGACCAGGTGTTTAGATTTATTCTTATTTATTGGAAGGTGGTGACCTTGGATGAAGGAACTATTTATGCAGCGTTTGTAGACTTAAAGTCTGCTTTCGATCTTGTACCAAGAGCTAAGTTATGGGTTGCTTTAGGAACTATGGGTATGCCGCGTGACCTTCTGGATCTAGTAATAACATTGCACGAGGCAAACTTTGCGCACGTTAGATGGGGCAAGCAGGGGCAGGTCACAGAGAGATTTCCTGTCACTCGTGGTGTCCGCCAGGGGTGTGTACTTGCACCGACTCTGTTTTTACTATTTATCAACAGGCTCGTGCAGCATTTTGCGGATACACCGTCAGATGCCCCTGCCCTAGGTGGTACAAATTTTCCACTCCTAATCTTTGCAGATGACACCCTTATCTAAAACTCAGAAGGGGCTCCAAACTGCATTAAATAAGTTTGAGGAATTTTGCAATCACGACGACCTCCAGGTTAATGTGAGTAAGACCAAATTTATGGTGTTAACTAAAAATAGGCCGTTGGTGGGTCATGTTAGTATGAATGGCATTGGGCTAGAGCAGGTGCAAGTGATGACTTACTTAGGGGTTGTTTTAGAAAATAGGCTTAGATGGAAATCGCAGATTGATGTACTTTCCCTGAAATTCGCCCATTTGACTGGGTGTCTTATCAAGGAACAGAGAACTTCACTAACATAAAGGATTGGTCCCGCACTCAAAATATATAATACTAAAATAAGTTCTGCAATACTGTATGGTGCGGTCCTTTGGGGCTATTCGGACCTATCCTCGCTGGTTAGAGTACAAAATAAATTCCTTCGCAACTTGGTTGGCCTTCCCCAATCTACCCCCATGAAACCCCTGTTACTGGACATGGGTTGTCACTCTATTGATGAAGCTGGCCGGTTCAAGACTGTTGCTTTGTGAAGGAGGATATGGTCAACTCCGGAACTCTCACCCTTTGCTAATGAAATTCTAGAACTTAGATCCATAGTGGGATCAGGTAATCTTCCCTGGTTCCGAAATATAAAATCTATACTGGATAACATGGGTCTTAGTCAGTTGTGGTTGGCTCCTGGAAATAATGCCTTTCTTTCTAAAAAGGATTTTAAGGCACTTTATTGGGCGGCCCAAAGAAACCAGCTTATCGTCCAGTCTGACTCTACCTCTCTGACTGGCAGGTTTTTGGATCATAAGCTAGACCCCTCGCTAGAGGATTACTGGGATGTTATTACCAAGAGGACAAATGGGAAGCTATATCACCAGTTTAGGGTAGGCTCGTTACCATTGAGATCTTTTACAAATAAATGGCGGGCCAGTCCAAAGAGTTCTGTCCCTGGTGTAGGGACCAGAAAGAGTCATTTGGCCATGTTTTCTATGTCTGCCCTGCTTACCTAGCCCCCCGGAGAAAATGGTTAAAACCAATCTGTAACAACCTGAGAACACGGGTGGGTCAGGAGGCTCTATGGCTTCTGAGGACAAATACATCTGATCCTGTGGCCATAGCTGTAGCAACATTTTTGGGTTGGACATGGATTATTAGAGCAAGGCACCCACTTGGCACTTGTTAGTTGATCTACTGATTATTTTAAATTGCAACATATTCCTGGTACGTCTTTAATTGTACATTTTATGTATCTTATTTAATTAGACTGTATGACAGGTCTAATCCATAATTTGGTGAGAATTGTGTTCAGAAATTAACTTTTTTAACTCAAGTCTTAATGCTTCTTATTATGTAGGGCGCACGCTGTAATTAGTTAGAGTAGAGTGTTTTATGAATGTCTTTTATGATGAAACATTTTGAAATAAAGACGTATGAACTGAACTGAACTGACGGCACAGTGAGAAGTGAAAATCAGTGAGCCTTAGTGAAACACAACAAAGATATACAAATATAGATGAATATTTACAGTATTTACATCTGTCCTGTACCTGTGGAGTTTTTAATCAAAATAAATACAAATACAATGAAAATGATCATACTTAGACCTTTTATTAATTTTTGTGTCTTCCTATCTCTCAGTTGTTGCACTGAGTTGAGACTGACTATCTATTTATCTTTCTCTATATTTGACTACTTTATGTCTGTCCTGAAGAATACCCCGAAAGATTAACCTTTTGAGGGGTTGAAATGTCAAAACTGTATAGGCCATCCCGCAGCATTGGATGCCAGATGCCCAAACTAAAATGCTTATGTTCATTGTTTTTGTATTTGTTTTGATCAAAAACTCCATGGGTACAGACCTCCCTGTCTGCTGTAGCCTATATGTTGATGTCAGTAGTCATTTGGATGCACTTGCATAGCCCACTAAGGATCACTTCTAAGCTGTCAATTAAATCTATAACGAAGAAAGTAAAAATAATGCATGAAATGGTCTCCGTGAGACGACAAGACTGATCCCAATACCCAACTATCAGGATTAGGTAAACTATAGTGATTATCAAAATGGAATTCAGCCGACAGTCCCAAATATCCACCTGAACCGACTGACGTGTAATGGAAAAATACTTTGATAAGGACCCTGGAAAAATAGGAGAAAGGGGAAAGGTAGCAAAGACACTGATTCAGAATAGTGCCAACAGCAACCAAAGTCTTGATCAAACCACTACTCAGTAATGTTGGCAAACACACAGAAAAACAAATAATTAGAATGTTGACAATCTGTGCATGAAAAGATATAACTAATGAAGGAATAAATATCACTTTTCACAGAAGGATATAGGGCGGAGGTGTGTATGCCATCAAGAGCGACTAAAGAGTAGCAAAAGCGGAGAATACAGTAACACTAAAAGCATAGGATAGGAGCACAAGAAAGTGTTGGATAAGAGTGAAAGTACATGTAACCAAGGAGGGAAATTATGGGCTGGGAAATTATTGAGGAAAGAAATATCGGCCAATGAACTAATAAGGAATAAAAGTAAAGTGTTAGTATGCAGTAACAGGTGATACATTTGAGAGACAGTGGAATGACTGGGAAATGTTGCCAGGTTGTATGCCAATGTAAAAGGTTCACTTATATTGTGGTGCTGCAGGAAAAGAACTATGCTTGGAACTTTAGAACATCAGTATGTAGAGACCGAGTCACTATCCCACCTCAGTATTCATATTGTCCCTTACTTGCCCTCCTAACCTCACCAGAGAAACAAGTGAATTGGCACCCCCAGAACAAAACACTCTTGCCCCTCTCAGAGGTCACGGTAACAGGACACACCCTTTTGCTCTCTTACTTGTACTTGCCCACAATAAAATAATCCGGAGGCCTGAAGGAAGTTTAGAATATTTATTTAAAGTATTGTGCTCTGAAATGAAGCTTTCATGCAACAATTACAAAACAAATGCAAACAAAAAATACTGTTAGCATGGTTAATAAACCATAACCCATGAAAAGTCCTGTCATGTTATAAGACAGAGGGGCATATGTACAAGTCCCTATGGCCACCACAACGTCACTTTTACGGATGTCGTGGTGGCGATAGGGGCTGCGCTTTATGTGCAAGGTAGCGTTAAGCCACTCAACGTGCCTTTTTTCTGCTTTGTACATAAGGCACCCTTTCACGCTATGGTTAGAAAGAAAGGGGCATGCATTGGGAGTTGTGGTGGGCATTCCACTGCAAGACTCGTGGGGCCAGATTCACAGAATGAACTTAAGACTCAATCCTAAGCTTACTACTATTTTGGTATTCACAGAATGCACTTACTACTTTTGGCATTCACAGAATGAACTTACTACTTTTGGTATTCACAGAAGTTAGGATTTTGTCTTAAATTTGTCTTAAAACAAACTTAAGACAGACTTAAGACAGACTTAAGACAAACTTAAGACAGACTTAAGACAGACTTAAGACAAAATCCTAACTTAAGTCTGTCTTAAGTCTGTCTTAAATTTGTCTTAAGTCTGTCTTAAGTTTGTCTTAAGACAAACTTAAGACAAAATCCTAACTTATGTGAATACGAAAAGTAGTAAGTTCATTCTGTAAATGCCAAAAGTAGTAAGTGCATTCTGTGAATACCAAAATAGTAGTAAGTTTAGGATTGAGTCTTAAGTTCATTCTGTGAATCGGGCCCAATGTATTTGACTCTGCCTCCTATGTACAAGTGTGGCGTACAAAGGAGGCAGCGCCAAAATTATTACCAGGAAAACCCTGGTCTTAAGTTGGCGAAATGAGGAGAAATGGATTAGTTCTCCTAGTTTTTGCTTTTTCCATGTGTGCTGCCTTGTGCAGCACACATGGAAAAAGCAAAATGCCATGGTTTGTCTATGTACAAGAAGGTGTCCCTTCCTGTATATAAACAAACCTTTAAAAAAAAAAAGCCATTTTGTCACTTTCATGTGCTGCATGAAGCAGTACACATGAAAGTGACAGATTTGCATTTTAGGATTGTTTATGTGCAGGAAGGGACACCTTCCCACACACAAATAATCCTCCCCTGCACATAGGCACCCTTACACTATTGAGCAAGGGTGCCTGCATTGGCATTAAGTTGCTAAACTTGGCAGTTTCCTCAACCTTCTTCCATAATCTCCATCTTGTATAATCTCCACTTGCTTCAGAAAACATTCAGATGGATCCCCACAGAATCCAGAAAGTTGGTCACCCTAGCACTCATCACCAGCAGACTCGACATCCGACAGTGCCGGCATCACCCAGAAACAGGTCAAGAAACTACAGAACTATCAAAACACCACAGCCAGACGTGTCCTCAACAACCCCAGCTACAACCGATTCATGCAACACCTCAGAGAACTTCACTGGCTCCCAGTCCACAAGAGAATCACCTTCAAGCTCCTCACTCACACCTACAAAGCTCTACATGACGAAGGACCAGCATACCTAAACCACCGCCTCGCATTCCATGTACCAGCCAGACAACTCCGCTCCTCCCAACTTGCCCTAGCCTCCGTCCCCAGGATCCACAAGACCAGAACCAGAGGAAGCTCATTCTCCTACCTCACCACCAAGACCTGAAACACCCTACCCCTCAACCTCAGGCAATCAGCGTCGCTAATCCAATGAAAGAAGGACCTCAAGAACTGGCTCTTAGAATGATCTACCACCCAATGCAACCAGCAACCCCCCACCCTCCCGTGCCTTGACACCCTGACGGGTGAGTAGCCCCTGACTGATTGAGGTATTCATCCTTTTAGGCAAATATTGAGCACAGATGATACACATTTAGGCAGAAATGAGGAAGCGTGTGTATTTTTCTAAGTGGAAGTGCTCAAGCAGTGCATTTTAGTTCATGTTTTCTGGACTTTCTTCTGACATGTTCTTAACTAATCGTGCATCCTATTTTGTGAGAGTATTTTACATTTTAGGTTTGGAAAAGCACAGAAGTCAAGTTCACTTAATATTGGAAAGGGAGGTTTCTTCCTCTTTAGCAGGAGGAGGCAATATTTGTTTGAATCATTCCAGAGATTCCTCAAACTTGCATTCTCCTCACATTGATACAATGAGAAAAATGTATGTCATTACATCACATACAACAACATTGGAAGTCATAATATTGCGACCACTACATCAGGGGTCACTACAGCCAGAGAACTATTATTCTACTGGTATGGTTATACTTCTAATGTAAATATAATGTACCATAATCGGTCTTTCACATACTTGATCATGTGCCTCCTACATTATGGTCTGAGCATGCAAACAATGTTGGACATTTACTGTCCACAAAGCCCGTTAGTAATAAGGTAAATTCAATTATGAGAGTGTGCTCACTCCGCAATACCCCATAAACTTGCTTTTATGAATTTGCAAAAATTCGAATAAAGATTTTGATTCGATTCGATTACCCCATACACCCTGAAGCGGAAGCAGGACTCACACCTATAAGCACATCACTCACAAAAAAGACCCCTCCGCTGTAAGAATGTGCATTACCACAATTCTACTGATGTATAGCACATAAAGATTTGTGCAAGATCTGCATGCTATTAATGCTGTGGTCATACATAGTTTTCCAGTTGTTCCTTACCCGACAACCATATGTCCTGTGTTTCACCCACTGCCAAATCCTATATGGTTTACAGTGGCAGTTCTTTGTTGAGCCTTATTTCCTATTCCTATACACCCTGATAACCGATGTTTTGCATTCTCGTTTTTCGGGGTCTAGCGAACATGTTTGCTTTCCCTTGGGGTTTACAGAGTCGCCATCTATCTTCTCTCAAGCACTCAAGAAAGATCTGAACACCCATGTCTTTCCAGGACGATTTTCTCTAGCTCAATATGTAGCGATCTATTGGTTGCATCTGTCTCCTGGGACCAATGCAAACCTCACTCCTTGTATCACCCCAATGAGTTAGCTATAAAGGGCACAAAACATCTAGTGAAAAATTGCATTTTTGTCTTTCTTGTTATCATTATCTAGGTCATGATGTCTGAGGAGAGGCATTTGTCTGCAGACCTTATTGAAGCTGTTTGTAAGCTACCCAGACCAGTCACCATCTCTCAGGCATGCACTCTGCTGGGAATGTTGAGTTATGGAAGACAATGGCTATTGGAGTATGCAACTATTGTTAAACCCCTTCAAAAGTATACAATGGAAGATACAGCAGAATTCTTGCATTGGATCAATGAGGTGGAACAGGCTTTTGTGAGTTTGAAATTAGCATTATCCCCTCTACCTAATTTAGGACAGCATGATTATAATAAATGATTCGCTTAGTACTGTTATGAAAAAGATGGATTTTCATCAGGGTTGTAGGTACAAGATCATGGAGCCAAAGAAACCTGTTGCTTACTACTCCTGCTCAAGTTGCTGAATTGGTTGCTCTTACTTAGGGAATTGATTGCATATACTCGTGCTGCCCAAAAGATTACCTTATTTAATGACTCACAATATGGTTTTGGAGTAGCCCATGATTTGGGCTCCTCTGTATGTAACAGGCTTTTCTCTCCTCAGTAAGAGACCCAATTTAAAATGAGGCCTACGTTAAAAAAATGTCTTGATGCTCCTATGTTCTAAACATCAGTCCTCTCAAGATGAAGTGTCCAGGGGAAAGCTTTTGCTGACTAAACTGCCAAAAAGGCTGTTTCGTCCATGGGTTCCGAAGTCACTGTGTATGTATTTTCAGACTGTTGAGTTTCTTATGCCAACTCTACAAGTTTCCTGAACTACAAGAATGTGATGCTGAGGCCGAGAAGCAAGCTTGAATGAAACAGAATTGTAAAATTAATCTGATTAAGTGTGGAGGGACAGCACCGGGAGAACCCCAAATTGTAACCCCACAATCATGCCAAACTATACCACGGTAGTGATAATGTCAGCAGAGATTGCAAGATTCAAGCCAAATTTGCCTTTGACTTGCTCTGTTCTTCCCTTCTCTCCCCCAACAATATTGCCATTCTTGTGTTACTTGTCTTGCCAAGAATAATGGTAAGGGAACCAAAACCACTCCTGCTGCCTATCCATTTCAAAGGGGCACATTTGTCCACATCTAGAAGGAGTTTATCCAAAATCGTAAATGTTTTCCATATATGTATGTCCTGGTTTTAGTCTGTATGTTTTCCGACTGATTTAAGCTTATTTGTGCACCAAGGCTGATACGATTACAGTTGTGAAAAGGTTTAATATGGATTTAGAAAGTCACAAGGGCACTAATTTTATGTATGCGATAGTGCAAGACCTGTGCAAGGGATCAAGCAATGGTTTGAGTGCTATATGTGAGCACCACGAGTGATGATGGAAAGTGGAGTGTTTCAACTTCGCTTTGAAAAACAAAATATTTAAAATTTGCACAGATACAGGACTTGAGTGGTCCGAAGAGCTGCCCGTGGCACTATGGCCAATCAAAGCTATCCCAAGCCGAAAGTCTAAGCTAAGTGCATATGAAATAGTATGGGCCAATCTTGTCTGCTTCCATCAAATCCTAGTGTTCCTAGTATCCCTTGACTTGCACTTAAACAATGACAATACACTACAGTGTTGCTAATAACTTAATTTGTTGCCTCTGCAACTTCCCTTCTCAGGTCCAAGCTGCCTGTTTGTCACAGCCTGAAATAAGGGGATTGGGTTCATATGAACATTTGACAGCAGGATCTGTCTCGAAAGTCCTGCCCACCAGGAAGACTGCTGTAAAGTGCTTTGCAATGCCAGCCTGGAAGAATGCCAGTACTGCAAAAGAACCATCAGACTTAAAAAGCTCTGACACTTCTGTTGCCTCTGCTTTTGTGAGCTAAGTCTCTCCTATGCATTGCGCTCCTGCTCCAATGAGCAAACAGTACTTCATCAACTTAGAAAGGTGTGTCTGAAACCAACTGGCCTCACTCTTGTTCTTACCAATATGCAGCTCCAACTCTTTTCCACTGATACCACCTCCAGCCTTGGTAGTTCAAAGACTTTCATCTACTGGATTCCTCAAAGGGTATGACTAGCCATTTTTGCTACACGCCTTGCGTTTGGTTTACTCAGTGGCTCTGCTTATAGGATCTGGATGGCAGGCGCCAAAGATAAAGAGTACTCTGCCTGCCACCCACAAACCGGCAATTCTTGTACAGTGAGAACATTCCATAGTGCAATTTTAAAAGTGGTATAACCTTGCCTCTAGCTGGATTTCTGCCCACTTGATCACTGATGCTGGAGTGGGCTTGCCAATGATTCCTGTTCCCTTTTACAAAGAAAAACATTACACCTGCATGGGTACTATTAAAGGTTGATGACTTCTGTTTCCCTGTCCAAGACATCATAGCTTCTGCTATTCACTTTGCTGCAATGAAATACAAAGGTGGCACGTGCTTAGTGAAAAAATACTGCCCTCACTCACAAAGTTGTGGCATGCTTCATCATTGGGGTTGCTTCAATACACCCCTGCGCAGACCAATGCCTGGGTTGGAGCTAAAGGGAGGGGTAAACAATACAAACATAAAAGTTGGGATCACCGAAGGAAAGTGCAGTGAAAATAAAAACTAGCTCGGATGTGTCCCCTCTCGAAACGTTATTCCTGGACCCACCAGGTAGGTCTAAAAACTTGTAGGATGGTGGTGATAGGAGAAGGTAAAGGTTTCCTTCACCCCTCCTTGCTGCCAAAGTGTCAACATGTTTTTGCCGTCTGATACGTACCCACAGTTTTGGGTCACATCAGCATTCATCAGGACCCTTCGGATCCCAAAGTGGTAGCTTCCTACACGGCAAGAGCTGGACGCTTTCAATGAAGTGCACCCACCTTGATGAAAGTTTGACTACAGGGGTCACTCCCAACATCTCACTAGTTTTAGCGTTGTAGAATATGAATCTCGATTATCGAGTGTGTGTTATATAGGGGAGCCCTCTGCTTGGAAGTAACACATTCCAATGATACTGTATCCATGTTCAGAGGTTAACACACATTTTCTGGTCCTGGTTTGTGCAAAGAAGATGAAGCATGAGGGACATGACCAAGTCTATGTGCTCTTTGCATATTCAATTGCGGGAATTTAGGTAAATCAAGAATCTGTGGAAGAAAAGTCTGGAAGAAATAGGATTGCAACCCTCCAATCCCTCAACTAAATCATAAATTCGTAGTTGTTTCGTCTGCTGCGATTTTCAAGGTTCTCCACTTGTTTTTGAAGTTGAGAGATTTCTGTGTTCATAGGATGAATTTGTTGTAAGGATGTTTGTAGAGATTCCATTTGTCATTCCATCTGAGTGATTTATTTTATCAAGAGTGGACTACTTATCATCTAAGCTTTGCAAGCGTAGATCAGTCTCCTCTATATATGGATAAGGAGCCCGTATTTCATCTAGGAGTCATTCTAAAGATATTGGTGGTGGAGAATCATCTGGCAAAGGAGGATGTTTTTTAATTCATTTAGTAGATGATAACAATGAAGAAGGTCTTATCTTATAGTGAGGGAAGTGAAGTAGATGCAGAGGTAAATTAAGGTGTAGGTGTCGGCAACCCGAAGGGGAGACGACATAACATTTTCCGGGTCTTCCATGTCATTCTGCAGTACCGAAAAAGGGTGTGAAATTGCCAGCACAGGAGATTTAGGGCGAGGAATTGTGTTGGAAGCGGCACCTCTAACAGACTTGGTTCTCCCATAGATATGGATATCAGATACATTGGTTTAACCCATTTTTCCTCCTGGTAATCTCTCATAGCCAATATCAGGTACAGTGGTTTAACATAAATGTTAAATGGGTTAAACCACTGTACCTGATATTGGCTGTAAGAGATTAGCAGGAGGCATTAAGAATCTGAAGGTCTGACACCAGACCTTGTGTGGTGTTCAGAATCTCAAAATGCCTATTAGCCTCTTAGTATCTAAGCACCAAAGCAGTGCACTGAAATGGAGATTTTAGATTGCATTGTGATTGCCAGTTATAGAAGATGTTTATTAACAGATGAATTAGTTAATGTTTCATTTCAATCTATGCCTCACAAAACAAGCATTGACATAGCCAAGAGGTCTCGATTTTGGGACCTTAAATGTATTTAGTTATGCAGCACAATATCCTTGTCGCAACAACATCAACTGTTGCATGGCTAAAAACGTATAAGAGGTACAAAAGGGGGTTGTGATGGACGGAGCATCTGAATCAATCAAACACTCACACCCAGTCAAAAGATCTGGGCTTAATCCAATACTGTTCTTTAGCCCACTCTGCCACCCCAGTTCAGACATGGCTATATGCAAATCAGTCTGATCCTGTGCCTCATGGGAACAGTCCAGCCCGAACTGCCAAGCCATGTCTTCCCTGGACCGGAAACAAGCTTCCGAGGACCGGTTTCTGGCATTCCAGCCGTCTTCAGCCCAGCTTGCTTGAATCCAGTGGCAAAGTGAGCAAGGGACTCACGTCTGAGCATACACTTATGGTGGCCAAAAGCGGTACAAAAGGGGGTGGTGATGGACGGAGCATCTGAATCAATCAAACACTCACACCCAGTCAAAAGATCTGGGTTTAATCCATCACCGTTCTTTAGCCCACTCTAAAACGTATAAGGGGCCAAAGGCGAGACCTATTGGCTATTCTAATGCTTGTTGATTCATGCACCTGTCACAGAACCCAGGGAACAGGGAAGAAACAGGCGTTAGAGCCAGCTTTGTGGGCATTTCAAATGGCTGTGCCATTTCAGCATTTCATACAATCTGTGAGTATGCCACTGAATATAGTTCTGCAACTTTTTACCTATGTGCTGGGTGTTTCACAACCCCCAGAGCTGCATTGTGCTTTGTAAAAATGCCAATAAGGTACATGAGTACATTACAAAATTCATCCCTTATGACAGCAGCGGCCCTGCTGCGGTTTTTTGGGTTTTAATCATGTTCAGAATGATCTTTCCAGGTGTAATTGCATAAAATAAGTGACCCGGCCTGTACATGCAGGAAGCGCAGCAGTCACGCTAACTTGCTCAGCAGGATGGGATTAAAGAGGCAGCTTACAGAGGTGTGCAGTGTGTACACAGAGCAGTGCACGGGGTAAGGTCCACTGTGGCTAGTCTGGCCAAGCAAAATCCATGTCATTAGGAACACAGTCCTGAACTTTTCACGAAAAAGGCACGTTTTCAAGTTGTCTCTCATTAATTGTTTCAATGAAAGTAAAATCCTTGGGATTCCATGAGGCCCCATTGCAGGTTCTCCAGCGGGCTCTACAGTTATAGGACAATGCATCTATAAGCACCCCTCCCCAGGCTGTAAGGTTGCCTAACTGTAAGTACACAGTCTGGCAAATTACTGAACCAGGGACTGTGTGCTTTAGCGTGCGCAGACCTCCTGGTTCACACATTTGGTCCTGACGAAAACCTTGTACTATCACTAGAAGGTTGAAACAAGTTGACCGACAATCTTTTCACTTAAACATTGATACTTCTTGGCCAATAGAGTCATTTTAAGTATCTCACTTGGTTTTTAATCTTGTCTTGTTGCTCCAAATAAGTTTTAGGGAGTACAACAATGACATTTTTAATTCACCCACTTACACCACTTTCTCACATTTCACTAAAGAACCAGATCCGCTGTAGTTCAGGCGCTGAAGCACACCCAACTGGCACTCGGCTCCTTGGGTGGATCCCGATGATGAAGCATGTCACCAACTAGGTTGGTGAGTAAGGGGTTTCTTAAATGAAAAAATAATCCTTTCTTTACTATCACTCTCCATTTCTCCAAACCACTAGGACTCTGTGTCCTGGGGACACTCCCTCTTTTTGTTTTTGATATATCAATGAAAGTAAAGCAAGACTACAAGACCCCGAGTGCACTGGTTAATCTCACAAACATTTAGGATTGGAAACACTCCACAATGACCGGAAGATATTGGTATCCCTATACCAGTGGTTTCATTGGATGGGAGAAAGAAGGTCCATGGTCACCTTTTAAAAAAAACAATTATTTCTTCTTAGCATTATTCAGCCTTATTGTTTATTAAATGATGAACTGTGCCTTCTGATAGAGTGGAACAGGGGGTTGGCATCCATACTATTGTTTTCTTCACTCCAAAGTATGTGATCTCAACAACAAATGAGAAATTACTGAGTGTGCGGTTGTAAACCAATGGGCTGTTTCCTGCAGTAGTCCACTGTGTCTTTTCATATATCCAGTGATACAGAGGAACTAAGTACCATGGGAGAAGTAAACATAATGCCCACAAAGAGTAAAACCTTTCCACGGTCACCCCTGTGAATGGGACTCTGCAGTGAGTCCCTAGGCCCAGTGACCAAAGCAGTGGGATGTAGTATACGCCCACTGGCACAGTGATCAAAGCAGTGGGGTGTAGTATAGGTTCATTGGCACAGTGATCAAAGCAGAATGGTGACGTTGTTGTCCCTTGGGACAGTGACCAAAGAAGTGAAGTGCTGCATGAGTCCAAGTGAAGTGCTGCATGAGTCCATGTGGAAAACAGTAGGGTTATGTAGGAGACAATAGGCAAAGTGGCCAAAGTCGTGGGGTGTAGTATGATTCCATAAGTATACTGACCAATGCACTGGGGTGTAGTATCTTTCCACAGGTCCAATGGCCAAATCATTGATTTTGACGAACTTTGGGCTACAAAAGCCTAGCCCGCCCCGGCTCAGGGAATACTGCTCGACAACTACCCTCGGTCTCTCACCGCATGGTCTTCGATAAGGACGATTATACAGACTACATTCTTTTATCATATTTTAAGAAATTGTTTTAATTGCAGCAATTGTACTGGTTTTAATTAACTATACATAAGAAAATTTACTTACTTACTTACAATGACCGGAAGATATTGGTATCCCTATACCGTGGTTTCATTGGATGGGAGAAAGAAGGTCCATGGTCACCTTTTGAAAAAACAATTATTTCTTCTTAGCATTAGTCAGCCTTATTTTTTATTAAATGATGAACTGTGCCTTCTGATAGAGTGGGACAGGGGTTGGCATCCATATTATTGTTTTCTTCACTCCAAAGTATGTGATCTCAACAACAAATGAGAAATTACTGAGTGTGCGGTTGTAAACCAATGGGCTGTTTCCTGCAGTAGTCCACTGTGTCTTTTCATATATGCAGTGATACAGAGGAACTAAGTACCATGGGAGAAGTAAACATAATGCCCACAAAGAGTAAAACCTCTCCACGGTCACCCCTGTGAATGGGACTCTGCAGTGAGTCCCTAGGCCCAGTGACCAAAGCAGTGGTATATAGTATACGCCCACTGGCACAGTGATCAAAGCAGTGGGGTGTAGTATAAGTTCATTGGCACAGTGATCAAAGCAGAATGGTGACGTTGGTGTCCCTTGGGACAGTGACCAAAGAAGTGAAGTGCTGCATGAGTCCAAGTGAAGTGCTGCATGAGTCCATGTGCAAAACAGTAGGGTTACGTAGGAGACAATAGGCAAAGTGGCCAAAGTCGTGGGGTGTAGTATGATTCCATAAGTATACTGACCAATGCACTGGGGTGTAGTATCTTTCCACAGGTCCAATGGCCAAATCATTGATTTTGAGTCCATAGGCTCAGTGACTAAAGCAGTGGTCTGTAGTATAAGTCCATAGGCACAGTGACCAAAGCAATAGGGTGCAGTTTGTGCCCAATGCACACTGACCAAAGAAAAAGTGTTCACTTTGTGTCCATAGGCACAGTGATCGAAGCAGAGAATAGTTGTATGAGTCCAAATGTACAGTGACCAAAGTAAATATGGTGTATGAGTCCACAGGCACATTGACCACAGAAGTGGGCTGTAGCATCTGTCCGTAGGCACAGTGTCCAAATCACTGGGTTGCACTTTGAGTCCATAGCCACTGTGACGAAAGCAGAAGTGTGTATGAGTTCATAGGCAAAGTGTCCAAAACAGCATGTGTGTCAACATGCACAGTGACTAAATCTGTGGATTGTGGTATGAATCCCCAGGGCTCAAAAGGTAGAGCAGCAGGGAACAGTCTGAGTCTTTAGGAGCAACATGAAAGAATCTACATCTTACAATATGAAGAAAATGATGATTCAAAAACATGGGCTATAAACGATGTTGTGTGACCAGAATAAGTGTCTGCTGAGTGACGACCGAAGGACAAATATTCACAAAGGTCTCGTTTGTCAATGCAATTACCCAAACATTTAGCTCAGTCAACGCTTTGCCCCCGAATCTGTTGGCATTGGGAAAACTTAAAAAATGCTTTTTGCCAATGTAGAACAGCATCGGGAATAAAGCAAGAAAAAAGGGCATATATCAATTTGTGAGTCACCATGCATGCACATGCATATCTCATAACATGGTCCTAATTTTTTTGTTTGTTTTGTTTTACTTCTTTACAATTCTTAGATGACAGATGGTATTCTTTAAACAGGAAATAAAAATACATATGCTTGCAAGTGCATCAAAAAGAAAGGGCCGCCTTGAAGTAAATGGCAGCTGCCAGCGCTCCAAAAAAACCCCTAAAAACTGATGAGGCAGGGCGTGAAAGCAACAGAGGAGTGGGTTGAGGGTTTGGGGGTTCATGCCAATGTGGCCAAGTGACAGGAACAATGGAAAGTGGGGGGACTTGAGCATTACAAAAAAAGCCGGAAGTTGAGGGCAGGGGAAGCAACGGTCAAGCTGGGTGGGGACAGAAGAAACAAAGGGAGTGCAAGGAGGTTTGGCATTTGAGTGGGGCAGGGAGCGCAAGAAGGGGTGGCATTTGAGTGGGGCAGCAGCACAAAAGGCATAGTTTGAGAAAACACATGCGCTCCAATGGAGTACTGCAAGAAAAAGAAACAAGGCCGGGAGTGGTGCATGCCTGCCCGCGCAGGCTTCACTTTACAAGCACTGCACTCGTGCTTGTGGCGCTCGCTGCTCGCTACCGCAAGGTGGATGCCGCCACAAGCACGAGTGCAGTGCTTGAAAAGTGAAGACCGATGGCTAAAGGCCCCCCTAGACAGCGCATGCGTGCTGCCTAGGCGAGACCTAAAAATAGAAGGAGTGCCTTGGTCTCATCAAATTGTTTACATATTGTATATCCAATATGTAGCTTACTATTTGATTTAGCAGTTTTCCATAAACTTGTAAAGGATGCCTGGGGCGTCGTGAAACCCCTGCTTTAGCAGCTAGGGCTTGGATGGGCTTCCTTATTTACCACTTCTGTCTGAAATTCGGCAGACAAGCTCATAATTAAAGTTGTAAAGGAAAACATCGCAACAGAAGAGCTAGCAGGAGCAAGGAAGAAGGGAAGAGGGTTAAAGGGAAGAAAAGGATTAAAGGAAGTGTGAAAGAAAGGATGGATAGGTGAGTGGGTGAATGAGTGGATAGATGGATGACTGGGTGAAAGATTGAGTGAATGGATAGGTGGATGGATAGGTCAAAGGACGATGGATGGATGGATGGATAAATGGATGGATGGATGGATGGATAGGTGGATGGACAGGTGAAAGAATGCCAGAGAAAAGGGATAAATAAGTGGTTGGGCAGTTCAAAGGAATGCAGAGTAAAGGGTTGGATGGCTGAACGAGTGGATGAAAGGGTGAGTAAATAGATGGCAGAGTGGATGGATAAGTGAATTGATGGCAGAGTGGATGGATGGATGAATAGATGGATGGATGGATGGCAGAGTGAATGGATGATGGATGGATGGGGAACAATTGAATGATGGATGAAAGAATAAATGGATGACAAAATGTAAAGATGAAATAGTGGATGGGGTGAAAGGATGAATAGATAAATGCTTGAATGGAAGAAACAAGGGAGCTCTTCTAGATTGAGCTGGGTGTTCTTACTTCACTTGCTTGGTGCCATCAGAGCTTTAATTCAAAGATGGGGATATTCTAATTCTCTGCTACTCCCTTAGAGGATGCTATCTAGAGAATCCCCAACCAAAACTCCAGGAAAGAGTTCTAGCTCAAGGAGGGTCGATATAGTCCAGAAAATCTTCAAATGTATAATCTAATCTAATTTCACAGTTAGAAATCCACTGGTCAATCTACCCATTGAGGAATATAGGTGCAATTTTTCAAGAGTGCAGTATCAGGACCCGTCCTTCACAGTTCTTTGAGCACATATAGAAAAGGAAAGGGTTCTGGTCCAATGTTTACCTAGTCCTGGGTCTATCAATGCCTTTTTTTCACATACCTCAACCAGGAAATCTTGCTCATCTGGACTTTTACTATGATTTCCTGTAGACCCTCCCTGAATGATTCCAATTCCGTAGTTATTCAGATTAGTTTTGAGTACCCACCTATAGGTTTCATAGCCAAATCGAATCTTACGAGTACTAGGGGGTACTCTGGAAAAGCTTCAGCAAAGATCCCATGAAAGCATTTTCAGATATTCAGAGTTTGTCCATATACCAATACCCCTACGTTCCAAGCTACAGAGAGCTGCGCTTACTGCCCAGTTTATATAACCCGAAGGCTGGTGACAGGATGAATTACTGTGTGTCTTGCAAACCCAGTTACCAAATCAACTCTAGATTTTAATATTAATGTCGTTTTTAATTCTTATGCTGACCATGCATGGGAGTCAAAAAGCCTGACTCCCAGATAATAAAGTTATTTTACTGTTTCCAGAGTAGTTGTATCCGAAGTTATTTTACCCCTGATTTTTTTTATAGGTATTAAACATGATAACATGATAAATGTGCTCTTCTAAGCATTTGTCTCTAACCCATAACTACTAGAGAATAATGCAAACCTGTGGAGGAGCGCTTGGAGCCCTTTCTCTGTTTTAGAAACTTTTTCTCAGCTAATACAGGAGAGTAGTTCTCACAATCAGATTCGAAATCAGTACAGCCATTTATAAAGAGCAAAAAAGGTGTTGGCGCCAGGACACATTCCTGGAGAACCCTTCTGATTACATTGATTCTTTCTTCTAGTTCACCATTGTAGTTCCCACCTCATCTGTGAAAAAGGTATCTATGTGTTACCTCTTGATTAAGTCTAGCAGGCCTGGTGGAACTCCTAGATTAAAAAGAACATGCACAGTTACTCCTTGCAAACTACATCAAATGCTACCACTGATAACAGCGACCTCCCTTTTGATCATAAGGAAGCTGAAAACCTGCTTTACTGTGCTGGTCCTTAGTACAGTGGGCACTGTTTCTTTCAAATTGATTGGAATGGCAGCTCTGCTACAAATGGCAAGTTTGCAAAATGGAACAAAATGTTAGATATCTCACATGCTTCATTATCGGCTAATCATACAATGTTTCCTTTTAGAATATAGATGGTAAAGAAATCATCATTGGCAGGTATTCAAAACAGGTTTTCCATATGACAGGACAAGTATACTACCATTAAAACACCAATGCTCATAAAACTGATATACCTCTATTTTTGAAAACTTGCGTTGAATTATAATAATGATGTGTTTTCTTACTTATGTGCGGAAAGAGGTACAGCTTTTTAGTCTACCTGCCAATTGGAGTTCACTTGCAAAACCAAAATAATCTATTCTGCAGAAAAATTAATAAAAAGGGAACATACTGCTCATGAACACAGAAGAAAAGATTGAGGTCATTGTGTTCATCCTCCAGGATCTCAAAACGTTGTCAATGAAGGCAGAGGCGACCCAACGTTATTCTGATTGAGATACCAGCCTCTGAAGCCGCTTTTTAAATTTTTAAATCAGCAGATGTCCAAAATGGTGGATTTACATTGCAAGTTGTTTCCACTTACTGTGAACTGAAAACAAAGAGATTGTACAGACCTATTAGTATCAATACTTGCGCTTTATTGCAGAGGTGGAACTTAACTTTATTTATTTATTTATGTATTTATTTATGTATTTATTTATTTATTTACTTATTTAGAAAATGTTGCTTGCCACCTTTATGTTACTTAATGGCGTTTAACAGAAGGAAAAAAAAAGTTTACTGCTAAGCAGGATTTTAAAGTGCAAAGGTAAAGTGTACAGTGACTGCAATTTGAACCTTTTGACTGATCTTCTGGATTGATTTCAGTTAAAGTCCACTACGAATAGTTTAGATTTTAAGAGTTCCCGGTAACACATGCGGTCGGGTTCAGATTTGGTTTGATCGTTTGTTAATCAGATGGGTGGATGTCAAACAAAGTTTCTGGTTGGGGTATAGTGATCGGGTACATTTAGCTGGTATACCAGGCCCTTGTCCCACTATGCTTTATAGACCTTGCACAAGACCTTAAATGTATATCTTCCATCTACTGGGAACCAGTGGAGTCTTTTAAGGGTGAGTTTTATGTGACTCCAGTTGCAAAGATTAAGGCACAATCTACCTCCTTGGTTCTTAAGTCTTTTCAGCCTGACAATGAGTGTTGGGGGAGACCAGAGCAGTCAGAGTTAGTAATTACAAAGGCTCTACTCAGCTTAATTCTATGCTCCATTCATGGGGCAGGGATTTCTCTGGAAAGATGGTTGCATCTCATTATTTTGTCAAACAGAGATTTCAAGTTTCCCTGTGTCTTAACAAATCTCATATAACACACCAAGTCTTCTTATCCCTACTTCTCCTATAACAGTGTTTTTCATAGCAATGCTGAAACCTTTTATTACTGTGTCTCCATGTCATTGCCCCAAGAACTCAAAATGCGTTGCTGTCGGTGGAAAATGTGCATTATGGGATTTGAAGTACCAAATCCAAATTGCATTCTCGGTACATAGATTACAAATTGTCCTTGTATGTACTGCAATATCAGGACTACCAGACTCAGCAGCACTATAGCTCAAGAAATCACAATACCTCACTACCACTCACTAAGATAGAAAAACTAGAATTGATCCTCTGCCAAATACACTGCAAAGGAGATTTAGGGAAAAGGAAGGAGGAAAAAACACCAGAAGACGGAACCATCTTGATCTTGAAGAAAACACTTGCAAGAATAAGAATCCTAAATGGAAAGAAGTGGTCTATAGGACAAAACATAGTGGCATAAATTGATTTAAATAACAGATTATCTTTAAAACCCAGAAATGTAAATAATGATAAAACACACTTTACCTCTGGAATAAGACTGCTTGACTAGAAACCAATTCAGGTTTCATCTCACAGAGCTGATAAAAAAGTCAGAAAAGTCAGAAAATTGGGGATTTATGAGGCATGCGGATCAGGCCCAGCTAAATGTGTTCTTCCTTGAAGTACAAAATCTTTTTTGCTACCATTTTGCCATTACTGACAATTTGGTATGTCAAAAGTAATTGTATCAAAAGATTTGACATCCATGCATAAAGATCACTTTTGGGGATGCAAGAATGAAGGAAATGTTTTATGCACTTGCATCTAAAAAGATAGTATGCTTAAAACCCAATTTTAGGTCTCCTTAGTGACTGTTTTTAGCTGCTACTACTAAACTTTACAGTGGGCTTTGGACCAGCCCATTGCTTACCAGCAGATGGCTTTGTAGTCAATCTAATTTTCTTCCTCCATATTCAATGGCTTTCCTTTCTCTTCCTCTATTTGTCCTGCCCTTGGAGCAAGGTTTCTTTATCATCCTTTAGAGTGGATGATTTGTATTCTTCTATAGCTCATATTCTGGGAACTAGTTACTTCTTTTGTTTTTTGCACTCCATGGGAGTGCTTTCTTCTCTCTTGCCCTCATGTGCTTCTTCCTCAGTAAATAGATTCACCCCGACACACTATGTATTGCTCTTTCTTTCTGCACACCTATCTTGTCCATTGCTAGCCCTAGCCCTCCCTGGCTTCCTTTTGATTACTATTTTTTTCTCTACCTCGCCTTAAGGTCTTCTGTTGTTTTCTCATCCACTCCCTGTTGCTTCCAGTCCCTCCCACAACATCTTCTACCCCAAGCACTCCTTTGTTGCCATTTGCTGGCAGGTTGCTCCTGGATTAAACTGCCTTTTTGTTCTAGTTTACTTTTTTTCATTTACCACTTCATCATTGGCCTCAGCTATCTTGGAACAGTATAAAAATAAAATATAAACAAAATGATGGCTGTGTCATAATGTATGTGTGTGGAAACATTATCTTGATCAGTCGACATAACATCATAGTGCATTAATGTGCATGCTTGATGATTGCACCTTTTTTCCAATGCTGCACAGCATGAGCAAAAACCATTTATTTTTGCCACTGCTGAGAGGCAGCAGCAAAAAATATTGATAAATCCAAAAGGGCAAAATGTTCCGACCTATTGGTTTTGATACGCTTGTTTCCCTTTAACAGCCATCAATGATATGCTTTTGTATTTTCCACATATACCACATACTTTTGTCTCAAGTGAAACCTTTGCTGCTTCTGCTGGCTTGTTTCCAGCAACAATTTTACCTAACACAGGGCATATTGTTTTGACTTTGTGATGGCTGAGTCAAAGCTTACATCAACACTATATCACCTCTCTTCCATAGGGGAACATTCTCCTTTCCTGCAATGAGTATATCATGTTGGAGCTTCAGCAGGTATAAAGTCATAGATATATATTTCATACATGAGATAGAAAAGATCATGCAGTGGATTTTTTAGTGTTTACTGACAAGTGAGGACTGCCACTTTCAAGGGACACATGGGAAAATGTGTGATTTGATGTACATTAGATGCTAAGAAACATTAAGGGCCGATTACGATGGAGGTCAGAAAGCCTGTGACTGTTAGTCGAATAACCAATTTCCACGGGAGCGAAGAAGAATCCCCACACCTCCAGGACACAGAAGCAAGAATGTGAAATGTACACACTCCTGTCTACTGCCCCCTAGAAGTATGAGGGAATTACCCAAGGAGTGTTCACCACTCTCCTCATATGAGGGGGTCGGCAGGGTACAGCAGCAATCTCAGGTGGATGTCCAGGCTAGGAAACAAAATAAGTTATACACGTAATAATCCTCTTGTTACACTGACCTCAATACAGGATACATTGACATGCGTGATATTCCAGGTATGCTTACCCCAACTGCAGGTCGGGCGGACTTTATCGAAGAGTTCAAGTAAAGGGAAGCAGGATACTCAGACACGGGGCAGGAGGGGTAGAACTCTTGAAGGACATACACACTAGACACAACCAAAACAATAATGGGAGTGAGGAGCACCGACTGGCTGTCTAGGGCTGTAACAGCTGAACAGCACACACACACGAGGAGAGACACCCGGCCCTAAAAGAAGGCAAGGGCGGAGCGCTCACTCTCAAAGGAGTCTCCAAACAACAAAAAAATGAAGGGTAAATACAAGCCACACAGAAGGAGCAATGAAAATGAATCAAGCAGAAAACGCCCGCAAAATGCGTGAGAAAAGGCAGGGTAGTCGCGAGAGATTACTCGCGCAAAAACAGAGAAATGCCGAAGGCCGGCAGAAACATTCTCACAGTGTACCAGGCTAGCGGGATGCTGCAGGACAAGGGGACAGCTGAATGCAGGCAGGGAAATATCCAGGAACACACGGAGGGTTCCGTAGGACGCCACAGAGAACGCGAGCAAACAACCAGGAAGTGAAGAGGGGCGTGGTACCGGAACAGTAAGCCAAGCAACGGCTACGTTCTGCCGTGTCTCTTTACTCAGTTTAGGGAGCGTCCACAAAGGTTTTAGTGATTAGTTAGTTTAGGGATATGGGCTAAAAGATCACATTGCCTGCAATCTCGCATGTCAAGGTGTCTAACTCCTAACAGTGACCTTTGGTCAAAGGCTTTCTGACCCCCATTGTCGGTTTCAATTCCTACCGGCAGATTATGTATCAGACGGTCGGAATTGAAGCTGGCTGGTCATTCAGGCTAGATTCCGACGGGCTCAAGTAGCCCGTCAGCAAGTTGGAACCAGCTCGTAATCCCAAAGGGCTGGCCTTTCCGCTTTTGGGGTGAAGATGCACGGTTGCCGGCATGGTTTCCATGCCTGCCTGTCCGACATGTAAGCCACGCCGTAAAGCATGTTTGTGGGACCCCCAACAGGGCCCCCTTTTGTGTGCGGCCTCCAGTTGGGGGCCAAGGGGGCACCTTGAGGTGCCTGCCACGGGGTGCAGTGATGAACAGCACCTCACATTTCCCTATGGGAGCATGTATTATGGCTGGCTTACGACCATAATGCATGCTCCCATAGGGAAATGTGGGAATGTGACCAAACAGTGTTCGGTCGCATCCTAATGAGGTGGTCTGTCCCAGGACAGAGACGGTGTTGGGTGGACTTAAGTCTGCCCGACATCATAATTAGGCCCTAAGTACTCATAAAATGCTAGGCAAGTCAAAGGGAAAGGGCTAAGTGAATTTGTTTCCAATTTAGGTAAAAGAATATCTCATCAAATTGGATTATAGCTCACTTTGTTTTGATGTCTATCATGGTTGTCGGAAAGTTATAGTTGCTTGTAAGGTTATTCTGATAATGCATCACAGTACCGACCAGTATTGTTCAAGTTATTCAGTAAGATATGCAAATTCAAACACTTCATCAACTGTATATCCCCCAGGTGGGAAAATTTAGTTAAATGTGACGTGAAAAGAGACTAGAGCAAAAGGCCTCTAATTATGTAAAAGCTTACTATCTGGCACTGTAAAATCATCAAACCATCCAAATCAGTCACAAGTTATACAAACAATGATTGTCATAGCCCAGAACCATAACTGTTAATGAGATAGAGTGTGCAGCAACAATGGCATACAAAAAGCTTTGTTAAAAAAAGTACAGGTAGCTCTGCAGATCAAAAAGGAGTATGATAATTTCTTCTGAGTGAGCATTGATAAACATGTCCGTTTTTTCTACATTAAAATTAGTAGTAAAAGTAGCCAACACCTGCATTTGAATAATCATACAGTGTAGTAAAGGACTGGGATGAGATTTGAATAACAAAAAGGAGACATTTGAGTAGCATAGTAGCACAGATACATTTCAGTGGTTGTAAATAAAGAGTCAGGGGTCAGAAAACTAAGACAAACTTCAAGTGACCGCAACAAAATCTGAAACAAATAAAAATATTGAGAACAGAAAAAATCCTACTAGCATTCATAAGCATCCAAATAAGAAGATGGAGGCAAGGAAAGAAACAGGCACACTTCTGATATTCAGAAGAACGTCAGAGGTAGATAGCAGAGAAGACAGTAATAATGTACCAGCTACCAGAGTAGCTCAACTACATGGAACAGATTGTTGTGTAGTCCCTATATTGCGCATACAGGATCTGCGTGTTTGGATAACATAAACTGTAGGATTGGTGGCAGACTAACTCTGAGCACCCCCACTGAGAATGTTAGCCTGTTTGCATTAGCTAGCTCACAGTGCCACAATAGTCTCCTCTTATCAGGGAGAGAATAGTTTCTGGCAACCTTAGAACATGACAACCCTGATCCCGCTGGATCGTGGAAACAATGTACTACCTTTCGCTCAGTCACTCGTGCTCACTTAGTTTCTCTCAGAGATTTACACAGAAGAAACTGTCGGGCATGTTTACAATAAGTATTTACTGCACAGTTGTTCTTCTAGTGTATAATATATGTGCTGCGACAACCCTTAGACAGTAGCAGAGATATATGATCAGCAGTACAGTGAATATAAAAGAACTGTACAGTTCTACCATTTTGCAATACATGAACACATACATGAATAGAAAATGTATGATAAAAGAAGGTGTGCCTACTCCTATGATGACTACCTAGATGTACCTAAGTGTACGTAGCTTGTGAGTAGGTGTGAAGCCAAGAATCCCTTTAGGTTTAGTCTAACCCCATTACCTGAGGCAAGATAGTGTGTGACCCCGTCCTGGTCTCAAGTTGGATACCCCGCAAGGGATGTTTAGACCACTATCAACTGGAGCGTCTGCATGCAGGAGCCTCAGCATTTCTGGTCAGTGTGTCTGCATGGAAGTCTTGGTTGCCTCTAACTAATACAAGCAAGAGGTGCTGTATTTATACAGAAAAGTATCTAGTGTTCCTTTGTCCCTTGTTTCTTGTATTAGCCATTGTTGGATTTGAGGATGATGCATGTGATGACCCTTGTAGGTAAATATTATGCAGGTGGATGTAGACCCTGCCTGGTTTCCAAGAACCCTTATTGAATATTCATTCATACTCTGTCAGTCTAAAGATGAAGTCATAGAACGCTATTGTTCAGGGAAATCCTCCATCTGTGCCCAGGACTAGAACTAGGTAAAGGTTCAATCCTAAAAGGCTTGTTACTGTGTAGTCTAGGGGAGGTAATGTAGGGGAAAGGGTAGGATGTTACCTGGGCCTATATTAGGGTACCTATATGAAACATAACACCCACTCTTCTTCCGAATAGCCAACAATAATAAAATGCTAGCGAACTACTAATTTTTATTAGGTAGCAGTGCATACAATTATCAGTGAGCCACTTAAAAACATTTTAAAACATTAAAATCTTAGTTTTTTAAAAATAGTCTAAGAGGGGAAAAAGTTTTCTGAAAATAAGGTATTGGAATTGTTCCTTAAGCCAAAGTCCTAGACAAGTTTGTTTATATAATTCAATTCCCTACAAGCATTTAGAAGGCCATGCTTTTCTAGCGAAAGTGTCAATTTTAGGAAATGTTCAAATTTTAGTTGATTTGAAACAAAAAGGGGAATCCTAATTCTTTCCCAGCACACAATGACCCAATTATAGATTAAGGGTCCTGGCTAGGATAGGCAACATCGTTGTTGCTTGCTGCCGCAGGGGATGGACCTTGTAACACCTTGCAGAGTACGTCAATGGAGCAAAGATGATATTCAGCAATAGCTGGTGTAGAGGCAGCTGGTGCTGTAGTCATTACCTGGGTGCTAGTGGTAGTGCTGATGGAAGAGCTGATGCTCAAACCAGTTGTAGCAAAAGCCATCTGCGGGTTCTCGAGGAACGCAGCCATCAGTATAGTAATACGCTGGGGACATTGCCTAGCATGAGACCTCCAGGGTTCCACCCTGGTATTCCGGTCTGCACGCGTGTCCAATGCAAGTGTCAGACAGAGATCCAACATGCATTCTTCACAGTAAAATAGGCATCGAAGAACATGTAAGATGCAGTCCATCCTGACCGGTCTAAATGATAGGAGCCAAAAGATGCTCAGTTCCCATAGGCGAGGTGTGCCCAGATGTTGTACCATGCTTTCACGGTATTTCCGCTCCAGGAGAGCTTTCGCCTTCTCATTGGTGATTGGGCCATCTAATGCATAGCAAATAAATGACAATCAGGATTCCTGCTATTGACAGCAGGATTAGAGGTAGACCTCCAAAAATGCTTCCAAATAATGTATAAAATGTGGATTAACTCCAAGGATTGTCTGAAAGGTGCTTAGAAATCCTGACCCTATGGTCTTAAATAGGTTTACAATACCACTCGAATCAGACATGCTAAAGATTGGACCCACCATTTTTGCGAAATAAATTGGGCAGTTTGTACGTATAAGTGCCTATAGCTCAGTCGACAAGACAGCCGAAAATGTACACCACCTACAAGGTCGCCATGACGGACTACCACAGCCAAATCAGAACCACCAAAAGGAACTTCATCCACAACAAAATCCTTGCAAACTCCACCAACTCCAAAGAACTCTTCAGCGTCATCCAGGAATTCACCAACCCATGCAGCAAAGCCACAGACATCACCCTGTCCCAAGACCGCTGCAACAAGCTCAGTACCTTCTTTCACTTCAAGATCAAAAGCCTCTATGACAACTTCACTGACCATCCTCCAGATGCCACAGACTCCCCCGCCACCCAAGGACAACAGCCAACCACCATCTCCAACTGGACACCCATCACGACCGAAGACACTGCCTTGACCATGAAAGGCATCCACTCGGGGGCCCCCATGACCCCTGCCCGCCTCACATCCTTCAGAGAGCTGCAGCCGCCATCGCACCCCAACTAAAATGCACCATCAACACCACATTCAAAATAGGCACCTTCCCAGATGACTGGAAAAACGCAGAAGTCAGGCCTCTACTCAAGCAGCCCACAGAGGACCACACCAACCTCAAAAAGTACCGATCCATCTCGCTTCTCCCCTTCGCAGCCAAAGTTGCAGAGAAAACGGTCAACAGAGAACTGACACAGTTCATCGAAGAGAAGTCCATCCTCTTCCCATCCCAGTCTGCATTCAGAAGCAACCACAGCACAGAGACCGCCCTACTCGCTGCCACAGATGACATCTGCACCTTCCTGGACCAAGAACACTCAGCAGCAGTCATCCTACTCGACCTATTAGCTGCCTTCAACACCATCTTTCAACGCACACTAGTCACCAGGCTGCACAACTCCGGCTGACAAGGAACAGCCCTGGACTCGATCCGATCGTTCCTCACCGGAAGAAGCCAGAGAATCAACCTACCACCCTTCCTCTACGATCCTATGAAAATCACCTGCGGAGTCCCTTAGGGATCATCACTGAGCCCGACCCTCTTCAATATCTACATGGCCCCCCTTACAGCCGTCGTCTGAAAATATAGCCTCAGAATTGCATCCCACGCTGACGACACCCAGCTCATCCTCATTCTCTCCCCCACCTGAGACCCCATCACCACCAAACTCAACTTCCAGAAAGGAATGCAAAACTCGCAGACTGGATGACCAACAGCCACCTGAAACTCAACTCTGAGAAGACAGAAGTCCTTATCCTTGGAACCATCCATTCAGCATGGGTCAACACCTGGTGGCCTACAGCCCTGGGGAGCACACTCCCCCCTCAGACCACAGCAAGAACCTGGGTATCATCCTCGACTCCTCACTCACCATGAAGCACATCCAACTGCTTCAACATCCTCTGCATACTCCGTAAGACCTTCAAATGGATCCCCCCCGAGTCAAGGAAGATGGTCACCCACGCACTCATCACCAGCAGACTGGACTATGGAATCGCACTCTACGCCGACATCAACAGGTCCCTACTCCGCAAACTTCAGACCCTACAGAACACCGCATCCAGACTCCTCCTCAGCATCCCCCAGCAAGAACACATCAGCCAACACCCACGAATATTCCACTGGCTCCCCTTGGAGAAAATGGTCACTTTCTAAATCCTTACCCATGCCTACAAATGCCGACACAACAACAGACCCAAACACCTCAATGAGAGAATAAACTTCCACGTACCCAAAAGAAACCTCCGATCCTCCAACCTCGCACTAGCCAAAACCCTATGCATCCACAGAGCCAGAGCAGGCGGAAGATCCTTCTCTCACATTGCAGCCAAAACATGGAACAAGCTACCTGCAGACATCAGACCCGCACCTTCCCTGAACACCTTCAGAAAGACCCTCAAGACCTGGCTCTTCGGCAAAACAGACCAGCAGATCCCCCCACTCTAGCTCCTTGAGACCCTCACGGGTGAGTAGCACACTTACAATTCCCCTGATTGATTGATTGATTGATTGATTGAGGTCCTTGCGATTTGAGGATCAAGGTCTCTCGAGTAGAGGTTAAGGGTACAGTTTGCTGTAAAAGCATGGCTTTCAGTCTGCTCAAAGTATCAAATTGTATAAAAGAAACCTCCAACGAAGGCCATAATGGCGACTCCCTGACTGTACTCGTTGGGGGAAATAATACTTGCATACAGCAAGTAACTCTGCAGTTCACAGTGAACAGATAGACAATGCCCGGAAGCATCCAACAGCAAACTTGATCGTTCAGCATCAAGTAACTCCCATTCGAGAACAGCTCACAACCAGTGTAATCAATGCAGCTGGAGTCCCTTTCATGTGGTAGGACAAATTCGATACTGAACCATTACATGCTCCATGCAGTGAAAGGTCCTGGCACATGAGAGAACCGCTTTAAGCATTCTTGCAGTTTGTGCCGCTTAGAAACACTTAATCCCCACTCCGGAATCAAAATCTGAATGGTAATTCTCAGGATTTCTTCATGTATTCCTTACCCATTTTTTCATATTTGCTTGCCTGCCTTTGCTCAAGGCAATATTGAAACTGAAAAGTAGTGACCAATAGAGTTATGTGGCTATGGATTAGCCATTCCGTTGATGGTGATTCCGTTACTGTAAAGGATAGTCTATCCAGTTGTTCAAAACGCAGCAATGCATATTTAGCTCCCCTTTGTGCATTTCTATTTGTTTATCTGTTAGATTGTATTCAGAAAACAGAGATGTACTGTTGATAAAACGCCAAGGCACATAGCCTGCCAGCAAAGATTGCAGCGTCCAGCTCAATAACATAACAGAACATAACTAAGATTACAGTGTTGTAATATGGCCAAATCTTGTTCAAGTATGTCTATCGTAGAAGAAACAATGTTGCATAAAAAAGAATATATCCTCGAGGTCATTATTCACTACAGCTAGAGATTTCTGTAAGCTAATGCGGTCTATTTCCCGTATTCTTTCTGCGCCTCTTGTTGCGATATTTTCCAGATTTCATTGTAGGTAGCATAAATGCCAGCATATAGGAAACGTTTCTGATGTGTCTTTCTGGGACCTAATAAAAAATCCCTAAGATCCATGTCTTGTGTGAGTGAGGATAAGTTAAGGTTTCTAGACAATCAAGGCACAACTTCCCAACACTATAGGATGTCACTACCCCTGTGTGCTCTCTTTGTATATAGTGTGGGTCTGGCCTGTGAATACTAAACTCTTCGGTAATACCCAAGAATCGTTTATGACAACTGTTCATGTCTAAGGCCAAACCAACCATTCTTTCCAATGAGGGTCTGATCTATTTTACTGTAAAATGTCATTTACTGTTGCCCCTTCCTGTGTCGTTGAATTTTGCCACCCCTCCATCTGTGATGGTGTTGGAAACCGAGGTGTTTTCAGGTCCTAGTTCTTGGCTAGTCCAAGACAGGATGTCTGTTGACAGTGTCATTTAGAAATACAATCTGCTGTGGAATGAGGCATGCTCTAAATAGTGCTTTTGTTCCCTGGACTTGCCAGTCCCTAGAGCCCCAGACCCATTTTAAGTCTATTGTGTCCTTCCATATCAAAACCCTGTTCCGACAATGGGGCAATAAAGGAAGCAGAGTAAATCTGTTTGGTGTTAGTCAGCATAATTTTCAGTGCCAGCGTTGGTGTAACCTTATAATAATATGAGGTTGGGTCAGTGGTGTTAAAGCCTGAAAAATATGAACATTTATGTGCAAGTGTTTGTGAACTACTTTTTGGTGGTGTTGGGCAATGTTCCCATTGATGGTATTCATAAACATCATGTTGGTAACAATACAAAGTGTCTTAGTCTGAAGTACCTTCTAACATTTCAGTGTTCGGGAATGCGGCTGTGTTCTCTAAATCAGATAACATGTTATTAACCCCTTCGACGCTGATGGCGAGCTCAGCTCGTCATGAAGTACACCTCTCGTACGCTCATGATGAGCTGAGCTCGTCATGAACCGCTGGATTTATAAAACTTCAGCGCACAGCGGGAAAATGCGCCGCACCAATAGGGTTAACAGTTTCAGAGTACCAATCATCGGAAAATGTACTGGAGGTAATGATATCACTTAATGAAATTTTAAATACATGAGAAATTTTTAAAAGTTCAATCGGACTGAATATGTCAAAATCAACCTTGTCCCACACTATACCGTCCAGTATAGGAAGTGCTTTAATGTTTACTGATGACAAGTCTCTTTGTTCACAATGAGACGGTTGATGTGGCTTCAGGATTAGGTTAACCTTTTGGGCTATAGAGCTTTGTTGAAGGTATTGTCCCTTAACAAGCATGATAAAAGTTATAACTAAGCCTAGCCATAAAAGAAAAAAACAGTATCCCAGTAATTACCCAGAGTTCTCTTCAAGGGGATACCAGATATGTCTTTTTTAGAAAGTGCACAAAGTTCTGGACTTGTTGCTTGTATGATTTTTGGGCTGGCGTCATTTCTGGTTTACTTGAAACTAAGGAAAAAGTGTCAAAGTTCATGAAGTAGCCAGAAGCAGTTCGATAAATTGTTGGAATTGCATTGGGATTTGTTGAAATCGCATTTTTCTCTCGTTGAGGCATGTTGACGTAGACATCTGTATTAGGTTTAATTGCAACCTGGTTATTATTTTGAGTTTGATTTTGAAGTTTAACTTCAGGTTCAAGAGGAAC
This sequence comes from Lissotriton vulgaris, assembly GCF_964263255.1. NCBI lineage: Eukaryota > Metazoa > Chordata > Amphibia > Caudata > Salamandridae > Lissotriton > Lissotriton vulgaris. The sequence continues at coordinate 430,197,347 of NC_141685.1, read as the reverse complement.
GAGTTCCATAGCATTGTTTCATAGACCTTCATTCCGTACAAGAGGCTTTTCAAGCGTGATGAGTCTTTCTGTTTGAACTTCTTGGATTGTAGCTAGAGGAAGCCATCTGCTACTTTGGAGTCCACAAGACCTTCTGCTTAGTTTCGGCCACATAGTGTGGTTTGATTAAGTCGATTGAGACAAATCTTTTCTCCTTTTTCCCGGCAAGAGGTGACAAAAGTACAGTTCTTGTTCCTTGAATTGCTAGAACAGGTACAGGCTTTCTGTATGATGGTCCAAATTCTTTTTTTGTCTGCTAATTTCTCTCTGACCAGATCCCCGACTTTTGGAATCTAGCCAGGTCTTTCCGCTGACTGCCTTGACTTCCCCAGTGGCAGTCTGTTTCATGTGAACGTTACTTCGTTGTGTGCTGGATTCATTTGGATCCTGTAAAATAGCCAAACGATCATGGATATCAAATGGTTTTTCATCAGTCACTGCACCTTCACAATCAAGATCAGGTACCCACATTCTTGTCCCACATAGGACTTCATAAGGAGTGACGCCCCCTAGAGAACTTCTTGGCTGGTTTTTGAGGGCTCTCTGTACCCCATATAAGTGATTGACCTAACTACCGCCCTTGCCTAATACCCTAGCTGTTAAAGATTGCTTTAAGTCCCAATTTTTCCTCTTCACCTCTGAATTTCCCTGAGGATGGTACAGAGAGGAGTACTGCAATGCTTCGCCCATACTTTCCATGGCCTCTTTGTAAGCGAGAGAGCTAAATGCCAGGCCATGGTCAGAATGTAACGTGCCAACTGCGTATGTAATAATAATAATATTAATAATAATAAAACCATTTATTGAGCGCCTGGTTACACTGAACAGTGTGTCCCCGCGCTATAGAACCCCATCATTAGACCATCAGACCAGCCAAACCAGTAGAATCTCTAACAAGACACAGACCGCTAGTCTATAGGGAAGAGATGCGTCTTAAGTTTCATACGGAATCTCCTCTCGGAGGGTTCCATCCGCAATTCAAGGGGTAGTTTATTCCAATAGGAGGCCGCTAAGTAACAAAATGAACGGCCGCCCATTTTGGCTTTAAAAATGCGAGGAACTGAAAACAGCATACTGCCCAGTGACCTTAAGTGACGTTTTGGGCGGTGGATGCTGAGGAGCTTGTTCAGATAAGGAGGTCCTTTCCCTTGTGCAATTCGATGGGAAATGCACAGGGCCTTGAAAAGTATACGCTCCTTTATAGGAAGCCAGTGCAATTTGGATAATGCATCTTTCCCTGAAGCTCTGCGTGGGAGGTTGAGAACTAGGCGGGCAGCCATATTCTGGACTCTTTGTAGTTGTCTCAAACCTTTTTGGCTCAGCCCTATAAGTAGGGCATTGCCTTAGTCAAGATGGGGGGTGACTAAGGCATGGACAAGGGATTTCCTTGTACTCATCGATACTAGGTCCAGGACCTTACGCAGGATTTTGAGGACTGCGTAACATTTGCCAGTAACCTTTTCGATATGCTTCGCATACGAAAGTTTGGTATCTAATATCATTCCCAAATTCTTGGCTGAATCCGTAGGGACAGGGGTCTGACCAAGTTCTGCTGGCCACCAGTCTGATGACCACGCTGAAGGAGCCTTACCAATGAGCAACACCTCAGTCTTGTCTCCATTCAGACCCAGACAGTTGTTGTTCATCCAGCTCGCTACAGCTGAGAGACAAGCTGAAAAGTTGATAGCTGTCTCTTCTCCATCTTGACTGAGTGTGATCATTAGTTGCGTATCATCGGCGTAAGTTATAATATTAACACCGAAGGACTCAACTATACGTGCAAGGGGTTCCATATACAGGTTGAACAAGGTAGGGCTCAGACTTGAGCCCTGTGGAACCCCGTGCTTCAGCTGTCTGGGAGTGGACTTGAATGGCGGACAATGAATTTGGAAACTTCTATTTTCCAGAAATGACTTTAGCCACTCATATGCATCTCCTTCAACTCTAATCTCTGATAGACGTGACAGCAGCGTGGAGTGTGACACAGTATCAAAAGCTGCGCTTAAGTCAAGTAACACAAGCGCTGCTGTCTGGCCTTTATCAGCTATTTGCCTCAGCAGTTCTGTTGAGTAAAGGACTGCCGATTCAGTAGAGTATTGAGCTCTGAAGCTAGATTGAGTAGGGTGAAGGAATCGCCCTTGCTCCAGATATTCCATGAGCTGTATATTTACAATTTATTCTGCCACTTTCATCTAGAAGGGCAACAGAGAGATTGGGCGGAGGTTCTGAAGTTGAGACACGTGCAAGTTAGCTTTCTTTTTTAATGGAATAACCTGAGCTCTTTTCTAAGGTTCAGGTACCTGCTTTTCAAGGAAAGAGAGGGAGATGAGATGACTTATGTGATTTAATAAAACAACTGTGATGTCAGTGAAGCATTTAGTTATGTCCCTATACAGACTTGCAAATATTTGATAACAGTTCAAGCGTCAGCCGAGTGCTGAGGCCAAACCCATAGGAATCTGGAGCATGAATCCACTGCCACCAAGATACACTTGTAAGCCCCATCGGATTGTAGGGAGCCGCAGTGGTCCAGATACACACAAGCGAGAGGTTTGTCTGATTTTAATAACAGTGTATGAGCCGTGCGTATTATGGTGAAGCCTTTCATCTGCTGGCAGATGTCACATTTCAAGACATAGTCCTTAGTTTGTTTTGTTAGATCTGGCCACCAGTAGCGCTGTTTCAACAATGAAATAGTTTCTGTAATGCCTGTATACGCAGAACCCAAACCCTCGCATGCTGCAACAATCAAACCTTGTCTACGATCCATATTTGGTATTACTCTATCCCCCACTCCAGGAATCTGAGCATACGGAATGTTGTTTGCATTTAACTTGTAGGAGTACTTGAGTGGAAATTTCTTTGGTACTGCTGTGCTGCCCTTGCGTGAAGCAATGACAGCAACTATAATCTCGGCGGAGGCAAGATGGCGGCCGCTCACTAGTGGCCGAAGCAGCGCTACAGTGAGGACGCTTTCGAAAATGGAGCTTTAATGAGTAGAGATGCCGCGGGATCCATTGCGCTAGCTGCCGCCTGATACCTGAGCGAGGAAGAGTGAAGGGAACGAGAACAAGGAAATCGCTGTGTTGCCCGCGTTGCTGATGACGACGGTAGCCTGATGGTTCCACTCAGGTTGCTGCTTGCCGGAAACTGAAGCGCGGAAACTGAAGCGCGCATCACGGAGGAAGATCTGATTTCATGCAGTCTGTGCTCGCCTGCCATGCTTGCCGTGGGTCCACAAAACAGATCTTGCGGGACCTACGGGATTTGATAAATATCTTTTCCGCTGCACTCCCGGGCAGTAAATGGTCCGATACCACCGGGAGGCGGAGTAAGGGGAAGGGGAAGAGCCGCAAGCTCTCTCAGCTGAGGGACGCTGGTACAACTATGAACGCTGCTGACGTTGGGAGCAGCAGCAGCAGCTTGAAACAGGCGAGAAAAGACAGCGCCTCGCTAGTACTGTTGAAGAAGCGCATCCCTCATAGCGATATGGCCCCCAAACTAAATCTTGCAGAAAAATCCCTCGGCGCCAGTAGAAAACAGAAAGACGAAGATAAAGCGCCGGGGGAAGAGGAGTGTGCTGAGCTCGGGGAAGTTCATACACCCCCCGCGGAAGAGCGAAGTAAGAGGAAGCAACCACAGACTCAGCAGCAGCCAGCGGGGGTTCGAACACGGCTAGTGACAACATCTATTGCCGAACTTTTTGCAAAACCCGGTAAGGAGAAGGGAGTGGTGGATAATGTAAAGGCTATAAGGGTTGTAAAGGGAGGTGCCGACCCTGGGAAGGATGAAGAGCCTTCTGATATCGAAATCAAAAGTGTCAGTGAGGATGTGATAGTGTGCTCCCAGGATTGTATTATCTCTAATGAAGCTACTACCCCCACTAAAAACTCCACTAAAGACTCCCCAGAACCTGAAATTAAAGCAAAGGAGGGAGAGCTGCAAAAAGCGGGTGATAGTATAAATTCGAATGTGTTAGACAACAAGGGTCTAAGTGCAAAAGAGACACAGCGGGCGGATATTGAACTACTCCAAAGCAAGACAATAAGTCTAACTCTATCTGAACCAAACTTTGAAGTTACAAATGACGCAGCAAACCTGGCAACTGGTGCCATAGGCGCAGAATGTGATACAGACGCTCTGCTGGGCGGAGAACAAAATCGGGTTGTGAAGGAAAGTGCCCCAAGTGAGGCTTTTTACTCTACGTCCGATGGCCAAGAATGGTCTGAGGATGAAGAGGTTGGCTCTTCATATATAGACTCGGAAAGTGACCCAGAATTAGAGCAACCTGCAACAGCTTTAAAAATCTCAGGAGCCAGTAACAAACATGAGCCAAGCTGGGATCAGCCCCTGGATAGTTCACTACAAAATTGATTTGCCTTGGAGTCCGCCCAGATGACACTCCTAGAGAGAATACATCAAGAGATTATTGCTCACAGGGAGGAAACTCGCAGGGAGAATCAGAAAGCTCATACCGCCATGAAAAAAATGCAGGGGGTAGTCAGAAAATTATCTAAAGTTTGCGCAACTACAGGTGACAGAGTGGCAAATTTAGAAGACAGGATTGTGTCCACTGAGACTGAGGTGGCAGCTGCGGTCTCTAAAGTTGGGTCATATGACGCACAGATGACGGATATCCATTGGAAACTAGAAGAAATGGAAAATAGACTCCGCAGGAATAACCTGCGCGTGCTGGGAATTCCTGAGGGAAATGAAGGGTCTGACATTAAAGCTTACATAATCAAGTTATTCTCACAGGCTTTTCCCGAGCTTAATGGATGGAACTGGTCCACTGAAGTTCAAAGAGTTCATCGTATACCCTTCAACCTTAAAAAGAATACGAAGGCGGGGGCTTATCCAAGAGCGGTACTGATTTATATTGGAAATTTTATTCTACAGCAAGCCATATCAGACCTGGCAAGACCAAATGCAAAAAGAAATGTCGAAGGAATATCTTTCTTTGTCAGGCCGGATTTTTGCCACACTACTGTGGAGAGGCGATGGCGGCTGAGAGGGATGATTAAGGCCTGTCAGGAAAAGAACTTGCAGGCTTTTCTGCTAAATCCTGCACAGCTAAAGATAATAAATAAGGGCAAGACTTTATTCTTTTCATCAGAGATCAAGGTGCAAGAATATCTGGACTCCTTATGACTATTGATTGTCAATGTTTGATATTTACTGCAGGAACGAGCTGATATAAGCGGTAGCAGCGAAGGTTTGAGAAACGCTGGATATTTTGGGTTATTTCTCTTTTTTAGTAGATTTGTTTTGGGCTCCACAATTTCTGTAGATAACTGTAACGGATGTTAAGCGTCCTCACTGGAATCACTGCATTCCATCACCAACACAGACAAGGTCTGTGTGCCTCACGAAGAGGGGAGAGCAGGTGGGCTGGGAGGGTGGGTGGGATGGGGTTCAAGGTAGAAGGGGAGGAGGGTGGGATGGGGGTGGGTCTGGGGGGTGAATGGGTGGAAAAAGGGAGAAAAAGGAAAGTGGTGCAATTTTGGACAAATATATGATGAGAAGGACAATAACATGGTTAAGGATTTAAATGTTGAGATACACTGTGTTATTTTCTGAGCTACCCAGAATGGAATTGGCTTGCGTTTTGTGGGCATTTTGCCCGTTACTGGGTGTAATGTTTGTGGAGTGATTTTAGTTGCTGTACTCTGAGATTGAGTTCCATTTGTTGCAACTGTTGCTGGTTGGACTGTGAAAGTCCTCATGACAAATTGTGTCATGTTTCTGTAGATTTTAATTAAATCTTTGTGCTGGATGAGTAAGTCTGCCTGTGGAATTGTGTCAATGTCAGGATGAGTTGTCTAGGCTGCTAATATTGGCCATGTTGCTCCTGGTCTTCCTAACGGACCAAGCCTTACTCCTCCTCTTATGTGGGCGCCTTTAAACCAGTATTGAGCTCCTGGTACGTGAGTTAAATCTCTATGTCCTTGAATGGACAATATTCCTGTCAGGCACCGTCTCAATGCTCCTCGGGGCTGCGCTGAAAGGCCTATACCCACACCCACACAACAATCCCGGAGCGCGAAGTGGTTAACACAGGCTCGCAGAACAGTTCCGTGAGCGCGGGAAAGGAAGGGGACAGCGGGGAGGGAGATCTGAAATGACAAAGACAATTTGTTTAAGAACAACACCCCCCCTTCTATCTCACTTGATTCCTTCTAACAACCGGTTTTATACCAAAAAACATGTGTCTCTGAACCCCTACCTGAAAAGAAAATAAGGAAGTCTTTGTCTACAGGAGAGATAGGCTTAGGGTAACACCAGAGACTGCAACCAACTAGAAAAGAACAATGAATAGCATAAGGTGATCCGATATTCCTTAAATGTTATATATACATTAACACCAATACCTTACATACCACTTAAGTTCTGTGTTCGGTTTTGGGCTGCACTTTTCCCTTTGATTAGATACCCCCCTGTAGTTTCTCTCCTGCACTGAAGAAAATAATGAAGAAATGTTGTCGACAGAAAAACAACTAAGAACACTGTAGGTTACTTCACCATCATATCTTTCCTTCCCAGAAACGAAGTGCTCTAAAAGTCTATGTGCAAAATGGGTCCTTGCAACTCCTTTGTAGTCTTTAGAAAGATGCAAGTTAATCGTGTAGCAGTTTGAGCCCAAACCGCCTTGACCGTGAGAAAGAGTTGAACTACCCAGAACCCAATACAGTTAATTGTTCAACTCCAACTTAACATCGGACTGGTAACTAGATTTTCCCCGCATGAGAAGGCAGCTGCACTTCTCCAACGAGGAAAACAAACGTTGGTTCCACAGAATTAAATGCAATTGAGAGAGGATATGATACACACAGCCGCGTGTATCTCTAGACGGCACCACTCGCATCAAACCCGACACCAAGCCGGGTGTCTCCAAACCAAGTTCCAAAAGAACGCTGTTTACTCACGATTGTACCGCTTATCCACTCTCTTACCAACCAATACACCAGCTCGGCAAGAATTATCGGCACCGACAGCAGACTCCACAGAGCTTTAGTTCCTGGTATTATGTGGCTTACGTCGCTACGTTGCGTAGCCGCTTGGCTTGCTGGGAAACGTAGTTCTATCATGGAGGATTGCCAAATGCCACGCATAATGCGGAAGGCAGCGCACTCTGACCATAATCCTGACAGTTAGGTATGGGCGGAAAATCCGTTTCGCTCGCGGATTTTGCGGATTTTCGGGAAATTCGCAATCCGCGAGATTCGCGAATCTCCCGCAAAATCCGCAAATCCGCGAGCAGCGGATTTTGCTCGCACTGCTCGCACTGTTCGCGTGAGTTCGCGGCTTCCCAGTACAACTTCGCGCCCCGCGAATAAGTGCTAAATTGCAGAAATACGATCTTAGCAAAACTGAAACTACTTGCCAGGTTCAAAAGTTCAGGCTCATCATTAGTAGCCATTTCCTGTAGTGCTTCCTGAGGGGCCCCTCCAGAGTTCAGTTGCCAGTTGCAACTATTATGTGACCCTGCTCTGAACCTCAGAATAGTTACACATATGCCACAAAGGTCCTGAATTACAGCTAAGGGAGACAAGCAGGAGCCAGGCTGGAAGTTAAAATCCATTAATCAGCCCCTAATTCATTATTGTCAGTTGGGGCAGGGCAGGTGTTGTAACTAATTTTGCAACAATGAAAGCACTTAGCAAGTGCAAAAGATCACTAATCAGCGCGCACTAAGGAAGCAGGTGCCAGCTAAAAAAATATTCTGTGACACATTAATCAGCCCCAAATTAATTCAGGTCACTTGAGGCAGGGAAGGTGTGCTTTGCTTTGCCGAAAATAATGTACACTGGACAACCAGAGGGTGTGGTGATGAAACAGAGGGTGGCATGGGTGGGCCAGAGGGTGGCATGAGTAGTCAGAGAGTGGCAGTGGTGACAGAGAGTGGCAGTGATGAAGAAGAGTGTCCCAAACAGGCTGGACACGTAGAAACAACAAGTTCGCAAAACTTGCGACCCGACAGGTAAGTTCGCAAATTGCGAAATTGTAAAAACCCTCGCGAACTGGCAGAAACACGGGCGAACACAAAAAAAAAAAAATCCGCAAATTCGCGGGAATTCGCGGATTTTGCGGATTGCGAGTTCGCAAATCCGCAAAATTCGCGAACGCGAGATCCGCACAATTCGCCCATGCTTACTGACAGTACATCCCCCCTCACAAGGGACGCTGTCCTGGAGCGGGCCGGTCAGGATGTAGTCTATGGAACCGAGACACAAGCCTGGGTGCATGCACCGATCCTGCCGGTTCCCAGGAATTCTACTCCGGGCCATGTTCTTTCCATGAAAGCAGGTATTGCAGTCGCCCTCTCACCCTCCTAGAGTCAAGAACCCTCATGACTTCATATTCACGATCGTGCTGTACCCAGACAGGCAAAGGAGCACGACTAATAGGGACAAGAGAGGGCTTCAACAAAGACACATGAAATACAGGATGGATTTTGAAATGCGCTGGCAACCGCAGCTTTACAGCCACAGGATTCACCCATTTCACCACCCGATAAGGACCAATGAACCTGGGATTAAACACACTATGTCTCCGAAATCTAATGTGTTTAGTAGACAACCATACTAGGTCGCCCTTCTTGTAGACAGGGCTCGGCCTACAATGTTGATCCGCCTGCGCTTTGTACTTCCCCTTGGCCTGAACAAGATTCCTACGCGTCGCTAGAAGAATCCTGCGAATGCGCACCAATCTTGTCTTGACATCTGGCAGCCGAACAGTGTCGCTCGGGAGCACCAAGGGATTAACCCTAGGATGATGACCATATGAACTGAAAAAAGGGGAATGACCTGTAGAAGAATGTTGAGTGCTATTGTAAGCCAGTTCCGCCACCCACAGCCAATCCACCCACGAATCTGTATCTGCCTGAACATAGCAACGGAGATACTGTTTCAAGGATTGATTAAGTCTCTCCGTTTGGCCATTGGACTGGGGATGGAAACTAGTGGATAAAGAAGAGGATATGTGTAATGCCGAACACCAGACTTTCCAAAGCGTGCGGTGAATTGGGCCCCTCTATCTGACACTATCACCCTAGGGAGACCATGTAACCTCACCACGTGCCTCAATAGAAGATGGGCTAAACGACCCGCTGTAGGAACCTGATCACAAGCAATAAAGTGTCCCATCTTCGTAAGATAATCCACTACGACCAAAATGGCCATCTTGCCTTGATCCTTAGGGAGCCCAACGATAAAATCCACAGAGAAGTTCTCCCATGGTGCTTCAGGAGTGGGTAGAGGTTGCAAATAACCCTGGGGCTGTTGACGGTCTGACTCCATTCTGGCACACTGCACACACTTTTTTCCCCAATGGCCTAAATCAATGTGAATGGAAGGCCACCAGAATTGCCTCAAAACCTTCTCAAGTGTCTTCACCTGTCCCATATGGCCTGCACTAGGTGTATCATGGCACCAGTTAAACACAGTTCTTTGCAAGGATTTGGTAGGCACAAGCACTTGTGACCCCTTCATGGCCACACCCTGTTTCATTTTCCACTCGGGATGGTGGCAAAGCCAGATTCTCCAGGCACAGGACTGTATCCCTGAACGCACTGCTTGCAAAAAGTCTCCTGAATGGGTAACACACACCACCTTAGAGGGATCGATGATGGATCTGCTTGGGGTTATGGTATGCATCGCAGGGTTTTCTTGCCGGGTTAATGCGTCCGCCTTCTTGTTGTTGACTCTAGGCCTGTAGGTGACGATGAATCTATATTCCTCAAAAAACAACATCCAGCGTAACTGCCTGGGTGTGAGATGACGGGCTGCTCTTATGAATTGCAGATTGCGATGGTCGGTATAGACCGTAACCTGATGTGTCGCTCCCAATAACCAATGTCTCCACTCTAAAAACGAATCTCGTATTGCCAGTAACTCTTTTTCCGCTATGGTATAGTTTATCTCTGCGGGACTGAGTTTCCGTGACATGAAAGCAATAGGATGTAGTTTTCCAGTGGTTTCGTGCCTTTGAGACAGAACGGCCCCTAACGCTACTTCGGAGGCATCTGCTTCCACCACGAAGGGCAATTCCGGGTTGGCATGAGTCAAAACAGGAGCTCTGGTAAAGGCATCTTTCAATCCATCAAAAGCACCTTGTGTTTCAGCATCCCAAAGAAACGGAACGTTCTTTCTTGTGAGACGGGTTAAGGGGGTCACTAAGGCAGAGAATCCACAAATAAAGCATCTATAAAAGTTGGCAAACCCCAGTAGACACTGGATGTCTTTGACAGTACATGGACGATGCCAATCTTTTATAGCTTTAACTTTTCTTTCTGCCATAACCTGACCTGATGGTGTAAGCATCACTCCCAGAAATTCAACGGTGGTCACATGGAATTCACATTTTTTGATTTTACAGTAGAGATGATAATGCATCAAGGCCTCCAACACCCTGCTCACATGTATTCGATGTTCATCCGTTGAGTCAGAGTACACCAGGATGTCGTCGATGTAAACGACTACGAAATGATCCAGGAATTCTCGAAGTACCTCATTCAAAAAAAATTGGAAGGCGGCTGGGGTGTTACAAAGCCCAAAGGGCATCACCAGATATTCAAAGAGCTCATACCGCGTCTTGAAGGCCGTCTTCCTTTCATCACCCCGTCTTATGCGCACCAGATGGTATGCGCCTCGCAGGTCAAGCTTAGTATATATTTTAGCTGCTCTGACTTGTTCCAACAAGACAGGGATCAATGGCAATGGGTACTGATTTTTAATTGTGATGGAATTTATTGCACGATAGTCGCTAAATTCTCTCTCTCTCCGTTCGCCTAAGGGATAAAAAACAAAGGGGACAATGCAGGTGACCTCGAAGGTCGTATGTACCCGATAGCCAGATATTTATCCAAATAAGCACGTAAATACTCATTTTTGGGCACCGTAAGTGCATAGAGCCTTCCGTTCAGAACCATGGATCCCGGAATAAGGTCGATACAACAATCAAAGGCTCTATGTGGTGGAAGCGCCTCGGCTTGTGTATCATTGAACACCTTTTCAAAGGCCGAATAACAGGAAGGTAACGCCACTTCCTTCTCTGCTGCAGTGGCGATACTATGCAACAAGGCCAAGGTCCGAGATGGGCACTCTGATACCGCCATGCATTGTTCTTTACGGAAATCAGAAACAAAACTAATCGTTTTGGATGTCCAATGTATATATGGTTCGTGTTTTTGGAGCCAGGGAAGCCCTAATATGATGCTATATTGTGGTGCTTGGATAACGTTAAATGATATCATCTCTTGGTGTATACCATTGTGGATAAGTTTGTACTCCGGTGTATGGTATTTAATGGGACCCGCTATCAATTCACTACCATCTACTGCGTATACCATTTCAGGTTGTTTCTTGGAGATAAGCTGTATGCCCAGTCTTTCGGCTTCTGCATAATCCATAAAGCATCCAGTCACCCCAGAGTTCACCATAGCATTGATTTCTTTTTCTCCTGACTCGACCACCAGAGACATGGCCAAAAACACGTGATTCCTTTCCTGATCACAACCAGGCGTAATTGAAGGGATGATGTTCCTGCTTGAGGGTTCCCCTCCTTCCACTCTCAAGCACCGGAGTTTTCCGCCTTCTTGTCAGAAGCTCCTGCTGCGACTTGTCCGGTCTTATATCTTCCGGTCTTAGACTTCACCGGACACTCCCGTAAATAGTGTCCTTTTCTCCCACAATATAAACAGAGGCCATTTTTCCGGCGATGTTCCTTTTCACTGAGGGTCAAGGAAGCCCTGACTGCTCCTATCTCCATAGAGTCTTGTGCAGAGGTGGTTTTTTCTCCTCCTCCTCCTCGATCATAAGCCACCACTGTCGGCTCTTTCTTTCTTGGTTTACCTTTTCGCTCCTTCATCCTGTGATCCAGGCGTAGAGCAAGTTCAATAAGAGCAGAACTGGTACGGGGTGCGAATCGATGTGTGCCAGCACATCCTTCATTTCATCATTCAGGCCTTGATAGAACAACGCTGATTGCTTAACTTCGGGCCAATCGGTTTCCGCTACCAGGCGACGGAAATTATTCAGATAAGTTACTAATTCTGAGTTGCCTTGCTTAAGGACCAACAGCTCTCTGTCAGCCGCCGAAAATGTCTCAGCTCTGCGGTCAAATGTTTTTTCAAACTCTACTCTGAATTCATCCCAATCGTAGAGTAGGGGGCCTCTTCTAACCACCGGGACTGCCCACTGCGCAGCTTCCCCCCCCAAGGTAGGAAATTAGAAAAGCCACCCATGCCTGATTGGTTGAAAACATCTTTGGTTTACACATAAAGTGTAATAGCACCTGAGTCAGGAATACCTGGACTTTTTTGTTGTCCCCATAAAACCGTTCAGGGGGAGCTAGCGGTATTTGTGTGGGCATTTCTACAACTAAGGAGGTGGTAGGCGCAGCGCTAGCCCCAACAGCAAAAGTATTCCCCTACAAGCGATCCATTCTGGCCCGTAATTGCGCGTTCTCAGTTCTGGAAGCTGCCACTTCTCTATTGGAGGCTGCCAGCTCTGTCTGAACCAAGGCCAGGGCTGCCAGAACGTCATCAAGCGTGGCCATTCTCTTTCAACACAGCCAAGAGGAGAACCGTTTTCTTGGGCCGATAATTCTGTCAGGCACCGTCTCAATGCTCCTCGGGGCTGTGTTGAAAGGCCTATACCCACACCCACACAACAATCCCGGGAGCCCGAAGCGGTTAACACAGGCTCACAGAACAGTTCCGTGAGCGCGGGAAAGGAAGGGGACAGCGGGGAGGGAGATCTGAAATGACAAAGACAATTTGTTTAGAACAACACCCCCCCTTCTATCTCACTTGATTCCTTCTAACAACCGGTTTTATACCAAAAAACATGTGTCTCTGAACCCCTACCTGAAAAGAAAATAAGGAAGTCTTTGTCTACAGGAGAGATAGGCTTAGGGTAACACCAGAGACTGCAACCAACTAGAAAAGAACAATGAATAGCATAAGGTGATCCGATATTCCTTAAATGTTATATATACATTAACACCAATACCTTACATACCACTTAAGTTCTGTGTTCTGTTTTGGGCTGCACTTTTCCCTCTGATTAGATACCCCCCTGTAGTTTCTCTCCTGCACTGAAGAAAATAATGCAGAAATGTTGTCGACAGAAAAACAACTAAGAACACTGTAGGTTACTTCACCATCATATCTTTCCTTCCCAGAAACGAAGAGCTCTAAAAGTCTATGTGCAAAATGGGTCCTTGCAACTCCTTTGTAGTCTTTAGAAAGATGCAAGTTAATCGTCTAGCAGTTTGAGCCCAAACCGCCTTGACCGTGAGAAAGAGTTGAACTACCCAGAACCCAATACAGTTAATTGTTCAACTCCAACTTAACATCGGACTGGTAACTAGATTTTCCACGCATGAGAAGGCAGCTGCACTTCTCCTCCAACGGGGAAAACAAACGTTGGTTCCACAGAATTAAATGCAATTGAGGGAGGATATGATACACACAGCCGCGTGTATCTCTAGACGGCACTACTCGCACCAAACACGACACCAAGCCGGGTGTCTCCAAACCAAGTTCCAAAAGAACGCTGTTTACTCACGATTGTACCGCTTATCCACTCTCTTACCAACCAATACACCAGCTTGGCAAGAATTATCGCACCGACAGCAGACGCCACAGAGCTTTGGTTCCTGGTATTGTGTGGCTTGCGTCGCTACGTTGCGTAGCCGCTTGGCTTGCTGGGAAACTTAGTTCTATCATGGAGGATTGCCAAATGCCACGCATAATGCGGACAGCGGCGCACTCTGACCATAATCTTGACAATTCCTCTGGTGCATCTCCATCTGTATAGTAGTGAAATGTCTGCGTTCTTGCATCGTCTGCTGGGAATGTGACCCACTGGTAGAATACCTCTGTTTTGTTTGATTTGTCTGCCTCAATCACGAAAGCTACTAAACCACCCCTAGCTTGTCTAATAATTTCATAGTGATATTATGCCTGAATGTAGGTGCAATTTGAATTGCGCCCACATTTTCTTTTCCTGTTGAGAGGCGTTGATCCACTACTGCGTTTTTTTCACCCTCAGTCATTTTGAAACAAAGAAGTTTGTTCAAGGGAACTAAGATAAGGTTTTAGTGCACAATTTTTAGGAACACTGTGTCCTGTCAAGCTTGATTAACCAACAGCCAATAGATAGGATATTTCACCTACTCAGCTGTGGCGGAGTTTGTGCCCACCCACTCCAGATGTCTCTGGCATTTTGTGAGTAGGGGTCTCTGAGAATAGCACGACTGAACTACTCAGATTCTACTATTAAATAAGTGGTGCACATGGTGGTGCCATGTCATGTAGTCCCTATATTGCCCCTATGGGATCTGCGCGTTTGGATAACATAAACGGTAGGCTTGGTGGCAGACTAACTCTGAGCACCCTCACTGAGAATGTTAGCCTGTTTGGTGTTGCCATGTCGTGTAGTCCCTATATTGCCCCTATAGGATCTGCGCGTTTGGATAACATAAACTGTAGGCTTGGTGGCAGACTAACTCTGAGCACCCTCACTGAGAATGTTAGCCTGTTTGCATTAGCTAGCTCACAGTCCCACTATAGTCTCCTCTTTTCGGGGAGAGAATAGGTTCTGGCAACCTTAGAACATGACAACCCTGATCCCCCATGATTGTGGAAACAATGTATTACCTTTCGCTCAGTCACTCGTGCTCACTTATTTTCTCTCAGGGAGTTACACAGAAGAAACAGTTGGGCGTGTTTACAGTATTTATTGCACAGTTGTTCTTCTAGTCTTAAATATATGTGCTGCGACAACCGTTAGACAGTAGCAGAGATATATGATCAAGATTACAGTATATATAAAAGGACTTTACAGTTCTACCATTTTGCAATACATTAACACATACATAAATATAAAATGTATGAAAAAAGAAAGTGCGTGTACTCCTATGATGCCTATCTAGATGTAACTAAGTGTACCTATCATGTGAGTAGGTGTGAAGCCAAGAATCCCTCTAGGTTTAGTCTAACCCCACTACCTGAAGCAAGAGAGTATGGGACCCCGTCCTGGCGTCGAGTTGGTCACCCCTCAAGGGATGTTTAGACCACTGTCAGCTGGAGAGTATGCATGAAGGAGCCTCAGCATGAGCGTGAGATCTCAAACACGTCATCGACATCCGGCGCAAAATTTTCAATCTGGAGAAGAAAATTATCTTTAGCAGCATAAAACCTTCTGTAAATGATGATTTGGATGGAAAAAACTCCTCAGATTGAAATCTGTCTGTCCTTTTTTGTGCAAGGTGTCCTTTTAAAAAAAACTTTTTGGGGGAGAGGGAGGAAGTGCCACAGAGTCCCCAACTTCCTGTTCCTCCCCAGCAGGCTCCTCCCAGTGCTTTGTCCGTCTTCTGTTCATTCTGCCTTTGGATTTTGAGCTGAAAGGATCACTCTTTGTGTCTGCTGCATCATTGTCATTGGATTTTAGGACTTCTGAATTTGATATTTTACAAGTAAGTTAGTGTTGTGTCTAGTTGATTGGGGGCATTGCAGGTGCTGCAACTACAATTTTGGTACTTATCATTCTTTTTTTTTTAAATTGTCGTGGGTAGCCAGTATGCCCAGAGCTAGTCATGGGTGGGTGCATGATGAAGCAACTGTTCCTTTGGTGTGTTTTGAATGTTTCAAACATCATTTAGGGCATTTATGGCAATGGATTGAGTTGGAGGTATTTCTGTTTTTGGGTGTGTGTTAAAGAAATGCCTTTGTTGTGTGTGTCTGGTGTGTTGTTGTGTACCCTGCAGACCTTATTTTGCCCTGTGGATTTTCGTTGTTGCATTATATTGGATTAAAAAGGCAACGCAGTGTGGTTTAGCATGCATCCTTTGCCTGGCTTTTATAGGCCTTTTGTCAGTTCATTGTTTTCCAGGCCTCCTGCTTGTTGATTGTGATTTGTGAGTGTTCATGTAGCTGGTGGCCTTTTCTGGTGGGAGTTATTAGTGTGCTGCTTTTGCCATATAGGCCTGCATGGTTTTCCTATTGGCTTACTGCTTCCATCCATCCCCTTTGCCAGCAGCAACTCCCTGAAGGATGTGATGGTCAAATAATTTAATGCCAAACAGGGTCCACTCCACTTCCATTACATTTGTATTTTAGTTGTTCTTATTCTTTCCTATCCTTCCTGAGAGTGTAGTGTGTACACAGTAGTGTACCATAGCCCGTGTTGGCAAAGTCTCACAAATGGCTAGACTATATCTTTTATTTGTTTATTTGTACTATTAGTAATTGAACCACAACAACAAATGCAACATTTCACTGATGTTCTTCTCCTGGCTTATTTGCTTTTAGGTGCACAAAAAGACAGAGGAGGAGGTATCAACTTCACTGGTTGTACTGCCAGAGAGAAGTCCTGCTGCGCACATCACGTCCACGTGTCACCACAGACATCTGAAGTAGATGGCCCCAAAGAAAGGTACCAGATCCTCCAGTACCAAGAAAGTTGCCAGTGAGAAGAAAAAGGAACTGAAAAAGGAAGAGGCACTAACAATGACTGGTGTGCCGGCCAATGTGTTTTTGGGACCAAAGAAATTACGCCTGCAGCAGCGTTGCCCGGGAACCAAGCTGGAAGCAGCACCTCCGCAACAGCGGGCCAACTCCTCCAACCTAGGCCCAAACCCATGTGTGTCGCAGAGGTAGCCAGTCTACTAATGAGCAGAGATGTTGAAATGTCAGTATCGCAAAGTAGTACACAACCAACGCAAGTGGAAACTCAGCAGATAAGTGTGCAGCAGCAGGCGCAGCCACAATTACAGCAGCAGCCGCAAGAACAGCAGCAGCCGCAAGAAAAGCAGCAGCCACAAGAACAGCAGCAGCTGCAAGAACAGGCATAATAACAGTCCACAATAGTAGTTTTTCCTCCTGAAGTAGGGGCATTTCAGGAAATCGAGCTTCCTGCAGACAAAGTGGAGCAAACCACTGTTTCAGAAGATCCATTGTCTTCCCGACCCCCAGCAAGGAAAAGGAGGGTTAGTCCATCATCTTCTTCTTCAAGCCCCGCTTCTGATGATCGAGATGCCACTTGGAAGCCACAGCTCAGTCTGAGAGTGATGCTCGCCACAAGACAAGGCTAGTGAAAAGGAAGGTTCCAGAAAACCTTAGAGTTATGGAGGTCGATGTACAAGAGAGGGATGATGATGACGAGCCAGTCATCACGAACATCACTCCCGGCCCAAAAGAGATGGAGACCAACATTATTACCCTATCCAAAATTGCTGCGAGGGATGTAGCACGGATACCACCAACAAAGGTAACACCACCAATACCTCCAGCTTCCATATTTGCATTTGCAAAGGCCCGGCAGGGACCTACATCAAGCTCAACCACCATCTCAGTAGGTAGTGGTGGAAGTCACAGTGTAGCTGCACAAAGTCACATTCCAAGCACACCCTCCAGTTCACCTGGTATTGAAAGTGGCACATCCAGCAGTACCAGAAAGTTCTCCTCCCCAGTTTGGGACTTCTTTTCGGTTAGCAGTAACTATGGTACAAGTTGTCTCAAAATACACCCCACTATTGTGTGGAAGGCTCACCTACTTCACTTAGAACAAAGTAAAACTCAACCCATTGTTGTTGGGTATGAAGAATCAGGGACACTATTATCATGGTGGAAGGTGAACAAGAGGGAGACATTTCTATCTCTGTCCCCAGTAGTTTAGTGGTACCGCCCACATCCTCAGCAACATCTCAGTGGCACAGCAGTAAGAGCCATTCTCAGAGTCAGACTGAGACACCTAGGCGACTGAGTACTGCAATAAAACAAAGTGCGTCATTGAGCCTAACTGGGTTAAAGAAAACAACTGCACTACAAAGGAAAATAATCCAGCCTACCATTGGCTAAAATGTAAGCGCTGGGCCTTCTCCCTTTTTCATTTGTGGAAGGGGTGGGATTCCTTGAATTTGTGTCAGCCATCTGCCCTAAATGGAAGGTTCCCAGCCGTTCCTATTTCACAACAATTGCTGTTCAAGCACTACATCATGATGTGCTGGAATTGGTTGGACAAGCTTTGCAACAGAGTGCTATTCACAATATCTACCTCACAACAGAC
The DNA here is from genome assembly GCF_964263255.1 of Lissotriton vulgaris. NCBI lineage: Eukaryota > Metazoa > Chordata > Amphibia > Caudata > Salamandridae > Lissotriton > Lissotriton vulgaris. Next base: position 430,179,234 of record NC_141685.1, on the reverse strand, counting down.
ATGTGGACCAGTTGCCAAGCCACTGATTACATGTACACCACTGCACACTGGGTCTCTTTTGTGGGGGTTAGAGATAAGCTATCTTAAGTAGGTGCTGTTGACACAGCTGAGATTTTTAAAGCTACTCGGAAACATGCAACTATATCCATGTTCGCCATGGAGAAATCTCATACTGCTGTAAATATATTGGAAGAGTTTCACAGCAAGGATTTTGAATGGCTGCGCCCAAGAGGGCTTAAGATTGGTTTTGTTTCCACAGATAATGGCAGTAATGTACGTAAGGCCATGGAGCTTGGTTCCTATTTCAGGGTTCCATGTTTGGCATACTGCATTAACATTGTAGTTCAAGACTTTCTGAAAAAATAAGCCATAGTCAGCAACTTGCTGACCCCCTGCCGAAGAATATGCACTCATTTCAGCCATTCTTTTAAAGCTCGGAAGCAGCTGAGGATCATTCAACATGACTATAGAATGCCAGTCAAAGCACTCATCCAGGAGGTGGCATAATGTTGGAACTCAACTTGTTTGAGCAGTACAGGCCAATCAATGAATATGTAATGCGAAGAGTGGATGCTACTGTGAAAGGCATGACCCTTCCGATGGACCAATGGTGCCTAGTTAAATGCCTGACTGAGATGCTTCTTCCTTTCGAGGTCTTCACACATGAAGTCAGCAAGGAGGACTGTACTATGGGCCAAGCTATCCCATTGTTGCAAATGCTAGTACATCAACTGAAGGAGGTGTCTGAAGCATAAAAAGGAGTAGAGGAAAAAAAGAAGTATGTGAGTTGGTGGAGAGCTTAGCCCGTCGCTTAGCTGACAATACAAGGGTGCAAAATAAGATTTTGTCACAAGAACATTACATTTGTGCCACAATTCTGGATCCACCTTTATCAGAAATGGATGTTGCCTGCAACAAAACTTGGATAGCTGAGTCAGCGAGTAAGTTGGACAATGAACAGCTGCTAATTAAAAGCCCGCTAGATAAACCCACAACAAGTACTGCAGCAGGGGATCCTGCGTCATGTTCAACTTCGGCGCCTGAGGGCAGTGTGTTTGGCTCAGAACACTCACCAACACTATCAACAACAGCAAGAAAATGATCATTAGGCCCAGTAAAATCATGTAACGATTGGTATTTACATTTAGGCATTGGTAAGTCCAGTGCTGGTGCAAAGAGAAACAAGCCCAAAAAAGGTTAGCACCCCTGAACATTGAGCGGATGGTCCAGGCCTATCTGGACGTCCCAACAGAGGTGTACATTGATCAAAACCCATTGCGGTATCGGTATAGGAAAAGGGCCCAATGGCCACTGCTCAGCATGCTGGCGATAAATTATCTGGCTTGCCCTGTCGCAAGAATCTCTTCTGAACGTGTTTTCAGTGCTGCTGGTTCCATTTTAACAGTGAGAAGAACCAGTCTCTTGCCCAAAAATGTGGGGAGGTTAACCATGATCAAAATTAATCAGCACTTTATACCACCAAATTACATAATACATAAATCAAGGGAGGAAGATGAGGACAGCGGCTCAGGTGACGGAAGTAGTGTGTTAGATGATATTTACCTACTTCTGGTTGAAACCCCAGAGTTTGAGGACGAGCTATACTTCCCTGACAATTAGGCTTGCAATTCTTACTGTCTTCCTCCCTTATTTTCTTTTATTTGTATGTCTGTCTATCTGGTTAGAAACTTCGAATCACAACAAATCATCACCACTGTCTTCTACTCTTTTTATTGCAATATACGAGTTAAACCTGTCTGCATTTCACAGAACACTCCTCCGAATCCTGCTCCTGCATTCTCCTCAATTTCCCTAAATACATTGCCCCCAAGACAGATGATGATTGGATAATGCAAAATAGAAGAACAAATAAAATCTTTCCTATCCCCTCCAAAAGAAGTGGAACATGATAATGACTGCTATAGCTATCCTCCTTACTGATCCGAGAGACACTGCCCATTAACTAAAGATGAGCAGGAACAGGTAATGATTGATGCCATGCATTGGAAGCTGACTTAGTGATTTTGTTGTTGTTTGTTGTGCATGAAGTTATTTCTTTGTGTACTATATATAATAATCTACACACTAAAAGTAACTCAAGGCAATATTTCCCTTCTTGTAACTATTTTTAATAAGAAATTTGTACTTCTACTGCAGGCCGATACATTGCTTTTAAATATAGGAAGGGGACTCAATCTGTACACTGCACTCTGAGTAGCACAACACCATGATGATGATGGCGAGAGAGACGGCCCCTTCACTCAAGATGAGAAAGAACAGGTAGTGAATAGCATGCATTGGACACCGACTCTGAATGATTGGTGTTTATGTTTTTGTTGTTTGTTGTGCATGAAGTGAAGTCAAAGTGTACAAGTATTTACTCTACACACTAAGAGTGACTCAAGTCAATATTTCCACTCTTGTTGTTTGATAACAAAATTGTACTTCTACTGCAGGCCGATCCTTTGCATTTTTGAATAGGGAATCTGGACTCACTCGATACACTGCAAACTGAGTTGAACAACACCATAATGATGACTACAGTGACATAGTATCTTCACAGTCACTCAGTACAAGGATCGGAGATGATTAATGGAATAAGTCAGGGCGTTTCATGAGTGGCATAAAAGGTAAACAAGTCAACAACAACCACGGCAGACTTAAATGTATGTGTAGCGGTGGAGTCGAGTGTAGTAGTGGTATGACTGTGGTGCATTAATTTAGTCACTTAAATTGTAAAATGCTATGTTGCTGGATATGTGCTTTGTTCAACTCTTTCAAAAATTGTATGCTAAATGGAAGATGTGTAAAGGGTGCAGTCGCTGTGGGCCTGCTCTGTCCTGTTGTTGTGGTTGTAGGTTAATGCTGGAAACAGACTAGAGTAGAGATGATGCATCCATGCTGCCTCAGAAAGTGTTCTTGTTGCACTACACCATAACTTGTTCATTTTTTTCGACTTGGTTTCTCAATATCCCTTTTGTTTTTCCATCTACAATTACAGGCCGGGCCTTACCCTGTGCTATACTTGGGTAAACAATGCACACTTACCTTACCAATGAATCTACATCTGCCAGGCAGGCAGTGGCGTCACCTAAGATTGATGGACGGAGCAACCATGGAAGGGAGGACCAAGAGGAATGCCGAGATGCAAATCCACATTTGACCAGGATAATACAGTAACAGTATCAACTTTCATCATCTTTTAAATAATTCAATTCATTTGTTTGTCTACAATCATTGCAACCGTGTGTTCTTGTTGTTATTATTATCATTAGGTTTGCTCTCTGTTTATAATTCATCCCTACAGATATTTTAAAATTTTCTTTGCTATCTGTAAAAGTAAGCCCGGTGCAACTGAACACAAACTGTATGTAATCCGGGTCTCCTTATCAATCATCATCATGCATGCATTTCCTTTTTCTCCCTTAACATATTGATATGAGTATGGTAGTCTACAAAGATACTGTTGTTTGTTGTTTGTCCATGCGTACTGTTGTTCTGTGTCAAACCTTTCCCCAAACCACCCTTCCCTTTTTTTTTTTTTTTTATTGACAAACTGATGAGAAAGGAACATGCCAAAGTATGCCATCAAAACAGAGCATGTTACAATTTCGTATTCAATTTTCAGTTTTCAATTTCTTAATTTCCACTTGGAGTACATTAAACAATAAGAATTCATGTTAAACAAAGCATGGCAAAAAAACAACAGAGAAAGATAATAAATAAATGGAGCAACCACACTTTAGCCAAAAAACGAAAAAGCATTACTACAATAAATGTACATACTTCAAATAAAATTTCCCCATATTTTCTCAATTTTTTTTAAAGAGCGAGCTCCTCTTAGTTTTGCCAGGGCTGACTCCATAGAGTGAATTTCAGTTACTAAAGACCATCATTCCGAAATGTTAGGAGGTTTAGAGCAAGTCCAGACTCTGGCCAGTGTTTATTTAGCACAGGATAAAAGGATCGTCACCAGAGCTGGGCGAGGTAAGGGGGAATGGTGCACATCAAGCAGAACTGTAACCGCAGTATTGACAGGTAAATAAATCTTCTTGATTTCCAGAACTTTATGTACTTCCCCCCAATAATCCCTCAGAGTTGGACAAGTGATCAACATGTGTTCCAGGTCTGCTGCATACGCTGAGCATTTAGGGCATTTGGTGCGGTCGCTATAACTGCTATTAAGAGACCACTTTGAGATCTTTTCTGGTGTATAATATAACATGCACGTTGTTCTAAACTGTTGTAGCCTTAGACTGGATGATCTGACTGAATTATTAATATTGGATAAAGATTGAGTTATCTGTTTTGGAGTGATATTTAAGCCAATTTTATTGCTCCACTTCCTTGCCAGTTTTGAGCAGTCATCAGATATAAAAGCACAAAGAAGTCTATAAGTATTGCTTATAATCGATTTATTTGTGGTTGAGTATAAACATTTCCAAATATCAGTCTGAGGAATCATAGATAGCCCTGGGCGCAGTTGGCGGAGTGGGGCTTCGCGGAGCTACGCAAAGTGGGCGAGAAACTACGCCCACCTCCGCACTCCGCGTAGCCCCACTCCGCAAAACCACTGGCTGCCAGCCCCGCCACCCGCCTCCCTCCCGCCCTCCCTAAATACTTTCAAATAAAGGAATGAAATAATTTAAAAAGCACTTACCTTGCCGCCGCTGCCCGCCGCGTCCCCGGGGCTTGCTATCTTCCGTCTTCTTTAGTAATGCGCGTGCGCGGGCGGCCGCGCATGCGCATTTTCTCGTGAAAATGCGCATGCGCGGCCGCCCGCGCATGCGCATTACTGAAGAAGACGGAAGACGGAAGGTAACGAGCCCCGGGGACGCGGCGGGCAGCGGCGGCAAGGTAAGTGCTTTTTAAATTATTGCATTCCTTTATTTGAAAGTATTTAGGGAGGGCGGGAGGGAGGCGGGTGGCGGCCAGCTACGCTCCGTCTGCGGAGCGTGCGTAGTGCCGCCTGGCTCCGCCAGCTCCGCAAAATGCGGAGTAGGCGGCACTACGCACACTCCGTGCACGGAGCGTAGCTGGCCGCCCACCCCTAATCATAGATTTGTTTTTTTCGTACCAAAAAATCGTAAATTTGTAAATATTTAAACCTAAATGTTTCCGGCAAACCGTACAAGATTTTAAGTGTATGGAAGTTTAGAAACCCTTGTGCGCCGTATAAGTCCCCCAAAACATTAATTCCATACATGGACCATCTTAGAGCCGCCCCATCATTAAAGATTCCAGGAAAACCCGGGTTACCCCATAACTGTAGTTTCGGATGATAAATGGTGGTCTTACAGAATGTTAATATATTCGTCCAAATCCCCACTGTGTCCCTTGCAGTCTTAAATTTCACCCTTTTGAAGTAGTTGGGGTCGTTTACTCGAAATAGGAACAAGTTTGAGTCAGCTTTTAGCATAAATAAATGAAAAATGTTTTTTTTAAATATATATCTTCTCTGTTAAGTAGTGAGCGAAGACGCTGGATAAACGAGGACCAAAAATATAATTTAAAATCAGGGAAATTGAGACCACCCTTGTCAGTTCCATTCTTAAGAAGTTTCAGCGATCTTCTGGCTTTTTTGTATCCCCAAATAAAACTACTGAATATTCCGTCCAGTTGTTTGAAAAAAGAATTATTTAGTGCCAAAGGAATAGAGCGGAATAGATACAAAAATTTTGGTAGTACCTTCATTTTAATTAAATTGATTTTGCCGATTAGAATCAAGGCCAGTCTGTGCCATTTCTTCAAAATTAGAATAGTGGATTTTATCATTTCACTATAATTAATGTTGTTAATTTCACGTATTTTAGATGTGATTTTTACACCTAGATATGTAGTGATTTTACAAACCTCCGGAGTCGCTACCGCAGGAGTATAATTGGCTATAATTTGTGTTTTGTTAATATTTAGTCTATAGCCAGATACTGTCCCATATTTACAGGCCTTGATGGTAATCCCTTTCAATGCCTCTGTAACATCATATAAATAAATGGCAATATCATCGGCGAATGCCGTAATTTTCAATGCCTGTGTGTTAGACTTAAAGGGTATGATTTGTGATTGTGCCTGAAGTGCATGCAAAAAAGGCTCAAGTGAGAGGGCAAATAGTAGAGGTGACAGGGGGCAACCTTGACGGGTGCCCCGAGAAATCAGAAAGTCTGACGAAGTCAGGCCCCCGTAGTTGATACAAGCGATGGGGTTGTCATACAATGCCTGTATCCCCTTTAAAAAGTGGCCGCCGAACCCCATTTTTATCATAACATGCCAGAGATGGTCCCACCCCACTCGATCGAACGCTTTCTCAGCATCCAACAAAATCATAGCGAGTGGGGTGGACTCTATCTCTGCCACGTCAGAAGCCGTTATAGCCATATTAACATGGGGGGTGGTATCTCTCCCGGTCACAAACCCGTGTTGCTGCGGGTTCACAATTTTGGGCATAAGAGGAGCCAGCCTTGTTGCAAACATTTTCGATTTTTTTTAGCATCAGTATTAATCAATGAGATTGGTCTGTAAGACCCCCTCTCATCCTTCGGTTTTCCCTTTTTAAGGAAGAATATTATTTTGGCCCTATTCCATGAGTGGGGAGCTATTCCAGTTAGCCCAATAGTTTGTATAACTTGCAGTAGAAGGGGTGCGAGTTCCTTCAAGCATATTTTGTAGATCTCGAGAGGGATGGTATCCTCCCCTGCGGCCTTCCCTGTGGGCAGAGATGTAATAGCTTGACAAAGTTCGAGCTTGGTTATGCCTTCAGACAGTAAATCGGTTGAGGTTAATTGAGTTCTCTTCTAAGTAGTTTTGTATTGAGGCAACACTAGGTGTAGATTCCGGAGTATATAGGGACCTATAGAAATCAACAAACTGTTCTAGTATATCACATGGTTGGTCGTAAAGCTTGTTATCAGAGCCTCGGATGTTCGATATCATAGTGTTGGCTCTGTCCTCTGCAACTTTACATGCCAATATTTTTCCAATTTTGTCCCCTCCCTCGTATTGCGCAATCTTAAATTTACGTATATTAACACTATTTTTTTAAATAAATTTGGCCTTGGTTTTAAGCTTTAGTTGGCTTAGCTTAGTACATATTTCCGTTACCGTTGGCAGATCTGCTCGTAGTGCTGATGCCAACAGCACTTCCTGAGCTGCAATAGCAGATATCAAGGTTTCATCAAGTTTACGTCGTTCAGCGTTTTGTCTGAGCACATAAGCCTGAGTAAAACCCTGAATGCTCGCCTTACAGGCGTCCCAGACCATATTGCATATAGTAGAGTTCTGATTGTGTTCTATGAAGTCAGTAGGATGGATTTTTAACTGAGCAATATAAGCTGAATCTGATACTAGATACCTAGGAAAAGAGAATGGTCTGGGACTGGTACGAGTGTGTGAAGTAGAGAATATCATCATTATAGGGTTGTGGTCCGAGGAGATGCGAGGGCACAACACCATTGTGCTAGAATTCAATAGATTATCACTTACTAAAGCCATATCCAGCCGGGAACATAGCTTATGAGGTGCTGAGTAGTATGTATATCCGGGGATATTTGGATATAGACACCGCCAAGCATCTTTAATGTTATGGATGCGACACAAGTCTAAGATAGAAATTCTAGTTTTACGCATCCGCTAAAAGCTTCCGGGCCTAGTGGTGTCTTGTTGATAATCTAAGATGCAGTTGAAGTCTCCCATTATAATTAGCTCACCCTCCCAATCCAAAAGTTTTATATTTAAATAATCAAAGACCTTTGGTTCATCTCGGTTGGAACCATATTCCACACATATGACATATTTTTTGTTATCAAAAAACATTTGAACAATGGCCCATCTACCATCTTTGTCGGGAGCCGTTTGCAGAGTTTCTCCCCTTAATCGTTTGTCCTTAAGAATAGCTACCCCTCTAATAGAGGCCCCAATGGAGGTACAAGTTAGGATATCATAACCCAGTTGGTTCAGCAGTTTTTTTCCTTGCCAGCAATATGCGTTTCTGATAGCAATGCTAAATGAGGATTGTGTAGTCTCAACTCCTCTGATACAAGACGTCTTTTATTTTTGCTATTTAGCCCCGACACATTCCATGCCAAGCACCTTAGTTTATACATTCATAAATAGAGAAATTCGCTAAGTAGAAAACATCTGTCCAAAAACCACACTGAAATGAACGCTTACTCATTACTTTATCATTGATAGCATGCTTCCCCATCAGGTTGACAATACAGTTTTTCAATTTGTTACCCCCCAACACCCCCACCACCGCCCACCCTGCGGAGAACAAAGTAGCCCCACCCTCTACCCTCCAATCTCCCACCTCCCATGGGAGGAGACCCCCCCTTGAGCTTCCGCTGCCGCTGTAGTGGCAGCACCCACGATAGGATACCTGGGGCTACCCCCCGCCTCCCCCTCTGAAAGAAAAAAACTCCTGTAACATTTCATATTGTTATATAAGCCTAATGGTATTTTCAATTAAATGTGTTATCATATTAGGGATTAACTCTTACTTATGCTGGATAGGAACGACTCAGCCTCTCGGGTATCGCTAAAGAAATGCATGCAGCCATTTTTAATGACCTTAAGACGGGCAGGTTCCTGAAGAAAAACTTGCCCCCAGTGGATTTAATAGGATCGATCAATTTGCCCATTTCCCAACGTCTATCCATAGTAGATTTGCTAAGGTCAGATTGTGTAAACAGAGAGAGATGCCCTATAGTTATAGGGGTGTTAGGTCGTGCTTTCTGCGAAATAGTTTGTCACAATAAAAAGTTGCCGAAATAAATAAGAAAGGGTCGCAGGAATTTACTCTCTTTGTTCTTTTGAACTAAAGGTACATGATGTGCCAGTTGGATTTGGGAATCCCAATCCCAATTTGATAAACCCGGGAAAGCTTGGGGTAGTAGATTAGCAAGGAAAGCCCTTGGATCGGAACCCTCCGATCCCTCCGGTATCCCAAAGATTTTAAGTTAGACCTGCGCTGTCGATTTTCCAAATCCTCAACTTTTAACTGAAGTAGTGTCATCTGAGCATCGTGTTGACTAACTACCGAGTTCATTCGCGTGGCCACCTCCTCTACGCCCACCACCCGATGCTGTAGCTCCTCAATATCCTGCGAGACCCTGCTAAGGTTAGAGGTTAATTCTGATAGGGAGGTCTGTAATTTATTATTGTCACGCCGAAGCTGTAAATAGTGCTCTTGTGCTACGGCACGTTGGCTAGTTAATATTTGCAGAATAATGTCTAGTTGAGAAGAATCCGTCCTCAGTTTGTCCACCCCCTCTTGTGCTGGTCCATAAGGCCTGGTTGGGGCTTTAACAGCATTAGTGATAGGTATTGGCGCATTCAAATTGGTAGTCATAGTCAAACCATTAGACAGAACTGTCTCAGCGTCAGCCCCAGATCCAAGCCTAGGTACAGCTGCTTGCTCAGTTGATTCAGTTACAAATATAACTGGTGCTGAATTTGATGAAGCACTTAGTAAGTCGATCTCAGGGGTGGGGAAGGATAGAGTACCTGAAGTAGGCGCAGAGTCTGTAGGACTTGTCCCTGATAGTCTTAGTGTCATATTTTTAACCAGCCCCTTTGCCTCAATCTTTTTTTCAAGAGAAACCACCCTTCCCATCCATCCAACAAACCCTAACCCTATTCCCCCAGGCGGTGTGACTTATTGAAGTATGACTATATTAAATTTACACCAATACACCAATAATTTATCACACGCTTGCTGGGGCAGATGTGGCAAAACCAACAGTATTTCAATTTCAAGGCAGGGCAAAGATCTTCTTCTGCTTGCCCACCACCATTATGTTTTGTTGTATTTTTGTATATTATTGTTTCGCTGTACGTTCTGTACTGTACTTCATTCTACTACTCCTCAAAGAGTCTCTCTCAGGCGACTGACTGTCTCATTTTCTTTTTTTGCAAATGCCGCTGCCAGTGTCTACTACTACTACTACCACCACAACCATGGCTTGTTAGGAAAGGAAACCATCATCACCATGCAGCCATCACTGTGCCTAAGTTAAACATCAAGCAAAGGTAAGACGTTTGGGGGAGGCATAATTAATAATGGACATGTTTTCATTAATTCAATTTCACACACCCCTTTGAGTACAGTTGCAGAATGCATAGACTAGAAGAGACTGACAGTACGAGTAGGACAAGTCACTCAGTGAGGGGTGCCGCATCTATCTTTTTGTGTTTTACAAAGTCAGCCAGTTATTTAAATCAAACACTGGCTGTGGGCGGCCCTGCACCAGCAAGGAAACAGTGTGATGTAAAACAGTAACCCCACCCACAAAACATTAACAACATTGTATGTAAAGTAGAAATATATAATGTAATCCCCTAATAAAAATAAACTATGTAAAAAAATCCCACAACACCTGACCCACCCCCTCCCAAACCCCAACCAATGTCCGTGAAGAAAAAGTCCAACCTAATGTCCAATTGTCCAAAGAAACCCCAACACCCGATTCCCACCCATCAAAAGCATAAATAAAAAAGGGGCAATGAACAGGATCTTATGCTCGGTGGACTCGACTCTGGAGGACATGTACTTGCTCCTCTAGGCATGCAACACAGTGCTTCAATGCCCGACAGTTGCATCTACAGGGGGGCAGCAGTGATGTTAAGGGAGGGGCGGCAGCAGGTGGCTGCCAGATGTTGGTGCCGTAACACTGGAGGGCGGTGGCTAGGGCCCGGGCATTGGAGGAGGCTGCAGCTGCTGCCGCCTCCTCCTCCTCCTCCACCCGCTCTTCCAGAACCACCAGCCAACGGTATTCCCGCTGTATGGCCTCCAGCTTCCGGCGCCGGGCCTTGGCGGCCAACTCCTTCCTGGCAGGTTTCCCCTTGGAAGGGAACCTGCCAGGAAGGAGTAGCTATATATCAAGAAGAAAAAACAAGACTATTGTAAAATATACTCTTAGCAAAGCAGTAAGACAAATTAATTCTACACATAGTGGCACGGTAGCACTAGCAAGTACAGTACATAACATTTGTGGTGTGTATCTATCCTCCCACTTACTTGGCCTTTAACATTTGTGTGAGTTTCAGGAATTCAACCAACCATGCAACTGATTCCTATCAGCCACCTATGCATGCATGCATCCCACGTATCCTTCTCTGTCAGTCATAAATATTATATCTTGCCCGTCCTTCTTCCTTCCACCCTTCTTTCCCTTTTCGTTCAACCCATCTATCAAGGTCATCTGACTTTTAGTCTTCTCCATAAAACTTTCACAGCTGACTTGAAATCAGATAGAAGAGGCCATTGGTTACTCAACACTTCCACTGCTAATGCTTTCACTAATGCTAAGTAAAGGGTGTCACAACAACTTCTTAAGGATTAGGAATCTAACTTACCACCGCCCACCACTGCTGCTGGCTCACCCTCTGCAGCTCCTCCGGCAACTGCTGCATCCTCTCCTCTGTCACCAGCTGCGTCACCTTTGCCACTGGCCCCGACACTGGTGGGCGGTAGTGCCACTAGAAAAAACATTACACATTTTTTAGGTGTCATATACACCTCCCCCTATTTTTCACTAGCAAGATTGAAAAATTAGTTAATAGTAATACATACATATACAACATGCATCACTAGTACAAATCAGGTTGTAGTAGATAGACACTAGTAATTAAATGGTCCCTAGGGTTATTCTAAATCAGTTTATGCAACGGGCAGGGTTCTTTATCATAGGGATTAGTTGCGCTCTGCAAATACTTTCTGAATGCGCCTGTAAGGCTCGATCAAATATGGTGGTGGTGCTACAGGCAAGGGGTGACCCTTCCAACCCCCTTAGGTATGTTGTTTACACAACACCTGAAATTTGAAACACAATCCCATGCACACACAAAAGTTCAATATGCGGATAAATGGACAATTAAATCATGCAACAACAATAAAAACTTGGTCCCAATCTTCTTGTTTTTGAATTTTTCTCTTTTTAATACTCGAGTTACACCGCGCCAGCCGACACGTGTTTCATAAAAACAATTGTTGCTTTGACTCTTCAGGGCTGCCTTCCAATCAAGGCTTGTGCTGTCTTTCCGCTTGACCGGTGATCATTCCAACCCGGTAAGGGTATCTGTGTATATCTCGGTTCGAACGGGGCTCGGTTGTCCTATGTCCTGGACACTAAATTGCCAGAGTATGGCCGTACTGTAGTAGAGGAACAGAGCAGGGATCTCAATCACTGAAAATTTATTATGCTTAGGTTTCTGTCATTCAATATCCACATCAGTATTCGGTTTTCTAGAAAATAATATAAACTTCTCCCTCCTTTTGTCTTATGTTTCACCATCCATATCCGGTTTTCTAGAACATGACCCCACTTCGTTAGGACCTGCTATGTCTTCCTGCCGCGAATCCGGCATTCTCTCTCGATGGTGGCTGCAAATGCCTAGGGTTATTCTAGTCTTTTCTTAGTTAGCCAGAGCCATGCAACCATTTTACCTTTGGGTCTTTTATTTTTCACACGTTACCTCACAGCTTGTTGTATAAGACGCATTTGAGCCCACATGAACTCATACTGCTATTGTCTAACTGCTGCGTACAAGGTCAACCAAAACAAGCCACTTTGTTATGGAATTCTGGTGTTAGTCCATATTGCTTATCCATAAAAATGGTACACTATTTGGCACGACTGAGAAATGCCTGCAAGTTGCAATATACTAACGCACACCGTTTTTCTCATAACAGATGGAAGATTTCCTTCTACGAACCAGAGCTTTGCAGAGCTTATAATATAACCAGTACTAGGTTCTTCTAATTGAGGGTTCCCTGGAATTTGCTCAGAGATCCTCATTTATAGTTTTATATAAATTATATTCCTACCAAGGGGATGGTGGTGCTTCCACCACTGTTCAGTTATTATCATGATTTCGCATTTTTTTTCCTTTGTTCTATGGACTTATAGATGTTGTAAGTGTAACTAAGTGTAAAAATGTTTATTGTTTTAATCTTATGCATTTTGCTGATTGTGCTGCATTATAGAACAACGTACAGAGCTTGTCAGTTGCAAATAAACTTTTGAACTTACATAGACTCAGTGGTATTTGGTGTGGATGAACTTACACGAGTGAGCGAGCGAAAGGAATTATTATTATATAGGCACTTATTAAGCGTGCAGCTACCCCAACGGGGTGTCCCAGCGCTGTCTCAGACCATATAAAAAGCAGGAGCAACAGGCTGAGATTAATCCGGTCGGCTGAATAGCCAGGTTTTGAGGGCTTTTCGAAACAGAGGTTCCGTCTGGAAATGCCATAGGTACACAGGAAGTCTGTTCCAGCATTTGGTGGCACCCACCTCAAAAGATTTTCCGCCGGATCTGGCTTTTAAATCTGGGTGTGATCTGCTGGCCTTGGGTGTTGGACCGTAACAATCTGGACTGAGCCCTTCTAAGGTAGGCGGGCCCTAGACCCATGCTCGCCCGAAATGCCAGTGTCAGGACCTTGAATTCAATACGTTTAGCGATGGGAAGCCAATGAAGTTGGCGCAAAGAGGGGGTAATATGTTGTCTGAGAGGGGTACCGCAGATTAAGCGGGCAGCAGCATTTTGCACAGTCTGAAGTCTGCGAAGGCCGAGATATAGGCCATTTGCATAGTACAAATGGGAGGTTATTAAGGCATGTACTACTGTTTTGCGTGTGACATTAGGCAAGTAATTGATGAATTTCCTAATGGTTTTTATTTTCCCAAAACAAGCAGCTGCAACAGATTGGACCTGGGCTCCGAGGGATAGCTGACCGTCCCATTTAACTCCTAGGTTCCTCAACCAATCTTTGGGGAGAGGAGCCGTCCCCAAATCCTCCGGCCACCAAAGAGAGGGAGGAAGAGGGGAGGGTTGGTTAAAAAATAAAATCTCGGTCTTATTGGCGTTTAGTCTCAGGAAATTGCGGTGCATCCATGCCGCGATTTCTCTGAGGCATGTTTTTAGGGGATCAAAAGTGGTGACAGATGCCGCCTTGAAGGTAAATAAAAGCTGGGTATCGTCAACATAAGAAACAATTTTTATCCCCATTTTGGCAATCATCTCCGCCAGGGGGGTTAGATAAACATTAAAAAGCAGTGGGCTCAAGGCAGAGCCTTGTGGTACAACCCATTTAAGTGGTTTGACCGGTGAAGTAAAAGGATGAGTTCGGACCTGTTGTTTGCGGTCTGAGAGGAAGGACGTTATCCAAGTCAATACCGTGCCCTGGATTTCGATGGCCTTAAGGCGATTCAGGAGGATGGGGTGTGAGACTGTGTCAAATGCTGCAGACAGGTCTAACAGCACTAACACTGCCTATGAATCTCCATCTACCGCCCTGCGTACTGAATCCGCCATTTCAATTAATGCTGTTACTGTACTGTATCCAGTTCGAAAGCTGGATTGAGACTCATGGAGAAGGTTGTTTGCCTCAATGAAGCTGGCCAGTTGTTGGAAGGCAGCTTCTCCAAGATCTTTGCGGGAGCGGGCAGAAGAGAGACGGGTCTATAGTTGCCCGGCTCTTCTGGATCCACATTCACCTTTTTTAGGATTGGCTGGAGAAAGGCGTGTTTCCAGGCTGTCGGATATTTTTCCTGTTTAAGAGATATATTCCAAACGGGACTCAGATGCTGGTTAAGGAACCTCGCTAAGATTTTATATTGTTTAGCTGGCCAGGGGTCACTTGGGGAGCCCGATTTACATTTTTGTAATTCTAAGAGTGAGACTTCCTCTGCTAAATCAACACACTCTTAGAAGATTATATTAGGAGGCTTTCCTAAGCCAGAATCAGTGGAGATTGAGGGATCATCTCCTGAGTCTGGGAAGGATGCATATATCGTGGCAATCTTATCTTCAAAAAACTCAGAGAGTTTATTACATAGGCTCTGTGTCGGGGGGTAAGAATGGAAAAGGGCTGAGGGATTGGTAAAGGACTTGACAATTTAGAAAATTTCTGAAGAGGTATTTCTTGCATTGTCTATTCTCTCTTCTAGAAATTCTCTTTTGCTTTTTATAAGCAATCTTCGGTATTCTTTAAGTGTAGCCCAATAGCTAGTCTTACTGTCAGCAGAGTATGTCAGCCTCCAGCCCCGTCGAAGTCTTTTACATTCTGCTGTCTTTTGTATAAGCTCCTCTGAATTACAAGGCGCAGTAGGAGATGATCTGGGAGATTTTACTGATTTTAGTGGCGCCAGGGCCTCCAGTGCCTCACCGACCCACTTATTCAGGTCGAAATCCTGACATCTAGATCATGGGAGGGGATGGGATTAGAGTACTTAGTGAAGTGCGTTAGTGAGTCCGCGGTAATGTTACTCCAATTCCTACTAAATTCTTTGGGGGTAGAGATATATTTCATTGGGCTAGACCCTCTGAGTTGGAAAGGAATGATAAAATGGTATGACCAGACCACAGTAATCAGTGGATCTACTGTAATATCGGGCAAATTTGAACAGATCAGGTCTAGAATATGGCCTGCTTTATGAGTCGGGCCGAGACAAGTTGAGTCATATTATATTCTGTGGGAGTGGCAATAAAATTAGAGCTGTGAGGGCAAGAGATATCGTCCACATGAAGATTTAGATCCCCTAGGACAGTGAAATTAGCATAACGTATACTGGATTGCGCAATGTAGTCAACAATGTTCGCTATAAGCGTCGCATTAGAATTTGGTGGTCTGTAAAGCAGGAGGCCTGCGCAGGAATAAGTTGCTGAGGGCTTTATGCAGAAAGATAGCCCTTCCACTGAATCCACTAGTTCGAAAGGGGCTGCTGTAATCTCCCATTTAGTTTTATAAAGAATTGCCACCCCTCCTCCCAATTTTCCATTCTTCCTGTTAGCGCACACATTGCCAGCGGCGGGCGGCCCCTGCGCGACGGCGCCATGCTGTTTGGAAGTAGTCAGGGGCTGCGCAACGACTAGAGCCTCACCCTGCCACAATGGCCGCTCTATTGTTCCCCGACCGGAAGTGGGTAGGAATCCCTCTTCTGCCTATGCGAGATGACGCTCCCTCCACTCTAACAGCACATAAAAGCTGTGGTGGACCGGGGAGATAGTCAGGATGAGCTGAGAAAGGTGAGAACTGTTTGTGCAAAGGTTTAAAATACAGTTTTTAATAAAAACAAAATAGCCAGAAAAGCGCTAGCGCAACTTGCAGCCTTAGATCTCCTCAGGCTGTCTGAGAGCTGCGCGTCGGCGCTGGGCTGCCTAGAAGTAGTCAGGGGCTCCACAACCACTAGAGCCTCACCCTGCCACAATGGCCGCTCTAGTGTGCCCCAACTGGAAGTGGGTAGGAATCCCTCTTCTGCCTATGCGAAATGACGCTCCCTCCACTCAAACTGCACATACAAGCTGCGGTGGACCGGGGAAATAGTTAGGATGAGCTGAGAAAGGTGAGCCCTGTTCGTGCAAAGGTTTAAAATACAGTTTTTAATAAAATCGAAATAGCCAGAAAAGCGCTAGCGCAACCTGCAGCCTTCGATCTCCTCAGGCTGTCTGAGAGCTGCGCGTCGGCGCTGGGCTGCCTAGAAGTAGTCAGGGGCTCCACAACCACTAGAGTGTCACCCTGCCACAATGGCCGCTCTAGTGTGTACCGACCGGAAGTTGGTAGGAATCCCTCTTCTGCCTATGCGAAATGACAATCCCTCCACTCAAACAGCACATTCAAGCTGCGGTGGACTGAGAAGATAGTCAGGATGAGCTGAGAAAGGTGAGCACTGCTCTTGCAAATGTTTACAATACAGGGGCATATTATCAAGGGGGTTTATCTCCGCTTTTTTGGCTTTAAAAGCCAAGAAAGCGGAGAAAAATTATCTCCCTATTACCTAGCTGTCGCTAACACCAGTTAGCGATAGCTAGTAGGAGATAGCGACCATCTTGGGCCCCGCTTTGCATGTCAGTGATATTTATCACTAATGACATGCAAAGTGGGCGTGCCAAGATGTTAGCGACTGGAAACAGTCGCTAACATCGCTATCTCCTATTACCAACTTTTGGAGATATTCGCGCTAAGCAGTTCTTAGCCATGTTATCCAATGGTAGGTGGATAACATGGCTAAGAGCATTAGCCTGGTAATGCATGAATATCGCTGACTTTTCTGCGATATTCATGCATTTCGGCCGATTTTTTATTGCTTAGGAGATAAACCTTGATAATAGCAAGGCTCCTAAGCAATAAAAATCGCCGCAGCTCGGCAATAAAAATATCGCCGCTAAACCAACATAGCGATAATTATCGCTAGTTGTTGGTAATATGCCCCACAGTTTTTAATAAAAACGAAATAGCCATAAAAGCGCTAGTGCAACCTGCAGCCTTCGATCTCCTCAGGCTGTCTGAGAGCGTGCATGTGCATTGCTTCCACGACTGAGAGGTCGGGAGTGTTATGGGTTGTCTACTCATTGGGTATCTTGGGTGGGGGGTTCAGAGAGCTAATAGTTATGAGACACTACTATAACTAGTCGGGCAGGGTTTTGTGGTGGGTTCTGATTGAGGTGTGAGGATGGTCTAACCTCCCATCATCATCATCCTATTTTCTTGTGCATAGTTCTGTATGCGCAAAATCCCTACAACAGTAGTAGTATGTCCTATCCTATCAAAATAGTAAAATCTGATTGGGCATTTTGTTGGTGGGAATTTCCGGAAAGTCTCAAGATTAATAAAGCCTCAAGATTAAGAAGACTAGAAGGAGTACAAGAGAACCCAAAGGACTAGACTCAATGGCTAGAGCTACTGGTGAATCTGAGTTTTATTTGAAACCTTTTAAATAAAGAGTGGCCAACTGGGCAAGCTTAGCTACAGACAGACTAATAGTAGTAGTATAGAGAGTCATAGGAGAGGCAGGGATAACAATAATTTAGAAACAGATAGTCTAGATCGAAGGATAATTGTTGGTAAAAAATTGCATTAGGAAACGGAAACAATTGTTCGGAAAAAATACGGTGCAGTAAAAGTTAGTGAATAAGAATTATTAAAATTAAAAACAGGAAGACTTACTGGGGCCAGCAGAAGAGCCCTTGTTCTGGTCATCCTGTCCCTGGTGTTCATCTTCTCCCGCCGACTTTGACCCCGTCTTCTTGCCCCTGGGTGCTGATCATGAAAGATATAAGAAAGAAAGAGACAAACATTGATGATTGGTGTGAAACAAATAAAATATTTTTAAAAGACGGTCAAAAAAACATTTATGTAAACAACAATTGCAATAAAATTGACCTATCTAATCTGGCCGACAAGTAGTATTGGAGGATTCACGGACTGACTAGTTATTATTTATCAACACGAATCCAGTGTTCCATTCTGAATCCAGAATACTAACTAAGCCTACGTAGTACGTACCTCCTGACCTAGCCCACCTATTCCAGGCATGCCATTTGTACATTAAGTAAGCATTTCCACTTCTTTTAGTCCTCAAAAATGCATAAATGGAGGACATATGCCTATATTTTTTCATCCACCAAATTGTTGGTTGGTTGATGCTGATGTTCTGCTAGTGCTAAGCCTACACTTACTGTACAAACTACAAAAGGTTCTACTAAGGACTGGGGTAAGCACTAGCAGCACTCAGCAGCACGTGACGTAACAGAGGGGGCATCACGCAGACCACAAAATAATTACAAACTCACAATAGGTAACTAAACCTAAGTATCAATCCACCCCTATCTCTGAGTGACAGGACAAAGGAAGAGCTAGAGTCACTCTAGCATTACCTAACTTAAGTTCTCTAAAATAAACTCTTACATAATCCCGCAAAATGAGCGCAAAGGCAAAGTTGCAAATAAGTAAGATTAGTAGCGCAGAGCACCTGTGTCATGACAATCACAGAAGACTTTTCAACGTAATTTACTTGTGATGTAAGCAGCAGCATTCTCGCTGGTAGGAAAAAAAATATATTCGCAATATATAACACAGAGCAGAAGAGCACACACAAAGTAGTAATAATTAAACAGCTACTCACCAAGACCCGGCACCTTCACTCCCAGCAGGTCCAGCAGGTCCTGCTCCCGGTCCAGGATATCGGACCACCGGTGCGTCAACTGGTTCTGGGTGCGCCGGACACCAGAGCAGCGAAACACTGCCCACAAAACTTTTCCCCAATACTGCTGACGCACCCGGAGCCCGAACTGGGACCCAGGCCTGCCGCCTGCTGCCAGGGTTAAGGGGAGGTGGCGCTGCACACAAAAAACCAGTGCGGCCAACTCCACCTCCTCAAATAAGGCCCGTGCCTGCACCCCTTGTGGGCACCGATTTACGCAGGAAGACGGTCGCGGCTCTCGCTGCGAAGAGCCCTGTGGCCCTTTGCCATGGTTCTGGGGTAAGCGAGGGTTGGAAAAGAAAAGGTACACATTTAAAAAGTAAGTAAAATAAATGAAAAAAGCAGGTAATAGAAAAAGAGTGAAAAAGTACTTAAAAACACCCCAAAGTAGACAAAAACAAAAAATATAGTATTAGGAAAATAGAGTGAGAGATAGTAAATAAAAAAGATCCCAAAAAAATTCCAGAAACAAAGGATTGAAAAGATAGAGGGAGGATTGAAAAGCAGGCCCCAGAACCATAGCAATAGAGTTAAAAACAAGATGGCTGCGCCCATTGCGACCGTATGGGCAAGTTTGTGCGATATTTTATCCCCGAGCACGCAGGAAGCATTGCAAATACGTAATACGCGTTCCCGAACAGGAAATACTTATCGCGAACGGGCGTGAGCATGCATTGCGTGACCCGGAACAGGAAATAGAATCGCGAGCGGGCGGGACAAGTGAAAACAAGATGACCGCGCCCATTAGCGACCGCATGGGCAAGTTGGCGACACATTTCCAATGTGATCACGCAAAAAACAACGCGAACAGGCGGGACAAGCACTTCCGCGTCTTCGCCATATTTCCGCGTGCTCACTGAGATTTTTTACGTTTTCGCGAAGGTTTGCGTAACACGATTACGCAAATTCCGCCCACCCCAAATATTAGCCATTGTTGGGTTTGAGGATGATGTATGTGATGAACCTTGTAGGTAGATATTATGCAGGTGGATGTAGCCCATGCCTGGTTTCCAAGAACCCATATGAACATTCATTCATACTGTGTCAGTCTAAAGATGAAGGCTATTGTTCAGGTAAACCCTCCTTTTGCGCCCAGGACTAGAACTAGGTAAAGGTTCAATCCTAAAAGGCTCCGCACTGTGTAGTTTAGGGGAGGTAATGTAGGTGAAAGGGTATGATGTTACCTGGGCCTATATTAGGGTACCTATATGTAATATAGCAAGATGTTTTTAGGGCTACAAGTATCCTGCAGACTGGCCCAAATAGAAAGAAGGTCTAAGAAAGGATCAATATGTAGGTATACACATACGTATATATTTGACAGTGGCAACAAATCTGTATGGTTTTGTTGGTTGATGGAACATGTCTTGGCAGAATCATCATCGTTTTAGAGAACTGTTGGCAATGAGTTGCACCACCCTCATTTTCTTGTGGGTGTTACACCGATCAGTTGGTCCCTAATTGAGTTGCCCTTTACTCTTGCTCTATTCTAGGGCTCTCTCTTTCCTCTTGGCCACTCTACCTCCAATACTATTAAGGATTAAGGATAAACATTTGTGTGAGGGTTCCGCAAGTGAAGTATGGTCTTTAATGGGTGGGAGATGGGAGAGAACCCTCTTGATATTCATTCAGGAAAGACATTCAATTTACCTCAGTCCACTTTCATTCTCTCCTGTCACTTTTATACTCTCCTGTACAGTTCTCTAACAACCACAGCAAATCAACTCCTAACATTCTATCCTAAAATACTGAAGTAGGCAAACCTGGGATTCTGCATACAGGCCAGAAGCCAAGCTACCACACACCCTAACCTTCACAATAAAAGGGAAACAGATAACAGTGACATAAAAAATTAAGATTTGCACTGCGTTGCCTCACTCTAGATTTATGGAGCCACTCAGGCCCACGCAAAGTGACCTTGCGTGGTTTCATAAATCTGATGTGAGATTTGCGCGCTCTCAACCAGGCAGGAGCTTCTAAGCAGATGAGCAGTCACCGCCGACACTGTTCAACCCATATAATCGCCACCATGGTTTGGAGGGTATTCTTTGATGTCACGGCTGATGGCGCCCCCCTGGGACGCATCAAAATGGAGCTCCGGGATGATGTTGTGCCAAAGACAGCAGAAAACTTCAGAACCCTGTGCACAATGGAAAAAGGGTTTGGTTTCAAGGGATCGTGCTTCAACAGAATCATTCCCGAGTTCACGTGTCAGGGTGGTGACTTCACGAACCACAATGGAACCGGTGGAAAATCAATCTATGGTGCCAGGTTTGCCGACGAGAACTTCACACTCAAACATACTGGCGTGGAATTCTATCCATGGCTAATGCTGGGCCCAACACAAACTATTCTCAGTTCTTCACATGCACTGCCAAGACCACGTGGTTGGACGGCAAGCACGTCGTAAAAGGCATGGATGTTGTATGCGCAATGGAGAAGTTTGGCTCAAGCTCCGGGAAGATGTTGAAAAAGATAGTGATTACTGAATGCGGGATGCGGTAGTTTATTTCCTGGCTTAACCTCCGATCATTCCTTGTGTAGCTAGTGAAAAGACCACCCATGCCACTTGGTTTAGTTTTCAGTCTTACTTGTGCGCTCCAATGAACTGCATCTGTTGGATTTCTCTGGCTTTCCCCCCTCATACCCTTTCCGAAAGTCAATGTAGCCTGCAGAATTACATGGAAAAAAAGAGATTAAACAGTTAAAAAAAAGAATCTTGAAATAAAAAGGGTTTTATCTGAAGACAGGATCAGTATGTCCGATTTTGTTTCTCTGGCCCAGAATCTAACAGTACTCTGAGAGTAGTGGTGCTGTTTTCATGCCCAGGTCAATATTGTTGTTAAAAGCAGAGTAGGTTTGAATTGAAAATTACTAACAAAACTTTGTTCTTATTTCCAGAATCTGAAAAAGGATAGTTGTTACATATATCATATTTTCAGGATAAGATTACTGTAATGGTCTCTGCCTTAGGTTTTCTCAGAATCTGCTCTCCCGCATGCAAAATGTTCAGAATGTCACTTGTGTGCAGATGGAGTCACAAAAAAAGGCGCCTAGTTCTGGCCAAACTCCATCGTGGCCACAAAATCCCTTTATATTTTGCACAGGACTAAGAGCTCTTTATTTATATGCTCTTCAGTTTATTGTAATTTTATATGCAATGAACGCTTTTGTCAGACCTCAAGGTCTGTCCAATATTGCATCTGCCTCAGGTTTGCATGAATTAGTTAGTGATTTGTCATAATTTAACATAGGGAACCATAGAATCGAACTTTAGATTCTAGGGCTAGCTCTGGTAGTGTAACACAAGAGCAGCAAGGACGGCACTGTTCTGCAGAGGAAGCATAGGACTGACGCGAACCTGGATTCGTTACATTTCTCCGCTCTGTCAGAAAGTTTTACTAATGTAAATTAGGGATTATCCAATATAAAACGTACTTCCGCAATCTGTTGTCCTCTGCACATGTGTTGCAACCACATGGTAACAGCTGCCATCTCAAAATACATCACTGTCCCCAGGATTAATACACAACAAATCATGCAGATTGGATGTCAGTTGAGTGATGGACTCTGGCTGCTTAATCTGACAGATGCTTTAACTGGATGAATGTCTCTGTGCTTTGCATGTGCAGACAGACAGGCAATGGAATGAAAACATAATCTCTGTGCACTGAGCACTCCTTTTAACAAATCACATTAACTATTAAATGTTTAATTCGCACATTTGGCCACCCGTCAACAACAGTACGCGAAACATTAATTTTTATATACTACTTTTTCGACTATACATTAAAAGAAAAATACATTTCCTTTTGCTAGCCTAAACATAAATTCGATTGTCCTGATTTAAAGTAATCGTCACTTGCATAAAATTATCCCATCTCAAAGCTTAGAGTATAATTAATCCAATAAAAATTTAGAAATTGTTTTGCATTCATCTCATAAAAGTAAAAAATGTCAGCTACCAGGAAGCAGAACATCTGGCAACCTATCTCTTTATTTACTGGAAGGTGATAATTCATTTAAAATCGCTGGAGGCAGGGCTTTTTTGCCTTAATTAAATGAGACAAAATGTATTAATGAAAACTTGTAAAATGCCTGAGCTCGCCAGTAAAGAAGGCATTTTATGTAAATGTAAGGAATGCATTAATGCAGCAGAATTGATAGACCCCAGTAGGCTAGTACTGATGTGGGCACCTTTTAGGGATTCCACTGGTAAATTAGGTTTTCACATTTTACCAAATATTCTGTCGCGCTGGATGACACATCACTTGCTATTCGAACTGCAGCCAATGATCAGAAGTTAATCCTGTGATGCAACTCTAATCACTACACGAGGCAATGTCTGCAGACCATCAGTTCCTCAAGAACATCAGTGAAGCCAGACTCAATGATCTAATCTGTTAGTTAGCATTTAGATGACCCCAAAAGAGTACATTATGAGCGAAGATAAAAGCGAGGCTCCTAATTCTGAAAAGTGTTCTCTTGAGCATGTTATAGGTGGCTGAAGTGCAACCGAAAATGTGTGTAAAATATGCACTAAGACTAAAGTTGGGCTTATGGATAACTTAAAGATAGCTTGACCCATGTAGTAAAAAGGGCTGATAGCTTTTGGAGAGCGGAAATCAATAGTATCTTATTGATCGAAGGAAAGCTGGCCGTGGCTCGCCTCCCAAAAATGTATCAGGTTAAAATTTGACTAACACATTTGAACCTTTGTGAGGAGTGCCTGGCTGCTGAAGAATGAATCCTTGATCTGAGGATTCAAACCGTCTTAGAGAACAGCCTATGCGCATCATGGCATCAGTGTTTGAAATGCACTTTGATTTTCAACTACTATTATTTGGAGGCCCCCTGCTACGTTAATGTTTAAGAATTGGGTTGTATTAGTGGTACTTAAATACTCCTGTGATCCTCTGTCTCCCCTCTTAGAATTCTTTTATACTGGCTTATATATGTAGTTTACACTATTTTTTTCAGTATAAATAATAAGTTGCAAGAATGTATGTTTTATGCTACAGTAGTTCACAGATTCTTTGTTATATGTGAACTTTTTCCTGCTTCTCACTGTTTTTAGGCACATTTAATAGACATGAAAAACATTTTTGCATATTCAATCACAATCAAGTATTTGTCCAGAAACAGGAAGGGTTGACAGTGCAACTGGAGAGTGAATCATGGACATGCAGCCTGGGGATATCCGAATGGTCCCAGTTCATGTCTCACAGCTTCAAGGAGTGTTCTATGGGTTCATAGGTGTTCATTCTGACTCATATGTGACTGCCAAGCCAATAATGGCGATGCACATATTTCTTCCATTAATACGAGTGCATTGTAGATATTTGCCTAATTCAAAGAGCGGAAATACATGCTCTCCAATGTAGAGATTTCATACAAATCGCCCTTCGAAGGCTGTCCTCACCATTTCCAGGATCACAGAAAATTGTCAGAGGAGGTCTTTACTGAATCACTGGCCTCAATGACTATTAACTATGCATGAATGAGTATGCACCACTTCTTAATATCATTTTAGGGACAGGATGCCAGGCAGTCTGCTCCATGGCCGCACCAGTCAGGAGAAGAAGAGGAAAGGTGGCAGGGAGTTAATAAAGTAAGGAGTTGATCATAAGAGGCAGTAGGAAGTTGGTTTATCCTGTTTGATAAAGGAAAGGAGTCTTTTTCCAACCAGTTTGAGGATCTTCTTCATAACAGGCATTCAAGAGGCATTACCTGCCACTTATCTGGCATTTATAATCAAACAGTAACCCATGCTTCTCCTGATCCCCTCTACATGTCCCACCATACTTTCACCCCTTCATGAACTAGAAGAACTTTATTGACCCTCTGCCTTTTATAGGTACCAGAGTGCTTTACATGAGCACCAGTTACATTACACAAGGACACCTTCTTTTTTGTTAGGCACGGGGAGATTAAGTGATTTGCTCAGAATCACAGGATTTTGAGTGTTGTTACAGAGACACGAACCTGGTTCCCACGCTTTGTGGTCAACCGCCCCAGCTGTTAGGCCACATCCTCTTCCCTACTGTTATTCCGATACTGTGGTCAATGATATTTTCATATATGCCGAGCCTATTCTGCCAGCCTCCTGAGGCAATTTGTTGGTTTGCTTTTTGATATAAATGCTGTGGGTGATTAAATACAAAAACAACAGTTGATGGACAGAATTCAGAACAATGTCTTACATTCACCCCAGTACAGAGATCTGGGCCTAAATCCATCGTTTTTTTACACTCTACACCACCCCAGTTCAGAATAAATACAACATATACTACTTTTAATCGTACTTGTATGCTATTCATAGTATTTTTTCAAAGCCTCTATTCTAGTGAAAGTATTTCATTGAATTTGATGCTTATGCTTATGGGCACAAAATTCATTTAACTGTGATCTCTCACTGAAAACACAACTTAGGAAAATTCGGAAGGTTCGGTGCCTCCTTACCCCGGAGGCCATTATCCAGGTGGTGATCGCCACTGTGCTTTCCCACCTGGACTACGCAAATCTTATCTACCTAGGCTTACCCCTCTACCTGCTGAAATGCCTTCAGATGGTACAAAATTACGCTGCCAGATTGATTCTGAGATTCTGAACCAACCTAGATGGCAATCGGCCACCCCACTGCTTAGGAATCTCCACTGGCTCCCCATGGCACAGCGTTGCACCTTCAAAACAGGTTGCACAATCTTCAAATCCCTTCATTGTAAAAGTCCTAAATTCATTGATAAACTTATTACGAAGTATGTTCCGTCCCGCAACCTGCGTTCAGCCCATTTGGGCCTCCGTTAAACACAAGCTCTTGGGCGGCTGCAGATTTGCTACATTGGCTCCTCGCCTGTGAAATACCTTCCCCCTTGAGATCCGGGCTTGTCCGGACCTCATGTCATTTAGGAAAGCACTGTTTTAAATTGGTTTGCCTCCTTTCTCAACAACAGAACGCAAAGACGTAAAGTAAATCACTCCCTTTCCAACTCCTTGCCATCCACTTGTGGGGTTCCTCAGGGATCTGCTCTCTCTCCCACGCTCTTCAACTTGTTCTTGGAGCCTCTTACGGCTTTACTCAATTCTTCCAACATGCAGCATCACATGTATGCCAATGACACCCAACTTTACCTGAAAATCTCTACCCCTGACGACATCAAATCACTGAACTCTACCTTACTCAAAAATCAACACTGGATGACTACCCAGCATCTTAAGTTCAACTCCTCCAAAACAGAATTCCTCCTGATTGCACCAAACAAAAAGACGGCCATCATCGCTGATTACTTGAAACACTTAACAACTCTCAACTGTACCCCTTACATTATTGACTCAGCTAGCTCTCTTGGAAATATACTTGACAAGTCATTGAGCATGCAGAAACACATTAGTGCAGCCACCAAAGGGGCCAACTTTCACAAGTCTATTCTAATGACCTCAAGTCTGCTGTGCAAGCTCTAGTAATTTCCAGGCTGGAGTATGGCTGTGCAACTCTATGCGGGCTATCCAGATACAAGTTGGCTCTGCTCAAGGCTTCCCTGAATTCTGTTGCAAGGCTCATCACAGATGCTTGAAGAAATAGCCACATATTGCTGGTACTGAAATCTTTAAACTGGCTACCTTTGGAAGCTAAGATTGATCTCAAGATTGCGTGCATGACACACAAGGTCCTTCACTTCAACACCCCGGTGGACCTAGCCCAAAAACTGGAGCTCTCTGGTGGAAGCCGATCTTCTAGGAGTTCCACCACTCGGATGCTGAAACCTCAAAAATTCCAGAAAAAGAAAACTTATCAACGGACAGAGAATCTGCAACTCCCTGCCTCCTCACATCAGACTGATTCCCTCTACGGCGTCTTTCAAAAAAGAAGTGAAAGCCCTGTGGATGAATGCCCTTATTTGACGGCACCTACCTCCATTGACTTCCCTCTCCATTGGCTTGTGCTCAACTGCTGATGGTTTGTTGCTCGTATAGGCTACATTATTTCCTCCTGCATATTTTACTGTTCCTCTATCATTTACAGCACCCTGCCTATCATTGTTGTTGTTTTACCTACAACTCTGTTTTCACCTCTGTACAGCTGTAAAGCACTCTGATACCCACTTGGGTCATGTTTGCGCTATATAAAACTTTATAAATAAATAAGATAGAATACAAATTGAAGCTTGTTCACCTCTGTCCTTGGCATGAACTCCTACCTAAAGCAATTTGTTCAGGTACTTGACTGTGTTCCCAACCAATATGCCATTATTCAAGCAGCTCTGCTTCCCTTCCTCGGGACAACACAGGAAGAGACCCTTGGAGATTCTACCGGTCTGGTGTCACATTTAGCATAGCCCTCACATTGTATCTAAGAACAGGTAAGTCCTGCAATTCAAATTAACCGTTAGAAGGACAAATCCGGTTCAGCCTGCTTAGTATGGAATGCAACATTTGTAGTACTGGCATTGGGCTGTTGTCCAACAATCAAGGAATGTAAACGGGAGCCCCATGTGGGCATATTGGAGACCTTCATTGACACACATCTGCATGGACCGTGCTGTGGTTCTTTCTGAATGTGGAGCTGCATGCTGAGGGCTTCTCTTATAATTAGGTTAAATCCTGATTCTCTATTGAAGTTCTGCTAGCCTGTGCCACTTCTGCTACCCTTGCTTCTCTGTCAACCTCTAGTCACACAAACTTCCAAGAAGCTCACTTAACCCCTTACCAAATGCCTGACTCTCTGATGAGCTGCATAGTTGCTTTGCCTGGTGATTATCCTTCCTTATTGTACCTGTGTTTGCTTTGCCGTTTCTGCTCATCCTTGTGGGACACTCCCACTTACCATTTTATGATACCTATTAGCCTTCACCCTGCATAGTAGAATGAGCAGCCTATGGACCACAGAGCCCGATGAAATGGCCCTCAATAACATATATGGATCCCCTATCGCTGTCACTGCATTGCATTATGAAAACCCCGTCCCCAGATGGCCTGTGCAGTAGTTGGAGCCAGGTAATCCAAAGAGGGCCTGAATGGTCCTGCCACTGTTTTATGTCTCCAGCAAAAAAATTCACAGATTACCACCAGACACCTTCTGTAATCAGAACATAAATTTCACCCCTGATTGTTGACCCACAGGTCACAAGTTAACAGCTTTTGAAGGGACTGGCACACTCTAATGCTAAACCTAAAGTCAGGCACATCTCCTATGTACAATAAAACTTTGAGACATTTGATTCTGCTGTCATATAATCAAGTTCTGCTGTGTTTGGTAATATTACTGGAGTTCACAATTAGTAAATGACTCGGAACAATTTTTTTAAAGTTACCAAATCAAATCAAAATAAGCTTTATTCGGCTTTTGAGTTTAAAACCATAAAAGCAGCAAAATGAAGTACATTTCATACAAGAATATCTCAACATAACATTTCATAATTAAAATAGGAATTGATTTGAATCCAACTAAGATGATTTAACAAACAAATCTACTATTCAAAATAATAACCCAAGGTACAGAGAATCTCCCCTATTTCACCCGGTGTTATGGTGATTCGGTGCTCGGGGACCAGGATAGAAATCGTGCAGGTCCCAGATACAGATGGAACCATCTCCAAGTTTGGGTTTGGTAGATCTCAAATAGGGGGCAATGTTCCTGTATTTAAATTTAATTAAGATCAAGTCCCCCGAAACATTTTTGGGTAGATGACCAAGCCACCCCACCCTTCTGACGCTCATTATCCCACCGTCTAGCGTAGGTGGTAAAGATCTATTGTTTTTGAGCCAAAAAATGGCTTTGTTCAGTAGGTCCTGGTGTAGCTCACGTTTGCCCGGACTGAGAGGAGGGACCCCAGAGAGAACAGTGACGTATGGGGCAGCTTCTGGGGGTAGATCAATACGATTTCTTCTTTCTCGGGGGATCAAATTAGTTCTATGTGGGGCGTGTTCAAGATTACAAGTAGCTTTTTTTCCAGTATGAATGGGTGGTGTCAGAGGGGAGTTGCAAGTTTGAAGTGTCCTGGGAGCGTTGTTCATAGACCTTTCCCGGGTGTTATGGTGGATGTTAGAGGGGGTAGAACGTGTGGGTATAACAGTATTTCCAATTAGTGGATATGACCCACTTACAGTTTTTTCGATCCTAGTCAGCCTGTCCCCCAAGTCATGTATTTTTGCTACCAGTGGAGATAGAGCAGTGATGAGCAGTCGCTCAATTTGGGCCAAAAGGGTCACCTGCAGGGGGGATACAGAGTCATTAGGTCGAGTCTCAGCTTTTTCCAACGTAGATAAGGCTGGGTTGGGGGCAAGTAGAGAGGAGCTGCAGTTATTGAATAGAGGGAGGGTTATATCGGGAGATGCCTGGGGAGAGAAATGTACAAGATCAGTGTCTCTGGCCACTATGGGGGGGGTTGATGTATCCGGGATATAGTTAGTGCCGCACAGGGCGTTCAGCTCTTCCCAGATGGACATAGTCTGGAACCGGAAGACAAGAGTAATTAGATCAAAGCGATGGAGGTTAAGAGGATAGAAACCTGACTGTACCTTATCCTGTGATGGAGCCAAGGGTGGTGGCCCGTCCCATCCTCTTTATGCCTCTGAGGGCCACAGAGGGCCCGCCCTTGTCCCAGGCTTCTCCCGCGCGCGACTCGCGTGGCGAGTTGAGAGTGCGAGCTGTTATGCCCCTCCGTTCGCGCTGATGCCTCCTCCCTCGTGCGCGTGTCCCGGGGCTGCTGGGTATTGTAGTTCCCCGATGGGAACTACCGCCGTTCCCCTCACGGCTTTCCTTGTCTGCTCGGGCCGTTCCCCTCACGGCGCAGGTGCTGGTCGGAATACCCCACTGGCCCCCTGCCACGGACTGTGCAGGTGAGGCTTGCTTTCAACTCCCGCTGGCTCGCCGAGAGTGCGAGCTGTTATGCCCCTCCGTTCGCGCTGATGCCTCCTCCCTCGTGCGCGTGTCCCGGGGCTGCTGGGTATTGTAGTTCCCCGATGGGAACTACCGCCGTTCCCCTCACGGCTTTCCTTGTCTGCTCGGGCCGTTCCCCTCACGGCGCAGGTGCTGGTCGGAATACCCCACTGGCCCCCTGCCACGGACTGTGCAGGTGAGGCTTGCTTTCAACTCCCGCTGGCTCGCCGAGAGTGCGAGCTGTTATGCCCCTCCGTTCGCGCTGATGCCTCCTCCCTCGTGCGCGTGTCCCGGGGCTGCTGGGTATTGTAGTTCCCCGATGGGAACTACCGCCGTTCCCCTCACGGCTTTCCTTGTCTGCTCGGGCCGTTCCCCTCACGGCGCAGGTGCTGGTCGGAATACCCCACTGGCCCCCTGCCACGGACTGTGCAGGTGAGGCTTGCTTTCAACTCCCGCTGGCTCGCCGAGAGTGCGAGCTGTTATGCCCCTCCGTTCGCGCTGATGCCTCCTCCCTCGTGCGCGTGTCCCGGGGCTGCTGGGTATTGTAGTTCCCCGATGGGAACTACCGCCGTTCCCCTCACGGCTTTCCTTGTCTGCTCGGGCCGTTCCCCTCACGGCGCAGGTGCTGGTCGGAATACCCCACTGGCCCCCTGCCACGGACTGTGCAGGTGAGGCTTGCTTTCAACTCCCGCTGGCTCGCCGAGAGTGCGAGCTGTTATGCCCCTCCGTTCGCGCTGATGCCTCCTCCCTCGTGCGCGTGTCCCGGGGCTGCTGGGTATTGTAGTTCCCCGATGGGAACTACCGCCGTTCCCCTCACGGCTTTCCTTGTCTGCTCGGGCCGTTCCCCTCACGGCGCAGGTGCTGGTCGGAATACCCCACTGGCCCCCTGCCACGGACTGTGCAGGTGAGGCTTGCTTTCAACTCCCCACAATTACCTCAATTTTGGCTGCAGGACAATTCTCTTTTTTCTATTTGTATCATGAACAGTACAGTGTTTGCTATTATTTAGTGTACGGTATGTTACTGGGGCGCTCCCTGGTGTAACTCCTTGTTTGTCATTTTTGTTACCTAGTCAATTCGTCTGATTTTAATAGTTTTGTTTTCACTATACATAGATTTAATTATTTGTAAAAAGAAAAGTGCTGCTGTTATATATAAAATAACAACTAGGGGTGGACATTGCTATCTTTTGTGCTACTGTGATAATTGTGCTCAGCCTTCACAGTACCTCCTTTGAGAAGGCACTACCCTGTCTTCTCAGTCTACCTTCCGAGAGAGTGAAATAATTCTTAGGAATCATTCTCACTGATGAAGACAGAGTAGCAAGTGCCTTGATTAGTGGCGAGCACTTGCAATCACACTTCAATATTGCTAGGTTTTCAAAGTCTCTTTAAGGTTCAGGAGGTATCCTGATAGACAGAGTCCACCAAATACTAACCAGAGGATGAAAGCTTTTTGCGTGTACAGTCGCAAATAGAAATTGGCCATTGGTCGATGGTCTCCACTGCGTGTTGAGATCAAGTATTGAAAACCCGGTCAGACTATTGAATATGTGTCGTTTTTAGGATCAGCCATAGCCTAACGCCATGCAAATTTACACAACACCTTTTATTAAGTTAACGTGACCTGAAAATTGTGGGATTGTGGGATTTCTGCAAGATCAACGGTCGAAATATAGGCTGACGGGTTAAAGCATGAGGCTTACAATTCTAAACATTAGTTGTGGAATTGCGTTTGTAGATGCAGCTAAAAGTATGCTAGGCAAAATAAGGCTCAAAAGGGATGTTTTAAATTGCTTCCCTAATGCTCTTGATGGGTGCTGATTGAATGATATCTGTCAATCACTCATGTTCCATGCATAAGACAGCCGGCTAATAAAGGGCCAAATGAAAGTGTCTCCGTAAATCAGACAAGTTCACCTCACAGAGGATAAAAGGAAAATGCAATCAGTCGAGAAGCTATCAAATTAAATCTTAACCTTGAATGCATACTTAGGCTTAATATCAAATGACGTTCAATTTAGAAGTTAAACAGATCACGGCTGAAGGACAATGAAATATACCAAAGGGGCAGCATATGAGGAAATATACTCTGATTTGTTAGTCTCCTTTCCATTGCTTTATCTACTGAACATTCCAATTAAAAAGGTATTGAGCCTCTAGTTTTATAAGGAAAAATAGGAAGGGTATTTTAACACCATCACTGCTTGAATTCTTCTTCTTCTGTGCTGAGGATCAATATAAATGGGTGTGTTCATGACGAGCTCAGCTCGTCATGAGCACACGAGCACCGTGCCTCATGACGAGCTGAGCGCGTCATGAGCACGGAAGAGGTTAAATAATTTGTAGGAGGTTGTTGTAAGTGGGTTATGACTATCAAAAAGGATAACAGCAAGGCTTAGCAATCAAGAAAAGTTTAGGTTTTATTATACATAATGTCCAGGAATAGCAGCCACATTTCTTACATTTCTTACAGTTGCATGCTGAAATTTAACTTGCATTAGGTACATGGCATGCTTTACATTGTATAGTGGCTGCAATATTGGGCAGGAAATACTGGTACAGTGGGTCATAAATTACATGTTAGATGCTTGATCCAAACCTAATAGAAGGGGCCATAAATACCAACCGGAGGTCACAGTAGGCCAAGGGTGTTGTGCGTGTGTAATCTGGGGTGACGCTTACTACTAAGCAATGTTTGGGCTTTATCTAATTAATGCAACCGGTCGGTTGCTCTGGTATCGTATCCTTGGGCTGAATGAAGGCCATCTGCTAAGCCTTTGTTTGGGTTTATGAGTGTGCGCATCTGACACGTCACTTAGGCATTGCATCCTTGGGCCATATGTGATTTACTGCTGCAATCATCCAGGTGTGTTTGACGCTGTTCTATATCTGGTGTTTCCAACACAGGAAGTGCTAGAGGTGGACAGAGGGCAACTGTCCTTTGTTGATCTGAAAAAGGATGACTCTGAAATGGTATAAAGTATTTTATTGTGAATTTGGGTTGCACAGGCAACAGTTGCTCTGTGGTGTGTTGGACTCCTAAAAGTAGGACCTTTTTATAAATCGATCCAATGCTAACAATGTGAAATCCTGTATGCAGTCAAATGGATGACCTAGAAACCTCTACCTTTTCATATGTGAACTTATTGTAAACCAGACCAAACCAGAATTAGTCTGAAGTACAATGTGATAGTTACGGTAAGATAGAATAAAAGCTGTAAAAGGTCCAGAATTGAAAACAACGATAACAGATGAAAAACATTAAAACATTATCAATAATATATGGCAGGATAAATAATGTGTTTTTGTTTTCCCACCTCTGTATAGGGACATGAAAGTTATTAAAGGATTAGACTACTGTATATCGACATGAAGAATATCATGGCAAAATAATATTGAGGACAGAATATCGAGGGACAAAATATATAAAGGTAAATGCATAAAGAGAATAATAGGTTTACTATGCCTAACTCTACATTTACATACCTTGAAGATATACTCTGCATCTGTATGCATATTTGGAGTTGGATATAGAAAATCTAGACTTGCCTATCACCATTGTTTTCGATATTTTCCTAAATAGTTAGTATCCTATATATTCTGACTTTGATATTTAGTATGCACACCATGGGTGGGCGGTGAACTTCACTCCGCCAATGGATTTCTCTGAGTTTTGCCCACTCTGCATTCTGCTTGGAGCGCAGACTACAGCAAAAACTTCCCCTATCGCCGCCTGGCGGAGTTTACCATATGTTTTATTAAATTACTCCAGTGTAATGAAAATTTCACACAAGCCTGGTTTTGGATGGAAACTTGTGGCCTCTTAGTACGGCTTTATCGGAAGTCTTGTATCCAGTAATGTCTGTCTTCTGGGCCTGAGACTGTACCACCCAGCTGCTCACCACTGATCATATTCTTTCCATGGTAGAAAAGAGGTGGTCTTTGATTGGTTGGAGACCTATAGTCGTATTTGCCATTGGTTACAGTTTGTCACAGTCTATTCTAAGGCTTGAGGTTTGTCGAGGAAAGGCTTACCACTTTTTGATTGGCTGTGAGTTCCGCATGGCACACCTGTGTCTGTAAAAATATTTTGGCAGGCCAACATTGCTTATGGAGTCCCTGTACTGGGCTATTATGGCCTGGTACTCCCCCAAGTCCCCTCTTTTTACTTGTTTCACCTATGGCCATCGCATGTGCGGATTAAGTCTCCCTCCCTCTTTCAAGTCAAGTATTGAGACCACATCGATTTGGGGATTTTATGGAGTAAGGGGGAGTAACCCCCCCGGCCGTATTTATTACAAAATTAAAAAACATTATTTATTAACATTGTTCACAATTACGCAGAAAGGCCAGATACATTGTTAGGCCGATGATGTCACATGGCTTACCTCAACTCCAATACACATGACACTCAAGGCAAGGTCAATGACTGGCAATCTCCGGATCCCCGTAAACTACGAGAAATTACTATGCCGGAGTCGGCTTGCGCAGGGGGTACAGCTTATCGGACAGATCTTTTTCCGCCGGGCCCCCCCTACGCCCTGTGCCTTAAACTCCATAACGGGGGCTGCAGAAACTCTGCATGGCTTGCACAGGGGGTACAGCTTATCGGACAGATCTTTTTCCACCGGGTCCCCCCTGTGCCCAGTGCCTTAAACTCCATAACGGGGGCTGCAGAAACTCTGCATACTTGCGCCCTGATGTGCATGCGCGTGCGGGGGTGGCCCCAGGCCCACTGGGAAGAAAGACTTCTCCGGCCCCCGCACCCCGACAGCCTACCTACCGGCTGTCACTGCCCCTGGAGTTGCATGTTTCACCGCTAAGGACCGAAGACTATGCTTACCAATCATGACCTTACCGCCTGACCGGAGACACAAAACTAAATACAACATTTTTAACTGATATCAAAAAACATGTACTGACTTTTATTCCACATTACATACATCAATTGGATAACTTCGTCCTAAATGATTCTGTTCTTGATAAGTTCACACATATTGACACTTTTATTATAAAATCACCGAAACATCGCATTGATATAGAATAACTCCTGGGATACCTGCAATGAAGTAAAAGAACAAAGTAAACATATCACATTTATATTACTTCTGTCTCCTGAGATACCTGCAAATAAACTGTAAGTGAACCAGTTACTGACAAACATCATTAGCAGGTACCTAATCATCAATCTTACACCAATGCCATCACCCTAGACATCTGTAATAAAACTTCTTCAGAGAAACGAAAAATGCCTCCCTGACCAACCCGTTTAAATTACCTGCCTTAGGGGATGGTGGGTGGGGGCCCGGGTGCTGTATCCGTGGGGAGCGTAGGAACAAGAGAATGTTCCACTCCCCACACCCCCTTTTAACAGGGGGGCACTGGCCAATCTCAACTGGTCTGTCCCTGCTGTTGTGCGCCGTGAACCGGAAGCACTAAAGTGCTTCCGGTTCACCCCGCCGTAGCCCCCACTGTAGGCAAATGGGGGAGGGGGGTACTCCCCCCCTCCTCCTTTCTCACGGGGACGGGCTCGACCGCCATAAGGGCGGCGCGCACTATTCTAGTGCTTTGCCTGTTCATATGGCCTGGTACTCCCCCAAGTGCCCTCTTTTTACTTGTTTCACCTATGGCCATCCCATGCCCGGATAAAGTCTCCCTCCCTCTTTCAAGTCAAGTATTGAGACCACACCGACTTGGGAATTTTATGGAGTAGGGGGGAGTAACCCCCCCGGCCGTATTTATTACAAAATTAAAAAACATTATTTATTAACATTGTTTACAATTACGCAGAAAGGCCAGATACATTGTTAGGCCGATGATGTCACATGGCTAACCTCATAATACACATGACACTCCTACTGTAAATCTAACAATGCATATATACACTTTCTGCGTGTCACGTCTAGAGCCTACGGCAAGGTCAATTACTGGCAGCCTCCGGATCCCCTTAAACTACGAGAAATTACTATGCCGGAGTCAGCTTGCGCAGGGGGTACAGCTTATCGGACAGATCTTTTTCCGCCGGGCCCCCCCTAAGCCCTGTGCCTTTAACTCCATAACGGGGGCTGCAGAAACTCTGCATGGCTTGCACAGGGGGTACAGCTTATCGGACAGATCTTTTTCCACCGGGCCCCCCCTGTGCCCAGTGCCTTAAACTCCATAACGGGGGCTGCAGAAACTCTGCATACTTGCGCCCTGATGCGCATGCGCGTGCGGGGGTGGCCCCAGGCCCACTGGGAAGATAGACTCCCCAGGCCCGCGCACCCTGACAGCCTACCTACCGGCTGTCACTGCCCCTGGAGTTACATGTTTAATCATGCTCCAGGTGAGGCACGATCTCGCAACCTCGTCATTGCTCACTGCAAGTACTGCTGTATAAATCCTGCGCGCTAACCGATTGCGCCATAGTTCTTCCAAAGATCTCGAATTATTCCCTGGTAGACGAAGAATTAAAGATCACTATTTGACATTGGCAAAGCAACTTTGGAAGAGAGTATTCCTGTCTGAAAGCATTGCCTGCTAGCGTTGATTTCTTGGCTTTGACAATATTCCCTTTTAAAACGGCTCCTTATATATAAAGCACACAATCAACAAACACGAAAAAACGTTGCTTTCCGTTTTTTGACCGATGCACACACGCAATTACTGGAAAATCTCTAACATGTCCAGCTCCCGGGACTCAGCCACACACTGGAGCATTTATTCACGTACTCACAGGCAAGCGCCGATATTCGCGCGCCAGCAAAAAGATGTGGTGACTGGATGCCCGTATTAACCACATGTTCGAGGGGACGCAATCATCGCAGCAGCAAAATAAAACGCAGCTGGAAGGTGTAGCCTACATACGCCCCGCCGACCGCTACAGAGCTAGCACAGACAAATGCCCAAAAAGATGTGGGGGAACTTACTAACTAAACCCTCGCTCCTGCCCCACTGCAGCTTTCAGCAGGGCAAAAGCACACCATACATATTATATTGCCACGATGATTTCTGACTTATCGTTTAGGGCAGTGAACAAACGCAAACACGTCAGCCCTAATTCCTGTCTACATACAGCAATGATTATACCATCGAAATCTGCCGATCCCGGTCTTAGGCTGTCCACGCTCCTCCGCAGATAGGGCACTCCATTCCCACGGTAACTCCCTCCTCCGCTCAAAGCTATTCTTCGTGTCCTCAACCTCGAGCCCAGGAAGTGTCCGCCACCGAGCACCATCGCGCCACAGTTCTCCTCGCCCACAAAGCCGCCTCTGCATAGGAGAAAAAGAAAAGAAATTACGGGCCGCTGGGGGCCCGGGTGCTGCATCCATGGGGAGCATAGGAACAAGAGAACGTTCCACTCCCCACACCCCCTTTTAACAGGGGGGCACAGGCCAGTCTCAACTGGTCTGTCCCTGCTGTTGTGCGTCGTGAACCGGAAGCACTAAAGTGCTTCCGGTTCACCCCGCCGTAGCCCCCACTGTAGGCAAATGGGGAGGGGGGTACTCCCCCCCCTCCTCCCTTCTCAC
Source organism: Lissotriton vulgaris (assembly GCF_964263255.1). Taxonomy (NCBI): domain Eukaryota; kingdom Metazoa; phylum Chordata; class Amphibia; order Caudata; family Salamandridae; genus Lissotriton; species Lissotriton vulgaris. The sequence goes on along the minus strand of NC_141685.1, from coordinate 430,141,863 downwards.
GGGGACGGGCTCGACCGCCATAAGGGCAGCGCGCACTATTCTAGTGCTTTGCCTATTCAGCCAATGCAGTGCATTGATTACAAAGTGTTGTCGGCTACAGTCACAATGAGGAAAGGCCCACGGTAGAAGTGCATCTGCTCCTTAAGAGCAGAGCAGCGGAGCCCGGGCGTGTGCACAGTGACATCATGGTCACCTTTTAAGAGCAGCGCCGGCGCCACAGATACACCTTCTGCGCCCTTGGGGCTCTAGTGTAGTGAGTAGCCATCATTGCCTTATTTTGGTCAAAATGTGCTTGGTTATTAGCCTTGTCACCAGAGTCTGACAAAGGACATTTCAATTAACTTGCTTTCTGGGGATTAGACTATTGGTCCAATTTAAGCTGTTTGTTGCTGTGCTTTTGCTTTATCGTATTGTATTGTACAAGGGCTTTGCTGGCACATCGATTTATGTCTTAACTTTGTATGCAAATGAGAGAGAGAGAGAATCATATTTTTTTGCTCTTTTTAGGTCGAACCTGGAAATACGCATCCGAAGGATGCGTCTAGGTGGAGAACTATAGCTAGCTGACTCGGGGGAATGAAGGACAAGAAAGTGCCACGCGCTTCTCTCCGGCTGGATTCAACTGCGTGCACGCGCACCCACATTCAGGCATGCGTACATACACAGCCACACGCATACACAGCCACACGCATACACAAGCACACACACACCCCCCCCACCGTCGCCGCTGCACCTACACACACACTAGCGCACCTACACACACACACAGAGACCCCCACACACACACCAGCGCACCTACACACACGCGCACACACAGAGACCCCCCCCGCCGCCGCCGCCGCCATCGCACCCATACACACATACACACACACGCACAAGCGCACCCCCCTCCCCCCTAGAACTAAGCCCCACTTACCGCCATTCGGGACTTCGGTAGCCGGGGCTCTCCCTCGGGCACTCCGTGGACGCGTGCGCGAGACTTCCGAAGACGGAAGTCCCGTCCAAAGGAACTGGCTGAAGCGCGCATGCGCAGTGACCAGACGCTACCAAAATCATTTTCACTGTCACCATCATGCCCCATCGTCAGGATACCGCCCACAGATTGGGTTCGAAGGACAACCAGAACTTGCTGTCTGCCTGGCAGTCTTGTTATTTATATGTGTCTGGGTTGCTAGCGCGTCACGCCGCCAACGCTTCAGACCCGGGAGGTGAGTAGGGTGTTAGAGCGAGCTGCAGGAGCTGTCTTTCAGATTCCAGGGGGTAATGTTCCGGAGCCCACAGGGACAAGCAGGGTTTCTTATTCCCCAGCGCCCCGGATTGCCAGGGAGCAGCGGGCGTGCAGGGTCCCGTGCTTTGAAATGGACAATGCGGCGCTGCAGGCGAATGCGAGAGCTTGAGAAATGACCGCCGAGCGCTGAATAGTGTATTGTGTGTAATGGCCTACAGCTGCTTGTTGCGTTGCCTTCACCCTGTATTTCGTGCTAGTGACCGCTTTGGTTGCTGTGCTAGTAGCACTGACATTAGTGGGGGAGGAGTCGGCTGTGGCTGCAACGAGTGGGTTTGCTGTGGTTGCATACTAAGAGTGCGTGTGTGCAAAATCTGGGTATAGTACTGTGTGCGGTGCTTTCTGTAGTACTATGCGCACCCCAGAATTCCTTTTGTGTCTCCCCCACCACACCATAGCTGCAGTACTACTAGAGTGTATGTGGGCACTTACTCTGGTTATGGGAGCCGTGTGTATTCGTTAGCTGGCTGCGGTGCTAGCAGCGTGGGTGTGCGCCCCGCTTGCCGTGGAGGTTCCACGGATGCATTACTGCTACTTTATAACCGTGGGTGCTGTGCTGGCCCCGGCTGTAGTGTAACTGAAGATACTGGACTAGCAGCATGTGCTCTGGCTGTAGTACTAGTAATTCGTGTTTGCGCGCGCTCTACTTTGACAGCAGTGCTCGTAATTTGTGGGTATCGCTACAACGTACACACCTTGGCTGTAAAGTAGACCTTGTGTATACTGCTGGGGGTGGGTGTGTGTGATCATCCCCAGTAGGTGCCCGACGCCTGTGTGTCATGTCTGTACTACTAACTGCGCACAAGCACTGCTGCAGTGTGCTAGTAATTTCATTTCCAGTCTGGTCCCTCATAGTCCTACACAGTTTGAAGCTGCGGTTCCATTCTTCAGTGACAGGCTGATGATATTAATTAGTTGATTCCTGTAGGCGGGTGGGCTTGTCTGGCGTGCCCAGTTCACACAGCCTCCCTCATCTGACCAGTGGATGCCTAAAACGCAGAAACCTTCCTCGTTTTCTTGCACGTGTTATCTTTAGAGGCGGGAGTTCACATGTAAACATCCCAACCCTCGAGCCCTCCACATCCTACCTCCAATTTGGCAGTTCCCATCGACTCGGCCAATAGTAAACGTGCATGTTCACGATCCTCGCTTTGTATGTTCTCATCTGGGCATATAAAAAGTAAAAACACTATGTTTGCTACAATCATGCCTTCGTGGGTGCTCTGTATCTGCAGCATCTGTTCTCTCATATTAAAGACCTATGTTTGCTACAATCATGCCTTCGTGGGTGCTCGGTATCTGCAGCATCTGTTCTCTCTGTGTAAATGCCCGCCGTTAAGTAATGTGTAAGCACAATATTGAATATATAACTTATAAAACCGATTTTCCTCAACTTGTGTTAAACAAGTTGCACACATAGCAAATCGTTAGCCTTGTTTGTGCCTAAGATGTGCTGATACATCTTATGTACAACGTTTTGTAAACACCGCATCCCTTCTGAGGAAGCAGTTTGAAATCAAACCACACATCTGCCCGACAAGTATGACGGGCAGCTGTAGGTTGCCGGATCTCAAGTTTTGTGATCGCTGTGTGTTGGCATTTATTTACATTTCCAATTAAAATTACAACTGCATATCTGGAATGCGATTAATAACAGCTGTGAGCCCGTGCCTGAGGTGCATCATCAGAGCTGTGTAAATAATAACAGCTGTGAGCCCATGCCTGAGATGCATCATCAAAGCTGTGTAAATAATAACTGCGTCAGCCCCGTGCGTAAGGTGCATCATCAGAGCTGTGTGATTAATAACAGCTGTGAGCCCGTGCCTGAGGTGCATCATTAGAGTTGTGTGAATATTAACAGCGTCAGCCCCGTGCCTGAGGTGCATCATCAGAGCTGTGTGAATAATAACAGTTGTGAGCCCGTGCCTGAGATGCATCATCAGAGCTGTGTAAATAATAACTGTGTCAGCCCCGTGAGTGAGGTGCATCCTCCACATTGCTCAGGTCACCCAAATTCCTGCACTCTCTACCACACTGCTTTCAAGAACAGCATACTCTTGCACACACTCTCACTGCTCACCAATTCAAAGTTTGCTAAACATTTTATGCAACGGCATTGTCATACACAATGCCAATAACTCAAACTTTAATGCTGCGAGACCTATTGCATTGTAAATGCTTGTTACACATTGTTTCCAGTTTCCAAGGCATACATGTGATATTGTAAATTTGGACACTCAACAAAGAGTAGTTTTGCACTAGCTGTGGCAGACAATGGATACTGTTTTACTGTATTTGCCCAGATATATATGATTTAAAACAGCCGAAGTTGCAATGTGTTTCCCGGTACAGCCCTTGCAGCCTGTCCATGGTGCTGCGAAGCGCATCTAATTGTAAGAGAGGGGTGACTCTAAAATTTCCGTAATGGCCCAAGTACAGCGCATGCACCGGGGTGTCCCGAGTCTCGGACTTCCCATACACTTCTGTTAGATCGCACCAATGTGATTGATTAATATGTGCGGAACATCGAGACAACCCACTCTCTGAACTCTCCAGGGTTAAGCAGATAAATCACTTATGAGGTCTGAATGAAAAGAACTGCGCGGCTCACATGTGTGTTGTGTGTAGGTGAAGGACTGGGTTATTTAAGACCCAGCGGTGCCAGGGGACAACACCTGAAACCTTCGTGGGTAACCTGTTCCGGCGTACAAATGACAGAGACACGGGACACTTCCTTCGGCGTCAAAGATTCGAGGTTTATTTACTGCTGGGAACACAGAAGTCACGTGAAGTACACAGCATGTAAGTCGCGGGATCTGATTCAAATTGCTACTGTGGATCGCTCCTTTTTATTCATTTTTCTCTCATAGGTTAACATGGTACACAAAGGTTTACAACTTGGTTCACATCATTATCCCCAAGAGGGGTCGCTTTGATGTATTCAAGGTCCGGAACATAAGTACAGAAACATTCGGTGGTTCCCAACTGTAAAAACCCATCTTCCCACCATTAGTACATTCCAATTGGCAGTAAACAGATCGAAGAAGGAACAAGGACAGGTGCAAAGGAAGGCAGAAACAGTAGGGAGATCGGAAAGGGTGTAAAAGGGGTGGTATCGGGAAACACGAGCTGCAGGCATCAAAGGGACGTGCCTAATGAGATGCACGGCAGAGACAATAGACCGGCACGGCAAGATGTGCCTCGAGCGGGGACATCTGCCTTACAGTATCATCCCCCTCATCATAAAGACACTTTCAAAGGAAACGTGTCTTCCGCAAGAGTCTTGGGAATCCCAGGGTCGCGAAGCGGACAGCGTCCGTTCGCTGGCTACTTGAGGGCAAGAGACAAAATGGATGCCGTATCTAAGATGGAACCCGTGGGTACAGATAGAAACCCACGAAACAAACGAACGGTTTAGGTTAGCACAGCGAAACTGCGCACACCCACTAAACTCGTCAATTGCGGTTCATAGATACCAGACTCGACCATATTCGTGCGAGTCGAAAAACACCACTTACGATCGTCACGGAACCTCAGACGCTCCTTTTGCCCTCATGTAGGCAAGCACTAATCAGAATCATACTCGATATTCATCAGCCCATCTAGATGTTGCTGCAACATAACTCTGTCCAACTGAGCTCCTTTGGTAACAGGCGGCTGTCTTATACACGTCGTAGCACAAAGGCCACATAAGGCAGGACCACACTGCACACAAAGGCAACACGTAAACAGAAACGCTACAACAACTCCGATGATCATCAGAATCTTCCAACCCCAAGTCGACATCAGGCCCCAAAACCACCCAAGTAGCGTCCAATCCCCTACGTCCACGTGTATGGACTCAGAGATCTTATGCAACTTTGAGATGGCTTGATAGACAGTCGGAGCGTTATCTGGAATGAAAATACAGCAGCTCGAATGGATCACCTTACATACTCCACCTCGATCTGCTAAGACCACGTCTAAAACCATACGGTTTTGTAACGTCATAAGCCTATCCGCCTGAAGTTCTGTGGTGATATTACCAAGGGCACTGGCAATGATATTAGCTGTCGATTCCACCACTCGAGTCAATTGTCTCAGGTTCCTAATATTGACCATAGGCCCCCAAAACGGGAGGAAACCCTTGAAAAAGTCTCCTGCCTCTTGACCGGCAGTGTCCTCTTCGCTAATCACGCCTCTCACAACTCTAGTCTTGTGATAGTCTGCATCAACAGTGAACGTCGGAGGCAACAGATTTGCGATATAACATGAGCCCACAAAATTGGAGGGCAACCATGTATACGCACGATCATGGCAGACAAAGTACGTACCCTTGGCAGCCAGAAACACAGGGGAAGAGAGCATCAGCAGGATATAAGTCTCGGAGCAAGCACTCTCTCCAAGATGAGCTCTCCATCTTCGGCCACGACCCAGTAGACAGAAATTACCAAGGTGGGGTACGACCCATATCGGAGGCGAGCTTCTAAGCTGTTTTTCATCAGTGAGCGCACTATACTCAACCTTACTCAGGACCCTATAGGCTTGTACCTCTTCCTCTGGGATGAGCGACGGTTCATAGATATCCCTATCTAAATCATCTATCGCTATAGTCAAAGGTTTTTGGTACGAACCAGGACCAGAGTGGGAAGGATGTGGCTCTCGACTGGGGTAAGAATCTAGTGCACTTCGAAACATTGTTTGAAATGCTCGAGCTGAACCCTGGGAACTATAAGGAAGGACCAGATATGGAATTCCCTTATCCGTGGTATGTGGCATTAACCCGCACACCCAACAATTAGTAGTGTTAACCACTAACTAATGCTGATGAAGGAGCTGAATAAAGGAATTATTTCTGAATTACGCACGTCTAGCCTGTTCGTGTTCGGGTAAGATATGGAAAGAATGAGGGGATGCAGTGGAGGTAGATTTAGGTTCAGAAGTAGGAGTAGGTATGGCAGAGGGTAGGAAGTACGGTATCATGTAATACACCCCACCCGCCAATAACGAAGAAAGAACCAGAAACAGAAGGAACACTTGAAACATAAAACATTTGGTACGAGTGATCTGCTGTAGTTTGAATCTTTGCGCCTGAGCTTCTTCCAAATCCATCAGCTTCGAAAACGCCATCCCCTAAAACCGTCCGCAACGTTTCTTGACGCACTTCGTTCTGTGTAGCAGTAGTCAATCCCTAGGAGTTCCCAGGAACCGACGGTCTTTGACCTAGTGCCAAGACCTACTAACCAGAAGGAAGTACACGCGCGGCCCTACGGTACACCTGGATGCAAGGTATCTTATTCGCAAATATATATAAAGTCTCTTAGCTGTGGAAGTAAAAACACATATGTGGAACGAAACTCAATATTTACAAAAATAATCACAGTTATACGGGTGTTTAGACTGATCGTGGCAAATGGGATAATGCAGATGTCGAGGGACAAAACGAAAATGTATTAGTCTTTGGTACTGGATCGCAAAAAGTATCGAGTTTTCCCAGGACTTGTCTGTTCATCAAACAATGGATCCGATGAAGGAACAGAATTCTGTTGATCAGTCGATTGTTCAGATCTTGAGTCTTTTGATGACAAATGTTCAACAATGTCGTTCTGCTGCACTGAGGATTCTCCAGCAGGTTCAGCATCACTAAAAGGTACAAATGTCTAGAATTTCTCTGTTTCAGACGAAGCAATGCCTTTCCTCACCCACGAGTCTGCCGGTAAAGGTAAAGGTACCTTTTTCGTATGGGTGGCGTGCACCCAATTTTTGCGACCTTCCAAACGGACAGCAGTTCTCGTGGCAAGGAGGACCTGGAAAGGGCCAGTGAAACGGGGCTCAAGATTCTTCTTGCGAGCGAAGTTTCGAGTAACCACCCAATCTCCTGGTTGGAGCTGGTGGCCTGGACCCTCCGTCTGCGTCGGCAATGCTTCGTAAACCTGTTGGTGAATTAACCTCAGTTTAGCAGTCTGATCATGAAGATAATCAATCAACATTGGGTACTCAAGATCAGAAAACACACTTGGTCTAGGGACCCCCCAAACATTCGCAGGACGGCCGAACACTATTTCATAGGGACTGAGCCCTACTCGGGAGTGTACGGGCGCCCTTGTTGACAACAAGGCTAAGGGCAAAGCGTCAGGCCACGAAAGACCAGTCGTAGCCTGAATCTTAGCTAGTTTGAGTTTAAGGGTGCCATTATACCCTTCAACCAAACCTGCTGACTGGGGATGATTGGCGCTATGGAATTTCTGATTAATTCCAAGGCCCTTACACACACTCTTCATCACACTCCCTACAAACTCACTTCCGTTATCAGACCATACAATTCGAGGCATTCCATACCGAGGAAAGTATTCCTTCAGTAGGATTTTCGCAGTAGACAGGGCAGTATTGTCTTTGAGAGGGTAGGCTTCAATCCGTCGGGAGAATGCGCAAACCACAACTAAAACGTATTTCAGGTTATTGCATCGCTCCATATGGATGAAGTCTAGCTGGATCACTTCAAAGGGATATGAAGGGGGAGCAAAATGGCCAGGAGGTGTAGGGGTCCCCTTACCAGGATTGTACAACATACATATCATGCAATTCTTCACCAATCTCTCGGCACATTTAGTGATACCATCGTTCTTCCACACAGGAGACAACAACTTACAAATACCTTTCGCACTAATATGTGCTAAACCGTGTGCCATGGTCACAACAGCTAGCACATACGCATCTGGCAACATCCATCTCTTATGCTCCGACAAATCAACCCAACAACCATTCGCATCCAACTTTCCCGTACTCTCTTTCCACTTCGTTTTTTCAGTATCAGTGGCCTCATTCTGAATCGCTCTCACACTCTCGATGGTATCCTCACACATACTAGTCTCTGTAGGCCACCTAACCGAACTCGTCACATACATTCTAATGCTAAGGTTCCGGGCAGTCTCCTTAGCAGTCTCATCCGCAAACGCATTACCACGGCCAACATCATCCGTCACCTTACGATGCGCACTACATTTAACGATCGCTACCTGCTTAGGCAACGTAAGTGCATCCAAAAGATCATTCACAAGCTGTCCATGCTGAATCTTCGTACCATGCGACGTCATAAAACCTCTCTCTCTCCACAACCGTCCAAAACTATGTGCGACGCCAAAAGCGTATTGGCTGTCGGTAAACACATTCACTCGTTTCCCTTTCGCCAACACACACGCTCTAGTTAAAGCAATCAGCTCTGCAGCCTGGGCAGAGTTCTGATTCAATCTCGCAGCTTCCACAACAGTATTCAGCGTTACCACAGCATACGCAGTAGTCACATCACCATTTGGCAATTTAAAACATGAACCATCCACATACAAAGTTCCATCGGGATCTTCCAAAGGAGTGTTTTTAAGGTCCACTCGACCTTTTGTTTCCTCCTCAGTCCTTAAGTAACAGTCATGCGCTGCTACTTCATCTGACTCTGCACTGATTGGCAATAAGGTCGCCGGGTTTAGAACATTACAACGTTTTATCTGAATATGACTTGCCAACAGCGTCAACTCGTACCCAGACAACCTCGCACTCGTCAAGTGTTGGGTTTTCGTGCGATTCAAAAGAGTGTCAACTGCATGTGGAACCATCACCGTAAGCATATTATCCATGACCAATCCTGCTGATTGTCGGATGGACACCGCAGCTGCCGCTGTTGCTCTCAAACAACTCGGCAATGCTCTAGCTACCGGGTCCAAGGTCGAGGAAAAATATGCACATGGACGTTGCTTATCACCGAAGGGTTGCGTTAAGACACTCAACGCACAACCTTCCCTCTCGTGAACGTATAATGTAAACGGCTTGCTGTAGTCAGGAGTACCCAACACAGGAGCCGAACACAATGCGTCACGCAGTTCAGAAAAACTTTTCTGACATTCTTCCGTCCATGGTAAAGGAGTTGAAACATCCTTGCACGTAAGAGCCACCAATGGTTTCGCTAACAATGTAAAATTCGGAATCCACTGTCTGCAGTATGACGTAATACCTAGAAAGGCACGCACATCTCTTTGGGTTGTCGGCACAGATATGCGCGCAATGGCTGCAATTCTCTCTGGGGTCAACCTTCTTCCCTCCTTTGACAATAAGTGACCTAGATAGGTTACTTCTTGACAACAATATTGAAGTTTAGAAGGTGACACCTTGTGATGTAAGTCACAGAAATGTTGCAACAACGACACCGTAGCAATTTTGCAAATATCCTGAGTATCTGCGGCCACCAATAAGTCGTCGACGTATTGGATTAAGGCTGCACCAGCCGGCAACACAAATGCATCTAGTTGGCCTTTCAAGGCTTGACTGTATATCGATGGACTCTCACAGTAGCCCTGAGGAGCACGTTTAAACCGGAAGCTACGACCACCAAGAGAGAAACCGAAAAGGTCTCTGCTTTCTTCAGCAATCGGAATACTGAAGAACGCATTCTTTAGATCGATCACTGAAAACCATGAAGCCGAGGCTGGAATTAGAGTCAGTAACGCCGTGATGTCAGGCACAACAGGGAACTGAGGAATCACAATTTTATTTACCTCCCGTAAATCGATAACAAAACGATAAACAGGTGGTTTGGAAGGATCGGTACGCTTCAAAATAGGCAGTACAGGGCTGTTGCACACGTTTCCCCGGGTCTCCTCAATAACATCTTTCTCGATCAGATCATAAATGATCGCCAACAGCGCCCGTTCACCGTCAAGGGAGATTCGATACTGGGGAATACGCGGCAGTCGTACATTAGATTTCAAGTGAACAACATAAGGGGAGATGTCAAGCAGGCCCACGTCATTGGGACCCGTTGCCCACAAAGATGCAGGAAGAGAACTCAATTGCGGTGGAAGCTTATCGAGAGACAAGTACATTGGAGAGATCACTCTCTCACCCAAAGTAAGCTTCACTCCCGCGGGAGAACAATACAAAGTCGCATACAAACGTTTTAGCAAATCCAGGCCCAAAAGATTTTCACCACAGCCAGTGGTCAAAATCAACGGAGCTTTGAGCTCACATGGCCCAATTGTGAGGGGCAAAGGGCACGAAACCGGATTGCTAACAGGGGCGCCAGAGAATCCAACGGAAACATTTGTTAAGCCAGACAAAGGTGCGCCAGGGAGTTTCGAATGCATGATGGAACTTTTCTCAGCACCAGTGTCCAACAGAAAAGGCTCAACGACGCCCGATGTGGCAACTGCGACGTAAGGCCCTCTCTGATCAACCGGAACTGATACTACTCCCTCTCCTTGTCTATGGCTGTCCTAGTAATTACTGTCGTCAGTTCCCTGATCGACGTAATAGTCATCTACGTTGTACTGCGCAGATCGTCCTTGCGACGATCCACGTTGATCAAAACAATTATTGGAATTTGACGAATTGTCTGAACGATCATTTGGGGCACCACGACCCCTACCACGTGATGTCTGCTGAGAACCACCACGACCTCCTCTAGATATGTTACCACTGTTACGCTCATTGAGGACTGGACAATTGAATTTTAAATGACCCTCCTGTCTACAATAGGCACACTGATTGTACCCTAACGAAGATCTCTGCAAAGAGGAGTCATTTCGCGATTGCGACCTATTAGATTGCGACTGCGTTCGATTACGTTGTTGCGACTCATTCTGATTCGAACGCGGAGGATGCGCCTGCTGCAACAACACTTTAGTTTTAAGTTCTTTCCTCTTTTTATCGGCGCGGTCATTCTCTTCTTTCTCCCTATTCTCATAATACTGTGCCGTAGCCAATATTTGAGCAGAGGTAGAGACAGCCCACGCACTCTCAGAATTTTTCAATTTATTGCTCAAGTCGGGCAATAAGTTAGAGACAAATTTATCCACAAACAACCGCTGACCACCCTCGGTACCCATATCCTGACCACTGTGATCGATGAATGCCTCCTCAAATCTCGTAAAGAAGTCAGAGACACTCTCGTCCTTCTTCTGTCTGCAAGCTGACAACTTGTCCCAATTCACCCTCATAGCTGGCATAAGTGTTTTCATTAGGGTAATAATTCTCTGTGGGAGAGCAGTAATAAGCTGTTCAGGCTTAGCCCCACCAATTTGTCGTGTATCTGCCGCAGTAAGAGCAGCCCAATCACCACCTAATTCGTTTGCATGATCTTCCTGACGAATCTTGGCCCATACCGGTTGCGGTACGACATTGTCAAACAGCATATCGATATCGGCAAGATTCATTATCGTAGCATCTACGAGCTGCGACAATTCCTTATAATACCCTGCAGGATTTTTGCGAGGGTCAGGCAAAGATTGCTTCACCTGTAAAACCTCTGATCGTTTCCATGGGAGATGTATCCATACTCTCTGGAAATGTGGCAAGATCGGAGGTTGAGCTGCAGCATTACCTGGCATCCACACTGGTGGAACTTCGCGCATGGGAAACTGACCAGACGCATCTAACGGTCTCTCAATATCCTCAACGAACAATGCTTGAGGCATCATAGAGGGGCAAAGAGCCAATAATTGCTCAACAGCACGTCGAACATTAGTACCTACTATCATTCCGCTCGAAAACTGGAGCTGTAGGTTCGTCAAAGCAGTTAATACATCATCCGATGCATCAGCCGATATTTGGTCACGCAAAGCCTTGCACATTTCTTCAAAAACATATCTTTGTGTCGGTATATTGAATTGACTAAACGTATTCACTACCGAACGTGGAGGATTCCTATGGGGTGCAGCATCCATGCCATCGCCATATTGTACAGCGCAGCACGTTCCCTATTACCAGGAAGCTGACTACGTCTTTGTGGACCGTCCGAACCAGCGGACTCAGGAATAGGTTCAAGAGAATTAATAAAATTAGCAGCTACTAAAGAGGTACGACGTCTGGTAGATGGAGAAGTATACGATAGAGTAGTAACAAGAGAAGAATCGGGGACAGAAGAAGCAGCAGGAGTAAGTAGAACAGGAGCAGTAGCGGGAGCAGGAGTATGAGGAAGTACAAGCGGAGGAGCAGTAGGAACAGAAGTAGGCAAAGGAATAGGAACAGTCGGAGGAGCAGGTACAGGAGCAGGTACAGGAGGAACCACAGGAGCTGCGGTACCCTGTGCGTACGGAGGTGGCGACTTCATAAGATAGGACATTAAAGGATCCTCAACTAATTCCTCCTTCTTATCCGACTCCGTTGGCAAAGCGGGATAACATTTATCTATAGTCATACGCTGAAGCCTATCAAAAACTTCCTTTTCCTTTTCCTCCTTATCACGCTGAAACTGCTCTGCTTTCTTTACAATGGTAGCAACACCATCTCTCTGATTACGTTTTGTCTGTCTGATCTCTTTCTGTCTGGCTTCTTTGCGCCATAACCGAAAGGCATCAAACATGGCCGGCCTTGACTTTTTCTTAAACAATTTAGCCTCAAGATTATCTAAAATCGGGGTCTCGAAACTACCATGAGGTGGCCAACTAAGGACACCATCTTTTTTGGTGTAGCGAATCCAATATTCATTAAAGGTAATCGGACCTAACCCATGTTTGCTGTAAAGCTCATAAGTGGGAGTTCCAACCGGAGGTATCGGACACGAGTCCTCCAGTCGGGAATCCGTACAACAACGTCTGAAACAACTGAACAAAGTACTACGACCAGGCATCTTGCACACTAGCCGAGTTTCACAAACTTCAAGGGTTACGGGATTTACCAAGTCCCTGCAAAGAGCAAAAACCCTCGGTTTTTGGCGGCTGCAGTCGTCAAATATTACAACAAAGAACCAAATACGAAGAACCACAAATGCAATGGAACCATGCAACAACTAAGCAACCACAACCAAGGATTCTGGGAGCGACCCACAAATACTTAACTCAAAGATCGATGGCGTCACCAGGAAGGCCCGTCAATCGTGTCGCTGTACCAAGGTCTACGCCAGGCGCCAAAACAGGTCTACAGTCAGGGCAGCAGTCCGTCGCAGCCGTCAGGAGGCGGGAATCTTCGCGGGAAAAGTCGTCGGGCCACTTATTTCGACAACAGGATCGATGAAGCGGGGTGCACCTTCCCTCGGAGATTTCACACGAAGTTCCTCACGATCGTCGGGCTTGGACCGGTACCACTGATGCAGCCCCACGTTGGGCGCCATCTGAAGGACTGGGTTATTTAAGACCCAGCGGTGCCAGGGGACAACACCTGAAACCTTCGTGGGTAACCTGTTCCGGCGTACAAATGACAGAGACACGGGACACTTCCTTCGGCGTCAAAGATTCGAGGTTTATTTACTGCTGGGAACACAGAAGTCACGTGAAGTACACAGCATGTAAGTTCGCGGGATCTGATTCAAATTGCTACTGTGGATCGCTCCTTTTTATACAGTTTTCTCTCATAGGTTAACATGGTACCCAAAGGTTTACAACTTGGTTCCCATCATTATCCCCAAGAGGGGTTGCTTTGATGTATTCAAGGTCTGGAACATAAGTACAGAAACATTCGGTGGTTCCCAACTGTAAAAACCCATCTTCCCACCATTAGTACATTCCAATCGGCAGTAAACAGATCGAAGAAGGAACAAGGACAGGTGCAAAGGAAGGCAGAAACAGTAGGGAGATCGGAAAGGGTGTAAAAGGGGTGGTATCGGGAAACACGAGCTGCAGGCATCAAAGGGACGTGCCTAATGAGATGCACGGCTGAGACAATAGACCGGCACGGCAAGATGTGCCTCGAGCGGGGACATCTGCCTTACAGTATCATCCCCCTCATCATAAAGACACTTTCAAAGGAAACGTGTCTTCCGCAAGAGTCTTGGGAATCCCAGGGTCGCGAAGCGGACAGCGTCCGTTCGCTGGCTACTTGAGGGCAAGAGACAAAATGGATGCCGTATCTAAGATGGAACCCGTGGGTACAGATAGAAACCCACGAAACAAACGAACGGTTTAGGTTAGCACAGCGAAACTGCGCACACCCACTAAACTCGTCAATTGCGGTTCATAGATACCAGACTCGACCATATTCGTGCGAGTCGAAAAACACCACTTACGATCGTCAAGGAACCTCAGAGGGGGAGGGTCAAATACTGAATCTGCGAGTATTGCACTTGAATAAGAAACAGGGAAGAGGGGAGTGGAGGGTCCCCTCCCTCCCTGCTGTGCTAGGGAGTCACTTCATCCATACTCCCTCTCAGGGGTCCCCTCTACTCAGCACTAACTCTGCCTGCTCGCGGAACTCTGCGGAATTTCGCAGAGGGTTTTCCCCGCAATTCCACGGAATTCCAAAAACTCCACCCAGGCCCAATGCACACCTTATTAGAGTTGTTTGCAGAGAAGTAAGGTGTCTATGAGAGGGTGCACACCCGAAGTACTTACAAATCTTTGACAGTTGACCTACAATAGCTTTTACCTAAATAGTAAGTAATCCTAATACATGTTTCTGTAAAGAGAACACATTTTGTTATTTTCTTGATTTTAACTAGTGAAGAACCGTCATACTCTCCTGACCCTTTCATTGCATTATTGTCTCCAATTATTACCCATTGCTCTTATATATTTCTATCTTCACAGACCTGTCTACTTTTGCACATTTTTGGTCCGATCATTGCCGAAGGGAGCTGTGCCACAGGAAATACAATTCTCTTCATCTGTCCAATTGCCACGTCCTGAAAATCTATTTTGTGCACAAAAGAAAACAATATGTGGCAAGATTCCATTGGCGTACACTGCAGTATGTCTACACACTAATAAAAGCATTCTTTGTTCAAGTAAGGACATGGGAAGCCTCCTCTAAATTCCTCTCAAATGACCAGTTTCTTCTAATACCAATGCAAATGTGGCCCCTTAATGGTGCTGAAAACCCTCCTGGAGCATGATGAGCATTTCTTTTTTTTAAATTATTATTATCATTGAACTTTAAACCAGTAAAAAAGATACATGAAAAGTAAAATTCACTTTCCTTTCATAGGAGAAACAGGTATAATATCAAACAGGTAACACAGTGAGCAACAACGATATAGTCCCAAGCCACGCTGGGGACTCATGGCTTCTACATTTAATACAGAATTAATTATAGTACTTAAGGAAATGTCCCTATTTTTTCAGAGTTACTCTGAAATTGAGCACTTTCAAGGACACACAGTCTGAAGCGGCCTACTTTACTTATGTGAATTAAGTCTTCTCTTTCAATTTATGTTTGGATTTCTAATGCTTTAAAACAATTCCCAATTAAGTTGAAATGGCTTACTTTTACCCAGAATACCTGGTGATTAGCTGAAGTATGACTGACAGACAACACACTTAATAGTTATCTTGGATAAATACTTACCGTCTACATCTAAACCTCAAAGAGAGTGAAGTTCTATATTTTTTCACCTCACCTTATGCCCTACATTGCTCTTTATACTTTCCTCCGCTTATTTGCCTCTTTCCTCCTCTGCACACAATTTGGGTGCAATTTTTACTATACCTTTTTTCAAGCAAAGATGTCTTGGTTGCAAGCACATGCAGATTATAGCTGTATAACATTTGGAAAATCTGTTCTTCTATCATTTTTATATCAGTAGAATTCCCATTCTAAAATTGGTTCTTCCACTTCTAGATTACTATTTCTCTCTTTTAGTTGGTAATTCCTCCTTTTCTGCCATCCTTTTTAATCACTTTTCAATACTGCGGTTAGGCCTGTCGGGGAACAACTTTTCGAAACTTTTTTGGAGTGACGCAAAGTAAACCAGGGCTCTAGAACAGATGAAATGTATTTACATGTACCAAAGTTTATTGGTGGGCCAAGGTAGAAGGCAGATGCAAGTTCCAATGGTATGCCTTAGAAACTGGCTTTTCTGCAATGAGTCACTCTTGTGTTGCCTTTATATACTTTATAAAATGCAGCCATCATCAAAAGCCAAAAGAAGTACACAGTCTCAACATGGGCAAACATATTGAAAACAGAATTGCCACATATGCACAAACTAAAAGGAACACTGTGCCAAATATACATATCTGTAGTATAGGCATACATAAACAGAAAACAGGTGGACTGTTTGTAAGCTAAAGGAAGCTATGTCCTTGCTTGTGGATTGTCCCGAGGAGCTAAAATTAATGTGACTCATAGAGGTTTGTTTGCACAGCTGGTGGAGGTGTCAGAGAGGTCAGTGATTGTCGCTCCCAAGATATGGAACTCTTTCCACCGAGCCTTCGCCTAATTTCCTCCACCTACATCTTCAAAAGAGAAGCCAAATCATATCTACTGACTAAGTTCTTACCCTAAATCAACATATCAATGACATTGAATAGATTCAGATAGCAAACTCTTACATAGACTATCCAGCCTTGTACATGCTTTATTCTACTCCAACCACTGTTACCCTATTCTTAATCGTTGATTTGTTTGTCTCTCACGCATATGTTTGCATGTTGATCAGACCAAGTGCTAATCGTGTTATCTCCATGTAAAGCGCTCTGATACCCTCGAGGATCACGTTTGCGCTATACAAAACTTTCAAAATAAATAAAAAATAAAATGAGCCCTGGTTCAGGGCTGTGATAGATCTGTGAAGAAGTTGGAAACCATTCTGTTAAGAAAGAGAAGCACTGATCTGCAGCTCGGAGCAATTGGTTCAGGGATAGAAATTGATAGCTCAGTGGGTTTGAGATAGATCACGTTCCCGCTATATAAAACTTTCAAAATAAATAAAGATTTTGAACTAATTATCATATCTATGTAGTACATACATATGGCTATATATTGTTTCTCCAACAAGGCAGATCTTTAAACCTTTAACATTCATTCATATCTTGACTGCCTCTCTCCCTTGGTCATATTTGCCTACCTATCTCAAATTGCTTTCCCTATATATTGTGTTAAAATATATTTACAGTCTGACTCCTTCCTCTCATCTTCTTTTGGGCCCATCCATACTTTATCCCAGAAGTACTGTCCTGCTTCTCAACACTGTGTACTCATCACCCCCTTCATATTTTATCCCATTCCCATTCCCTTTTAGTTCTGGCACTAAGATACTGGACATCTTTCCACTGGCTTTCTTGTCTACTCTTGCCTTTTCATCATTCTACTTCCTCTTGCAGGACTGTGCTTTCTTCACTCATGTGTTTTGAGGTCTTCATTTTGTTTTACCACTACTCATTTTTATATCACAGTTTTTGTATAATTCTAGTTACAGCTCTTTGTGGGTATCAAATAGGTAATGGAGAAACTGTGACTCTTCTACCCACAAGTAAATCAATTTTTTTCTAGAATGCCATTCCTCTCTTTGCACAACCTATGACGATCAAACTGCATATGCTAATATAATACAACTATCAATATCTAAATGGATTTCAATGAGAGACTGAATGTTTCAGGCTACCGGAGTCCATTTTAGTACTATGCCTCAATCAACTTGTAACTACTAAAACCCCCATATGTTTGACATATGTTGGATCCTTTTTTTACTTCCTCCAAAAGCCATTCAGTGTTTTTATGTCTACCTCTTACATGAACAACTCCCTATCATGTTCCTTTCTCCATATTTTGGCATCTCATAAGAAAGGAGCCACCAGATCACGCTTCTTAGGCTCTCTCTCTAGCCATTCATCCAAAGTCAAGCATTTTTACATGAGGGCTACTGTATCACTTTTTCTCCCTCATGATGATGGATGACATTAATATTAATGCCACCTCATATGGCCATTTTTGTGGAGTTATATCATCCTCTGGTTGATGGAAATGTAGCGTTTACTAAAGCCCTCCTTGTAAGCTAGTTAGAATTTGCTGATCTCCCAACCAAAATCTAGTGATTGCAAGTTTTTTAATCCATAATGGGTAGTAACCGATTAGTACAAGGGATATTGGGTAAATTATCAGGCAGTGGATCTTCCATTTGTAAAGGTCAGGAGGAAGGGTGCAGGGGTGAGTGGGAGTCGATGTTGAAGGCTTTGAGCAGGCTTCTTTCTGCCCTGCACCCGGCCAGCTGCGGCAGTAGTCAGGAGGAGGGTTGAGCTGTGCTGCTGCCCACAGTCCATGTCTCTGCCCCCCGTGGCAGCAGCAGCAGGTTTTCCCCCCAGATTTATCAGGTTGAGATTCTGAAGATAATTCTGGGCCAATTGAGCCATATAATTTCCAAGTTGAGAAATTTCACCCAGAGATAACACTCTGGGTGGTTGTTTTTAGTTTGGCTTAGCTCCACTGTTTCTGAATTTACTTTAGCTGCACTTGTTTCTCAATCTCTCATCTCTTCAAACCTATCCATTACCAAGCACTCCATTTTTATATCCATGTGCATAAGCCATCTAGCAATCCATATGCACAGTCACGTTTATCTTCAGTCTTTTCCAGTGCTATACTCAATTTATGCCACTGTTTTTTTACAACTGTCAAACTTCTTCAGGCACTGAGGATCAAGAAGGCTGGAATGTGGGGGAGAGAGTGCAGTTCTTTGCCTCCCTTGCATCAAAATACTACAACAATCTCTTTGTGGACCTACACTACAGGGCACATGCATCATTGGAAATTGCGTTCTCAAAGGGTGCGAATCGCAAAATTCGCCCGTTTGCGAATGTAATTTCATCATTTGGTATTCATCATAATTTTTGTTCTTTTTCGCAATTTAAGGAATCACAAGTTTTTTGCGATTCCTTAAAATAGTGTTGCACTTAAGAAATCACAAATATTGGCAGAAAATGTGCATGCATGAAAATTCGCAAATTGCAATTCCTTAAAAAATTGCAAATTACATTTCTTAAAATTAGAAGAAGTCAGACCAGGTGGTAAAATGTGAGACATAATCAAAATAGGTGGAAATCATTATGATAGTATTCAAGGGGCCCCAGTCTGGCTCCCAAAAGTCTCACAATGGCAGCACTCTTCGTCGTGGCACGGAGGCTGAGGCTGAGAGCATCAGCAATGAGGAGTAGGAGGATACAGGAGAGGATTTTTAGAGTTCACATCACCTTACTAGGGCAGACAGAAGCTGAAATGTATGATAAGTATAGACTCAATGCTGACACAATCTTGGATTTGATTGCTGAATTAGACACAATCTTGCAGAGACAGTCACGCAGGACACAAGCCATACCAACACATGTACAGTTCTTGTGTTCCCTACACCTCCTTGTGTCGGGGTCCTTCCAGGGTGTCATAGCTAGTGCTGGAGGTGTGTCCCAGAGTTCCCTTTTGCGTTTTTTCAATGCTTTCCTCAATGCCATGTTGCAAAGGATAAGGCATCACATTAGAATTCCCAGCACACCTCAGGATTTACTACAAACAAAAATTAGATTTTTATAATATGGAACATTTTTCCCAAGTGATTGGCTGTATAGATGGCACGCATGTCCCCATTTGTCCTCCATCAGAAAATGAGTACATTTACCGCAACCGGAAATGTTACCATTCACTGAACATTCAGGTGATATGCAATTCAAGAACTATCATTACTGACTTAGTTGCAAGTTACCCTGGCAGTGCCCATGATTCGTACAATTTTAGGTATAGTGGCATCCACACAAGACTGCTTGCTGGTGAATTTCGCAGATGGATATTTGCTTGGTAAATATATTCCCTTTAAATGTTGCACATCTCTGTACCATGGTGTCACATTGGACTCCTAATTTGTGTCTTCCATCCCATTCCATAGGTGACAGTGCATACGCTGTGAGGTCATTCATACTTACTCCCTATCTAAATCCAACAACACAGAAAGAATAGCACTACAACAATGCACACATAGCAACCGCAACGTAATTGAGAGAACATTTGGTGTACTGAAGTCTCGGTTTCGCATACTACAGAAGACTGGCGGGGCTTTACATTATCATCCTGAAATTTGCTGTAAAATAGTTGCAACATGTGCCATGTTGCACAACTTAGCCACTAGAAGAGGCTTAGCACTGAAGGAGGAGGATTTACTGCCTCAAGTTGATAACCAGCCACAACAACCACAACCAAGACTACGTGGATCTGACGCAGCAGAGGGGAGAAACAGAAGGGCAGAGATAATTTAACATTACTTTTGACATAGGTATGAACTACACAATACATCTGGATCATAACTGTAATGTTTTAATTGTAAAAGTTGATTTTGGGTACTTAGTGCATGCAGTGTGCTGACAGCAAATTTAAATGCATTTACTGTTCACAGTCAAAGCTATGCAGTCTTTTCAGACCTCCCTTGTTCCAGACCCATATAGGTAATTGAGTCATATCCTACTTCTTGCGCCCACGCACCCCTAATGCCTTTCCTGTGTTTCTCCCATCAACCGTAGTTGGGCTCCCTGCACTGTCATGTCTTCTGGTGCTACGGCATCCCCCGGCAAAAACAGGTTCAAGTAGGCTACTCACATTTGAGCCCCCATCACTCCCACCACCATGCAGATGTTGCACTCTGTCCTTTCTCAATCACATTGGACATGTGCTGAAGACAGTTGTGTATGGCACCAATGTCATGACTGATTTTAACCATTTTACATTTCATGACACGTATGTCTTTGCCTTGCCGGCGCTGTACTTTAAGAATTTTGACCTCCAAAACACTGGCGTTCCTCTCCTCATCTTCTGCTGTATGGCTCTGGGATTTTCAAGGCCTGCGCCTATACAACTGTTGCAACCTACTCTGCCTGCTCTGCTGTGTTTGTGGGATTGCTGGTGTTGGAACAGCCTGTTATTATGGGACATGTACATCCAGGTCATCCTCACTCTCTGACTGTTGCAGTTGGTGCACTCTGCTTCTGTGACTTCTATGTGCAACTGTGGGTGATGATGTGGCTGAGTTTGAGTCATCTGTCTCAGGACAGTCCTGACTGTGGAACTCGGCCCCCCTCATTGGCATTATTGTTCTGTTCTGTATCTACGATTGAAACAGTGCAAAAAGTCTGTTACTTTTTTAGTTTACACTTGTGACTTTGTAAAATCCAGAAAATTAGAAATAAACACCTCCATTTTGCATGACATGTCTCCTAATCTTTCATGAAAAATGTGCAATATTCACTTTTGAACTCATTGCCTCTGTATTTCACACTTAATTTTTCCTTGACTACAACTCCCATGATTCATTGGTACAGTTAGTACATGGGGTTCTGGATACTGCTGTTAAATACGTATCAATTACTACATTAGGGGGATATAATCTTAACTACTATGACAACCTTAGGGGTCTCTTACACTCACATTTGCATGCAATACACATGATGTTGTGGTCTTACCTTTGGATGTGCCGACATGGTCTGAGTTGTCAATTTCTATGACACCAACAACTGCCTCTGTTGCAAGGGTGCCTTCCACCAAGTCCTCAAGGGGAGTTTTAGGCCTATCCCTGGATGGTCCACCGCCGGTCCTTTTGGCTGCCTTTATCCTGTTTGCAATCATTTCTTTTGCACGCAGTGCAGATCATACCAGCACTTTTGTAAATTATTAATGTCACGGCGGGCAACACCAACAGCATTAACTTTTGCTTGGATTTCAAGCCACAGTTTCCTTTTCACAGCTTCAGGCACTTTCAATTATTTTTTCCCAAAAAGCTGCTCCTGCCTAATGGTCACTTCCTCAATCAAAATTTCAAGTTCCTTGTCACTGAATTACATTTTTCTTTTCCTAGCCTGTAGTTGTTCTCCTTCATTTTCTGAGGCCATTTCCCATTTTGCTGCTGGCTCAGACTCAGCTCCAGTTGCTCCTAGCTGTGCTCCAACTGCCAACTGTCTCTCCTCCAGCTCTCCCAGGGAACAGGTGTGTTCAATCAGTAGACTTGCTTCCTGGTTGTGATGTAATAGGAATGCAGCAATATGGGTAATTCACGAATTGCGAAGTCGTAATTTGCGAATTTGCAAATACAGATTCTCAAAAATTATGCGATTCGAGAGAAATTGCGATTTTTACTGAATCGCAAAAAAAAAAGCGAACGTAATCATGCATTGCATTTTGCGATTACTTATTTGTGATTCCTTATTTTTCGCAAATAAGGCATTGCAAAAATAAATGTTGATGCATGTGCCCCTTTATCTCTAATCATCTTTAGTTAAGAAATAACTCAAAATGCTGTTTATAAGTACTTAGCTATATACGTACTTAGCTCTGTTCTGCTACCCAGCTGCCTTCCTTGCTGAAGAACACAATGTCAGGGTAAGTGGGCACTTTTCAAATAGCCTTCACCCATTCATTCAACTATTGTGGCAATTTCTCAGTGCCTACTAATACATTTATCTGCCACATTGTGTGAGTTGTGTAGTGTACTGTTTAAAAGGATGCACAGTCCAGTCACGACTGGATTATAACAACGCCCTTTACCTCGCCGCCCCAGAGTACACGATAGGGAGACTACAGACGGTGCAGAACTGTGCCGCGCGCACTTTGCTTCAGATTCCTCGACGTCAATCAGTAAAAAATGGACTGAAAAAATTGCATTGGCTACCCATTCCCCAAAGAATACAATTCAAAGCCTTATGCATTGCGCACCAGGCGTTCTGGAAAACGGGCCCTCTCATCACTCGCTACCTAGTGTCACACTACCTCCCCACTAGGAATCTGCGATCCAACCAGACCTTCACGGCCACAATTCCCAAAATAAAAAAATCCAGAACCGGCGGTAGGACTTTCACCTACAATGCTTCCAAGCTATGGAACACCCTACCCCTCCACCTAAGGAAAAATCCTAATCTTACCTCATTCAGGAAACAGCTAAAGACATTCCTCTTCATTGCTGCCCAATAACGCCCTGGCTACTCCCTCTTGTTCTGTTGGTTTCTTAGCGCTTGGACGCCCCCGGGCAGCAATCGCGCTCTA
Organism: Lissotriton vulgaris; assembly: GCF_964263255.1. Taxonomy (NCBI): domain Eukaryota; kingdom Metazoa; phylum Chordata; class Amphibia; order Caudata; family Salamandridae; genus Lissotriton; species Lissotriton vulgaris. The sequence goes on along the minus strand of NC_141685.1, from coordinate 430,118,897 downwards.
CAAATCGACATACAAATACAAGGGATATTTTGTCCATTCTCTGAGGCTACTCATAATGTATTGTGGCTAGTTCTGGACCACCCATCTGTTGAATTGTTTACAGTCCTTGAGGCCATTGATGGTGTGTTGTGTACAATTCTGAATGCTGTTGTTGAGGTGTTGTGTCCATATCTGACAGTTCTGAAATGTTTTGTCTTGTTCTGAAGGCCTTCTGCAGCTAGTTGTGCTCAGTTCTGGAGGCTTTATCGAGAGTATTGTGTTCAGTTATGGGAGTCACATGCATCATTGAATAGTTCTGTCAGGCTTTGATTTCCATCTTCATGACTAGACAGATATGAATCCCAAAAGGAACATGTTAAAATAATTACATCAGTGAGCTTTTTGCCAAAGGGACATTGATTTGTATGCTTCCACAAGGGTAAAGCTAGACATTTATTATAGGGTCTCCATAATACAAAGAACACCCTAATGTCACAAGTACTTAAGTATATGTCCTCTTAGACATGTCCCTCCTCACTCACACACTCAACAGTTGTAACCATCAGAAGCTTAGTCTGTAAATCACACCCAATTCTTGCAATCTTTAAAGATGCCAGTTAATGTGTAAAAGCTGTCAGGCGGAAGTTACCAACAACTGTGAAACCACTTAACAATGAATGTCTGCCACTTGGATTTTCCTAACTAATGCAAAACCAGATTACGAGCTGGTTAGTAAACCCTCCTCAGGTTCTCCCAAACTCTTGATATGTGCCCACATGTGAAATCCCTTGGGATCTTCTTCAGCTTCCTCTTTTATACTTAACACACTTACTAAAAATATTACCTGTCTATGTTTTGATACACCAACATTACAATGCAAGCAACCTCTCACCTATGCCCCCAAAACTATTTAACAACACCCAGGATTTAGAAGACTAGTGGAACTTTGTATTCAGAGGCCTACTATGAGTATAGAATCCTCATACTCTACAGCTAGATTATCAAAATGCAGAAACTGGGCCTGTGACTGGTCAACTAAGCCAAGTTAGCATTAAACATACAGCGCAAAGATGCCAGGGGCTGCCATTCCACTTCTAAATGCATTTAATATATATGTGTACCCTTCACAAAGCAATATACAACCATAAACAAACATAATTCACCAACAAAGTTGTTTCAATGCTACCTGTGATCATCAGCATTAATTTAGTCCCTCTGGAGGTTTCTCTTTCAGAGTTGTGGGGCCTGCCTCTTGAGCATATCACCCTATATATGTGAACACAGCAGGCTAATTTAAGGAAGTGTCCAAAGACATACATCTTCTGGAAGAGCTGGAAGGGCTTTACCCATTTGACCAACTAGAATCTGAGAGTAACCAACCAAATCAGTGCACAAACTGCCAGGGACTGCAGCCGCAGTGGGAACATGTCAATATAGCTTATTGGATCTGATGATTGTTCAGAATGTTGCCAATCACCCCATGCTGATCATTCTTCTTTTGCTGGCCTTCCATTTTTAGGTTTCTTTTTGACCACTCCTAGGTGGGGTATCTGAGGACTCATTCCTGTTTCCCTATATTTGAAAGTTGACTTAAGCCCACAGTTTGAAACGACTAAATAGTATAGCCACCATTAAGAAATGGTTCTGCTCACCAAGCAGACAGTAAAACCTTCCAACACCAGGCCGTAAAGCTGTGATGCGAATGGACTACACTTCATAATTCCCTTTTTATCAGGGCAGATGTGAAAAGGGACTGAGTGAACTGTTTTATCACCAGTCCAGAGATGTCTCTAGGTGGAAATGTGCAGTGTGGTGTCACACTATGTAAAAACGCTTTAGTAACGTTCCCCATGGAAATCTGGAAATGATTTGGTTTCCCAGGTTTCACTGAGGAGTCCCTTGCAAACCCATCATTCCTCCCTCCTTTAACTAGCTGCAAGAAGCTGTACACCTACATTGCACCCATTCCATTATACAGAATTGGTATTCATAGACGCCATTGTGAGGGGCTGGAATTTGTATGCTGCTAGTCACTGCTCAGGCTTCCACAATTGGTTGGCCCTCTGACCAGGTCAAAAAGGAAAAAATAATATGATAATAACTCATTGTCGTTATCATTTTATGTTTCCCCTTGCTCAGCTGGGCAGGGGCAAAGGAGAAGTGGTATGCCCACTCCAAGTGAGCATGACACTTTCGCTGGCCATCTCAGGATGGTGAAACAGTCATGCACACTTTGTAAGTTCTCCATGCAGGCTGCATTACAGCCTGCATGGAGAACATGCCCAGCCTCCCATTCTCTAGCTGAGTGCCAATCCACAGCGCCCAGACCAATCACAACACTGCAATGCAGCGTTATGACCAATCACAACACTGCAATGCAGCGTTGTGATTGGCTATCGGGAGGCTGGGGGCCGGGTACTTCTTCCTTCCTTCCCTGGAAGCAGGCCAAGAGGCCCAAGAGGAGGAGGCGGCATCTGCGACAGAAAACAGGTAAGTGTTATTTTTATTCACTCCCTCAAACCCCCTCCAACCCCTGCAACCCGCCCTCCACAATGCTGTTGAATACCAGCCGCCACTGCAAATAACTTCTGTGAAGAATAACAAACCTGAACTGAAATCAACGAAATCAATCCATTCATCATCAAGTGCCATAGTGTCCCCGTTTATGACTGCCCAGTTGATTCTTCGTAGGTTCAGTTCTAGAGACTGGGAGCATACCATAGAGCCACTGGTAACAGCAATGTTTTCCCCATCTCTGTCCTTTAGGACAAGTGTTTCCATATTTGGAATTACCAGAAAGTGTGTACAGCGGCCGTTGATGCTATCACCTATTGATTGGACAATAGACTGTGCCTTGGCCTCCGCAAATATCTGATGTAGCATCAGATGCTGCAGAATGTGGCGGCACTTTTTCGGAAGCACCTTCAATACGGTTACAATGTTCCCCGGCAATCTAGTCATTTCATTGGCTTGCAGTGAGTCAGATGGTAGATTCCAAAATACTTTACATAGTACACCACGCACTGATATACAGTATTGTTAAAATGAGAAGAAAAAAGAAGAGGGCAAATTACCCTTCTTTGTTTCAGGTGCAGAGAGAGATTCACATAAACAGCTTCCATCAACATGTCGAGCAGGAATGCAGAATTTGTGACAAGTAAGTGATTGTGATTCTCTTCAATGATCCTTACTTCTTCAGAAAGATTAACTCCAAAGCCGAATGCAACATTTTCTGCATCTTTCACACACTTCATCAGAACAAACCGTGGGTCTTAATTGTGCTGCGAAAGGAAGGGACATCTGAAAAGGAAAACTGCTTGTAAACGATTTTCAAACAGTAAGTTCTGAATCCTACATGTATGTGCTGGGAGGTGTTGATTCTGGAAGAAAGCCTGCTCTGAGCTCATCGCCTATGAGGTAAGCTAATCACGGCGCACACCGTGAGTCAGGCCACGTCATCGCACAGCCTGGATCACCCATGCTGCCAAGCAGATAGCAAGACAATTACATGCCAAGAGAAACCTTCAAGCAAGTATTTACAATGACTTTGCTAAGCTTCCTTGTTAAAAGAAAATGGCTATCCTGCCTTTTTGATTTTTCTCTGACTAACAATGGTGTCTTTTTTCATTTGTTTACAAATGACTCCCTCCTGTCGGGACGCTGGCATTGAGAATTACAGTCTGTCACTAGGAAACAAAATGGGCGCTAACACAAATAGCGTCATTTACGTATGGTGAGTCAATACTTGAAGGATCACAGAACGTGCAAGGCCAATAGTGTGCCAGGAAAACAAACAACAACAGCGTCTGTGAACATTACAGAAAGCACTGCTTTTGAATTGTGTGTGTCTGTGGGTGAAGAAGTTCAGACCGCTCGGTCAACTAGTGCGGTATCTGAAAAAAAGCTAAGTAGTTCCACGGTGTAGTGTCCCTTGTGCAGCAGGTGCAGTGGAACCGGACCTACCGAGCTCTGATTATTGATATATTTTATCATTCAAACAGTAGCCACGGGTCCCATTTCCTTCCTTGAACTAGGGCCCATGACACATTGGTTATGCTACTGCCGCACCTTGTACCAAACGTATATGTTTTGGCATGTTTTTTTTTCTTTCTGCAGAATACGAAAATAAACTGACCAAGCTTTAGAAGGGAATATTAGTTACTTATCTGATGTCAGTGCTGTCATAGTACGTTGAGAAAACATACTGCATGTGCTAACTGTAACTCAGAGCCAAACAGGACATAAGGTAATATTGAGGTACACACAGTACAACCAAGCAGCAAGAAAGCTAATAATGATTCATACATGTCAAGTCAAGTCAAGTTTAAATTTGTATAGCGCACTACTCACCCAGAGGGTCTCAAGGCGCTAGAGGGATGGGGGGGGGGCTTTACTTATCGAATATCCAAGTTTTTAGTTGTTTTCTGAAGGAGAGGTGGTTCTGTGTAAGGCGGAGGTGGGTGGGGAGAGTATTCCAGGTCTTGGCCGCTAAGTAGGAGAAGGATCTTCCCCCCATGGTGGATCTTTGGATGCGTGGAATTGCGGCGAGGGCTTGATTGGACGATCGTAGTTGGCAGGTGGGGGTGTAAAAGGACATGCGCGTGTTGAGGTATTCGGGTCCTAGGCCATAGAGGGCTTTGTGTGCGTGGGTGAGGAGACGGAACGTTATTCTCTTGTTGACGGGGAGCCAGTGGAGGTCTTTTAGGTGACCGGAGATGTGACCTTGGCGGGGGATGTCTAGGATGAGTCTGGCTGAGGCGTTTTGGATGCGTTGGAGTTTTTTCTGTAGTTTGGCTGTGGTTCCGGCGTAAAGGGTGTTTCCGTAGTCCAGTCGGCTTGTGACCAGTGCATGGGTGACCGTCTTTCTTGTTTCGGTGGGGAGCCAACGGAAGATTGTTTTGAGCATACGTAGGATGTTGAAGCATGATGATGAGACGGCGTTGACTTGTCTGGTCATCGAGAGGGAGGAGTCCAGGATGAAGCCCAGGTTACGTGCGTGGTCCGTTGGTATGGGTGCGGTTCCCAGGGCCGGTGGCCACCATGAGTCGTCCCAGGCGGAGGGGGAAGATCCTAAGATGAGGACTTCCGTTTTGTCCGAGTTCAGTTTTAGACGGCTGTTCTTCATCCACTCGGCAACTTCTTTCATCCCTTCTTGTAGGTTGGTTTTGGCGGTGTTTGGGTCTTTGGTGAGGGAGAGGATCAGCTGGGTATCGTCTGCGTAGGAGATAATGTTGAGGTTGTGTTGGCGTGCGATGGATGTGAGGGGACTCATGTATACGTTGAAGAGGGTGGGACTGAGTGAGGATCCTTGTGGTACGCCGCAGATGACTTCGGTGGCCTCTGATCTAAAAGGGGGAGGCGGACTCTCTGGGTTCTTCCGGCGAGGAACGAGATGATCCAGTCCAATGCTTTTCCTTGTATTCCGACGTTGCTGAGGCGTTGTATAAGGGTGCTATGACAGACTGTGTCGAAGGCTGCAGAGAGGTCAAGTAGGATGAGAGCAGCTGTTTATCCGTTGTCCAGTAGAGTTTGAATGTCGTTTGTTGCTGCGATGAGGGCGGTCTCGGTGCTGTGTTTGACTCGGAAGCCGGACTGTGAAGGGTCGATGGATTTGTTGGATTCGAGGAAGGCGGCGAGTTGACTGTTGACGGCTTTCTCAATGACTTTGGCAGGGAATGGGAGGAGCGAAATGGGGCGGTAGTTCTTAAGTTCAGTGGGGTCTGCTGTGGGTTTCTTCAAGAGGGCGCTGAGTTCGGCATGTTTCCAGCTTTCCGGGAAGGTAGCGAAGTTGAGGAAGCAGTTGATGACGTCTCGGAGATGGGGTGCGATAATGGAGTCTGCTTTGTTGAAAATGTGGTGGGGACATGGGTCCGTTGGTGATCCTGAGTGGATGGTGTTCATCAGGCGGATGGTGTCTTCAGTGGTGATTGGGTTCCAGGCGCAAAGGTTGTTGGGGGGGGGGTTTAGTTCGGAGGTGGGTGGGGTGGACTGGTCTCCAAAGCTGTTATGTATGTCAGCGATTTTGTTGTGGAAGAACGAGGCTAGAGAGTCGCAGAGGTCTTGGGAGGAAGTGATGACGTTGGTGCCGGCGGTAGGGTTGGTAAACTCTTTGACGATGTTGTATAGTTCCTTGCTGTTGTGGGCGTTGTTGTCGAGTCGATCCTTGAATGCTGATTTCTTGGTGGACCGGATCAGTTGGTGGTGTTTGCGGGTGGCGTTCTTGAAGGTGGTCAAGTTGTCAGTGGTTGGGTTTTTTCGCCAGGCTTTCTCGAGGGTGCAACAGATCTTCTTGGATTTCTTAAGGTCATCATTAAACCAGGGGGCTTTTTTGCTGCCTTGCTTGATTTGAAGGTTTTTCAAGGGTGCTAATTTGTCAGCGCTGTGGGTGATCCATTGCGTGAGGTTGGTGGATGCTTGGTTTGGGTCCAATGATTTAGCAGGAGGGTTTTGGGGAAGCGATGTGAAGAGCTGGTCGGTGGTAATTTTGTTCCAGTTTCTCCGGGAAATTATCCCATTACCTGTATTCGCCATCATAACAGAAATATAGCTAAGCAAAGACTCTGCATGCACATGCTGCAAAGCCATCATGCCTGAATGTGGCATCATCAACCACAATTGTATTGGCAGAATTGAAGAAGGCCTAGCCGTCATCTATAGAAAAAGATTAAAATGAACACACATCTAAAACCTTGCTCTAAATGTCTGCAAATCCTTGCTGACATAGACCACCATCTAGCAATACAAACTTGAAAGATGTCTTACTATTAAAGCGACCAAGATGCTTCAGCACCATCCCAACCTGTACTTTCTAGGAAACACAACATATGGGTTAACACAAAGAATCTAACACCGATCACAGATGTTGCATCCAACCTTGCGGTATTCAACCTCCAACAAATTATATTGGGGCCACTCAGTCTGGCAGACACATTGTGGATGTCCTAATTGCCCTTTGTGCCCTCTGGGACACCCCAAGTGACTGGCAACACTAGCTAATCTGAAACAACCAAAACTTCATTACCTTGAGGACAAATCAACTCATCAATTTAGCAACAGCCACTAACAACAACTGAATATATAGGCAATGTAGAAAATAGACCCCATAACACTCTACTGCTATCCTCAAAACCCCCAATAAATATGGAACCTCAAGAGAAACATACAGAAGAAACCCACATGGTTTAATGACAACATGAAAAGAATGAAAACACAACTCAGCATACTATAAATCAAATGGGGAAACTCTTGCAAACTGATCTGAAAAATGTAAAAGATTGAAAATTGCTTAAGGAGAACACAGCTGACACTCCACACAACATATGGCTCGACCTCCACAAACAGAGACAACACCAATCTTCCACCACCTAAAACTTTTAATTATCTGTCAGAAAATGGATTTCATTACAGTGTCATCATATACAGACCATCAAGATCACCTTCAGACCCAGCTAACACCGAAAATCTTCAAAGATATCATTTGTGTACAATCTTCATGAGAGGCATCTAGAAGCTTACTCAACAAGTCCCTGAAGCTAGATTATTTCTCACGTATTTTGTAAGCCTTCTACATTGGTCCTCTCCTCAAGAATAAAATTGCAACCAATTCATCCCAGCACACTACAGATCAAATTCTAATGAACTATTCCTAGGTAATATATTTGAAAGAGCAGTTTTTACTCAGCTAAACACGCTTGCTAAGGAAAAGTGCAGCCCAAAAATGTGGTGGTTTTGTATCAGGTAGAGGTGCAGAGACAACTTTTGTGTCTTTATGGCATGGCCTCAAACAGTGGACGAGAATGGAACAGTAGGGAAAGGGTTTAATAGCGCCGGGGTAAAAATTACTATCACCACTCCAGTGAGTGCAACAGTAGGGAAAGTGTTGAATAGCGGAGGGATAACATTTACTATTCCTACTCCAGTGAGTGCAACAGTAGGGAAAGTGTATTCCACCCAGGCTGTAATGCAGCCTGGGTGCAGAACATGCTAGGTGTGCATGACTGTTTAAGCGTCATGCACACTTCAGTGTGCCCACCACTCCTACCCTGCCCTGCTTTGTCAGTAAGAGCAGCACCGCCCTGCCAACCCGTAGAACCAGGACAAAATAAAAGGATAATGACAGCAAGCTATTATAATTTTATTTTTTCTTCACTGCTTCAAAGCTGTGGGGTGACCCTTCTCTACCTTAGTGAAGCAGCCATAGCGACTTGGACCATGACGCAAGAGTGCTTGCGTTGGTGTTAAGGAATGAAAAGTGGGCAGGCACTAGGAAAAAACAGGAATGCGCTGTATAATGGTAAATAAGGCGCATTGCTGGCCTTTCATGCAGTTCAGCATGGTGGCTTGCTGCTTTGCGCTGCTTGAAAAAATTATAAATACTGTAAACTACTATTAGGAGTGGGAATTATAAAACATTTACAAAATCAGATTTGAATCTGTTGCCAGTCATCTAGGTCAAATTATAATATGTCACCCATCACTCTCAAAAGTTGTTGGGATGGGAATATCCCATACTATCCTGGTTTTTCATCTTGGCCCCAGTGTAGTGCTAATTTAGTGTGTGTGCAAAGGCCTATATCCCATAAAATGAGTGAACAGAGGCACCAGGAGAAAATCAAGGATTTATATGTTGCTTGACCCCCTCTTCAGATTCTTTCTGACTCACCTGAACCAATGCACCATTTACAGTTATTCCCGCCACCCATGGATCACTATGTCACCAACTGTTAAAGCCTTTTCTGTCAGTGCTCTTTTGATCTTCCTTAGTCCAACCCTGAATCACCATGTTCTGTCAGGCCAACCTCCTTGCCCGGCTTCAACATCCCGGCTTCAACATCCATTAGTACCTCAAATGTTTGGGCCTCAACTGTCTCAGCTCTGCTCTTGCCTCTCTTACCTTACCATTCGTTTGGTAGCATTGCAGCTGCCACACACTGGACTTGCTGAGCCTGTGCTCACCAAGGGAGCAGCCAGGATGGGAACAGGAACTCTTGCTTTTCTGCATGGGATAGAGGTTGATGGCTAGAAAATATAGGCCGAAGGGCGCAGCAGGTGCTCACATGAAAAGTGGCTGAGGAAAGAAAGAGGTAGTGAAAGTTAGACGAAAGAGACAAGAGAATGGGTGTGAACAGGCAGTACAATCATGATTTTAACTCAAACATTGCAGCACATTTTGTCTATTCCTTTTGCTGTCTCACCTCACCAGACATCTGCCTGTCACCGTGTCAGTGGTGGCAGTCGGCTGTGCTGGCACCCAGTAGTGGCTTCTCTGCTAAGGCATAGGAGCGTCAACCCCCAGCTCAAAAGGAAAAATAAAATGATAATAATGTATTGTTATTATCATTTCATTTTTCCTATTGCAGTCAGTGGCGGCCCGAGTCTGGCCAGAGCTGGGGAGGAGTGGTTTGCACTTCCTAAGTCACATGTTCACTTGGCCTGCCATTTCAGGCAGGCCAAACAGTAATGCGCACTCTGCATGTTCCCCACCAAGCTGCGTTACACAGCCTGGTGAGGAACATGCACAGGCTCCCTGTCCCCATCTGAGCATCAACCCACAGCACTCAGACCCATCACAACACTGCATTGCAGTGTTGTGATTGGCTCAGGTGAGCCTGTGTGCCCGTATGCTTCCTGCTGCCGGCCAGGACAAGATAAGAGAAGAAGAAGAAAGATGTAAGAGGACAGAGAGAGGTGGTGGTGAGCTGTTCCAGGTATGTCCTTTTTTTCATTCCCACCACCCCAGTCCAGTTGCAGCCTCTACTGCCGGCACCATCCTCCTATGAGTGTCCATTTTGGAAACAAGCACTCATATTTTTTTAACAAATTAGGCATTGAATGTAACCTTACATGTTGTATAAAGTGCCATACTGCCATACCCATTATGGTATTACATGTGTGACATGCCCAAGTTCTAATAACGAATCTAGGAGAGGAACACTGACAATGTATTGACACTGAAAATATCTGCAAAGTAAAATATTGTGATCAAAAAATCAATGTAAAAAATATCTACATCCTATACTTATAATGGTACCAAAATATCCCCAAAAAATATCGGTCTTAAATATAGTTGTACAAAATATAGTTTTTATATATATTAGATTTAATATACATTTTAAGAAATATAACAGATAAACTTAATTTAAACAAGTTAAGCACACATATATTAATTCATTTATATATATATATATATATATATATATATATATATATATTATATACTTTAGAACAATCAATTAACTAATCATGTTAATGTTTTTTTTATATTTTTCATTTATATAAAAATGTAATAAATAAATATATATATATATATACATATACATATACTAATAACATAAAATCTATTTTAAAAACTTTCTAGTATAAATTAAAACATGAAACTATTTAAAAATCTTTCAACTTAAATTTCCTACTCCAGTCAGTGCAAACAGTAGGGAAAGTGTTGGGTAAAAATTACTATTCCCACTCCAATGAGTGTAACAGTAGGGAAAGTGTTTAATAGCGGAGCGGTAAAAATGACTATTCCCACTCCAGTGAGTGCCACAGTAGGAAAAGTGTTGGATATCAGAGAGATAATATGTACTATTCCCACTTCGGTCAGTGCAACAATAGGGAAAGTGTTGGATAGCAGAGGGGTAAAAATTACTATTCCCACTTCAGTGAGTGCAACAATAAGGAAAGTGTTGGATCGCAGAGGGTAAAAATTACTATTCCCACCCCAATGAGTGCAACAGCAGGGAAAGTGTTGGATAGAGGAGGGCAAAGAATTACTATTTCCACTCCAGTGAGTGCAACAGTAGGGAAAGTGGTGGATAGCAAAGGGATAAACTTTACTATTCTCACTCCAATGAGAGCAACAGTAGGGAAATGGTATAAATAGCGCAGGGGTAAAAATTACTATCACCCCTCCAGTGAGTGCAACAGTAGGGAAAGTGTTGAATAGCGGAGGGATAACATTTACTATTCCTACTCCAGTGAGTGCAACAGTAGGGAAAGTGTTGTATTCCAGAGGGGTCAAATTTATTATTCTCACTCCAGTCAGATAAAAATTAAAACCAAACAAAATATCATCAACAGCATACAAATCTTTTTTTAAGTAAGTAAAACATACATAAATATGGTCACATTGAAAACAAATTTATATTTAATATTAAAAATAAAAAACATATTATAATGTTAAATACATATCACAAATACCTACTCGTGAAGCTTGAAGCCACTTATGTGTTTTGAAAATAAATGTATTTGGAACTTTTTTAGTTGAACTGCCCCATGATAAACAGTTCTGCTTTTGAAAAACAGATTGCATTTCAAAATAGTCATAAATGTTCTAAGAAGGAGCTTATTCAAAATTGGAAAACATGGGAAAGACCTAAACACAAACAGAAAGCTATTCCAGGAAGGCACTGTCAGTCATCCTTCTCCCTGGACAGAGATCTGAAAAACATTGTGTGTATTTACAGTTTCATATGTATTTGTTTTATGAAGCTGCCATAATTTTAGGCATTTGATTATAAACGGGACTCTCTTAGAATGATAAGAAAGCAATAAAACACGTTCAGCTGTTTTATGGGTAGTTTAGTATATAAAATCACTTTGAGAAGTTCATCGGAGATTTCCCAGAGCAGGTTCTCCTGATGGAATGTTTGATCTTTGCCCTACTCCTTTACATTTATCATTTGTCTTTCTCCTAACCTCAGTGAAAAGGTTTTTGTGAAGTTATCGCAAGTGGAAAGGACTCACAAGCTTTATTTGTTGCTGCTTTGGAACTGTATTTGTAATACCATAAAAATCCCAATTTTTTGGGCACATGAATATTATATCTCTGACTCTGTGCGCACTTCTGCACTCCGCCTACTCGGGTTTCCTTTTTGTTGCCCAACTATTTGTAATCAATTCCCTTACTAGTATTCCTCTTTGCTCCTTGCACTATTGGCCTGTGACTTTCCTCAACCTTTCTTCATTTGCTCTTTTTGCCTTCTGTCATCCTTCTCTTGTCCACTGTGAAGATCAGATCAGGATTAAACCTTCCATCTCCATCCTTTATGCATGCTGCAATCAGCTCTACTGTTGCTTTGGCCGGGTACATGGAGCACTCGCCCCGTATCCCATGTCATAGACAGGTCATATCATGTTTTGTTCTGCCGTGAGTTCAGAAACCCTCTCCCCTCCCGCTGTGGCACAGCACTCTTTGTTGTCCTTGACCAAGCTGCATTTATCTCTTGGATCTTCTAAATGCCTCAAAAGGGAAACCACCCTTTGTTCTGAGACATATTTCGCCTCATTTCCTTTAATTTTGCCAAGTACCATGTTACTGCATTGTTTCACTTCTTCGCTTGCCTCCTAAACTATGATTTTTGCATTTTTTAACCTGTTTTTGTAACGGTGGCACACATTCCACTATCATCTATCTATTACCCCACTCCATATGCACATGTCTTCATCAATGTTGTCACCAACGACCCAGTCAGTGTGCATTATTCCTACATCTTCAGACAGTCCATCATCAACCAGCTCTTCCAGGATGGCACCTACGGAAATGCTCTGCTCATTGGTAAGTACCAAATGAACACACCACACACCCCAACTCTACAAGCTCACAACTCTGGTAACGAACATGTTACAAACTCACATACAAGACAAACAACATGCCCACCCACCAGACACGAGTGACGTGCTCATGTGAAGAAATTGTCAATGATGGTGTTCCTAGGCTATCCCTGCTGCAGCTGCAGTGTGGTGTGGTCCACCTGCCTCATCTTATTCATCATCATCTGGTGCATTCTGCACTTGTATCCATGGGGCATTGGTTCGTACACATGTGTTGTGCAACACACAACATGCAACGATCATCTTGCACACGCTGCCTGGACTGTACAGGAGCCTACCCCCTGTGATGTCCAGGCACCTGAAACGTGAGTTCAACACGCCAAATGTGCATTCTATGATTCCCCTGGTGCGTTTGTGAGCTGCATTGTACTGCCTCTGGGTCTGTGTGTTCGGGGCTTGGAGGGGTGTCATCATCCAAGTGCAGAGTACATATCCTTGATCACCTGTGACAGTGCAGAGAGACATGAGTCAATAGTTTGTTCTGCATGATGTGTTGGCAGGCTCACTGGTACATTGGTGTGTGATATGTATGACTTAGTGATTCTTGTATGGCATGTACTGCATGTAGCAAATGTGCGACATCAATGTGTATTACGTAGCCTCATTGCTGCTCCTCCACCCTCCCGGGCCTATTAACAATTGTGCATAGTGCAGTTGCATCACTTGCACTCCCAGGGCACACTGTTGTCATGCCTGTCTGTGCATGTCCACAAGCCTGACAACGACACTGTGATGTTGTGCGCTGAAGGTGGGTGGCCACATGTGTGTAGGCCTATGGTAAGACTAGGGTGGACACAGATGTAGAGTTCATGGCTGGCTGAACTCGCAATGCAGTTGAGGGTATACCTTTGGCATATGCTGCGGGAATAGGGATAAGGGTGGGCGTAGTTGGCAGAGTACTACGATATGGAATTCCACAAAGTGGAACAAAAACTCTGTGAATTTCCCAACTTCACTCCATCGGACTCCCAATTAATAAAACAGAGACCTTATATACTTTTGTATCTCTGTCTTTACATGCTAAAATGCATATAGTCATTTCACAAAAGTGAAAATTTAGCCAGCAGTGAGAGAAGTGATGATTTTGGGATCCTCCCTAACCTAGGGAGAGAACCAAGTAGATAGCTTGAAAACAAAGACATCATCTTGCTGAACGATTTGGTGGTCGTCCTATCCTCTTAGGACCACCCCAAGCACAGTTATGGGAAAAAATACAATACCAACCAAAGGCCCTGCAAAGCATTATGGGTCGAGATTAGCAGTGGGCAGTGAATATTATAGTATCCAATATCAAAATAATTCTACAAAGAGCTGCAGTTCAACTAGACATTACTAGGTGTCCTTCATGAGTCTACTGCAAAAGCATTGAAATGATATACATCAAGCTGCAGTTCCACTAGTCGTTACTAGGTGTCCCTCACGAGTCAAATGCAAAAGCATTGAAACTCTTTCATGAAGATGCAGTTCCACTAGACGTTACTAGGTGTCCCTCATGAGTCAAAGGCGAAAGCATTTGACTTGAGGGACACCTAGCAACGACTAGTTGAACTGCAGCTTGATGTAATAATTTCAATGCTTTTGCATTCGACTCGTGAAGGACACCTAGTAACGACTAATTGAACTGCAGCTCTTTGTAGAATTATTTTGATATTGGACACTAAAATATTCACTGCCCACTGCTAATCTCATCCCATAATGCTTTGCAGGGCCCTTGGTCAGGATTGTATTTTTGCCCATAATTGTGCTTGGGGTGGTCCTAAGAGGATGGGACTACCACTGAATTATTCAGCAAGATTTGCTCTGTGTGTTCAATGCATCTGCTTGGTCCTCCCCTAGGTTAGGGGGACCACAAAATCATCACCTCTTCCATGTCCTGATATTTTTCACATTCAAAGTTCACTTTTGTGAACTGGTTATATGCTTTTAGGCATGTAAAGTTGCTTTATTAAAGCCTTTGTGGGCGAAGTGTAGTAGCTGCCTCTGCAACGTGGAGGAACTGAGTTTTTGCTTGAATTCCTTGTTTTTAATGGAATGTGTAGTTAACAAATCTCCACAAAGTCAGCTAGCGGAGCTGAGATCATTGCCCAGGGTTAAATAGTATACAAGAAAGGGATCCCAGTGAACTGTTTGAACATTAATCACATGTATTTACAATAAAAGTAAAAAAAGGACATTAAACAAGGCAAATTGTAAATTAATCACAATGACCAAGGTCTACAATACATGGAATACAGATACATTAATAGTGCCCCAAGAGGAGAAAAAGAGAAGGGAAGGATTAGCGTGATGCTGTGAGAAACGGGGGATGTGTGAGAAATGATAATAGATGTGACAACAGATTATTTCAAAATCAACAATTGAAACTAAGTTGGCTTCAGATCCCTGAGCCAAAACATGGAATCTCAGATTTCCAGACGTTCATCAAGAAACTTGTATGTGACGCTGGTATTCTATATCCAAAAATAGGGGTGGCGTCAACTGAGATAAAAGGGAGTAGCCGTCGACCTTTCGACCCCACACTACAAATGTAGACGTAGTTGAGACCTTACACCGGGGTCTTCATCAGGACAAGGAACGTGAAACCAAGGGTAAACTACGAATTCTATAAAGATACAATGAGTAATACATTAGTGATGTACTCTCAATCAAATGTGACGACATCATCCAAACCACAGGAGAACTTAGAATATTACCATGGTGGGTGGAATAATTAATTTCACACAAAGGTAAAACACTGGAATAACTTCGTTTTCTGTCGCAGTCGTCAATTTCTGCAAAGATAAAATAAAATTCCAGACCAGCTATATTCTTTGCCACTCGGTCATCATCCAGTATTGACAACATAGTTCCGAACAGGCTAAATAAATTACCATTCGACTCTTGTCAATAAATTACAACAAACTGCTTGTATATACCTTCAAAGACAATCATCAAAGTGCTTATAAAGGACACCACCAAAAACCAGGCCAAGGTAGAACAACCCTCTACCAACACATATTGATGTACATTAAAATACACATGTAACTCCTGATACAGTAGTATATTGGAAACTTCAACTGCAAGGGACTTCTAACAATTGAACATAGCATTTCAAAACAATTTCGTGAGTCTCGTATATATTGTAAAGCAAGACCCAGAATGTACCAGATTCCAGTGGAATCAATCTAGTGTGTCTTCCTTAAGGGCACTGGAATACACTGTATTACATATTCGTAGTTCAAGGAATATTAAAAAATAGATTAAAACTACGAACCCCAAGGTCAGGACATATTGTGATAAAGTTCCTACCTTCAAATAGGTAGAATGGGAATACGTCTGTTCATATGGCAATTGTGGAACAATCAATCGCGACTGTGGGCAAAATCGGGACCTAAGAATCAAAGTGTGGGAGGTTACAAATCACCACCGCAATATCGGCTAATTCGCACCCAGTGTCAAAGCCAAGTTCAACACACATGCCTAATCACGATGGGTTGCCGCGCCGTTCTCAATAACAATCCAAAATGGTCAATTTCCTACATCGGGGAAATCACTGTTAGCCAATTGTAATATAATACCCACTCGTGGTCGAAAAACATATCCTAAGCTCTGTCCTACCTGGTAGACGTATTCATTCAAAACCAAAATCCATTCTCAATCACGGGATCTCCACTCCGTAGTAATGCGGAAGAGAGTGCGCACTATTAATATAGAAGAGGGACTCCTGCAAAATACTTCTGGGTCATCTCCTAGGGCAACACTGTTGAGGTTCGTGAAAACCCACCATAGAAAGGAGACTCACCTGAGTGTCTAGACCTAATAAAGTTACACTGGATATCGAGTCCCAAATGAGGTTACCGTACCTCGCTCAAACAGAAAATAGTCATTAATATTGATTGTGTGGATTTGAAACTTGACGATATTCAATCCCACGATTACTGCAAACACGGAACTAGTCAAATTGCAAAGCTTCCTTGTATAATCAAAAAAGACTAGTGACATCTCATTAGATGGATGACTATTACTGCTGTTACATTAGATAAGCTAAGGGCTTATCAAATAAGTGTAGATCAGAACAAAACGATGTGCTAGCTACTATTGTGTAACATATCATTTAAATACACAATTCACCTATGTTTAAAATTGGAACACAGCCACGCACCTCTCACACAGGAGGGTGACGTGGCGTGCAAAAGCACAGTCGATGGGTTTATAACAACTTATTGGATAGATGTATTTCACAGTATGTAAGTTCAATAAGAAAGTGCTAAGCACTTATCGATTGATTTCATCATATGACAAATCGGTGTGCTACTTTGCATAATTGCACCATTATTAACATATTCAGTGAATCAACAATTCATGTATTGTACTAACAAAATATTTATATACGGCAGCATTCATTATCCAAAGCTTCGACTTCAGCAACATACCTATCATAGAGAGGGAATAGTATTCTTAAAGTCGTCTCTTCAGGTGTAACATAAGTTAGATATGATATAATGTAACCCAATGTAGTTTTTGATGTAATTCAGATTTTTACAGATGGGAGACATATATAGGCAGTACAATGCAATATCCCAACATAACAGGTGTACTTCATAGCATATAATCAGATAATATGCAAAGCTTAGTGAGACGCACCTCTCATACAGGAGGGTGAAGGTCCTCTATTACAGATTCAGCGACCAAACCTAGCCAATTGTGCGTAGCTGCTCTCAGCTTCATTCAACCCATTATGGATAGTATCTAAAATGGTCATCCATTTGCATTCCCTAAGGGTGAGAATGTGTGTAATGTCACCACCTCTAGGTCCTAGGACAATCTTCTCTAAGACTAGCCATTGTAAAGTATCCGGGGTGTGGCCATGTCTGGTGCAGTGGTCTACCAAAGGGGCCCCATGTACATTACATCTAATTCGCCTGCCATGTTGTAGAATACGAGCCTTGACTTTTTGTTGAGTCTGTCCCACATATGCTAGATTGCATGGACATTTGATCATGTAAATTACGTTTGACGTATTACAGTTCGTATGAGATCGTAGTGTAAACGACCTGCCTCTATATGTGAATTCCTTTGTCTGGATCGCTGTTGCACATGCTGCACATGTACCACATCTAGTGTGGCCCATAATTGGTGGAAGATTCCACAAAGATTGGATTGTCGGATTCTGCGGTATGGGTAGGAAAGATTGTACTACCTCATCTTTAATGTTGCGCGCCCTCTTAAAGGAGTGTAGGGGAAGGGCCTTCTGTCCAATATCATCCGCCACTAAGCCCCAATGTTTGTTACTGATTTTTTTGATATCATTACTTCGAGTTGAAAAAGTCATCACACAGATAAGGCGTTCGAGGGCTACATCTTGTTTAGGCTCTGGTGTTAGCAAACTTTCACGTGGACTATACCAAGCCCTCTTAAGTGCACGTTTCACCAAACATGCCGGATACCCACGTGCCAGAAGGCGATTCGAGAGTTCTTGTGACTCAGTCATGTAATTCTCTTTGCTCGTACAGTTTCGACGAATCCGAAAAAACTGTCCAACAGGTAAATTGTCTCGCAATCCCCTCGGATGATGGCTACTATATTCCAAAAGTGAATTTCGCTCCGATGGTTTCCGGAAGAGTGTGGTTTGTAAAAGATTCTTTTCAGGGTCGACATAGGTCATGATGTCCAAAAATGGAATTTTTTCACTACTGGATTCTAGAGTCAACTGGATGTCTGTGCTATTACTGTAGTGTAGTTCCTAGTTTCCCACTAGGCCCTGCGCATTGGAATAACATAAACAGTAGTATCGACGTGGAACTGCGGATATTCCAGGCCTCCACTGACTATGCTAAACTTAATTGGGTGTGTTACCAACTAGCTCAGAGGTCACTGGAAACTTTCTTCTCTGCATGGGAAGTGATCAGCTTCCCTGGCACAGACAAGAAGGGATTCAGTTTTCCAACAACCGTGCAACATGACAACTTTGCTCCTCAGATCAAGAGTCAATCTCTAGGGTCGTGTGAAACAATAGACAGGTATTTCACTCAGTCAGTTTAGTGCAGTTTACTTTCACAATATGTAGAGAATAGAGAGACGGCGTTTGTCAATAAAGGGTTAACATTTATTGAACAGTCTTTCTTCTCGTACAAGAGAAATGTATTGCCACAATTGCAAGACTTGTTATGATAAAAAGTATGTACAGTAAGATAAGTATTGCGAAATAGAACTGTAAAAGCATTGATATGGTTTCTTAGCCATACAATGGTTTAAAAGTAATAAAACATATATACAGTCATATATACATTAGGCTAACATACTCAACTGGTGCTTCTAACTAAGCCTACCCCAGTGTGCCTGACCTAAGCCTAACACATGGAAGGGGAGTAAGTAAGTAGCTTTAAGTTAAGTTGGTTTTGCCAAGGTTTGCTTCAAGAATTCTCATCTAAGGGTTTAGTCAACACCATACCTCTGAATAGAATGATGGAGGTTTGGTATCTCCTTCAGGGGAAGCTCGATATCACTGTCACCCGCAAGGGTAGACCGGAAACGCCGGAGCTGGATTTCTCTGCACGAGAAAGGCAGCGGCTCTTCTTCAGCGCGTCGAGAGGAGGAGGCGGGGGACAGCGTCCGCGGGCAGCTGGAATCTGCTGGGCTCTTCAAAGAGGGACGGCTGTTCAGCTCCTAAGCGTACTGCACCATCGTTCGCGCTTTAGCAGCGATAATGGTATCAGTAGCTTCACCACCACAGGGACAGCAGGCTGCAGCGACAGAGTGCTACAGTGCTCAGCAACAGCAATGGGATGCACAACAGGGTGCACGACAGCAATTGCTTAAGGCAATGTTGGTAGTATTTATACCTGACAGGTGCCGGGTTTGACGTAAGTTTGCTGGACATAAGACGTCAATTAAAGATGTCACTAGGAAGTGATAGCTATCAGTTGCTCATTAGAGTTCTATTACTAATCAAAACAAAGCAAGGGGGATTTCCCAGTTTGCTGAGTTTTTATCTTGTTGAAGAACTCGGAGTGTTAATCTAGGAATATCAGATAGTGACTTCTGCTCTGTCATTGCACTAATTGGTTGCAAAGGAAGTGGCGGAGAGAGATATCCTTGAACGTGGCTCTGTTCGTGTGAGGTCAGAGATGACTTTCTGAATATCGCACTTGAACGGTTATGCCAATATAGGGAATAAATGGATTTATAGCCGAATAGGGGCATAAGGTCACAGTATCGATCAGGAACCTAGATAAACATGCAACACCCACTCCACGTAATCATGTCCATCAAATTACTAAAACTAGAGCAATTAGATGCATGTGTAACATTGCCCACCCCAAAATACATAAATGCATTCGAAATAGGCGTATATTGTAATACGTGAAATTTAGGTACTGTACGTTTTTTGAAGCATAGAATCATTCAAAAACTATTGCATATGAAATCAATGAACGATTATGCATAAGAATTACACATGAAGTATCTCTGACAGAAGGAGGGCGAGATAAATCATCACATATAAATGCATTGCAAAAATGTGTGCTAGAGGCTAATGTAAGTTGTTATGTCTCTAGGTGTGTGTAAAAAATAGAAGTATGAACTTCTGTTCTTTAAGAATAGATTTTACCTCAAGCAAAGAATTGTTCGTGCCAAAAAAGGGTCAATATTTGAAAAATATCCAATTCAAAAGGAATTAATGCTTGAACGGTGAAATAGAGTTCCAACGCTGTTAGCAGTTTTTGTTGATTAAAACTGAAGGCCGAATTCAGAGTTCATGGGAACGCTGTGTGTCGGAAAGCTTCTCAAAGTTATTGTTTCTGTATGGGTGGGAACATCATATCAGACAGGCTCTTAAAGAATTGGTCTACAAATTCAGGTGACAGTTCAACCAAATTAGATAGTGCTGTAACTTGGCAGGTGTGAGAATGATTGCTGTCATCGAAGGCAGGATCAGCAATGCTCACTGAACGTTGTACCTGGATGATGTTGCTTTTGTCACTCGCTCCACTGTTACCACTTGGCTGTAGCACAGGAGTCTCCACGAATGGATTGGTAGCCGCTGGGGACAACACAATGCGTGAGCCGTTATTGGACTGAGCAAAGTATCGACGTCCATTGGTACTGCTGATGGAAGTGAAAGACAGATGTCCAACACGCATTCATCGCCGCAAAGCATACATCGTAGCACAGGTAAAATGCAATTTTGCCATACAGGTCTGAATGAAAGGAACCAGGTCATGTTTAGATCTCTCAGCCTGGCCAATCCAAGGACGTTAGTTATCCTGTCCCGGTAGCGCATTGCTAGGATTGTCTCTTCCATTCCCATGGGAGCTATGTCTGAGCTGAGGCTTGCCATAACGAAGTAGGAGGGTCAAAAATAAAATCCCTGCTACAAGTCCCAAAAATAATGGTATGCCGCCAAAAACAGAGTGCACAAAATTAGGAACGATTCCCAAAATTGCCTGGAAGGGTGTTAGCAGTCCCGTAAAGACTGTCTTAAATATGCCTGGGATGCTTGTGGCACTAGACATGTTAAGGAGTTGGCTTAGCATTTGTACGAAATGCACGGGGCAATTTGTTGATAAAAGGTCATGAACTTCAGTAGCTGTCCTTGCAACTAGAAGATCATACGTCTCTTTTGATGACGTTATAGGCACTGTTGTCTGTAAAAGTACAGATTTCATTTTGCTTAAGGTATCAATTCGTATAGAATAGAGATTCAGACGAGGCCAGATGGGAGTCACTGTGTCTGCAGGCCCACTCGGGAACAATGCTTGCATACAGCATTTGATCATGGACGTTACTTTCACTAGATAACTTTTCCCTGGCACAAGGCCACAACATCTGTGATCCGTTCTAAGAATGTAACTCCCGTTTGAAAGTTGCATAAAGAAGGGCTCTATCTAAGTTGCAGGTGTGACTAGCTGGTGGCATGAAAGGTTGTTAGAATTTCCATCACATGCTCCGTGTAAATTAATACCCTGACACAAAAGTATACCGCTTAGTGAATGTTTACAGTTGTTACCACTAAGAAATACATTTTTGTCGCTGTCACTATAGCAAGAATGAGTGTATGGTAATTTCCATTCTGATTTTACATATCCTTTACCCAATTGTTCATACTGGCCAGCAGGTATGTACTCAAGGCACTTTTTAAATCGGAAAGTTGTTATCGGAATTGTGATAATTCCGTGTATTATCCATTCAATGACAGGACTCTCTGACATTGTCAATGGTAATCTCTCGAGTTTTTCGATGCTCAGGATTGTATAGTCTGCTCCTTTCTGTGCCAAACTGATCTGTTTATCAGTAAGGTTAAAACTGGAAAATAATGACGTTGTGTTGATTAAACGCCAAGGCACATAGCCTGAACGAAGATTTTGCAGCGTCCAGCCTAGTTCTATAATAGAGCGTAATTGAGACTGGCCATGTTGTAACATTAGCAAGTCTCTATCTATCACATCAAAGGCAGAGGATACAATATTGTCCAACGAATATATTCTGGAAGACAGAGTCATTAACCCATTGTCTACTACAGAAAGTGATTTTTCCAAATTAATACGATCAATTTCTCGTATTTTTTCAGCAGTTTCGATTTGTTTGACTTTCCAAGCCTCGTTGTAAGCAGCATAGATACTGGTCGCTATGAAACGCTTTTGACGCTGTTTGCGTGGTCCAAGAATGAAATCGCGCAAATCAGCACCATCTTTTAGTAAGGACAAGTGCTGCTTAATTTCAGCCAGTGTGGATGTTGTTAGCCATTCAAGGCAGAGTTTCCCTACACGGTATGTTGTTATTATCCCTGGATGTTGTCTCTGGGAATATCTCGAGTCTAATCTGGTCATTTTTAACCCCTGTGTTTTGTTCAGGAATCTATTTTGACAGCTGTTTGTGTCAGTAGGCCAGATTAACCACTTTTTCCAATCAGGATGTGTTCTGTTGAAATGTAAAATTTGTGATACGTCTAACTCAATATCTGTTGTTGTATTTTCAGGTATTGGCTTTGGTATAGACGGTGTTTTAAGGTCTTTGATCTTAGCTAGGCCAAGACAAGATGTTTGGTGTATTGTGTCATTTAAAAACAACATTTGTTCTGGTATCATGCAGGTTCTAAATAGTGCTTCAATGCCTTGTACCTGCCAATCTTTTGTACCCCAAATCGTTTTCGTTTCAATATTATTTTTCCAATAATCAAAACCAAATGTCATCATTTTGTCATAAAATACTTCTGAATATATCAATTTAGAATTTGTCAGCATTGTTTTCATTCCTGTTTTATCTAACAGTTTGTAGTAAAACGTTTCTGCATCACTGGTGTTAAACCCTGAGAAGTATTTGAATTTCTCAAAAAATGCTTTAGAACTGCTTTTAGGTGGTGTAGAACAATGTTCCCATTGATTATACATAAAAACATTTCTAGGCTGTGCAGATTTATGCAAGTAATGATCCCCATAGTGGGTGTAACAGAATAACTGCTCATAACTAGATGAACCTTGTAAATAATCATGATCTGTGAATCTAGCTGACATTACTAAATCAGACGTCATGTCATTAATACTGTTAAAGTCCCAATCATCAGAGAATGTACTAGGTTTTACAAAGTCACTTAAGGAAACCTTTAGTTGATGAGGATACTTCAGGATTTCGACCGGACCATAGATCTCATAGTCTGTTTTCTCCCATACTACCCCACCAGGTATCGGAATTGCTGTGACATTTACTGTTGACAGTTCTCTTTTCTTCACGTAGGATGATCTGTGTGGTTTCAGGACTAGGTTGATGTTCTGACTTGCTGTGTCCATCGTAATATACTTTCCCTCAATGAATTTTCCCAAACACAGTACCATGATGA
Organism: Lissotriton vulgaris; assembly: GCF_964263255.1. Classification (NCBI taxonomy): domain Eukaryota; kingdom Metazoa; phylum Chordata; class Amphibia; order Caudata; family Salamandridae; genus Lissotriton; species Lissotriton vulgaris. Next base: position 430,095,499 of record NC_141685.1, on the reverse strand, counting down.
GCCAAAGCAGGAGGAAAAATACACCTAGACCGAACCAGAACTCTAGCCAAGGGGAAATAAGGTAGATTTCCTTCAGTTGATGAAAGAGTTCCTTCGCTTTTTCTTTAAAGGTCTTTTTTGTTTCTGGCATCACTTCGGGGTCGTTTTGATCTTCAGAGAAGTTGTCGAAGTTGATGAAATAACCAAAGGCAGTTCTGTCAATTGATGGGATTGTTCTTTCAATCTGTTTTTCGGTAGCACTTTCTGATGCCACATCATTGTAGACTGGTGTTGTTTCTTGACGAACTGTTTCAATCTGTGTCTCAAGAGGCACGAGTTCCATGGCATTATTGCATAGTCCTTCATTGTGCACTGAAGGCTGATCGAATGTGATTAGTCTTTCAGTTTGAACCTCTTGGATTGTTGCAAGTTTGGGTATTCTGTTGTTTCTTGGGAGTCCACTGGGCCTACTGTTGATTATAGGCCACATGCTTGTGGTTTTACCAGATCGATAGGCACGACTCTGTTCTCCTTTTTACCAGCAAGGGGCGGTAGTACAACTGATCTTGTTCCGGTGACTGCTAAGACAGGTACTGCTTTTCTGTAAGAAGGCCCAAATTCCTTCTTAACCGCGATCTTTTCTCTGACTAGATCCCCAATCTTTGGAATCCAGACAGGTCTTGCTGGGGCTGTTGCTGGTGGTGCCTCATCAGTGGTAGATGGCTGTTGCTTTAACTTTATGTTGCTTAAGGATTTTCTTGTTTCATTCAGTTCCTGTAAAACAGCCAAACGATCCTTTACATCAAAGTGCGTTGTTTCTTCTTGTACCACTGACATCTGACTATCGAGGTCCTGAATACGCATTCTAATTCCGAACAATAGTTCGTATGGGCTGAAACCTTTTAGAGAATTTCTTGGCATGTTATTAAGACTAGTCTGGACACTTATTAAATGTTTGACCCACCCAGCGCCTGAACCTAATACCTTCGCTGTTATAGATTGCTTTATGTCACGGTTTTTTCTTTCTACCACACTGTTCCCTTCGGGGTGCGACGGACAAGAATACCGCAACCCAATTCCCATGCTAGCCATGGCCTCCTTATAAGCTCGAGAGCTGAAAGCAGGACCCTGGTCAGAATGGAACGTGGTAATTGCGTATGTGCCGATAAAGACTCGCAAATCTTTTATAACCGTTCTAGCGTCAGCCGAGCGCTGGGGGGCTCATTTTTTAAGTGCTTTTTGTCTTAATGGTGTACACTGGGACGCGCTTCTCTTCTTTGATTGCGCAGATAGACCGCCTTATGCTGTCTAGAAGGGATCCTGAAACTACACTGGCCTGTTCATTACTGCGATCTCTGTTGCAGTTTTCACAATTTTGAGCAAAACATTGAATATCTATACTCATTCCTGGCCACCAGTACTCTGATTCTAATTCTTTCAGAGAAACCTTAATTGTTTGGTGTCTCAGACCCAACCCCATGTGCGCTTTCAGTAAGAGGAAGCCCCTCCTGCTCCTGTTTGGAATTACTCTGTCCCCCACTCCAGGGATTCGAGCAAAAGGAACGGAGTTTGCATCTATTACGTATGCATAATTGAGTGGATAGTTTACGGGTAGTGCTGCACAGTCGCCTTTTACGGTCGTTTTTACTGCCAGCATGGTTTCCCCGTCTATGTATTTTTCTGTACGCTTTTTTGTGGCTACGGAAGCCGGTTTAGTTGCTTCCGCTGTGGCTGTATTAGCCAATGAATTCCCTGCAACGTGAACGCCATCACGTTGAAGACTCTGTGCGTGAATCACGTGAGTCTTTTGTAGTTCTTTACTTAAAAGAGCTACCTCGTTCCAGGGCAATTTATGCTTTATTGTGGCACCTGTGTCATCTTTGTAGTCGTTTTCAATCCAACTCTGCAGTTTATTGTTGTAAGAGTTGACGCAAAAATGAGAATCGCACACTATAAGTGTCGGGAATTCACGTTCTGCATTTTCGAGCGCCATCTTTAAACATCTGATTTCAGTTCTCTGAACCGAACAGTTTCTTACAGATTCAGTTTTTGTTACTTTCGGTCTGAATTTACCGCACAGCCAACGACCTTTAATAATCGCACATGCTGCATTGTAGGATTTGCTCTCTACATTAAAATGCTGTATAAAACTATCTGTATAGATTATACAGGCGTATTGTGGGAGAGGCAGAATTTCGATTGGCAGAGGATATTCTTCTTCATATTCTAAGTCATTCAGTTCTTCAAATTGCGGGGCGAAATAGTATTTCACATCTTCCGCTCCTAGAGAATCTATGCACTGTATCCATTTCGGATCCAGTGACACTGTAGGCAGGTTTACTGGGCTGAATAGCGCCTCGAAGGCGGATTCCGCTGTAAGGATATTAATCCGTTTGCCGTGTGCTAGTTCTCTTTCATTTGCTAATGCGATTTGCACTGCGTTCACAGTTCTTTCTGTGTGACTGAATGCTTTTTCTGCTTGTGTGTACAAGTGAGATTTAATTGAAATTGGTACCTTTTCTCCCTCATTAGAGGTTAGGTACGTGAATCCGCATCTTCCTGGGATGACTCGGATTACAAGATCGATCGTGTTGTCACGTGTATCTAATTTTGTTTTTGCTAACATGTCTGTTTGCAGTGATCTCAAAATTTCTGTGTGTTTTTGAGTCCAATTGATTTGTTTAAAATCAGGTTTAATTAGTTCGTAGAGAGGTTTAACTCTCTCTGCGTAATTTAGAATGTAAGTTCTACCGAAATTCAGAAAACCTAGTATGGATTGTAAATTCTTCAGCGTTTTTGGAGCTTGGAGTACAGCGCACTTCTCTAAGAAGTTGTCCGCTAGGCTTTTCCCTTCACTTGATAATTCGTACCCTAAGAATAGTACCGTCAGATGGGCAATTCGAGACTTTTTAAAGTTGAATTTGTAACCCTCTGCTGCGAACCCAAGTATAATGGTGTTCACTCTTTTCAAGTGAGTATCCAAGTCGTCGTCAGTGAGATAAATATCATCTACGTAAGATAATGCTTCATCATCATAGATTTGTAGTAACTCTGTTACTCTAGCTGAGAATAGTCCTGGGCTGTTCTTGAACCCCTGTGGGAGTCGACAGAATTTTTTCTGTGACCCAAATGCTGAGAAAGCGGTCAAATATCTGCTTTCTGGAGCAATGTTTTGACAAAAGAAACCATTAGATATGTCTAATGTCGTTTTATATTTTTTCCTAACTATGTTATTCATTAGGGCTGCACTATGCGAGTTTTGTACTGCAAAAGTATTGCAACATGTATTAAGATGTCTGTAGTCCAAAACTAGACGATATGAATTGTCTGGCTTGGAGACAGGAAACAAAGGATTGTTCATTTGAGAGGTGCATGTTTCAATCGCCCCCTGGTATTCAAGTTGATCTAAGATCTCCCTGACTCGTTTTTTAGCTTCTTGCTTAATGGGATACTGCCGTTGGGCAGTTGGTTCACTTTTTAATTGGATTTTTGAGGAGTTGAGTCCTCATCCCATCCTACATGATTTTTATACAATGCAGGTGCCTGGGCCACTGCCCATTTCCTTGCATAAGTATATTTTTTGTGAATCGGAATGTGATTCGAGAAGGCAGGCATAATCACTTCTTCGCCACGAGGGCACTCCCTGACAAACTCTGGGGGCCAATCTTTTTCAGCTAACAGAATATCATAGCCTTTTGAGAGCTTATCCCAAAATAGACCCTTAATTTTCCTAGTCTTATCACCCTCTATACGCAATGTAATTTCGTATATTTTATGGGGCTCGCTAAGTCTGGTGTCGGCAGTTTCAACCTGAATGTACTCATTCGTGTCCACTGTCTCCAGATGACTCATCAAGATCTTGCGCGCTATACTGATTTCTGCTGCACTGTCCAACATTGTCAATGCCCACTCCCCGTTTTTCAACTGTGTCCTCAGTATTCTCGGCATGGTTGATTACTCTAATACTGGCTACCTTCTTTTTCTGAAATTGAGATTTCTTATTTTGAGCAGGTTCCTTGTCTTTGGACTTGGTGTGCTCTCCTGGGTCTGACCGTCCTCTTCTTTCCGAATTCTGTGGAAAAGATCGAGAGGGACGTGTATCAATACTTTGATATCTATCAGTTTTTTTTAGATTATCCCTATTTCTAAGGTTATATCTTTTCTCAGAGGGCTCCCGCTGGGGAGACTGGCGTTCTCGAGTCGGAGTTCTTTCCCTCTGTCGAGGAGACCTTCCTCTGGACTGGAAAACTTTTTCCTTGGGAGTGGATTGTTTATTTCCATCCCAGCTCTTTTTAGGAGTGTTTAAATTACTTTTAATAAATCATTTTTCAGGATTTTCGAGCAGTTGGGGCTTTACCGGTTTTCCACCCAAGCTGTCTCTACCTAATTCTTCATAGCACTTTTCTATGATTTTTGCAAGCTCAACAGGATCTTTTATATCTGTTTCCTTCAACTTCTGGTGAATCGCCACAGATGCTGCTTCTCCTTTAATGTTGGCTAATAATATAGCCGAGACCTGCTTGAAATCTTTCAGTAATTTCATACCTAGATTTAAAGCGGACTCTGGACCGAATTCATTTTGAATCTGTTTTAGCACTTCTGGTATTACCGCCATAGACGGAACACCCTGTGTTTTTGTGTAAATGGAAGCAAAGACTGTACCCCAAGTGTCACAGTCCTCCACGTGTGGTGCGATTCCCATAGGAAGGCAGATGGTCAAGATTCTGTGTTTCTCAATAGGGGTAGTATCAGGAAATACTGCCTCTATTTGAGTGATTTTCTGTGCTAACCAGAAAGGAATTTGTTCCCGTTTTACGGGTGTTTTACCAAGACATGACTGTATGTTCTGTGGTGTAATTTTATTAGTGTTCCCCTGATGAGGGGTCAGCTGTGGTACATTAACAGCTGGCTGGACTGTTGCAGTCCGCATTACATATTGGACTAATTGCCTATGTATTTTTATTAATGTTTTTAGCTGTACTAACAGCTCTTCTTTTGACATTTTTAAAATGTCAGGATGTGGTGTGTAGCTGGCTTGAACCGGCCACGTGGCTCCTGGTCTACCTAGTGGACCGAGCCTAGTTATGTGATCATTTTGTTTTAGGGCGCCATTAAACCAGAGCAGGTGCTCTTGAAATTTAAGTGGAATTTCAATCTCCTCGAAAGGAGCGTACTCTTCCGGAGGTTTCTCTATTTTGTAATAGTGAAACTCTTTTGGTCTAGCGTTTACCGCTGGAAAGTTTATCCATGAATAGAATACCTCTGTCTGCCGATACTCGTGAGCCTCTATCACGAAAATTACTGTACCACCTTGAGGTGTCAGTCCGTTTTCTATAAGTTTTAAAGTTATAGATCTTCTTAAGTGGACCGGGATGATTACTGCATCCGGGTCTGTCTGTAGGAGACTCGAGTCCTCCTCAATTAGTAGGGATGCCAGCCTAGCTGCTTCCCTTTCTCCTTCACTGTCTGACATTTTATAAATGCAGGCTTTGCAGAGTTTGGTCTCCAAGGAGACAAAGATTAGGTGCACAATATTTTGGAACACTGTATCCTTCAACGTTGAATAAACCCGAGCTTTACATAGGAATCTCTTCCTACTAAGGTCGGGCGGATTTTAACCTTTCACCCACTCCAGACGTCTATTGGAGTATTTACGGGAGAAAGGGGTCTGTGTGAAATATGCACGACTGAGTTACTCTAACGTCTTGCGTTAGTTTATCGCCTTACCAAACGTTGGGCGCCATGTAGTGTAGTTCCTAGTTTCCCACTAGGCCCTGCGCATTGGAATAACATAAACAGTAGTATCGACGTGGAACTGCGGATATTCCAGGCCTCCACTGACTATGCTAAACTTAATTGGGTGTGTTACCAACTAGCTCAGAGGTCACTGGAAACTTTCTTCTCTGCATGGGAAGTGATCAGCTTCCCTGGCACAGACAAGAAGGGATTCAGTTTTCCAACAACCGTGCAACATGACAACTTTGCTCCTCAGATCAAGAATCAATCTCTAGGGTCGTGTGAAACAATAGACAGGTATTTCACTCAGTCAGTTTAGTGCAGTTTACTTTCACGATATGTAGAGAATAGAGAGACGGGCGTTTGTCAATAAAAGGTTAACATTTATTGAACAGTCTTTCTTCTCGTACAAGAGAAATGTATTGCCACAATTGCAAGACTTGTTATGATAAAAAGTACGTACAGTAAGATAAGTATTGCGAAATAGAACTGTAAAAGCATTGATATGGTTTCTTAGCCATACAATGGTTTAAAAGTAATAAAACATATATACAGTCATATATACATTAGGCTAACATACTCAACTGGTGCTTCTAACTAAGCCTACCCCAGTGTGCCTGTCCTAAGCCTAACACGTGGAAGGGGAGTAAGTAAGTAGCTTTAAGTTAAGTTGGTTTTGCCAAGGTTTGCTTCAAGAATTCTCATCTAAGGGTTTAGTCAACACCATACCTCTGAATAGAATGATGGAGGTTTGGTATCTCCTTCAGGGGAAGCTCGATATCCCTGTCACCCGCAAGGGTAGACCGGAAACGCCGGAGCTGGATTTCTCTGCACGAGAAAGGCAGCGGCTCTTCTTCAGCGCGTCGAGAGGAGGAGGCGGGGGACAGCGTCCGCGGGCAGCTGGAATCTGCTGGGCTCTTCAGAGAGGGACGGCTGTTCAGCTCCTAAGCGTACTGCACCATCGTTCGCGCTTTAGCAACGATAATGGTATCAGTAGCTTCACCACCACAGGGACAGCAGGCTGCAGCGACAGAGTGCTACAGTGCTCAGCAACAGCAATGGGATGCACAACAGGGTGCACGACAGCAATTGCTTAAGGCAACGTTGGTAGTATTTATACCTGACAGGTGCCGGGTTTGATGTAAGTTTGCTGGACATAAGACGTCAATTAAAGATGTCACTAGGAAGTGATAGGTATCAGTTGCTCATTAGAGTTCTATTACTAATCAAAACAAAGCAAGGGGGATTTCCCAGTTTGCTGAGTTTTTATCTTGTTGAAGAACTCGGAGTGTTAATCTAGGAATATCAGATAGTGACTTCTGCCCTGTCATTGCACTAATTGGTTGCAAAGGAAGTGGCAGAGAGAGATATCCTTGAACGTGGCTCTGTTCGTGTGAGGTCAGAGATGACTTTCTGAATATCGCACTTGAACGGTTATGCCAATATAGGGAATAAATGGATTTATAGCCGAATAGGGGCATAAGGTCACAGTATCGATCAGGAACCTAGATAAACACGCAACATTACCATTCAGCCAAGTGTGGAATGATGTGAGGTCATATTTTGTACCATTCCAAATGCACAGCACATCGTCTATATATCGGACCTACAACGCCATGTGGTTTCCGAACGGGTTAGTGTCATTGAAAATGAATTTTTTCTCAAAGTCATCCATGAAAAGCACTGCCAGATTTGGGGCAAAAGTAGCCCCCATCGCCACACCTTTCGTCTGAAGGAAGAAGTCATTTTGATACATATTTTTTTTTTCATCATCGGGATTTGCAGAAGTTCCAGAATGAAATTGGTTGGTACCGGGACCGGTGCGGTCCTAGTATCAAGCGCCTTCTCCATTACAGCAATTGCATCCACTTGTGGAATACTAGTATAAAGTGACACAATGTCACAAGTTACTAGTATTTGTGTGCTCGGATCAAAAGATCTTTGGTCAATTAGATTGATTACTTGTGTGGTGTCACGGAGGTAGGCCCTAGTTTGTGTGGCAAGTGGTTTAAGGAAAAAATCAATGTATTGACAGAGTGGTTCCAGCATTGAACCACACCCGAACATGATCGGACGTCCGGGTGGGTTGTCCAAGCCTTTGTGCACCTTAGGCAAAGTGTAGATGGTTGCAAGGCGAGGGTGACTTTGATTGAGAAATTTGAACTCTTGCTCAGAGAGGAATCCCTCATCCAAACCCCTCTGTGTTACTTGTAAAATCGCCAGGGCAAGTTCTTTTGAAGGGTCACTGTTGATTTTTTTATAGCTGATGCCATCTTTTAACTGTCTGTAGATTTCCTCTTTGTAAGTGTTGACATCCTGAATCACAATTGCTCCGCCCTTATCGGCGGGCTTCATGACTACATCAACGTTGTTCTTAAGGTCCTTTAAGGACAATTTCTCCCCTTTGCTCAAGTTGAATCTGGTGTATTTAGGACTGGATACGGCATTCTCCACATCACGGGTAACCACATCTTCAAAAGCAAGAATTTTATTGCTCATGTCGTAAGATGGTGGGAAAAAGGTTGAAGGTTCCCTTAGTCCAGTTACTGACAATCTCTGTTGGGTGGTAGAGTGTCTGAAAAAATATCTAAGACGCACCTTCCTGAAAAATCTCTATAATTCAGTTTTCAATTGAAATTTGTTGGGTGGAGTGGTTGGTACATAGGAAACACCTTTGCTCAAAACCTTTTGTTCTTCTTCCGACAGCTGGTATTTAGAAATGTTCACTATTGGGTTAGAGACAATTTCTGTTGTTACCATAGGTGTTTTTCGTACAGGTGGTGTGCTCACCACCGGTAGGTGTTCTTCCTCGTGGAGATTTCTCCATTGGGGCTTAGTGGCGGATAATATTGGACAGAAGGCCCTTCCCCTACACTCCTTTAAGAGGGCGCGCAACATTAAAGATGGGGTAGTACAATCTTTTCTACCCATACCGCAGAATCCGACAATCCAATCTTTGTGGAATCTTCCACCAATTTTGGGCCACACTAGATGTGGTACATGTGCAGCATGTGCAACAGCGATCCAGACAAAGGAATTCACATATAGAGGCAGGTCGTTTACACTACGATCTCATACGAACTGTAATACGTCAAACGTAATTTACATGATCAAATGTCCATGCAATCTAGCATATGTGGGACAGACTCAACAAAAAGTCAAGGCTCGTATTCTACAACATGGCAGTCGAATTAGATGTAATGTACATGGGGCCCCTTTGGTAGACCACTGCACCAGACATGGCCACACCCCGGATACTTTACAATGGCTAGTCTTAGAGAAGATTGTCCTAGGACCTAGAGGTGGTGACATTACACACATTCTCACCCCTAGGGAATCCAAATGGATGACCATTTTAGATAGTATCCATAATGGGTTGAATGAAGCTGAGAGCAGCTATGAACAATTGGCTAGGTTTGGTCGCTGAATCTGTAATAGAGGACTTTCACCCTCCTGTATGAGAGGTGCGTCTCACTAAGCTTTGCATATTATCTGATTATATGCTATGAAGTACACCTGTTATGTTGGGATATTGCATTGTGCTGCCTATATATGTCTCCCATCTCTAAAAATCTGAATTACATCAAAAACTACATTGGGTTACATTATATTATATCTGACTTATGTTACACCTGAAGAGACGAATTTAAGAATACTATTCCCTCTCTATGATAGGTATGTTGCTGAAGTCGAAGCTTTGGATAATAAATGCTGCCGTATGTAAATCTTTTGTTAGTACAATACATGAATTGTTGATTCACTGAATATGTTCATAATGGTGCGATTATGCAAAGTAGCACACCTATTTGTCATCTGATGAAATCAATCGATAAGTGCTTAGCACTTTCTTATTGAACTTACACACTGTGAAATACATCTCTCCAATGAGTTGTTATAAACCCATCGACTGTGCGTTTACACGCCACGTCACCCTCCTGTGTGAGAGGTGCGTGGCTGTGTTCCAATTTTAAACATATGTGAATTGTGTTTTTAAATGATAAGTTACACAATAGTAGCTAGCACATCGTTTTGTTCTGATCTACACTTATTCGATAAGCCCTTAGCTTATCTAATGTAACAGCAGTAATAGTCATCCATCTAATGAGATGTCACGAGTCTTTTTTGATTATACAAGGAAGCTTTGCAAGTTGACTAGTTCCGTGTTTGCAGTAATCGTGGGATTGAATATCGTCAAGTTTCAAATCCACACAATCAATATTAATGACTATTTTCTGTTTGAGCGAGGTACGGTAACCTCATTTGGGACTCGATATCCAGTGTAACTTTATTAGGTCTACACACTCGGGTGAGTCTCCTTTCTATGGCGGGTTTTCACGAACCTCAACAGTGTTGCCCTAGGAGACGACCCGGAAGTATTTTGCAGGAGTCCCTCTTCTATATTAATAGTGCGCACTCTCTTCCGCATTACTACGGAGTGGAGATCCCGTGATTGAGAATGGATTTTGGTTTTGAATGAATACGTCTACCAGGTAGGACAGAGCTTAAGATACGTTTTTCGACCACGAGTGGGTATTATATTACAATTGGCTAACAGTGATTTCCCCGATGTAGGAAATTGCTCATTTTGGATTGTTATTGAGAACGACGCAGCAACCCATCGTGATTAGGTATGTGTGTTGAACTTGGCTTTGACACTCGGTGCGGATTAGCCGATATTGCGGTGGTGATTTGTAACCTCCCACACTTTGATTCTTAGGTCCCGATTTTGCCCACAGTCGCGATTGATTGTTCCACAATTGCCATATGAATAGACGTATTCACATTCTACCTATTTGAAGGTAGGAACTTTATCAAAATATGTCCTGATCTTGGGGTTCGTAGTTTTAATCAATTTTTTAATATTCCTTGAACTACGAATATGTAATACAGTGTATTCCAGTGCCCTTAATGAAGATACACTAGATTGATTGCACTGGGATCTGGTACATTCTGGGTATTGCTTTACAACATATACGAGACTCACAAAATTGTTTTGAAATGCTATGTTCAATTGTTAGATGTCCCATGCAGTTGAAGTTTCCAATATACTACTGTGTCAGGAGTGACATATGTATTTTAATGTACATCAATATGTGTTGGTAGAGGGTTGGTCTACCCTGGCCTGGTTTTTGGTGGTGTCCTTTATAAGCACTTTGATGATTGTCTTTGAAGGTATATACAAGCAGTTTGTTGTATTTATTGACAAGAGTCGAATGGTAATTTATTTAGCCTGTTCGGAACTATGTTGTCAATTATGGATGATGACCGAGTGGCAAAGAATAAAGCCGACCTGGAATTTTATTTTATCTTTGCAGAAATTGATGACTGCGACTTAAAACGAAGTTATTCCAGTGTTTTACCATTGTGCAAAATTAATTATTCCACCCACCATGGTAATATTCTAAGTTCTCCTGTGGTTTGACTGATGTTGTCACATTTGATTGAGAGTACATCACTAATGTATTACTCATTGTATCTTTATAGAATTCGTAGTGTACCCTTGGTTTCACGTTCCTTGTCCTGATGAAGACCCCGGTGTAAGGTCTCAACTACGCCTACATTTGTAGTGTGGGGTCGAAACGTCGACGGCTACTCCCTTTTATCTTAGTTGACGCCGCCCCTATTTTTGGATATAGAATACCAGCGTCACATACATGTTTCTTGATGAACGTTGGAAATCTGTGATTCCATGTTTTGGCTCAGGGATCTGAAGCCAACTTAGTTTCAATTGTTGATTTTGAAATAATCTGTTGTCACATTTTTTATCATTTCTCACACATCCCCCCTTTCTCATAGCATCACACTAATCCTTCCCTTCTCTTTTTCTCCTCTTGGAGCTCTATTAATGTATCTGTATTCCATGTATTGTAGACCTTGCTCATTGTGATTAATTTACAATTTGTCTTGTTTAATGTCCTTTTTTTACTTTTATTGTAAATAAATGTGATTAATGTTCAAACAGTTCACTGGGACCCCTTTCTTGTATACCATATAGCACCCATGTCCCCAGTGACTTATTTGGGTAAACCCCCCCCTCTATTTATCTCAGGGTTAAATAGTGACACAGACAACAGTTGGAATGTATGATCCCTGACCCCGAGCGGGCTTGCGCTCTCTCATTTTCCCCCTCGGCCGAGCCCCACTCCAGGGGCATGCTAAATAGCAACATTGTCCATTGCGGGACGGTGGTGCCGACACAACAACAGAGACACACGCATTAGTTACTTCCTTGGCAAGGCCTAAACTGAACCACGCCCAGAGCCCCGGGTTGATTAACCACACCCCTACACTGGACTGTTGTATGCCAGACCAGCCTACTCCGCTCACGCTTACAGGGGGAGATGTAACGAGCTACATTGCATCGATCTTCCCCACTGGCTGGGGTGACATGGTTGCGTCCACTGTCTACTACACTCCGTACACCACCAATGTATGTCGACATGGATATGTCTGTGGTCTGCATACTGCAGTCTTGCCAACACATCCACGCCACACTTGGCATTGTGTACATTCTCATTCATGGGTCGCTTGCCCCCTTTGCACATGCCTGGTTCCCACCTCTCCCCTCATTCTGCTATTGTGTGGTTGAGGTGCCATGCCGTTGATGGCTCCAGTACATGGCTATTCCAGGTTACCACAGTAAGTTGTGCTGTCTTGCCTGATGGGTGGGCATGTTGTTTGTCTTGTTGTATATGAGTTTGTAACATGTGCATTACCAGAGGGTTGAGATGTATGATTGTGGAGTTGGGGTGTGTGGTGTGTTCATTTGGTACATACCAATGAGCAGAGCATTTCCGTAGGTGCCATCCTGGAAGCGCCGGTTGAGGATGGAATGTCTGAAGATGTACGAATCATGCACACTGCCTGCGTAGTTGGCGAAAACATTGATGAAGAGTCCCCGGAGGTCCACTATTGCCTGCACATAGATGGAATGTGTGTGTTTTCTGTTGCGATAATTGTGTGCAGTGTCAGCAGGGGGCACAAGTAGGACATGTATGCTGTTGATTGCCCCCAACATATGCAGGAAGCCAGCTATGGAGTAGAAGCCTTGATTTGTCTCAGGCTCTTCATGCGCAGTGTGGGGGAAGTGAAGGTACTGGGGTACCAAGCTGATGATGGCATCCAAGACAGTTGTGAGGAACTTTGATTGGGCTGAATGTGAGACTCCTCCGACTCTGACAGTTTTTGGTTGGAAGGTACCCGAGGCCAACAGATGCAGCACAGCCAGCAGCTTTGTCTGCAGAGGGATGTTGGTTGTCAGCTATGTTGGTACCGTCAGCCTGTGGGCAATGATGTTGAGGATGTAGAGGATGGTTGTCCTTTTGAGCCCGTGGTGGGCAATGACATCCTCTGGTCTGCGAGGCTGGTGAATTTCCTGAAGGTGTCTTTGTCTGCACTGCCTCTGTGGTAGTCCGGGGGGCGGGAGCTCGGGGGGGGGTGGAGGACATGGGGGTGGTGGCAGTGGGTGTTGTGGCCCTCTTCTGGCTCCGAGCTGCATGATCAGTAGGTCCATGACATCTGTTGTTCTTCAGGTGTGGCTCTGGGTTGGGCTCCCTTTTATGGTGCACGTTGACGTCTGACTTTGCACTAGGTAGGAGCAGGTGTTAAATCCCTGCTGCTAACTTGCCTTATCGCATGTTTTGGGATGTTATCGCCGATCTGGATGGTCGTTGAGAATGTTGCGGAGTGGTGTTGTTGTGGCTTTTTGCACGGGAACACCTACTCTGCATCTCATTAGCGATAGTTGCCGGGGTAATCTATGGCGATGTTTTTGGCAGCTGCTATCGCAGGTAAACTGGTGATATCGGGTGTTAGCACCAGCTTGCGAATGGGGCGATATATTTATTGCCACTTTGGCTGTGATAAAGTGCAGATAACTTTGCGATAAATCCTTGAGAATAAGCCCCTAAGTGTGGCACCCATGTTATTGTTAATATGAAAAAGGGTGCCGGGCTCAAACCTAAAGCACAGGCCTGTGGGCAGGACAGCGATGAGGAGCAGACAGTCAGCAGAGAGGAATATAAAGTGCGATGCCCGTGTTGTTAGAATAAAAGCGGGTGCCATGCTAAAACTTAAGGAGTGATGCCCGGCAGTAGGACGGTGATGAGGAGCAGACAGCCAGCATAGAGTGGAAAAGTAGGCACCATATGGCATTATAAGGCACAGCGCCCATGTTGTTAATATAAAAGCGGACGCCATGCTGAATCCTAAAGTGTGGCATCTGGGGACGGGACAGCGATGAGGAGCAGACAGTCAGCAAAGAGTGGAAAAGTGGGCACCATTGCAGGAAAGCTTGTCGTGCAGGCAATATTAGAAAATCATTTAAGAAAATAGTGGTCACAGAGTGTAAATAAAACTTAACACGTAAGAGGGACAGTCCTCATGGGAGGTTACAAAAGGAGAAAAGACGATGCTAAGTAGGGAATCCTAAGCCTATTCAGAAATCAAAATCAACCATTTAGAAAGGACAGTAATTGGAGCCAATTGAAAATATGATTGGAAAAAGGGCGGAGCCTCAAGCCCATACCTGAATCCAGCATGTGTGGAAGAGGCAGCACAAGCGTTGCTTAGGCGAGACCAAAAAATAGAACAGCACCTCAGTGGTGTAACTCGCTCCTCTCTGACTTATGCCAACAAAATGGATTTATTCTGCTTGACCACAAACACTTATTAGGAGCAGGGTCCCTCAGGAATCTTCCCTCTATGTGTTAATGTTTAGCGTTTACTTGAGGCTCCTGGCACAGATCATATCCCTTTACCAACTTTAGTTTCATATGTGCACAGATGACATTTAAATTCAAATCTGGCTACATGACCTCTCAAAGCACATGATAACATTTCTAGCACTGTAACAAGGACAGTAACCTCCACCTACATGGCTTAAAATCAAAATTCTGAAGACCAGCAATATCATAACATGCATTCTCTGGTTAAAAAGGCCAAGGGAACTAGGAGACGCCTCAGCTCCAGATCAGCCAATGAGAAGCCTCAATATCTAGTTTGATTAAGAACTTTCCTTTAAACACGAGATCTCAACAGTAGTCAAAAGCTCCAAACACCACCTCATGAAGATCAGAAAGATCCTCCCTTTTCTCTAATGTTGAAACCGAATTGAGCTTACCAGGGCACTAGACCCATTCTTAACTTGACTACTGCAACTTAGATTACGCAGGTGAACACAAAAATGATCTACTGAAACTTCAGAGGATGCAAAATCAAGTGGCCAGAATCTGCCTCAGTCTAAAGAAATCCTACTGGATCAACTCAGTTCGGAAATATCTCCACTGGACTCTGGTAGCACACAGGATCAAATTCAAATTCCTAGGCATGGTCACAGGAGGGAACGGTCTCAAAAGACCTGCAAAACCTAACTTTAATTTACATACCCATTCAGGACCTTAGATCAAGCAAGGGAGGTTTGATAATTCAATCCAGAATGACTTGGGAATCCATGGATGATGCACAATCAGAACTCTAACTGTTCTCCCCCTAGGAACTAACTAGGTGCAGACTTAAGATACCAACCTAAGCCGATAACCAGCATCTTCAAAGATGCCTTTCACATTTGCTAAATGAGTCACAAACCACCCCTTCCTCTGTTTAGAGGGAGGGTTCATTCTTGAGCCCCTCTCCCTTCTCTTGGACAGCAGATACTGCAAAGATTCTTAAGAACTCCTGTGGCTTAAAATCACACTCAACCAGCAGACCCCATATTTGAAGCCCACCTACCTGTGAAAACTCTAGTGCTATGAAATGGACATGTTACATACCGCTCTTTATAAATCAATTAAATAAAGAATAAATTACGCCATGGTCCAGAATAATCCCAAACAACAGCCACTTTCTCCTCCACCCCTTCCAGTATGACCAAGAACAACAAAAATAAAGGAAGAGAACTCCTAGGCTTTGCGTAGTTAGCAGTAGATGGGCAAATTATCGGTCTACAGGAAGATGGTTGTCATAAGGTTCTGGTGATGTCTGAAGATCTATCTCTTCCGTTCAGTCTCTGATTAAGACTTCACTATTGTACAGACTCTTCAAGACTCCATCCCATGAACCTCAATACAACCAGTCCTTGTGGAACCTGTCAATTCATTTCAATCTCATTATTGGCGACACATAAAGTTTGTGTTCTTGTAAAAATGTGTAACTTCATAGTTCTCACATAACACCTTGCAATGTAATCTCTCTTCCGTTACATCCATCTAATCTGACGTCAAGCTGTGTGATGTGCTTTACAAATACAAACTAAAAAGTAAATAAAAACTATAGTTGCCCATTTCCTTGACTAAATGTGTAAATAGAAAATCAAATCTTGTTATACTCAAAAGAGCAACTTAAAAGAAACCTTTTTAGAGTGATTATGTTGTCATGTATCATGATATGTCCTTTCATCCTTTGACAAGATGTATCCAGTCATATCATGCTGTTATATATATTGTGCAATGTTATGCTATGTTAAATGGATTTGAGAATGCCTTAACCCAAAGCTATTAATGAAATGTATTTATTTTTTTATTTTGGAGTTTTAAGGGTCACATATTGCTATTACAAAATAAGGAATGCAATAAGTTTGGTCAGTAGAAAATGGACATGGGAGACAAAGCTTCAGATCAGATAGGGTCAGTACACCTCAGCTTCAGTGGTACAGTCTCATGTTATAGCAAGGGCAGTGTCCACCCCTTAATCACTGAAGGGTAGAAAATACTGTAGTAAGCAGGCTTTAGAAGTTCCCTCATACTTTAGGCTCCAATGCCACTGCACCTGTTGCACCTCAATAGCGCCACCCATCACTAGTTGCTGTTTTGTTGATATTTGGACAAAATATCAGGAAAAAATATTGTGTCAAGAATATCGGGATATCAAATATATCATGGTGTACTATTGTTTGTGTTAATTAGTTCATTATCTATTATAGCGATTGAAAATGTTAATATTTATTTGTTTGTGCTTTTAGTAATATAATGTTTTAGTTATGGAATTGTTGATGGTGAAATGTGCATATTTTAGTTGTATTAATGTAGATAAGAAATTGTTCCATTTTTTTTAGCGGAATATTAGGGGATGCGTGTGAGGAGAGTTTTAGAAAATGTATCTTTTGAGCTAAATTTTACGATAATGATTTTAAACATATGCAAATTAATAATTTACAATGAGCCAGGCAATAAGGCTGGAAGAAAACCTGCAGGCTTGAACGTTATGGCCTATAAAGCAACCTTGTGATTTTGGTATAAACTTTGGGTCTCAGGGAAACAAACAGAAGGTATCAATTTTATATGCTGCTGAAATAGGAAAGAGTGAATTAAAGTGGACAATGAAAGTCAGGAAAAGGCTAGATACCTTCGCAGGAGCCTTAAAAATGGTAAAAAAAATAACAGAGGTTTCACATCTTTCTAAAGCATAACTAAAAATGGCTAATAGAAAAAAGTCCATATTGGCTGATGTAGAGTATTTAGGGAACAGATCCTTTGCAAACTATATGGTAAAATCTTGGGAAAATAGGAGAGCATTTCAGTAGTTTCCAGCACTTTCTGATGTCCTGTTACGCTTAGCACTAATAAAATTTTGGGTAGCATTAAATGTGCGATATATAAGAGCTAAAAAATTAGAAGGTTTTTTTAGACACAGAGAATAATTGCACATGTGGGATGCACATTTGTTAATTGACTGCCATCATTTTATAGGTTTCGTTGCTTGATTTTAAAACCCCTTTTTAAAAGATATGATATAAATCATCATAATGATGCATTTGCACTATTGTTGAATATGGAATTTTTAGACGTGACATGCGCCCTGGCAAAAGTTTTAAAAATATGTTTGGATAGCTATGCAAAAGGTTCAGTTAATTATTTAATGCTGGGGTGCTAGGGGAATGGAGATTATATGTGTTAAATGGTGGTGCACTGGTCTTAAACTGGTTTACAAGGAGGAGGAGAGTAAGGGGGTACTTTAAAAGACAAGTGTCTAAACATTAATAAAGTTTGTAATGTACTGTTTAAAAAAATATAATTTTTACATTCATTTTACTATATTATTGTTTGTAATATTTTTTAATTTCATATTAATGAAGATATATATGGTTTTAAATATATATTTTTTTTAAATAGTTTAAAATGTACTTATAGTAACCAAAGCTTTGAATAATGTTAAATATGTAGAAATATTTGTATGTAATATTTTTAAATGTTTAATATTTTTTTTGTACAAATTGTATAAAATTGTAGGTATATGTTAATTTTCTTTGGATTTGACATTTTAATTTTATTTTAAAAATATGTATATTTTTAAATTATATAATCTATTTAGATATCTTTTTTATGATTGGTAATTTTGGATTATAATTTAATTTGTCCTTTTATGGTTTGACCTTTATGAATAGTAGTAACTATTTTGAACAATAAATTAATTATCAATAGTCATTTTATTTCTAATATTTTAATATTTACATATGTATATTGGTTCGTAGTTTTGGTTAGTGTGTTTTAGATACAATTGTATTTAATTTTATAATTAAGAAATGTGTGCGATTATGAAGTATTGATTGTGTATTTAAAATGTTAATTTGCATTACTTTGTGTAAAATATTAAACTTTGAAGTGGATATTGTAAATGTCACTTCTTTAGTGTCCAACATCTTCTTAACATAGCCTTAGATTGGAGTGGGAATAGTAAATATCACCCCTTTAGTGTCCAACACCTTCCGCCAAGATGTTTTGGGTTAAAGTTGGAATAGTGAGTTTCCCCTTAAGTGTCCAACACCTTCCTCAAATTGGTTTAGATTAGAATGGGAATAGTAAATGTCACCATTCAGTGTCCAATACCTTCCCCAAATTGGTTTAGATTGGAGTGGGGATAGTAAATGTCACCCCTTTATTGTCCATCACATTCTCAAAATATGTTTTGATTGAAGTGGGAATAGTAATTGTCACCTTTCAGTGTCCAACCCGTTCCCCAAATTTGTTTAGATTGGAATGGGATGTCACCCCTTTAGGGCCCAAAACCTTCCCCAAATTGGTTTTGATTGGAGTGGAAATAGTAATTGTCACCCCTTTAATGTCCAACACCTTCCCCATTATGGTTTAGAATGGACCGGAAATAGTAAATGTCAACCCTTTAGTATCCAATGCCTTCCTCAAATTGATTTAGATTGGAGTTGAAACAGTAAATATCACCCTTTTGGTGACCAACACTTTCCTCAAATTGGTTTAGATGGGAGTGGGAATAGTAAATGTCGACCCTTTTGTGTCCAACGCCTTCCCCAAATTTGTTTAGGTTGGAGGGGGAATAGTAAATGACACCCTTCAGTGTCCAATACCTCACCCAAATTGATTTAGATTGGAGTAGGAATAGTAAATGTCACTCCTTTAGTATCTAACCATTTTATAAAATGATATATGTTGGAGTGTGCTTCTATAAGTTTAGACTTTTATTCTGAAATATTTTATTTAACTTTCATGTCTTTGTAGTTGAAATACCTTGTGATATTTTAGTAGCAATTTTAGTGATTATAAATGTAATGTAGAAAGGTTTGCTGTTTGTTTGTAACCACTAAAATGATTATTTACATTTTGTTTGAGTAATAAAGATATGTGACATATTTTTCCAATTTTATTCATGTATCCAACGTTTATTTATTACATTGTTTTAAACTTTTAATCATACATTATTCAAGTTACAAATATACATTTATATCAAGTTAAGCAAATGAAACATGTTTTTTAAATAAAAATCATGTAAATTAAATTGCAATACTATTGTATGGTGCATATTTTCAACTTTTATTTTCCTTTTCTTAACCAATTTTGTACCACTACCTTTTATTTGGTAACTTATTTGTCTTGGTGTTAGGCCATATTACTGGAACTAGGTAAGTCACTGCTGTTCACATGGAAAAGGTAAGTCCTTTATAAGGGTTTTGAGGGTAGGGGGGTTTTAGGTGGAAGGTCTCAAAGTTTGTTATAGTGTTTTTTGTGGGTTATTGTGTATATTCTGATGTATTAGTGTTACTGTTTTCTGCTAGTTTTTAGGTTTTGCTTTTGGTACACTATTATAGTAATGTATCACTTTGGGCCTCATTACGATGGCGGAGGGCCCGCCACCGACAGCCTGTCTGTGATGGGCCCACTGCCATTGGAATTATTTTTTCCACCCGCCATATAACTATGGCGGGCAGACAGGTGGCGGTCGGAAAGACCGACCGCCACGGTCCCGACAGGCGGTCTTTCTCCGACTGCCTGACGGACCTCCCCGGAAGGACAGCATTGCGGCAGTGCCAGCAAGGCACCACAGTAGGGATTATAATATCCCTTTCCGACGGTTGTTCTGCGGCAGTCAACCCGCCACAAAACAGCTGGTGGGAAAGGATTTGGGGGCCCCTAGTGGGACCCCACAATCCCTGTGGCTAGGGCAGGGGCACTGGGAGCATCCATGCCACCCCCTACATATCCCTGAACCATGTAGCAAGCATCGCATGGTGCCTGCCACATAGTGCAGGGATATGCAGGTGCCTCTTTTTCTGCATAGCGGCAGGAGCTGCTGAGTGCGTCCCCGCCACAATGCAAAAACTAGGGCCTGCGACCACAATGATGGCGGTCAGTCAAAAGTCTGACCGCCATCGTAATGACTCCCTATGTTATGTTAAATTGTGTTAGTTATATTTTTAAGATTTACTGTTATGTCTTTCATTTTTTGGAAATGTGATGTGTTGTGTGGGTGTTTTGTTTTAATTCTCTTTACAAATTTGTGTCTACAAGTGTGTCCTTTGGGCATCAGGAGTTACTCATTTTTTTTCAAGGAAATCATTTTTGGTTTAGTAAACAATGCTTTTTACTTTGCTTTCATTTTTTGGGGAGATTCCTGGAGCCCCATTTTTTCAAACACTTTTTTATTTTTTTGAATGGTTCCTGGATACTTTGGATTGCCTCACTGGATTTTTATTACATTTATTTTTATTTTTGAATTTTTGTGGTCCTTTTGGACAATATTTTCCTATTTGTGGTGGATTTCTATTTTTTATTACATAGGGTACAGAGAAAGTTTGCAGCTACAAAACAGTAAGTTTTCTTTCTTTCTTTTCTTTTGCGTGGGAAATGTCATCATATATATTGGTTGTGTAAACATTATGTGATTTTTATGTGGATTTGTTTGGTTTAGGCATTGCATTTATTTTATGTGATGGATCGAGTTTGTTTTTAACTTTCGTGGTTGGTGACGGCTAAATTTTTAAAAACCATAATGCACATATAATTTTATTATATCAGTCTCATTAGCATTGCCATTTTAATTCATTTTTTGACTGATGTGATAAAATAATACATTTATTATTTTAAATAGAAAACGATTTCGGGCTTAATTATGAGTCTGCCAGTCTTTGATCGCCAGACTCGTTGGGCTGCAGCGGTGGCGCAGCAGTGGTAGTCCAGCAGCCGCCGTAATATGAGGCAGCCCTTCGGACCGCCACCACTGCGCCAGGGAACCACCATTCCCTGGCGATGGTGCAGCAGATAAGGGCATACACTATGCAAGGCAGGACCGCTGCGGTCTGTTGAGCATAATAGGAGTTTACCATACGCCAGCCTTTTCATGGCAGTCAGCCCACCATGAAAAGGCTGGCGGTGGGGAAATAAAAGGGGCCCTACAGGGCTCCCATTCCCCCGCTTCCATGGGGTTGCATTAAGGGGGGCATAAGATGTGCCCCCCTGTTTGCATGCACCCCAAGGTCCAGTCGGCATGGATTTCATAGTCCATGCAGTGCTGGAACTACTTTGCATTCACATTGTGGTGCCCGTTTTCAGGCCACCACCGTGGGAATGGCAAATGAAAAGCTGGTCAGACACGAGATGAACTTGTAATCTGGTGGGCGGAACATGCAAAGACAAAGTCGTAATCAGGCCCTCGGTATGTTGGTTTAGAATTTATCTTAGTCTTTGGTAGGTCAATATTTATTTCATAATATGCTTTTGGCTATGATTTTTAAGTAATCTACTCCTTTGTTATTCATGAAGAGTTTGACTTTAAATTGTAGCATTTCGTACATTCTTTGGTTTGCTAAGTTTAGAGAAAATTGACAGATTGCTCTTTTTTTAATGCTCTTATAAATTTGCAGAGTGTATGTTGGGTTCTGCCCAGTTTCATTTGGAATGCATTGTGCCATCCATCCACTTTGTTATTTGTTTTGGGTTCCTTTGCCAAGGTGCTGTCTTAAGACCTCATTACAACTACGGAAGTCTGCCATTAGTTTCGAAGCCAAAATATGCTGGCAGTGATGCAGCGGCATATTGCCTCGCCACCTTCGCCATGAAAAGGGTGGCAGTGTGGCAACAAAGAGCATCCTACGATGCCCTCTTGTGCCTCTTTGCACCGGGTTGCATGCAGGGAGGCAAATATTGTGCCTCTGGTGGTAATTGGATAATAGTCAGAGCAGAAATATGAGGAGTGGATTGACGGCCTGCACATGGTACTGGTTTTGAGTTTAGTTCCAGCAACTGTGGTAACTTGTCTATGCTGGATGTATCGGGCAAGTTAGATTTGGGAGGGAGGACTGTTTTTTTTTAAATGTAATACCGAATTGAGTTGTCGGGCGGACCGCACAAGATCCATCAAAAGTTACAAGTCTGCAAGCAGGATTTTCCTTACTCTAGGAACAGAGCAACCCCTCTTTTGAGTTGTCTTTAATTTTGGCGTTCCGATCGATGAGTTGGTCTTTCATGTCCTTCAATGATACTTCAATTCCCTTTAAGGCCGTGAGTACAGGGTTTAAAAATTTGACACAGAAGTTCTCCATTACATCTGTCTGCCCCTCCACTTCAGTGACTGGAATCATATGTGATGCAGCTGTATTGCATACGCTTCATGAAGATTCCCAACCAGTATTTCACCACCATCCAGGATAATGACTTGAGTTGTGAGTGCAGAGGTGTTATTATAGCCCAGTTCGGATTGTTTGTTGGGAAGTGGGTTTTTTTTGCCTGTTGAGAGAGACTTACATGTTAGCCCTGGGGATATTGCCATCATGGAGTTCTGAGCGACATTCAATGTGTTGTTAAACACACGCTGACTAATTTCCCTGTTGCCAAATGCACCAGGCGGAATAAGGACCTGCTCTTTGTTAATGGTTGGTCTGCATGATTACCTATGTATATCAGGGCTGGTATCCCGGGGAGAGACTATCTTGATAGAGCTGCATGTATGGCTATTGATAGACATTTTTTTGTTGCGTCCAGTCACTCCTCTACCATTCCGGTTTTTCAATATTAACGGCCCCCATGGCATCAGTTAAAAGGCATGCAAAGGAATTAGTAGCATGTGTTTTCTTATTTTGGATTTCCTCTTCCCCATTGCAGCGATACGCAGGCTCTGAATCTCACTCAATCTGTAGTCTTTCAGTCCTTCACAGTTGTGTTTTTATAGATTCTGGATTCAATGAAAGAACTAGGGATGTGGGGACCAAGAGAGGTGGCCTAGCCTCTGTTGGCTGCTGTGGGAGAACAAGGCTACCTTAATGGCACCAGGAAAACTGATGCTGCCTCCCCCACCACAGATGCACTGGATTATGGGATACCGAGTCCCACCCCAGCCAACCGTCCAACAGGTCTAATGCTCACAAAGCCTTGGAAGGCCCATCACTGTTCCCACGCTGCGGGAGATTGAGACTACCTTAATGGCGACGGAAGAACTGATGCGGCCTCCTGTGCCACAGATGCACTGGAAGCTGAGGGACCAATCCCCACCCCAGCCAACTGCCCAACAGGTCTAGCACTCACGGAGCCTCAGACGGCCATTTATTGGTAGATTATAGAGTTTGAGGTCGTTAGGTTTTTTTTTTTTTTTGCTAGCTATTTGGGTGAGTTTATAATCTTTTACTAATGTGTGTATAGTTGCTTTCTTATATCTTTTTATGGTTTTTGATAGTTGCTATTTCCTAGCAGTTTATAGGTTTTTAACATTGTAGCTTGTTCTTTTAAGTCTATGTAAATAGATAGAAATTGGAGAGTGTTTAATATTTATTTGCTATTTTGCCTTTTTAAGTTTAATAACAGTATCATTTTAGTTTAAATATAAATTTTACTTACTTTGTTATGTTTGGTTTAGATGTTTATATTTCTTCTTTAATGGTCTGGTGAGAGAGTCTGGCAGAGGTTCCTCATGTTCCAGCGTTTGACAGTGTTTAAGTGTTTAGATATTTAAATTAGTGTAACTTTTATATTGTTGATTTAACTGTTTGATTTTGTTAGTTACAGTTGTTTATAGTTTTATTTTATCAGTTAGTATAGTTTTAGTTTCAAGTTTTTTTTATCAGTTGTGTCCTTTCATGGGTAAATGCTAATTTAGGTTTTACTTTTGATATATGATATATAGTTTTATAGTTTTGAGTATACATTTATTTATATACATAGATATCTATATTAATATTTAGGGGCGATTTCGATGGTGGGTGAACTTGAGTCCGCCCGCCATCGTAGCAGGACCAGGACCACTGGCCAGTAATGCGTCAGTCCCGCACTCCTAATCATGATGCGACTGCCACAGCGGCGGTTGCATCTGCCAATTTAACATTGTGGCAGGTGTTGCTGGCTGCAGCACCAGCCGCAATGTTAAATGGCCATGTTGTGCATTTCCTTGAACAACGTGGCAGGCACCGCGCAGTGCCTGCCACCTTGTGCAAGGAAATGTAGGGGGTACCATGGGTACCCCCCAGTGCACAACTGGACCCCACCACAGAGAGGGCCTGTAACTGGCCCCCTCTGCCAGCCTCCACCAATCTTTCCATGGCGGTTCCAAAGCCATAGAAAGACTGGCTGGTGCCAGCATTGTGATGGGGCGGGCGGTGCCTGCTAGGCCCCGCGACCATTTCCCCGGTCTGATCTGCTCCGCCATGCAATCGCAATGATTGCCCGTGGTGGAAGCGTGGCGGATGCTCTTTATGCCCAACACGCTTGTGGAACGATTCCCCCTCCATCCTGATGTGGTGGGGGAAATGGGCATTTAGATGACGGAGGGACCGCTACTGCACGGCTGGCAGTGGGTATCACTCCGCCGTCGTAATCAGCCCCTTAGTTTGGTGTTTAAAAATTTGTAGGAAATGCAAATTTTTGGTGGGGTTGTATTGTTCATATTAAAGTTACATCATTTATTTGGGTGAATGGTAAATACTTTGATAAAATATATTTTTATTTAATTGAAATATGTGTATGAAGTGTTTGGGTTTATTAAAAATAATTGTTTTTTATATAAACTGTTTTTTTCATATATTTATTAATGATTATTTAATTATTCTGGCACTGATATTGTAGTCGATATTGTGTGAATTGATATGGTTGGCATATAATATGTTTATTTAAAGGTAACAATATTTTTCTTTTCAATATAGGAAAAATCAACATTTTTAACAACAATATTTATGTTCTCTTTATTTGTGGCTTTGCTAGTTAAGTATAGGAAGTTGATATTTTATTAACAATACTTAATTTCCGATATTTTTGTGTTTTGATTTTGTATGCATCAATATCATGTCAGTGATCCGTTTTGCTATCAAACCACCTATTAATGGAGCAATTAGCATAAGAGTGCGAAGAGAAACAATTAGATCAGCAGGAGTATCCTAAAGGGCAGTCAGTTTTGTTTGGTAGTTTTTAACAATAGGCTGAGAGTGAGAAAGTCCCAAGACAGTGGAATGCCCTCAGTTTGAGATCTTGGTCCTTGAATGCCTGGACATCTTCCTCCATGTTTTAACTATATTAAAGATGACTGAAGCTGCCATCCAGTGTTCGGAGGTTTCTACCCGGGACGTATATTCAAGCAGGTTTTTTACAGGTAGTTAGGATCTTTTGCCAGGAGGCTTTGTGGATAGTGCAGAAAACCTTGGATGTAACCCTGGTTTGACCGGCTGCTAGTGAATTGCTTTCAGAGCAGGCTTAATGTGGCCCCATTTATGAAGGCTATGAAGGTTTTAGCTTTTGGACTGGTGCGAGTAGGCGACCCAAGGCCTTGGGTCCATTTGATGGTTAGTCAGACATCTTCACATTTTCCTAATATATTGATCTTCATCTTGATTTGTTTCATACATAGGAAGGTCTCCTTCATCCAGGGGAGGATGTAATTCAGGCATTTAGTGATGCTGATAGTGTTACTTGAGTTGTTATGTAACCACAAATACCTTCACCTGGAATCGAGGTACATTTGGACATTTCCTTGGTACTTCTAGAATATGCCTGGGGGCATACATAAATGTTGAAAAGAATACAGGTTAGTGATGATCCGTGTCAGTGCTTAATTTGTGCCAGTGTTTGCTAGTGCCCAGCACCAGGAATTATTTCTCAACACCAGCATTTATATCTGACACTCCACCACATGGTGGTCTAGTCTTTCTATTTTTGAGCAAAACAAAGCAGCAGAAGTGTTTAAAACAAATCTATATACATTACAATGAAAGTAACAAACTCCATCCAAATAGACACATTTATTCGAGAACGATGGTTAGCAGGTAACAGCAGTACTGGCATTTGGCAGAGCTGACAGGGGCAGCAGGTGGTTCAGTTTGCAGTTGCTTCCTGTAGACTAACTTGGGCTCTGGTATTTATTATTGTGTTTTTTTGTTTGTTTTTACAAATTAAGCACTTATTCTTGGAAGGCATACAGGACCCTTGGCTGATACAGTTGTTATACAGCTGTTTCGGTCATGACATATCACTGTGGTTGTAGATGAAGGATTGAACTCAGGGTATGTTTAGGCCTGCTCTTCCAGTCTAATCTTCGCACCTGTGTATCAGTACTGTACGATTAACCATGTCATAATCTGTGTTTCTTTTCTTTTTGCAGTGAGAGAAGGAGCTCTTTCATTACATCTGCCGTCAAGGTGCTAATGAAGGAGATAATTTTGACCCTTGTGAAACTAAGGCCGGGCAGGCCTTGTATTCCACTGGGCATTTCTTAAGTGGGATGGAGCCCTGGGAGGCTGGTTTTGAAACCCAGAGACACTCTTGGCGCCACTGTCAATTTTCCCTAGCTAGCCAAGCTTAATGATGGGAGGCTTTAAGAGAGAGAAAGAAAGAGAGGTAGGGCAAAAGTAGAGAGAAAGCGATCAGAGAGGGAGAAGAGAGAAGAGAGCAAGAATGGATGGATCGATGGAAAGACAATGTCTAAAGACTAAAGGTACAGGGCTGATGTGAGCATTTTTGCCAGGGCTGCTTTTGGTTCTCCAGTCTGGCCTTGTGAATGAAGTATAATGCTATACCTGATACTGAAGCATATGCATCTGATGAATTCCTAATAAAAGCATGGCAGCACAGGTCCTGAGCCACATGGACCGCAAAGAAGACAGTACACACTAACTACAGTGAATACAAGCTCAGGAATGATGGAAGACTTCATTTACTTGCTACATGGCAGATTCATGTTTTTTTTGTACCTCTACTGTAGAATTTATTTTCTATTATTCCTTAACAAAAAACAGACATTTTCCCATACTATTAAAACGTGTAAAAAAAAGTCATTGAAAAAATCATTGAGAAACATTAAAAGGTTAATTATTTCAAAGCAAGAGTTTAATGGGAGGGAGGTTATTTATGAGTTCATAAGGTTTTCCCTTAATGGCTCCTGTAAACACTAACAGATGGCGAGGTAGCACATTTTAATGGCTCCCAGTGTTTCACTGCTTCTGATGCTGCTGTGCACTTTGACCGGGTGTCCCGTGTATCACTGGCCAAGAAGCACACAGACTCCATCGCTGGGAGTTTTATTGCATGTTGGCTGACTGCCAGCTCCGAGGAAGGTTAAAAAACATCAGTTTTACAATAAAAATGTCATATAAAGTGTTTTGTTCTGGAATACCTTAATGTCTGGGACCCAGTTCCTCGGGAACCATATGGCTTTTAATCTTGTGCTTTTAAAACATGTATCCTGAAAACAAAACAAAGTGAATTATTTCAAGTATATTCGCTTTTAAACAAAGCAATACTTAGAGGAACAGAATGCTATGAATGGCCTTTGGAAGCCAAAAGCATTAATACAGGGATAGAAAGCTTTTTATTCACAGCTCTACCAACCCAGTAGTGGCAAAATATACATATTTTCCACTGCTGCGTCGGCATGGGGAAGTACTTGTTTCCTTTGCCTTTTCCCTGTCTCGCCCAGACCGCCTCATACCTAAGTTGTGTCCTTTTTTACAAAAGTTCCATGAAGTGACACACAATTTTCTTGTTAGTGTGATTGCCAGTATCTCTTGTGACTTATTTTATTTGAAGGCATACTTTACGATAAAAAGTTGTTAGAAAATGGGTATATAGTTGGCAGAGGTGTGCACCCTCTCCAAGTATGGACCACAATCCTAGCCAGGGTAAGCTAGATATAATAAAAAATAACCTGTGCTCACCGTCTGGTAGCTTGGCACAGAGCAGTCAGGCTTATCTCAAGAGCTAATGTGTAAAGTATTTGTGCAACACACACATACACAGTAACACAATGAAAGCACCACACGACCTCACACTGTTTTAGAAAAATAGATTATATTTTTTATGAGTAAAACAAGAACAAAATGACAAAAAATCCAATACATAGAACCAGAGTTATGAACTCTTAAAAATTAAACCCAAAAGTAGTGCTTTGAAGTCAATAGCACTAAAGGGGTACCTTAAGGTCATGCTAGACTGGGATAAATACAAAGTTCAGCCCGACCACAATGGAAGGCAGGCTGGCAACAGGACTCAGACAGGTCCCTCTGATAAAGTACCTTGGATGGAGCAAGCATCTGCATCGAAGATTAGATGCCAGGAGTCAAGAAGGCGCCGTATTGTCTTCGATCCCATGGATGGAGGTGAAGCGTTAGCGCCGGTCTACACAGTCGATGCGTCCATGTCAAGCCGCGCAGTCTGTTGAGGCGATCTACTCAATCAACTCCTGCTTTGGCTTTGAAGGGCAATGCGTCTGTTCAATTTTGATGGTTCTGGACAGCAGAAATCACTTTTCAAGGTCCCAGCGCTGGATTGGCACCACTTGGTATGGCAGGACTCACAGATGACAGAGTCCAGGTGCTGTTGCATAGTTGAAGGAGGTCTTTGATGGCCTTGAGACTTCAGCACTTGGAGCCACTCTGGGTTCAAGTGAGATGAATCTAATCCTTGTCCTCAGCAAGGCAGAGATCAGCAGGGCAGGTTAGCAAAGCAAAAAGTAGTTCCTTCAGAGCAGCAGTCAGGCAAAGTAGCAATCCTTGTAGCACAGTAGTTTGTACTCCTGGCAGAGTTCTTGTAGTGTACTTTCTTGTTAGGGTCAGAGCCCCAGTACATATACCCAGATGGGCCATTGAAGTGGGGGTGACTTCAAAGCAGGCCCTTGAAGTGCACAGGTTCCCTTTCCTCAAAGTCCTGTCTGCCAGAATATCTGTGGAGGGTAATCAGCTCTTTGTTTGGGGCACAGGACACTGCCTATTCTGGTTTAAGTGTCAACTCCCCGCATCGTCCTGCCCAGGAAGAGCTATTAGAATATAGATGAATGCAGATGAGTTCTCTCTCACACAAACCCTTCCTATGTTTGTGGCTGTTCAGAGGGAATGACCAAAGTGTAGCTGTACCGACCCAGGATGTGTATTGGAGACAGGCTGCAAGGCACTCAGAGTTGAAAGAGGAGAGAAATGTCCAATTTCTAAAAGTGATAGTTCTAAAACAGTAATGTTAAACCCAGTGAAGAGGATTTGTCATTATCATTCCAAAGATACGAAGCATGATGTAGCTACTCCTTTCTGATCAGGAATTACAGCTTAAAAGAATTTTTAAGAATTCCCAATGCTAGCATACGAGAGGAGTAGACCTTACAGTAGTGAAAAACGAATTTTAGCTGTTTGTCACTACCAGGACATGCAAAACTTAAAAGTACATGTTCTACCTTTTACTTACAAAGCACCATGCCCATGGGGCTACCTAAGTCCTACCTTAGGTGTGACGTATGTGTAATAAAAGGGAAGTTTCAGGCTTGGCAAGTGGTCTTAAATTCCAAGTCAAAGTAGCAGAGAACAGCACACACAGACGTTGCAATAGCAGACCTGAGATAGGTTTAAAAGGCTACATGTGTGGGTGGCACTAGTATCATTTAGATTACAGGCCCTTGGTATATGGTATACCACTTTACAAGGGACTTATAAGTAAGCAGAATATGCGAATTGGGAGTATACACCAGTGTCACCATGTTTAGAGGAGAAGCACATGCACTTTAGCACTGGTCAGCAGTGGTAAAGTGCTCAGAGTCCTAAGGCCAACAAAATGATACAGCAAAAAGTGGAGGCAGGCAGGCAAAAGGTTTGGAGGAAGACCACCCTTGGGTTGACAGGTCCAACAAAGGTCACGGGAGGTACCACCAGGTGACTGCCTCAAGGAGCAAATGTCCTTAGTCAATATATTTCCTAGGTGTAAAGGATTTGAAATCACATAATGCAACATTTTGCGAAATGTAGCAAATTTTACCTAATGGCAAATAAATTAATTTCATGATTTTCACTCTCAAATCTCCGGAAGCCTGTGGGAGGAAAGACAGATTAGGTGCTATTCTGTTGCCCCATCGGTCATCAATCTACACGGACCCACCCCGAAAGAAAATTGACTTATATTGTTGTAGGCCATTGGATTTCACAGAACGACTGTCAGCTCAACACTGGTGTTCTAGTGCAACTTCGAATAAAGAGAGGGCCTGTAAGGTACAGTGGCTAGTAGGGGATAGGTGGCAGGACAGACGTGTTTTAATGTTTAGAAATATGAAGCAGAGAAGAGGGTAATGCTGAGGGTTATGGGCTGTGTCAAAATACCAGGTATTCCTGTTTCTAGGTCTAGTGTTAGCCAAGAACATTTGATCATAAAAAATGATATGTATAATATACTTAAGCTGGGGCTTTCCGCCAGCCCTCTTCGTCCATTGGCCTGCTATTGTGTCATTTACATATTTCTTCCACCAACTACAACAAACAGAATGGGGCAGTGGGTCATCCTCCTTCAGCCATTGGCTAACTTCACTGTGAGTGATGCCATTTCACCCTTTCACAAGGAGCACACCACACACAAGTAGTTCCCTAATGTGGCAGGGACTACTATGTCTATGACTATGACAAAGTATTTCTGCTTTTAGCCAATGTTTTATTTTGGGGGGATTGATAAGGGTCTGACTGGTTCTGTTTTGTAAAAACCATGACTAAACGATCATTAGCAAAGCAAAAGACTTGCTTTTTGGGCAAGGGAAGGGGGACAACACTGCCAAGGGTATCGTGAGAGGTTGGCAGGTGTTTTATTTTAATGACAGAAGGGAGAGATAGTCAGGGGATGAAACAGGTTGGTGACAGGACACAAAATGTAATTTTTTTTGTACATGTAACATAAGCTGAGGAAGCTTAGGCTAGTGGGTAATTTTGGTCACTGCTACCATATTACATTCGAACATGGAATGCTGTTGTCATTGTTCCACTTATATGTACCGCTGAACTTTTTAAGTTTCTAAGGAGGGTTGGGTTTATTTTTTGGGAGGGGATCCTCATTGTAATTGCTGGAGTCAAACGTTTTTGGGAAGGTAATCCATTTGAAGTCTATTGGAGGCATTTCACTTGTTCGAGGGGAGTTGATTGGTCCAAGAGGGTGACGACC
The DNA here is from genome assembly GCF_964263255.1 of Lissotriton vulgaris. Classification (NCBI taxonomy): domain Eukaryota; kingdom Metazoa; phylum Chordata; class Amphibia; order Caudata; family Salamandridae; genus Lissotriton; species Lissotriton vulgaris. The sequence continues at coordinate 430,064,171 of NC_141685.1, read as the reverse complement.
TCCAAATGAAGTAGGCCTATGTGACGTGGGAGGGCAGCACAAAGGTCTGCCGCCTGATTTAACCTGGGGGTGAAGGAAGCATCCTCTATTGCTTGTCTCAGTCACATGTGTGTTTTGTGTGTGTGTGATAGAGACAGAGAAAGCGAGAGATGCTTGCAACTGCAGCTGTTCTACACACCTGTTCTATCAGTGAGGAAAACGTAGACTGTGGTATCCTTGCCTTGCTTTTTAAGGAAGCTTGGGAAAACCTTATTCACCGCAAAAAGCCAAAACTTTTCTGAATTTATCTGTGCTATAACACAAGGGAACCAACATTATGCAAATCACTTCAATTCTGCTTTTAAAGGCTCAGACTCCTATTCAACATTTCCTCATTAGATCAGGCCCATCTACTCTTTTTGGAGTGAGAATGGATAGAATTACATAAGTTCCCCAATCTTTAATGGCTCAACCCTCCTCAATAATGATGGAAATTCAGTTTCAAGATATTGCTACTAGTTTAGAAATGTCCTCTGATGTATGAAACGGACTTGCCCTTCCTACTAGCATGACAGGCTGGCATTAAAAAATGAACAACCCCTTGAACTTCCAGTTCTGTTTCTCTGACTGTCTAAAAGAAATATACTACAGAATGTTCATTAGGTGGCTCTACGTAACATAAACCATATTTGATGAAAGGAAACTCTGGGTGGCCATAAAAGTTCATTAGCATGCAGCAAAACTCTGGTAAGTCTTGTGAGTTTTATGTAAAAAAAACATGACATTTATGTGCACTGGACTAGTTTTTATAGTTTATATCATTTTATCTTCACTCCTCTGCCGAGCACTAACAGATTACATATACTTAAATTAATGATATTTGTCTGAAACCTAATCAGAAGTTTTTCATTTCTTTTCTGCATCCTTGCTGCAGTGAATCGCTGTAACCAAAACATAGATCCAGCAGTTGCCGCAGTTACAGAGGCGCTGGGCCTGCTGCGCTCTTCACCTTGACAGGTCATCTGCTTGGACCTTGACCTTGCCTGGACCCATCACATGCTGCAGTTGAGCTGCAATGACACAACAAAATAAAAGTCACTGGAAGGGAAAACATTCAAAATGAATGAATGCCAGTGCATTTATATTTAGAAATGGAAGTATTTTCGCTTTGAAAAGTCAAGGTACTTGGCCTGCCTTTTACTAAATAATTGTTTGCAGCTCATGCACTCTGCCACCACCAGTGGTGCAGCCAGTGTTAAGGGCCTCAGGGCATGGAAGGAAATTGGCACCCTGTTCGAACTGTCAAATACATATATAATCAGAGTTTACCCCCCACCCTCCGCCCCCCAGGCCTCTGGGTTCCGGTGCCAGTGCAACTGCTGCACCAATGGAAGCTACGCCCCGGCCGACAACCGCTCTCCAGGGGTGTATTTGGAATAAACAGCAAGCTGGATGTAGGGGCAAGTCCGGCTCTAGGGCTGTACGACCGGTACCACCGCACCGCGTGCTGACTTCAGGGGGCGCCGTGATTGCAAGTTTATTTTCGTTTTAAAAGCACCTGCTGCTGCATTCCTTGCCTCCAGCAATTTCCAGGCAACAATAAAATTGTCAAGATAACTCTGGTGATTATTGTTCTTCCCGGAGAGAGATCTGAGTTTTGTCTAGTTGAGGTTTTGACTGATACATATCACAAAGTACATAATATGTAAATAGGTCAGTGGGTTACTGCTTTTCTAAGAGGCATCCTTTTGTTACCTGCAGTTCAAAAGTTAAAATCAGTGCGTTATTAACTGTCATCAAAGAACTGCATGCAAACTGCAAAGTATAGATTAGGGCATACATTATTGTTGCAAATAGAGTTAATTTGGGTAAAAACGATTCTTATTTGGCCAAATTTCCTCTCAATTTTCCCTTTTCAGAGGTACTTGGCCAAATTTCCTCTCAATTTTCCCTTTTCAGAGGTACACGACAAGGTTGTCCTCTTTCTCCACTTTTATTTCTATTGGGAATCGAGCCTTTTCTTAATTATATACTTAATTGTGATGATGCTCAAGGTATTGCAATTAAGGCTGTTACTATTAAAACGGTAAACAGACATAATATCGATTCCAAAATATCGTTTGGACAAAATATCGAGTAAAAAATATAGACTAGTCAAAATATCGACCAGACATAATATAGACTACAAAAATATCGAGTAATATCGATAATAAAAGCCAAAATATTGAATCAAAAATAAAGACTAGACATAAGATCGACTAGATAGAATATAGACAAAAAAAAATCGAAAATAAGGTAGTTTTTAATAATTTTTAATAATTGTGTAATATAAATCTGTAGCGGGTTGTGGGTTTATAGAGGAATAGGGTGGGAAGTAATTTAATTATAATTAATTAATTATGTAAATTAATAATAAAGGTTAATTCATTATTAATTGGTAAATAATTAAAATATAATTGGTAAAAAATAATAATTGATTAATAATTAATTTTTAGTAAATTATTTTCTGTAGCGGGTTGTGGGTTTATAGGGGGATAGGGTGGGAAGTAATTTAATAATAATTAATTAATTATGTAAATTAATAATAATTGTTAATTAATTATTAATTGGTAATTAATTAAAACATAATTGGTAATTAATTATAAATATTTAATTGATAAATAATTAATATTTAGTAAATTATTTTCTGTAGTAGGTTGTGAGTTTATAGGGGGATAGGGTGGGAAGTAATTTAATAATAATTAATTAATTATGTAAATTATTTAAAATTGTTAATTGTTAATTAATTAATAGTCATTTTAACCCCTACGCTAGCCAGCGCTTTCCCTACTGTTACACCCACTGGAGTGGGAATAGTAATTTTAACACCTACGCTATCCAACGCTTTCCCTACTGTTGCACCCACTGGAGTGGGAATAGTAATTTTTACCCCTACGCTATCCAACGCTTTACCTACTGTTGCACCCACTGGAGTGGGAATAGTAATTTTAACTCTTACGCTATCCAATGTTTTCCCTACTGTTGCACTCTTTGGAGTGGGAATAGTAATTTTTACCCCTATGCTATCCAGAGCTTTCCCTACTGTTACACTCTTTGGAGTGGGAATAGTAATTTTTACCTGTACGCTATCCTGCGCTTTCCCTACTGTTGCACCCACTGGAGTGGGAATAGTAATTTTTACCCCTACGCTATCCAACACTTTCCCTACTGTTGCACCCACTGGAGTGGGAATAGTAATTTTAACCCCTACGCTATCCAACTTTTTCACTACTGTTGCACATACTGGAGTGGGAATAGTAATTTGTACCCCTATGCTATCCAGCGCTTTCCCTATTGTTGCACCCACTGGAGTGGGAATAGTAATTTTAATCCCTCCGCTATCCAATGTTTTCCCTACTGTTGCACTCTTTGGAGTGGGAATAGTAATTTTTACCTCTACGCTATCCAGCGCTTTCCCTACTGTAACACTCTCTGGAGTGGGAATAGTAATTTTTACCCCTAAGCTATCCAACGCTTTCCCTACTGTTGCACCCACTGGAGTGGGAATAGTATTTTTTACCCCTACGCTATCCAACGCTTTCCCTACTGTTGCACCCACTGGAGTGGGAATAGTAATTTTAACCCCTACGCTATCCATCGCTTTCCCTACTGTTGCACCCACAGGAGTGGGAATAGTAATTTTTACCTCTACGCTATCCAGCGCTTTACCTACTGTTGCACCCACTGGAGTGGGAATAGTAATTTTTACCCCTACGCTATCCAACGTTTTCCCTACTGTTGCACCCATTGGAGTGGGAATAGTAATTTTTACCCCTACGCTATCCAGCGTTTTTCTACTGTTGAATTCACTATAGTTGTTACAATACATTTTAACCATTTTGCTATGCTACAGTAAAAATATTATATATGTTTAGTTAATAATATGTATTTATATATATATATATATATATATATATATATATATATATATATATACACATATATATATATATATATATATATTTATTATTTTTGTTATATATTTTTGTAATTTACATTAATTATTTATTAATATTACATTTATTTATTCATTTTAACTAATTTTATATTAAATATATTTATTATTGTATTAGTTTTAACTTAATTTAAACCCATATAAAAAAACGATATTTTGACAGTCTATATTATTTACAGTCGATATTTTAGAGTCGATATTTTTGTACTTACCTGTATGAAGATAGAAACTCGATATTTTGTCCCTTGATATTTTGTCATCGATATTTTTGTAACTCAATATTAATGGGCTCGATATTATGTCAGTGATCCTATTAAAACTTTAGCATATGCAGATGATGTGTTATTATTTATTAGCAATCCAATTTCCTCTGTCCCTTCCTTATTAGACATTATTGCCAAATATTCAATAGTTTCTGGATATAAACTTAATGTTACTAAAACAGAAGTTTTCCCTCTAAATGTTTTTTGTACCTCAGATATGTTACCTGTATCAGATATTATTTGGGAAAAAAGTAAATTTAAATACCTGGGTATTTTATTTTCCTCGTCATCAACATTAAAATTGAATAGTAATTTCATACTTGAATATATTAAAAATAAGGTCCTCTCTTAATGTAACTTGGTGGGGGAGAATGGAATCTATAAAAATGAACATTGCTCCAAAATTTTTTTACTCCCTTGCAATGATTCCCACTCAATTCCCTCAAAATTTTATAAAGACATTGATAAATTGTTGTCCAAATTTCTCTGGAACAATAAGCCGCCCCGAATTCCATACAAAAAGTTGAAAATCCCCAAGTGTCAGGCAGGTTTTGGCCTTCCTGACTTTAATCTTTATCATAAAGCCTTTATACTTAAACAAAGTTCCCTAGGTTTAATGTTTCCCCTCTACTTAAACCCCCTATTTGTTTGATATAGAAAAATCTATTGTTGATCCTTTCCCTCGCTCCACCTTGTTAAACATGTCTCATAAATCCACTATTGTACATCGGTCTTCCATAATCAAATCCTCAAGATGATTTCGATTTCAGTTTTGCTTTACCACTAAGTTCTACTATGGAATTATCACTTTGGCACAGTACCTTTATTAAATTGAATAGGAAGATAACTTTCTGGACTTCATGGATTAAGGCGGGTATATTCTTTCTTAAAGATGTATTTTGTGATGATGCCTTTATCCCCTTTGATCACCTTCAATTAAAGTTTAAGTTGCCTGATGCTGATTTGGTAAAATATCAATTGTTATGTAAATCAATTTTAGACTCTTTCCCGAATGGTATTCCCTCTACCCTTACAACTGATTTAGTTAGTTATCTTCATGTTGTTTCTGCATCTTCCAAGGCTGTTTCTATTTTGTATAAAAAATGTGCTACTTCTATCGGTACCAATATCGATGGCCTATCAACATTTTGGAACACTGAGCTTTCAAATTCTATCTCTAATGACTCTTGGAAGGTTATTTGGCTCAATAACATTTCTGGTTGGCTGCCAGTGTCTCTTTACCAAACAAATGCATATATTTTGTTTAATTCTTTGTGGTCACCAATACATTTGCATAATGCCAAATTATTGCCATCAAATCTTTGTTGGCATTGTAAGTCACACCCTGGTTCACTGTTTCACATGTTATTTGATTGCCCTATCATGATACAATTTTGGTCTGAAGTTTGGAAAATAATATTGAAAATATTACCAATCCATGATGTTCTTTCTTATGAATTGTTAATTTGTAAGTCAGTTGTACTAACTCATTCTCTTCCTGATTTTAAAGCAAAATTATTTAATTTTTTTTATTTCAGCCGCCCTCAAATCAATCACTTTTTGTTGGAAAGATGCTACTTCACTTTCTGTTCATGCTTGGTGGTCATGGATCATACTCACAAGAAGAGGTGCTCAGCTATCGCTTCAAGGAATTAACCATAATTTGCTTCCTTTTCAATCTTTTTGGTCACCTATAGATTCTTACATGAAGTTGTAATTGTTGCTTTTATGATTAGTATGCTTGTATAGTTACAACTTGTTTGCCGTTTATATTGTTATGTTTATAGTAACTCTACGTTTTATGTCATATGATATAATATGTACCCTTCCTCTCCCCCTCTTGCCTTCCTTCTTCCTCCCTTGTTCTTATTTTTCTTTAACTCTGATTGATTGTTCTTTTATGCTGATTTATTGATCCATTATTACCTCTCCATATTTTGTAATGCTCAATTGATTGGATTTTATTGCTATGTAATGCCTATTTTTTGTAGTGTCTTTTTATGTCACTCTCTTTTTGAAACTTCAATAAAATTTTTAAAAAATTGATCTGAAAACGATTCTTATTGTTAAAGGGAACCCCCAACTATGGTGTTCCGGTGTCAATTCTGAGATTGTGTTTCTTCAGACCAAGCACTCTTAAACTATACTGCCTACCACTATGGATGACATGTCACTCCTACACCTTGTAGTCCTCCGGTTTATGTATCCTTTACTATAAGCTGATTTACACATGTATGATTGATTGTCTCAGTGTCATGTGTGTGCGATTCAAAGTGCTTTTACACTGGTTTGGGTAGCACTGTAAATTAAATGAAATGCATCTGAGAGAGAGTGGTTATGGAGACTTGAGGGCACTGTTAAAGGGTGGTAGTGAGGAAATCTGTGGCGGTGTGTTCATTTGGAGACGCCAACAAACATTGTCGCACAGGGCGCCACCTGAGCTAAAGCTGGCCCTGTGTGGGGTTCAAGGCCAGTATTGCTTCTCTATTATCTCTGCCACTGTGTCCTAGCACGGGCCGTTTGAGGTCTTTGTTGAACATAAATAGTAAGTGAAAAACATGAAGCTGAGAAAAATATTAAGACGATGTCGGCAGCTTTCTACAGTACAGGCCACGTGTGAAGATGAGTCATGCAAGTCAATAAATGTATCTCAATAACTATAAAGACAGAAACGCTAATAGCGGCAGAAATAAAAACCATTTCAGTAAAAGGCGATGCAAATGTCATTTTGGTTCGATTTTATTTTTACTTTAGCATTGTGGAACATGTTACATTTTATACTACTTGTTTTACATTTCGTCGTTGTTTCCCAGCAAGCACCATTTTCTTTTCGATCTTTGATTACACAACAAAAGATGTGTTATTTGGCCAGGTCGTATCACAGTTCTGTGTTTGCATTGCCAATTCCTTGAGCTCTGTTGCAAAGATCAATCACAAGGTGCTGCAGACATCCTACCTCCTTGATACTCATGAGGCCAAATTTCCTCTGCCAATCCTTGCAAAGAACTGTGAATGCGGATATGGCATCTTGCAAACGGGTGGAAGACGTTCACCATCACTTTTCCAAAATGCTGGTTTTCCAACCCCTGTTCCTTAAAAGAGCAGTTGACTGGTTTAAACCAGATTGGCAAAATCCATCGCTTGAAACTTGGAATCGATAAAAAGCATACAGCCATGCATCCAGTCTAAATTACCATAACCAGATTATGATGTAAGCAGTGCAAATGAAACTAGAAAAATATTTTACTATGTTACTAGGAATCAGGAGGGCCATTCTGCAAGAACAACTCTTTCTTCTAGTAGTCAACCTCGCTGAATAATTAGAAATACTCCTAGGCAAGCTGGTTTATGTGTAATGTGGAGAATATTTGCCTTGGCCTACTGGTACTGGTGGGTCCAGCAATTGACTCCACCTGCCACACACTGATAAACCCATCACTATTTCAGAACTTACACACAATGTAGGCACAAGATGAAATGTAGGCCTGGAAACCTTTGGAGAGCATAGCTGTGGAAGCGGAAAACGCACAAACACTAGACCACATAATAGGGTTTTGCTTTCACAGAATTACTTGCTAGTTATGGGTGCACTTCCTGGTGTGGTTTGGGAGAACCAGTATTATTGTATTTTGCCCTCTTTTGCTCTTTTTTGACTGTTTAGGTTCAGGGCTGGACTGGAAACAGAAACAGGCCCTGGCAAACTGCTCAGCTGACTCATCCTGGAGTGAGGGGGAGTGAAGCTGAGCAGTTTGCGAGCGCCGGTTTCGGCCGACTTTGTTACAGGGGCCGATATTGTAACAAAAAACGGCCCCCGAGGGGCCCAAAACCGGCCCCCACCCTTGCAGCCTACCGGGGAAAAGCCTGGTGCCCGCTATGGCCAGTCCGGCCCTATTTAGGTTCCCTCAAAGTTAGGACGTTTTCCATTTGTCCCTTCTTTGTTGCTGTTCTTGTTTTGTCAAGGTACCCCACATATAGTCTAGGTATCTACATATATTTTGCCTTTTCTGCTGCTGTCCTGTTGGTCTTCTTGGCTCCAGTGTACTCTGACTTCCATTCAGGTTGGACACATGCTCATGATAGCGACTTCCGCTGATAAGATGTGTAAACCAGTTTTGACATCTCTAGAATACTGTTTTCACTCTGGTGGGTCTGGGATATTAAGTGTTTGTGTACAGTTTTCTATAGTTGGTCCTGTGGTTCTTGAAGTTCATTACTTACTCGTGTCTGAGTTGATTACATGCTCCCTGAAATGTTAATACTTCCCTGTACCTGAGATTAATCTTTTGGAGGGAGCTTCTAGTCTAGTACTTCTCTCTTACTTTTTTCATATCTCTCCCTCAATTTCTATGGCATGCTTGTTACACAGATACGTTTGCATAGGTATTTAGGGATGGAGGGGTGTTCAACGGGTCATTTCAGTTCAAAAACTTTATTCGATTCATAAAATGGATCATAAAAGTACTGAACATACAATTCATCATACCTCATAGCTCAACGGGTCCCTCCACTGAGAACCTGGCACACTAACAGGAAATTGTGAAATGGAGTATCCCCATAAGTACAGTTTTTACAACTTACCCTAGCACAGGTTGAACAGCTTCTACTAACACCAAATGCACTTTAGGTACAGCCCTCAATCTTATCCCACACATTGAAATCAGGGGTACATGTTCAAGTTATATGTATGCTGGATTTTGAGCACGTGATTCTTGCCGGACACCTCCTGTATTTTGGTATCGCATTCGGTAGCAAGACTTGGCATCACCTCAGTCAAATTCAAAAACATCACCCCCACAGTACATGGTCCTGATTGACTACTAGTCATGCCTAGCATCCAGTTCAAATTGTGATTCTTGACTCGCACTGCCATTCAATCAATCAATCAAGATTTGTATTGCGCGGCTGCTTTACCCATGAGGGTCTCGATTCAGAACAACTAAACCCATCTAGTAGAATGGCTTTCCATTTCTGGTAGCCACAGAAGCAGAAATACTCTTCAACTGGATGTGTTTAAAATCTGAATATCAATCCAGAAAAAGTAATTTTTTGTGCTTCAGATACCGATTGGAGCTCCCTAAGTCATTAGATCGAAGGCACCTCTTTTACCTTCAGTAGGCATCCTAAAAGTTATATCTTTCAACCGATGATAAACATATGCTCCCAAACTTTAACTGGTGTACGAAATAGAGGTCTGTTATTGTTGTTATAAATGGGATAAAGCTCCCTAGATATTCATGATCCTGCGACAGTCCCATGAGATCATACTAATTAGTTACAAACAATATACATTTATTTTCTTCACATTAGAGATCCCTTAGACAGCTCCTCTCTAAATCTAGGGATACAGCATGCCTTGCTGCTGCCCCCTTATATAGCTTTTTAATTTAATTTCCACAACATCTTTTTACAGTGCACCATACTAGGGACTTACCAGTAAATCAAATATGCCAATCAGGGAGAACCAATTGTAATACCTAATTACACTGGGAACACTTACACTTTGACACTGATCAGCAGTGGGAAAGTGCCAAAAGCATCTAAGACAGCAAAAATGAAATCCAGCACAGCATCACAAATATAGGAGGTGGATGCAAACATTCTGGGGAAACCATGCCAAAGATGCCAAGTCTAACAGTGTACTGAGAGGGAGGGGTCCCAGCGTAAGTGAAACAACGAATATACAAATTAGAAAAAAGTCTAAAAACACAATGAATGAATCCACATTGTTTTATTCACAATGGGGATAGATATATTAAATATAATATCGATTTGATTACACAATATAATAGGTTATACAGTGCCCCTTGGGGAAGGGAGGAGGTGATTAGGTGAGGATAGTGTGATAAAAGGGAATTGTGACAGTAAAATCAACCAATTATCAAGGATGTATTGGTAAGTAAGTTTTCATACACAAAACAAAAAGACCATTGGTTCCATGTGTAAATAAACAAATGTCATACTTCACAAATACATTTAATGTCACAATATTGGCGTGAAGTTGACAAACAAGGTGCTATTGTCGACGTTTCGACCCTTATTATATCGCAGGGATTAGTGGTACCCTTGCTGCGGGGTCTTCATCAGGACAGGGTGCGGGGCAGGCAACCTAATCAATATATATTATAAGGAGAAATATTTTAATGGTTGATCGAATGGTCATGTGATACAACACTAACTCGTAACTTTGAATTTCCAATCATTTGTGACCCGCTCTCCGTGTTCTTCTGTAGATACCACGGAGCGATCCCTTGTACAAACAACTATACCGTCTGACAACACAACTTACACTCTGGGTAAGCCTAGTCTAACTCGCCAGTGATGCGGAATACACTATTCCCGAATGGCCCCCAATTGTACCTAATATAATTATCCTGTTTCAGACATTGCCATACCTAGCGGTCCCGGGCCTGAATCGACCTCCACCGCGCTACTAATACGTCCTCTTTGTAAGTCACTTTTTGATTATATATACTGACAATGTCAGGCACTACTACGCCCTTTAATGGAAAAACAATATGTTTATTCCTCTACTCTTAGACCTTCGGTCTCCACCTACTAAGTGAATTCCCTCATTTTTTTCCCTTTATTCTAAAGAATTAAACAACCCCACGGAGACGCAAGTCCTGTCCTTCATTTATGATATGAGCATTAACTAATATGGTATGCTAATTGTGTGCGCATGATCTTAATTCAATACGTGTTGTATCACATGACCATTCGATCAACCATTAAAATATTTCTCCTTATAATATATATTGATTAGGTTGCCTGCCCCGCACCCTGTCCTGATGAAGACCCCGCAGCAAGGGTACCACTAATCCCTGCGATATATTGAGGGTCAAAACTTCGACAATAGCACCTTGTTTGTCAACTTCACGCCAATATTGTGACATTAAATGTATTTGTGAAGTATGACATTTGTTTATTTACACATGGAACCAATAGCCTTTTTGTTTTGTGTATGAAAACTTACTTACCAATACATCCTTGATAATTGGTTGATTTTACTGTCACAATTCCCTTTTATCACACTATCCTCACCTAATCACCTCCTCCCTTCCCCAGGAGCACTGTATACCCTATTATATTGTGTAATCAAATCGATACTATATTTAATATAGTATCTATCCCCATTGTGAATAAAACAATGCAGATTCATTCATTGTGTTTTTAGACTTTTTTCTAATTTGTATATTCGTTGTTTCACTTACGCTGGGACCCCTCCCTCTCAGTACTTATACAACCCAGGTCCCAGTGACTATGTTTGGGTAAACCCCCCTATATATACACCAAGTCTAACAGTGGACATTTCATTTCTAAAATTCCAACAGCCAGCCAACCAGAGCGCTAGACTCACGGGAGCCTCTCATTCCTGCTAAAGTGGTAATACTTAACGGGAAAAATGGGCCTCTGAACCAATCACAGGGTTACAATTTTAATTTCATGCTCTTGCTGGAGGCTCACGGGCCTCTTGCGAGCCCAACTGCCAAAATATACAATTAGTTGTTTACCCTTAATATCACAAAAAATACTGAACGGATTTACACTACATAACAAAAAGCACAATTGGCAGACCAAGATCTAGCTTCCTTTCCATTTTGGTGTAATTCCGTATAGCAGGTTTTGCTAAAATAAAGTAGTATATGGAAAATGCATGGAGATTTTACGTTTTAGGACCTCCCCTTTTCTCAGCCCTTTCAGGACAGAACATCCCTAATCTTTCCAGGAAAGAGCTGAGGTGGATGAACTTTTTTTAAAAACATTTCATGAAGATTTGTCCAACAGGGCCAAAGTTATTAGCAAATCCAAAAACGCTAAGGAAAAACAGACCTAACTATAACTGTGACAACCTCCTCCTGAGCCCTCTGTTTAGTGGGTGTAGCACATAGAGCCCATGTTGCTTTGCCCATGGGGCATTTAATGGCTTTCAGTGATACCATGACCAATATTCTCTAGTGCCCGAGGTTTCATTGCACTTGGCAAGCATTGCCCCAGAACATGTGAACGAATAGAGTATCTCGCACCCGGTGTTATTTGGATCTTGGTGTTGCTTTCCATTGCGCACAGTTGTGTGAAAAAGATTCATTTGTTTCCTAGTTAATTAGTTCCATCCATTCAATTGCACCTGCCCTTCCTAAATGTTCAAACCTTTGCACTAACACATGTTTCCTTCAGGGGCCGTTGAGAACCTTCTTGTTTACCAGGTGCTCCTTATGCCACACATGAGCCTGCTAAACCCATTGGCGTCCGACATGGCATATCAGCCACGTCCAAACCGGAATTGTGGCTTGGCCTCGCTCCCTGCTTAAACACGCTCCACCCGTCCCACTCACCTGCAGAATCAGCCGAAATAGAGCAGCACTCTAGTTTTCTTCTATCTAAGGTGAAACGCTAGTTCCTGTGGTCTCAGTTCTGTTAGTGTCTCCGTCATCTCCGCTTTCTGCCCTGCGACTCCTGTTCCCCTGCGTCTTCCTGTTTTAAGAACATGAGATCTTTTTCGAACTTCCGACTAACTGGAACACAAGGCTAAGTACTTGATATCAGGTTAGTGTGCACTAATCCTTCTATAATGTTAGGCAAGACTTAGTGATCAGCGCCTTCTAGACATTATCACCAGGCCATCCCTTGATTTCTTCCAGCGCTTCAGGTGTTTTCACGTTCTGGACAATTCTTGCAAACCTGAACTGTAAGAGCGCAACAACTAAAGCCACTACAGCTATGTTTCTCTGATGAACAGTTGTGTTAATGAAGAACCGTTTATACCCACTTACTCGTTCTCGTCGGCTGGAGAACCGCCCAAGTCTTCCATACACTCCTTATATACAAAATAGGACACACCAGGAGCCTTCGTCTGCAGGAGGAATCAAGTTTTATTCGAATAGCCCGGGCTATGGAACAGAGTCCCAAGCTCGTCGGAGACAAGACAGAGGAGGCTGCTGCTTCACTCCACAGCTTACAGGCCTTATATACACATTTCCCACCTTAAGAAACCAGTTCGGATGGGGGCCTGGCGCCTCCGAGTCAGAATGCAGTTACGTCATTCTTTGTTCAGGCAGGACGGTCCTGCAACAGATGGTACAAAAGATTAAGGACAGGTTTTTCAAAAAAGGATATGTACGTGAGAGAACAGACAGATGTTGAACAGCAGGATATGTGAAAGAAACAAGTTCTGAGATGGTGGTGTGACCAAGTCTTGCGAAACAGGGTGGGTGTGTGCAGGAGTTCAGTCCGAGGGTGGTGAAGGCCAATTCTTTGTTCCCTTTTTCGCAATTGGCTCAACCACAAGAAGCAGGAAGGGCAGGGTGGTTGTGACAGTTAGAGTTTCATCAGACATCAGCAGAAATTACCAGGAGGGCTGTGCAGAGGTGTTTGACACAAAATGGCAATGCAAAAATAATTGAGTCCTGACACAAAATAAATGCCGACAAGAAGGACACTTTTCCTAGGACCCTCCTTTTGCCATTGAGTGGCAAATACTCTAGGAAACGTCGATATTCATGAGATCATCTGTTCAAGGCCCGAGCTACCTCAACAGCCGAATCAACTTCTACGCTCCCAAACGCCACCTCCGATCAGCCAACCACGCCCTCGCCGCCGTACCCCGCATCCGAAGAGCGACTACAGGAGGAAGGTCCTTCTCCTACCTGGCCGCCAAGACCTGGAACTCCCTCCCGACCGACCTGCGCTTGACCCAAGACCACCTCTCCTTCAGGAAGAAGCTGAAGACCTGGCTGTTCGAGCAGTAGCGGCACCCCCCCACCCCCAGCGCCTTGAGACCCTACGGGTATGTAGCGCGCTCTATAAATGTCATTGATTGATTGATTGATTGATTTCTTGTTGGAGCATCATCTTCATATTGGTGTAGTTAATGTTAGAAGGTTGAGGCTTGATAGCCTGAACACACATTGCAGAGAGCATTGGCAGGCACTGAATGCACAAACAGCAGGAGACTAGGACAGCTACTCCCAAGGTAAGGAAGATGAGGACCCTCCATCCCCATTGGGAACGGAGGCCCCATATCCAGCCTGTGAGGGACCAATTACCTTCATCCTGATGAATTTCAGAGGAAAGGTGATACAGACGTTGGATGGCATCATATACTGTGGGTGCGTGATCTGGAATATACACACAGCAGCTGGAGCCAATCAATTTACACACCACCGCGAACAGCAAGGATGATGTCAAGGACCATACGATTTTGAAGTGTTACAAGGCGGTTGGCCTGTAGCTCTGCAGGGATGCTGGTGAGGGCACCAGCTGTTTCTGTGACGGTGGCCTCAAGAACCCTGGTCAGTCCTCGTAGAGCCCGACTGTTAGCTATGGGGCCCCAGAATGGGAGGAAAACCTTAAAGAAGTCCCCGGCTTCCTGGCCTACTGTATCCTCAGCCGATATGACACCCTTATGTGAGCGGCGCAAAGCGCCCCTCATCAACAGGTGGTAATCTCCATGGGTAGAATACGTTGGTGGAAGGAGGAAGGCCAGATAGCAGGTGCCAGACCAGTTATGGGGGAGCCAAGTGTAGGCTGCTGTGCCACAGATAAAATAAGTGTTGGGGGACGCCACCAACTTTGGAGGAGACGCAGAGTTTAAAGTGTTAATGATGTCACAGATACTAATACTAACTTTCTTAGTTCCCAATCCATGGATGCAGACATGGCCCGCACATTTATAACATTCAGAGTGTTTCGTACATCAGGTAGTAGCCTTCTGGCGTGAAATTTGGTAAATGTTTGTCGAGAAGTTGAGTTAAATGCCACCATCACATCGAGTTCATCTGTCGGTAAAAGCAATGTTGATGAGCCAGTCGGGCAAAAAGGGGTACTGGTATTGCCAGACCTGTTTCGCCAGAAGTCATCTCGAAATGTTCAAGGGCAGAATTGGCAGTACCATTGATAGTATAGGCCCCCTGCATCAACATCCACCATGCAAGATAGGACCCAGAAATGGAAAAAGGATAAGGAAAAAATGGGACAGGTTGTGTCATAGCATGCGGCATCAGTCCACATTCCCAACAGTGGAAGTATTTATGATCAGCTGATGATTATGTAACTTCTGGACAAAAGTGTTATTGAAAAATTCTGCACGGTGGGGTAATTCGTGGGCGGGTAACGTGAAATACTGATGCTCTGCAGGAGTCGGGGTAGGAGTTGGTGAGGTAACAGGATAGAAGATCAGTAACATCCAACCGATGATAGACAAGATGATTGAGACAAACAGCGTCACCACGGGGGCCACAAAGCACTAATAATACTGTAAAAGCATTGATATGGTTTCTTAGCCATACAATGGTTTAAAAGTAATAAAACATATATACAGTCATATATACATTAGGCTAACTAAGCCTACCCCAGTGTGCCTGACCTAAGCCTAACTCGTGGAAGGGGAGTAAGTAAGTAGCTTTAAGTTAAGTTGGTTTTGCCAAGGTTTGCTTCAAGAATTCTCGTCTAAGGGTTTAGTCACACCATACCTCTGAATAGAATGATGGAAGTCTGGTATTTCCTTCAGGGGGCACTCAATATCCCAGTCACCCGCGAGGGCAGACCGGAAACGCTGGAGCTGGATTTCTCTGCAGGAGAAAGGCAGCGGCTCTCTTCTCAGCGCCTCGAGAGGAGGAGGCGGGGGACAGCGTCCGCGGCAGCTGGAATCTGCTGGGCTCTTCGCAGAGGGACGGCTGTTCAGCTCCTAAGCTTACCACACCATCGTTCGCGCTTTAGCAGCGATAATGGTATCAGTAGCTTCACCACCAAGGGGACAGCAGCAGCATCAGCATACTGCATGCAGCATACAACAGCAATGGGATGCACAACAGGGTGCACGACAGCAATTGCTTAAGGCAACGTTGGTAGTATTTATACCTGACAGGTGCCGGGTTTGACGCAAGTTTGCTGGACATAAGACGTCAATTAAAGATGTCACTAGGAAGTGATAGCTATCAGTTGCTCATTAGAGTTCCATTACTAATCAAAACACAGCAAGCGGGGATTTCCAGGTTTGCTGAGTTTTTATCTTGTTGAAGAACTCAGAGTGTTAATCTAGGAATATCAGATAGTGACTTCTGCTCTGTCATTGCACTAATTGGTTGCAAAGGAAGTGGCAGAGAACTGTGCTGGAATGTGGCTCTGTTCGTGTGAGGCCAGAGATGACTTTCTGAATATCGCACTTGAACGGTTATGCCAATATAGGGAATAAATGGATTTATAGCCGAATAGGGGCATAAGGTCGCAGTATCGATCAGGAACCTAGATAAACACGCAACACCCACTCCACGTTTTCATGTCCATCAAATTACTAAAACTAGAGCAATTAGATGCATGTGTAACATTGCCCACCCCAAAATACATAAATGCATTCGAAATAGGCGTATATTGTAATACGTGAAATTTAGGTACTGTACGTCTTTGAAGCATAGAAATCATTCAAAAATTATTGCATATGGAATCAATGAACGATTATGCAAAAAGAATTACACATGAAGTATCCCTTAACAGAAGAAGGGCGAGATAAATAATCACATATTAATGCATTGCAATAAATGTGCTAGAGGCTGATGTAAGTTTGTTATGTCTCTAGATTTGTTTAGAAATAGAAGTGTGAAGCTTCTGTTCTCTAAGAATAGTTTTTACCTTAAGCAAAGAATTGTTCGTGCCAAAAAAGGTCAATATTAAAAATTGTCCAATTCAAAAGAATTATTGCTTGAACGGGGAAATAGAGTTCCAACGCATTTAGCAGTTTTTGTTGATCAAAACTGAAGGCCGAATTCAGAGTTCATGGGAACGCTGTGTGTCGGAAAGCTTCTCCAAAGTTATTGTTTCTGTACGGGTGAGAACATCGTATCAGACAGGCTCTCAAAGAATTGGTCTACAAAATCAGGTGACAGTTCAACCAAATTCGATAGCGCTGTAACTTGGCAGGTGTGAGAATGATTGCTGTCATCGTAGTCAGGAGCAGCAATGCTCACAGAAGGTCGTACCTGGGTGATGTTGCTTTTGTCACTCGCTCCACTGTTACCACCTAGTCGTAGTACAGGTGTTTCCACGAATGCCGACATCAGGATTGGTAGCCGCTGGGGACAACACAATGCGTGAGCCGTTATTGGACTGAGCAAAGTATCGACGTCCATTGGTACTGCTGATGGAAGTGAAAGACAGATGTCCAACACGCATTCATCGTCGCAAAGCATACATCGAAGTACCGGTAAGATACAGTTCTGCCATATAGGTCCGAATGAAAGGAACAAGGTCATGTTTAGATCTCTCAGCCTGGCCAAAGATCATACGTCTCTTTTGATGACGTTATAGGCACTGTTGTCTGTAAAAGTACAGATTTCATTTTGCTTAAAGTATCAATTCGTATAGAATAGAGATTCAGACGAGGCCAGATGGGAGTCACTGTGTCTGCAGGCCCACTCGGGAACAATGCTTGCATACAGCATTTGACCATGGATGTTACGCTTACTCGATAACTTTTCCCTGGTACAAGGCCACAACATCTGTGATCCGTTCTAAGAATGTAACTCCCGTTTGCAAGTTGCATAAAGAAGGGCTCTATCTGAGTAGCAGGTGTGACTAGCTGGTGGCATGAAAGGTTGTTAGAATTTCCATCACATGCTCCGTGTAAATTAATACCCTGACACAAAAGTATACCGCTTAGTGAATGTTTACAATTTTCACCACTAAGAAATACATTTTTGTCGCTGTCACTATAGCAAGAATGTGTGTATGGTAATTTCCATTCAGATTTTACATATCCTTTACCCAATTGTTCATACTGGCCAGTAGGTATGTATTCAAGGCACTTTTTAAATCGGAAAGTTGTTATCGGAATAGTGATAATTCCGTGTATTATCCATTCAACGACAGGACTCTCTGACATTGTCAATGGTAATCTCTCAAGTTTTTCGATGCTCAGGATTGTATAGTCTGCTCCTTTCTGTGCCAAACTGATCTGTTTATCAGTAAGGTTAAAAATGGAAAATAAGGACGTTGTGTTGATTAAACGCCAAGGCACATAGCCTGAACGAAGATTTTGCAGCGTCCAGCCTAATTCTATAATAGAACGTAATTGAGATTGGCCATGTTGTAACATTAGCAAGTCTCTATCTATCACATCAAAGGCAGAGGATACAATATTGTCCAACTAATATATTCTGGAAGACAGAGTCATTAACCCATTGTCTACTACAGAAAGTGATTTTTCCAAATTAATACGATCAATTTCTCGTATTTTTTCAGCTGTTTCAATTTGTTTGACTTTCCAAGCCTCGTTGTACGCAGCATAGATACTGGTCGCTATGAAACGCTTTTGACGCTGTTTGCGTGGTCCAAGAATGAAATCGCGCAAATCAGCACCATCTTTTAGTAAAGACAAGTGTTGCTTAATTTCAGCCAGTGTGAATGATGTTAGCCATTCAAGGCAGAGTTTCCCTACACTGTATGTTGTTATTATCCCTGGATGTTGTCTCTGGGAATATCTCGGGTCTAGTCTGGTCATTTTTAACCCCTGTGTTTTATTCAGGAATCTATCTTGACAGCTGTTTGTGTCAGTAGGCCAGATTAACCACTTTTTCCAATCAGGATGTGTTCTGTTAAAATGTAAAATTTGTGACACGTCTAACTCAATATCTGCAGTTATATTTTCAGGTATTGGCTTTGGAATAGACGGTTTGTTAAGGTCTTTGATCTTAGCTAGGCCAAGACAGGATGTTTGGTGTATTGTGTCATTTAAAAACAACATTTGTTCTGGTATCATGCAGGTTCTAAATAGTGCTTCTATGCCTTGCACCTGCCAATCTTTTGTACCCCAAATTGTTTTCGTTTCAATGTTATTTTTCCAATAATCAAAACCAAATGTCATAATTTTATCATAAAATGCTTCTGAATATATCAATTTAGAATTTGTCAGCATTGTTTTCATTCCTGTTTTATCTAACAGTTTGTAATAATACGTTTCTGCATTACTGGTGTTAAACCCTGAGAAGTATTTGAATTTCTCAAAAAATGCTTTAGAACTGCTTTTAGGTGGTGTAGCACAATGTTCCCATTGATTATACATAAAAACATTCCTAGGCTGTGCAGATTTATGCAAGTAGTGATCACCATAGTGTGTGTAACAGAATAACTGCTCATAACTAGATGAACCTTGTAAATAATCATGATCTGTGAATCTAGCTGACATTACTAAATCAGACATCATGTCATTAATACTTGTAAAGTCCCAATCATCAGAGAATGTACTAGGTGTTACAAAGTCACTTAAGGAAACCTTCAGTTGATGAGGATACTTCAGGATTTCGACCGGACCATATATTTCATAGTCTGTTTTCTCCCATACTACCCCACCAGGTATTGGAATTGCTGTGACATTTACTGTTGACAGTTCTCTTTTCTCCACATGGGATGATCTGTGTGGTTTCAGGACTAGGTTGATGTTCTGACTTGCTGTGTCCATTGTAATATATTTTCCCTCAATGAATTTTCCCAAACATAGTACCATGATGAGCCAAAGCAGGAGGAAAAATACACCTAGACCGAACCAGAACTCTAACCAAGGTGAAATAAGGTAGATTTCCTTCAGTTGATGAAAGAGTTCCGTTGCTTTTTCTTTAAAAGTCTTTTTTGTTTCTGGCATCACTTCGGGGTCGTTTTGATCTTCATAGAAGTTGTCGAAGTTGATGAAATAACCAGAGGCAGTTCTGTCAATTGATGGGATTGTTCTTTCAATCTGTCTCTCGGTAGCATTTTCTGATGCCACATTAGTGTGGACTGGTGTTGTTTCTTGACGAACTGTTTCAATCTGTGTCTCAAGAGGCACGAGTTCCATGGCATTATTGCATAGTCCTTCATTGTGCACTGCAGGCTGATCGAATGTGATTAGTCTTTCAGGTTGAACCTCTTGGATTGTTGCAAGTTTGGGTATTCTGTTGTTTCTTGGGAGTCCACTGGGCCTACTGTTGATTATAGGCCACATGCTTGTGGTTTTACCAGGTCGATGGACACGACTCTGTTCTCCTTTTTACCAGCAAGGGGCGGTAGCACAACTGATCTTGTTCCGGTGACTGCCAAGACAGGTACTGCTTTTCTGTAAGAAGGTCCAAATTCCTTCTTAACCGCGATCTTTTCTCTGACTAGATCCCCAATCTTTGGAATCCAGACAGGCCTTGCTGGGGCTGTTGCTTGTGGTGCCTCGTCAGTGGTATCAGGCTGTTGCTTTAACTTTATGTTGCTTAAGGATTTTCTTGTTTCATTCAGTTCCTGTAAAACAGCCAAACGATCCTTTACATCAAAGTGCGTTGTTTCTTCTTGTACCACTGACATCTGACTATCGAGGTCCTGAATGCTCATTCTAATTCCGAACAATAGTTCGTATGGGCTGAAACCTTTTAGAAAATTTCTTGGCATGTTATTAAGACTAGTCTGGACACTTATTAAATGTTTGACCCACCCAGCGCCTGAACCTAATACCTTCGCTGTTATAGATCGCTTTATGTCCCGGTTTTTTTCTTTCAACCACACTATTCCCTTCGGGGTGCGACGGACAAGAATACCGCAACCCAATTCCCATGCTGGCCATGGCCTCCTTATAAGCTCGAGAGCTGAAAGCAGGACCCTGGTCCGAATGGAACGTGGTAATTGCGTATATGCCGATATGGACTCACAAATCTTTTATAACAGTTCTAGGCGTCAGCCGAGTGCTGGAGGCCACATCTTTAAGTGTGTTTAGCCTTAACTGTGTACAATGGGACGCGCTTCTCTTCTTTGATTGCGCTGATAGACCGCCTTATGCTGTCTAGCAGGGATCCTGAAACTACACTGGCCTGTTCATTACTGCGATCTCTGTTGCAGTTTTCACAATTTTGAGCAAAACATTGAATATCTATACTCATTCCTGGCCACCAGTACTCTGATTGTAATTCTTTCAGAGAAACCTTAATTGTTTGGTGTCTCAGACCCAACCCCATGTGTGCTTCCAGTAAGAGGAAGCCCCTCCTGCTCCTGTTTGGAATTACTCTGTCCCCCACTCCAGGGATTCGAGCAAAAGGAACGGAGTTTGCATCAATTATGTATGCATAATTGAGTGGATAGTTCACGGGTAACGCTGCACAGTCGCCTTTTACGGTCGTTTTTACTGCCAGCATGGTTTCCCCGTCTATGTATTTTTCTGTACGCTTTTTTGTGGCTACGGAAGCCGGTTTAGTTGCTTCCGCTGTGGCTGTATTAGCCAATGAATTCCCTGCAACGTGAACCCCATCACGTTGAAGACTCTGTGCGTGAATCAAGTGAGTCTTTTGTAGTTCTTTGTGTAAAAGAGCTACCTGTTTCCAGAGCAATTTAGGCTTTATTGTGGCACCTGTGTCATCTTTGTAATCGTTTTCAATCCATCTCTGCAGTTTATTGTTGTAAGAGTTGACGCAAAAATGAGAATCGCACACGATAAGTGTCGGGAATTCACGTTCTGCATTTTCGAGCGCCATCTTTAAAGATCTGATTTCAGTTCTCTGAACCGAACAGTTTCTTTCAGATTCAGTTTTTGTTACTTTCGGTCTGAATTTACCGTACAGCCAACGACCTTTAATAATCGCACATGCTGCATCGTAGGATTTTCTCTCTACGTTGAAATGTTGTACAAAGCTATCTGTATAAATTATACAGGCGTATTGTGGGAGAGGCAGAATTTCGATTGGCAGAGGATATTCTTCTTCATATTCTAAATCATTCAGTTCTTCGAACTGCGGGGCGAAATAGTATTTCACGTCTTCCGCTCCTAGAGAATCTATACACTGTATCCATTTCGGGTCCAGTGACACTGTAGGCAGGTTTACTGGGCTGAATAGCGCTTCGAAGGCGGATTCCACTGTAAGGATATTAATCTGTTTGCCGTGTGCTAGTTCTCGTTCATTTGCTAATGCGATTTGCACTGCTTTCACAGTTCTTTCTGTGTGACTGAATGTTTTTTTCTGCTTGTGTGTACAAGTGAGATTTAATTGAAATTGTTACCTTTTCTCCCTCATTAGAGGTCAGGTACGTGAATCCGCATCTTCCTGGGATGCCTCGGATTACAAGATCGATCGTGTTGTCACGTGTATCTAATTTTGTTTTTGCTAACATGTCTGTTTGCAGTGATCTCAAAATTTCTGTGTGTTTTTGAGTCCAATTGATTTGTTTAAAATCAGGTTTAACTAGTTCGTAGAGAGGTTTAACCCTCTCTGCGTAATTTAGAATGTAAGTTCTTCCGAAATTCAGAAAACCTAGAATGGATTGTAAATTCTTCAGCGTTTTTGGAGCTTGGAGTACACCGCACTTCTCTAAGAAGTTGTCCGCTAGGCTTTTCCCTTCACTTGATAATTCGTACCCTAAGAATAGTACTGTCAGATGGGCAATTCGAGACTTTTTAAAGTTGAATTTGTAACCCTCTGCTGCGAACCCAAGTATAATGGTGTTCACTCTTTTCAAGTGAGTATCCAAGTCGTCGTCTGTGAGATAGATATCATCTACGTAAGACAATGCCTCATCATCATATATTTGTAGTAACTCTGTTACCCTAGCTGAGAATAGTCCTGGGTTGTTCTTGAACCCCTGTGGGAGTCGACAGAATTTTTTCTGCGACCCAAATGCAGAGAAAGCGGTCAAATATCTGCTTTCCGGTGCAATTTTTTGACAAAAGAAACCATTAGATATGTCTAATGTTGTTTTATATTTTTTCCTAACTATGTTATTCATTAAGGCTGCACTATGCGAGTTTTGTACTGCAAAATTTTTGCAACACGTATTAAGGTGTCTGTAGTCCAAAACTAGACGATATGAATTGTCTGGCTTGGAGACAGGAAACAAAGGATTGTTCATTTGAGAGGTGCATGTTTCAATCACCCCCTGGTATTCAAGTTGATCTAAGATCTCCCTTATTTTTTTTTTTAGCTTCTTGCTTAATGGGATACTGCCGTTGGGCAGTTGGTTCACTTTTTAATTGGATTTTGTGAGGAGGAGAGTCCTCATCCCATCCTACATGATTTTTTTATAATGCAGGTGCCTGGGCTACTGCCCATTTCCTTGCATAAGTATATTTTTTGTGAATCGGAATGTGATTCGAGAAGGCAGGCATAATAACATAACATAACATAACATAACATGTGTATTTGTAAAGCGCACGTTCACCCTTGGGTATCTTGGCGCTGAATAACAGATGTTTATTGTTACCCAACTCAATGGTACTCATTTTATCGACCTCAGTTGGATGAAAGGCTGAGTGAACCCCCGGGATTCGAACCTGTGACCATGAGGTCGAACACAGGCCCCTGCAATGGACGCATTAGTCCACTGAGCCACCAGACCCTCGCCACGAGGGCACTCCCTGACAAACTCCGGGGGCCAATCTTTTTCAGCTAACAGAATATCATAGCCTTTTGAGAGCTTATCCCAAAATAGACCTCTTATTTTCCTAGTCTTATCACCCTCTATACGCAATGTTATTTCGTATATTTTATGGGGCTCGCTAAGTCTGGTGTCGGCAGTTTCAACCTGAATGTATTCCTTCGTGTCCACTGTCTCCAGATGACTCATCAAGATCTTGCGCGCTATACTGATTTCTGCTGCACTGTCCAACATTGTCAATGCCCACTCCCCTTTTTTCAACTGTGTCCTCAGTATTCTCGGCATGGTTGATTACTCTAATACTGGCTACCTTCTTTTTCTGAAATTGAGATTTGTTACTCTGAGCAGGTTCCTTGTCTTTGGACTTGGTGTGCTCTCCTGGGTCTGACCATCCTCTTCTTTCCGAATTCTGTGGAAAAGATCGAGAGGGACGTGCATCAATACTTTGATATCTATCAGTTTTTTTCAGATTATCCCTATGTCTAAGGTTATATCTTTTCTCAGAGGGCTCCCTCTGGGGAGACTGGCATTCTCGAGTCGGAGTTCTTTCCCTCCGTCGAGGAGACCTTCCTCTGGACTGGAAAACTTTTTCCTTGGGAGTGGATTGTTTATTTCCATCCCAGCTCTTTTTAGGAGTGTTTGAATTATTTTTAAATAATTTTACTAACTCTCTATAAGCCTTTGTTAATTCTCTTATGTTAACTAAAAGGTCTTCCCTTGACATTTTTCCAATGTCCGGATGTGGTGTGTAGCTGGCTAGAACCGGCCACGTTGCTCCTGGTCTACCTAGTGGACCGAGCCTGGTAATGTGATCATTATGTTTTAGGGCGCCATTAAACCAGAGCAGGTGCTCTTGAAATTTAAGTGGAATTTCAATCTCCTCGAAAGGAGCGTACTCTTCCGGATGTTCCTCTATTTTGTAATAGTGAAACTCTTTTGTTGTAGCGTTTGCCGCTGGAAATTTTATCCATGAATAGAATACCTCTGTCTGCCGATACTCGTGAGCCTCTATCACGAAAATTACTGTACCACCCTGTGGTGTCAGTCCGTTCTCTATAAGTTTTAAAGTTATAGATTTTCTTAAGTGGACCGGGATGATAATAGCACCCGGGTCTGTGTGTTCGGGACCCTGCTGAGTCGCATCTGCTGCGGCCCCAGTGGTTCCGTTTTCTCCTGGCATTGTTAAAATGCAAGGTTTGCAGAGTAGGTCTCCAAGGAGACAAAGATTAGGTGCACAATATTTTGGAACACTGTATCCTTCAACGTTGAATAAACCAGAGCTTTACATAGGAATCTCTTCCTACTAAGTTCGGGCGGATTTTAACCTTTCACCCACTCCAGACGTCTATTGGAGTATTTACGGGAGAAAGGGGTCTGTGTGAAATATGCACGACTGAGGTACTCTAACGTCTTGCGTTAGTTTATCGCCTTACCAAACGTTTAGGCGCCATGTAGTGTAGTTCCTAGTTTCCCACTAGGCCCTGCGCATTGGAATAACATAAACAGTAGTATCGACGTGGAACTGCGGATATTCCAGGCCTCCACTGACTATGCTAAACTTAATTGGGTTTGTTACCAACTAGCTCAGAGGTCACTGGAAACTTTCTTCTCTGCATGGGAAGTGATCAGCTTCCCTGGCACAGACAAGAAGGGATTCAGCTTTCCAACAACCATGCAACATGACAACTTTGCTCCTCAGATCAAGAGTCAATCTCTAGGGTCGTGTGAAACAATAGACATGTATTTCACTCAGTCAGGTTAGTGCAGTTTACTTTCATGATATGTAGAGAATAGAGAGACGGGCGTTTGTCAATAAAGGGTTAACATTTATTGAACAGTCTTTCTTCTCATACAAGAGAAATGT
Organism: Lissotriton vulgaris; assembly: GCF_964263255.1. NCBI lineage: Eukaryota > Metazoa > Chordata > Amphibia > Caudata > Salamandridae > Lissotriton > Lissotriton vulgaris. The sequence continues at coordinate 430,038,706 of NC_141685.1, read as the reverse complement.
ATTGCCACAATTGCAAGACTTGTTATTATAAAAACTACGTACAGTAAGATAAGGATTGCGAAATAATACTGTAAAAGCATTGATATGGTTTCTTAGCCATACAATGGTTTAAAAGTAATAAAACATATATACAGTCATATATACATTAGGCTAAAATACTCAACTGGTGCTTCTAACTAAGCCTACCCCAGTGTGCCTGACCTAAGCCCAACACGTGGAAGGGGAGTAAGTAAGTAGCTTTAAGTTAAGTTGGTTTTGCCAAGGTTTGCTTCAAGAATTCTCGTCTAAGGGTTTAGTCAACACCATACCTCTGAATAGAATGATGGAAGTCTGGTATTTCCTTCAGGGGGCACTCAATATCCCAGTCACCCGCGAGGGCAGACCGGAAACGCTGGAGCTGGATTTCTCTGCAGGAGAAAGGCAGCGGCTCTCTTCTCAGCGCGTCGGGAGGAGGAGGCGGGGGACAGCGTCCGCGGCAGCTGGAATCTGCTGGGCTCTTCGCAGAGGGACGGCTGTTCAGCTCCTAAGCTTACCACACCATCGTTCGCGCTTTAGCAGCGATAATGGTATCAGTAGCTTCACCACCAAGGGGACAGCAGCAGCATCAGCGTACTGCATGCAGCATACAACAGCAATGGGATGCACAACAGGGTGCACGACAGCAATTGCTTAAGGCAACGTTGGTAGTATTTATACCTGACAGGTGCCGGGTTTGACGCAAGTTTGCTGGACATAAGACGTCAATTAAAGATGTCACTAGGAAGTGATAGCTATCAGTTGCTCATTAGAGTTCCATTACTAATCAAAACACAGCAAGCGGGGATTTCCAGGTTTGCTGAGTTTTTATCTTGTTGAAGAACTCGGAGTGTTAATCTAGGAATATCAGATAGTGACTTCTGCTCTGTCATTGCACTAATTGGTTGCAAAGGAAGTGGCAGAGAACTATGCTGGAATGTGGCTCTGTTCGTGTGAGGCCAGAGATGACTTTCTGAATATCGCACTTGAACGGTTATGCCAATATAGGGAATAAATGGATTTATAGCCGAATAGGGGCATAAGGTCGCAGTGTCGATCAGGAACCTAGATAAACACGCAACAAGGGCATACCTTAGTCTGACACACCAGCACCGGTCTTAGCCAGGAGATCACAGCTCTACAGCCAATAGGTACCTGGGCGAAGTCAAGGTCAAGCCTTCCTTCTGGAACGCAAGTTATATCGGGTAGTAGTAGGAACAGTATGGTCGGGGAATAATTGTTCCTGATGCTGAGTAGAGTAGGGGGAGTGTTCCACCTTTCCCTTCAGTATACTGTCACTCTCTGCTTCCGTAGATGTAAAATGTAATCTTGCGTCACTGAATGGAACAAACGTCGGGACTATTTCTGTCTTTGACTCTCCTCGTCCTTCTCTCACCCACTGATCATAGGGGAGAGACAGAGGCACTTGTCTACTGTGTGTTACATGGATCCAGTTCTTCCGACCATCAACTTTCACGGCAGTTCGGGTGGGCAGTAACACCTGACGGGGCTGTGTCCAGCGGGGCTCGAAGCTCTTAGTACGTTGAAAGTTGCGAATCAGAGCCCAGTTGCCAGGTTGGAAAATGTGTCCTGGGCCCCCGCTTATATCAGGTATGGCCTCATTTTCCTGATGGTAAAGGGTACGAAAGGTGATAGTCAAACTGTACAGATAATCAGTCAACACAGGGTATTCACATCAGACAGTTTCTGGGGCTGTGGAACACCCCACATATTGGCCGGCCTCCCAAACACAATCTCAGGGGCCGTTGTCCTGACAGACAGCAGAGCATCAACCCAAGTGACACCTGTCTTGGCTAAAATATTGGCCATTTTAGTCTTTAGGATGCCATTGTACACCTCCACTAGACCTGCTGAATGGGGGTGGATAGATGCATGAAAGTTCTGTTTCATACCCAGTGCTGAACAGACATACTCCATTATTTGAGTGGTAAAGTGTGTCCCGTTGTCACTCCAGGCCAAACGGGGCAAACCAAATCGTGGGAAGTATTCTTTCAATAGTATTTTGGTGGTAGCGATAGCGGTGCAGTCTTTGACAGGGTAGGCCTCAACCCATTGGCTGAAGGTACAGACCACCACCAGGACGTATTCTAAATTGTTAGTTTGAAGTTTGAAGTTTATTGGTTTGTATAGCGCTGAATCACCCATGAGGGTAACTCAGCGATTAGGATGGCAAAGAACATCCAAAAGGTGGGTTTTCAGCAGCTTTCTGAACTGGAGCATATTCTGACAATGACGTAGATGAAACGTAGCTTATTCCAAAATACAGGGGCGAGGTAGGAGAATGATTTGCCTCCGCTGCATGCTTTTTTAACTCTGGGGGTGCAAAGTACAAATTCTGAGTCTGATCTAAGCACTCGTGCTGGGGTATATATAGCTAGTTTGCTAGTAAGATACGTGGGGCCTTGGCCATTGAGAGCTTTGAAGATAATGCAGCTTATTTTAAATTTAACCCGTTTTCTCACCGGAAGCCAGTGAAGATATTTAAGGAGGGGTTCAGAGGGTGTTCTGGCTGGGGGCGTCGGTGACAAGACGGGCGGCAGTGTTCTGCACAACATGAAGTTTGTTAAGGGAGCCTTCATTGGCTGAAAATAAAAGGGCATTGCAATAGTCAAGTCTACTTAGTACCAAGGCTTGTATTAACATTTTCTTGGTAGGAGAGGTTAAAAGTGGAAAAATTCTTCTAAGTAGACTGAGCAGGAGCCAGGAGCCAGCAGTGTTATTAGCATGAGCCTCAAGAGTTAGTTTGTGATTAATTCTGATACCTAAGTTCTTGACCACTTCTTTAGGGGCAGGGGCAGGACCAAGTTACTCCGGCCACCAGGTGGGTGACCAACATGTGACAGCTCCTCCAAACAACATGATCTCAGATTTCCCAGCGTTGAGTTGTAAAAAAGTTAGCCTGCATCTAGGCAGCGATGGATTTCATGCCTTCTGAGAAAATTAACTGAATATCTGGTCTATTTTTATCAAATGTGAGGAGGAGCTGTGTGTCGTCTGCATACGAGATGGGTGTGAATTCTAAGGATCTCATGAGTCTGGCCAGTGGGGTAACATAAATATTAAAAAGGGTCGGGCTCAGGCAAGAGTCCTGAGGGACCACCTTGGTAACTTTAGTGCTAGAAGATTTGAAAGTTCCCATTGTGACAGTCTGAGTTCTGTCAGTTAGGAAGTTAGTCATCCACTTCAGGGCCAGCCCTTGAACATCTAAATCTTGGAGTCTATTTAGTAGAATCTGGTGGGAAATGGTATTGAATGCAGCTGATAGGTCAAGCAGCACTGAAAGTGCTGCTTGAACCTTGTCCAGAGCCATTCTGATATTGTCAGTCACCTTGATAAGGGCAGATTCTGTACTATGGGACCTATTACAATGGAGGATTTTCCGCATCCTCCTGGTCGGTGGAAGCCACCGCCGGCCCGGAGGATGCGGAAAATCCTCTGCGGACCCACCAAAGACCCACCGCCACATTAGGATGGCTGGTGGGTCCTGGTTTCCGTCCGCAGCTTTTCCGCTGCGGTTGGCTTACAACCACGGCGGAAAAGCTCTAATATGGTGACGGTGTCTCTCAGACACCGTCAGCCAGATTAGGATGGGCTGTGAAACATGCTTTTCCACCGTGGAAAAGCATGTGTAACTTCACTGCGGGGGCCTGTTGCGGGCCCCCTGGGTGAAGGGGGGGGTGGGATGTGCACAGGGGGGGTACCTATGGTACCCCACTGCATGTGTATGCAGAAATCGGCAGGCACCGCACGGTGCCTGCCGCTTTCTGCATACAAATGCAAAGTATGCATTTTTACCATTGCGGCGGATGCAGCTTGAAACCGCACCCGTCGCAATGGTAAAAATAGAGGATGTGACCGCCAGGGTGGTGGTCACATCCTAATTGCACAGGAGGGAACTCCGTAGGCCATGCGGAGGTTCCCTCCTACTCTATGGTGGTGGACGGACTCAGGTCGGTCCACCATCATAATCGGCCCCTTAGTTTGGCCCGAAAGCCAGACTGTGAAGCGCCAAGGTGGTGAGAGGTTTCTATGAACTCGGACAGGTGTTTGTTGATATGTTTTTCAATGAGCTTGGTCTGTAGGAGTAGTAAAGATATAGATCGGTAGTTAGATAGTTCAGTAGTAGAGATTTTGGGGTTTTTCCATATGGGTACTACTTGAGCGTTTTTCCATGCAGGTGGAAGATAGCCAGAACTCAGGGAACTATTAAGGATAGAGCATATAGGAGTAACGAGCTGGTCAGCAAATTTAGCTGAGATTTTGGCGGGGATGATGTCCAGAGGGGAGCCTGATTTAGTTGTCGTGAGGAGGGAAATTACTTCTGTCGGACTGGGAAGGGGTAAGGAGTTTAGTTGTGGGGAGATGTTGTGTTGATCAGTGCGGCCAATTGTGGTAGGGGGAGGGAGGGTAATGGCAGAAGTAATATTCTGATAAATAGTATCAATTTTTTGGGTGAGATAAGATGCAACATCATTGCACAGTGTCTGCGACGGAGATTCTGCGGTATCGCAGGCTCTAGGATTAGTGTAGGACTTGACTATTTGGAAAAGAGTCCTGGAGTTGGATCCTGCTTGTTCCAATTGGTGTGCAATGTGGGTTTTGCGAGCATTCTTGATTTTTTGTGATAAGCTGCCAAGGCGGTTTTGTAACTCCATTTATCATGTTCCCTGTGGGAGAGTCGCCATGTTTGTTTTAATTTCTCACACCAACTCTTTTCCATGCGGAAGGCAGGAGAGTACCAGTCTGAGGGAATGGATTTAGAGGAGTGGGTAAGATACTTCAGTGGAGTTGCCTCATCGAGGATGTTAGTGGTAATAGAATTAAAATGGCATAGTTGGTGTTCTACACTGTAATTAAAAGTGTCTATGTCCCAGGACAGAAAATGTGACATAAAGTGGTCGGCCCTGACTTTGTATCATGGTCTATACGATCTGTCCATGTAGGATGCAGGAGTCAGGGAGGTATTAGGACTCATCAGATGGAAGTTAATCATGGAGTGGTCAGACCAGATCAGAGAGAGTGTTTTCCCATATTTGATGTTCTGGGAGTTGGAAAGGATGAGATCTAAGGTGTGTCCAGCCATATGGGTGGGTTCATTATTAATTTTAAGGAGACCTGAAGAGGCCAGGTCCTTTAGGCAGACCACAGCGTCTTGGTTGTGTACATCTTCACTATGGATTTTAAAATCCCCTAGAAGTAGAAAGTTGCGGGTGGCAATTGTATGAGGAGAGATACATTCTAATAGTCTGCTAATAAAATCATGTAACGGGCCCGGTGGTCTGTATACAAGGGCCCCTTTCCAGCTACGTTGGGGGTGGAGATCAAGCCTGAAAATGAGGCATTCAAATAGGTCAGTAGATAGCTGGTACAGAATAGTAATAGATATAGAGTCCTTATGGATTAAGGCAACAACTCCGCCCGCTCTTTCCAACCTATCAAGTATTTGAATGCGGAAGCCAGGAGGTAGAGCCAGTGCGATCGCCGGAATCACTGAGGGTTTAATCCAGGTCACAGAAAAAAATCCAATATCTGTTTTTTTATCATTTAAAAGATCCCATATATTGGTGGCATGCTTGGGGAGGGACCTTACATTAGCTAGCAGGCAGTTCCAGATATTAAATTTGGATGTTACATCTGTCCATCTGGATATAATCCACTTGGAGGGCTTCGAAAGGGAAGGTAGGGGGAGAGAATCCTCCTCCAGGGGTTACTGTACCTTTTCCCGGGGGGTGTACATAAGGCAAATCATGCATGTTTTGACCATCCTCTCAGCATATGCTGGTATCTTTGAGCAACACCAGGTGGGTTCCAGCAACTTACATATCCCTTTCTCACTAATGTGAGTCGTGCCATGGGCCATCGTTACTACCGGTAGCACATGAATGTCGGGCAACATCCATTGTCTCTCCATAGTGATACGGGCCCAACAACCATCTATTTCCTTCACCGCCAAATGCTCCGTCCACATCCTCAGCTCAGGGGTAGTATGGGACTGAATATTGATCACACTCTGTATGGTATCTTCAACCATGCCCCCCTCTGCCACCCACCTGGTGGGACCTCCCACATACATTAATTCCTTTTTCTTAAGAGCTGTCTGTCTGGCTGTCTGGTCAGCCAGGGCATTGAATTTTCCAACATCATCCATCACTTTCTGATGCGCTTTACATTTTATATTAGCTTCCTCTCTGGGAAATGTCAGGGAGTCTATTAATTGGTGATGTAGGGGGCCATGTTGAATTTTTCATCTCATGTGCAGTAAGGAAATTCCTTTCTTTCCACAGTCAGTGTAGATATTAACCGTTATTCCTTTGCTTAACTCACAGGCTCTAGTGAGGGCCACTAATTCTGCAGCCTGAGCAGAGCACTGAGGAATCTGAGCTGTTTCTACTACTTGCTTCAGTGTCTTGAGGGCGTAGGCGGCTGATGTGTTACCATCTGGCCCTCTGAGACATGATCCGTCCACATACAGTGTACCTTCTGGGTCTGCTATCGGAGTATCCTGTAAGTCAACCCGTCCCTTCGTCTCCTCCTCTGTCCTTAATATAGAGTCATGTGGATCTAAATAGGCATCCTGAGTATCCAGTGGGAGTAAGGTGGCGGGATTCAGTGCAGTGCATCTCTTGATGTTAATGTGGTTGGAAAAGAGTGTCAATTCATATCCTGTGAGTCATGCGCTAGTGAGATACTGTGTCTTGGTGTTATTAAGGAGGGTATCCACAGAATGGGGAACCATCAGAGTCAAGGGGGAGTTCATGACAATCCCCGCACTCTGATGGACCATGAGTGAGGCCGCAGCTGTCACCCGTAGGCATCCTGGGAGAGCCCTCGCAACAGGATCTAAGGTAGCTGAAAAATAGGCACATGTCCGATGGTGACCTCCAAATATCTGGGTCAAGACAGCGCATGCACAGCCGTCTGTCTCATGTCCAAAAAGAAAAAAATGTTTGTTATAATCAGGAGTACCGAGGACTGGAGCAGTACACAGAGCTCTTTTTAAATCCTGGAAGACCTACGTATGCTCTCTAGTCCAGGGAAATTAACTGTCTGATATGTCTTTAGTGGTGAGGGCAAGAAGAGGTTTGACCATGGCCGAAACATTGGAAATCCACTGTCTGCAGTATGAGGTTAGGCCTATGAAGGCTTGCACCTGCTTTTGTGTCCGTGGGGCTGCCATAGCATTGATAACGGCTACACGATCAGCGGTGAACTGCCTTCCCTCCTTCGGGAGGAGATGACCTAAATAGGTCACCTTCTCTTGACAAACTGAAGCTTTTTTAAAGATACCTTGTGGTTATGGAGGGCATGGTAGCATAACAAACAGAGAGTAGCCTCTTTACAAGCAGAATTTGCAGTAATGAGGAGGTCATCAACATACTGTAGCAGTATGGAATTATCAGGGAGATCCAAGGAATCTAGTTGACTTTTGAGAGGTTAACTATAGATACTGGGGCTCTCGGTGAAGCCTTGAGGGGCATGGCAAAATCTAAAGCTCCGCCCACCAAGGAGGAAACCCAAAAAATGTCTGCTGTCAGAATGTGTAGGAATACTGAAAAAGGCATTCTTCAAGTCTATGACGGAAAAGTGTGTGGCTTCAGAAGGGCCATCGTCAAACGGGCTGTAATGTCGCGGACAACAGGGTATTGGGAGATTGTTATTGTGTTAAGGGCTCTCAGGTCAATCACAAATCTGTATACTTTAGGGGAGAGAGCATCTCCATTGGTCTTTTTAAGAACCGGAATAATGGGACTGTTACAGATGATTACCACTTGTCTCCTCCGCTACGCCCTTGTCCATCAATTCAGATATTATTGTTAAAAGGGCGCTTCTCATTCCAAGGGCAGTCAATACTGTCGAAGGCGGGGCAGGATGGCGCCGGACTGAATATGTACCACATGAGGGGGTATATTGAGACAGCCGACATCAGTGTCTGATAGTGCCCAGAAGGAGGAAGGTCAAGACTGCAACTCTGGTGGGAGTGGACTGGACAGATACATATAGGAGGCTGCGGTGGGGGAAATTGTTAGGGGTACACCTTGGGGACTACATGATATGGTCGCATACAGAGCTTTCAGTAAATCCAGGCCTAATAAGTTTTCACTGCATCCTGTAGTGAGGACCAAGGGAGCGTCAACATATGTGGGGCCAATATCTAGAGGGAGGGGTTCAAAGACAGGGCTGGTCACAGGTGTTCCTGCAAAACCCACAGACACATTCATGTTGCCAGAAAGGGGAGCCTCCGGGACTGACAGACTTGCAATAGTAGACCTGGTGGCTCCAGTATCCAGAAGAAAATTCTGATTGTTCCCCACAACTGACATTTGAACATACAGGCCCCTTTGATCCACTGGAATTTGCACTCTAATAATACCCCTTTCCTGGCTGTCCTATGCTTAATAGAACCCTGTCTAATCAACTTTGTCATAATCATCATTTTAATAAGTGCGTGTTGCTTCATATCCATCAAACCTAGTGGCCGGGCGTTGCCGGACAGGGGTGTCATCCCTGGACGTATGCTCTTTCTCCTACGGACGGGGCGGGCCATGGTCCCTATTTGGCCTCCCCTCCCTAGGAGCACGAGGCAGAGTCTTCCCTGTTCGGATGTTTTCAGCTAATACAGGACACTCATCTATCCAATGGCCATACCCTTTACAATAAGCACACTGATCTGTTTGGAGGGCTCCCGTGCATTGAAGGCCTGAGGGGATTGACTGGCAAGCCCTCGGAGGGGGTTGGGGCTGTGGTCTGAAATTCCCGTGGGCCTCGGGACCTCAGGGAGGTTAAGCCTGCTGCAGAAGTACCTTAGTCTTAAGATCCCTAGCCTTCTTACTTTCCTTTTCTCTATCTACATTCTCCCTATTCTCGTGATACTGTGCCATAGCCAAGATACCAGTCATAGTCTGGGCAGACCATGTACTCTCAACTTTCATGAGCCTGGCGGAAATCTCAGGAAGCAAGTTGCTGACAAACTTATCGACAAATACTGGGCTATAGCCCGGGGTCTGGGGGTCCAACGCACTATGTTCCTTGTATTCTGTTTCAAAACGGGTAAAGAAGTCAGCCACACTTTAATCTTTTCACTGCTTACAGGAATTTATCTTATCCCAGTTAATGACTGTTTCTGACAAAAATGTTTTCAATAGCGTTATTATTTTACAGGGCAAAATCAGGATGGCAGCTTCTGGCTTTGTCCCTCCTGCCCTTGCGTCTTCCATAGCTTCCAGATTAGCCCATTTACCTCCCAGCTCTACTTTATGGTAAGTATGTTGAATTTATCCCAAATTTCAGTAGGAACGACCCTACCAAAGAGCAAGCCGATGTCTTCAAGAATAAGTGTACCAGCAGATATTATCTGGCCTAATTCTTTGTAAAAGGCAGCCAGATTTTTTCGAGGATCTTGTAACTGCTGTTTCAACTGCATTACCTCTGACCTTTTCAAAGGGATATGAACCCATAGCCTACGCCAGTGGGCATCAACAGGCCCTCGGCCATTATTTTGGGCATCGGTGAGTGCGTTAACAAAGACAGGGGCCGCCTCTCTCATTGGCATAGTTGTCTCTAGAGGGGGTTTGGGGAAGGCGGTCACATCACGGTAAGCTATCAAAGCAGACATAGCGCCAAACATCCCCTCTCCCTGCACATCGCCTCTTTTTATTTGTGTATCTGCATAAATGAATTCTTGAATCTCTGTATTCAGCCCAGGTGGTCTGTTCCATAATCGTCCACTGGGAAAAGGTGGACCACATTTCTTTAAATGGATAAATATTCCCGCTATTTATTCACACTGTTGCTTTTGCAGGTCATCTTCCTGAAGGGATGAAAAGCTGACTGCAGAGCTCAAGAAGCCAGTCGGGGGGAATTCAATAATCTATATTAATCCTGCTTAACCGTAGACCACGGGGAAGAAGGGAAGGGGCAGGCAGGGCTAAAGCTGTAGGGATTGGGCGGATGGGAACTTGTTGTCATTCCCATAGCGAGGACAGGGGTAGTGTGCGCAGTCGGTGTCATAGGTGTCAAAATAGGGGGGGGGGTCGGTGTGACGGGGGAACAGTAGGAGGGGCAGTGGGGGCAGGAGTGTGCAGCACGGCTGGTGCAGCTGCATGTGGGGCAGGGGGTGTCAGCACAGGGTACATGGAGGCATAAGCAGGAGGACTTCCCAACATGGTATCGAGCAGGGAACACCTCTTCTCCCCCTTCCATAAAGCCTTTTCCTTTCTCTTCACGGGCCTGGTAGCACTTCTGCACCCGCGCCCTATGTTCCCTATCAGCTATCTCTACAGATGTTTCCATTCGGTCCTGTAAGTGCTCCGTAGCATGGTCAGCCATTGACATCTGCTCCCGCTTCCTTTCTAGTGCCTTTTCCTTCTTTGCTCTCTGCTCAATTTCCTTCCTCCACAACCTGACAGACTCAAACATCGAGGGACAAATGTACCGTTTCAATAGCTGTTACTCTAGATTTGCCAGAACTTGCAGGTCAAAAGACCCATAAGGCGGCCATTGTAATTCTGAGTTACTTTCTTTAGTGTATTTGGTCCTAATAGGGGAAAACATTATAGCAGAATGACCATGTTTAGTATACATGGTGTGACCAGGGGTCCCCTCTGGAGGAAGCGGACAGGCCGCCTGTTGTATGTGTCCTGCGCACACATACAACAATATAATTTCTTAAACTTACCACTGGCTGGCATGTTTGTAAACAGATAACAGACAGCAGCGGGTTTAAAAAACAGCAGAATCACACAGCCTCGGTGGGTGATCAGCCCACCCTTACCTGACAGGGATAGTTCTCTTCTGCAGACGTAGGGCTGTGTCCTGTTCCAGAAATCACTTTCTTAGGGGATCCCAGCGAGGACGTGGTCATGTGGCCCAGACCGGGCGAGGAGGAACAGCGGGCGAGTCGTTCGGCTACCGAACTGCAAGAATCCCTTGGATAGGGTACCTCTGTCGGAGTCTCTCCGTGCACCTCCTCACATCCACCGGGCCTGACCTTCAAGGGGTCCCTTTTCGGGGACCATTTGAAGAACTGTTTATACCCACTTACTGGGTCTCGGCGGCAGGGGAACCGCCCAAGTCTTCCATACCCTCCTTATATAGACAAAAGGAGACACAGGAGCCTTGGTCTGCAGGAGGAGCCAAGTTTTATTCGAATAGCCCGGACTATGGAACAGAGTCCCAAGCTCGTCGGAGACAAGACAGAGGAGGCTGCTATTTCACTCCTCAGCTTACAGGCCTTATATACACATTTCCCACCTTAAGAAACCAGTTCGGAGGGGGGGCCTGGCGCCCCCAAGTCAGAATGCAGTTACGCCATTTTTTTGTTCAGGCAGGACGGTGCTGCAACAGAAGGTACAAAAGATTACGGACAGGTTTTGCAAAACAGGATATGTATGTGAGAGAACAGACAGATCTTGAACAGCAGACTATGTGAAAGAAACAAGTTCTGGGACGGTGGTGTGACCAAGTCTTGCGAAACAGGGTGGGTGTGTGCAGGAGTTCAGTCCGAGGGTGGTGAAGGCCAATTCTTTGTTCCCTTTTTCGAAATTGGCTCAACCACAAGGAGCAGGAATGGCAGGGTGGTCATGACAGTTAGAGTTTCATCAGACATCAGCAGAAACGACCAGGAGGGTTGTGCATAGGTGTTTGACACGAAATGTCATGCAAAAATAATGGAGTCCTGACACAAAATAAATGCCCACAAGAAGGACACTTTTAAGAGAAAGCACATAGGGGCATATTATCAAGGGGGTTTATCTCCGCTTTTTTGGCTTTAAAAGCCAAGAAAGCGTAGATAAAATTATCTCCCTATTACCTAGCTGTCGCTAACACCAGTTAGCGACAGCTAGTAGGAGATAGCGACCATCTTGGGCCCCACTTTGCATGTCAGTGATATTTATCACTAATGACATGCAAAGTGGGCGTGCCAAGATGTTAGCGACTGAAAACAGTCGCTAACATCGCTATCTCCGATTACCAACTTTTGGAGATATTTGCGCTAAGCGCGAATATCTCCAAAAGCTAACACCTGCCCTGAGCAGTTCTTAGCCATGTTATCCAATGGGAGGTGGATAACATGGCTAAGAGCATTAGCTCGGTAATGCATGAATATCGCTGACTTTTCAACGATATTCATGCATTGCGGCGATTTTTATCGAATTTGCGATAAACATTGGTAATGCCAAGGTTTATTTGCGGCAAAAATCGCCGCAGCTCAGCGGTAAATTTTTGTCTCTAACCAAGCAATAGCGATAATTATCGCTATTGCTTGGCAATATGCCCCATAGTGCTTTATATATGTACAAGTTTAATACCGAGGTCTATATTTCGAGTTGATTCTTGGGAGTGCATGAAACTCCAATTTGTGTTTTGTTTTGACCCTTGGGAGTGCCAGAAACTCTAATCTGTATTTTGAGTTGATTCTAGGGAGGGCCAGAAACTCCATTCTGTGAATTTGGTTATTCTGCTTTCATGCCATGTTTCTGAATGAAGCCTGTAAGTGAAGTTACTGAAGTCAAAGCATAGTCCTTGTTTAATGAGGTTTGTTCACTGATAGTAACTGCCTCCTCTTGTTATTGTCAGTGCATGCATCATCGCAAACCCGAGTTCCTTGTCCAGAGCATATGTACCTCACAAACACCGAGGGTCTTGGGAGTGCCAAATCCTGCTACACAGTGGCACACAGCCGCTGAGCAGCAATGACCATGCTTTGACTTCAGTAACATTCACTTACCGCAAGTCTCTCTTTTCATATTTTATCGCAACCCCTCTTCCCCCCTGGAGCAGTGCTTGATTTAAGGAGTCTGGTCCCTTGATCTAGTGCGGCACCAAGAGGGATTCAATCAATCAGTCGAACAATCAGCAGGTTTATAAAGCACACTACTCACCCGTGAGTGTCTCAAGACGCTGGAGGGAGGGAGAAGGGGGAACTCCAGATAAGTCGTCAAGCCAGGTCTTGAGGTCCTTCCTGAACGTGTGCAGGGTTGGGTAGCGTCTGATGTTCACAGGAAGCTCGTTCCAGGTTTTGGCTGCGATGTAGGAGAAAGCTCTCCCACCAGCTCTGTTCCTGTGGATGCAAGGGATCTCTGCCAGGGCGAGGTCAGTGGAGTGGAGGTTCCTCCTGGGTACGTGGAAGGAGACTCTCTCGTTGAGGTATTTGGGTCCGATGTTGAGGGATTTGTAGGAGTGGGTGAGGAGCTTGTAGGTGACCCTCTTCTCGACGGGGAGCCTGTGGAGATCTCGTAGGTGTTGGGTCATGTGTTGGTGGCGTGGTGTTCCGAGGACTAGTCTGGCTGCGGCGTTCTGGATGGTTTGGAGTTTGTTTAGAAGAGTTCGATTGATTCCAGTATATGGAGCTTTGTCATAGTCCAGTCTGCTGATTATGAGTACGTGGGTGATAGTTCTTCTGCAATCGGGGGGAATCCATTTGAAGGTCTTGCGGAGGATGCGCAGGCAGTTGAATCTGGTGGAGGCAACGGAGTTGATCTGGCGGTTCATGGAGAGGGAGGAGTCAAGAATGAAGCTGAGGTTTTGTGCGTGGTCTGTAGGGGTGGGTGGCTTCCTGAGGGTGTAGGGCTACCAGGTGATGTCCCAGGCAGAAGTGCAGGGGCCGAGGATGAGAACCTCGGTTTTCTCTGAGTTGAGCTTCAAGCAGCTGTTTTTCATCCAAGCTGCAACGTCTTTCCTTCCTAGGTGGAAACAGAGTCTGGTGTCTTCTGGGTTCTTTGTGAGTGAGAGGATGAGCTGGGTCTCATCGGCATAGGATACTATGCTGAGCCCATGCTGACTGACGATGGTGACGAGGGGGGGCATGTAGATGTTGAAGAGCATGGGGCCGAGTAAAGATCCTTGGGGTGCTCCGCAGTTGATCTCTGTGGGTTCAGAGAGGAATGGAGGGAGTCTGATCCTCTGGGTTCTGCCGGAGAGGAAGGACTGGAAAAAGTCGAAGGTGGCTCCTTGTATTTCTGCGTCGTGAAGTCTGGCTGCGAGCCTGTGATGAGAGACGGTGTAGAATGCTGTGGAGAGGTCTAGGCAGGTGAGGGCTGTGCTGCGTCCCTGGTGGAGTATTATGCGGATGTCATCCGTGAGAGCGAGGAGGATTGGAGGTGCAGCATTAGTTCCAGTATCGTCTCCATGGTTGGGAGATAGATAGATAGATAGATAGATAGATAGATAGATAGATAGATAGATAGATAGATAGATAGATAGATAGATAGATAGATAGATAGATAGATAGATAGATAGATAGATAGATAGATATTAGAACACAGAAAATTAGCAACTATGGTAAACATAGGAAATGACCCAACACCCCCTTGATTAGTCCTGAATATTAATTCATACTTGGATGCTCCTCTATCAAGTTCTCCACTGCTATGTACACTGATACAGTTCATCAGTCAAATTCCAAGAGAGCACAACCCAGAGTTCAATAAGAACAGAAATGCCAGGGTTCACAAGATTTGCTTTTATTGATCATCAGGCTCCCAGAAAATATATAGAAACTTTGTGTGTGCATATTGTATGTGTTTATTGTTTAAGAAGCTCTTTATGTCTATTTTTAAAATCAAGTTTTTTGCACATTATAGATCTGTAATGAAACGCATTTAAAGATGTTTACTTCCTCTTTGTAGTTGACTTTTTTTTGCAGCTATTGGGACATGGTAATATCATGTTACGTAAAGTGTGATGGGTCGTATATTTTACTTGTTGCTCGTATCTGTATGTTTTTATATTTTTTAACCGAATAAAGATGAGATGATGATGAATATCATACGTTCATGCTTGTCGTTTCGGGCAGTCTAAGTGTTCGAACAGAAAGGCGTTGTGAATAGCTCTAATAAGTGTAATTTACAAACGGCTGACGAAATGTTACACCTATAGTTCCAAATTGTGCCATTCATACTACAGGAAAAGAACAAACCGTAGGATATAAACTGCTGTATGTTTCAAATACTCGGCAACATTACTCCTTCACGGCTGTAAAGAGCATCCAGGGCCGTACATCCTAGAAATAACTGAAAATTTAATTCCTCCGGGCATTCTAGCCTGCAGGCCATGCCTGCTTCCAGCTCATTTAATCACCTCTCCGTTCATCATCTCCTAAAGACAAGATGTTTTAGTTCCTTCCATCCCCTGCAGCGTTGCTAAGAATTTCATAGAGATTTGTGTGCAAACTGTGCTTCTCTCCCCTGACTCACTCACTGAGTCACCCACCGGTGCATTCGCTACCCGTCAGATTCCTAATAGCTAAAGAAAGTAATGTTTATGTAGGCGTGCTACCAGGGCGATTTATTTCCCTTGTAAAATAGTCACACACTCCAGTGTCAGTGAGGGTGCCAAGTAAAAAGACACATGGTCCAAAGTTTACTGTTTTGTTGTGATCAGGTCCGTGACTCTCTTTCCCTCTCTCTCTACTCTAGTTTCATTCTGGTTAATTATGTATTTTATTTCGTAATTACCTACAGCAGAGTGTGAAGTTACCAAAAAGTCACCCTGAACCGGATTATTGCCTCTTGCAATGTTTTGCCGAAGAACATACTCCAAGCACGGCTGGGAACTTTGTAACCTCGATCATTAGCATTGTGCGACTAATGCTGGCATAATTCCTAGAGGGCTGGTATTGGTGTGCCAATAATAGAACCAAAAGTCTGAAGCCCCATTTCAAGAGACATCTTTGAGGGTGACAAGTCAAGGAGACCATGATATCAGCTCTCTTGTCTGACAATCCAACATCCGAAGTAGTAATTCGTTCTCTTTCAGCTATTCACCTGAAATCGTGGCGAACTTGCAACAAAAACTCACTAGGAAACTTAAAATGTAAACTTACTCGAACCCTCACTTAACAACGAAATGTAGGTCTAGTCATGTACTGATTAGCATAGACTGTCTCTCGGGAAACTAAGAGCAGGAGGTGAAGTAAAAACCTCATTGACGTTATTATATCAGTTCTAGCACATTTCTACTTTTGTGTAATTTTACTGATTTGTGGCTGTAATTTATTAGGGTAGCTATAATGCGTTAGTTGAGAGGTACTAAAACTTGAAAGATCATGGGGCATATTAACAACAGATTGCGATAATTATTGCAATGCGCGCTTAGCGTGTTTTCTCTTATCGCCGTCTGTAGCTGGTTTACATCGCAGTTTTAGCGGCGTATTAGCAACGCTTTACTGACAGGCGATGGCAAAACCAGCGATAGACGACGATAAGCTGTATTAACGTTGGAATTCCTGCGATAATCATGCGGCAATAATGAACAGCTTGATAATAGTCATGTGTGGACTTAACCATCCAATCCACCTTCCATTCACAGGATGGTTAAGTAAGGTTTGAAATTGGTGTTAGATTCCAGCGATAACCGCGCCTAGCGCAGCTTTTTTGATCGCTTCGCGGGCACGGGGCCATGTTGCTAATACGGCGAAGTTGTGATAGAGACTTTCTGAATGCCGTTCATTTAGGGAACGCCTCCTATGCATATAATTAGCAACATTTATCGCTGCATTTCAAGATAGGCTGCTATCGCAGGTTAACTTGCGCTAATGCATTTTAGCCTGACCTTGTTGATAGTCACTTTAGCGCCGGAAAGGGATTCTAAAGTCGTGATAACATGCTTGATGATATGCCCCCAGGGCTCTTTGCTTTCCCATATATGGTAGATGAAAAGATTTGCAGTACTCCTCTTATACATTGATTTTCTATTAAAAAATCTATCAGTAGCTAGTTTCCTATCTTTATTGCATCAGATAGTCTGAACAGTATTTTTTATTTTTTATCATATTTCTTTTATTGATTTTTGTACTCGAACAACAGTACATATTAGTAGCACTCCCTCATCCCCATCCCACCCTGCACAAATCCAGAAAGAGTACCGAATCCCGACAGACATAGGGGCCCATTATGATCGCGGACGGACTTGAGTCCGTCCGCGACCATAGAGGATGAGGGAACCTCCGCATGGCCTGCGGAGTTCCCTCCTGTCCAATTAGGATGTGACCTCCACCCTGACAATTTCTGCATACAAATGCAGAGGGGTACCATAGGTACCCCCCATGTGCACCCACCACCCCCCCTTCACCCAGGGGGCCCGCAACAGGCCCCCGCAGTGAAGTTCCACATGCTTTTCCACTGCGGAAAACCCGCTGCGGAAAAGCTTTTTTTAAAGTCCATCCTAATATGGCTGGCGGTGTCTGAGAGACACCGCCACCATATTAGAGCTTTTCCGCCGCGGTTGTAAGCCAACCGCGGCCGAAAAGCTGCGGACGGAAACCAGGACCCACCAGCCATCCTAATGTGGCGGTGCGTCTTTGGTGGGTCCGCTGCGTTTTTTCCACATCCTCCGGCCCGGCGGTGGCTTCCGCCGGCCCTGAGGTTGCGGAAAAACCGCAATCGTAATAGGCCCCATAGTTCGCTAGAAACCAGTACATGGCACTTAGGCAACATAAGTAGACTATATACAGTACACATAGAGGTATTAAGGCCCAGTCATCAATCACCACCTTCAACTCCCTGGTATATTCACATATCAATCCCCTCCAGGATCCATTTCCTGCTCCACGACAGGTTCCTCAAGTTCCTGATGTAGTTGAACAAACACCAGGTCCCAATCCATTCTGCCCCCTTGGTCAGTCCCGCTATACACCAATGTATCACCCCACATTCTGTTCGTACTCATCTCACTAGTTCTCACAACAATTGTTTCTTAGTAGGTAATCATTCGCTAATCCATTTTAGCGCTACGCATTTCTTCGCCAGAGCTAGACCTAGCTCTGCTACCTTCTCTGCGTATTTAGTGTGTTTAGATCAAGTCATCAGGCCTAACAGAGATAGCTGAATCATTGGCTGCAATGACAGCTCGGTCAAAACCCTTTGTACCTGGATTACTTTGCCCCAAAAGCTCCCACACCGGGCATGTCCACCACATATGAACATAGGTCCCAATAGTAAATCGCCATCTGGGACATTCCTGGATCTATTCTGTGCAACCAATGCAGTGTGACATAATCCCTGTGTACACATTTATAATGTATGAACTTCAAACATGAATTACGAGGCACCCTTCTGCAGTTACCTAACACAGAGGCCATTCGCACTTACTGAGCTCCTCAACCACATCTCTTTCCCATTGTTTTTAGTGTCATAATGCAACTACCTGTACGTGGTTTAGAGTAGGTCATACAGGCGTGTTATAAATTCCTCTCCATAATTCATCCATAAATTCATCTCCTGAGGCGGAAGCCGGGAGACCACCTAATTTTTAAAATTGTATTCTGTGTCACAACTTTGCTAAATACTTGTATTTTAATCTCACTCACCCGTCTGCCACCACTGGAGCGGGCGCTAGAAACGCCGAAACAGCGATCCCTTCGCTGCAACTTAGAAATTGGAAACAAACAATTCTGCCGCCATTGACGGCGAGGGAGAGAGGCCACGCCTACTCCTAGGCCACGCCCACCCGCCGACTATAGTATAAAACGCTGCCATCAGCGCCACGAAGCCAGAACCTCGTCATCTCCTGAGGCGGAAGCCGGGAGACCACCTAATTTTTAAAATTGTATTCTGTGTCACAACTTTGCTAAATACTTGTATTTTAATCTCACTCACCCGTCTGCCACCACTGGAGCGGGCGCTAGAAACGCCGAAACAGCGATCCCTTAGCTGCAACTTAGAAATTGGAAACAAACAATTCTGCCGCCATTGACGGCGAGGGAGAGAGGCCACGCCTACTCCTAGGCCACGCCCACCCGCCGACTATAGTATAAAACGCTGCCATCAGCGCCACGAAGCCAGAACCTCGTCATCTCCTGAGGCGGAAGCCGGGAGACCACCTAATTTTTAAAATTGTATTCTGTGTCACAACTTTGCTAAATACTTGTATTTTAATCTCACTCACCCGTCTGCCACCACTGGAGCGGGCGCTAGAAACGCCGAAACAGCGATCCCTTCGCTGCAACTTAGAAATTGGAAACAAACAATTCTGCCGCCATTGACGGCGAGGGAGAGAGGCCACGCCTACTCCTAGGCCCGCCCCTTTTCCTACTCATAAAAGATGTGCAATTACCGGACGCGCAGCGGACGGGCGCAGCGGGCGCGCCGTCAGCGCGCCGAAGGCGCGCCAAAGGCAAGCCCGTCTGGGCCCGTCCGGGCCCAGACGGCCTCAGGCCCAGACACTATGCCCAACCCACAGAATCGCATATCCTACACCTCGGATACACTCCGAATCTGGAACACTAAAAAACATCCTCAGTGTGAATTCATCCTTAAGGATGATACCCCGTTCACAGGATGCACCTTCTGTGATACCCCTGAGGCCACGGAACTCAGCCAAATGCTTCGACTCGGCCTCCTGAACTGCAGGTCCCTGGTAAAACACTCTCACAAGATAAACCTCCTCACCCAAACCCTCTCGCTAGACGCCCTGTTTCTGACCGAAACATGGCTGACCCCCAACAACGACTTTGACTTGGTCAATGCAACCCCCCCCGGCTACCAAATCTGCTGCCTGAACAGACCGGTCGGAACAGGTGGCGGGCTCGCCATACTCTATAAAGATCATCTCAGCTGTAGAATCGACGGCGGCACTGTCAAGGACTGTGAAAACTGCAATTTCACCCTCCAGATCTCCCCAACCACTTCACTATCGGGACTTCTGGTATACCGACCGCCAGGCTCGCTAGGAGATTTCTCAAGCACCCTGATGGACCACATCCTTCTAAAATCAATATCAACCCCCAACTTCCTCCTCCTAGGGGACCTGAACCTACACTTCCTTGACCCGGCGGATAACACTGCCGCCAACCTACTAGCAGACCTTATATCAGCTGACCCCCTGCTTCTGAATTCTAAAGCCACCCACGAGAAAGGACAGCTCCTAGACCCAGTCTTCACCAACATTAGGAACCTCCAAACCCAAGACCCCACTCCTCTCCCATGGACTGACCATTTACTGGTCCCTATGTACTGGTCCTTCCAAACCACCCCTGTTCCCAAACAGAAAACTAGGATACAAACCAGACGATGACACAAGCTAATACCAGAAGAATGGGAAGCTAAGCTACGGGAATCCGCTGGCCCCCTCTCAACTGACCCTAACACCGCCGATAGAGAATTCAACAGCTGGCTCACCAACCCCCTAGACAGCCTTGTCCCACTAACCAGCTCCCTTAAGCATGTAAAAAGGATCAACCATGCTCCATGGTACACTCCGCCCCTGAACACTTTAAGGAAGGAGTGCAAAAAGACAGAACGTACATGGAGGAAAAATAAATCGGCGATGGAGAAAGACGCTTATCAAAAAGCCATGAAAGCCTACAAACAAGCCCTCCATGACGCAAAAAGCTCTTTCTATGAGGAAAAAATAAAGAACTCCTCTTTCTCAGCCAAAGAGACTTTCTCTATCCTCAAAGAGCTCCTCCTTGTTCCAGCCCTCCCGCAGATACCCATGGACCCCAAAGCAGAAGAAGAAAAATGTGTCAACCTGGCCAATTTTTTCGACGATAAGATCAAAAAAATCCTTTCCTCCCTTCCTGCCACCAATCCTGCCACCTCAGAAAAAGCCAAGGACTCATCCCCTTCGTTAGGGAACTCCCCTGATAAACCCGATTCACCTCATTTAGCGTCATTCGGACCAGTCACCGAAGAGGAAGTGGCAGCAACTTTAGCATCTACTAAAAGTGGCGCCCCCAGTGACTCAGTTCCCATACGGTTCGCTAAAGACATCACTCGGACCATTATAGCTAAACTCACTGCCCTCATTAACACCTCGCTTGTCCAAGGAGAAGTCCCACAAAGCTGGAAGGAGGCAGTCGTCAAAGGACTACTCAAGAAGCCTTCGCTAGACCCCGCGGACCTATCCAACTACAGACCCATCTCGCTCCTCCCTTGGATAGGTAAGTTCGCAGAGAAGCTTGCAAATAAAAAGCTATCTCACTTCCTGGAAACAAACCATCTCCTTAAAAACTCCCAGACAGGCTTTAGACCAGGCCAGGGCACTGACACCGCCCTCCTTGCAGCCGTAGAGAAGGCTAGGGAAATAATCGACACTGGAGGATCAGTGGCAGTGGTCCTCCTAGACCTAAGCGCGGCATTCGACACTGTCAGCCACCAGGTCCTAACCCAGCGCCTGGATAACATCGGCGTGAAAGACAGCGCGTTGAAATGGCTCACATCCTTTCTCCACCGACGCTCCTTCCAAGTCTGGGAAGGAGAAAGTCGCTCCCCCTCCGGTGTGGAGTGCCTCAGGGCTCTTCACTGAGCCCACGCTTTTCAACGTGTATATGGCCCCACTGGAGGAGCTGGTCTCACCATTCGGAGTCACTATCGTCAGCTATGCTGACGACACTCAGCTGGTGGTGACACTCTCCCACCCCAAGCTAGAGCCCTCCAATCTTCGAGATTGCCTCTCCAACGTCCATCAATGGATGAGTGACTCAGACCTCAAACTAAACGGGTCAAAAACAGAGATCCTGCTCCTAGGTCACAAAACTATGGGCCTTCCCTCCAACCTCTGGCCCGCCTGTATGGGTGAACCCCCTACTCCCAAGACAGAGGTTAAGAGTCTGGGAGTATGGCTGGAGACAGATCTCACCTTCAGGACACAGGCTAGGAAAACAGCCGGCATCTGCTATGGCCTACTCAGATCATGCAGAAAGGTGCTCCCTTTACTACCACCCCAGTCCCGTCTTCTGCTGATTCAAGGCTTAGTTCTATCCAGGCTGGACTATAGCAATGCCATTTACCTCGGAGCACCGGAAGCCACTCTCCAAATACTGCAAAAGACCCAGATGCCGCAGCTCGCCTACTCACGAACACCCCAGCCAGAACATCAGCCAAACCAGCTCTGAGGAAACTTCATTGGCTCCCCGTCAGGGAAAGAGTCGTTTTCAAAGCCCTCGGCCTGGCCCACAAGGCTCTGCACAACGCCGGCCCCCCTATTCTGAATAATTGGATCACTCCATACAGACTGACGAGAGCACTCCGGTCAGAACAGGGAAACCTTATTATTGTCCCCAGGGTGAAGAAGGCCCGCATAGGTGGCCACCGCTTCTCTGTCAACACAGCAAAAAAATGGAACGCGCTCCCCCCGAGTCTCAGAGCTGAACCAAACCTCCTACGATAAAGGAAGTCTCTCAAAACCCTACTTTTCCCCTGATTCATCAGCAGCTTCTCTCCGCCCCCTCCTTAGGAGTCCGAGGTTTCAGCGCTGGGATACTCGAGGGTGACTACGCGCTCTATAAAAACCTAAAATAAATAAATAAATAAATAAAAATAAATTTGCGCTCTCCCCCCATGTTCAGTAATGTCGGATTCAGTACATGCGTCTCCTGTTCCTGTGGGAACCCCACCCAGGGCTTCTGGGTGGCCGCCCCGAAACCAGCTTACACGAGGAAACAGCTACCTGTGACATCCCACCTGGTTCAGAATTACGCATAGTTCACCATCCTTTCATCTTCATATAAGTCCCCCAAGCAGCATGGATCATCTCCCTCCCCTCTGCCTCTTAGGGACATGGGCATCGTAGGACTAATCCCAGTACACCAGGAAACCAGTTGCTGCAGATAGATATACTCGTCATTTGCCTGCCTCGTTGCACGTTCCCAAATATTCAACGTTGTCCAAATTTGCTCTGGTAGGGTTATTCTACACCTACGTGTTGCTAGAAGCGATGACAAGAGTTTCCGAAGCTGGGTTAGGCAAGCCAACATCTCAGCAACAGGATCAGCGTACCCCCCACCCCCTGAAACATGGCATTGTGTGTTGGAGATGATCCGGCAAGGGCCCTGAAATTTCGAGGCTGTAGCCCTCCACTGTTCCATGGAAGTCTCAGAACTTCCAGGCTGATCCAGGCCCTCCCATGTCCGAGTAAAACAGCTGAAGTAGCTCATCCGGTCTGCGCAAGTAGGACTCTGGGATATTCATTGGCATGTGCTGCTGCACATTTAACACTTGAGGCAGCATGATCACTTTGCTTATGGCTATTTGTCCCATAATTGACATCAGGAATCGCAACCATTTGTGCACACTTCTATGTAAACCATCCAAAAGTGCACCCACATTCAAGACATAGGTCTCAGACATGTCCGAACTTGGATATATCGCCAGATACTTGACCGGTGTTGTCTGCACTTTTATATTAGATGCGTTTGCTTCTGCAGCCGCAGACATGCATATAGGCTAGACTACTGATTTATCGACTTTAAGCCGGAACCCCAAGTGCAGTCCCACCTTCACCAGTGTGTTGTGTACCACGCCCCTTGTATCTATTGGGTTCCTCAGGGTCAGCAAGATATCATAAGCATAGAGCAAGTTGGCCTCTCACTTGCCTACCGAAAGTGATCCCAGCATCCTTGTGCCTTAGATGCTTACGTTGAGCCATTGGCTCAATAACCATGGCGAATATTACCGGTGAGAGCAGCCACCCTTATGGGGTTCATCTCTCCACTGGCCAACTGTCCGAGATTCTTTGACCCACCTTCATCTTGCCCTGCTGTCCATAAAATCTGCCTCCAGGGCATATTGGTGTAGTGCATGGTTCATAAACGTCCCGTTGACAGTGTCAAAGGCCTTGTGAGCGTCCGAATTCGCCATCACACAGGGATCCTCACCCCTCATAGCCTGCTCCATTATAATGAATGCCTTCCGGATGTTGGGGGTGCAGCCTCCCACAAATCCAGATTTGTCTGTGTGTCTGACCCCTTAGCAGTTTTTGATAGCCATTACACCGGTATCCTCCCCAGAATTTTCATATCCACATTTATTTTCGATAAAGGGCAATAAGATTCACATTCTGTGGGGTCTCTGCCTGGCTTAGTCAGAGCTACAATATTAGTCTCACTTAGTGATGCCTGTGACACATCTGTCTCAAAGGCTTCTTTGTACATGGCCAGCAGTGGTGCCTACAATAGGTTAACATATGTCTGGTAGTACTCAGCACTAAACCCATCAATACCTGACATCTTCCCTGTGTTCATGTGTTTGATGGCCCAACTTATATCCATTCAGTCAAGCGGTGCATTCAGTATAACTCTTGTGTGCTCGTCTACTCCAGGGAGGAGTGCCTCATCCAGGATGATCGCTATACTTGCCTTATCATCCTGACTTGTTTGTGCTGTGTAAAATTTAGCAGATTGGGTCAAGATACCCTCTTAAGTAGTCAGTGTCACACCATTAGCGTCTCTTATGGACACTACAGCGTTCCCGCCTGCCCGCCTTGTGACTATCCAAGCCAAATGCCTACCAGGATGGTCTCTCTATTCATGTCGCATTTCTGTGTACAGTTTGTAATTGTGCTAACTATCTCCACTACCTTGGGTGCCTCAGTATGTGGTGATGCTCCCAATCCAATGCACTGTGTTATTTCAAATCACCCCAGAGCGGGAAACATCGCTTACAACGCAACTTTTACAACGACATACCATTACAACGGAACTTTTACAATGCAAAAACTTTTACAACGCATGTATTTACAACATATGTATTTACAACGCAGGTACCTTTACAACGCATACCATTACAACGTAAGTATTGGTAAGTATATAATTATATTTTAAATGTTATATGTTTGGGGTAAAGGGGTATTTTTAGGGTTCAGGGTCAGTTTTGGGTTTTTGGGTAAAGGGGTATTTTTGGGGTTCAGGGTCAGTTTTTAGTTTTTGGATAAAGGGGTATTTTTGGGGTTCAGGGTCAGTTTTTAGTTTTGGGGTAAAAGGGTATTTTTGGGGTTCATGGTCAGTTTTGGGTTTTTGGGTAAAGGGGTATTTTTGGGGTTCAGGGTCAGTTTTGGGTTTTTGGGTAAAGGGGTATTTTTGGGGTTGAGGGTCAGTTTTGGGTTTTTGGGGTACAGGGGTACAGGGTAAAAATAAATTAAAATTAAATTACATTAAATTATATTTTTTTAAATTAATTTACGATTATAAAATTAATATATATTTACCAATACTAACGTTGTAATGGTATGCGTTGTAAAGGTACCTGCGTTGTAAAAACATTTGTTGTAAATACATGCATGTATTTACAACATATGTATTTACAACGCAGGTACCTTTACAACGCATACCATTACAACGTAAGTATTGGTAAGTATATAATTATATTTTAAATGTTATATGTTTGGGGTAAAGGGGTATTTTTAGGGTTCAGGGTCAGTTTGGGGTTTTTGGGTAAAGGGGTATTTTTGGGGTTCAGGGTCAGTTTTTAGTTGTTGGATAAAGGGGTATTTTTGGGGTTCAGGGTCAGTTTTTAGTTTTTGGGTAAAAGGGTATTTTTGGGGTTCATGGTCAGTTTTTAATTTTTGGGTAAAGGGGTATTTTTGGGGTTCAGGGTCAGTTTTTAGTTTTTGGGTAAAGGGGTATTTTTAGGGTTCAGGGTCAGTTTTTAGTTTTTGGGTAAAGGGGTATTTTTGGGGTTCAGGGTCAGTTTTTAGTTTTTGGGTAAAGGGGTATTTTTGGGGTTCAGGGTCAGTTTTTAGTTTTTGGGTAAAGGGGTATTTTTTGGGTTCAGGGTCAGTTTTTAGTTTTTGGGTAAAGGGGTATTTTTGGGGTTCAGGGTCAGTTTTTAGTTTTTGGGTAAAGGGGTATTTTTGGGGTTCAGGGTCAGTTTTGGGATTTTGGGTAAAGGGGTATTTTTGGGGTTCAGGGTCAGTTTTTAGTTTTTGGGTAAAGGGGTATTTTTGGGGTTCAGGGTCAGTTTTGGGTTTTTGGGTAAAGGGGTATTTTTGGGGTTCAGGGTCAGTTTTGGGTTTTTGGGTAAAGGGGTATTTTTGGGGTTGAGGGTCAGTTTTGGGTTTTTGGGGTACAGGGGTACAGGGTAAAAATAAATTAAAATTAAATTACATTAAATTATATTTTTTTTAATTAATTTACGATTATAAAATTAATATATATTTACCAATACTAACGTTGTAATGGTATGCGTTGTAAAGGTACCTGCGTTGTAAAAACATTTGTTGTAAATACATGCGTTGTAAAAGTTTTTGCGTTGTAAAAAATGCGATGTAAAAGCATGCGTTGTAATAACATGCGTTGTATCATCATATATCCCCCCAGAGCCAATAGGCCACAAGTCCTAATGACAATTCACAGTATTGCCCCACCGGGTGGCACTCCGTGTGCCATCTGAGATCATGTGAATGTAGGTAGCTGGAGGAGGGCAACAGTTCCTTCCTCCCCCGGAAAGCAAGGAACCCACCAAACTCTAGGCCCCGTTCTTGGTGCCTCCTTCCAGCCGCCGGGGCCACAGGCCATGCTTCTCACCTGTTGATGCTCATGAGGCCTGATCAGCCCTCGCCGGTGTCTCTCATCGGGCCATGTTTGCCAGCACACCACTGATCCGCAGCCTCCGTGACTTTCCCCTATGCTCTCCTCTATCCCGGGTACTGAGCCATGCCATCGTACCCACGCCCTGTGCTGCACCGTTCACAGGCGGCGTACTCGATCTGGGGGTCACAGCGCCTATTCAAAGTTGTCCCCTGAGTGGCCATTCTCACTATCGGCTCCAATCAGCCCTTTATGATAATTGGTGGGGCAGAGTGGGGGTCCCAATTCTGGTGTTTTTCAAAGCTATGGAGAGGAGTGTCCGCTCCGGTGGCCTTCTTGGCTCCTCCATCTGACTAGTATTTTTCCAATTATGGCCATGAAAAGAACGAATTGGCATGGCCTGCAACAATTGTATTATAATGTACCTGTGAGGAAGCATGCGGCTAACCCCTTGACTTAGCTGCGCTGGGCCCCGGAGTCCATGCTGGCATCATGCTTCTCCACTGATTTTCCTACGGGAAAAGAGAAGAATGTGAGGTTAGACAGGGCAGGATTGATACAGGATTGTAAACAGTAATGAAAAACTACTGTATCCCGGGAAAGGTGGCATGGTATGCCCAGACATGGGCCCCTTGCTCACTTTGCCATTGGATTCAGTCTAGCCGTGCTGATGAGGGCTGTTAGCCCAAAACCGGTCCCAGGATGCTTGTTTCTGGTCCAGGGAAGACATGGCTTGGCAGTTCGGCTGGACTGTTCTCATGAGGCTCAGAGTGTCTGAAAAGTTTCAGTGCTCAGTCCATCATCTACTTCTGTTTGCTTTGTTCTCCCTACATTATTATTCAATAGTGTGCCTTGAACTTTTGACAAGAAAACTTCACATATTCTTCAAGACAAAATTAATTGCTTTCCATAAAGGTGTTAGATTGGCATGGAAAAAACTTGAGCCCCCCAGAAATGAAGCTTTAATTTTGGGTATGTCAACTTAAAATATTTAGGGCTTCATTTTTAAATCTTGGCAAAGGGGAATACTCTTTCACAATTGCGACGGATATCCCGTCCACCGTATCATGAATCCCATTATATCCTATGGAGATCATAATACGCCAGACGGGATATCTGTCATGCTTGTGACAGAGTATTCCATCTGCCAAGATCTAAATAAGGCCCTCAGATTTTTGAAAAGTAACCCAGAAGATTTTAAGATGGGATTAATATTTCCAGATCCATTGTCTGGGCTGTATGGTCCCAGCTTTTTATATGTGTTGATCGCTAAAATACTTTAAGAAAGTTAGATTTAAGGTACTTGCTCAGCAGCTAGACCTTACTATCAGATAACAAATGTGTTGGGTATTCTCTATATTGGTTAATCACCATCAAATTGGGATTTTCAAGGAACACCAAGGGGTCGATTCCGATTCGGGAAAATGCGCTCCGAATAGTTGTACGGAGCATATTTCCCGTACGAATCGAACACCTTCAACTGCCCCATACGTACGAACAAGTACGATCCTAACCCAAAGCTGATCCCGTTACGAACCGTACCAAACACCGTACAACAACAAAGTACATACGGATTGTATCCGGGTGACGCTGTACGCGATATCCGTACGTAAAAATGCAGAAGTATCCGTCCTAGGAAGTATGATTCGTTCCAGTGACACTCCGTACGACCCTTCTCCTCCGGGACCTGATAATAGCCGTAAAAGCACAGTCCGGCCCGAACCGTACACCGGTACGCGACATACACAACATGAACCCCATCGTCCGTGTCATCCCAGTCCTGTACGCCTACGACCTCGTACATAGAAACCGACAATGGCGCAGACGGTGAGTACAACGTACCGCAACAACAGAAGTGCACCTGTACGGTGCGTCACACGCTAGCGCATATCACCATTGCAATAGTGATATGTGCCGCACATATGCCATGATTGTCGGGGTACGGTGCGCCACATGCTAGCGCATATCACCATTGCAATAGTGATACGTGCCGCACATACGCCATAAATGTCGGGGTACGGTGAGCCACACGCTAGCGCATATCACCATTGCAATAGTGATACGTGCCGCACATATGCCATAAATGTCGGGGTACGGTGCGCCACACGCTAGCGCATATCACCATTGCAATAGTGATACATGCCGCACATACGCCATAAATGTCGGGGTACGGTGCGCCACACGCTGCACATATCACCATTGCAATAGTGATATGTGCCGTATGTTAGGAATCAGGGGTAGTCCTCTTTCAGAGACCATGAACTGGTATCACATGACCTGCCGTTCAGGATATAGGTCAGTCCTACCTTACTGTCAGTGCTTGATATTGCTAATGTGCTGGGTTCCTGTGTGCTGAATGCTGGTTCCTGTGTAGGCTGGATTGGCTTCGCTTTGTCTCACGGGCTCGTGAGAACTGTCTTGCCCCCTCCCTTTTACTTAGAAGTTCGAGGTTTGGGCTTCAAGAGTCTTTTTTCCCTCTTTTGTATCCCCTGGTTAGTGAGTTAGTGCTTTACCCCGTTTCTTTCCCGTTTTTGTTACCTGGTATATCGCCCCGTATTTTTGTTGTCCTGGGGGGTTCTAGGGGCTCCTATTTCCCTCCCGACAGGCATCCCTGTACTGTGTTATTTGGGAGTAGCGGGGCTTTAAGAGTAGACGTGGAGGATTGTGACAGCGCTTACCTTAGTATTGCGTGCTTCCGAGAAACACCGCTCCACATCGTTATACGCGGAAATTACGTTTTAGGTCATTCCGCGAGTAAACTTCAATCCCGAGTTTAGGAGTAGCCAGCCCGCTGTTATTGCTCTCATAGTCCCATATCCAGTGCCAGTTTTTACGCGCTAGTTACAGCGTGAAGGTTTTTTTAATGTCAAAGCCAAGACACCTTTTTTTCCCCTAAAGAGAGACACCTTGTTTATACAATCAGTCAAATACATCTAAGAGACGTTATCTTGGATGGGAAACTCTTATTGACTGAAGTCTCCACAATACAAAACCTGCACTCTCAACTGGTGCGGAGGAGTGGAGGAGGGAGCAGTTCATTCTTCGAACAACAGGGGTGGAAGACTTGGTGTCTCCTCATTATCCACCCCCTTTCCTGGGTCATTGGTACACTCATAGTTGTCATCTTGTGAGTGACTGGTGAGTCGGGGAAGTGGATTGGAACATACCTCGTTCCTTCAGTTTGTGGGCGGAGTGGAAGGAATCCAACACCGTACATACGCCATTAATGTCGAGGTACGGTGCGCCACACGCTAGCGCATATCACCATTGCAATAGTGATACGTGCCGCACACACGTCTCTAATGTTGGAGTACGGTGCGTCACATCTGAGTGTTGGGTAGAAAAGACTCCCAGCTGTACCTAACAGTATGGGGGTGGGTGGCTATTACTCCCAGCAGTGCCTAACAGTATGGGGGTGGGTGGCTATGACTCCCAGCAGTGCCTAAGAGTATGGGGAGGTGCGTTTCATATTTGTTAGTACAGCTCGCTGATATGGGACGTTTTCAGGGTGTACGCGTGCACATTATTGATGGGGGTGCGGTTCGTATTTGTTAGTGCGGCTCCCTCATACGGGACGTTTTCTGGGAGTGCGCGTGCACTTTATTGATGGGGGTACGTTTGGTATATGTTAGTGCAGCTCGACAATGCGCGATGTTTTCCGTATGAATCATGCTTCATACGCGAGTTGGTTTACCCGTACGATTCGCGTACTCGTTCGCCGGTCTGGATCGTACTTGTTGGGTCATACAGCATTTTTACGAATTGTATGGATCAATTTCCAAGTCCGTACCGTACGGATCTTCAATTGTTTTTCGTACGGTTCGCAAACATTCGTACAGAATCTTTGGAAACAGATCGTACCATTCAATTTGGACCGCATTGTACGAATCGTACGTAAACGGTTACAAATACGAATCGTAGGATGGTTTTCTATCCCAAATCGGAATCAACCCCCAAATGTCCTGCAAACATATTTGAGATCCACTGTAGACAGAGCAGAGATAGACATTTTGGGTCAAATGATTGAGGAAGGGAAATTAATCTCTTGGGAAAGGTTACACAAATAAATCAACCATTCTTTCTCCTGGAATGTATCCCTATACTTGAAGTCTTGGTGTTCCATGACAATATGGGCCTAAGAAACTATATAAGAAGTGTCGGCAGTCTTAAAGATCTTGACCCTAAAATAAACAAAGATCTCCCTGTGGTATTCTGGACTGTAGGAACATTAAGATAAGAAACTCCCTGCACCACATGAAATCTGGTATGAGGTTTTGCCCTTGGTGATGAGAGAAGAATTATGGTAAGTGTCATTTTCTGCATCATTTAAAGATGTCAAATCTGCACCACCTAGGAGAAAAGTTAAGCAGTTAAGTCAACAACAACATTAAGTCAGTAATTTACAGCATCAAGAAGTGAATCATCATCAACCTGGAGAAGGCTGGTTTCAGTACTGCAGTCTTGTCTGAAACCTGATTGAAAGTCATCAAGAAATCATTGTCATAGATGTGCTGAGTAGCTTATGTTGTAATACAGCTTTCATTCACTTTAGCACGAAAGGGTAGACCTAAAACTGTCTGAACTTAATTAGCGTCCCCCTCTCCAAGGTATGCTGATGGTTTCTTTCATAGAGGAGTGACTTGGCTGCCTTTGAGGCACTCTGAGAAACGCTCCTTTATCCAAGATAGAGCTTCACTATTTTGATCTAATGAATGAGAATCTAGAAGGCCCGGTCATTAGCAATATTCCTTGCAACCAGTTCTGTGACATTATTTTAAAGTTTAATTTTAGCAATGGTTTTAATACATTATCTTACAAGGCTGTATCAAAATGAGAGCAATTTAACCATGGAGCCACAAATACGTTTCAAGTTATTTCTTAAGTCAGGAAGGCGGGGAAACAACTTTTGAACAGATTTTACTTTTTTATCAAAGAACGTAACAAATTCTACAGATTAAGCAAAATGTTGCTTCAAATCTAAAAGAGGAAAGAGGATTGTTGACATTCAAATTATATTAAGGAGTAGTTTGGGTGGTTTTAGTATAACTAATAAGAAATTTGGTGTGAGAAACCTTAGCATTAAAAGATATTTCTTCTGAAGTCTTCTAGCTGCCTACAGAGCTCAAGGGTGATTGTTTACGCTCATTGTCCAATGCTCTTAAATCAAGATCAATGCCATTCATTAATAAGAATAAAGTAGAATTGTGAGACAGTGTAGTAAAATAATACATTTATTCCTCTCATTAACTTCGGAGTTAGGTTTGACTGTGTTAATAGTGACCAAAGGCGAAACTATAACAAGTATATATGTTATGTTTGCTAAATTTGCAGGATTCCTGTAGAATGTTAAAAAATAAATGTAAAAAAATGTTCATATCTTTTTGTGGTTTATCCCACTATAGCCATCTTAGAGTTGTCCAAAGCTATAAGAGTCAGTTTGACCATACAATACAATATTTAATGACATTTTTATCTTTGAAATATTGTGGAATGATAACCCCAACAAAATAGATATCCCAATGACTTTGGAGCATTGTCATTCTGTAAAATTAGCTAGAGATACTGTAAATGTGAAGCGAGATTCACAGCTAAGGAGCTCGAAATTCTGACGTTTTAAAGATATCGATGCAGAATTGTTTGGCCAAAGGATACTTCGAATACCACTGGGAAAATAAGCCACATCTGGATTGAGGTATTGCTCAAAATACATATGTTGGTCCTCCTTGTCCTCATCTGATTTCATCAGAGGGTGGATGCAATAAAGGATGTTAGAAGCAATGTAGCACTGGGTGGCTACAACACTTGGAAGCAGAGGCACCAATAATGTATGTTCAAAGTACACTGATGCAAAGATGATAGCTTCAATATAAGGTGATGGGTGGAATGCTTGCAGGTACTGGCATTCACTTGGGCCTTTTTCAAGTGTATTATCCATTGTGTTACTCTAGGTAGGGAGCAACCATACAAAAATCAATCTTTATCCTACTCGAATAGGAGCAGTACATCACAAACCACTTACCCACACCCCCTCATCATCCATGTTTTCATGGTTTGAATGTGTAGCTCTCTAGAAGGTACCTTGGTCTAGCAAATCAGGGTAGATTGTTCCTTCGGGAGGACGATCCAATCTGATTTGCATATGGCTGGCCAACTCCTATAGGGACACTAGGCAAGCAACGGCTGGGTATGTTCCAAATAAATACCAGAGGTGGAGATTAATTCTAATATTCCACCCATCACTTTTCAATGTGCAAACAAAATATGTCAGAAGTAACAAGTGACCTGACCATGAATAATGCAAACGGTATGTTTAAGAAAGTATTATATGAGGAAATAAACAGCAAATGCATAGCTTCCCTATTAGGGGAACAGCCGGACTGCAGAATTTCTTTACAAGACTAGAGGCTACCATTATGCATAATTATTTTAATGCTAACTAAATAGGCAAATAAGTGACAACATTTACAGCCCTCAACAAGGCACAGAACACCAAGTGTTCAACCCTAGTGTTTTTGGCAGGGCCGGCAGAGGGGCTTTTCTACCGGCTTAGCCTACCAAAGGCCTTACTACAGACACAGAGGATTCGGTCGAGCTTACCAAGCGAATAACCCCCCACTATTGTACCTCCAGAGAGAAAGATTCTCCTGCTCTAGAGGATTCAGAGCGTGTCTGTATCTTTAATGGAATCCAGATTCTCTTATTATGTTATTAGGAGATTCACAATCCTCTCGGATAATGCAATCATGTTGTAAAGTGCATGGTAGCAACAATCAGGTGGTTCATTATTTGTTTTCCACGTTTATGCATAACATCTCTTTCTTTCATACATGGACAGTGCATGTTAAAGAGAAATAGTGGAATACAACAGTTTAGTAAAAATTCCTAAGTTGACAAAAACAATGATCTGTAAATTGAACTGTTTGTTTGGAATCTCTCTCTCAATACTCCTCTCCAGTCTATCTTAATTTCCAGATTGTGTAACGTGCACCACACCTTCTGTTTAAGGCCCAAAAACATATTATTTTTAATCATTTTGATCTAGGAGGGCTGGAATTCATTAACACATATTTTGCATCTCCTATAATAACGGAATGCGGTGCAAGAATATTATGTCAAATTGAAAAGGTGGCTGAAAGATTGCAATGTGTTGTCATTTAAAAAAGCTTCACAAATGTGACCCTTTTTAGAGTAGCTCCGGTTGAAACGTGGGAAACACCAGGATTGCTCAAAACATCACTGGAAGTAAGAAAGATTGATTGTGTTAGCGAAGGGGGTTGGGGGCGCATGCAGATGTTACATTGAAAGTATTTATTTTACGTACGATATATGACATAAATGGTCCAGCAAGTTTGGCAGTTAAAGAGAAGCAGAGATTTTCGCATCGTAGTGTTTTAACAGCTGCATAAGAGTAAAGCAGTGAAGTAAAGAAGTAAAATGTAGTCTTTTTAGAGGTGGAAACAGAGTATTGAATGAGGATGTAGACAGCATTAAAAGCTTTCCACACAGCAGCAAAAGAAGTGTCTCAAAACACGTCTGCCTCGAAGCCATGCGGTCCAAGTTGGAGTGAAGTCATGGTTGTACTAATGGGACTAGTCTGTAAGATGGATGCATCATAAGCAGGCCCTGGTACTTGGCAGTACGAGGTGTAATTAGTCAGGAGGCGAGATCACGGATAATCTGGACGTTCATTGAGTAATGCACCTTTCTGTTGCTGAACATTTATTCACAAGGTTTCAATAGAACTAAATGCACCTGGGTTCCATCAATGGCACCTACTACACTTGCGAACCTGGCAAGAGGATAGATAGCATTTAGCTTTCGTTTGCTGCAGCTCAGCATGTGTGGAAGAAAAACAATGTGTTCCTTTAGGGCTCTAATTAAGAGTGGGTCCGAAGTATTTACCTCATCTAGTAAACAGAAATAGCCAGAGGTGAGGTATTTACTGGTTTGATAAACACCTCCTATTCCAAGTTTCTTATTTGAAAATGAGGCATAACATGCAGAATCTTTATTTAAAGCAGCATGTTCTGCGTGTTTGCATTTTTTATTGGGTTTTCCAGTGGAAAACGTAAGGATGCAATAATTATTGGATAACTCAGAATTCCGATCCGTATGCCAACTGCTGTGTGCACAGGGATCGAAGTTCAACCTTCAACTCATAATTGAGGCCTAATGTTGCATGAATTAATCATAGACTGGCCCAGGTAAGAACAGAAGCCGGAACCTCAAAGTAGTTGAGCAGTATAACCAGCCTGGCAGGACATAGACTAAATAAGCCCCCCCATGTCCGCTGGTAACCAACGGGGGTCAGAATATTTGCTGCCTGTGGCTGCTGCTCTCATTGGCAGCATGGGAGCGCAAAATATTGCCCCAGATCTGCTGGCAAGAATTGCAAAAAACAGCTTTTGCAATTTTCTCTGTCTATGTCATACTGTGTGGTGCCCAGCCCCACTCCCTTCTAACTGGGCTGCATGAAAGGTAAAATGTCAGCTGTACATTTAGATCAATAGTGTAAGGCCCACTTAGGCTCTACAGGGCCAATTACGCAGTACATGTACCGTCAGTCCTAGGGTGACCAACTGGCATAGGCACAAATTCAGGACAGTGAGTGTAAAAATTCAGGAGAAAGGGTCAAAATACACGACAAAAATTCAGGACAGAAGGTCACGATTCAGGACAAAAATTCGGGGCTCATGGTACATTTTACACACACATCAGAGGAGGTCGCGCAATATTAAATAAGTAAATAGACAACCAACACAAGCACAAGTGAAAATAATTTTGTATAAGGTTGAGAGAACTTTGCACTGCATCTGTTGTGTGCCTGAGTGAAACTTAAATGCCTACGTTTGCATATTGGATGCACCAGGGTAACATGCACCAAAATGAAACCTCCACCCACCCCAGAGCTTGGCCCCTGGTAAGGTGACAGGAGCCCATAAACAAAAGCAGTTTGCATGCCCTCAGCTCTGGCAGGAGGAGGCCCAGCAAATGCTGTCACTGGCCCATCATCATTCTGTTTTTGATAATTAGGCCAACTTAAAGAATGAGAATGGACCGATAGCAGCCGCCTGTGCCAGGCCAGGGAGGGGCTGCTGCAGGCCACTGATCACAGCAGGAGTCTGAGCTGCCCCTGCAATGAGAGTTATAGAACTCTGAAGCTGCTTGCAGGGGGCAGCTCACTCTACAGTCCGAAAATACGGACAAAAGGCGTCCGCGAAAGAATTCTTGACAAACAACGGACAAGAGGCCCAGAATATGGGCAGTCCGTTAAATTTATGGACGGTTCGTTACCAAAGTCAGTCCGGAGGTGGGATTCAGTAAATATGATTGGAAGCAGAGGCTGCAGCGTGGGCTGTGGACCAGCGAATAGGAGACAACCTAGCGACGGAGCCGTGAGCTGGAGCATGACTGTGCATGTGGCTATAGCAGCAAAAGATAAGTAATTACAATGTTAACAAAATCCCGAATGTTGTGTGTTAGTGTGCCTGTTCACGCATGCAGGTCAGGTGAGTGAGTGAGTGTGTGTATGTGTCCATCTGTGTGCGTATGCATGAGGATGTGAGGGTCCTCGCACCTGGCCCTCATGGAGCGAACACTAGGTGGAAATTGGAAGATCTCTTGGATGGGATATCACCATTGGCATGAGACAGGCAGAATAGAAGATACTGTAACATTTTAGGAAATTACACACACAGCATATGATCCACTAATATCCCAGTTCTTCCCACCATAAAAGACAAGGAAACATTTTGTGCCACAGTGGGCGTAACTTCGGTGCTAAACATTTAAGCAAAATTAGCAGGTTCAACATCAAAATTCTGTCTATTGATAGCCCTATCAGTCACTTGAATAAATGGTGGTTCCCATATAAAACTGGCACCGTTTTAAATACACAGTCACAACCTGTGGTGAAAAAGAAAACAGAAGAACCCAGCATGGAAATTTTGAAAACCTCCACAAAATTCTGTGCAAGTGGCCTCTGATGATATAGAGCTCTCAGAAAAAAAATATAATCCCGATAGTAGGTAGTGGAACTCAGGTCGAGGGGTTTGTTGCCATCTCCATCTCATCCAGTAATACACTGGATACCCTATACCTATCATTATCTGATGAAGGGAGAGACACACTAGACTGCCACCAAACTGGTGCATAATCCATTTCAGTGCTGGACATTCAATTTCATACAGAAACAATTTGATTGTACTTATTGTTATAGGTATGACATATAACCATGATCCCCCCAAAAGATTTATAAAAAGCAAGGGAATAACTAATAGTCCTTGTAGGAAATCCGTCCATTAGGAATGGTCACCCTGATTTTTCACCTTTAATGTACCCGATTTTTGCTGGCATCGGGAATCTCCACACTGTGACACTGCTATTCAATGCCACAGTGCGTGTGTACTGACAATACAATTATATTTATCTTTATCTTTATCTAATAGTTATTTTAATTTACTTTAAGACCATGGTAGATTGCACAGAAAAAGCACATAGGACATGGAAGTTAAACGGTAGAGAAGTGTGGCTCAATGGTTAGAGCGGCAGACCCTGATACAGAGGTCTGGCCCGGGACCAGTGTTCAATTCCCCGCCTCGGCGGGTCTTGGGCTCAAAATTCCACGGACCTGATAATTCTCGCCTCGGTGCCTATTCCAATCATGGAGTCCCACTCTCCAACTCTGGCCTCCACCTTGGGGGTGCCCAGGAGTGAACGTCTCACAGGGAAAGCCAGGATGGGTTCCACAGTGGTATTCGTACAAGCGCCTTGAGACCCTTGCAGGTGAGTAGTGTGCTATACAAATATCAATTTACAAATGTCATATGTGGGCTGCAGTTTGTATTTACACTTCCCATATATATTGAAAAAATTAAACAGAGACCATTTGCACCACTGTGCTCTGTCTCAGCTGTAGTTTAAAAGCGCTGCAGTGACACATGACAGAAAAGTTCCCTTGCCATGTAAGAAAATCTATTGCTATACAAATTCTAACAAAGGCAGATGTATATTGCTATATAAGACCACACGTCTGGTTGCCTAATATATATGAAAGGGGCATACAACATATTGGGAACAAGCCTAGATGTAAATGAAATCTTCATTTTATATCTTCACATGGCAAAAATGCTAGCAGAATCTTTGATGACTCAGTTTATCACCAGAGACCCGATACGCATTCCTGGCTGAAGTTAATAAACCTGCTTCCAGAAGACAGTGTCCTTGCCACAGGTTCCCGGAAGGCATCAGTGTTTTCAATAGCTGGACACTTAACAGAGGTTAGCAATCTGGGTGGAGAACATGAACACGGGCAGTTGGTAGCAGAAAGGACAGCCTTCCCCCTTCATCTTTTGACTTAGTAATGCTAAATGGGGCTGCAGGATCTGCTCACACTCATTCCCAGGGCCGTCCTAAACTTTCTGACTCTTGATCCAGCGGCAAAAAAACCTGTTTTTGACGCTGACAAGCGGACTGACATAATCTGTTTACCGGAGTGGCTAGGCTAGGGAAAAACCATGCCCCTTTTGATGGATAAAGGGGAGAGCCAACTTGGTTTTAGCACTTCTATGAATCCTAACAGTAAAGCAAACAGAAGTGCTATAAAAGAAGATGAGAGAATGGCCAGGGGGTATTCAAGAGTGGGTGTGGTAAATACTCCTATAGTTGGCTAGTGAGCAAGATAAGACAGGCAACTCACCAGCACCTCCTCAGAACACTCCTACCCTAAACCCTTGAAGACAAAATATAAAGAAAGGAATCCTGCTGGAAGAAAAAGACTAGGGGTGAGCGGGAAATCCGTTACGCCCGCGGATTTTGCGGATTTTTGGGAAATCCTCAATCCGCCAATTTTGCGGATTTCCCGCAAAATCCGCAAAAAAAATCCGCGGACGTAACGGGTTCAAAAGTTGAACCCCCACTCATGTAACTATTTTACAATGGCGCCAGCAAGCTGCCAGCGCCGTTGTAAAATAGTTACAAAGTTAGCTTGCACAGGAACCACTAGATAAAACAAAGCAGGTGCTGCTTTATTTTATCTAAGTGCTTCCTGTGCAAGCTAACTTTGTAACTATTTTACAACGGTGCTGGCAGCTTGCTGGCGCCATTGTAAAATAGTTACAGCTCACTCAAGGGACCCCTGCGCCCTTCGGGGCGATTGCATAGTAACACACACATGGTCGCTCGAACTAGTTGATGCTCAAATTCAGTGACTCATTCATTAGCCCAAAAACAATCGTGAGCGTCGTCGAGGCTGGACAGGTGTGCCTTCTTCCCAAATCTACCTTGGAAAATCAGCTGTGATGCTGGATAGACTTTGAATCCTTGACTTTCACGAGCGCAATACCCGTGCTGTTCCTGTGACCAGGAGCTTCTTTCTCTTCATCTGCTGAACTGATCTTTCTCTGACCTTTTATACACACAAGAGGTACATACATGAGCAGGCACATTGTGTTCGCACGGGTTTCTGCAAGTTCGCGAGCGTTTTGTACAATTTCGCAATTTGCGAAATTGTACAAAACCCTCGCGAACTTGCAGAAACCCGTGCAAACACAAAAAAAAATAAAAAATACACGAGGATTCGCAGATTTTGCGGATTTTGCTGATTTTCGCAATCCGCAAATTCGCAAATCCGCAAATTCGCGGATTGCCAATCCGCAAAATCCGCCCATGCCTAAAAAAGACTAAAATATTCCTCAATTTTGCTGGTACCCTGGCACTGGAAGTGCTCTATAAGGGTCAGGTGGTTGCCTCCTGTTTGGCTGCACCAGGCACACAACAAGTAGAAGACTCCTGCCTCCAATAAGACCCAGCTGTCCAGTGTCAACAGGCCCCTGCAGGAGCCCTCTTTGTAGAAAGGGCTGTCCCCAGAAGCCTGCCGTGAGAACCTGGCGCTGCAGGGGGAACCTTCCAGGTAGCTGTTTAAAACTGGGGCTTAGTGCCTGATTTAAAGTTTGGCAGAATCAGTACTCCATCAAAAGCGGGCCCGCGTTGGCCTGTTGACGGAAAGAGGTTATTAGTTATTTCTTTTTCAAAAATAAACTTCCACTTTGTTAGTTGTTTTGAAAAACAAAAAGGTTTTGTGGCCGGCTGTCAAAACTGAAGGTGGCCGACCACCAAACCTTTGGTACCTTCAGAGGAGCCTGCATCACAGTGGTTGCTCTGAAGGTGCAGGGATCACCACTGGGTTGTCACTGATCCCTCAATATTGTGGTCTTCTTTCTATTAGGGAGGCAGAGGCAATGTCCCCCAACACCCTGACAGACAGAGTAAAGACCACCATACTTTAAATCAGCCCCAAAGGCCTAAGTAATCTTTCCTCCTCTGGAGGACTAGGACAAGAGGCTGGACATTGCCCAGGGATGATGCACCAGCGGAATGAAATCCAGGCTTCCTCCACTTTGCGCTTTTTGCCGAGAGGAAATATGGCTCAGGGAGACCTCATAGTAAAGGAATTTAGCCTGTAGGAGCCCTGCTTTCTTTCACGCTAGCCCTGCTGGTGAATTTTGAGAAGGAAAACCTGTACCAATGACTGAGGAGAGGAGGCATATCTATCCCAGCAGTGAAGCAACAACAATGGGTATGAAATCCAGCCTTGCCCAGCTCAGACCTTTTTAGCAGCATAAGCAATGGTATCACACATGCCAAACAAGGACATATCTACCTTCGAGTGGCCGTTGTCAGTTTTGTCCTTGGACCTTGCCTTCAGGAGGACACTGACTTTCAAAAAGTAGACTAAGTCGGAATGCAAACCTTTTAACCATGGCAACCTGCTTGGTGTATCCAACCTCCATTACATCATGTAATAATGCCTTAAATGATGCCCAGTAATGGTCAGCAACTACTGATACTTTTGAATATCACTTTTATTTAAATAGGTGTTTTTTTCTTTAATTAAAAAAATAATATTTCGGTTTCACTTGTCCAATTTTGTCATTTTTATATTGTTTACCTCATTTTATTTTCACAATTTTTCCAAATTGGGCTTGTAATCGTGCTTGTGCAAGAGCGGCCACACACAGTTTCTCTTTCAACTGAGTTTTAGCCTAACCAGGGATTGTTTATTGAGTTGGTGATGATACCCCGCCCAAAAATTAATGATAACTTCTGACAATCCTTACCTCTAGCTGAAAGCTTCATATTTCATCAATCAAATAAAATCCTAACAAATAATTTATCTTTCCTGTTTCCTTTGAGTTGGATGGAGGTAGAGAAAGAAGTAGGAGAAGAAAGAAAATGGGGATTGGATCGAAAGTGATGGGGGACAAAGGTAAGGTCGGTTGAGAAAGGGTGGCAAGGAGGGAGAAGATGGGACAAAGGTGAGAGACAAGGAATGGCAAAGAGAAAAAAGAGGAAAGTAGGCGAGCAAGAATGACAGAGAAGGAGAGACAATTCTAAAGGGAACGTTATGAGGGAAGAAAGTAAGGGGTGCAAAGAAAATGAGATAATGCAATAATAGGATGATGAAAGGAAGAAGGTGGAAGAAGAAATCAGGAAGAGAAGGAGATAACTATGAGACGGTTAGAGTAGAAGGAAGGAGCGATGAGGAGGAAGTTGTAGAGATGTTATGGCCAGAGCAAGAAGAAGAGAACAAAAGATTGGTGGAGTGAGGGGAAAAACAGATGGGGAAAAGAAAACACATGACAAAAGATGTGTTGTAAAATGCACCATTTCTTTCCATTCTATTATAAAAATAACTTGCCTTCACTTCTCAAATTCCCCTTTGAGTGGTTGGGCTGGCTCACAGCTCATTCTGTATAATACAGGGGTGGTACATCCCATGTTTCCAGTGCTGCTTTTGGTTTCCAGTGCTGCCCTGATTATAACTTAGGTATGCTTCCTTTTGTTTAGGTTTAGAAGAAATAACAACATAAATTCCACAAATGAGTTGAGTGGGCTTATGCTGTAAATAGAAACCAATTGCTGCTGACCTAATAATACATAGTGCAGGGTGGCTGTTTTCAAATGTACTTTCAGTGCATAGATTGAAACGATAAAGTTAGAACTGGAAAAATAACTAAGAAAAACAATGGATGTTGAGCTTTAACTTTTTCATTCTAAAAATAGCAACTTGAAATGCAACTGTACAGCCCTGCAGACAGGGCGTTTGTGATATGTAATGAGATGAGCAGGCCTGATGATGAAGAGAGGGGGCCTATTTACAGCGGTTTGTGTCACCCTTGCCCCACACAACGTGGTACATGTGCAACGTAAACCTTAAGTTAGATGTATGAAACCATGCAAGGTCACTTTGC
This sequence comes from Lissotriton vulgaris, assembly GCF_964263255.1. NCBI lineage: Eukaryota > Metazoa > Chordata > Amphibia > Caudata > Salamandridae > Lissotriton > Lissotriton vulgaris. The sequence continues at coordinate 429,997,174 of NC_141685.1, read as the reverse complement.
TAGGCCATAAGTGGCTCCATAAATCTGGAATAAAACAACACAGCATAAATTGCTGTGTTGCACAAGAGAGGCGTCCCATGGTTTTTGACGCATTCCCAGATTTACCAGAACTAGCGTTATTGGGAACGCACCAGAAGGATACACCTTCCAGGAGAGCCCTAACGAGGAGAAATATTGTTATTTCTCCTCGTTAGTTTCTCTTTCTATGTGTGCTGAATTCTGTATGCAATGCAGGCACCCTTGCACCATAGTACAAGAGTGCCTGCATTGGCGCTAAGCTCCAAAAGTAGGAGAAAAAGCACAAATGCTGGGAATTGGCTTACATTTAGCATATTCCTGCCCTTTCCTGTGATGCAGTGCATGAAGGTGACCCCAGAGTCAACTCCAAATGTAAACAAATCCCTAAAATCAGTCCACATTTCCAGAAACCTTGCCTAGCTTGGTAACATTTACATCTGTACTTAACTGTATTTGTATGTATCAGTATATATTATTTCGTATCTTATTGGTATGAAATTTTAACAAGTATATAGAAATATTAATTAAACTTATTCACGTGCACAGAGCTTCAGTGTATGCTACGTAGACATTTACAATAAAAACAAACATACCTAAAATCGCTTTGTGGTATTATCTCCTATGTACCTCTACAGCTACATAAACTTCATTTGAAATCTCATAATTTTCTTACCGCCCAGTGATGTAAAACAACATGGCTATTTGCTTGGCAGCCATCATTAACGACATAAAGAGACATTGAAAATACATTTAATTTCCGTTTTTCAATATTTACTGTCTGTATTTACGCACAGAAATCAGTAACAGTGGAAAGCTGGGAGCCTTAATTATGATGTGAGATCATCGAACTAAGTACAGACCAGAGTTGTATTCTATTTTCAAGGGGCTCCTCCACTGTTTTATCAGTTTAATATCAGGTTCTTTTAAGAAGGGAAACTACAAGTGATATGACCTGTCATCAGTGTTCTTTGTTGTGTAAAATGTTTAGACTGGAAGCAAACAACAACCATTATCAGGAACAATTTAGCATTATAGCCCCGCCAAAAGCTATAACAATTGTTTAATGACCTCTCCCTGAGTTACAGGCCCAAACCACAGGGAGAGAGGGAATTTAACAAGCTTATAGCCAAAGGCAGAAGGCTTACAATGATATTAGATTATTATGCCCATTGAGGGCAGACTGTTCTGACATTAAACAGAAAAAACTGAACACAGCAATAGAATGCTGAAGAAAGAAAGCCTTTATCAGCCATTACTGGCCCTCTGCCATTTAATTGCCTTCAAAGGAGCTCCCAACATTCCATACTTGTATCACCATTGATCTTACATTGTTCGGCTCTCTTCTTGAGGTCTGTTTTGATGTAAACTCTGAGAGAAATAGGGTTCCCTTGAACAAAGCTATATGGAATTTGACAAGAACAATCTGTGCCTAAATAACAGGAATTCATAAACAAGTTGACAAAATGAATTAAAAAATGAAGATAACAATTTATTATGTATACATACAATAAAAATACAATAAAATACAATCAATTATTAAACTTTACACTGCTGGAGATTAAAAAAAAACATATCAACACAAATCATGAAACACATGACATTCAATTATGACCCGCATAATTGGTGCAAAAAGACAGAAACAGTAAGACAAGAGATTTGTACAATACTACTGGTTTATTCAGACTCCTAGTTTATAGCATTGCTGTTGTATATTAGAATAATCAGTATATCTACAACAATGATAGAGTCATGAATTATACAAAACAAGGAAGCGTCGACGCATTTCTGTGGATTTTCTTGATTTTTGCCACCTTTCTCAAGACTAAACACAATGTCTGTCGTAACCAGGGGGTCATAGAATTTCCCTAACATAAATATCCAACACATTAGGAGAGATTGTCAAAATATATTTAACATATCACATTTTGTTAATAGTTAATTACATGTATTAAAAATGGCCTCCTACATATAACCTATACAATATTGTAGCACATTTGGATTACAAGAGTAATATCATCCCTCAATGTCCTCAAAGAGACTATTAAGTGATTTATATAAAAGGGAAATGTCCTATTTAAACCCAATGAGTTTGTATATAAATCGCTAACATTAGCTGTGAGCAGAAAGCCGTAAAAGCCTACTGGAGGTGGATACGAAAGACATTTAAATCGTACTTCTGTAATATTTGCTACCCTTTCTAAGTTATTCTCTATTAGCGCTCTAAATTCTAATTGTTTAAGGAACTAACCTCTAAAATGAGAGGAACATGTCTTACCCAGATATGCACACAATAGTTCTGTTCCCAGAATCGCGTCTCTTTGTATGCTGAAATGAAGCATGATACACACAACCAAGGCCTCTGACCTAAAATGCAGTCTGTCGGGAACAGAAAAGGGAGGCAAAACTAAATATAAGGTAAAAACGTCTATCCTTTTATATCTATAATAGAGTTGGATCTTAAAGGTATACCTTTAATGTAATTCGAAGGTTTTTTCTTTTTGATTGTATATAAGAGCCGCACCATACACGAGATGATTAAAGCCCTTGCGTTGTTTAAAATAAAACCTGGAAGAATTTGGTAGGCAATATCAGTTTAAAGCTGTTACTATAATCGTGTAACTTGACATTGTGGATCTAATATCTAAGGAAGAGTGAAAACTGGCATATCTGTCTAGGAATTGTGGGCAGGTAATTGTCGATGTGGGAGTGAGCTGGAGAAGTTGCTCCTCTTTACCACCGTCGGAGGCACAGCCCGATAAAGTCTGTCGGTCTCTGTTATGGAGATGGACCGCTATTGGTGAGAGAACGGTAAAGAGTATCAAGTCACAGCGTTCTCAAAAGAAGTGTAAAAGCTATCGTCTAAGATGAAAATGAAGAGTGCGCTGTGTCTAATTCGGCTTACCTTATGCATGTAATCTTGGCGCCGAACTTCTCTGTTTCTCGTGGCGTTTCCCGAACTTGCAGGAAAACACGCCCGATGTAAACTCTACCACAACCCCTGTCTTTTTCTCTTTTGTTGTGTTGTCAGGTGATTATTTGTGGCCTGCCATGTCTTCAATGTCCATCCAGATGGCATGCCTTCCATAATGTGTTTCTTTCCACACCATACTTTTCTTTCTTCCTGGGCTTTGTGTTTTTGTCCTTCCACCAATCAGTTCTCAGAGAAAGTCCAACAGTTATTTTATAAACATGTTGTTGTCCACACCCATTTCTTTACAAAATAGTTAAATGCACTTTTTTCATGATTGGACAATAAGGTTGATATTGACCATTTCCATAAGCCAGTGTGATCAATGTTCCTATAATGAACAAAGCCACTATGGGCAATATACTTTATATAAATTACCAGCTAATGTTCTCTTATATGTGAACGTTCAAAATGCAAATGCCAATTTTCTTCTTTACTCCTTTATTCATGAATCATACCTCCTTTTTTTAACAACATACAAATGAGCGATTCAATTCGTATTACATGCTGCATTTTAAAATTCCATAAAATTTACAAACTATGAAGTCTCACTATGTTTAAAAGCAAAATAGTAATCTATGCACAACATAAATGTGTTTATTGTATGAAAATAATTGAAACCCATGATCTTCACAATTATATTTTGACCACACTCAAACAGTTGGAATTTGGATAACAACTGCTCACAGTAATTTTCTGGATCCATCACTTGAATTGGTTTACTCTCCATGTGAATTGATTAGAAATGTCTAGTTCAATATACCTTAAAATTTACAAACGGAGGTGAAATGCAGAAAGGACTGTTCTGTAACCTCATTGAATAGGCATGGATGTAGACTTGATGTGCTATATTGACCACGGGGAAAATACAATCGAAATACCACAGTGCTTGCTCCAAACAGAAAGAGCAAGAACCTCTCCTAGGTATAGCTCAGCAACAGGGCAAGAATTACGAGCGGGCATGACCTCAGGGTAGGCTTACGCAATTCTTTGCTTTCTCTAGTAAAGAGCCATCTTTCCCAGAATGTTCAGCCCACTGATTTCTTACTTGTATACAAATAGATGAAGGTTTGTTAAAATAGACAAACTGCCCAGCTCAGCAAGAATATGTATAACATAGGTAAGCCAGGGGGATTTTAGGCCATTATTGAAGGAGAGACAGTCTGTCATAATGGTCGCATTGTTTATCTAGATTGTCTTCCATAAAGAGATAAGAGCCCATTTTGCAAAATGCTCTCATTAGAGCAGCCCTAGTACCTTGTGACACATAAAGTGTGATGTGGAGGGTGAGCCAAGAGTTGCCGCCAACACAATCTGTTTTCCTCTGCCTGTAGTGTCGCAGACTTTGAATGGCTTCACACTCCTGCCCCATAAAAGGCAGTACAGAAGCAATGAGTCTTAAAAATCTCTGGAAATGGTAAAATCGTTTTGCCTCCTGCTGGCTGTGGTAAATTGAAGAGAGCCCCCATTGAGTGACTAAGCTTCAATTGTCTGTTAAAGATATTAGGTGACAAACTACCTGAGGTCTCAGAGCTGACACCTAGATATGTAAAACAACTGATATTGATAAGTTTGTTATTGTCCACAGTCAAGGTTTGCTTTCTCATGCGTTTGGTGCCACAGACCATTACATGGGACATAGTGAAGTTTGTAGACCGGCCAAGGTCCACCCACAACTGTATGAAGTTACTTACAAAAGGGAGTAGTGGAGCCACAGTCCCGGGAAGATGGCGGTCTCAAAATTAAGCTCCACTCCAGCCAGCACCCTTCCAGCCGCTACCACACTTCTGGCCTGGATAATCCTCGGGACAGTTCTGCATGACTCCAAGGAGCTGCTGTAATGCTTATTTGTGACCCAATACTATCCTGCGAGATTATCAGCAGCAGATGCATGGAGGTGGATACTGTGGCCTGCCAGGCAGGGACCTGTGTGCTGACCATCAGTGAGGAGCGGGATAACCCTGCGAGTCTACTAGGGTAATGCATTACCTCTCCCCCTTGATGTACAGATGAAGGTAATCCGAACACCACTCCACCGCAGTGCTCCCGGACTGGGCCGGATGGCTACCCTCCACTGAATGCCTGTAACCATCATAGAAAGAGGACTTTGAATGCCCCATCTTGACTGCTGGCACACACGCACCAGCGCATTTACTGACACTTCTACCGGTTTCCCCCTACACTGGCTATAAAACCTCCTGCTCTCTGGGACTAGCACTGTGATTCTGGCAGTCACTGCTTGATAAACAGAAAGGGACTGCTCTGTTGGGTGGCACATGGTCTTTGATGTGATAGGAGTATGCAGTGGTACTACTGCATGCAGGAGATTAATGCTCATGCCACAGTGACAGGTAAAATAGTGTGCTCTGTGATACAACACTTAAGGCAGTTTTTCACTGTTTGACAGCTCCAACTAGATATTGGATCCCACCGCCCTATGGCACTAACCTTTCTGTTAGCCAATACTAGTTCCTAGAGTTTGGACTTCTGGGCTTGATTTCACTACTGCCCTCTTCTATTCTGTGCTTTCCACAATAGTCACCTTCTTACCTGGAGGCCCATGGACACACCCATCACATCACCGTAGGGGGTGATAGCACTGGTACACCCCTCAGAACTCACATATCATCCAGACATCTCCAAACCATCGGGGCAATTGTTGTTCACTGAGGCGGTCTCTGGGAAGACCTCCAAGATAGCTGCTGATCAGGAAACACTGATGATGGAATCAACTTTAGATGCCATACTTAAAGAACTTACCACAGTCATCTATCTATGCCAACGGTGGTGGGCATCACTGCAAAATATGCAAGTGACATATTGTTGATTAGGGCCTACCTTGTCTCTTTCAGTACTCATATGCAGAAGGCCTAGGATAGATTATGGCTAGTGGACCAAAACACATCAGTCTCTGTTGACTGGGAACAAGCTCACTGGTTCCTACAATGTAGAATAATGGAGCTGGATGACAGAAACTGCAGGGACAATCTACGATTCTCAGGGATCCATGAGCAGATCGAAGGCATGGACATCCTTACTTCCTTAACACAGTTCTTCCCGGAGTTTACCAAACTGACATTTACGCCTCCTCTGCAACTCCAGAAGGCACACAGAATATATTCCCAGAGGCCCATAGACAAAAACAGACCATTGTTGGACCCACTAGTGAATCCTTAAGCAAGGATCACTCTGTTATAAATATTGGAGTGCCAATAACCACATGGGTCAGTAAAAAGAACCCTCACCCTCCAACCTAGTTGGTGGCATGCTTCATCATAGAGTTCACAACTCGGCAGCCGAATGCCACCCAGCTGTGCTGTGATGCCTGAATTACACCGGAGCGGGTTTTGTGTTTTTGTGTAAGTGGTGCTCAAAAAAGTGGTGAGGTTAAAAATGTCTCTGGGAATACTAGCTGATCAATGTTTTACTCCCAGCGGCCCAGGACATGTTTAAAAGAAAACAGGGGGATGAAATGAATACTAGTAATTGGTCTTCATTATCTATCGGGTCGACATGTTTCAGCCTAAATAAATGTTCTGGGGCTTTTTTCAGGACCATACAACATGAAAAAGTGGTGCTGTGGCAAAAATAAGCCACGATCCCAAGAAGACCGGAGGAGGTATAATTGGCAGGCGCCTGGCCTTGACGAATGTGTGACTACAGGCGCTCGCCCCTTCCTTGATAAAAAAAAAGTTACTACAAACACGTAACCCGTGTTTTGAAATCACCCAGTGGGTCCGTAAGTACGGTTCTACAACTGCATGCACAGCACATCTTAGTGTGTGTGCTGAATAAAATACTCGTGGCTGGGAATCAAAAATTGATCAGCAAGGATTCCCAGAGACATTTTTAACCTAATCGCTTTTTTGAGCGCCACTTACACACAACCAAAACCCGCTCAGCTGTAATTCCGGCGTCGCAGCACAAGTGGGTGGCATTCGGCTGCCCAATTTGGAACCCTATGATGAAGCATGCCACCAACTAGGTTGGTGGGTGAAGGTTCTTTTTACAAACTCATGTGGTTCTCGGCACTCCAATATTTATAACAGAGTGGTCCTTGCTTAAAGATTCACTAGTTAGTCGCTCCATGTTGTTTCTGAAAATTAATTAGGGGACAAAGATGTACCCCGATCACTGTGCTCGCTTTCGCCTTTGTTTTTTGTAAAGACAAACCATGCCAGATAATTGCCCGCTTCATGAGGCACCAACAGTTTCAGCAAATTATCCAAGCAGCTAAGAGACATGACCCATTCGCTTTTTGCAGAACAACAATCATGGTCACACAAGACTTCTCCCATGAAACTCTTCAGCACAGATTTAGGTTCCTAACTCTGTGACCATGACTCAAGAATCAGGGTATTAAATATGAACTTTGGACCTCCGCCTCGGTGTTGGTCACACAGGACAATAAAACAATAAAACAACTGAATTTGGCAACCCAAATGTATGACAGAACCACACAAGCCACTACAATGCATGGCTTTTTAATGCAGTCTTAACAACGACCCGTCTTTACCACTGCACTCATTTACCATGCAAGTCTTTACGACGCACTAACAGTTTGTCTTAGGAGAAAGCGTTGGACTTTGGAGAGGTATAAATTATTATTACAACTTAAATCTGCACAACAGTAGAGAATGAGTTGGAATTTGAAGTCCAACACCGCTTCCCCTGTGGTAAAGGAATGCCAGTGTAAAGATGGGTTGTTGTAGAAACCATGTTGTAAAGGTAGTGTGTAATGTAGACTTTGTGGTAAATGATGTTTTCCCTCATAGGTACCATTGGGTCACCAGCTGAAAGAGATCCTGAGAATTTGTAATTTTATGAACAGAGGCATCTGGGGAAGTCACTAAGCAATGACCTGGAGGACCCAAACAAATATTGGCATGAAAATACCAGAAACAGAGGATAAGTACAGATGACCATTGAAGTCGCCGCCTAAAATGGGACCTTGATAATACAAGTGTTCTTGTCTCGGGCCTGGAGGCATCCCTCAGGGACAGGGGCCACTTCTATAACTGCTACCAGAATACATGCACAGTAAGATTTACAACACTATCTTAGCCTTAAGTGGTCTGCGGCCATATCATCTCATTATATCCCACATCCTGACCTGGCTGCATGCGCCGGTGGAAGAGCTTTATACCATCCTGTGTCAGATAGTGAGAAGTGAGTCGCTACGGCACTTCCAGCAGATTCCTTGCATTGGGGTTTATACCTTTTTTAACACAATGTAAAGGCTCCTACCGCGCCCCTTTAGCGTCCAACAGTTAGATCACCCTTCGATATTATTATAATGTTAATATGTTAATGTTAATAAGATTTTTAAAGCGCTCTGCTACCCAGAGGTGTCCTGGTGCTGTACACTGCCATCTGAGAGAATTTATGACTAGCACTGCGGGCAAAAGCACTTTACCTGAAGAGCCAGGTTTTTAATCCTTTTTGAAACAGGAGCAGCTCTGTTGAGCTCCTTAGGAAGGAAGGAAGACTGTTCCATGCTTTGGCGGCACGATATCGGAAACTACTTCCACCCCAGCTCTGTTTTCTCAACCCGGGGGAGGGTAACTTGTTTGGCTTGCATGAAACGAAGGGCCCTTCCAGGGACATACCATTGAAGAGATTGCTTCAGAAAATTAGGACCAGTGCCATTTAGGGCTTTGAAAACCAAACACAGAGCCTTAAACTTAATCCGAGATTCAACAGGGAGCCAATGAAGGGCTCTAAGTTCTGCCCTAACCGAGGCAAACTTAGGTATCCCTGCGAGCAGTCTGGTTGCCGCATTCTGCACCATCTGTCTAGCCAATTGTCTCTTCTGGATGTTAATGAAGAGAGCATTGCAATAATCCAGACGTGAGAGAATGAGTGCTGTGACTGCTATTGCCATACTATCTTCCAGGAGGAAAAATTTGATCTTGCGCAAAGTGCGCAGGGCAAAACAACAGGAGGAAACAACCCTACTGACTTGATCGCAATAAGCCAATTTCAAGTCCACAATCACCCCAAGGTTTTTTGCCCTGTCCTCCGGAATTGGGAGTGTGCCCATTGTGTCTGGCCACCAATCAGGTGTCCACAAATGGGCTTAGTTCCCAAAGATGATGCCCTCAGTTTTCCCTGCATTTAGTTTGAGGCACTTTGACGCCATCCATGCAGCGATGGCCTGCATGCAATTGTGGCAATTTGCACCAGTCTCTGCCTCAGCACCTTTTTTAATGGATAACACAATTTGTGTATCATTGGCGTATGAGGTTAGCTGGAAGCCAAATGATCTAATAAAAGGTGCCAATGGAGCGACATAGACATTAAACAATGTTAGGCTGAGCGAAGAGCCCTGTGGGACTCCGCAAGGGAGAGAAAAAAGCTTAGAGCTGTCCCTGCCAAGATCCACTGTTTGTATCCTATTGGCCAAGAATGATTTCAGGAGATCCCAGGTCTTACCATGGACTTCGACCGCCGATAAACGGTCCATCAAAAGTTTGTGATGGACCGTATCAAAAGCGGCCGAGAGGTCCAGCATGATGAGTATGGTGGCCCCACCCTGATCTAAGGCCTCTCTGATTATAGGCTTGCAGGAGGGGCTGGGAGGAGAGGCGGGTGAACTTCCTGGAAAGCTAGCTACCACCTGGCCACATACCTTAGGGAGTTATCCAATATCCTCTAACGTGAACAGTACACGTCACTGGTACTTTAAAAGGTATCGCGAGAAATGTCATCCCCTCATATTCCTGAAAACACACAGTACTTACCCCACATTCCATAGTGATAGGCAGAAGGCATGCATGACCTCAACATTGTCTCCCTGAGCGTGAATGGAATTACAAACTTTCTTTAATTCACCATTTCCACAATACCATTTAAAGCAATTTTGCAACTTTCTAAAAATAAGCAACATGTCGTTGGACGAAGAAATTAAGAAAATGGTGTGGACATAAAGGACTACCTGCCACAGTTCAATTAGTGAGAATACGTTTTCATTGATGAGAGGTGGAGTACCGTTCTCCAAAACCAATCCTCATTCAATGAGGAAAAGTGAAATAGTAGACTGTGATATCCAGAAGATAAAGAAATTTGTCATGGAGTCCCAGAGCAGAAACAAGCCATACAATGATTGTAAACATGACATCAAGCACGTACACTAAAGTACCGGCCAATGGGTGCAAGTGAAATATGCCAGGAAAGTAGCAAAAGGTGAAAGCAAATTCAGTGAACCTAAGAGACTGATAAAACTAATGAATAACACTGCTGTGTTAGACAGGGGTGAAGAATGACATATGAGTCGCCTTGCCCTGGCAAGGAATATGGGGGCATATTAACAAGGAACAGGGAAAATTAACGCTAAGGGATCTTAGCGTTAATTTTGTTAACGCCCGGTATCGGTGGATAATATCGCCTGGTTATCGCGTTATTAACAACGCTAACCGCCTAGGCATTAAAAAATCCAGCGATAGTGGCATTTTGGGAGGTTATCGCTGGTAATGCAGCAATAAAACTACAAGGATAGGGATATCCTTGTTGATAGCCCATGGTGGACTTAGCCATGTTATCCACCTCCCATTGGATTACATGGCTAAGTCTGAAAATCTTTAACAACAAGGGGTGGTGATGGACAGAGTTTCTGAATTAAGCAGAATACTCTCACCCAGTCAAGAGATCAGGGCTAGATCCAACACCGTTTTTTAGCTCACTGCACCATCCCAGCTCAGAACCTGGCTATATGCAAATTAGTCTGTTCCTGTCCCAGTGCATGATGGGAACAGGGAAAACCAAACTACCAAGCCAATTCTTACACTGGGAAGGAAACAAGCTTCCGGGGACCAGTTTCTGACATTTCAGCCGTCGTCGGCCCGGCTTGCTTGAATCCTGATGGTGCAATGAGCAAGGGACTCACATCTGAGTATACCCTTCCACGCTTAGGGTGGACAGAATATTTAACAACAAGGTGTGGTGATGGACAGAGTTTCTGAATTAAGCAGAATACTCTCACCCAGTCAAGACATCAGGACTAGATCCAACACCGTTTTTTAGCTCACTGCACCATCCCAGCTCAGAACCTCGCTATATGCAAATTAGTCCGTTCCTGTCCCAGTGCATGATGGGAACAGGGCAAACCAAACTACCAAGCCAATTCTTACACTGGGAAGGAAACAAGCTTCCGGGGACCGGTTTCTGGCATTTCAGCCGGCGTCGGCCCGGCTTGCTTGAATCCTGATGGTGCAATGAGCAAGGGACTCACATCTGAGTATACCCTTCCACGCTTAGGGTGGACAAAATATTTAACAACAAGGGGTGGTGATGGACCGAGTGTCTGAATTAAGCAGAATACTCTCACCCAGTCAAGAGATCAGGGCTAGATCCAACACCGTTTTTTAGCTCACTGCGCCATCCCAGCTCAGAACCTCTCTATATGCAAATTAGTCCGTTCCTGTCCCAGTGCATGATGGGAACAGGGCAAACCAAACTACCAAGCCAATTCTTACACTGGGAAGGAAACAAGCTTCCGGGGACCGGTTTCTGGCATTTCAGCCGTCGTCGGCCCGGCTTGCTTGAATCCTGATGGTGCAATGAGCAAGGGACTCACATCTGAGTATACCCTTCCACGCTTAGGGTGGACAAAATATTTAACAACAAGGGGTGGTGATGGACAGAGTTTCTGAATTAAGCAGAATACTCTCACCCAGTTTATGCATTCAGAATAATGGCATGCATTATTGTAGTCGTTTCCACACTGTGCAGCGGACCTCTGGCTATATGAGGCGAACATCAAAGGGGTGCATAGGCAGTTCCCCGGGGATGCCTGGTTAGAATACGAATAGGGTTTTAGATTAAAAATGCAAATACACCCTGAGATCGAATTGAAGGAGGAGGATTTGTCAGGGTTCATCCACAGGATGCTGGTAGCAAAGGAGGCCAGGGCATGGACAGATAAGGGCTAGCACTCCTTTTAGAGCACCCCCTTTAAGGGGAGACACAAGACTTATTACAAACTGAAATCACACAGCGACTGGAAACCCCCAACCCCCAGTGGTCCAGCAGCAATCTGTTGGAAATACAAAACCACGTATGCTTAGGATGCGGGGGGATCCCACCGCCTCCCACTACATCAGGGCAGCCATGAAAGGGTGGCACCGAATAGAGGGTAAAAAACTGGACACACGATGACCCATAGACTTCAGGAAACCCTGTTATTGGACCCACTGGGAGAGGTAGCAAAAGACGCATTAGAGATTACGCTTTTCAAGGCTGCCTTCGCAACAGCTTCCTTTGGGGCATGTAGGTGTAGTGAGCTCATGGGCCCTGCAAAAAATGGTACAGCCAAGAGGTGCCTCCAAGCAGCTGATGTCAAGCCACAGGTGGCAAGAATAGATCTTCTGCTGAGGGGGTCAAAGACAGACCAGGCGGGAAAAAAGGGCCTGGGTGCAACTGGAATGCATAGAGTATCCCAGGTTTACTGTCTCTTAGCCTACATGGTAACACAGTCAGGAGGGGAGGGTCCACTATTCAAGCACAGAAATGGGGACCTGTTGTGCAGATTTCAGCTCACAGCGATCGTGCACCCAACTCTGGGCATAGCAGGGCTCCCAACCACTTTTTTTGGATCACATTCATTTAGGATTGGGGCAGCTACATTGGCAGCACAATAGAGGATACCAGAGGCCGGGATCAAGGCGGTATGCAGGTGTCGGTCCAATGCATACAAAATATATGTAAGACCACAGCTAACATGAAAAACAAAAACAAATGAGAGCGATGCAAAATGACAATGTAATTGTTGCCTCAGCAAGCATGGAGCCACGCCAGGCCGGTTTGGGTGGTCGGTCACTCATATATTAACCGGATGTATACATGGTGGTTGACCGGCGGTCACAAGCAGAATGACAGGCTGGTAGGCACATGGGTCAGGTGGTGGAGCCACTCAGGGATGAAATAGAACCAGCTTTCAGTGACCCTGAAGGAGTTACAGGCAGTGGCCGCCTGGCATCCTAGTGGTAAACCTGGGAGGTAATGACCTCTCACAGCTGCGAAGGAGGGACCTTCTCCATGCCATCCAGACAGGCTTAATAGAGGCAACCAAGCTATTTGGCAACACTACCATCACATGGTCCGAAATATTAACCATGATGGCATGACTAGGAGCCATGTCAAATAGGGAAGTCGATAACTCGAGAACGAAATTGAACATTGTGGTCAGCAGATTTTGCAGGATCAACGGCTTGGACAGCATCAGGTACAACCTGATCAACCCGGGCCGTCCGTAGCTCTATGCCCAGGATGGGGTGCATCTGTCAGAGGAAGGGATAAAAGTCTTTTGGGCCAACCTATGGGAAGCCATGGCACTGGTGGGCTGCACCTAAAAGGGGAGGAGACGAAAGACAAGATGGAAGGAGGCAGCTGCCGGATGACAGAAGCCTCTCTGGCGGCGTGGCGGATAAGAAGGTATATATTTGTTGGTTATCGAGGCACACTGGCAGGCGGTGTGCAGGAGGAAGGCTACTCACCTGGGGATGCCATACGGCAGGGTGAGTAGGCCGAAAGTAGGGAGCAAACGGAGACGGCACTCGCAGCCCAGACCGGCTGGATGGTAGGGCACAAAATGGACAAACATGGCTGTAAGTTGTAGCCTAACTCCAGGGAGAGGCTACCCACTCATGCAAGCGGCGTGATAACCAGCAGAGAACTTTATGACCCCATAAAAATGGCTCGTATAATTTATGACCTGTCAGCCATGGAAAGATGACATGTCACATGATTTATGAGTATGGCAAAATAATTTATGACCACGAAATTGGTCTGATAATGAACGGTCAGGCTGATGATTTATGGTTGTGAAGATGAGCAGAATGATTTATGACAATGATTCATATCAGCCTGTAATTGATGCACTCTTTCCTCAGAAAAAGTGTCTCCCCAGAGCACTCTAAAGCAACTTTTTCAAAATAATGTTCACAAATTTGATGTTAGGTTCATAATGTCTTTTAATTTTCTTTAAACACGTAGTTCAATTTATCTTGACATGATTCATCTCATGTTTTAGCATTTCAACTCGTTGGCCCAATGCATTTCGGGCATAGCCCTTCTTCGGGGGCCCTATGTACAAAATAATATGAATACAGTATCACAAAGCAAGTTCATCAACATGTCCTTTAAATTTTACCTTAGTGCACATGCAAGGGAAGAGAAGAGAATTCTCAGTGTTTTTAATATCACTATTTGTCTGTGATTGCACTGGTATAGACGCGGTAAATGTATTAAAATGTTGGAGTAGTGATTCAGATAGCATGCCACAAACGTAAAGGTGAACAGATGTGCGGTGAGCGGAATATTAAAACAAACACGGTGCTCAAAAAGTGCTTGTTCTTTCATATGCAAATCTGGGGTTTGCAGAGAAAATTCCCTTGAAATCTTCCTCTAGGGCCAGTAACGGCCAATGTTTCAGGATGGTTTTTTTGACATTGTAGCTTCTTGTGGAGTATTTAGAAATAAACACTGATCTCTGCTCTTCCTTTGGACTGGACGGTGTCAACAGTTGTTGTCTATTCATTTGTTTTATCCTATCCACTGCTATGAATGACTTTTCCGTCTTTCGCAAAGAACAGTATTTTGATTGAACTATTACTTTTTTCAGACTCACGCTATCTGCTATGAAAGACGGGGCATTCTTTGTCCCATCACAGGTCAGATTTTAACGCAGATTCTAAGCACTTTTTGAGCACCGTGTTTGTTTTAATATTCCGCTCACCGCACATCTGTTCACCTTTACGTTTGTGGCATGCTATCTGAATCACTACTCCAACATTTTAATACATTTACCGCGTCTATACCAGTGCAATCACAGACAAATAGTGATATTAAAAACACTGAGAATTCTCTTCTCTTCCCTTGCATGTGCACTAAGGTAAAATTTAAAGGACATGTTGATGAACTTGCTTTGTGATACTGTATTCATATTATTTTGTACATAGGGCCCCCGAAGAAGGGCTATGCCCGAAATGCATTGGGCCAACGAGTTGAAATGCTAAAACATGAGATGAATCATGTCAAGATAAATTGAACTACGTGTTTAAAGAAAATTAAAAGACATTATGAACCTAACATCAAATTTGTGAACATTATTTTGAAAAAGTTGCTTTAGAGTGCTCTGGGGAGACACTTTTTCTGAGGAAAGAGTGCATCAATTTCAGTTTTCTCTAACCCTTGTACAGAGGGTTCCACCCCACGGGCACCACCCACTTGCTAAGAACTTTGAAGAAAAACGGAGTGCGTATCCCAACCCCCGAGTTTGGATTTGACGATCATTAACCCCCTGTACAAATACAGTGGATACTGCACCCACATTAAAAATGCAATTTGACGATATGACACATCCAATGGATCAAAGAGCAGAAACTTTGGCATTCACGACAGAAGATTCTAAACGCATTTATGCTCTAATTCAGGAGGATGAAAGCCCCAGTACTAGTACAGGCTCAACACAAGCAAACATCAAACAACTAATATACATGTCCAAACGAATAGTCAACCAACGTCTTCACGCCAGTACCTTAATAAAATACCATAAGGCTCAGCGAATTCCACGAGGCCTACGAATATCCTTAAAATCTACCTTGTGCAAAAACAATGCACGCTTTACAGAGAAATGGTTCGCAATACTCAATAAATGTTCCTTAGACCTCATTTTACTTATAATAGAAGAACTAGCAAAACTAATTGAAGATTTAAATAAAGAAACAGCTCTACTGAAAGACGAATTAAACACCATGTTATCTAAGGAGGAATGGGATGAAGTATTAGTAGATGTAAACAAACAATTGGAGGTCTACACGAAGGAGATAAATGACCGTAAAATTCGAAAATTCAAAAGGGACACTACTGATTATAGAACAGGCGAAGTCTACAATTGGGCAGACATATACGCCCGAAGGCGTCAACAAAAACCCCAATACAAATCTTCAGATGAAACAGCATCGGATGATTCACATTCAAATAGGAGAGATCATCCACCTGCAAGGAATGTTCCTAGATCAAGAGATGAAAATCAAACACTAGACTCTAGTGAACAACAAACAGCATCTTCGTCAACTACATCGGATCCTTTTTTAGAGAAAGGCCAGGCACGCCCAAGAGAACCAGGAGGGGCAGGAGCAGGAACTACAAAAGGACAACAATCAGAGAGTGTAGCACGGAACACCAGGAGTCAAAGGAGCTAGTTATAAATATCTCCAGCTACAACATAGATAAATTTCAATTGAAAACTTTACAAAAAGGCACTTCATTTGTACCCACCTACCATTCCAACCTATTGGAAATACAAATTTGTGTATATAAATTCCTAAGAAATTTACGACTTCGACATTTTTTCACAAATGTAGTAGAGAGACCAATTACCGACACAGAACCAAATAAGTTGATGGGACTAAGGAACCCCAGCCGCTTTGTAGCACCAGTGAGCCACAAGGTGCTGGATGCTTTTGAGAAAATTGTTAATCAAGATCTAGTAAAAATCTTCAAAGCTCCAAGATCTAAAAGAACAAATATCACGCAAAAAGAGAGGCAGGCCATACAAACTTTGGCGGAAAATAAAAACTTAACCATAAAACAGGCAGATAAGGGCGGAGCCCTTATAATCATGGATACTGACTTCTATGAAAAAAACGTGAACGAACACGTCAACGCCGCCAATACATACACGAAATTGAGGGCAGACCCCACGAATGAATACAATAAAGTGTTGATGACAATCATTGAGAAAGCAATTGATCAAGGAACCATTGGCAACAAAGAAAAACAATATTTAATTAAACAAAATCCAGCAATACCCTACATTTACATGATTCCTAAGATACATAAACACCCGACAGTGCCACCTTTCCGGCCCATTGTCTCTACCATCAATTCCATTCATGAACCTGTAGGCAAATTCATTGACAGACACTTACAACCACTGGTGCAACAGATCCCAACGTATCTCAAAGATACCACTCATTTTTTGAATACCCTGGAAGCACACAAGACTTCATTCACCACTGAGATGATCCTTACCAGTATTGATGTCAAATCATTATATACTTCGATACCCCATGAGCTAGGATTAACAGCATTAGAGAACATTTTACTCAACAGTGAACTAGATGAAGATTTGAAATTGCTAATTATGGAACTAATGCATTTTACATTGTTTCACAGTTATTTTGAATGGAAGAATGAATTTTTTGCACAGAGTAATGGTACCTCAATGGGAAATTGTGCCGCTCCGGCATATGCCAACATCTTTATGTACCATTTTGAATCAGAGCACATTTTAACCAAACAGATTTGGAAAGAAAACCTCATACTGTACAAGAGGTACATAGACGATATTTTCCTACTATGGAGAGGATCAACAAATCAACTGCTGTCAGCCATCGAACAACTTAACAATGTGAATGACCGAATACAATTCACTCACAATATCAACAATAAACAGTTGTCATTTTTAGACGTACTCATCATCAAGGAACAAGACAAATTACTGACTACAGTATTCCAGAAATCAACGGATAAAAACAATTTATTGCACTACCAGAGTTTCCACCAGGCGTCTTTAAAAAAGCATCTTCCGTTTTCCCAACTACTACGTGTAAAACGAATTGCCTCCTCTCAGGAACTGTATGAAGATCAAAAAGAACAAATGATTAAGAAATTCAAGGATCGAGGATATCCGGAAGCCACACTGGAACACGCAGTGGATAGGATAAAACAAATGAATAGACAACAACTGTTGACACCGTCCAGTCCAAAGGAAGAGCAGAGATCAGTGTTTATTTCTAAATACTCCACAAGAAGCTACAATGTCAAAAAAACCATCCTGAAACATTGGCCGTTACTGGCCCTAGAGGAAGATTTCAAGGGAATTTTCTCTGCAAACCCCAGATTTGCATATGAAAGAACAAAAAATTTAAAGGAACTTTTGAAACCCAAACGCACAGAGTCTACAAAATCGTACAAAGGAACACTGCCTTGTCACAATTGCGGCAGCTGCAATTCAATAATAAAAGGGAATGAAATAAACCACCCATCGAGTGGTAGCAAAATCAAATTAAAAGTCAACGGCACCTGTGATAGTACCAACCTAATTTACATGCTTAAGTGCCCATGTGGACTTCCATACGTGGGCAAAACTTCGAGGAAAATAAAGACCAGATTAACGGAACACCGAAGTAACATTAGACTTAAATCCACCAAATCTACTGTGGCAACACATTTCAATGACCATCAACATAACCCAAGTCAATTGAAGTTTTGTATTTTAGAGATGGTACCGCAACTTCCAGGAAGAGATAACGACCAACATTTACTAAGGCGTGAACTTTATTGGATTAATAGACTATCTTCGACAGCCCCGAGAGGGCTCAATGAACGTTTGGAATACAGCTGTTACCTTTAACTCAATACAATTAATACAGTGTATAGAGTATAACCATTACCAGCTTTAAAAAGTTTCAGGTATAACACATGACAATAATGTGGAGATTTACATGAAATGAACAATGTAATTTTTGTTTAGTATTATTTATTATTTCGAGCATATTAGATTGAAGTTAGTTTTACAATGTAGATAAATTGTGTATTTAAGCGGATACTTTTACATGCCACCACATCTTCATCACGTTCACCAAGTTCCGTAAACACAGCTATATGTATTGATTAACCATCGCCTCGAAATCACACTCACGACTACTGAACACATAGGTGTTCGCTCTTTTTTACTTTATTATCATCGCGAACAGTTTTCAGTACATGACGTTTCCCGACTTTTTTGTTGTTTACACACGTGTAGCCGCCGTAGCCTATCACACCCGTCCTGTCATCAAAGGACACGTTTAACGTGAGCTGAACCAATCAGCACTGACTATATAGATTCTGAGTCGTCGGACTCTTGTTCGACAATCGAACGCAACTCACCGGCCGAATATTATCATCTCTACGACGTGCACAAACTACCCGGTAAGCTTCTAAGTCGCAGCAAATGCTATGAATGACTTTTCCGTCTTTCGCAAAGAACAGTATTTTGATTGAACTATTACTTTTTTCAGACTCACGCTATCTGCTATGAAAGACGGGGCATTCTTTGTCCCATCACAGGTCAGATTTTAACGCAGATTCTAAGCACTTTTTGAGCACCGTGTTTGTTTTAATATTCCGCTCACCGCACATCTGTTCACCTTTACGTTTGTGGCATGCTATCTGAATCACTACTCCAACATTTTAATACATTTACCGCGTCTATACCAGTGCAATCACAGACAAATAGTGATATTAAAAACACTGAGAATTCTCTTCTCTTCCCTTGCATGTGCACTAAGGTAAAATTTAAAGGACATGTTGATGAACTTGCTTTGTGATACTGTATTCATATTATTTTGTACATAGGGCCCCCGAAGAAGGGCTATGCCCGAAATGCATTGGGCCAACGAGTTGAAATGCTAAAACATGAGATGAATCATGTCAAGATAAATTGAACTACGTGTTTAAAGAAAATTAAAAGACATTATGAACCTAACATCAAATTTGTGAACATTATTTTGAAAAAGTTGCTTTAGAGTGCTCTGGGGAGACACTTTTTCTGAGGAAAGAGTGCATCAATTTCAGTTTTCTCTAACCCTTGTACAGAGGGTTCCACCCCACGGGCACCACCCACTTGCTAAGAACTTTGAAGAAAAACGGAGTGCGTATCCCAACCCCCGAGTTTGGATTTGACGATCATATCAGCCTGTGACATTGATTTATGGCTGGTCATGGCGGGTGCGACCATGGCAATGTATTGTAAGAAGCATTTCATACATCTTATGAAAATAGACTGCGGCCAACATCGACCACAAAGTGATTGGGGACAACGCGTGTTGGTAAACTTAATTGAATATATGTAAGGAAGTGCACGTATGGCAGTTTGGAGTGGGGCCCGGTGCAGGCGTTAGTGATAAATAAATAATTCTCATGTAGCACATGCAAGAAATGGACCAAGGGCACTTGCAGCTTCCGATCTAAAAGGGACAACCACTGTTTTGTACAGTTGACATAGTCAAATGCTGATGACAAGTCCATAAATGAAATTTAACCACTGCTTCAAACAACCTAGGTTAGACTGGAACCTTTATGGACACAGATCAATGATGTTGTTAAGCTTAGTCCAGTCCCGTATTCTGCGATATAGTACTCTTCCTTTGGCAGCGCTGGCGATAGGGAGATAGGCCAGTTGAACCTCAGCTCCGAACGACTGCCCTTTTTAAAAAAATAAGCACTATAAAAGAAGCGACTCGTGAGCTTGGCAATTGGAAAGTGACAGAAATATTAAAAATACCAGGAAAGAATGGCGCGCACAGATCTAAGTTGCATTTTGAAAGATCAATTTGCAACTCGTTAGGATCAGGAGCTTTACCTATGTGATCTTAACATAGCGCATCAAGCAGTTCCTTTAGTCCAAAAATAAGTGTCTCTCTCTCTAATCCAACCTTTTTCACAAAAGGCCAGACAGATCATCAAGTGGGAGTGATCGGCTACAGATCAGCTTGGAATGAGCACCCGGTACTGTGGATGGTATACAACCTTTAGCACGCATTTTTTACAACGCACTACCATTACCACGCATCTTTTACAACGCATGCGATTACAACGCATAGCGCTTTGGGGCAATCTGACATAGGGAATGGATAGTGAATAGGTTAATTTACTATCCAATAACCTTCCCTAGTGTCCACGGGGACTGGTGTTGGAATAGTAAATTAAACTATTCACTATCCAGCACCTAAAGCACTATGCGTTGTAAAGGTATCGCGTTGTAAAAAATGCGTGGTAATGGTATGCGTGGTAAAAGTGTGCGTGCTAACATCATACATCCACTTTGGATACACAGCATAGTTTCCCGGCCAAAGACCATTTTAATGGAATTAATTGTAAACCAAAAGAGCCTATCGTTTCTTATACTGGCAGCAAACGTCAGGTGCTCCGAGTCACTGCTATTAATAACAGTTTTTCTTTCCTTTACACACTCCTTACACAGTACGGGAGCTCCTAACTTCCACTGCATCTCTTGGTGTGGATGACAAAACTAGGAGCAAACATTTATTTGCGCCAGAACATGCTTGATTGAGGCACCTCCGGCTGGCTTTGTTTTTGTGCATAGGACTAAAAAGGGCAAAATGAATACTTCGACATATTCCCTCAAAAACAATTAGACCACAGCACCCGATATCAGCTTTGGATAAGAAAATTAGAAACAGTCGCAGATTGTTTTTGACTACACTTGAGAGAAACTCGATCGGGCTTGAAAGATGCCAAAACACTCTTTCATTCATGCTGCTAAACCATCACCATTGGAGCTTTTGGGTTTGGCCTGTCCTTTTAAGTTTAGCAAACTCCATGTTCCTCAAATTATTGCTTTCTTGTACACTTGTTTTGAGTGATATTTTTTCTGTTTGGTTGGATTCTGTTTAGTCTCTTTATTGATTTGAAACATCTACCAAAGGATCGAACTTTGACAAACCCGCCTTGTTTCTACATACTCCATGCAGGCACCGTGGAAGCTGCGTATATTTGTTCCTTAAGATGCGCACTTCTGCATGGGCAGTGTTGGGATTTATCGTGGAGTTATGGACGAAGTTAATGTCACAACTTGACCAAAGAATGGTCTGACCATAACTGTACTTCCGCAGCTTGTTTAGGCGATTCTGTAGTGAATGTGGAGAGTAGGTCTGGGCTGACAGTTAGGTTATGGGCCCTGTCACCACTTGGCTAAAAACAAGGGTTTCCTATTCTAATTATAGAGTCTACTGTTTCTTTTTAAAGTGTCTCTCTCCTTGCATGTCTTATGGCATCAGTCATTTCCGGGCCCTGATCTGCAGGAGAAGAGCCCGATCCAGCGATTTGAAGAAGGTACATATCCCTTCTCATCCCCCGACACATGCACCAGGGGTGTAATGGAGGCCAATGCAGCCCCCACACCGTTCACCTCAAAGGGAGCCTCATGGGCTGTCCAGCTGCAAACAAAACACTCAGAAGCAGCACGGCGTTTAGGGAATGGGTAATGGGGCCTCCCTCGCCTTGCGGGGGTCCCTGGAGGTGCTGTTACCCCACTGTCTTGCACCTGTACGCTTTGAAGAGTGAGATAACAGCACTTCACTGTACACCTGCAATGAGAAATTGAATGAGGAATAACAATGCCAGCGGAATCTGTGAGCCCTCCAGTGCTGTGACCTATCACTGATAAGATGCTATTTATTTAGGTTGTCACGGCTGTTTTAGTACGGCTTGTTCATGCAGCAGTAAATAAACACCTTTCTAGGTTCCAATTCCTCTCTTTCTCCTACTAGCAGCCCTTGAGTAACTTAATGTCCCCCATATTATCAGGGAGCACCTGTTCAGAGAAGCATGGCTCAATGGTTAGAGTGGCAGACCCTGATTCAGAGGTCTGGCCTGGGACCAGGGTTCAATTCCCGCCTCGGCGGGTCTTGGGCTCAATCTCCCCCGACCTGATAATTCTCGCCTCGGTGCCTAGTCTAATCATGGGTCCCACTCTGTGACTCTGGGCAATAGCTTGCTTAATCTCCACAAAGGCCACAGCAGCGCTGTGGATGCCTGGCTTCACCTTGGGGGTGCCCAGGAGTGGACATTTCACAGGAAAGCCAGGATGGGTTCCACAGTGGTATGAATACAGCTCTAAGAGGCCTCTGGGTAGGAGTGTGCTAAATAAATACTCTACATTTACATTCAGGCTTTGACGTAGTGTTGCAGTTTACATGTAACAGGCATCGGCCAAATGAGACTGTCCCTGTATCTATTGTATGGCCACATAAATGACTGTATTCTGTATGTGCCAGTTCCATAAATATAAGATGCCACTGGTATGGCCTTGAGCCACTGTGGATTGGTCCATATGTTCCTTCCCATGTGCATTGGATTTACCAAACGCAAGAGCCTAATTAATGTATAGGTTGGTTTGATGTGTAATGCAGGGCATGCTTATTTAGTTTCAACGTAGGCGGTTGCCACCTGGACGGTGTGTCAATGGGCTGAGGTTGACGTGTTGGAGGGGCATCCCATTGTCATGGTGACTTAAAAAAATGCTGTGTGTCTGCATCTAAGATGTGCCGTGTTTGTTGCCTCGTAGAATGAATCATTGCCATCTGCATTGTGTCAATCATCACTGTTTGGAGGCAAGGTCTGAACTACTCCTTGTTAATAGGAAATTACGTAGCTAAAGCTTCACCAACAAATGTAAAGAAACAAAAAAGAGGAATGATGTCAGGAGTACCAATTTACATGTTGCTATGATGAGCTGCATCCATGCAGCACTTCAAGGGCAAATATACCGCCTACAACTGGAGATTCATGATAATGGGCATATTAAGACTTGGTACAGTACTGCCATCAGTGACATGAGCAGAGTGCTGAGACCATTTCAAAGCACCTTGCACACCTTGCACACATTTGACGTATTCATCCTTGGCACACAGAGGCCAAGGTTGAGCAAGTATCCAAGCCCCAAACCTCCCTCATTCTTCTGAAAGCTCCGTCTAATGAGTGATCTCTGGCCTTATTCATGTACAGCTTTGCCTAACTTGGCACATGAACATGCCTCGAAGCGCTTCCTCGCCTCATCAGGGGTAGTAAGCGCTATATAAAAGCGATCACAGAGCACTATAGGACGAAACTCGATAGGCTACTGCCCAGCCCTGCTGTCCTACAAGCCTAAAACTTTACTACGACCCTTGCTGCGTCTTAGGTTAATTCATCTGTATCCCTCTGCCCTCTCCAAGTTTCCTCCCAAATACTTTTGCTTCCGTGAGAAAAGCAAAAGTCAGGGATAATGTTTCAGGGATAAAAAACATGCATTGGAAACAGAATATGGTGGTGAGGAGAGCCGCCTGCCCTGGGCCATGGCACCCACCCTCAAGTACATTCGTACTGCTTTACTTACTTCTTGAGCTTTATTGTCTTTCGGAATTCTTTATTGTGATATATAATGGTAATTTTAGTTCATAGTTTCTTAATAGCAGTATAGCCAAGCAGTGGCATGCCACATGTGTCTTGCCATGCGTGCAATATTAGCCATTTTCTAGTGCAAATCACATGGTATAGGATTTAAGATTATTTCTGGCGGAAGCATTGATTTAAATAAAAATGAAATCTCAAGCTCATATTCTGTGAGCACAAGGTTTAGTCTGAGACTTCGCATCACAAGTGAAAATAGATAAGAAAATCCAATGCAAGCCCATATTTAGTTAAATATTATTCACATAAAGTGAAGAAACTCTTTAAAGTGCGACTGCCCGACTGAAATGCCTCCACAGTCCATAAAACATACTTTTGTTCTCATGTTACCCATCACCCCACTGTGCCCTCGACGTCTAAGCATATACCACTTAACAAAGGAGTCTCTGAATCATTTCTAATTGGGCAATTATTGGTGACGTCCCACTTACAGAGACAGGCCCAGATAAATCACTTTTTGTTTTGCCTGCTAATCCTTTCGTCCTCTTGATCCCTGGGGGGTAGCTGGTGTACCACTTTATATTCAGTTTGCCGAGCTGTGCCATTTTGTAACGGTTCCAGTTCCAATGCTTCAGAACTCGAGGTGGTCAGGGAATAGTAAACATATAAAGGCACGAGAACCCTCACAGACACAACATAAACTGCTGGACACCGGAAAGGGGCTCGAGCCTCTAGCATGCCAAACTGCAGAAGAAACAGGGGCAGCAGGGAAGGAGAAGGTTTACACATTGTTAAGTGTAATCAGCTTTAATACATGATATTTTAAGCCACGAGACAGTGGAACTCCGGGTAGAAGAAGAAATACAAGTATTTATTCTCTAACGTGATGTCTAACACTATTAATATGCCTTTCCGGCTGCTTCTGGTGTAGTATGAATTGATGCCACAAGAGCTAAGTCGTGCAACTGAAATTTAATTTTCTATGTTTATATTTAATTGAACGCTAAAGCATACAGGGCCTCATTTATGAAAAGTGACGCATCGCTGCGTGAAAAAAGGGATGCGTTACTTTTCATTGCGCCCTCCTTGCGGCTGGATGCGTCATATTTACAGTAGGACTCATCATGTCGCAAGGAGTTAAAGATACGTCAGTATTTCTGACACATCTGTAGGCGCAAAAATGACGCACTGCTGGAGTGTGTTTCAAAAGTGGCGCAACCCCAGCTATGTGTCCCTTCACCATGTGAAAGGACCTGCATCATTCTTGCGCCTGCTGTGAGGCAGGTGTAAGATATTGAGGTAATGGCGCCCTAGAAGTGATGCAGTGAAATCTCATAGATTTCACTGCGTCACTTCTTCGAGACTTACTTGCCTTGGAACCCCCCCGCATACATTATACCTGGTGCTGGTATAATGTAGCACAGGGCTTTACAAAGTGACGCATCTGCTTAGATGCGTCACTTTGTAAATGGAACGCAACAGGGGGCACAAAAAGTGACACAACAGGAGCTCAAAACTGACGCTTGGCCTCATAAATAAGGTCCACAACGAACAACAATGAAATATTCACCCTGCATCATAAAACGTCCGGAAAACCCATCCTATAATACAGCTAAAAATATACCTAAAATCACAACAGACCCTCAAAAACGAACCTCCATAGGAGATAAGCATTACAATACCAAGCTGATAGATCTGGAATACACGTCCCATAGCATTTAATTGTTAACATCCATTTTGTTATATTGCATTTGATAGCCTCAAGTGGTCAATTTCTTCACAAGCCATTGTTGCATATCAGCACTATGAATGCTAGAGGTGATGTCATCTGCAGATAATATCTTCATGCAGTCCAGTGAGTAAGCCAGATTTAAAGCCAAATACCCTTCCTTGTTCCACGATAAACAACTTAGCTAGTAAAACCACATCGCTTTCTTAGAAATGGAGGAGAAGAAAAGACCGCATGGCTACCTCCAGGTGAGTGTCATTGCTAATTGAATCCAGCACCACAGTAGTTCATCCAGTACCAGGTGTTAGTTTTTGCCCCTCTTCTCTACTGTGGAAACAACTCTATATGTAGAGGCATGACATCACCATTCTACCAAACCCTAACTGATGTGATGTAGTCAGGAGACATTGGTCTGATGTCCATTTTTTCGTTCTTTTGACATTGCTCCACCATGTACACTTCTGTAGAAACTTTACTTTTAAGCTGCTGGTATTTTGGGCTTATTCTACCTCTCTCACCTTCTGGCCTTACTAGTCTGACATTACTGCCATCTAGGACTGAGCCTTCCTGCTGCCCTCTTTATGGACAACCCACTAACTCCTGCTGTATTTCTCTATCTCATGTAGTGGCAAATTGAGTGCTTGCTGTGCATGCATAAGGTGGTTCATAAGGGCCTAATTTTGCCAGCCTTACCCAGTACCATTACATGAGCGAGGTCACAAAGGGTGGCTGTGACGGGGGACATTCCTGTCTGCCTCTACCATATTCCGGTCAGTTCGGGCTCTGTTCACAATTCAAATGTTTCAAACGCCTGAAATATAATCATGTGTAGTATTTTGATTATGCTGATAATTAATGTGTTTTGATGCACCTTGCGCACCTAGTTGGATAACACTGCGTGCTAATTCATGGTCTGCAGCTCCTGATAACTATTGATCTTATCTTGTTATCTCTTCTTCTATTTCTTCTGTCTCCTCATCTACAAATTGTCGGCCCTTAATTCACCCCCCACTTAAATGTTCATTCTCCTTTCCATTGTAGTTAGTAGATTTTGCCACCCTCACCATCATCTACGTGTTCTAAGTAAATTTCTCCAGGTCATCTGAGTACTATAGCTTTTTGTGCTTGAACCTTTGTTTACTATTTTGATGCTGCTTCTCTTGAAAATGCATTGAGTCTTCTCTCAAATGCTCATTTTGTTTCACTTAATCTCTTGCTAATCCTAATTTCTTTAAACCTTCTGCTAATCCTCCTCAGCCCTGTCTTACTCTGAACAATCTTCGCTCCTTACTTTGACAAGCTATTTTGTTTTGTCAGTTTAGGACGCCTCTGAATCTTTTCCTGATTTCTGGTTGATCATGATTCCTACACCTCACTATTGAAAGCTTCCAAAGAAACTTTTTCCATTCTCTTATTTCTGACCAAGCTCGCAATCTGATTACTCCATACATTTGATTGCTTACTCTCGCTACCAACTTATCCTTCACGTTAACTCTTATGTTGTGTGAATGAGTTTAACTTTCAAAATGAGTGTTGACGCTATCTTCTAATATCTAAAATAAAATATGAGATCAAGCATAGGTGCAGGAGGTGTTAGCCTCAAGAACATATGAAGTAATGTTCCCTTAGCAGGATCAAAATAGTCAATAAAGCAAGGAACATAGTCAATCAAATAAGCCTTCCCGAGTAAAGTAAAAGTTATAAGCCATGAAGGCTTATTGAAAATTTAGCATCATTACAGTGGGCAGAACACAGATCAAATAGTGTGTATGCTTCATAGTTGGTTTTTGAGGTGTTGTTCCAAAGACCAAAAGCCAAGAATCTGAGAGACAAGGAACTACAGCTCGGGCATTGCACCAGAAACTAATTTATTTTTATTTATTTATTTATTTAATTTGTATAGCGCGTTATAACCGCCGGGGTCTCTAAGCGCTGAATAATAACAGATATCACAGAGAATTTACAACTCCTGATTTATTAAGGACACACTATTTATTATTATTTTATTTATTATTTATTATTTTGGAGTTTTATGAAGCGCTGGCCAGACCCGAAGGTATCGAAGCGCTTGACAGCATTTGTCAAATAACAGTTGAGTAAGCAAAGAGTGGGAACAGTAAACACATTGTTCAACTATAGGTCGTGTATCAGTGAAAGTCCTGTTGCAAACGAGTGCAGAATACTTACAAAGATTGACACTCTGCACACCTAAATGCGAATCTAGTACTCTATACTGTGTACAATTCTGCCTATTTGTAACCTTGGTGCTGTTGCTTAAACTGACTGGCTCGCGTCAGTGAAACAACTAATAACACAAACAGAGACTGTTTGAAAGCGACGCACTATGCACAAGCGCCCGCTGGGTGCTCTATAAACCACAATTATACATGATACCACATGTTAATGTTTCAAAACAATGTATATAAAAGTTCATTCTGCCAGAGTATTGTCCATATTCCTCTGCATCAAAAAAGTATAAGCAAATCAAATGAAGAACATCATTGTTTTAATGGCAATTTTCTTTTCCTGTGCTTTGTTCTTCTTTCTTTTAGTACATTACTTCATGTACATCCGTTCATCTTTTTCAGTTAATCCCAATGCATTTCGGTATGACAATACCTTCATCAGGGGAATACTGTAATCAAAATCAACACAATAACAATAATCAAAACTTGGGATTAGGGAGCCAGAGACTCCACCTCATGTGCATGTCAGTTCTAGTGCAAGTTTGTCATAACGAGTCCCAGCTTAGCTTAGCCTCCACCTTTGTGCCTGAGGACTGAGTATTAAAACCACCGCGTAACACACTGTGCCCATATCCAAGTGGATAATCTGATGAGCGCATACCTGACTTGATGAGACACACGACTGATAACTGCGCAGCAAAAAGTGTCGTTTCCTAAGATTGTAAGTAAAAAACTTGTGACTATCTGTGATAACCATTCCTGAAAACTCTAAAAACTCCACAGTATCAAGATGCCGCCTACATATGCTGGTGGGCGTCTTCCCGTATGGATAAGCTTCGGTCCAACCTGGCCGCTCGTGTTCTTAACTGTGAAAGACGCAGTACCGTTAATGCCCCGCTAACGTTTCCAATTATCTCCCCGCGTTAGACCCGCACCAGTGCCTCCCCTTACCTTACTACTGTGAATCTAACACTTCTCTCGTTGTCTTGCGTTAAGATCGCTAGCTCTCCTACGTCCTTATGAGCTGTCGTCTATTTCCGCGTTAACACTGAAAACGGACTCTATTTTCTCAGCAATTTGACGGGCGCCATATTAAGCTAGTCAAGAATCCACTAGTGCATGTAAACATGCATCTGGGTAAATAAAGAAACCTATTGGGCAATTTTCAGAGTGTGTACAAAAAATAGTGTGTACAAAAAATGGGGTTAATATAATACGAATGCCTCCACTAAGTAAGTCCTAGTTGTGACAAAGTTGCTGTACATGCTGTCAAAGAATATATCAGTTGTTACAAACAATACATATACTTATTACAGAAAACACGCAAATTCAATTTTGTCGTTGAGCCCACATGGTTCAAGCGTATTCAAACTGCGAATCCAGTATGTCTCTCTTTGTGATAATTGGCGATTGGTGTCAGCATGTACCTCCTGATCTATACTTTCCAACACAGTGAACCGCAATTGTGGAATTGTATGCTGTCGCTCTTTCCAATGCATAGCTAAGTTGGACTTCGAATTGCAAGTTCTTATCATGCTTTTATGCTCCGTTATGCGGACCTTTACTTTTCTAGTGGTTTTCCCCACATATACCAGCCCGCAAGGGCATTTGATGGCATAGACTGCCATACTGGTATTACAATCTGACGTGTGTCTCAACTGTATGTGCTTGCCTGTCTGTGGGTGTGTGAAAACATCCCCTACCATTGCATTGCTACAGTGGCCACAATTGTGGCACTTCACCAAGGCTCTATGTCGAACATTGCCTGTTCTAGTCTGAGTTTGTTTTAATATCTCTTTTAGATTCTTGGATCTAGTGTGTGCAAACAATGGTTTGCCAAAAAACACTTCTTTAAAATCAGTCTCTTGTTCAATCACTTCCCATCTTTTCAAGATGCTTTTCTTAATGAATCTACTCGATGTGGAGTGTTTGATTACAAATACCTCCCTCCGGAGTGGTTGTTTAACGGTTTTTACCAGCAGTTCTTGTCTGTCTTTCTGACTAGCTTTAAATTTTGCCAGTTGAAGTACCTCTTCGGGATACCCTCTCTCTTTGTATGCCTGAACCATAATCTCCATCTCATGAATACCAGAAGAAAACATTTTGCTATGCACTGTGGATATATCAGCTTTATACACCTCCATTCCTCATCAGGAGGGTATAGAGGCAGTGGAATGGATGTTATTACAACATGAATATGATGAAGGCATCAATGTTTTTCTCTTAGAATTGTTACATTTCTGTTTGTACCATGGATATTTTAGATGGCAAGACAGATTTTACCTCCAGAGGACAGGAACGAGTATGGGTTTTACTGGGGCGCCGACTTTTGCTAATATATTCATGGCGAAGTATGAGAATGAGAACATTTTGCAGAACCCTCAATGGTCACAACATCTTAAGCTTTACGTCAGGTATATTGACGACATCCTAATGGTGTGAGATGGTACACATGAAGTTTTAGAAAATCTGTTGACTGAGTTGAATCGCTGTCATGACCAAATTAAGATCACATATTCCATTGATGAAAAAGTCATTAACTATTTGGACATACTTATAGAAAACAAGGGAGATGGTCTACACACAAGATTATATAAAAAATCCACAGACCACAATAGTGCATTACACTATAGCAGTTTCCACACCTTGTCTTTAAAGAATCACTTACCTTTTTCACAGTTCTTACGTGCCCGCAGAATTTGCTCACAAGAGGAACAAGGTATTCATGAGATGGAGATTATGGTTTAGGCATACAAAGAGAGAGGGTATCCCGAAGAGGTACTTCAACGGGCAAAATTTAAAGCTAGTCAGAAAGACAGACAAGAACTGCTGGTAAAAACCGTTAAACAACCACTCCGAAGGGAGGTATTTGTAATCAAACACTCCACATCGAGTAGATTCATTAAGAAAAGCATCTTGAAAAGATGGGAAGTGATTGAACAAGAGACTGATTTTAAAGAAGTGTTTTTTGGCAAACCATTGTTTGCACACACTAGATCCAAGAATCTAAAAGAGATATTAAAACAAACTCAGACTAGAACAGGCAATGTTCGACATAGAGGCATGGTGAAGTGCCACAATTGTGGCCACTGTAGCAATGCAATGGTAGGGGATGTTTTCACACACCCACAGACAGGCAAGCACATACAGTTGAGGCACACGTCAGATTGTAATACCAGTATGGCAGTCTATGCCATCAAATGCCCTTGCGGGCTGGTATATGTGGGGAAAACCATTAGAAAAGTAAAGGTCCGCATAACGGAGCATAAAAGCATGATAAGAACTTGCAATTCGAAGTCCAACTTAGCTATGCATTGGAAAGAGCGACAACATACAATTCCACAATTGCGGTTCACTGTGTTAAAGAGTATATATCAGGAGGTACATACTGACACCAATTGCCAATTATCACAAAGAGAGCCATACTGGATTCGCAGTTTGAATACGCTTGAACCATGTGGGCTCAACGACAAAATTGAATTTGCGTGTTTTCTATAATAAGTATATGTATTGTTTGTAACAACTGATATAATAATCTTTGACAGCATGTACAGCAACTTTGTCACAACTAGGACTTACTTAGTGGAGGCATACATATTATTTTAACCCCATTTTTTGTACACACTATTTTTTGTACACACTCTGAAAATTGCCCAATAGGTTTCTTTATTTACCCAGATGCATGTTTACATGCACTAGTGGATTCTTGACTAGCTTAATATGGCGCCCGTCAAATTGCTGAGCTAATAGAGTCCGTTTTCAGTGTTAACGCGGAAATAGACGACAGCTCATAAGGACGTAGGAGAGCTAGCGATCTTAATGCAAGACAACGAGAGAAGTGTTAGATTCACAGTAGTAAGGTAAGGGGAGGCACTGGTGCGGGTCTAATGCGGGGAGATAATTGGACACGTTAGTGGGGCATTAACGGTACTGTGTCTTTCACAGTTAAGAACACGAGCGGCCAGGTTGGACCGAAGCTTATCCATACGGGAAGACGCCCACCAGCATAGGTAGGCGGCATCTTGATACTGTGGAGTTTTTAGAGTTTTCAGGAATGGTTATCACAGATAGTCACGAGTTTTTTACTTACAATCTTAGGAAACGACACTTTTTGCTGCGCAGTTATCAGTCGTATGTCTCATCAAGTCAGGTATGCGCTCATCATATTATCCACTTGGATATGGGCACAGTGTGTTACGCGGTGGTTTTAATACTCAGTCCTCAGGCACCAAGGTGGAGGCTAAGCTAAGCTGGGACTCGTTATGACAAACTTGCACTAGAAGTGACATGCAAACGAGTGCAGAGTCATCGTGGAGGAGGTAATGTTGCGGGCAAGGGTAAGATTCTGTAAGAAGTTGGTTTTATCGTAGTGCCTAGATCCTCAGTATGTGGCGGATCTGCCTTTGTATGACCATTGTCATTTCGTGGGAGCTCAATTGAGGAGTAACTTTGAGCTGGCTTTGACTTCTTTGAAGCAAGGGTTCGTCCTGACATGAATAGGGATGGCATTACAAATTAAGGGGGCATTTTCAGAGAAAGACCAAGATAAGGTCCCTTGTTTATGGGTTTTCGAGGGGATGGGTAGCATAGTGTGGTGCTCCTAAGGTTTCTCGTCTGTCCTGCTTTGTTGAGTTTGGCAGCTAGATAGGTGGGTTTGCCAGTGTGCAGAGCTTTGTGGGTGAGACAGGCAGTTCTGAAGTTAGCAGGCAGTTCAATTGGGAGCCAATTGAACTCTTTGAGAGCGGGGGAGATGTGTTCATATTTCTTTACTCCCGTCACCATTCTGGCTGCTGCAATTACGGTAGCTCTAAGAGTAGCAAGATGTAGCTTGGCCGTGCCTGTGAGCGTGGCGTTCCCATAGTCTAATCTGGATAGCACAAGGGATTGCAAGACTTGCTTGAGGTCTTTTGGAGGGATGAAGGTTTTGATTTTTTTTAGTACTTTTAAGTTGAGGAAGGCACATCTTACCGTGTTCTTGATGTTATTGACCATGTCAAGGTTGGGGTCTAAAGTTCTTCCCAGTGACTTCACGGAGTCTGCCGGGATGAGAGTGCAGTTGAGAGCATCAATAGACTTTAACCATTCCATGATTCGAGGGGTCTGCTCTTTTTTGGCTATGAGGAGGATTTCCGTTTTATCTTGGTTAAGTTTCAGATGGTCATGGGATTGCCATTTTTGGACTTCTATTAGGGTGACATTGAGTCTTTGTATGTCCGCTATGGAAAAGGTTTCGAGGTAGATCTGGGTGTCGTCGGCGTAGAGATGGAAGTGAATGTTGGCTTTTTGAGGATGATAGTGAGTGGCTTCATGTAAAGGTTGAACAGTGCAGTTGAGAGAACTAAGCCTTGAGGAATGCCTCTGGTTATGGAGTGTAGGTCGGACGTAAAGTTTCAGATTTTTATTCTTTGAGAGCGGTTTTTCAGGAATGACGTGTACCATTGTAAGACCACCCCATCTGCTCCCACTCTTTCTTGGAGTACTTTTCTGAGTAGATTGTGGTCGACCGTATCAAAGGCCGCCGACAGGTCTAGGAGTATAAGTAGACAACATTGGTCCGAGTCCAGTGATTTGTGGATATCGTCAATGTCATTCATGATGGCAGTCTCGGTGCTGCATCCTTTTCTAAAGCCCGATTGGTGAGGGTCCAGGAGATCATTGCTGTCCATGTGATGGGAAAGTTGGCAGAGAACACATTTTTCTAGTAGTTTTGCTATGAATGGGAGATTGGAGACCGGTCTGAAATTGTTGAGGTCGTTCGGGTCAGCGCCTGCTTTTTACAGTAATGGTGTTACCTGACCAATTTTGAGGCAGTCAGGTATGGTTCCTGTTTCCAGGGAGCTATTTATGATCTCTGACTAGCGTGCCGCTAGAGAGAGTTTGAGATTTTTAGCAGTTGCGCTGGGAGAGGGTCCTCAATGTGTGATGAAGGCTTGGACCCGATGGTCAGTTCCATAATTTCAGTTTCAGTGACGGGTTTGAATGTTTTCCATGCCTGAGTGGGTTCA
Organism: Lissotriton vulgaris; assembly: GCF_964263255.1. NCBI lineage: Eukaryota > Metazoa > Chordata > Amphibia > Caudata > Salamandridae > Lissotriton > Lissotriton vulgaris. The sequence continues at coordinate 429,963,307 of NC_141685.1, read as the reverse complement.
TGGCATCTATGTGGAGTAGCGGGTCTTCGTTGGGAGGACTGAGGTGATCCTTGAGTGAGAGCTCAATCTTTGATATTTTTTCATTGAAGAACTTGGCAAATTTATTACATAGGTCTTTGGAGCCCGGAATTGTGGAAGATGATGGTTTGGATGTTTGTTGTCTGATGATGTTGAGGAGTTCTTTTGGTCGATTTTTAGCATTGTTGAGTGCTCCGCAGAAGACGGTGGATTTTTCATTTATGATGTGCTTTTTATAGCTTCTACGTTCCTTTTTGAGTTGTTCTAGGTGTGTAGTCGAAGGATTACTATGCCAAAGTCTTTCTGCCGCTCCTAGTTGTCTTCTTTCCAGGTTTAGGTCAGTGTTAAACCACGATCTCGATGGGATGGTCTTGGTTCTTTTCCATTTCAGGGGATCTATTTGGTCTAGCATGACGGTCAGAGCCGCATTGAATTGTGAGGAGAGTTCTGTTGTGGACCAGTCGCCTGCGGTGGAGGAGGGTAGTGTACTGAGCCTTTATTCTTGTACCTCGAGAGGGTTCTGTCTCAGGTTTCTCGTCCATTGGAAGTGCTCGTTTATGCTGGTCGATCAATGTGACTTTTGATTGATATGAAAGGGAATGAGATGGTGGTCTGACCAGTCCACAGGGAGGGTACAGTCTATGGTGAATGCATCTTCTTGAGCTATGATGGCATCGAGAATTGAGCCTTTGTTGTGTGTTTGTTCGGAGCACTGTTGGGTCAAATTGAAGGATTGTATCAGAAGGTTGTTTACCTCATTCCAGTGGAGGTTTAGGTCTCCTAGAATTATGTAGTTCGCATCTGATAGTGAGATGTGTGAGATCAGGTCTGCAAGGTGTTCACCAAATGCTGGAGTGTTGCCGGGTGGGTGGTAGAGGAGGCGACAGTAAAGCAATTTGTTGTCTGCGGTCTTGATGGTGGCGGTTAGGTATTCCACTGTATTGTATTTGAAGGAGTCCGTTTCTGTTATGGAGATGTTCTTTTTATGAATGATAGCGGTCCCCCCACCTCGCTGTTTTTTTCTGTCCTTGTTTATGATTGAGAACCCCGGCGGTACTAGCATATCGAAGATGGGGGGTGATGATTCGTTTAACCAAGTCTCTGTGATGAAGGTGATGTCAATGTTGTGTGTTAGGATGGTTTCTGCCAGTTCGCTTGCATGTTTGTTCGCAGATCTGCAGTTTATGAGCATGCAGTTAGTCGACCTCTTGTTGTTGTGTTGTTGCCTTGGGGTGTCCATAGAAATATCGGCGAGGTACGCGGGCAGTCTCGCAGTTCTCGGCGCGCTATGTTCTCTACCAAGTCCAGTGATTACTTGGATCCTAGTCATGGGAATGTTAGCGAGGTGAGCTGAAGTCCTACCCATGGGAATATTAGTGAGGTGAGCTGAAGGTCTCACTGTTATTGGTGCGGCATGTTCTCTGCCAAATCCAGTGATTACTTGTATCACAGAACAGGGGGCACCTGGTGGAGCAGCTTCAAAGGATGCAGCGAGATTCCTCTCCTCTTGGCTGGACATTGTGATGTTCGTCCTTTTGGGTCTATGAGTATGGATTCTAAGGGGTGTAGTCTTCCACCTGAGACATTTCGCCGTGTGGTGGTCTGTGTGTTTGTTGGTAGTATCTCTATGTGTAGGGGGTGGGCATTGGGTGGTGGAGGTGGGTCATGCAGATGGGATTTTATTAATACCCTGTATGACTATTTCTAGCTGGAATTGTCGTGCCAATCTTTGGGCTGAACTCATGGAGGTGGGAGTGTTGGGGTTTGGACTCTGTGTGTCCTGAGTCTGGTCATCTCTGGATGGGTGGTGCTTGGTTGGGTTCAGGGATGGGTGGAGCTCAACTGTGTGGGTGAGGCTCCCAGAACTTCTAGAGGCTGTGTGGTGTTTGGGGAAAAACATTGGGGTGGGTTGTGGAAGGTTGTTTCGGGAATTGTGTGGCACTTTCATAGGTTTATGTGCTGAGAAGGGGTTCGGAGTTGTTGTCTGCGGGCCGGTTTCCTTGGTTGCTGAAGGGGAGTATAGGGAGAGGGGGCGACAGTATAAGGGATGTAGTGTAGCATCTTGTGCAGGCCTTGTGTTAGGCGTGTTTAATATGGATGAGTTGTGTGAGTTGGGGGGGAGTTGGATGGGATGGTGAGGCTGGGAGTAGATGGGACGGAGTGGTGGGTTTGAGTCGAGGGGGTATTTTTATGGTTCTCCAGGACGGCTGGCTCTGGGTTACCTTTCAAGTGGGATATGTGAGTGAAGGCGATGCGTAGCGTGGGGAAGAGTGAGTCGAAATCCTCTAGGTTTTCATTGCTGGCTTGGATCAGGGTTGTTCCATTGCTGTAAATGGTCGCAAAGGTGTTGCTGTTGCGTGTGTGGATGTTAGGGATTATGAACGTGAGTTTGCAGCTGTGAGGGGTGCTAATTGTTTTTGAGATGTGGAGGTGAGAGTGGAAATCCATCCAGCCGGATTATGGGTGTGGACAATAAGGTCCATTTTCTGCATGCCTTTAGCGCCGCAGTGGTATGTATCTGCAATTAGTGTTTCTTGGTGCTGTCTGATCAGCCTTTGTTTAAATTTTCTTTTTGCTTTAGGAGAGCGGTTGGGGGTAGATGACAGAGAATGAGTTCTGCCCATGGGGTTTTAAGTCAGGTGTTGAGTTGTTTCGAAATGGGGATCGACTGTCCTGTGATTTATTTGTTCTGTTATGCGAGTGCATTGTTGTATGGGGTGGCAGACTCTTTTTAGACAGCATCCTGACCATAACTGGCTGTTGCTTGTGTTCGATTCGCAGGGTTGTCAAGGGGTTGTTTGGGCCTCTCTCTTGGTAACCTTGCTGGTCATCAGCTTGGTGTAATGTACTGAGAGTTTGCCTGCTTGCAGGACCGCAGTGCTACAGTTTGTTGGAGACTTTGCTATAATGGGTGTTGTAATAGAAGTAGAAGTTAGGTCATGTTTTCCCATTTGCGTCACAGTGATCTGACCTGGAGCTTGAGGTAGTCAATGGCTGTGTGAGGTAGATTTGCTGGGTTACCCCTCTCTGGGGAGAAGAATTTTAACGTCAGAGTACCTTGATTCGGGGCGCCGCCATTTTGTGGTCAGACATCGGGGATAGTTGTGGTGCAGCTAAGGGTAAACGTTATTTGGTTGACTGACTTCTATTTTGGAGTATGATGCAACTGTTTCTTGTGATTGGTGCAACAGGCTACAGTTTTAGCGCTCTGCAGGCGGACGTGTTTACCGGTGTGTCGGCCCCTTGGTGGACGCCATTTTAGGGTCAGGCTTCTGCTTGAGGTTGTGATCTAGGGGTTAGGACTTGATGTTCAGTTGGTTGTAGATGCTGATTGGAGATTCAAGTCTTTATTTTCTTGCCTGTTGGTCACTAGTATCACCGGGACCTAACAGGACCGTGGATGCCTTTTTGCTGGAGTGCTTGTCCCCACAGGGCCGAGAGAGCTTACATCCCTTTTAGATTTTGAACCCCCTGTCCTGATGAAGCCTAAAAAACTTTCTGGCTGAAACGCGACCGCGTCGACATTTGCAAAAGGAGTCCCATCACTTAGAATTGTGTAAATGAAGGAAAGCGCCACTTTAACAGTTTTGAGGTGTTATTCCTCTGGCGTAATAGGGACTACCTTACAGTGTACTGCTCTGAATTAAGAGTGTACACACTGATTGTTTTGTTCTCAGTAGGGGAATTAATTATTGATCTACTTGTTTGTGATATTTGTATATGTTTGATATATGTTGTATATGTTGTATATATTGTATATATGCAGTGTATCATATATACAAGTGTGATTCAAATGTTTATGTAATGTAGTGTATATTGTGTATACATGAAACTTTATATGTATTCGTTTGTTGTGATCATATTGTGTTTTGTCCCGTCACCTGATACGTACACAAGTTGTAATAGTAAAAATGAATTTTTCATAAAGAAGATTTGGGACCAACAGGGTAATTAATGGTACTCTGGTTGAAAATAAAGGTTTTGATTGATCCCTTTATACTTTTTTTCTTTGATTCCACATTGTTGATGTTTATTGCCCAGGTATTTGAGGGTAATTTGGACATGACCCCTACTTTATATATATCCCTGCCATATTGGAGTCAGGCCTCCCGAATGTTTCAGTAATAGAACTAATGCAAGACCGCCATTTGTGTGGGTTAGCTAGTTGAGGACACCATGTTGACCTCTACTTGTGGTGTTCACAATGCTTAGTTGTGATGCTTATCTAACAATAGATTTGATTACATTGTAGCCTGTTTGATTGTCATGTCCCAAGACGCCGCCTTCTCTCTAGGCCCAACAGGCCTCCCGCTGTGTATGCAGTCCCCTTCCTGGGGGATCAGCCCATCAGACCTAATCCAATTGCCTCCCCGCAATCACTGGTGATAATTGGACACACCTGGCGCGTGCGGGAGACAACAGGGGACCCAAGCCTCGGCCGCTAGCTCCCTCTCCAGAGCAGGAATCTTCCAAGCGTCTGCACTTCTGCAATCCTCACCGCCGCTGTCTCGTAGCTCTCTTGTGGTGGCGGCACTATCTGTGGTTCTCGACCTGGACACCTGGAGTACTCAGAGAGCCCATGGGGTCCATCTCCGGTTCGGGACCGTTGAAGGTGGTTCCTAGTCAATGGCGGTGTCGTACGCTAATTGCCATTATCTAGGAGGAGGCGCTCGACCAGAGTGCCCTGATGGTCGTCGATCTCCTGGTCACGGATCACGTTGTGGGCTCTAGGTATTCTCCGGGACCTCCAACAGTGTAATTCCCTGGTCGTCCCCTTGTGGTGCCTCTTGGCAGCCGGGGGTGACGAGGTGCGGATCTGCGAGCACTACTGTCCTGAGTAGCGCACTAATCTAAGGCTACCAATGGACAACATAAGATATAATAACTGCAAGAATCAAGATTACCTAAGTCTTGAGAAAGCCCCAAGCTTGCTAGCCAAAAGGGGCAAAACATGTGTTGGTTGTACTTAGATGCCGAAAAACAACAGCACATAAAACTTACAGCAGGACATTTCATTGGGATGAAATAAGGATTGGATAAATATAGATGGACTAATGTAAAATATACCGTAAGGAATTGTTTTTTTCATTGGCAAAGTGATTTACATACAATCCACCTTACTGGGAATCTTGTAAAAAAAAAGATGGACTTTAACACATAGGACAGTGATGGCACTTCAGGAAAATAACACTCTATAAGCTCACATGTTGCTTATTAGAAGGAGTATTTGGCCCAACACTTACACAAGTGTAATCTTTTCCCAACATTATTTATGGTACAGAAAGGGGTATTGGTGAGTAGAACAAAGTGTGTTGGGCCTGCTAAATCGTATTGAACAGATGAAATAGTGAATTAGCATAAGGCTCAGTCAACAGCAGCAGGAGATCTGACACAGAGTTAACCCTCAGAAAGGTTATTCTAAGTCCTAAGCATGCAACAGACTAACAAGGATCTGGTCTTTAAAAATCAGGGAATGATTCATGGCTCGCCTCCAAAATTAGCTCATTTTATAAGGAAATATACAGCAAAAAACACAACATCGACATAAGGTGAGTAAGGATGTTACGTAGGCTCAGCGAATCACAATTCAGAATTAAATGCAACAGTTAAAAAACACTATCACAACATCACTTGCCAAATGCATAGTAATTTGACCCAATTTGATCTAATGTTATCGGATGTCACAGGAAAAATCTTGTTACCTACTAGTTATAAACAAAACAAGAACAGTCTCATAATGTGACTAGCACTCGTGAATCAGGCAGAACCGACTTTGAACAATTAAATTCTGAAAGAAAAGCATTCTTTGAGGCCCACCAAGAACAACATCATAACAAAGCCTTTCAAAGTGCTCATTTTACTGCACGAGGAGAGCAGAGAAATGAAAACACAGCCATGTTAAAATAAATTTCAAGATATAGTAAGGCCTAGTTTGGCCCAATGCAGAAAAACCAACCAAAACTCACAGATCCACTAAATTAGCCAGCTGGAACACCCCAGAACTCAGTTTAGTGAAATGCAGATGCAACAGCTAGAAAGGAGATGACGCACCAGCAGAAATGACAATGGCTGAGCCACCTTCAAGTCCACCCTCAAAAACTACCACCACCAACTGAAAGATCTGAAAAAGGAAGCTCTGGCAAACCGCATTGAGGCCAGTGCCAACCAGACCAAGGAACCCTTCAACATCATCAGAGAGTTCACCTGTCCTTCAGCCACCAAAAACTTGATCCCCCTTCACAGGAACTCTGCGACGCTCTAGCAGACCACTTCCACAACAAGATATCCACCATATACCGAAATTTCAACTACCGATCTACCGACCTACCGACCTCCTCAGCCTCCCCACACCCACATAGACTGCCACCGACCACTTGCTCAATTCATGGGAATAGCTCAGCACACTGAACAACACCACCTTAATGAACTCCATCCACTTTGAAGCATGGTTGACCCATTCCCCCATAGACTCCTCAACCTCGGAAGCGACGAGATAAGGCACCAGCTCACCATCATCTTTAATGCCTCTATCACCACAGCCACCTTTACGATACCTGAAAACACTCATAGGTCAGATCGTTCCTCAAGAAAACCTCAGCAGTCCCCAGCGAACTCCAGAACTATGACCCATCTCGCTGCTCCCATTTCCCGCCAAAATCCTGAAGAAGGCCATCTACCGACTAACTCACCAAACACCTATAGAGAAACAACATGCTAGACCCCTCCCAATCAGGATTCAGAGCAAAGCACAGCACTGAGATAGCCCTGATTGCCACCACAGATGACATCTGTACCCTACTCGATAAAGGAGAATAGGCTTCCCTGATCCTGCTCGACTTCTTTGCAGATTTCAGCACCGTCTTCCATCACACACTCATCAAATGACTGTACCAGATCGGAATCAATGATGATGCTCTTAGATGGATGCCATCATTCCTCACGGGGTGCACCGAGAGAATTTGTCTCCATCCCTTCACCTCAACCCAAGCGCACCATTTGCGGCGTCCCACAAGGTTCATCCCTCAGTCTAACCCTCTTCAACATCTACATGACGCCAGAAGTGGACATTGTGAGAACCCACGACATCAACATAATTTCCTATGCCAACAACAGCCAGCTCATCCTCTCGCTCTCAGCTGACCCTGCCAGTATGAAATCCAATTTCCACAACTGCATATAGAATGTCTCAGCCTGACTGAAGGACAACTACCTGAAGTTCACCATGAACAAAGCCAAAGTGCTGATTTTCTGCAGCCACACCTCCCTCTGGAATACCACCCCCACACCGAAAGACCATGCCTGCAACCTCGCCATTATCCTAGACTGCAAACTCTCCTTGAAACAACAGGTCGGCGTCATCTCCTCAGCCTGCTTCCACAACCTCAGTATGCTCCGCAGGATCTTCAAGTTGCTGCTGATCAGCACCAGAGAAACAGTGTCACAGGCCCTGTCTGAGGCTGATCTGCTGCCTTTCTGACTAGAGCTAACACTACAAATTTGTCTACTGACCTGTTATCCTTTATACCAGTGAAATCTTCTTTCTCTATTTAATGTTTCTCTTTCCCTGATTCTTACAAAAAAATGATTTTCTTCCTTTACATAAGAAACCTTCATCCGATCCTAATGATTTGTTTAATTTCCAACTCCTTCTCTTTGCTCTGTGAACTATGTAACATTTTCAAAAATATTTATTTGTCTCATCTGTCATCTTACATCTTGCTGGCTAGCAGACTGAAGAATTATAAGACAGTGTACTTCATTTGGTACAGTATTGTTTTTGAGTGCTTGTAATACTGTTGTCAGCGTCTCCTCTTATTGTATGTATTTAGATCCAGTTGGTATGTATACATTTTATTTTGTAACACTGATCTGTAAACAGTATTACCTATTCTCTGAATTTATCCTAAATGTATTCACTTAGGAATATGGTGAAAAAAGTACTTAATACAAACAAATGATGCAGTTTTACATGCACTGGGGGAAGGAAATCTTAATATAGTTTGGCTATTTGGTGTAGTTCTTCGATGATGTTTTGAACAGCAATTGTGCTGCCCTGGATGTAAGAAGTTAATAGAAATTCAGTGGAAGCCGATGTTGCTCGAGACCTGTGACCAACAATTATTATAGTTTCTTTACACTCCTTCTGCTGCTGTGGTTTGGGCTTAGTTTTATTTAGTTTTTGATGGTAATGGTTTTAAATAACTGAACAATAAAGTCATTTATCCCGCTAATGGTTTTAAATAGCTGAACAATAAAGTCATTTATCCTATTCTTATCTTTCATCGTCAATTGGGCTTTCATCCAGGTTAATCTTCGAGAATGTTTTGTTTACAGCTACCAATCTTTTCAAGATGCTGGTCATAACAAACTGTCTTCTATTCTTATTTTCTTAGATCTTTCAGCAGCTTTAGGCACATGCCCACTCTAATCTTAAGCACGCTTTTCTTGTATTTTATGTACTTTTAAAGTGATGATTTATGACCTACTTTTAAAATGGATTTAAATACATTTGATATTTTTGTAGCTTGGTATCCAGAAGAAACTCTGGATATTTTGGGTAGTTTGCTTCACTGTTTTCCTGTTAATGATTGTGTTATTTAGGGGTATGTCCTCGGTCCTGTACTTTTCTCTTTTACAGTGGTGGCTGGCATCTACTGTGGGGGTGAGGGGTGCAGTCAAATGGTTGGCTGCACGCGTGGGTAAACAAAATACAAAAAGAAATAAAAAAGAAAACACCCAATTGTGACGGACAACGTCTTCCTCACTCCAGCCCTCTACTGCTGGGACTGCAGTGCAGGTTCCAGCAAACTCCCTTGACCGATCATGGACTTCTCACATGCTGTTAATCAGCATGTGAGCAGCTCCCTTATTAGTGGGAGCGGCCTCTCTCCGCGCTACCCAGCACTCTGGAGGCCTGGACTTGCTCTCAACCCAGCAGTCTCAAGACTGCTGATTTGAGAGGTTTAAAGCACGCATGTCTGGCTGGCCATTACAAGACTTCCGGCAAAAGAGACATGCACATTTTAAAGAGTGCAAAGGCAGCCCTCAGCCCACCGCTTCTCCCTGCTGTCACTCAGCAGGCCCCGTCCTGACGCTCGGCTGATGAAAAATAAAATGGTAATAAAGTACCATTTTATTTTTAAACTCTGGGGCTTTGGGGGTCACTTAAGTGAGACAACCCTCCACCGCTCCAATGGAGGAGCTGCTCTCCTCTCTTAATACTGCTGCTTTGTCTCCTGCTTTTTCTTGCCTTCTTCTGAATCTCTTTTCTATGCGGATGTCTTTAAAATATTTTGGGTAAAAAAGCAACAATAAATAAATAGTTGGAAAAATTATTTTTCTTTGCTTTTTTTCTCTACACCTACCTCATTTAAGTAAATGTTTGGTACTAAGGCTTTACATCCTCATCGGCTAGTTTGGTCCGAGTGTGAACTGTACTGGCATCTACAAAAAGTCAGTGGATGAATGAGTATTTCAAGAGATGGGTGAATGCCTGGAGACTGGGGCAGATGGTCAGCCCTTCTTTCCTCCCTCTCATAGTGTGTTTCCTTTAATGGTGCTCTTTCTCACATTATTGATCCTCTACCTCTGGTGAGCGTGTGCAGTACTAAGGGACAGATTGAGCACGCAGCTACGGGGCAAGTCAGAGATGCAGGAGATTGGGAGACATATTGTAAAGAAACAAGGGATCCCAAGTAAGGTCTTCCAGGGACCTTGTGAATTAAGCTATTTTTAAGAACAGTGGTCCCTAGAGAAAGAACAGTAAAAAGGGGGGGAAATGAATATGGACCCAGTCATTACTATATTTGTATAACTTGTCCATCCGGACAGAGGTCAGATATTTAATATTTTAAATTCAAATAGGAACAATACAGACAAAACAATTTGTAAGTGGGACACAAGCCTGCATCCAACTAAACCAAGAGGGTCAAACAATGAAGAACACAAAAGGCTCAGGCAAAGCTGTAGGTGTTTGACACCCGATACACCTTATACACTGCTCTAAATTGTCATTTAATGTGTAAAGGTGTTCTCTTGCAATTTGTTTGTTACATTGAAAACTGTGTGTTTAACAAACCTACCACATTGACTCCCGTCGATGACAATTTCAGAACTACAGGACCATCCAAATTGCAGATGTGTGCCATACAGATGCTGGCAGTGGAGTATAACACAAGGCAGGGGTCTTCAAACTGCGGGATGGGCCCCCTAGGGAGGCCTCAAGTGATCCCAGTGGGGCTCCAGGCTCTGGCCAAAAAAAGTATTATGCTGCTAACAGTGCTTTGTTTTTAGCTGGAAACAAATGAGTGGCAAAAAGCTGCTCTGCAAATAGCCATCACTAACATCTTTTGTCATTTATATCCTGGGTGGGGGAAGGTTTCAAAAGGGAACCGACTCCAAACCCCCACCCCCATTTCTAATAATCACACTATGGATACTTTTACAGGTTAGTAAGGCCTGCATGACCAGAATAGTATGTTTGGCAATCATGCATTTGATTGCCTTTTTAAAATGGTAATAGAACTTAACTGCAATGTTTAAGTAAGTCTAAACCTATTTAAACATTGCCAATTTAATAGAATCATTGTGAAAGTTTTTGAGGTCGGATCCAGTGATTTTTTTTTGTCACGGGGTGTGGCATGAAAAAGTTTGAAGACCACTGACATAAGGAGTGGTGCAGGTTGTCACGTCACATGTACTACTCCCCATACCAGATGCCTCACCCCCTCACTGATGCCTTTCATACCTGAAAGACAGAGAGAGAGAGAAAGAAAAAGGATCTGCTAAAGTTCTAAGGTTCTTTTTGCTGTTTTTTTACAGGACAATGCCACTTTCACAGTAGTTGTCCGTTTTGCTACGGCAGCACAATCAGATCAAGGATGCATTTTGAACTTCTTTTTCTCACATAAAATAACAGGCAGAAAAAATCAGGCCTCATATTGATAGATTTGCTTGGAACCTGGCGTAGAAGCAAACCGCATTACTGTTTGAAGCCCTTGCCCAGTCGGATTATTAAATATTTGAAATGAAATTGTTTAAAACATCAAAGTCATTCTTGTATTAAGTCTATATGTTAAGCATGCAAGTTTTAGAGTTGACTTTACACAATGTCCCTTCAGGAATACTCTGACTATTTACCTAGATCATGAATTCAACGATTCCAAGACACGCCCCTTGGAGCAGCACACAGGAAGCTATAGCCCACAATCATACATGCTTTTTTTGCCAAGCAAGCAATATCACACGTTTGCACTTTATAAGTAACATATATCACTCTTTCCCAATTGATGGCACTCTCTGTAAAAAGACTGTGGGGCGTATTTACAAGACAATGGTGCAGCACGGTGCTGCAAGCAATTTTGCGGGCCGAGTTGCATAATTGACTAAGTGCAGGAATGCTCGACATTTACAAGAACACGGCTCATTCCTGTACTCACCCCTGCGCCGGCACACAAATAGCAGTTGTGCACCAACGCAGACACCCTTCCACCATAGTGCAAGGATGCATGCGTTGCAGGGATGATTCTACAAGGAAGGGACATCATCCTGCACAAAAACAATCATTATTGGTGTTTTGCTCCTTCTGTGTGTGCAGCAGAATGCAGCACACATAGAAACAGCAAAAAACAAGCAAAAATAAAAGTATTACTCCTTGTTGCACCATCTTACGCCTCCCCTAGGGAGGAGTAAGCTTTTGACACTGCCTTAGATTTACAATTCCTTGTAAATCTGGAGCAGCGTCAAAAAGCCATGGGTGTAGCTGAGAATACCCACAGCAACACCCATTGTACACCCCTTTAATGCAGAAGCCGGCATCAAAGGGAATGATGTTTACAGGGCTGCATTAAGCCAGGCAAAGTGCTGCCTTGTAAATATGAAGCAGGACACAGAGGCACCGGAGTGTCGCAAAAAGTGACGCTCCGGTAACACAGGGACCTTGTAAATGAGGCCATGAGTCTGTCATCCCCAGATTCGAACTCATGACCTCCAGACCACGGCATTGTCTTAGATGAAGGGCTCAGCGCACTCAGTTCTGCTCTGGAGAAAATCAAGGAACTCTTAAGAATTGTTAAGTACTGAAAATAAATATGAAAATAGGCCATAGTGGAGTTTAATACACCATTGCAATATACTATATAAAAGATTTAAATAAAGAAGTAAGTCTTGAAGGATAGAGTCTAACAGAGCTGTGAAGTTTCTTGATGCCAGGGGGCTACTCCACATAATTGGTAAATTGACCAATTTGTGTCTTCCAATTTAATTATTGCTTAAGGCAAAAGCAGGAGGTTGACTGACAGCCGGTAATGTCATCTGTCCTTGTAAGAGAGTAACCCACAGAAGTTCAAGATAAATAGTAAAATTTGCTGGGAAACGGCAGTGTGTGAAGAATCAGGGTCAAACATTCACTCTTGAGATTTCTGGGGTGAAAACCATTTCAAGGGAAATTCATTATACAATTAATACACGAGCAATATTTCTGCAATTAAAATCAGCAATGTGCTTCACAAAAACTGTTGTTAACTCAGTTGAGGAAAAGTAATAGCATTAAAATGCAGGATATGCCCTGCACCAAGAGTTGAAAACTGAATGACAGCTATTACCATGGAAAGAATTTAATTAGTGAAAGGCAGGCTGTTAACCGCAGCTAGTCCACCTTTCACTGTTCCGGCGGAATCCCAGCCTGCACATAACAGGGAGACCAAGATCTGCCTGCAGGTGGGTGCAGTGAGCACTGTACCCACACCCAGTGGGGTATCTGGGGGGTCCATAGGACCCCCACTAACCCCCTCAAAGGTGCATCGGGGGGCACACTAACGGTGCACCACCCCTATGTGACACAGTTAATCTGCACCCATGTTTATAATATGGTATGGGGACAAATTATACCAGATTTGCATGGGGTCAGACCCAGATGCAATTGCAGGAACGCCCCGTTGAGATTACGCTTGCTGCATCACCCTCCTCCCGCTGTCTGTTGATGAGTACTCACAAGCCTCACTGAACGGCTTTGGCTGAGCCTCTCAGTGAGCCATGCCTGGGCCCAAGGCCACAGAACGTTTTCCATTGTCAGGAGAGGTATCATTGAGTAGAGTTTGAAAAAGTCACCCAGCCTACACATTGTGTTACAATTCCATCGACTCCTGTGATATCCTCTGCAATCCTTCCTGTGTCTGCCTTTCCTGTGGTCTGCCTGACAGTGCCACACCTTCAGGGCAGAATGCACCTGTCAAACATCCCACCTTAAGCTGGTGAATGCTCCCAACTCTTCATTAACTGACTGCTTGTCCCTTTCTGAAAGCTGTCACCTGGGTCTAAAGAACTGCAAGAGCCTCAAGGTCTATGACAATGGGACTGGTGAGTTGACCAATTAATTAATTAATTAATTAATTGTGGGTTTATATAGCGCTAGGAATCGACTCCCGGAGGAGTATCTCCACGCTTCGACCGCTGGGGAACCCGTCCTGGCTCACCCTGAGAGATGGTCCCTAATGGGTATCCCTAAGGTGCGACCAAGCATCCCCGGCGGTCTGGGGGGCCGTTGTGAAGATGAGGCAAGCTAATGCCCAGAGTTGCCGAGTGTGGTCCCTGACTGGAGTAGGCACCGAGGCGAGAATTATCGAGCCCGCTGACCATGGTCCACGACCCTGCCGCGTCGGGAATCGAACCCTGGTCCCGGGCCGTCCTCTGCTTACGGGTCTGCCGCCTCCAACCAGTGAGCCACACCACTCCAACGCTCAAGCGAGCACTGGGTTACTGCCTTGCACACGTTGTCATGGACACATCATCTCCTGTGGCCCGCAATCCTATACCATAAAACCCTGCCACCTGTGTACAGCCATCTCGGCATGCCATCTGGGTCTACAGGCGTAGCTTCTGCTGTGCGCTCCCACCACTTCCACAGCCTACCTCAGAACTATGAGGACAGTGAACGAAACATGCAGCGCTCTGTTCCGCACCCAAAGGCACATATCTGTACTCCCTCAATCCCACAACACATGATGCTGAGGAGGTTTCAGCAGAAGGATGGCGAGTATCCACATGGCTGTGGAAGCAGGGAATATGAGCTGCTTTGTAGGTGGTGATGGTCAGAGGAATGGTGGCAGACAGGCCAATCACCATTGTGGAAGGATTCTTTTTATGCCCACTTTTGTATATTCTGGCACAAGGATAATTTTTCTACTTGTAATGCACCATCATGTTGTTCTGTACGAATATGCCACATTACAACTGATGCGTTTAGAACGCATACCATTATTACTCGGTCATTACAACGACTGTGTTGTTACATCGCAGACCATTACTACGCAAGTCAATGCAGCGACTTGCTGTAGGGGGGACACTAGATGTCGGAATAGTATAATTTACTATTCTTACTCCAGTCTGTGCAACAGTAGGGAAGGTGTTGGATTTAAAATCCAACACCTTAGTACAAAGGTGTCTGCGAGAGTCTAGCATAGGGTTTATACTGGAAGGATACTCTCCAAGTACAAAATACTAAGCTTAGACTAATTTTAAAACTTTCTCCACCATGTATGGCTGCTGTACACATGCAAAGTCAAAAAAGGAAGGAGAAATAAAAGCATTTCTCCATGATAGCACCTGGTTGAAGTCGGTGCTGGTTTTTGACGCAAATCACTGTCTACGTTTTGTAGTAAATAGGGTTCTGCATCAGAAACCTGGGGTGGTTGCATGGTAACACCCATGCACCACCCATGGAATACCTCCTTGGCGCTAAGAAATGCAAAGCAGCGCTATGCACTGGTTTGCGCTTCTTTCAAGTGATTTTCCACTTCACAACAAGTTTTGAGCTGGAAAAGTAAATTAGTAAAAAAAGATTATGCGTCACTATTGTGATGCAAACACAGCGCTAAATCTTAGTAAATATTTGTGTCTAACCAGGCAATTTCTCGCATTGTAGGAAAGACACAGTAAGTGAGATTTGCTGTTTTGAGGAGTGCATATGAACAAGAAATATGCACACAGTGCTGGGAATCGTAGCTTTAGTTGCCCAATATTCAAAATCATAAATAAAACATCATCCCCATTGCCATTCTGGCTGCACCAGTGAAAATCAGAGCACTGCTCAAAGGACTTTTCATATGGTGAACTCTTATATTTTTCTCCTTTATTCTCTTCCCCTGTCTTGTCCATACTTTTTTAATTTTTTTACTTTTATTTTGAATTTCATAGACAAAAACAAATCATACATATGCAACCAGTGCCCACAAAGCACAACAAATATAACAGCATTCACGAAGTTTAACAAGATCATCTATTTCCAACAAGTCTCTATAATCCCAATGCAATATTCCTCAATTGCTGGATCTTAGTGTGTTGCCCATGAGGAATCAATGGTCCCCACCTTCCTCTCCTCCTGGGCTGTCCATGTGACCCTCCTTCAATTCCGATGTTGCATCAGTAAATACGTTCTAAAAGACATAAAACGGCCTCCATCCAGTGGCGTAGCTAGGGATGGGCGGAAGTGGTGGTCCGCCCCGGGAGGCACTATTATTGGGGGCGGTGGGAGTTGTGTCTGATGACTACCCCTATCCCCCCAGGCCCAAGAACAAGTCATCTGCCAGGCGCCACCCCCTCCCCCAACCCCCGGAACAAGTTGTCTGCCGGCCACAACCCTTTACCCCGCCGCTCTTGCATTCACCAGGGCGGCAAACTTAGGGGCTGCCCCGGGTGGCAGTGCGTCTAGCTACGCCACCGCCGCCTCTATCCACATATTTTGAAGAATTTTTGGGGAAGCCTCTCACTTCATAAAACACTTTCTCTTCATATACAAATCTATCCCACTCCTGCTATGGAGCTAGTGATGTGCCCCATGTCCTCTATGCTAATTGACAAAAGACCAATTTTCATATAGGATAAATCAACATTATTGGGGATTCCAAGAATGACAAATTGAGGGAGCATCAGTAGAATGTAATCAAGGGTTTTACCCAGCTTACGGTTTATGCTCTGCCATCTCATCTCTGATTGTCTCTTTCTGTGTGTACATTTTGTCTGGCTAGGTAGTGACTCACAACTATGCTGAGTAAGAGAAATAAGAGGTGCACAAGGCAAGAGAGTAAGCAATGAGGTAGAGCTACAGATGTGGTAGGGGATAGGTGAGGTTGGGAAACATGGAAGGTAAGGTAAGAAAGGTGGGGAAGCCAGAAAGAATGACACAAAGAAGTACAAAGAGGTAGAGGTAAGCAGAGAAAAAGGTGGAGGAATAGAAATGGCTTTAGAGTGAGATTGAAAGAGCTAAATATATGTTGAAGGAAATACGTGAAGAGGGATGGGGTACACAGAGTATTGGGATAGAGTTGCAGGGTGATAACCGTGAACTTAGAGAGAATGACACAGAGGTTGACAAGTAGAAAACGGAAGTAGTGAACAAATTATAGAGAGATGCAAGGTGGAGAGAGACAGTGATAAGGCACAAAGAGAGGTCAAATGAGAAGAGGTAAAAAAAGATAGGTCAGGTAAAGAGAGTAGTGAAGCAGAGAGAAATTAGATGGGTGAGGGGTGAAGAGAGAAATTAGATATAGAGGGAAAGGAGGTGTAGTAGAAAGACAGAATTGAAGTAGAGAAGAAATGGTTAGGCTAATGCAGAAGTGGAGAGAGTAGTAGGTGGCAAAGAGAGAGGTAGAGCCTTATTGATGAGGTACACAGATTCAGTGGAGGCCGGTAATTTGAGCAGAATGGGGGACAGGTGCGCCCACACACATACACTCACCCATCTACATGCACACTCACTCACACCATGAATTTAAAAAGCATTCACAAATACACCTACCATTCACATGCACATACACAAAGCCATTCACAGCAAGTATGCACAAATACACATCCATCCATATAAAGACACTTGCATGCACACAAAAAACATTTTTTTTAAAACACACCCGCTACAGCGGCACTCTCAGGTGGAAGGAGAAAAGCCTCCACAGTTCCTAGAGGGTTGGGACTGTAGCTTCCTTTCAAGAAAGGAGGCAGCAGCCCCCTACTAGTCAGAGTGGGATGGGGTTAATGAGAGTTGCTGGCCCAGCTCTGTGATGTGGTGTCACTGATTGACCCTTGGCCTTGGGCACATTAGGGCATACATTTGAAGCACCCAGGCCTAAGTCTATCTTCATGAGGGGGAGGAACTTGCAGCATTTTGCCAGGTTGAGGAGGTCACGCGCATAGGGCTTTGAAATTCTCAGCTGGCAATGTTCAGCTCGGTGCCTGCACATTTAGCGCATCTTTCTAGCACCTCGCTGCCTGACCTGAACATAAAGAGTGTCTGCGAGGCTGACCTTTGCTTATCCTGACAGATAATCTTCATGACTGCCAAATGATGGTGGGGCACCTCCGTCCTTAAGGAAGAGATGCTGCTACACAGATGTTCCAATATAATAGTAGGGAGAGATGGAGGTGAGATAGAAATGGTAGCTGGAATAAAGAAAAGGGGGAAGAGAGATAAGAGAGCATCAGAGTTGATGTAATAGAGAAAAAAGAGGTAGAGGTGTAGAAAGACAGCTAGTCTGTCAGGTAGCAGAAAGGTAGAGAGAAAAGAGGTAGAAAGAGAGAGGAGGATGGTGTAGAAAGGTGGTCAATAAATTGTGAGGTAAATTAAGGTTGGGTATTGAGAGAAACAGAGAGATTGGATAAAGAGAGATGAATAATGAGTGAGGTGGGAGTTAGACCGAAAACTATGGTAGCGAGGTGAGGTAGGGAGTGGTGCGGGAGAAAGAAATGAGGTATATAGAGATAGTGAGAGAGAGAAAGAAGGGTAAGGTAAACAGAGAGATAATGTTGATAAAGAGGTAAAATAGATTGAGGAGAGACACATGGAGATGAGATGAAAACATAGAGGGACATTTCAGGAAAATATAGAACCTGGAAAAGTAAAGATATAAATGGCCAAATAGTGGTAGGGATAGAGGTGAGGTAGAAAGAGTTGTATTGAGAGAGGTTAGGTATATATCGGTGAGGTAAAAAGATGGTAGGTACTTAGAGATGTGCAGAGTGGCAAAGAGAGAGGGCTTAGTTAGAAGAGGCAAGTTAAAGCCGGGAAGAAGATATGAGTCAGAAAATAAATGTTTTAATTCAAGTGTTACCAACCTTCTCGGGTTCAAGGACTGTAGTTGGGCATGCTGGGCATGTACACTATGCTTCTGTGTGAAGTGTGCATACAAAGCTGTAAAACTACAAAATAATCTGCTTCTTTATGCACATTGTAATTTCGGTGGGGCCTCTGACTGTCCCAATAACTTTGGAAGGTGGGGGCTCTGGGCAATTCAAGTCACTAAATTCCCAATTAAATGCTTTTTTGAAAAAGTAAACAGTGGTGAAAAGCCACTCACTTTGGTGAGCTGAGAGTTTCTTTAGCCCACATTTAGCTAAAGGAAGAGAACATCTCAACAATGGTTTAAATGGGAATAAACCTACACCAAGTGTATGAAATACACTCTTAATGAATTGTGATCAAATTAAAAATCAGACTGGAATATGTCTCATATTTCATCTTTGTTTGCTACAAAAGTAGTCATCCTCAACTTAAATCAGAAATAATCCCAGTGCCAATGAAGTGCATATGATAAATAAACTGAAAACTGAAAAAGAAACTGTAAACTGAATTTTGCAGGTGATTATTGTGATTTGCCGGACCAATCAGTAATAATGCATTAGATGCAATATAGCATGTTTCCCAGATAGCTAAATATATATTGACTGAAACAATAATTTCCCATGTGGCAACTAATGTGAACAATATTGCAAAAGTTACTGCCAAAATGTACAACCACCATTCTCACTTTAAAATTTTTATTTTATGTGTTTCAAGAACTTCTTGCTATTTGCCAATGGTTGTTCTATAAAAAAAGCCAATGAATCTGTAAATTACAGTAGGCTTTACAATATAAAGGGTGAATAATGCCAAGTGATCCAGCTCAGTCTGATATGTAGGTCAGCTAAAGCAGTTTTCAATACCGAAATTAACCCACCTAACCTCACCTAAATATCATACAGGATTGGTAACACCACATTTGGATAATTCACGTAATAAATAAAGCAAAATTAAATATGTTGGCATATCAATACAGTTGACCTGTTTAAAATGCAACATTTTAGAAATGTTTAACAGGCCCAGGAATGTTTAAGATACTGTAAGACAGAATGGAATTGTTTGATACTTTCAATAAGTCTAATGGTGAGGAAATGACGCCATGGGAAGGCACTGATCGAGTAATTCACTGAGAGCTTTAGTCTTTGAGGTTCGACATCTGTTCCTATTTGAAAATTCATTCAACAAAATTAATTCACCTAGAATAATTATTGGTTTCCCTTGAGGAATCCAGCATAGCTAATCAATTTAAGAACTCCAAAGTGCATACAGTGATGAACGTGTTAACGGTATACGTGGTTTTGAAAGTAATTACTCCCTAAAAAAAATAAGGTGAAAATTCACCCTGGGCTACCCTTCTCTCCATCAATCCCTTGTTGAGTGTTACTTGTCATTTGTAAAACAAAAATGTTCTGTGTAAAGTGCCCTGCTGCCCTTGTGGTCAGCTTAGCACTATAGAAATACCTCAACAAATAAATAAATAGATAAATAAGCGAATAAATAAATAAAGCATGTGGTGGATTGCTAGTTCCAGTCTGCAATGCTATGTTAGTTATGTTTGCTGTGGAAGGAGTACTTAGGAATATTATGATGGGAGGCCTAATCATGGAGTGGGCATTTGATTCTTGTACTTACTAACATATCTTCCTCTAGGCCAGTGAGTGTTGATTTAAATACCAAATGTGGAGGAAGTACTTTTTTTTAGTAGATATGGGGTGTGGCATCACTGATTTTTTATAGGTTCCCTGCATTCGTTTGAAAAATCTATGGCGAAGGAGAGCTATTCATTAGCCTGTAAATGGGATATATGAGCATGCAAAATGGTCAAATAGAGAGTGATTAGCATGGAAAATACTTTACATGCGTAACTATCAGCTCAAGAAGACAATTAGATTTGACAAGTAAAACATCAAAGAAAATTGGTTCCGATGCTTTCTAAGACTTTTCTTCTCCCAATAATGCTTTGTACCTTGACATTGGAACCTGGATATCTCATTTATTAGGTTTGAAAGAAAATTTTATTTAAAGAAAATTAGGTGTCAATATACAATACAATATTAGAGTCAACAACTAACATATCATAAAGGTATTCCAGCACAAATTGATGAATGAAAAACAAAAGCTACCAAATATTGTCATGAATAAACAAGGCATAAAATGAGAAATATGTATAAATAACGAGGAGGAGATTAAATGAACTATGGAGGTTTGAGTACTTCTTGCTGGGAGGGCTGCAATAAGGAATGTTGTTTGGCAAAATTGTCAAAGAATGTTGTGACAGGTAGCTAAAGTTGAATTCTCTTTGTATTCATAGGTGTAGGTAAATTGGAGAATGTATCTAATCTATGGTTATGACATATATCATACCACCAAGCCTTAAATGAAATTTTAGTAAAGTCTTTCCAATTTCTTTTTATTTGTTGAAAAGCAACTGCTATTAATAAATTAATGATTTTGAAATTGGTCGTGCTACTATCCCAAATTGGTGAAAGACTGCCTGAAAAGACATTGGTTACAGAGAACGGGATATGAGTGTCGAAAATTAGATTGATCTTAGACCAGACACGTTTCCAGAAATTATGTACGGGTGGACATAAAAATAACATATGAAATAAATCAGCTTCAGGAGATGCACAAGACCAACAGGTGTTTGGAGTGTTAGGAAATCTTTTATTCAGGATTTGTGGAGACAATAAGAGCCTGTTATATATATAAAACAAAGTTTGCGTTAGGCCGGCTCCTCTCGAGGATTTACGTATTTTAGGTCATATGGCGTTCCATATTGTTAGGGATCATACGACATCAAATCTTTTTCCCACGCTTCTTCAATATTTGATTTGTGTCTCAGTGTGGGAGTGGATTGGAAAAAACTATATAAGGTTGATGCCTTGGGTTGAATATGTAAAAGGTTGGATAGATCAGTCTGTGAGTGTGCGGGTTGAAGTGATTGAGCATTGTTTGATAGGAGCGTGTATATATCCAGTATGGTTTTACAAAGAATATGATATTTGGTGAGGAATAAAGTGGGTAAAGCATATAACTGTCTAAGTGAAGAAAAAGAGAGAAATTCCCCCCTTGAGAACAATTGGTAGACCCATATTAAGCCACGTTGTCTCCTAGTTTTCCAATAAAAGGGTTTATTACGTATCAATAAAGTCCTATTGTGCCAGATGTTTGAGGTTAAAAAAGAATCAAGAGTATCGTGGATTAAGGGATATAGGCCCCGATGTAGGTAAAAGTCATTTACCGAATTTAAAATACCGATTTTTACCGAATCAGTATTTTGAATTCGGAAAATGAGATGTAGTAAAAAAAAAATCGGTAATATACCGATTCGGAAACAACCGGTATCGTGTTTCGATACTTACCGAATCGGTATTCACCGGATCGGTATTTACCGAATCGGGAAATACAGAATCGGTAAATACCGATTCGGTAATGGCAATACAACCCTATGGGCCAAAAGGCCCATAAGAATGCATTGTAAATACCAAATCGGTATTTACCGATTCGGCAATTACCGAATCGGTAAATACCGAATCGGTAAATACCGATTCGGTAAATACGGAATCGGCGAGCAAGTAAAAGTGAAACTAATGACAACAGCCAATGAGGTGGAACCACCCTCCCCCTCCCTAGCAGGGAGTGGCTACCCAGGCAGGTGCAACTCATTAGAACTTTCTGGAGAGGCAGCCAGAGCTGAGCTTTCAGAGTGAGCAGCAGAGAGAGTGGTAGCACAATCCTGATCACAGTGGAAATGGCAAGCAGCTCTGAGAGCTAGAAGGCTGAGCGCAAGCGCAAGGTCAAGTTCAGCAGCATGGAGCTGCAAGTATTGGTGGAGGAGGTGGTGAGGGTCCACACAGGCAGCTGTTTGGGAGGCTGTCCCTCACAGTCCCTGAGTCCACCAAGAGGAAGCTGTGGAGTGGCATCGGTGAGAGGGTGAATGCAGTTGGTGTCACCCGCAGGAGCCTGGACGACCTCAAGAAGAGGTTTTATGACATACGCAGCCTCACCAAGAGGAAATTGGCGGAGCTGCACAAGCAGGCAGGTCTGACCGGTGGAGGCAGGAACCCCGCGCCACCCCTCACTGAACTGGAGGAACTTGTGTCCACGACGATTGAGACCGAGAGTGTGGTGGAAGTTGGGGACCTGGACAGCTCAGCCAGAGCTACATCAAAAGGTAAGAAGCATGCGTAGCATGACACACCCTACCAGACACCTCCCCTTTAGCCCCAATGCACAGCCAAACCCCAGCCCAGTACTGCTAGCAACATACAAGAGCAATGCATCATGGTAAATGTAGTCAGCTAATGTAGTAACAAATGCCAGTGCACATTAAACTGCAATGCACTTAAAAATAGATTCAGAGTATAGAAAATGATGTGTGCAATGCTTTTATTGTAGTGACTGTAAGACATTTGCACTCAGTTCACAAATGCTTCTTTATACCTAGGGGCACCATCAGGCAGTGGAGCAGCAGCTCTACAGGCAACAGCTCCAGCAACAGCGGACAGTGCAGTGGCAGGGCCAAGCAGCATGGTTCCTTCACAGGAGGAGGAGGAGGACAGCAGTTCCATGGCTAATGAGGATGACCCAGGACATACCCTCTCATTTCCCCACTCCCCCCTACTGTCACTATCTCCCCCATTGCAGTTCTCACCGGAGAACTCACCCACATGGACCCAGCCAGCACCTGCCACATCTCCTGCCAGGAGGATCATTGTGGCCCCATTGACCATCATGGAGGGAGCTGCGGGTCAGGCACCAGCACCCACACCTGCAACACCTGAGGCACAGCAGGCCACCCAGCAGGGCAGCACCAATTGTCGCCGGACACGCACTTCCAGCAGTGCTTTACCAGCACGGGAGGGCACCGTCTTCCAAGGGCTGGAGGGGAGCATGGTCCGGATCCAGCGGATGCAGGCCAAGTCCATCCTGGCTTGCCAGCGCCAATTGCGGAACACAACCTGCAGATGGGGGAGATGTCAAAAGGTTTTGTGAACTTCGTGGCAAGTAACAGGGAAATAGCAACAGGACGGGGGCGCATGACAACTGCCATAACACAGCTGTGTGCCAAGATGGAGGAGCATGAGCACACTAGGCGCAGGGATGCCCGCGTACAAAACCGGGCAATCAACCGGTTTGCCGTAGCAACTGCCCTGCTATGCCGCCGAGGGGCAAATAAGGAGGACTGCCTCACTCAGAACACTGCAGAGGTGACCAGGGGCATGGCCCGCATCACCACTGCCATGGAGGCCCTCATCATCTCCAACACGGTGGTGAATCCTGCCCTGGACGTGGCCGAGGCTGGGGACAGCAGCAGCCGCAGCAGCCCGGCCAGCACTGTGTCTGAGCCGCGGCGGAGCACAAGGCGCTCCGCTGAGGCAGCTGGACATGCAGAAGGGGGGAGCCACATCCCAGTGGTTCATCAAAGCGCAGCAGGAAGTGAGACTGCCAGGGTGGGTGAGGCAACCCGGCCCATTTACATTCCCCACCTTTACTGTACTTATTTAATTTGTTGCACATCAGTGCCGTAACGTTGTGCCAACATTATAAAATTTCTTTTTGTTCACATCCATGACCTGTCTGTGAATCTGTACTCACTCAGAAATAGTTTTCTGTTGTCTCCTCACGTCTGTATCTGCCATCACTTGGTGTAGACACCCCAGCAGGTTGTGTTTGTGGCACAGCAACGTCGTCGTCATGGTCCTCGTAGTCTGACAACTGCACCTCAGTGCCCTTCTTCACCGCAAGGTTGTGCAACATTGCACAGACAGCTATGATCTTGTAACAGGTGATGGGGGTATACTGCCTTGCACCTCCACTCTTGTGCAAGCATCTGAACCTGCTTTTCCAGATGCCAAAGGTCCGTTCTACTACATTCCTTGTGCTTTTGTGGGCCCGGTTATACCTCCTTTGGCTGGGTGTAGAGGGGTTGAGGTAGGGGGTGAGTATGAATGAGCGGAGGGCATATGCACTGTCGCCTACAAGGAAAAGGGGTAACATTACTCACATGCATACATGTACTTTACAGTGCTACATTTTGTTATGGGGGTATGATGATGTGTCTCACTTGGAAAATGTACGAGTCGTGGGTACTCCCTGGGAATTTTGCTACCAGGTCTGTGATGGTGCACTTAGCATTGCAGATCACCTGCACATTGATGGTGTGCGTAGACTTCCTATTGCGGTAGATGTATTCTGTGTCAGTAGGGGGCAAATCGGAATGTGCGTGCCTTCAATGCAGCCGATGATGTGGGGGAATCGTGCCATCTGGAAAAGGTTTGCTTTTGTTTGTACCAGTTCCGCATGGGTTGCAGGGAAAGAAATGTATTGGTCCATCCTCTGTATCATGGCGTCAAGGAATTTGTTGAAAAACCTTGACAGGCTGCTCTGGGTCATCCCTCCTACCGCAGCAACTCCACTTTGATAGCTGCCAGACGCAAGCAGGTATAGGCTGCATAGCACCTGCACGTGCGTTGGGATGGCATGTGCCCTTGGGGTGGGGTGGTCCAACAGTGGTTTAAGGTCCCTGATGAGCTCCAGAATGGTGTCTGAGTCCAGCCTGTACCTCTGTAGGATCTCTGCCTCTGTGAGCATGAACAGGGTGATCCTCTGTCTGTAGACCTGTTCCTCTCTTTGCCATTCCCTCTCTCCTTCCTGCTGTAGCCGTAGCCGCCTAGCAATGACATAAAATGCCGCCATCCTGCAAGTTGCATTGCATTTTGGGTCTCATTTTATAGGTTGCAGTTGGTTACCTATAACAACAAAGGGTGTCCAGGAGTCGCCACTCAATGTTTGTACTCGAGACCTTTCCACCAGTGACTATATGAGTTAGACTGTGTGTGCTCAGATGTGAAGAAACGTTTAACTACTCATATATACGACATGCAACATGGGTAGGAATTTTTCCCATCAGTTGCCGCTCTGTACCACCATTATCACATCATGTGGGTTCTCCTTACCCAGGAGTTAGTATACAAGATCAATCGCACTCTAACAGGTGTGAGGAGTAGGGAGACCGATGTAAAATGTTTGTGTGATGGTATCAAAATATGGTGTTTAAACAAAAAGTTGTACACCTGAGGGAAAGCAGTGCAGTGAGTGTAAAGTGATAAGTGGGTAAAATTGGGTGAAACTGAGTAGAAAAATGATTTATTAGTATCTCTCAGACCCCAAGGTTAAAAACAAGTGAAAGGTAGATTTGACAGAATATCTACCGGCAAGAGGTCAACATGTTTCTGCATACCATCGGAAGATTTTCCTTATGCATTCGTCAGGACCTAGATGGTGCTACTGCTTGCAATTTAATAAGTGAAGTTTAAAAGGGAGAAATTTCACCTGAAAAGCAGGTGTAGAATCTCCACCACAGTCTACAAAAGTCACATAGGAGACAAAGAAAAGAGAAAAACATTACACATATTAGAGAATGCACTAAATACATCGTGCTATTCTAGTGGTCACGTATTAACATTTAGACAGACGTGATAACACTCACCCAAAACTTGTGGGGATGGCGCCTCACCTCACCTGGCAGCAGCTCAGGTAGAATAGGAGCACCGCTCTGTTTTGCAAAACATAATCACAGGGACACTCAACCGATTCCGTTAAAACAAGGCAAAAGAACTATCATGTGTGTCTCCGATAGCGTGAGAGACAACTTGTGAGTTTTCAAAGTGTCATCGGTGCCGTACCGGAAAAGTTATATAAGTATAGGCTTCTAACACTGTAAGGCTAAGGGCTCATAGCGGACAGGGTTGCCTATCTAGATTACGTAACCGCACTCTCACCTCTCCGTCGGTGTCTCCAAGCGTCCCTCTGGGCTGTTCTGGGGAGGCACCGAACAAGAGAAAAGGGCGGGTATATGAGTAAAGCCAGTGTGGTGCATGATGGGAGTCGTAGTTTTTTAGGTGACAAGGAAACTTGGAAAAGATGGAAAATGGCTCAATGATTTTATAATGACATCCACGGTATTGGTTCGTTCAGGCCTTCCTTGTCACTGTTTAATTTGTAAACCCATTTCTGCTCTATTTTAAACAGAAACTTTCCGACATCAGGGCAATGATCAGGTATCGTCGGCTGTTCGAGTATTGTCCACTTGAACTCACTGGGACCGTGGCCTTTTTCCAGAAAGTGGGCTGTCAAGCGAGTTGCTTGTTTCCGACAGCGAACTGTGCTCTTGTGCTCGCCAATTCTTATTTTGGTTTTACGGGTTGTCATCCCCACATATCTCTTTCCGCACGGACAAGTGATCATGTAAATTGTATTCTCGCTGTTACAGTTCGTGAACTTACTCTGTTGCCATGGGCGCATAGTTCCGATATCCACACTGGTGGACTTGGTGGTTTGTGGACATGCCGAGCAACTACCACACGGATGGTGTCCTTGTACCGGCGGTAGGTCCCAAAGTGCTCCCACTTGTCTAGATTGTTTAGTTTTGGGACGAGTGTGAACTAGGTGGTCTTTTGTGTTGGGTCCTCTTTTAAAGGCAAAAAGTGGTGGTGGTAAAGTTTCTCCACTAGAATTCAAAATAGACCAATGTTTGGTTATTATTTTCCGTACCTCATTGGATCTTGTGTGAAAAGTGTTCACGAAGGTCATTCTGTTAGATCTTTCTTTCGGAATAGTCTCCAGTAGGGCATCCCTGTTATTGTTAGAGGCCCTTTTCTTCGACTGGCGGATGATTTTGGCTGGGTATTTCTTTTCTCGTAAGTATTCCGAGAGTGTCTCAGAGTGTTTTTCGAATGACTCTTTTGTCGAACAGTTTCTCCTGAGTCTCAGGAATTGCCCAAAGGGCAAGTTATCCCTGAGCGCCCGAGGGTGGCAACTCTCGTAGCTCAGAAGAGCGTTGCGTGCCATGGGTTTCCTGTATAGTTCCGTTTTTAACCCGTCTTCTGTGACCACTATCAAGAGATCTAAGAACAGTAGTTCCTTTCTACTGAACTCTAAGGTGAAGTTCAGAAATTCATTGCAGTTGTTAAGCCAATTGTGGAACTCTAACAGACTGGCCTCAGATCCTCTCCATATTACAAAGACATCATCTATGTATCGCTTCCACAGGCGAAGCGATACATAGTATGGGTTGTCTTGGTGCAGTATTTTTGTTTCTTCTAGTACATGAACATAGAGATTCGCCAGACTAGGCGCAAAAACACTGCCCATACTGGTGCCAGAGGTCTGGAGGTAGATGGTATCCTCGAATTTAAAGTAATTGTCTTTCATTGCCATTTCTGCCAATTCCATAATGAAGGAAACTGAAGTAGTTGTCTGTAGGTCCCTTTCTTGAAGGATATTGCCTACCACTTCCAGGGTCTCTGTTTGAGGGATTGACGTGTACAGAGACTCTACGTCAAAGGACACAAGTAGATCCATGGAACTATCAAAGTTTACGTCCGGAAGTAAGCGTAACATATCCTTTGTGTCCTTGAGATAGGTCGGCATTTCTTTGACAATAGGATTAAGGAAGTGATCCACAAATGTAGAGAGTGGCTCTAAAACTGATCCTATGCCAGAGATGATTGGTCTCCCGGGTGGTGGTCTCTTCTGTTTGTGCACCTTTGGTAGACAGTAGAAATAGGGGATCGACGGGTGAGAGGTACAGAGAAATTGGCCCTCTTGTGGGGTGATCCATCCTTGAGATGTCGCCTCTTCCACTAGATGGCTGATCTTGGTTTTGAGCCTTTCAGTGGGGTCGTCTTTCAGAGGTAGGTATGACTTGCGATCTTGTAACTGCCTGAGACATTCTTGTCTGTAGGTTTCTTTGTCGAGGATCACGATGCCACCGCCCTTATCTGCAGGCTTTATAATGATCGATTCATTGGATGACAGTGACTGTAGTGCTAGTTTCTCTCTATTCGGTAGGTTTACAAAGGACTTTGGTTTCTTTGTTTTGTAGAGACGTTCAATGTCTGTTTCAACAGCTTCTTCAAAAGTTTGAACCCTACTTGGTAATCCAATTGTTGTGGGATTGAAGGTCGATGGTTTCTTCAGACCAGTATTGACGACAGAGTCTGTGTTTTCTCCAGGATTCTGTTTGGCAAAGAGGTAGTGGAGTCGAACCTTCCTGAACAATTTAGAGATCTCTATTTGGGTGTTAAATTGGTCCCCTTCGTTGGTTGCCACGAAGCCTAGTCCACGGTTCAGGAGTTGTTCCTCATCTTCGGACAGGTTGTAGGAGCTCAGGTTGATTACGAGGCTGGTTGATCTGGGGTTATGCTCGTCCCTGCTCTGTCCTGCGGGATCTTCTTCCCATTCCTCAGGTCCATAGTTGGTTGTTGCAACGGGGTCGTCCATCGGACCTGGGATCCTTGTCCCTGTCTTCTTCTCCCTCTGTTGGTCCTCTGGCCATACCCTAAAAAAGGCGGTTGTCCTTGGGGTTGCTGCATTT
Organism: Lissotriton vulgaris; assembly: GCF_964263255.1. Lineage (NCBI taxonomy): Eukaryota > Metazoa > Chordata > Amphibia > Caudata > Salamandridae > Lissotriton > Lissotriton vulgaris. Next base: position 429,934,799 of record NC_141685.1, on the reverse strand, counting down.
GTGGAGGGAAGAAAGGGGGTCCCATTTGGGGAAAGTTGGGGCCATACATCCATGGGCCCGGTTGCCAAAAAGGTTGGAACTGATTTTGACCAAAATTGTTGAAGTTGCCTCTGTTGCCTCTTCTATTACCACGTCCTTTGTATTGTCGTCCATTTCCTCGTTGTGATGTATCCGAATCACTGGAGTTGTCATCAGAGCTTGAGGTCGCATAACTAGAACCCCTTCGACCTCCATTGTGGTTAAATGTAGGTGCTACATAGGAATCACTGGTGTATGGATACACCTTCTCGCTGGAGAATTTAGCTAAGTCTTTTTTAAATTTCTCCATTTTTGTAAAGAGAATGGAGTCTTTGAATTCGGTATTCTTTTTGTTGGTGTCGTCCTGCCCCGTTTTGTAGGCAGGGTTCTTTAGGGTGGCCTTGATTTTACCTTCTAGGAGTTGGATCTCAACTAGGATTTTATCAGCTACACGTTTGGCTGTTTTAATAATAAGGACTAGCCAGTCCCTTGTGCACCGCCAGGCGATTAATGACCAATCTTTTAGAAATTCCTTATCATCCAAGAATAATCTCGGTGTATTGGTCACAATTAGTCCTGACGGTGCACAATTCCCATGGAGGTACTGGGCCATGATGGTTCCGTGTACTAAAGTTCTTGAGTGAGATTTTTTTAGAATCAAGATCTTACTCCAACCCTCATCTGAAGTATTAACTGCGGGTGGGGTATTCCCCAATAGACTAGGGTTGTCATCTAAGATGTTTTGGATTTCTGCCTCTTCAAAAACCAAACCGCTGTTTGATGCCATTTGTAACACTAGTGAGTTTGCCAAGTTCCTCACAAAAAAGGGAGCGTCCAGTGACTAAAGTAGGAGTCAAAACAGAGCTAAGTTACAGGCCTATGTAAGCCCGTTCTTTTCAAAAGAAGACCCACAGCCGGGGCTGTACTCAATCACAAAACACACTATTTAACGGAGGGTCTAAGGGCAGGTTTTACGACTCGAGACTGGACGCATGCCCCTACAAAACTTATAACAACAAAGGGTGTCCAGGAGTCGCCACTCAATGTTTGTACTCGAGACCTTTCCACCAGTGACTATATGAGTTAGACTGTGTGTGCTCAGATGTGAAGAAACGTTTAACTACTCATATATACGACATGCAACATGGGTAGGAATTTTTCCCATCAGTTGCCGCTCTGTACCACCATTATCACATCATGTGGGTTCTCCTTACCCAGGAGTTAGTATACAAGATCAATCGCACTCTAACAGGTGTGAGGAGTAGGGAGACCGATGTAAAATGTTTGTGTGATGGTATCAAAATATGGTGTTTAAACAAAAAGTTGTACACCTGAGGGAAAGCAGTGCAGTGAGTGTAAAGTGATAAGTGGGTAAAATTGGGTGAAACTGAGTAGAAAAGTGATTTATTAGTATCTCTCAGACCCCAAGGTTAAAAACAAGTGAAAGGTAGATTTGACAGAATATCTACCGGCAAGAGGTCAACATGTTTCTGCATACCATCGGAAGATTTTCCTTATGCATTTGTCAGGACTTAGATGGTGCTACTGCTTGCAATTTAATAAGTGAAGTTTAAAAGGGAAAAATTTCACCTGAAAAGGAGGTGTAGAATCTCCACCACAGTCTACAAAAGTCACATAGGAGACAAAGAAAAGAGAAAAACATTACACATATTAGAGAATGCACTAAATACATCGTGCTATTCTAGTGGTCACGTATTAACATTTAGACAGACGTGATAACACTCACCCAAAACTTGTGGGGATGGCGCCTCACCTCACCTGGCAGCAGCTCAGGTAGAATAGGAGCACCGCTCTGTTTTGCAAAACATAATCACAGGGACACTCAACCGATTCCGTTAAAACAAGGCAAAAGAACTATCATGTGTGTCTCCGATAGCGTGAGAGACAACTTGTGAGTTTTCAAAGTGTCATCGGTGCCGTACCGGAAAAGTTATATAAGTATAGGCTTCTAACACTGTAAGGCTAAGGGCTCATAGCGGACAGGGTTGCCTATCTAGATTACGTAACCGCACTCTCACCTCTCCGTCGGTGTCTCCAAGCGTCCCTCTGGGCTGTTCTGGGGAGGCACCGAACAAGAGAAAAGGGCGGGCATATGAGTAAAGCCAGTGTGGTGCATGATGGGAGTCGTAGTTTTTTAGGTGACAAGGAAACTTGGAAAAGATGGAAAATGGCTCAATGATTTTATAATGACATCCACGGTATTGGTTCGTTCAGGCCTTCCTTGTCACTGTTTAATTTGTAAACCCATTTCTGCTCTATTTTAAACAGAAACTTTCCGACATCAGGGCAATGATCAGGTATCGTCGGCTGTTCGAGTATTGTCCACTTGAACTCACTGGGACCGTGGCCTTTTTCCAGAAAGTGGGCTGTCAAGCGAGTTGCTTGTTTCCGACAGCGAACTGTGCTCTTGTGCTCGCCAATTCTTATTTGGTTTTACGGGTTGTCATCCCCACATATCTCTTTCCGCACGGACAAGTGATCATGTAAATTGTATTCTCGCTGTTACAGTTCGTGAACTTACGCTGTTGCCATGGGCGCATAGTTCCGATATCCACACTGGTGGACTTGGTGGTTTGTGGACATGCCGAGCAACTACCACACGGATGGTGTCCTTGTACCGGCGGTAGGTCCCAAAGTGCTCCCACTTGTCTAGATTGTTTAGTTTTGGGACGAGTGTGAACTAGGTGGTCTTTTGTGTTGGGTCCTCTTTTAAAGGCAAAAAGTGGTGGTGGTAAAGTTTCTCCACTAGAATTCAAAATAGACCAATGTTTGGTTATTATTTTCCGTACCTCATTGGATCTTGTGTGAAAAGTGTTCACGAAGGTCATTCTGTTAGATCTTTCTTTCGGAATAGTCTCCAGTAGGGCATCCCTGTTATTGTTAGAGGCCCTTTTCTTCGACTGGCGGATGATTTTGGCTGGGTATTTCTTTTCTCGTAAGTATTCCGAGAGTGTCTCAGAGTGTTTTTCGAATGACTCTTTTGTCGAACAGTTTCTCCTGAGTCTCAGGAATTGCCCAAAGGGCAAGTTATCCCTGAGCGCCCAAGGGTGGCAACTCTCGTAGCTCAGAAGAGCGTTGCGTGCCATGGGTTTCCTGTATAGTTCCGTTTTTAACCCGTCTTCTGTGACCACTATCAAGAGATCTAAGAACGGTAGTTCCTTTCTACTGAACTCTAAGGTGAAGTTCAGAAATTCATTGCAGTTGTTAAGCCAATTGTGGAACTCTAACAGACTGGCCTCAGATCCTCTCCATATTACAAAGACATCATCTATGTATCGCTTCCACAGGCGAAGCGATACATAGTATGGGTTGTCTTGGTGCAGTATTTTTGTTTCTTCTAGTACATGAACATAGAGATTCGCCAGACTAGGCGCAAAAACACTGCCCATACTGGTGCCAGAGGTCTGGAGGTAGATGGTATCCTCGAATTTAAAGTAATTGTCTTTCATTGCCAGTAGGTAGGCAATATCCTTCAAGAAAGGGACCTACAGACAACTACTCCAGTTTCCTTCATTATGGAATTGGCAGAAATGGCAATGAAAGACAATTACTTTAAATTCGAGGATACTATCTACCTCCAGACCTCTGGCACCAGTATGGGCAGTGTTTTTGCGCCTAGTCTGGCGAATCTCTATGTTCATGTACTAGAAGAAACAAAAATACTGCACCAAGACAACCCATACTATGTATCGCTTCGCCTGTGGAAGCGATACATAGATGATGTCTTTGTAATATGGAGAGGATCTGAGGCCAGTCTGTTAGAGTTCCACAATTGGCTTAACAACTGCAATGAATTTCTGAACTTCACCTTAGAGTTCAGTAGAAAGGAACTACGTTCTTAGATCTCTTGATAGTGGTCACAGAAGACGGGTTAAAAACGGAACTATACAGGAAACCCATGGCACGCAACGCTCTTCTGAGCTACGAGAGTTGCCACCCTCGGGCGCTCAGGGATAACTTGCGCTTTGGGCAATTCCTGAGACTCAGGAGAAACTGTTCGACAAAAGAGTCATTCGAAAAACACTCTGAGACACTCTCGGAGTACTTACGAGAAAAGAAATACCCAGCCAAAATCAGCCGCCAGTCGAAGAAAAGGGCCTCTAACAATAACAGGGATGCCCTACTGGAGACTATTCCGAAAGAAAGATCTAACAGAATGACCTTCGTGAACACTTTTCACACAAGATCCAATGAGGTACGGAAAATAATAACCAAACATTGGTCTATTTTGAATTCTAGTGGAGAAACTTTACCACCACCACTTTTTGCCTTTAAAAGAGGACCCAACACAAAAGACCACCTAGTTCACACTCGTCCCAAAACTAAACAATCTAGACAAGTGGGAGCACTTTGGGACCTACCGCCGGTACAAGGACACCATCCGTGTGGTAGTTGCTCGGCATGTCCACAAACCACCAAGTCCACCAGTGTGGATATCGGAACTATGCGCCCATGGCAACAGCGTAAGTTCACGAACTGTAACAGCGAGAATACAATTTACATGATCACTTGTCCGTGCGGAAAGAGATATGTGGGGATGACAACCCGTAAAACCAAATAAGAATTGGCGAGCACAAGAGCACAGTTCGCTGTCGGAAACAAGCAACTCGCTTGACAGCCCACTTTCTGGAAAAAGGCCACGGTCCCAGTGAGTTCAAGTGGACAATACTCGAACAGCCGACGATACCTGATCATTGCCCTGATGTCGGAAAGTTTCTGTTTAAAATAGAGCAGAAATGGGTTTACAAATTAAACAGTGACAAGGAAGGCCTGAACGAACCAATACCGTGGATGTCATTATAAAATCATTGAGCCATTTTCCATCTTTTCCAAGTTTCCTTGTCACCTAAAAAACTACGACTCCCATCATGCACCACACTGGCTTTACTCATATACCCGCCCTTTTCTCTTGTTCGGTGCCTCCCCAGAACAGCCCAGAGGGACGCTTGGAGACACCGACGGAGAGGTGAGAGTGCGGTTATGTAATCTAGATAGGCAACCCTGTCCGCTATGAGCCCTTAGCCTTACAGTGTTAGAAGCCTATACTTACATAACTTTTCCGGTACGGCACCGATGACACTTTGAAAACTCACAAGTTGTCTCTCACGCTATCGGAGACACACATGATAGTTCTTTTGCCTTGTTTTAACGGAATCGGTTGAGTGTCCCTGTGATTATGTTTTGCAAAACAGAGCGGTGCTCCTATTCTACCTGAGCTGCTGCCAGGTGAGGTGAGGCGCCATCCCCACAAGTTTTGGGTGAGTGTTATCACGTCTGTCTAAATGTTAATACGTGACCACTAGAATAGCACGATGTATTTAGTGCATTCTCTAATATGTGTAATGTTTTTCTCTTTTCTTTGTCTCCTATGTGACTTTTGTAGACTGTGGTGGAGATTCTACACCTCCTTTTCAGGTGAAATTTTTCCCTTTTAAACTTCACTTATTAAATTGCAAGCAGTAGCACCATCTAAGTCCTGACGAATGCATAAGGAAAATCTTCCGATGGTATGCAGAAACATGTTGACCTCTTGCCGGTAGATATTCTGTCAAATCTACCTTTCACTTGTTTTTAACCTTGGGGTCTGAGAGATACTAATAAATCACTTTTCTACTCAGTTTCACCCAATTTTACCCACTTTTCACTTTACACTCACTGCACTGCTTTCCCTCAGGTGTACAACTTTTTGTTTAAACACCATATTTTGATACCATCACACAAATATTTTACATCGGTCTCCCTACTCCTCACATCTGTTAGAGTGCGATTGATCTTGTATACTAACTCCTGGGTAAGGAGAACCCACATGATGTGATAATGGTGGTACAGAGCGGCAACTGATGGGAAAAATTCCTACCCATGTTGCATGTCGTATATATGAGTAGTTAAACGTTTCTTCACATCTGAGCACACACAGTCTAACTCATATAGTCACTGGTGGAAAGGTCTCGAGTACAAACATTGAGTGGCGACTCCTGGACACCCTTTGTTGTTATAAGTTTTGTAGGGGCATGTGTCCAGTCTCGAGTCGTAAAACCTGCCCTTAGACCCTCCGTTAAATAGTGTGTTTTGTGCAGTTGGTTACCACCTGATTCAAATCCATGGTAAATACCGAATTTGAAAAACCGATTTTGAGGCAAAATCGGTATTTCTGTGCTTCCCTACATCTCTATCAGAGTTTTTGCCTGTCTGATTTGGTAATTTACCAATTCGGTAACTCTACCGAATCGGTAGATTGTCCGAATCGGTATATTTACCGAATCGGTATGTTAGCGATTCATTCTTTTACCGATTCGGTGTATTTCCGAATCGGTTTATTACCGATTCGGTATCTATACCGAATCGGTATTAATACCGATTCGGACGGTTTTCAGCCTCCTGCACCCCGATGGCTGGATACCGATCGGTAAGGGCCGAAAATCAGTATTTTCGGCCGTTACCGATCGGTATTGGGCCACCTACATCGGGCCCATAGGGCTTAGTAATTTGAAGGTAAACTTAAATAAAGGAGTGGATATGATCTGGGGCTTACAAGAGAAAGAGAGATATTCTTGGAATGAAAAGAGAGAGATAAATGAGAGTTCAATTGGCGCCCATAGAGGAGAAGTATCCGTAGTATCAAGCAGCCAGTATGATGCTTGTCTCAATGTAAAAGCCTTATGATAAACAGAGAAATTAGGAAAGTTGACCCCTCCTTCCTCTTTGGGACATGCTAATTTAGAGATGGACATACGCAGTTTCTTCTTGTTCCATAAAAAGGAAGATAGTATTGAATTGACAGCTTTAAAGAGTTTAGTAGATATAGGGACTGGAATATTGGAGACGGTGTATAAAACAATGTGGGAGAGCATCATTTTAATAGTATCCAGACGGCCCCACCAGGACAGATAAAGAGGATGCCATTTAGTTGTGAGATCTGAGATTTTTTTAATGCAATTGTTCATACATAATGTGACTGTCCCTTTGATGGTTGGCGTGAAGTTTAAGCCCAAATATTTAATAGAAGAAGATTTCCAGGTAAAGTTGGTGGAAGTGAATTCATCCTTAAAGGTGTATTTAGTCAATGGTAGAATTACACATTTAAAGCTATTTAGTTTGTAACCTGAGATTAATGAGAAAGCAGCGACTTCCTAACGGAAGGCAGGGATCGACTCATTCGGGTTGGAAATGAAAAGTAAGATATCATTGGCGTATGCCGCAAGTTTAACATTAGTAGTAGGGGTTTGAAATCCTTTTATTTGTGAATTTTGCTGGATTCTTAAAGTGAAGGGTTCAATGTCCAAATTGCAAAGAAAAGGGGAAAGGGGACATCCCTGACGCACTCCCCTGCCGAGGTCAAAGAGAGGTGATATTAGACCATAGGCACATACAGCAGCACAAGGATTAGAATATAATAGCGAGACTAAGGAAATCAAATTTGGGCCCAACCCAAACCATTTGAGGGTATAAAATAGATAAGGCCATTCCACTCTATAAAATGCTTTTTCTGCATCTAATGCAATAGCTGCTAAAGAGTGATTCAAATACGGAGCTTTAGATAGAATGTTAAAAATGAGTCTGGTATTGTCTTGTATGACTCGCCCTTTCACAAAGCCGTATTGTTCTTTACCTAAGATTTGTGGAAGATAAGGGTCTAAGCGAAGAGCTAATGCTTCAGAACATTTTTTATAATCTATATTAACAAGCGATATAGGTCTAAAATTTTTGCAGCACTTCTGATCCTTCCTTCCTTAGGAATTACCGTATTTTCTGGCGTATAAGACGACCCGGCGTATAAGACGACCCCCTACTTTGCTTGATAAAATTTAGGTTTTGTGCTATACTCGCCGTATAAGACGACCCCCACTTCCAGCGCAGTCCAACGCAGTCCTGCATAGCCATTCCGAGAATGTATTTTGAACTTACCGTATTAGTGATTCTAATCCTCCTCCCTGTGGGTGAGCAGTAAGGCTTTATCAGTGGACAGTGTTACCTAAGCGTTTATTTTACAAACTCAAAGACTGAACTCAAACAAATTGGTTGTATAAACAATCTTGCTTTACTCGCAATATTTTTATTTAGAACCATATGAAAAACTGTCACTTCTGAATATACCTGTTTGTCGTGAAACATGTATGGTACGGTAAACATAAATTAGTGCATAAAACAGTGCAAGTGGATTAAACTTTCCATAACTTTTCATAAATCCAAGCGATTTCTACAGGATTTACAACGTTCCCTTTAAAAGCCTTCAAAATCCTCCTCTTCGTTATCTGATCTCATAAGTAAGTCAATGAGATCTTGTGGTACATCTGTAAGGCAGTCATCGTATGGATCTGGTACCAATTCCGTATCAGATGATGTGGTGTCTTCTTCGGCATCTTCTTCATCTTGCCACAAATAGTCGTCCTCCATATCATCTAATGAATTTGATATGCCACACTTCTTGAAAGACTTTATTACAGTTTCTGCATCAATGTCGTTCCAGGCCTTTATAACAAAGGTGCACAAAACATCCAACTGTGGAGCACGCATGTTTCCTCCTTTTGTGAATGTTTTTTCACCGCTAACCATCCACTCATTCCACTGTTCTCGGATGCGATCTTTAAATGGCTTGTTTAGGCACACATCCAGTGGCTGCACCAACGATGTCAATCCTCCAGGTATAACTGCAGCATCTGTTTTTAGTCTTGCCAGCCTTTGCTTGGTGCTTGGAGTTAAATGAGCCCTGAACATATCCCACACCAGTAGACTACGTCTTTGTAGAAGTCCACCTGGTCGCCTGCTCCATACATTATCAAGCCATAGCTTTACCCCTTCTTCATCCATCCATCCTTTCTCATTCACATGCACAAAACAACCAACAGGAAACTTGAGTTTCGGCATTGTTTTTCTTTTGAAAATAACCATTGGTCTCAGCTTTGCGCCATCAGCTGTGCATGCTAGTACCACTGTGAAACTGGACTTCTCATGTCCTGTTGTTTTTATTAAAATTGTCTTTTCACTTTTTTGATGGACAGTTTTGTTGGCAATCATATCGAAATTCATTGGAGTTTCATCCATATTTCTGATGCTATTTAGCGCATAGCCATGTTCATTGCGCAGCCTAATAACGTAGCGATGGAAGCTATGCATTTTGGCATCAAGATCCGCAGGTAATTTTTGGGCAATTTTTGTCTTTTGCCGCAGTACCAGATTATGCCTTCCCAAGAATCTGGTACACCAGGATACAGTGGCCTTAAATCTGTTGCTGAGATCTGGGTTAGATTTGGCCCACTGAAGTGCAACCAATCGGATTTTATTTCGGGTCACGACATAACCGCTTTGCCGATGCTCGTTCACCATGTCTGCTACATGCTTTTCGAGTTCTGGCCAATGTGGGGTGCCTCTTCTTAATGCACACTTACCCCTTGGCATACTCCGTAATGCTTTCTCATTTGCTCTCCAGGCCCGAACCATCTTTTCTGTCACTCCATATTGTCTTGCAGCAGCACAGTTATTATGTTCCGTGGCAAAATCCACAACTTTAAGTTTGTAACTGGCTTCATATTTCCTTCTTCTTGCCACTGCTGGAGCCTTGCTGGGTTCTTGACTGCCAGCCATTTGCACTGGATGTACTGCTGGAGCCTTGCCGGGTTCTTCACTGTCTGCCATTTGCACTAGATGTGCTGCTGGAGCCTTGCCGGCTTCTTGACTGTCAGCCATTTGCACTGGATGTACTGGTGCTGTACAGTATGAACAGGTGCAGAGACTGATGCTGTGCTGTACTGTCTTCACCACCACATGTACGGTACGGCAAATACGGTATCTGCTCACCAGACTGCCTTTCCTCTTCGCAACAACCAGCCAATCACGGCAAGTTCTCTACTGCCTTCGGGAACATTCGGGAACATTCTACAGTCCCCTTTCTATGCCCACGCCCATGTCAAGGAGAGAGGAGCGCGTGCCAAACGTGTCAACACACCGGGCGCTGCCATCTTCGGCGCTGCCTGCCCGTTACCATATATTTCGGACGTCCTGCTGCCTCGTCCTGCTGCCTCGTCTGCCTGGGGATGTGCAAGCGGTTGGAGGCGCGTGTACAGCGGCAGCGGCAGTCGAGGTAAGACTCATGGCGCCATTTGCTCGCTTGTGAAGCGGTTTGACACCTTCGAGTGAAGTCCTCGCTATGAAAAAAACGCTCGCTTTCGATACTTGCACAGTTCATGGCGCGGGGCCTGGGTGTGGACGTTGCCAGTGCCGGTGGCTGTATTTTTTACCATAAGGTGTGTTGTTTCTTGTTACGTATTTCCTATTGTGAAGCGGTCTGACACCTTCGAGTGAAGTCCTCGCTATGAAAAAAAACGCTCGCTTTCGATACTTGCACAGTTCATGGCGCGGGGCCTGGGTGTGGACGTTGCCAGTGCCGGTGGCTGTATTTTTTAACATAAGGTGTGTTGTTTCTTGTTATTTCCTATTGTGAAGCGGTCTGACACCTTCGAGTGAAGTCCTCGCTATGAAAAAGCGCATGAAAACATAACATAAAATTTGGTACCCGGCGTATAAGATGACCCCCGACTTTCCAGAACATTTTACGGGGTTAAAAAGTCGTCTTATACGCCGGAAAATACGGTAAGCAAATATGAGCGTCTGAGAAAGAGCCTCCGGATTTTCCTAAAGAATAAAAGGAATCAACTAGAAGGTGTATTTTGGGCATTAATAAAGCAGAGAAGTGGAGAAAGAATTCAACAGTGAATCCATCAGGCCCAGGTGCTTTGTCTTTTTTGAGGTGCTTGAGTGCATTCAGGAGTCCTTGTCATGTGATCTTAGTTTCTAAGATTGAGAGTTCAGCAGGGAGCTGTTGAGGTTTTTGTAGGGCTGAAAAAAAATGGGAAAGCGTGTCATCTGTGGGATTTGTTTCACAAGAATATAGTGTTTTGTAAAGTAAAGCAAATTCATTTAAAATTTCCGTATCCTTGAACTCTAAAACTGAATTATCATCATAGATAGAGTCAATGTTCAATTTGTTGTGCTTAGTTTTTAAGTAGTTGGCCATATGTTTACCTGCTCTATTTCTACCACCATAAAATGTTGCACTAGATTTCAAAAGATACAACAAGGCATTATCAGTAGACTCCTTATTGAATTGCAACTTTGTCTTTTTAAAGGGTGTTAAGAACGTCTTTTGAATTGGATGTGTAAAATGAATGCTCCAGTCTCTTAATGTCTTGGAATAACAAACTGTACGGTTGCGAGCAATATTAATTTTTTTTGCCACATGTGTTATAATAAAATCCCTTGCTGAAGCTTTAAATGCGTCCCAAATAATGGAGAATGGTAGGGATTCAATTTGATGGATGAGAAAATATTCAGTACAAAAGGTCTTCAATGAAGAGGAAAATTCCGGATCAAGAAGAAGGGAGTTGTTAAATCGCCATCTTCTCGGGGCATTCGGTCTGGGTAGAATATCCAAATCAATTGAAATTATTAACTGATAATAATATGGGCCCTATTTCACCATTCATAAGCGACTGTGAAATGTTATGTGAGATAAAGAAATAATCTAGCAGTGATTGGGAATGATGCACTGGGGAATAGAAAGTATATTCTTCAGGGGTTGGATTATACAATCTCCATGCATCAAGAAGTTTGTGCTGCGTGATCGTGTGAGTAAAAGACTTATGTGTTTTATTAGGGATGAATTAAACTTTAGAGTTCCGATCTATAAAGGGATCAAAAACATGGTTGCAGTCACCTGCCAATATAAAATTGTCCTCCATGTGAAGGGTAATCTGCTGAGCAATTGAAAGCCAAAAAGAAGAATCGCCGCCAGTAGGGGCATAAACATTAAAAAAAAGAGACTGGAACATCCTTCAACATCAACTTAACATTGAGCCAGCGGTCTTCTGTATCTGATTGTTGAAAAATTAATTGAAAATGAAGAGACTTACGACATAACATCATAACTCCATTCCGTTTACCATCACCGCTGGAATAAAATATTTCTCCCACCCAACCTTTTTTTAGTTTTAAAGATTCATCTTCTGTGAGATGAGTTTCTTGCAAGAAAACTATATCTGTATTTAATTTAGCTAAATGGGAGACAACTCTTTGCCTTTTGATTGTAGAGTTTAGCCCTCTAGCATTCCACAATATTAATGTTAACAGCATAATGGGTCAGGGAGAACAAAAAGTGAGAGAAAGAATAAACTATGATAAACCAGAGTAATCAAACCGGTAAAAAAGATATAAAGAATAAAAGATACCATATATGCATTGATCATGGTTAGAAAAAGAAAGGAAGGATGTTTAGAGAAGAGTAAGAAAGAAGATATACTTGACAAGTAAGATCCGTGGAGTGAAAGAACATAAGGCTCAAAATGTGATTTGGAAGTAAGAAGTGAACAGAAAACTGCAAAGTGAGAAAAGGGATTAGTAACAAAAGCTGGAAAATAGCAGCGATTACAATAGAAATTAGCAAAGAATTCAAAAATGTGTGAGGAAAAATAGTACAGAGAAAATAGTGACAATGACACCTAAAAAGAACGAAAAAAGAGTATTTGAAAATAGATGAAAAAGAGGGTTAGGGACAAAGGAGAAACAGAAGTACGGGAGAGGAACATACCTACATGGGAGGGGGAACATGAAGAGACGGAGGAGGGGTGGAACCACATAGGATAGATGACACATCCGAGGCCGGCTGAACGGAGACCAGGAAGACAGCATAAGACCGGGATGGGGAACCTGTGAAGACGAAGGGAGTGATAACATTTTAAGATATTATGCTAGAACGAACGAAGACAACAATAATAATAAGAACCAGGAATGACAATTAGCAAATATATGACATCAAAAACTGTGAGCATAGCATACACAAGATAATGCAAACTGAAGAGCTCAATTCTCAATCAATTGTAATGAGGAGAATAAAAATTCAAACAGCATTTTAAGCTAAAGTAATATCCAAAATTCAAACATGAAACGAGGAAGAAGGTCCAGAGGAGTACATGGCGGGTGCTTTACCTGAGTTAATGAAAGTTTGCAAACAAAGTGGATCCTCATATGTGGCTGTCTTGTTATTGTAGGTAATTTTGAATAAACAGGGATGAAAGAGACCGTATCTGGCTCCCAACAAGCGTAGATCTGCCCTCATATTGAGAAAGGATTTGTGACGGTTGGCCGTAGCTTTAGCATAGACTTGAGCAAAGAACAAAGATGAACCTGACCATGTGATCTTTGGAGAAGATTTAACTGCTGCCAATACCTTCAGTAAGTCTGTGTATTCTGAGAAATACAAGATGACTCCTCTTGGCCTTTGTGAAGATGATGCTTGAGATGGCAAACGACCAAGCCTGTGCGCTCGTTGGATGTTGAGCATCGTACCTTCTGGCATATGAAGAATCTTAGGAAGAAATGATTTGAAGAAAGCAAATGTTGCGATTTTCCAAATCCTCAACCTGTTTTTGGAGCACCGTAACTTGAGAACGAAGATTAGATACCTGGACACAAGTTTCTTTGAAGGAAGTAACATTTTTCTTAACTGAAGAGACCCGTGCTTCAAGTTGGGACCAGTTGCTCATTAAGACTTGTAATTTAGTGTTAGTCTCTTTCATAAATGGTCAAAGGGCCCTGATTTCTTCGAGCAATAGTTCCATAGAAACCAGTGACGATGACTTAGGAGGTGAGGGAGGGTCTTTTTTCAGAGGGTTGGATTTCCCAGAAGCGGCTTGGGAGGATTCCATTATTGTATCTGAGCTTTGCAAAGACGATGTTAGAGAGTCTTTGATTTTGAAAATTCAGAAAAAATCATAGAATTTTTAACAAAAGTGCGGTTTGGTTTGGCAGACAAAGGAAATGGAGGTTTTAATCTGCCCATAACACTCACAAGACACCCTCTGTCTAGGTAAAAAGGGGCAGCATGCAGCATATATCTTGCAGGGGGAGGAGGGATTATGAGAAGAAACTCAGTGCAAATGTTGTGAGTGAGCCTATGAATTAAAAGTAATTTATTTGAAAAAAGCCATCCATAAAATGAGCGAGATACCACCAGAAAAAGCCTGGCGTAGAATCCAGTGGAAGCGCACAATACCAGTACTGTAGAATGGAATGCAAAAAGACCATTTCACAGCTCACCTCAGCAACGCTCAATCAAGGTTGAAGTAGCAGAGTATAGCGCAGAATAGTAAGTAAGCAACAAATTGAAGCATGAAGGAACCAAACTAGTCCATGGTGCAGTGTAGGTGAGGTGCAGCACTGTTAGAGAGGTATAAGGACACTAGCTCTAAGAAGGCTGTTTGAGGAGAAAAACAGTGCTTCTAAAATGCCGCCGCTCATTCTCAGTAATAACGCTGAAAAAAGACGTTGAGTGAGTGAAGCTGGTATCTAAGGCCACATTATGCTGCCAAAGGAGCTGCTCACTGTTAAAAAGTAAACTGCTGGTGAAGGGAGAATCATTCCATGACTAGGAAATGGTAAAGAAAGTCATTCTTGAAGAAAATCATAATTGTGTAATTAGGATAAAAATGGCGGCCGCAATCTAATAGGGACTGCAATACACTCACTGCCTTTAATGTAAGGTGCTTAAACACGCACCAAAAAGATACTCAGGCGTCCCGGAGTGTTCCCGGCATCATCCAATGTCCATTTGCGTCCTCGACACAGGGAAAGAGTTTTGAGCAGAGGTGTGTCTTCGAGGTGAGTCGTGGAGCCTCACTCGCCTGCCGCCATGTACTTCGGGTGCCAAGCCACGCCTCCGCCCTGGATATCTCATTTATAATCTCAGGCACCGATTGTGCAGTTCTGGGAAAAGCACTTCATTTTCCTGCACTTGGATTTTTAACTATGTGTAATAGAAATAAAGAGTCTATATGTGTAATCATTCCACTGTATTTGATCTAATATGCCCTGTTAGACCAGGCATCCTTGGCGTGGGTTTCCCCTGTATTTTTGCCTTCGCCTCCTGAATTTCTGCTGTGTGTTAGAGCTCGTTTTTACTGGTCTAGATGCTTTGATCACTTTGCTACTGACGTTGAGGGCCAAAGTGCAAGGGCTCCTCTGTAAATTTTTGTCATGGATTATTGTTTCCGTAATTGGCTTATTTGGTTTACTGATAAGTCCCTAGTACAGTGCACTGTGTTTGCCCAGGGCCTGTAAACCAAATGCTGCTAGTGGGCTTGCAGGACAGGTTGTACCACCCACACAAGCACCCTTGCAAAAGGATCTCAGGCCTGTCATTGTAGTGCCTGTGTGCAGTTCATATTGCAATGTCGACCTCACCATCCCTTTTCCTACATTTTGAGTCACCCCTAAAGTGGGCACAAGGTACCCTTGTGTGCAGGGTGCAGTGTATGTGAAAGGTAGGACATGGATGTGTGTGGCATGTCCTGATAGTGAAATGCTGCCAAATTCATTTTCAGAATTGACCGGCTATCTATCCCATACAATAGAATGAGAAGTTTACTTATAATATCTTATAAATATAACTTCCCCTGAGAACAAGATAGGAAAATGGAGTTTAGTATGCCTGAACTCAGATTATAATGATGCATCTTTTAGTAAGGATGATTTTTATATTTTGGGCTTGAAAATAAAACTTTTAAAATAGGCATTTTCTTGCTTAGCCATTCAGTGTACCTCTGCTAGGTTTGTGCACTGACTGTCTGGCTTTTGAGTGACTGGGGGTGGGGATGTGCATTCTGTTCAGACAGCCACTGGGAGGGTTGATGTTTGTCCTGCCTTTCCTGAACGAGTCAGGGCTGGGCTGAAAAGACCTGGGCTGCATTTGGAGTAGGAGAAGGAGATTTCTTTGACACCTGAATGGGCCTGGTCTGCCTTGAACAATGCTGTCTCCACCTTCTGCCGGGCAGATGCACCAGAGAGGACAGAACTGGTTCTGGCTGGACGAAGACACTCTCTGCCTCCAGAGAACAGAGGATTTTGTACTATAAACAGTGGGGCCCAGAACCCAGAACTATAGATTACTTTTGGACTTCAAGAGGCACCTCTGCCAAGGAAAAGAGCTGGAAGAAACTGGAGGAGGAGTACTGCCCCTTTGATGTGTGCTGCCTGGGGTTGGCCTGAAGTAGCTGTTTCTGCCAAGGAGAGGAACTGTGTGTGTATCCTGCTTGAGAAAGTATCTCCAAGGGCTTGGAAGTAGACCTTGCCCCTTGTTCAAAAAGTCTCAGGAACAGCAAAGACTTCACCATTCTTCTTGGCACCATCTCTGGAACCCTGGTTTCAGTCACCGCAAAAGAAAGGAGCAGCTGACTCTATCACCAAGTCAGTCCCTGGTTCCGTGTCCTGAAGGCAGCGCAAAAGGCACAGTTGCACTAAGCACCGCATCGTTGGTCTCACTGATGCGGCTGGATGACCGTCACCAAGACGTTACTTGCATCGCGTTCTGTGGGCACCGCACGTCGCACCACCTCATTTTACTCTGCCCAGAGGTTACCAACACCGTCGCTGCCCGATCCAAACACCATCCGGCTCCGTTGCCTGTTTAATGACCTGCCAGCACCGCTTGGAGTACCGCATCACTCTGCATCGCAAGCCTTGGCCTCCCCGACACCTTTGGATGTTCATCACTGAGCCGCTGACTGCACTGCACCGAAAGGGCACCGTAAGGGCACCGCACCCTGCACCGCTTCACTTCATCGCAACCGCAACGGTCGCCCCGACCGACTGGCACCAACGGGATCGGCTGCAACGAGAAAAGTACTGTCTACGAGCCTGTCGACACCTTAGCTGGCCCGTACCGATCGGCTGGAACTGTTATACTATGTCGTTTTCAGCATTGGTGTAGCCCCAGACAGAGCTACCAACTCGGAAGAGCTGTGTTTGTCAGCTATTTCTGCTATTTAAACGTTATCTTGCAAAGTAACTATTTTTACAGTATTGTATGTTGATTTTTTGTCGTACTTGGTCTTGTTGGTTTAGATAAAGTTTTGCTTACTTTTCTAAACTGGTGTGGTGTTCATTTGTAGTGTTTTCACTGTGTTATTGTATGCATGCACAAATGCTTTACACACTGCCTCAGAGATAAGCCTGTCTGCTCGGGCCAGGGGTTATTGTGGAAGTGTATCCCCCTTACTCTGACTAGGAAGAAGAGTCCCTGCTTTGACAAAGGTGCAAATCATTGCCAAAAAGGAAAACCCAATTTCTAACAACTACCTTCTTACTTTAGCTTACAAATAAATATATATTTTTATAAATAAAAGTGAATTTATTTTTGTACACTCTTAAAATCATATCTTAGAAACAGAGATATGTTTAGGGTAGGGAACTATCTGAGATTAGTTTTCAGAACTGGTTGATACCTCTTTTCAGACTACTGTGAAGAAACATTCAGCTTTACCACTTGTATTTTTGGATAATTACAGGTATTCACCAGAAGAGATTAACATGTAAAAGGGAAGAACAGATTAAACAAAGGACTAGGTGTAAACCAAGACATGGTTTATGTCCAAAAATGAGTAACTTCTGGCATAACACATTATTCAAACAGTACAATACAGTACAATTAGAACAAAAAGTTGATGTTTATTATGTTGCATAATAGTAGAAGAAATGCAAAAAAAGGAATTATTCATAATAGGTATGACATGCACTATATAGGTTAGAAGACTTTATGTAGAAAAGCAATTTTTTCACCGTGACTTGCAGTTTGTGCTGAGGCATTGAGTGTGCAGTTTTGCAGAGACTTATGTTTTATGTGAAATCAATGTAGTACATATTTAACATAATCAAAATTAAAGGATGTGTTCCTTTTCTGCTGCATTTAATAAATCCAAATCACATTGATGCAATGGAGCTCTTAAATATAAAACACCCTTAATGAAATGCACATCTGATTCATATAATCCCAAGCACTTTGTTATTTCTTCTTGTTTTACCCAATCAGCAAATCTTTATTTGCTCTCAGGCCCTAACACACTTGGAATGTAAGTGCGGGCCATGGTTCAATAGGAACACACAGTGCTGTTCCAACGAAAGCAAATTGATCTTTGAGCAGCCTCTAAGATACTGAACTCCTAAATGACAACTGAAAAGCAATCTCGTTCACATGCCAGTGGACAAACAAGCATTAGAAATGCAATCGGGCTCGGATTTATTTGAGTTTGAGCTAATGGCATTGTAAATGGTAATGTATTTTTGCTAAGTGTTATGGAGTGTGTTAATGTGGTGGTGGTGGTGGTAGTGGTAGTACTGGTGGTGGTGGTACTAGTAGTACTGGCGGTGATGGTAGTACTGTTGGTGGTGGTAGTGGTAGTACTGGTGGGTGTAGTAGTGGTAGTACTGGTGGCTGTAGTAGTGGTAGTACTGGTGGTGGTAGTACTGATGGTGGTAGTACTGGTGATGGTGGTGGTACTGGTAGTGGTAGTACTGGTGGTGGTGGTACTGGTAGTGGTAGTACTGGTGGTGGTGGTACTGGTAGTACTGGTGGTGGTACTGGTAGTGGTAGTAGTGGTAGTACTGGAGGTGGTGGTACTGGTAATGGTAGTACTGTTGGTGGTAGTACTGGTGGTGGTAGTACTGGTAGTGGTGGTACTGGTGGTGGTGGTACTGGTAGCGGGAGTACTGGTGGTGGTGGTACTGGTAGCAGTAGCATTGGTGGTGGTGTTACTGCTGCCCGTAATACTGTTAGTGGTAGTACTGGTGGTGGTAGTGGTACTGGTGGTGGTAGTACAGGTGGTGGTAGTGGTACTGGTTGTGGTAGTACTGCTACTGGTAGTACTGTTGGTGGTGGTACTGGTAGTACTGGTGGCTGTAGTACTGGTAGTACTGGTGGCTGTAGTAGTGTTAGTACTGGTGGCTGTAGTAGTGTTAGTACTGCTGGCTGTAGTAGTGTTAGTACTGGTGGCTGTAGTAGTGTTAGTACGGGTGGTGGTAGTACTGGTAGTACTGATGGTGGCAGTACTGGTAGTACTGGCCACTCTGCACTCACCGCCACTCTGCACTCACCGCCACTCTGCACTCACCGCCACTCTGCACTCACCGCCACTCTGCACTCAACGCCACTCTGCACTCACCGCCACTCTGCAGTCACCGCCACTCTGCACTCACCGCCACTCTGCAGTCACCGCCACTCTGCACTCACCGCCACTCTGCAGTCACCGCCACTCTGCAGTCACCGCCACTCTGCACTCACCGCCACTCTGCACTCACCGCCACTCCGCCACTCTGCAGTCACCGCCACTCTGCACTCACCGCCACTCTGCACTCACCGCCACTCTGCACTCACCGCCACTCTGCACTCTGCACTACCACTCCGCACTACCACTCTGCACTCTGCACTACCACTCTGCACTCTGCACTACCAATCTGCACTCTGCACTACCAATCTGCACTCTGCACTACCAATCTGCACTCTGCACTCTCAATCTGCACTCTGCACTACCACTCGCACTCTCAATCTGCACTCTGCACTCTGTGCTCTGCACTACCACTCTGCGCTCTGCACTACCACTCTGCGCTCTGCACTACCACTCTGCGCTCTGCACTACCACTCTGCACTCTGCACTACCACTCTGCACTCCCACTCTGCACTCTGCACTCTCAATCTGCACTCTGCACTACCGCTCTGCACTACCACTCTGCTCTCTGCAATACCACTCTCAATCTGCACTCTGCACTCTGCACTACCACTATGCACTACCAATCTGCACTCTGCACTACCAATCTGCACTCTGCACTCTCAATCTGCACTCTCAATCTGCACTCTGCACTACCACTCGCACTCTCAATCTGCACTCTGCACTACCACTCACACTCTCAATCTGCACTCTGCACTCTGCACTCTGCACTACCACTCTGCACTACCACTCTGCACTACCACTCTGCACTCTGCACTACCACTCTGCACTCTGCACTACCACTCTGCACTCTGCACTACCACTCTGCACTACCACTCTGCACTACCACTCTGCACTCTGCACTACCACTCTGCACTCTGCACTCTCAATCTGCACTCTGCACTCTCAATCTGCACTCTGCACTCTCAATCTGCACTCTGCACTACCACTCTGCACGAGCAGGGAGACTGTGTTCTCTCCTAGTGAGTGCCTGCAGCTGGCAAAAGCAAGGTGTGAAAAGCCCGGGTTTCATGGTTCGCTGGAAGGTGCACGTCTAGCAAGGTAAATTCACCATATTATTAAAGATGTGGTTGACGAAGACCACGGTCATCAACATACATAATGTACTGACTTTGAAGCGGATATCCATTTGAAAAAAAGAGAAGGTGTATTTATTTATCTCCCCTGTTATTCTTGTTTTTATGCTGCAGTTTGCAGCTAGGACATAATTCCCTGAGCTATTTCACCTGTAGTCTAAAACATGCGGGTTGTACAAGGCTCTAAGCAACAAACTCGCTATCCCACTAGTCTATGTTACACATAAATATGTGATCTACAAATATACGCTATATTCTGAAATAGGCATATTAATCATTTGAACTATTTAACATTCAAACCTACGGCCAGAGGTTACACATAGATCTCTCGAGCGCAATAACCACAGGTTGCATCTTACCACTATTATACCCCAAGACTTGCAAGTCATACAGTTGTTTGCAGCAGCTGGTTTATCCCCAAAGAACATTTAATGTAGTCTGTAACCATTACCGTAAGCCCCGGACAACTTTACATTTTGTCAGATTTTTTTTTTTTTTACAGCTGAGGGTATTACTGCAATACGTAGCCTGCCTGTCCTGAAGTCTTCTGCTCATGGTGCCGCCTTCTGACAATCGCCTTTACCCAATTGGTAGGTTCCTAGATCATATTTCCCCATTAACCGAAATAAAAAAGATGACCGAAAAACGAAGCATAAGAAGTCACGGTCACCTTCAAGGGGTGGAGCGTGTTAAGAACTTTCCTCAAACTTGTGTGCTGGTGCAAACTGCTTCTAAAATGCGTGCTAGCGGTCTTAAGCGAGATAATGATTTATTAAGCGGTGACGTTTTTGTTTAAGAAAAGTTCTTGAACTACGAAGAAGAGGCAAGTCTCGTTGGTGGCCACAACTTTAGTATTTAAAAACCCTCCAGTCACACAGATGACGTTTCGTTGTCGGCAGGCCATTCCCTCAGATCTGCCCTCCTCTGAGCAGGTCATCCATCAACCACAGCAGAAGAATAGCGCGCCATCACCGACCAGCACTACGGAAACAAAGAGGCCACATCACGCCTCCCAGCTTTCACCGCCTGTTGCCAAGAGCCCTTTCATGCCTCCAACTGCACTCATTTAATAAACACAAACCGAAAAAAAAAGAACATCAATTTACACTTCCCTTGCATGTCGCCTTTGTGATTTAAACACATGCATGCAAAACGGACCCTGTCAGAATTAAATTCAACTCGTAGAAAACTTTACTGCGAGAGACCATTTTGAATTCGGGACTATATAACAACTGAACTTGTATTCGAAACAGACCGTGGTTGAAACATTAATCGAGCTGATGTAACCTACCTGAAATTACGAGTCATAAATTCACAACAGACGTGACAAAATGTTGTCTTTTCGCTATGACACTGATTCGCTATGCCTGTGTGCACGTGAGGAGGACGCGCGCCCGACAAACTCACTGTTCTATGGTAAACGCGCGCACACCATCTGGAATGCATTACACGGCCACCCTGACAGCTCCTAATTAAGGTTAATAAGTCTTCCGTGACGTAACCGCACACTTTATGCCATGAAACTGAAATAAATGACGGACGAAAAGTAAATATAGCCTCTCACGTCAAGGCTACTAAATAGACAGCACAGCGAAGACGAATCACTAGGCAGATGCCATAAAAAACGCGGCGCCCACTAAGGAATGTGCCAGCCTGGACCCCTTTCAGAATTATTTTTTTTCGAATACAAAAGAGCTCGGAAGCTCCGCCCCCACTTCGTGGTGACGTAGGCCCGAGCCCTAAAAAGGGGTGAATTCACCAATGATTTTTGGAGTATGTAAAATAGTTCTCCTTTAATTCTCTTTTATATATTCTGACTTGCCATTGAATACTGGCCTCAAAACATCTGAAGTAGTAATATAATGGGAAAATTCATTTAACGCAACTAGACAGGACTGTGTCCTATTAGAACTTTTATTGAGAGAGAGTTGGACTATTGAGGTGATTCAGAAAGGCATGCAAGAGTATACAAAATAGTACTCCAGTAGTACGGCTTTCAGTAAATGTAATAAATGCTTTTGTGAATTGGTCTCAATATGTTTTGCCCAAAACTGCCTGGGAACACAGTCTGAATCCATGACTATTGGCCTGCTTACAAAGATAGAATTATTTTGCTCTCAATTGGGAATTTAAAGATGAGTGCAAAGACAACTCATCCCACCTACACTAAAGTAACATCTCTAGGCATCCCTCGATGGGCGATGTTTAAGAAATGTGGGGCATATTACCAAGCAATAGCGATAATTATCACTATTGCTTGGTTAGAGACAAAAATTTACCGCTGAGCTGCGGCGATTTTTACCTCAAATAAACCTTGGTATTACCAAGGTTTATCGCAAATGCGATAAAAAACGCCGCAAATCATGAATATCGCTGAAAAGTCAGCGATATTCATGCATTACCGAGCTAATGCACTTAGCCATGTTATCCACCTCCCACTGGATAACATGGCTAAGAACTGCTCAGGGCAGGTGTTAGCTTTTGGAGATATTCGCACTTAGCGCGAATATCTCCAAAAGTTGGTAATAGGAGATAGCGATGTTAGCGACTGTTTTCAGTCGCTAACATCTTGGCACGCCCACTTTGCATATCATTAGTGAGAAATATCACTGACATGCAAAGTGGGGCCCAGGATGGTCGCTATCTCCTACTAGCTGTCACTAACTGGTGTTAGCGACAGCTAGGTAATAGGGAGATAGTTTTATCTCCGCTTTCTTGGCTTTTAAAGCCAAAAAAGCGGAGATAAACCCCCTTGGTAATATGCCCCTGTGTTTCCTAATCCTCGTAACAAGATAGTGTGGTGCAGGTTAGGAAGATTACTAAAAGACTCCCTTAGATCCACACAACCTTTACCAATTATGAATTTCCTATGCAAGTGCACTAGCATGTGTGTCAAAAAACCTCAAACTGTTGAGTCTTATCTCCAAACTGCAGCAAGTGATTACCACCAATCCTGGTAAGTGCCAGAAATATCCAGGTTCACACAGAAGGAAAGATTTTAAGAGGTAGGGCTCAATATGGAACAGAAAATATAGTTTCATCTACCTCGATTTTAAGATGAGAGTTATTCCTCTCAATTGCCTTCATGGAGTCCACCACATCTGAGGGTAGATACTGCAAATTCTGCCATTTCATTTCTTAAGCACACAACTCAACTTGTGATGAGATCAGTTAAATGTATGTAGTCACAACCGGATGAGTGCGATGAGAGCCATCCTCCCACTCTCAATCATGTTTCTGACATTTTCAGAGGATTTTTCTGGGGTTACTGATCATTTTTCTACAGGGAGGTGAAAACACATAAGCATTTATTTGGCAATGTTTTAGTCAGATGTGGGTACAGAAGGAAAGTATTTGTCAGTCATTATTGTCCAGTTAGCCGTCATCTACCACTCAATGTAGGGAATGATCTCTCTGTATAGCTGATGCCTATCAATCTAGTACATATCATCTTTGTTAATAGGACTTATTCCACTCTAAAGAAGTACTGTCAAATCATCACTCTGCTACTAAACATGGTATGAAGTCCAGTTGGTGCAGACTAATTTGTCACTTATTCACAAAGCAAAAAACATTGATTTGCGTGTTGCACTCTTCCTCTTAGTCAAAATGTTTCTCCAATACCACTGTTAATGATATTTGAGCTAAAACCCTCTTGCCATCTATGCAACACCATTCCAGGCTTCATTAGTAAACTCCTCCCTTAACAACTGCTCCCTGTATGGAACACCTGGATCAATGACTCCATTGAACAAGGTTTGTTCCAAGATCTTCTAAAAGTTGCTAAAATATCTGCTCTTCTTATACAACAATCTTTGTATCCCTACTACCTGCAGAACTTCTGTCCTGTCTCCACCCTTCCATTCTGAAGTGAGGTGATCGAAAGCTGTGCAGCCTCTCAATTGTCCGCTCACTTCCATGCAAACAACCTCCTTGACACTCTCCGATCTTGTTTACATAGGGACCACAGCACAGAGACTGCAACTCTGCAGATTGTGGACGACACCCTTCACGTCCTTGACTCTGGAGATTCCTGTCTTCTTGTTCTCCTCGACCTCTCCTCTGCAGTTGACCCAGTCAATTACCAGGCTCTGATATACAACCTAAAGCATTGAAAAGGTTTGAAGGTGTACTCCTTAACTGGTTCACTTCCTACTTAACAAACCACTCTCATATGATGAAAACCTGGTTCCCTGTTTTGCAGCCTGTTAGCCTGCAGCAAGGGGTACCACAAGGTACCCTCCTCTTGCCAACCTTTTTCAATCTCTATCTTGAACCCTCTGTATGTTCCGTTGGAACTCTTGGATCCTCTTCCCTCGCATGCTAATGATACCCAAATCTACCTCAAGGCCACATTCCCTGATGACAGCACCATTCTATTCAATATCTTGACCAGAATTCAATCATGGAATTCAAATTACCACATCAAACTAAAACCAGTGAACACAGAATTCTTCCTTATATCTCTCAATAAAGTCAAAATTTCAGCCCAAGATGGAGCGGATCTCTTCCCTGATTTGGAGGGCCATCCCTCCATTCTTCAGAATGCCAACTCACTGGGAATCACACTTGACAGCCATCCCAACCTCTGGAGTCAAGTTGCAGCCATGGCCATTAGTGTTGGATTGTAGCTAATGCTATATATAATGATGAATCAGGCAACTCATGCTAGAACGGGACACAAAATGAGTTGATCAGTCATTAGTTCTCTCCAGACTGGACTCCAGGATCGCACTTCTCTCAGGTATCCGCAAAGTTCACCTAGGTCTGGATAGAGCAGTTTGACATGCTTTACCCCGCTTTGCGACCAGTCACAAGACATTTACGGCATTCCCTCTATCCTGCTAACTATCTAGTGCAGTGGTTCTTAACATGTGGTCTAAGTACCCATGGGGGTCCCACTCAGGGGTTCCACAACTGTTTGACAAAAGTAAATTATATGAAAACCATTATAGTGAAATTATCTACAGTTCATAAACACCTAACACAACACCATTAAAACATCATAATAAATTATTGTAAATGGAAAATATATTAACGTATTTATTGTGAAATATATAATTTTATCCGCAGAATTCATGTAAGTAGTCAAATATTCATTGTTGTGCAATGATAAACACCTGGTTACTGCATCATTAAAAAAATATTTGCCAAGCTGCAAAACAGTATGGTTACAACTAACATTTTATTACAATTAATAAATTAAGTTAATAAACTTTACAGAAATGACAAAGCAAAAAGTTTGCTTTTGAAAATCAAAAATACTAATTACCCTGATTCTCGGCAGGTCTTCTCCCAGGGTGTGCAGGTTCTTTTCCTTTGTATTTCTACTGACCCACCAGGCTTTCCCTGTTTTATCTGACCAGCAAGAACAGACAACTGCTCTATATAGGGTGGGTGGTCTCACATAGTTCCACCGAAGGCCCCAATTCCGTCTTACCTTTGCTGTAGGGTTTCTACCAGCAGAGCCTGCAGGGCTACCACCGTCGGACTATGATGGTCCACCTGACTCAAATAGAGTGATCAGAGTGTTAAGTTGGTGGACTGGGTACTCTGACACATTTGCGGTGGCATACACTGTCATACTCTAAATCAAGTTTATAGTCTTAAAGTCATTAACAACGCATTTTTAAGCATTGGACAAAAAGTCAAAAGGACTCCCTTATGCCACACCTTTTTATTTGAAGGTATCTCCACTTTTGGCAACAAAGTCTGAACTCTGGAGACTGGGTACATGCTGATCAAATGAACTGTATTGAGAACTCAAATATTAAAGGTGAAAGGGAGCCATTTTAAAGCTAGCCCAAAAAATATCACTTACTTCATGCACACTATAAGCGTACCTCTGCTCAGTGGAACTGTTACAACATTGAGACCCGTGGCCCAGAGCAACCACTGTGTCAATAAGAGGACATTGCACCTTCCTCAGACATACATAATGATTATTATATTTATAACTTATCTACAGTTTTTAAACAACTTACAACACCATTAAAACATCATAATTAAATATTGTATATGGGAAATATATTAAACATGTATTTATTGTGAAATATATAATTTTATCGCAGGATTCATTAAAATACTCAAATATTTATTCTTCAGCTGTAATAAACATGTGGTTACTGTTTCATTAAAAAATATTAGCAGGCGACAAACATGGCCGCGCGACCGAGTGCTTTTCCCTCTGCCATCCGTTCATTAATCGCACCTCCTGACACCTGCAAGTATGCTACAGGAGCTGAGGAACACCGGAGAGCTGTCGGTGTGAAATTCACTCGGGCAAGAGACAGGCCAGTCGTGGACTGGGGAGGTGCTGCCTCGTAGAGATAGCAGAGCCCGGGCAAAATTACAAATGCGGTCCAGGAGTCGTCCGTTTCCCGAGGTGACCGAAGACCCCACCCTTACTGGGCGAGCTGATAGCGAGGTGGGGCAGAGGACAGCGATCTCCTGTGCCGCTCTGCC
Organism: Lissotriton vulgaris; assembly: GCF_964263255.1. Classification (NCBI taxonomy): domain Eukaryota; kingdom Metazoa; phylum Chordata; class Amphibia; order Caudata; family Salamandridae; genus Lissotriton; species Lissotriton vulgaris. Next base: position 429,908,173 of record NC_141685.1, on the reverse strand, counting down.
GGAAAGCGAAGAGCTCTGATGACGTGCTGGCAGGCCTGCACTCGATGAGCAGTGGCTGGAGGGGGCTGTGGGGTGCCCCGTAGCGACGCCACATGAGTACGGCTCGAGTAGAAGAAGGCGTGGACAGAGGCAAGTACTGTGAGACCGGCTTCTGGCTTTTATCGGTGGGGGTCCCTGAGATAAAGCAAGATAGAGGTGGACGGGTCCTCCCTGACAATCACACTCCGCAGTGGCGTAAGGAGACGCCCGGGAGGGAGAACTGAACTTGGATCGACACGGTATGGCCTAGCTGAGAGGTCCTCTGGGAGTAAACCGAAGGCTATGCATAGCGGGCATAGGGGGCCAAGGGTCATGACGTACGGTAGGCATAGATTGAAACTGGCACGGAGCTCGAGACAGTGGACCATTAGAGCATTCCAGTTGAGGGGGAGCTCAGACACCACAGGCCCAGATGGAGTCCTGGTGGCCACAGGGCTGCTGCAGTTTGCAGCGCGAGGGAGCAAAGACCATCCCCCCTCCTGAAGCAGGGAACACAATGTGACCCAAGGGCGCCCCTCCACCCAGACCAACAAACTACACAAATATGCGGTGCCCACAGTGACAATGGCTGAGGGTGCGGTGGCACAGGAGGCACCGAAAGTGGCAGAACCCTCTTTGGGGGCAAATATGGCAGCCATCCAGTAACTTGGTTCGACTCTGAAGTCCAAAATGGACAAGGTCACCATCAAGGTGAACCTCCTACAAGCAGACACGAATAAGACCACAGAAGGTCGCTTTGGCCGAAACAACCGTTAGCGAACTACAAACAGCCACCAAGCGATTGGAAGATAAAATACAACAACTCACGCACCACCACAAGATAATGGCAGCAAAGCTGGAGGATCAAGAGGGATGGGCCCGCAGGAACAACATTAGGGTGGTGGGGGTGTCAGAGGGGGTGGAGGGCCCCAGTATGGACCAATTCCTAAAAGACCTCATACTGAAACACCTCCAACCCAAACGGTTGTCGAGCTTTTTCTCGGTGGAAAGGGTGCACCAAGCTCCCATGCCACTGCCAAAACCAGAGGCCCTGCCACGGACCATCATTGCATGGATCCTCAATTTTAGGGACCACGATGCTATCCTACATGCAGCCATAACCAAGGGCGATCTACTCTATGAAAATGCAACAATCCACTTCTTCCCGGACTTCACCTCATGGCCCAGCGACAACAATGCAACTTCGACGAGATCAAAAGAACACTGCGGAACAAAGGCCTTACATACATGATGTTGTACCCGGCTAAGTTGAGGGTGAAAGATAGTGGCAAGTCATGGTACTTTACATCGCCCGACGAGGTTTGGGAATGGCTTGAGGGAGGGCGCAAGATCAAGAGGCAGCAGTGACATGGCCGGCGACGTTGAGACAGGGGTGACGCCCTCTGCGCAGACTACATGCTGAACATGTTGAGGGGGGGCCCCGCCTGGTGGTGGACCCCCAGAATCAAACTGGATGAGCAGTGGGGGATGGGGGCGCTGGGTCACCCTTCAAAACAAAGGTAAGATTTGGGTACAATGCCTGAAAGGCGAGAAGACAGCATTACCTCAGGTTGATGTCGGAGCCAGAGACTCCTTCTATGGATGAGGTCAATAATCTGATCAGGGAACATGTCAAGAATGCTTAGAAAGATGGTTTTTGGAATGGAGACAGGGATGGAAGGATTTTAACACTGCGCAGCAGTTACCCCTGAAGAAAGGCTCCTGAAGCCTGAAATGCATTGGGCAATTTAAATAAACGCTGCCTGTAACCAATCTTGCATCAGTTTGTGTTCTTGTAAAAGGCCTGGATGGGCACAACTTGAAACATGGAAAACCTTGAAAATAGCACTCCATGCGTGGATCAATTCAGCAGTTCAAGTGATAAAAAGAAAAAGTTAAACAAAAGGAATAAATGGGATAAATAGACAAACAAATAAAAGGAAGGTAAAAATAATAGCGCCGGAAAAGCGCGACTTCGCTGTGCGATTGGTGGGGGCGAGATGATGCCCCAATTTAAGTTGTTAAGAATGCTTAGAAAGTCATATGTCAGGCTACAAGAGGGTGAGCGGGTGGGAGGGATGCTGCGGGCTTATGAGAGGGGGTCAAAGGCCTACCTCAGGTTATAGTTCAATTATTTCATTTGGGTGACAGGCACTCTGCAAATGGGGGATGTGGGTAGTTGTGGACCTACAGTGCATGGTGGCAGGGAGGGGGCATCTGTTTTAGCAGTTCAATGTTATGTTTATTATTTGTTTTGCACGATCCACTCAGTCACTATAATGCAATGTTGAATATGTAATGGTGTCCCCACGATATTCTGTCTGTTGAATTTATACCACACTTATATGCAGACACGTTTTCTTTGCCTGAACCCTTCACTTAATGTTGTTTGTTTATGTTAGTAGGACGCAGGCTGAGTTCCACTTGGATTCTATTCCCTTACTGCCGGCTGGACAGAGAATATAGCACTGATTGAGTCTATATTGATTTGTACCTAACAGACTGTCTAGGGACCATTGTCTTTAGAAATAGTTCAATTAATAATATTCAATGATTGTAATGGTGGATCGAATATATGTTTCAATAAAATGATTGTTTAAAAAAAATTATAAACTTGCCATGAACCTACAAGTGCGGGAGATCACTCTTGGTTTTTAAAAAAATGTGCTCTGGATTTGTGACTTTGTCATGATTTCGCTGCAACATTTAAATTCTAAAAAGTGTTTATTTTGCCTCTGCAGGGTCCCAGCGGGATCCCAGGACAGGGCGAGGGGGTCAGTGTATTCCTATCCTGCCCCCTTTTCTATTTTTTCAACATTTTTTCATTGGGACTTCCGGGTTGAAGTGTTGACAGCCAATCAGATATCAGCACGAGTTAAGGAGGGTTCGCGGAACTTAGCATCCGTAGATATACAAATTTGTATTTTCCTTAATATCTCTAAAACTACTGAACCGATTTACACCAATTCACACAAAAAGGCACTTTTGAACCAAGACCTACCAATGTGCCAAATGTTGTGTAATTCCATTCAGCAGTTTGGGCTGTAGTCGTGTGTAAAATCCCTATGGGAATTTTCATCGGGAAAGTGCGGTATTGAACCTCCTTTTTTTCAGGGCCCCTGCTTAATGGGTCACCCCGAAACTTTCAGCTGAGCAGCTGAACTGACTGTTGTACTAATTTTGATAATTTTATGAACATTCGTCAAACTGTGCCAAAGTTATTTGGCAAAACAAAAAACGCTATTCCCAAGTTAACTGGGCCCTACCTATAACTACCTACTGGTGACCGCCAGTTGGTGATATGCATACAGTGAGCTCCCTGGACACCCACAGGAGTCACATGGGAGTCGGGGTTGGCCTCAGTGGCTCCTGCGGGATGCCAGCGGAATTGTGAAAACTTAAAGAAAAATATAGAAAAAAGGGAATGGATGTGGGGTGGGTTACGGCAAACAGACTGTTGAACATGCAGCCTTTGTCTGTGTGCGGTATTGGCGGCCTGCAGCCAACGCCCCCACTGCACACAGCCAAAAGCCAGGCCCTGCAGCCATACCCCATATTGCGCATGACCTAAGGCAATGTGCGGCAGAGGGTTGACTGCCCACGGGGAATTGGACGCAGGGCCTGGGTGCGATATAGTTGCTTTAGATCATGAGTTGTATTTACTTGAGATAACTATAACTGTCCAATTTTATGTGTTTTGTTAATTTAACATGACATGTTTTAACTGACATTTTCACCTAACTATAATATCCCTTTAACTGTTTTCTATGTTTTTTTTAATGCAAAATAAGCTATTGTGATACGTTACAGGTATATATATTGATTGATTGAAAATGATTGAAAAAGCTTTATTCGAGTTGTACACTCATAAAAGCACACACATATAAATTACATACATTTCTTAAAAACATCAAACAATCTATAACAGTTAGTTTATAGTTAAAAATACATAATACACAGACATAAAAAATTATTTGTCAATTGGGATTAATATAAGCTTTTTCATACAAAGCAGAAACTACATGCATGTTACAGTATAGAAACCTCCGCGTTACGGACCATTCCCGGATTTATACAATAGAATTCATAGCATACATGTTATCCGCATTTTAAATTTAAGATTCATATATATCTCCCAGTTGCTATCTACAAATCAAAACCGTACACAGGAAATTGGGAGGATGTAGAAATCAGAAGGTACTGGTAGCTAGAGCCCTCCTCCTTAGGGACCATGCCCACCCCAAATATTTGGCAGTTCCGACTACAATGAACATTTCAGTGGAAGAACAAATAATTCTTAGCCCCTCAACACCACTTAGTACACCGAGATTCCTACAAACTGGGGCCAGCCAAGATTTCCTTGGATTTACATAAGCCACACATGAGAATAGAAAATGTGCGATGCTTTCATTGGGGGCCCCGCATGACGGGCAACACGCACTACCTCCAGTCTTCCAACTGGACGTCATACACCTCAAGGGGAGAGAGCCTGCCCTTAACTGGAAAAATAATTTCCTGTCTGTTGGGAGAGTTATAGTATCCCAATATTTTTCTAAGGATGGCTGATGTTTAATTTCCAAGAATCTAGCCCCCAAGGATTCCGAGGTTACGCTTCTCCAAAGTTTTTGATCAATGTGGTTCCAATATAGTTCTTTAATACTGGATTTGCTGGGGAATACTTCCCCTAAGGGGTTTTCCCACAGTTTGGAGAGCCCAAGCTCAAAAAGTGCATCTCTTAACGTTTTTAGCCATGCGATTTTGTGGAAAACATCAAGTTTGGCTAATGCTAAGAACCCCTCGGCGTAGTGTCTTATTTCCACGGTTGTCCATAAACGTCTCCAATAAAGGATAGGCCTCAATCGGGCACGGTCAGTAAGCGATCTTCTACCTAAGTCTAAACCAAGCGGTATGAGTGGGGTGCTTTGAGGGAGACTAGTTATCCCTCTATATATATATATAGAGAGAGAGAGAGAGAGAGAGAGAGAAAGAGACAGAGACAGAGAGACAGAGATTGTTCTGTAGTACTAGTTATTCATAGTAATACAATACACGTAATAATATAATGTGATTTTAAATAAATAGAGAACAGAGCGTACTCTGCCCGGTACACGTTGTTTTATTTTACATTGTTGCTTCATGGATATGTTTTTCACATTTGCAGCTTAATGGGCGACGGTCTTATATTTGAGTCGTGAATATCAAAGTACATGCAATTAAAAAAGAAGTAGTAAAATGTGGATTTTCCAGAATATAATGACAGCGTTGAGGTCTGTGGCACCTCACTAATTATCTGCAACTGGCTGATCCTTGACTCGGTAAAACAAAGAAGGCTTTCTTTCGTAATTCACTTAAACAAAAGACTTCAGCCTCCTGACAGCAGCCACCGACTGGCGGCGAAACGCACTCCGTGACCCGAATGGTTGGCGAACCAGGGATCCGAACCGTGACGTGTCTTCTCTCCCCTCCTCGCCCCAGAGCTGGGTGTTGATGCTGGCCTGACACAGCCCACATCAGTTCACAGTTCTCAATTACTGCCTGGCATTAAGTAAACTCTGCAGCCACAACTGTTAACAAGAGATGATTGCTGGAGCAAGCAAAAAACACAACAGTAAGACAGCAGCTGCAGTCAGACTTCAAAGCCGTGTTTTATTACCTGAAACAATTTGGCGTTGGATGTTTCAAAGCTCTTAATCTTTCCTGCATCTGCTGGAAGCGCCATGAGATGAAAGGACTGCGAGAGGCGCTCAGTAACACGATAAACTCCAAGGTCTGGAAGGTGCATGTTAAATTCCTGCATTAGGAAAATGAAAGGATTTGCAAGGACGTTTGCATAGGAGAATTCCTCAGTCCGAAAGATTTTATTACAGTGACCTTGCTGTGCTGCGTGGGGGTTGGGGGGAGTTGTTGGCCCCGTCAGGAGGACTTCGCGGTGTTCTCGCGCTGTGGGTGGGTTTTCAGGCGCGCGTGGGATGTGTGGTCGGTGGGACAGGTGAAGCAGGGAGAGACAGTCCGCAGCGCCGAGTGCGGCGGGCTGTGGGGTCTGGGAGCTGAGGACGGCAGTGGGGACAATGGGGGGTGATTCCTGCAGTCAGGACAGATGTTAAAGTCTGGGGGCCTTATTTATGAAGGCCTTGCGCCGCCGGTGCGTCACTTTTAAAATGGGAAAAAGTGACGCACCGGTGGCGCAAGGCCTTCATAAATAAGGCCCTGGGGGCTTTCCTTTATAAGAAATCGTGGTTTGTATCAGGTGCATCTGATCTGCTAAATGTTCCCTTTGTTTTGAGAGGGAGCTGGTTAGTAGCATCGCCACAGTCCATGGCAACTCTGGGTCCAAAATACACCGCCTCCCTTCTCCCAAATAAATCTACCTGTCGGTCGTTTCTCTCAGGGAAACAGATGTTGGAAACATCTAAGCTGAAGATAAGTTTTTCCTGAATTGCTATGGAATAAAAAAAGTCCCAGACCCATTATGAAAGCTATGTCTTGTAAAGTGTTACTGGACGGTGGACCATACAAATGGTAGACGTGCTGCAAATGCTTGTAACTGTATAAAACGCACAGGCCTGTTCGTACAACTGACTCGTTCTATCATTGTCTACTGTATCCTGCTGCCCTGTGTTGTTATTACATTACTCTTTGTGAATTGGCCACAAAACATCTAAAACGGGGATACAATTGCAATATTTGGGGGATATTCATATACAATTAACAAGGACTGTGCCCCCATTCCACTTTTTCTTACAAGGAGTTGGATTTTTCGAGCAGATTGACAAAGGCATGTAAGAGAACATGAAATACAGGAGGCAAAACACACTGAAATATTACACGGCCATTTAGTGCCTTTCACTCACTGTCACACATGGGCTGCTGTCTGAAAATGTATTTTCATAAATGCGGTAAAAGCTTTTAACCACTGAAGTCCCTGTCTTTTAACATTCCGTGTGGCCTTTAAGGCGTACCTATTTACGCACTCACTCAGTAAGCAGGGTTAGCCTAAAAAAGGGGGTCGAGCATTTTTTCTCTTCTTCCCGCCAACCAGCCTCGAACTTTGGGGCATATTATCAAGGGATTTATCTCCACTTTTTTGGCTTTAAAAGCCAAGAAAGCAGAGATAAAATGATCTCCCTATCAGCAACAGGGTGCTAACACGCAAATTCGCATGTTAGCACCCTTTTTCTCTACGCTTCCCCTTGCATCTCTAATGAGATGCAACGGGGGCGTCCAGAGAAAAATAATAGGAGAAATGTTGTTAAGCGACATTTCTCCTATTATCAAGGATTTGGAAATATTCGCGCTAAGCGCGAATATCTCCAAAAGCTAACACCTGCCCTGAGCTGTTCTTAGCCATGTTATCCAATGGTAGGTGGATAACATGGCTAAGAGCATTAGCTCGGTAATGCATGAATATTGCTTATTTTTCAGCGATATTCATGCATTGCGGCCTATTTTTATTGCTTTTGCGATAAACCTTGATAATAGCAAGGTTTATCTGCGATAATTTCTGGCGATGCTTAGCGTTACAAAATTCGTTGCTAAGCATTGTTAGCAACAAATATCGCTTAGCGTTGGTAATATGCCCCTTTGACCCCCCCTGCCCTCAACTATGAGCTGTATACTGTGTTTCTGTCATCGTACTAAAACAGTTTCTCCTGATAGCCTCTACTCATGTAAATTGCCTTTTTGTTAGTTTAATAGTGTTTTTATGTAAAATATTCTTTCTTGATAACCCCTCCTCATATAATTCACTTTTTGCCTGTTTGTCAATTTAATAATGTTTTTATCCTGACGTCTATGTTTATATCCTACTGAACAACTGTTTTTTACTGTACGATCAATGCTCATGTAAAACGCTCTGATACCCACGGTTCTAGCCAGCGCTATATAAATCCTTTCAAATAAATACATAAATGAGTGGCCCAGATCTATGTGTAGGCTGGAGGCCAAGGGGCTGAACGGCTCGAGCTCAACTTTTCATCCTTTTGGGATGGCTAAAAAGAACAGTATTTTGATAGATCATTTTTGCACTCATAATTTAATCGCCAAGATGAAGTTCCATTTGTGACGTGTGATGTGTAAATGGTGGGTGTTTATATCATGTCAATATTGCCTTTCATTTTTGCTTTGTACGCATATTCTAACATAACATCCACGATTTTCGTCTAAAGGGTGGCTTTGCGTAATGTGTAGTATGCTTGTTACTATGGAAGAAATGCAAAAAGAAACAACATGGTATATAAATAGTATATGAAATGTTACATACTTGCAAAACGAGTTGGAGAGAAATGATGTAAAAATATGCAACGAAAAACGTTAAATAATGCAAGAATGTGTAACAGAAAGAGCCCTGGCGGATTGATTTTCCATTAGAATGTGTTCAAGGAACAAATGAACACAATAAGTGAGGGTAAAAATGCAGACGCGCTCGTGTTACAAAAAGCCACAGACATAATAGACAAAGGCGAGAATGAGAGACATTCCAGGCCATCTTTCTCTCGAGTGCTAAAAATATGGGCGGTTTTGTTGTTGGAGTAAGAGCTGAGAGATATGAGACGTCAAAGCGGCATTAAATGCCACCCTAAGAAATGCCTGGAATGCCTGCGCGCTGCCCTGGGGGATGAGAGTGGGGCTTTGAAGGATTCAGGAAGTGTCACTGGATACGGGGCTGGGTGCAAGCGAGGCCCTCGCGACAGGAATTCTGTTCCTGTCACGAGCTGCAAAGCTGTGAGAGGCATTGAAGCAGTGTCGGCCAGGAAGGGGTTAAAGATAATCCAGGGCAAACATATACGGGGCTGGGGGCAAGCGAGGCCTCGAGCCAGGAGTTCTGTTCCTGTCACTAGCTGCAAAGCTGTGAGAGGCATTGAAGCAGTGTCGGCCAGGGAGGGGTTAAAGGCAATCCAGGGCCAACGGGAGGGTCAGTGGAGGACGTGGGTACACCTCGTTCTCTAGTCCGACGAATTCCTGGTTGTGGAATTCATGAATTTGCATTATTTGTGTCCTATGTGCCACGCTGATACTTGTTTCATACTGACTATGAGGAGGTACATTATTTGCTATTGTTATTACCAAATAGAAACACATATAAACGGTGCTTTCCAAACCACATAATCTCCCCCAAAAGAATGACTTCCACAGGCTTATTCTCAAGAGAATTTGCTGGTCTTTCATGCTTGTATGTTACCGTTTGTAATTTTGATAAATTGCTTTTCCCTTCCCACTGTAGAAAGTCAGGCTAAACACAAGGCTGTCTCCTCCTAATGCCCCATAAAGTATAACCATGGTATTGTAGGAACTAGGGCCCAATGTACTAAGGATAGGACGTAAACCAGTCAGTGTTTGTTCACCACCAATTGGTTTCCAATCCTGGTTTCATTTTGTTACGCGATTGATGTACTAATCGGCCCCATTGGAAAAAGGGCATTGGAAGGAGGTCTAAAAACCCTTCCACTTTAATATTTATGACAGGAGCCTTTTGTGACCTTTCCCCTCCCCTACAAATACCTGGAATACAGGGATGGACCCCTGCAAGGGAAAGCAGCCCTCAATGAATGCATTTACATTCTTTCAGGGCGAACATTTTTAGGCCTACAGACCGCTTTTAGCTGTTGTCGATAGATCTGGTTGGCTGCCTTGTCAATTTTACTTGATTGCTTCTTATGCAATGGCCTTCATTCACCATCTTGTGTGTGACCCAATGTAAGTATCTACGACAAGTGCCAGAAAGAGGGGGACATAAATGTGCATATAAGGTGAGAAAAGCATCCAAACACCCATGCACTTCATAGGTTAGTAGAGACACGGGTCGTTCTGCCTAGAATATTTAATAGAATCGACAGAAAGGGAATACATATTCAAAGTAAACATAACCCAACACTTGGGGGTTGTTTGCATTGGCTGAAAATCCACCAATAAAGGGTTATTCTTGCGCATGGAAATAAGCGATGTAGATAGATTCCCGTGACCAGACCAATACATTTTTTCTGAGTTTTTTTTCTGAGGCCCGTGAAAAAAAAGTAACCAGGGAAATCGCAGGTGCAGCCCCGTGAACTCTAAAATGAACATTCACATTATGCATATCACCTTAAACCTGCAGTAACGGGTGGGGGGGGGGGGGGGGTGAGTAGAGCGAGTGGCTGCATTGAGTGAACCTCATATGTGTACTGCTCTGCTCGCTGTGTGCAAGAGTGGAAGAAAACTGCTCAATGTCAACATTTAGATTCCTTCTCGATAACGTTAACACTTACTTTTTTCGCTTGTAGTAGTGCTGTTAATCATGCCTGGAAAAATTAATACAATAATAACCAGCTCTATTTCCTTGATAAGCATTCATTCTGAGTTTCCTATGTTTCGCTGATATGAATGTAGCTGGTTGGATTTATTGAACTTAATGCATAAACATGACCTAAAATCAGATGTAAACTTTGATCTCTGGCATGGTCCGTCTTTAATTTAATGGTACACAGCTTTCAAGTTTCTGCTATTGGTTAATTACATTTTGGCTTTGGTTTGGAAATAAGACCTTATGCACCCCCCAAACAACCCCCCGCCCTCCCAAAACAAACAAAAAAATATCCGCATCTTCGCAGACTGGGGAGGTAGTTCGTTGTGTTTCTGCACCAGCTGCTTAAAAATCTGACAAGTGAGCATACCGGCCTTATGCACAGTTACGATCTACATTGGTTTGAAGGAACCTGGCTTTCCTTTTCCCTCTAATGTAAATTAATCAGAAAGCCTCCTTTACTTTTCATCTACAGCTAGATAACCTTACTAGTTGGATCCCTTGCAGGAAGACTCAAATCAGGTCAGATCTAGACAGGGCCTATAGGGTTGGGAGAGTCAGTCACCTTTACAAAACGTAAGATTTCGCCACAGGACTGTGCCTCTGCACGCTCAGTTTGGGGATGGAAAAGTTAGTCACAGGTCATGTAACTGAGTTTGTTCCAGAACTGCTGGCCTTTAAGAGTTACTGGTCTGCTGTGAAAAGGTCTCAATTTCCCCATAGACCAGTCTTCGTTGGGACAAAATATAGCTAGAGTTGTGGGCATTACGACAGCTCTCCCTTAAAATTACTCAGTTATTTCTTAGTTGGGCTTGCTTAGATTTATAAATAAGCGTACTCTCAATTACATGTAATGTTTACAATTATTATCTATTTTTAAACTGCTGAAAATTCGCATTTATTTGGTTATTAGCATCTTTTTTTTCAAAAATGTTGCAATATGTACGTGGTTTTCTGTAGTCTCCGATTCAGCAACTTGAAGCGGCGTCTTCTTGAGGCTGTTTGTGGCCTGTAAGTTAGCTTTCTCCCCATGGGCCCAGTTCACCAGTGCTTGCACCGTGCTGAGGTGGCCAGCCTTACAAGCGCAGTGCAGCGGTGTATCCCTGTTGTTGTCCAGGGCATTCAGGGCTGCCCCACTGCCTAGAAGAAGGTCAGTCAGGTCGGTGTGCCCATACTCCGCGGCAAGGTGCAGCGGCGTTTTCCGCCAAACATTTTTCTCATCTACATTTCTGTTCTTTCCAGCCTGAAGAAGGGCCTGCACTATGTCTGTGCTTCCATTGATTGCTGCATAGTGCAGTGGAGTGCAACCATCCATGTCTTTCACGGAAACCCTCACTTGCTGACTCAGCATTGCTAGAACAGCTTCCAAGTGACCGCCCACAGCAGCAAGATGCAGCGGGGTCTTCTTCTCCTTATCTGCCGCGTTAGGGTCAGCTCTGCAACTAAGTAGCAACTCCACCATGGCTGGATCCCCTACCTTAGCCGCAAAGTGCAGCGGGGTCTGGGAATGCTTATCCTTGGCGTTCACCCTGGCCTTGTGCTGGATCAGACGCCGGGCTGCATCAACACTGCCCCTCTGGCTGGCAATGTGCAAAGGGGTGAATGTGTCCTTGGTGACAGAGTCAATCTTAGATCCAGCCGAGACTAAAACATCAACCAGTTCTGCTTTGTTATGAAAAGCTGCAACGTGAAGAGGGGTTTGATCGCCTGGGCCGCCAATGTTGGCGTCAATCTTTTTCTGCAGGAGCATTTTGACCAGAAAAAGATCTCCTGCTTGAACTGCTAGGTGGAGAGCAGTGTTCGAGTTCGGTGTTCTCGCAGCCACGTCACATCCTTTTTCAATGAGAACTCTTGCTGACTCTGTCTTCCCAAGCTCTGCAGCCAACAGTAATGGTGTATATTGAATGTCGTTTGTTGCATCTACATTGGTGCCCTTGTCAGCCAATGCAGCCACTATTCCATGCAGATTCATCTGAACAGCTTTGAAAAGAGCGGACACCAGGGTGTCCGGTGACAGCCCTCTGCTATACTGCAAGAGCAACGCAAATATTGACTGATTATTGCTGTTAAAGACAAGATCTATAAGGTCTGGTTCGATGCTTGCCCCAGCCTCCAGCAGAACCTTTACCGTCTTTTCGTAGCCCTGTGAAATGGCGTAAGCCAGGGCAGTCTTTTTCTTGTCATCTTTTTCATCCACAGGGGCACCATTTTGTAGAAGAAGGCTTACCAGACTGCTTTCGTCCTTGAGAGCAGCCATGTGGAGAAAATGGTGGCCGTTCTGGTATTGCCTTCCCTCCTCTTGAAGCATTATCTTCATGATGTCCATGTGCTGGTTTCGAGCTGCCAGGTGAAGTGGCGTTTGGCCCTCTTTGTCCAAAGCATACAAGTTGGCTCCGGCCTGCAACAGAGCACGGACCGCATCCGCGTGGCCCATTTCTGCCGCCCTGTGCAGTGGTGTCCTTCCATTTTGGTCCTTGGCATCTATCTTAGCCCCTTTCTTGATTAGGAGCTCAATGGCTGCCAGGTTGCCATTGGCAGCGGCAACATGCAAAAGAGTTTCATGGAAAGCATTGACTGCATTCACGTCACATCCCTCTAGCAAGGCTTCCAAGTCGGAGATGTCACCCTTAGCAAGGGCCTCAAAGACACTGTTGATTTCAGGCCGAGTTGCCTTCGGTTCTGCTGCTACAGGTCTGGGCTGTTCTTCTTCCTTCTTTTCCACGGTTACTTTCTCTTTATGTGGGCGAGTCACTTCCGGTGCGACTTTGACCGATTCGTTTTTGGTCTGGCTTTGTTTCATTGGAGGCGGTGGAGTTTCTTTGTCCTTCTCAAGCAAATACCCCACCAGTTGTCTTTTGCTGTCACCTATATTTGCGTTGACGTTATTGACGTAAGCTCGCACTGCGTGGTACACACTGGGCTCCACCTGCTTCAGACAGGGATAGAAAAAGAGTCTGCACGCCCTCTCCCCTTGGGTGACCAGGATGTCCAGCAGTCGGGCGTTCTTCTCGGTGCGAGTCCTGTACGTGGACAACACTTTTTTCTTATCCGGGGACAAAATGCCATTGTCAATGAGCCAGTTGAGCAGGTGGTCGGTGTTATTAATTTCTTCAACCAGGTCCTGCTTTCTCGTCTTTAGGACCTCAATGGCAGGGGCGTAACACAAGCCCACGCAGCCCCCGCGTTGCGGGGGGGCCACGCGCTCCAGGGGGCCCCAGCCGGGCCCCTCCTGACGTCATATAATACTCTGTGTGTAGGCTCTAAAATGGTGCGCAGCGGGAGCGCGGGCCCCAGCCGGGGCCCCTGCGAGTATTTGAAATGGTGCGGGCCGCGGGGCCTCGGCCGGGGCCCCTGAGTCTTTGAAAATGGTGGTGCGGGGGCCCAGCCGGGGCCGCTGGAAGAGAGGAGTCTTTGAAATGGTGCGGACTGCGGGCCCGGGCCGGGGCCCGAGTTTTCGAAATGGTGCGGGGCCCACGGCCGGGGCCCAGAGAGAGCAAGTTCGAAATGGTGGGGGGGCCCCGGCCGGGGTGTGAGTGTCTGAGTGTGAGTGAGGCACTAGCAGTTATTAATTTTTTTCCGCCACTGCCAGTGCCACTCGAAAGTCTCCAATAATCTTCAATGAAAAGAAATGGCGAACAGGGTGAGTCCTGACTTAGTTTCACTTTCCGTTCCGTTGCGCGTATGCGCGCGTGGGGGGGGGGCGGAGGCGGGGGCAGGGCTGGCTGCTGGTGAGTGGTTACCAATGCCAGGCAGCCGGCCCCGGGCCCAGGGGTACAACACTGTCTGTCCTGCGCAATAATCACCGGCGGAAGAAGACAGAAAACAACGAACTTCTATTCGAATCGAAGACAAAGGAAAGCCAGACCCACCCATGCTCAGCCTCTCGACTGTGACTGTCCGAACTCCGAAGTAAGTCGCACCGGCGGGGCCTGCAGGGTCCAAGTTAGTTCACTCTTCTGATATACTGTGATATGCTGCGGCTCTGGCCTTCGGGAGTGTTTGTTATTGGCAGAACTCCTTCCTCTGAGGTGTGCAGACACAATCGGATATGCTCTGGGTTGGCACTGGCTCTGTAGACAGTGACTCTTACTAACATAGAAGATTCCCACGTCTGATGTGTGCATGCGATGAGCGCAGTTGGGTCCTGCAGTGTGCTATGTGGACTGTGTGTAGCTGACAGAGGAGCGCCCTGCCTCTGGGGTGTGCAGACTCCCTGCCCTATACAGCTATGCTCTGTCTTTGGAACAGATTGCTTACCGACAGAGGAGTTCCGAGTCCCCGTCTCTTATGTGTGTGTGTGCATGCAGTGCAGTTATGCAGTAAGCTCTGACGTTAGCTCGTGGGGTCAGTCTCAGTGATGACAACGAACACATTGCATAGGCTCTCTGGTGCAGGATTCGGTAGCTTCGGTGGCTAACAGGGCAGCTTGTTGGCATAAACTGCTCGTTTAGATGTTTTATCTCTTCTCAAATCTTTACTCTTGAAAATGTAAAGTACCCTAAAAAAGATTCAAATGAAATTGAGCGGATGGATTTATCTGTGAACGGTAAACGATTAACAGCAATTATGACTGAGGGAGGGGCAGGAGGGGGGGGCAGGATACAAGAAGGAGGGGTTTGTGTGGATTGGAGGGGGTCAGGATGCAAGAGGAGGGATGAGGTGAAGTAAACTATGAGGGAGGGGTTGTGCTAAAAGGAGGGGAATGCAAGAAGGAGGGGTTCGGGTGGACTGTAGGGGGAAGGACGCAAGAAGATGGGGGTTATGGTGGCCTGGGTCAAGGAGAAGGGAAAGGATGCAAGAAGGGGGTGGTTTGGGTGGACTGGCCAGGGTCAGGATGCAAGTAGAGGGTTGATGATGAAGTAAATTCTCAAGAGGGGAGAATGCAAGTATGAGGGAGGGGCTGGTTTAGAAGAAGGGGGGTGGAAGAAGGAGGGGTCCGTGGTGGACTGGGTTAGGAGGGGAGGGCAGGAGGCAGGAAGGAGTTCAGGGTGAACTGGGTGAAGGGGAGTGGGCATCATGCAAGAACGAGGGTGCCAGGGTAGACTGGGTCTAAAGCAGGGGCTGGATACAAGAAGAAGATCTGAGGGTGAACTAGGTTAAGGCAAGGGGCAGGATGCAAGAAGGAGGCCAAACATCATGTATTTTGAATTTGCCCTTGGCCCACAGTCAAACATTACACAGGTGGTAGGAAGGAAGGGCAATTTTGGAGGGAGACATGACCTGGCCTGCTGGTGCTGCTTTGCTGCTGCATGTGTGTTGTGACTGAGGATTGGAAGCCAGAAGGCTATTCTCATAACAGTTCTGTGGGGGAGAGTGAGAGTCTGAGACTCTGAGAACGAAGCTTGCATCGCAGCTGCGACTTACGACATTACATTTGTCACCGGGCGCCACTGACTGAGGCCTGCGGCTCTTCTCAGGCATGCATGTACCATACTACTAGCTATTTTGAGAGGAGATGAGTAAGAGGGCACTGACTGCACTGCCCCATCTGCGTTGTACCTGGTGCTGGTGTGTGTGTGTGTGTGGGGGGGTGAGGTGTGAGTGTCTGAGAGTGAGGCACTTTTAACTCTTGTGAGCACTGCAGTTATTGTTATCAGTCCACAGCCAGCAGGCAGCAGCCACTCGTCATGAATCTATGAAATGGCGGTGGCAGGGCCGCAGCAGGGACAGGGTGGAGGCGCGCGGGCGCAGCCAGCGCGCACACACTTGTTGTTCACGACAGTCCGAGAGACTTTCACTTTCCGCAGCCGCGTATGCGCGTGGGGGGCGGTGGCAGGGCTGGCTGGTGAGTGGTGACCAATGCCAGGCAGCAGCCCCAGGGGTACAACACATGCGCATTGCGCAACAACGAGCTCACTGTCACACGCAAAATGCGCGTAGAGTAAGGTGTGGCGTGTGGCATCAGGGGCGCGCATAGTCAAGAACAGAGAACGAAGACAAAGGAAGCCAGGCCCGCCCACGCTCAGGACTGTCCGTCCCAAAAGTGAACTGAACTCGAAGTAAGTCCGTCACCGGCGGGGCCTCCAGGGGTCCACTCCACTCTTCTTAGTTCCAAAGTCCACTGTACAAACAGTAATATAACGAGGTATTTTGACCTTGGGGTGCTGTCCCGACTCCCTGCATCTGGTATGGATGTCTAATATTAGACACTGTGAAATGGCATTTTACGTCTCTCGTCGCCGTCCCCTTGCTTGACTAGCTCCGAGAGCTGTAGTCTTGCGATGCAGATGCTGATATTTATAAGGCAAATCCATCAATCCAATTACGCTGATTGAAAGCCAACGTTGGCAAGAACAAAGTGGAGATTTCTATTACGAGAGAGGGGGGCGGAGGAGGGGCGGGCGCCGAGGATGAGAGATCGCGAGGTGGAGGGGGAGTCAACTTCAAGATGTCTTAATCCCACCCGAGGCTGGGTCTGTTTGGAAAAGAAGGGTCAGTTCTTTAGAGAGTTTCGTTATCTGTTCTGTGGGTTCCCAAGTCAGCAATGGTGAGAGGCTTGGAGGGTTGGGGGACAGTGGGTATCAGTCACAGTGATGTGAAGCGGAACGGCGAGGTAGATGGAATCTACCATCACAATAACACATCTGATTAAAATAGTGCATGTATGTATCACTTATTGAGCATGGCCCCTCTGCAGCAAGCGCAGCGCCCGCTACACTATCTCGCAAGTCACAGACCCCTCAAATAAGCACGGGGGGACCGGCCCCAGTGCCAACTCAACAAACATAAAGGTAGTAGGAAGGGCAATTTTGGGAGACATGACCTACTGCTCTGCTGCACGTGTGTAGTGAGGAAGGAATCCTTGCATGGCGGATGCCCTATTCATAACAGTTCTGTCACTGTGGGGGAGAGTGGAGAAGCCTCCATCGCCGCTGCAACATTACATTTGTCACCGCAACTGAGGCATGTACCATTACTACTAGCTATTTGATTTTGAGAGGAGATTCTGTGCGTGAGGAAGAGGGCACTGCACTGCTGCCATCTGCGTTGTACCTGGTGTGTGTGTGTGGGGGGGTAAGGTGAGAGAGGAAGCTTTCCACCTCTACTGCATGGACCTATTGTCTGCTAGCTTGCTCTTGCTCCTCGTGTTAGGGAAGCTTAAGCTGTTGACGCCCATGCTGTAACCCTGCTGTAGGCCAGTGAAGCTTGTTAAAACCTTTCAGCAAACACAAGTCTAACTCAATGGCATTTGCAAGTGCTTGCTTTCTTCCCTATCTCATTGGAAAGGGTACTCAAGTGATTTTGAGGTATCTAAGCTTGAGCAGCCACGAGTTCCGATGGTCACAGTCGCTGTGCTCTACATGCTGGTGAGTGCATGTTTGTTTCAAGGTGTTTTTTTGCTTTACCAGCGCAGAACCAGAATGTTAAGCTCATGAGGTCCATCCAGGTGCGCTGCTGAGCGCGAGGAGGGGCACCAACACATGCATGCAACTGAAGCAGCAATAATGAACTGGGGAAATCTTGGGAATGACGCTTTGAACGTTTTGATAAAAGTTTATGGTACATGCAAAGCTGGAGAAATGTTTAAAATAGAGAAATGTCCTTGTGTCAAAACTGGAACTTTGATGAGAATGGATAAGACGCATTTAAAAAAAATCCCTTTTGTTTAAAAGTGATGGCAAAACAGCGTTGAATTGTAAATAACAGCACTTTGACTTCATAAATCATGACGGACTGGTGCACTAGCTTTCGATATTCATAAAATTGGGTAGCAGCAAGTATGATTAATGTATGATTCAGTGACTTGTCCGTAGCAGCTGGGCTCTGGGTGGTAGGGCAAAGTGGTACATGGTGGGCCGCGCGCCGCCGGGGAGTCATGGTGGGCCACGCGGCTGGGGGAGGGGGCCCCATGTGCTTTGCAGGGGGGCCCCCTCAAGTTTCGTTACGCCACTGGTTTGTTTGTACATCCCCTGGAGCCTACGCTCCTTACCATGTGCATGCCTGGATGAGTTCCCATGGAAGATTCCATAGGATGTATTCAAGTCAGAGTTTATGCTATGGGTCCCTTATATCACAATTTCAGCAAACAGCATTTTACAAATAGAGCGAGTACCTGCTACTTGGTTGGGAGCTGAGATTTGAGTGTGTGCAGCAATTCTCATTCGAGAGTTTGAATGAGATACACAAATTGTCTGATTAAAAGTGAGAATGCACTGTTATCTTAATCACTTTCAAGTTGTGTGCGAAGAATTAGGGTCTCTTTATGGGGGTTGGAGGAGTGGGAGGCCCGGCACAAATCGGCAGAGCTTCGCTTTGCCTAACCTGCAGTTTCTTCGCATCATTTATTTAGAGTTGGGAGAGCCCCAACGTGTCGAGCAGTGGAGGGAGGGTCAGCTGACTTAGGGAAGTGAGAAATGAATGAAAGTGGAACAGACCAATGGTTAAAGAGGACTGACCCAAAGCTCCTCCAAATATGTATGTATGACTCTTTAAGTTATGATTTGTTTTATTACATTGGGCTTTTTAGAGAACTTAAGCTGCTTTGGCCAAAGACTTAGAAATGTCCCTTTGCACATGGACAACTCCTAGCACATCAGGGACATTATTGCTTTCTTTCAGAAACAGCCCCTATTTTGGGAGTTTTTTTCTAAAAAGATTAAAATAATTCAGAGCGGGAGATGTGGTTTACGGTCCTCTGGTGGTCTAGGGAGGTGAACAGAGAAAGGGCCTTAACCAACAAGTGTGCTGACAGGCCACACACCTTTAATTCAGTACATACCTGGTGGTGCAAATAAAAGTTTATATTTTGGTTTACGTCCAGAGCTTCCATGTTGACTGTAAGAGGTGAAAACGGTACTTTACAAATAAGCAAATGTTTGATACATTTTAGCCCTTGTTTTTGATTTTAATGTTGACATTGGTACATAATATTGAAGGCGCAGAAGTGATGGCAGGGGACAGTTCACTGTACTAAAACCGGTGCCTTATTGCAGACTTTGCTTCCTTTTTTCACATCCTCTATGACTGAGGGACCTTATCTACACCCATCTACCTTTGTGTCTAGAATAGAAGAGTTCATTTGTATCCCCTCCACCTCTTCCTGACTCACTCAATGACTGGAAGTGGTCACTGTCCTAAGAGGGGGAGTGTCTCCTTTTCCGTGCTGTATAGTTCTAGCTCCCACTTTATCCTTGCTGGTAAGCAGTTCGAGCTCAAGAATGAAACTACTGGGGCATGGCTTGGAGAGCCAACATGGCAGCCGCTTGCTAGTGGAGCTCCGCATTGATCCCCTTCCTCCCGACTGCCATCCAGCTCTACACTTTCCATAAAGGTCACCCCCTGGGGCCCGTCGGCCTTTGAGGTGTGGAGCAGCTGCCGAGGTGTCCCGGGACTGGGAGTTGCTTGTGGGAGCCATCACATTGACTGTGATGCCTGTCGTGTCCTCTTAGTGGGCACCCTCAGCACAATGACCACCAGGACACAGGTTGGTGCGCTCACATCTCTTTATTATCTTCTTTGTACAGCAGGCTATGTGCACGTCCACCCCCTTGGTCGTCCTACTCGAAACTGTCCTCTTCCTGTCCCCTGACCGGATGTGGTGTCCGGTGACCTGGTCACCTCCCTCATGACCCACAGGGTCCTAGCGTCCTTGGTCCCTACATGTCAGGTCACTACATCTCCCCCTTTGTTACAAACAAATGTTCATGATGCTGTTTTCCTGATCTCTTCCGCCCCTTCAACCCTTGACTGCGTATGCCTATTGTTATGGTGAGAAAAGAAAAGAAAAAGGAGAGGGAAAGAAGGAGAGAGAGAGAGAGAGAGAGAGAGAGAGAGAGAGAGAGAGAGAGAGAGAGAGAGCGAGAGAGAGAGAGAGAGAGAGAGTCTGTCAGTCTCGTCGACCCTTCCCCCCAGTCTCTGGTTCCTACTTTTTTCTACGTAGTCTCTTTGTCCCTTTGCCTTCCTTCCTTGGTCTTCCTTTTCTGCCGTTATCTTTGTTTCTGCTTTTCAGTTGTCCTCCGTCTGTTCTCAGTTTGCCAGCCACTCTTTCTCTTTGTCGTTGCTCTCTCCTCTTAGTCTTGTTTCTGTTCTTCCGTTGTCCTCCTTCTGCTCCCTTTTTGCCGGCCTCTCGTCGTCTTGATCGTTGTTCTCTGCCCTCGGCTTTGTTTCTTACTCCTTTCTTTCTACAGCCGCCTTTTGTTGTATTTGTTCCCTCCATGATTCTTTTTTGTTCTCTTCCTCTTTCTTTGTTCCCTGAGTCTTCTCTTCGCTTGCTCTCAGCATGGCTGTTGTCTTTTTTATGTGTCATTGTTATGAGGCCCATCGTTTGGGCGGTGCTGTTGCTCATCAGGCATGGCCCTGGGACATCGCCTTGTAGAACATGAATGTCCTCCTTCCTTATTTTGTCATTGTATCTCAGTTCCTCTGTGAACTTCCCCAAGTTAGTTACTTCTTTCCTTGCCCCCCAGGTAAAAACCTTTACCTTGGACACTCTCAGGGTTGGCTTTACTTCCATTCTCTCATACTCCGATACACACATGACATTGCAGGTTGCACCACTGTCCAGCACAAAGTCTGTTTCATGCACTCCTACTCTTATCTTTGCATGGTCCGTCTTTCCTCGGGTGCTTCCGTCTGCTGGCTGTGTTGTTTCTCCTGCTTCTTCTTCCTCGCTCAGCTCGGTGTGCACCTCCGACATGTGATATAGTCTTTCCACTTTCTCTTCTTCCTCTTCTTCGCCTGACCCTCGTGATGAACTTCTCCTTTCGTTGTCGATATATTTGACATGTCTTGTTGTCGATTCCTGTTGTCTTCCTGTTCTCCCCTTGTCGTCTCTGAAGGGGGCACCTTGGCACATACTGGCGTAATGATTTCTTCCACCACATCTTCTGCACGTTTGGCCAAATGCTGGGCATGGACCTCTGTGTGGGAATTCCATCCCGCACTTGTAGCATGTTCCTTCAGGTCGTCTCCTCTCTTTTTGTTCCCTCCAGTCATTCTTCCGTCGGTCTGTGCGGTATCTGTTTGTCATAAAGTGTGCGTTTTCTGTTTCAACGCTCTTCCCTCTTTCCATTTCCTTGGCATGTTCCGTTGCTCTTGCCTCTGCTCTCGCTAGTGACAGGATGTTCTCCAATGAAGTTGGTTCTTTTAATATTCTTGCTCTGAATCCTGTGTCGCGACAGCCCTCTATGATCCGTAGTCTTATTGCTTGCTCGTTGTCAAATTTGTCGAACTCACAATTTGTCACCAATTTTCTCAGCCGTGTCGCAAAGTCATCTAGTGTTTCGCCGACTTGTTGACATGCAATGGTAAAAGTATATCGCTCGAAGTCAATGTTTCGTTGCGGGTCGAACTTGGCTGTTAGACATTTCTTTAGTTGGTCATATGTTTTTGTTTCTTCGGTAGGCAGTGTCACCAGAAGTTCTTCGACGTCGTCCCCTGCCAAGTTCAACAGTAGTCCTAGTTTCTTTCCAGCTGCTACATCTGTATCTTCTACATATCTTTCGAACCGTCTGATCCACTTTTCCCACCTTATTCCTGTTTGTGGCTCCGATAAGTTGAACGGTAGTGGTCTCCTGTATTGTGCGCTGGGCTTTGGATCTGCCATTCTTGCTTTCTTCCTTTTATCTGTTCTTTTCTCCTTTTATTCTCTTTTTCCTTCTTCTTCTTCTTCTGTTCTTTTACTTTGTTTTCTTTTCTCTTTTGTCTCTTTTATTGGTTTATTTTCTTCTTTCTCTTTTTGTCTCTTTTGTTCCCTTTTTCCTTCTTTTTTTTCTGTTTTTTTTTTAATTTCTGCCTTTTCTGGTTTCCTTTCTCTTTTGTCTCTTTTATTGGTTTATTTTCTTCTTTCTCTTTTTTGTCTCTTTTGTTCCCCTTTTTTCTTTCTTCTTCTGCTATTTTTCTTTAATTTCAGCCTTTTCTGGCCCTTCCTTGTCCTTTTCTTGTCTTTTTCTGCCTTTTTTCCTCTTTGCCTGACCCTCTGATGGCCGCTCCGTTGATTCTTATGGCTCTTTTCCCTTTTGTCCTTCTCTTAAGATGGCCGCCGCTCTTCCCGCGAGATTTCGCGATCGAAATCTCGCTTGCCTGACCCAAATATGGCCGCTTCTCCTATCTCGCGTTTGATTGGCTCAGCCGCCTGACCCCAAGATGGCCGCCGAGACTCTCGCGAGAGCTCGCGACTCTATTTTGAACTCGCGCGCGTTCCTTCGCGCTTACCGCAGTTTCGCTGGTAATTCTTCAGAGGCGGTCGGGTGGGCTCCGATGTCGCTTCTCTTCTCTCTTCTTTCTGCTGCTTCACATCCAGGGTGGGCACCTGGTTCTTGAGATGGCAATGGCACCGAGATGCACGTCGGCTCGATACGCGTCGGCTCGTCTCCCACCTTCGTTCGCCAGATGTCGTGTCCTCTTAGTGGGCACCCTCAGCACAATGACCACCAGGACACAGGTTGGTGCGCTCACATCTCTTTATTATCTTCTTTGTACAGCAGGCTATGTGCACGTCCACCCCCTTGGTCGTCCTACTCGAAACTGTCCTCTTCCTGTCCCCTGACCAGATGTGGTGTCCGGTGACCTGGTCACCTCCCTCATGACCCACAGGGTCCTAGCGTCCTTGGTCCCTACATGTCAGGTCACTACAATGCCGCAGGCCTGTGTGAGCCACGGAGACGAGGCGGTCGGCATGCCAGCCTGTGGAGGGAAGGAGGTGCGCTTATGCTCTGGGGTGTGGAGAGGCCCACAGTGGCTGCCTCCTGAAGGCAGCGATGAACAGAGGTGAGGGGCTTGATCGTGGGGCTGTTTGCTCGCCAGCCCGAGGCCTGTGCTGGTGGACAGCGTGGTGGAGGTCTTCGTTGGGCCTCTCCTCCTGCCTCCCTATGTCCCCTGAGAACTGTGCCGTGTGTTGAGGTGGACTGCCCAGCCCATTCGCAGTGAAGCTCTACGCCCATCACTCGGGTGGCTGTGTGGGCTGCTCAAAGGCTGGAACAGACGGACCATTGCTCCCACATACAAGGAATCTGACCAGAACACAATCATATCATCATATTAGGGAAAGACAAATCGGTGAGGCCAGCAACCTCACAGACCCACAGGAACAGTTGACTACTGGGTCTATGAGCATTCAACAAGGAAACGCCGGGGAGGGGTTGAGCAGTGCACCCCTACCACTGACCTAGCCATAATTCTCCAAGCCATACAAACAGCCTGAGCAACTGTTGAAAACAAAATTGGTGAAGTGCGCATGCACGTGGCGTTACTCGGCCAGGACCTCAGAAATGCTATGGAGCGGATTACGGATGCAGAAGCGCACATCTTTATAGTAGAAGACGAGGTTACATCCCTTAAGGTCCAGGTCAACAGCCTTCTTGCATGCACCTCAGAACTGCACAGACATGCAGAACACACCAAAAGCCACTCTTGACACAATAATGGACCACACCCTAGCAAGTCATGGATTTTCTGGAAACATGGACTGTAGCCTGGATGTCAGCTGAAAGTCCTTCCTGCTGGTTCAAGACAGAGAAGACCCATCATGCTTTGTTACCAAAGCCTCCCCCAGGTGCATCTCTAAGGCCTATGATCGCCCAGATCCTGAATTTCCAAGACATCGACTCAATTCTACAGGAAGCCCGAGCCAGGCCAGAACGTTGTTGAGTGATGCTAAGGTTCTTGTTTTTCCAAAGTACACCCAGAGGTGCAATCCTATAGACAAACAAAATCTCAGGGAGATGGGCCTCCAATATCGCCTCCTGTTTCCAGTCAAGCTCCAAGTGATCCACGCCAACAAATCCTATTTGTTTTAGACTCCAGAGTCAATGTGGACGTGGACTATGGAGGACCGACCCTTTCAAAGTAATATGGAGATCTCATCTCGGGGTGCGGGAGCTAGGAGTCTGCCTGGACAAATGCTAGCACATAAAGCGTGCAGATACAGTACCTGCTACCGCAAAAAAAACTGCCTCACCAGTTGATCCGGATCACCCCCGGCTGTCCTGCGGCGTGGAAGTGTACTCTTTCGCCGTCGAGCTGCAATCTGGCTTCTGGCGAAGGAGCACAAGAAGCAGATACAGAGACTCTCCTGATCACTGGTACTCTGGTGCCAGCTAAGACATTGCAAGACCTTGATCTTTCGTTGACTCCTGCGCTCTGTTGTTTGTCTTATGGTATTTGATTTACTCGTCATACTCTTTATTGTATGCGACCCTTTGCAATAGATGCAAAATAGATATCCGTTCTTGTTGAAGGGATCTAGATGAAAATGATTACCTCAATTTGAATGTCATTCATTCCACTCTTCAGTTTTCTCATTAGGGTGATAGGAAGACGTATGGGGTGGGAGTTGGGGATGGGGTTCTCTAATTGTGTTATTGCTACTGTTTCCACTGTTTTTCATGACCTGCCTTAAGGCTGCGTCCTCAGTTGTGTTCTACTTGGAGACACACCAAACACACACGCACTTCTTATACTGCACAATGCACCCAACTCTCAGGCATTTACGTGTACACGGCCCATTGGCCCCCTCCCTGCTCAAAAGGCTAGGGGACTAATGTGTCTTGTGGCGCAGACATTTCCCTTTCCCCCGATGTCATCCTTCCATGTACTATCTTGGAGTTTTAATGGCCTCTTAGACAGAATAAAGCAAACTGCAGTCCTTACATTGTAGTGTAGTTCCTTTGGGCCAGATGTAGGTAAATCACATTTACCGATTTTGAAATACCGAATTTTACCGATTCGGTATTTCAAAATCGGTAAATGTGATGTAGGTACCAACATCTGGATTAGTTACCGATTCCTTAAGAATTCGGTATTTACCGATTCGGTAAATACCGAATCGGTATTTGCTATTGAATCCTATGGGCCTTGAAGCCCATAGGATTCAATTCAAATACCGATTCGGTATTTACCGAATCAATAAATAACGAATTTGTCAAGGGTGCAGGGGGTGTCACTTTGACACCCTCTAGCACCCCCAAAACGGGCATGTGTGCAATGTGGCACACAGACATGCCCTAAGGGCACGTCTGTCTGTCACATGGCACATGTGTACATGCACAGATGTGCATGTACACAGGAATCGGTATTTTACCATGGATTTGTATTCCATGGTAAAATACCGATTCTGAAAGCCATGTGCCAATGGAATATTGGCTACCCACATTGCATTTTCGGTAATTTTACCGAATCGGTAAATATTACCGAATCGGTAAATTTACCGATTCGGTAATAATAACGATTCGGTAAAATTACCGAATATATGCCCCTACATCTCCATAGCCCTTTACCGATCGGAAACGGCCGAAAATTGGTATTTTCGGCCGATTCAGATCGGTAAAGGGCTACCTACATCTGGCCCTTTATTCCCAATATCCCAATACGCTCTGCGCATTGGAATAATATATACTGTAGTTTAGACGTAGGACTGAGGTCGACTAGGTCTGTACCGAATATATTAAACTTAATAGTGAGTGCCAGCTAGCTCAGAGGTCACTAGAAACTTTCTTGAATAAACAAGAAGGGATGAGATTCTGACAACCACATAAACATGACAACTTTGTTTCCCAAGAATAAGAAATCAAATCTCTAGAGTCGCGGAAACAAGAGATAACTATTTTACTCAGTTAATCGTGCATGCTTCATTTTACCAGAGATGCAGAGAAATAGAGAGACAGGCGTTTTCAATAAAAGTATTTATTGAACAGTCTTCTTTCTCAAGCATTGGAAATGAACTGCTACAATCGTAATACTGGTTATAAATACAAGGCATATAATACAAACAGTATTATAAAGTAGTACTGTAAAAGCATGATATGGTTTCTAAGCCATAAAGTGCATAAAATATAAAAAATACATACAGTAATAAATACTGATTAAAAGTACTCAACTGGTGCTTCTAAAATACGCCTACCCCGGTGTACCTAACCTAAGTCTAGTACGAGGGAAGAAGTAAGTGAGGAGCAGCCTAAGTTTAGTAGTTCTCTGCCAGGAATCTATACCAAGAATTCTCTAAGAGGTCTAATCAGCTCCGTACCTTGGTTTTAGAATGAAGGAGGTCTTGTATCTCTCTCTCAGGACTCGATTTCCCAGATACCCGCAAGAGTAAGCAGAAACACTGGAGCTGGATTTCTCGGCAAGAGAAAAGACAGCGTCTCTGTCAGTGCGGCAGTTGGAGGGTCGGCTTCCTTCGGCACTTGCTGCTGCAGGGCATCGGGCAAGTAGATAGTCGATCTGCTCCAAACCACTGTGTGTTTGTCTGGGCAAGCCTAGGCATATTTATACTTTGAAGGTGCCGAGTTTGACGCATGTTTAGACTTAATAACATCACTCGAAGGCTAAATTCTTGGAAAACGCCAGGAGTTCTTGGAGAGCTTAATATTCAAGCAGGGGGAAGTCCCTAGCTGCTGAAGGCAGGTTTTTCCAAGAAATTGTTGTTGATTCTCGGAACTTAGTGGAAGTAGCCATGCCGTATTTGGGCTGTATGGCTTACGCCAAATATGGTAGTGATTTCTATGCTTATATAAGGACATGATAAAGTATACCTATATAAGGACATGAATCGGGAAAATTACACTAGGGTCCTAGATTCATTTACAACACCCACTCCACGATCCTAAGTTCAATAAAGCTAACCTAATAAGCACTGAACATATCTAAAGCTAGTATTTACAATCCCACCCCAAAATACATAAAAATGCACTTGAAATAGTTGTACCTGAGGGAAAAACAAAAATATTCAGGATTTCCACAGTACGCATTTTAAGGAAGTGATGACATTCTAAGCATATAGGGGACACCCCTGCGCCGCACGGCCGCCAGCTGCTGCGTGTGCCCCTCAGCCTTCCCTGCCTCGCTGCCTGCCTCGCTGCCGGCCGACTCGGCTGTCGATTGTTTTGACTTTGTTTTGTCCGACATTTGTGCTTGCTAAAATTGTTTTCTTGTTTCCTTGCCCGTGTTAGCGTTTGCCTCTGTTTTTTCTGTATTTTTCTTTTCTCAGCTTGTGTCCTTCCTGTTTGCCCGCCTACCCTCGCCGACCTCCGTCTTCCCTCCCCGCTCCCCGCTTCCCGCCACCACCGCAAGCCCCGCCCCTTTTTTCATTCTGTTCCCTCCCCGCTCCCGCCTCCCAGCTGCTCCGCCCACCCGCGCACTTGGCCTTTATATGGCGACCGTGCGACACAGGTGAGTGTGACCCACTTGTGGGACACCCCTGCGCCGCACGGCCGCCAGCTGCTGCGTGTGCCCCTCAGCCTTCCCTGCCTCGCTGCCTGCCTCGCTGCCGGCCGACTCGGCTGTCGATTGTTTTGACTTTGTTTTGTCCGACATTTGTGCTTGCTAAAATTGTTTTCTTGTTTCCTTGCCCGTGTTAGCGTTTGCCTCTGTTTTTTCTGTATTTTTCTTTTCTCAGCTTGTGTCCTTCCTGTTTGCCCGCCTACCCTCGCCGACCTCCGTCTTCCCTCCCCGCTCCCCGCTTCCCGCCACCACCGCAAGCCCCGCCCCTTTTTTCATTCTGTTCCCTCCCCGCTCCCGCCTCCCAGCTGCTCCACCCACCCGCGCACTTCGCCTTTATATGGCGACCGTGCGAACGCGCAGCGGTCACGCGCAGCGGGCGCGCCGATTGTGCGCCGAAGGCGCGCCAAAGGTAAGCCCGTCTGCGCCCGTCCGCGTCTGGATCGCGCCCAGTGCCAGGACCCCTGGCCCACGAAGACCCCGACCGACCCGCCTGACATACTCCGCCGCCACCCTCACCGCTCTCAACACCGGCCGACTCCCAGATTGCCATCAAGCCACTCCACGACGTACCCACTGACCTTTCAGCTGCCACGCCTGCAAGTTCACATGCATCCGGACCAGCCTCGCACCAGCACCCGCCAAGTCGAACACCAGCAGCACCCACCTCAAGTGCATCCTGCTCAACACCCGCTCCGTCCACAGACACGCCATCGAACTCTGGAACCTCCTAGACGCCACAGCCCCTGACGTTGCCTTCCTCACGGAGACCTGGATGAACGCCTCTTCAGCACCCGACATCGCCATCGCTATCCCAGAGGGCTACAAGATCGTCCGGAGGGACCGAAACGCCAACCAGATGGGAGGAGGCATCGCCATCATCCACAGGAGCACCATCCGCATCACGACCAGCACCGACAACACCCTGACCAGCGCCGAACACCTGCATTTCCAGATCCACACCAACCCGAACACCACCCTCAGAGGCACCCTGATCTACCGACCCCCTGGACCACGCACGCAATTCAGCGAGGACATCGCCGACTTCGTCAGCCCGCATGCCCTCCCCTCCGCTGACTACATCCTCCTGGGAGACCTCAACTTCCATCTGGAGAACAACAACGACCGCAACACCAGCACCCTGCTCGACAACCTCGCCAACCTGGGACTCAAGCAACTGGTGTCCACCCCCACCCACCTCGCCGGACACACACTCGACGCAGTCTTCTCCTCCAGCACAGACATCGACTTCAGCCACGCCACAGAGCTTCAATGGACGGACCACAGCTGCGTCCACTTCACCTTCAAGAGAACGACGACCCACCAACACCAGCAACAGGCCGCCCGCAGAAGCTGGAACAAGATCACAGCAGACCAGCTCGCCACCTCCCTGAGCCAGCACCCTCCTGCCAGCTCAGCGAACCCCAGCCAGGCCGCCGACAACCTCACGAAGTGGATCAGCAACTGCGCGGACGAACTCGCCCCACTGAGGACCCCGCCTAGCAGACCCGGCAGCAAGAAGGCCCCATGGTTCACTGACGAACTCAAGAGCTCCAAGAAGAACTGCCGAGCCCTCGAGAAAGTCTGGAGAAGGAACCCGACACCGGACAACAGGACCTCCTTCAAACTTGCCACCCGGAAACACCACCAGCTGATCCGCGCCGCCAAGAAAACAGCATTCAAGGACCGGTTGGACAACAACGCACACAACTGCAAGGAACTCTTCAACATCGTGAAAGAGCTTTCCAACCCCAGCGCAGGAAACAACGACGTCACCCCATCGCAAGACCTCTGCAACTCCCTCGCATCATACTTCCACAACAAGATCGCGGACATACACAACAGCTTCAACAACCAACCAACGCACACCATGACCGAGCAACCACCCCCCACCACCACCCTCCACGCCTGGACCCCGATCAGCACCGAAGACACCATCCGGACGATGAACTCCATCCACTCCGGATCACCGACCGACCCCTGCCCTCACCACGTCTTCAACAAGGCCGACGCTGTCATCGCACCCCACCTGCGAGACATCATCAACACATCCTTTGACACCACCATCTTCCCCGAGAGCTGGAAACACGCCGAACTCAGCGCTCTACTCAAGAAACCAACAGCGGACCCCACCGACCTCAAGAATTACCGCCCCATCTCGCTCCTCCCGTTTCCAGCCAAAGTCATCGAGAAGACCGTCAACAAGCAGATGGCCGCCTTCCTCGAGACGAACGGATCCCTTGACCCCTCACAGTCCGGCTTCCGAGCCAACCACAGCACCGAGACCGCCCTCATCGCCGCCACCGATGACATCCGAGCCCTGATGGACAATGGAGAAACAGCGGCCCTCATCCTCCTAGACCTCTCCGCGGCATTCGACACGGTCTGCCACCGCACCCTAGTACAGCGCCTCAGCAACATCGGAATCCAGGACAAGGCGCTGGAATGGATCATCTCCTTCCTCGACGGAAGAACACAGAGAGTCCGCCTACCACCGTACAAGTCAGAGGCCTCCGAAGTCATCTGCGGAGTCCCCCAAGGATCATCTCTGAGCCCCACCCTCTTCAACGTCTACATGAGCCCCCTCGCGGCCATCGTACGCAAACACAACCTCAGCATAATCTCCTACGCCGACGACACCCAGCTGATCCTCTCCCTGACCAACGACCCCGCCGCCGCCAGAGCCAACCTGCACGAAGGGATGAAAGAGGTAGCCGAGTGGATGACGAC
This sequence comes from Lissotriton vulgaris, assembly GCF_964263255.1. NCBI lineage: Eukaryota > Metazoa > Chordata > Amphibia > Caudata > Salamandridae > Lissotriton > Lissotriton vulgaris. Next base: position 429,877,995 of record NC_141685.1, on the reverse strand, counting down.
CAGCCGCCTGAAACTGAACTCGGACAAGACGGAGGTCCTCATCCTGGGCTCCTCACCCTCCGCCTGGGACGACTCCTGGTGGCCTCCCGCCCTGGGCACCGCACCCAAACCGACAGACCATGCACGCAACCTGGGCTTCATCCTGGACTCCTCCCTCTCCATGACCAGGCAAGTCAACAACGTCTCCTCGGCGTGCTTCAACATCCTACGCATGCTACGGAAGATCTTCTGGTGGATCCCCACCGAGACCAGGAAGACCGTCACCCAGGCCCTCGTCACCAGCCGACTGGACTACGGCAACGCCCTCTACGCCGGTACCACCGCCAAGCTCCAGAAGAGACTCCAGCGGATCCAGAACGCCTCAGCCAGACTCATCCTCGACATCCCACGAACCAGCCACATCTCTGGACATCTGAGAGACCTTCACTGGCTCCCCGTCAACAAAAGAATCACCTTCCGCCTCCTCACCCACGCACACAAAGCCCTACACGACCAAGGCCCGAGCTACCTCAACAGCCGAGTCAACTTCTACGCTCCCAAACGCCACCTCCGTTCAGCCAACCACGCCCTCGCCGCCGTCCCCCGCATCCGAAGAGCGACTACAGGAGGAAGGTCCTTCTCCCACCTGGCCGCCAGGACCTGGAACTCCCTCCCTCCCGACCTGCGCCTGACCCAAGACCACCTCTCCTTCAGGAAGAAGCTGAAGACCTGGCTGTTCGAGCAGTAGCGGCACCCCCCCCCCCCCCCCCCCCCCAGCGCCTTGAGACCCTACGGGTATGTAGCGCGCTCTATAAGTGTCACTGATTGATAGTATGGTATCTAAATATGCAAACCGAATGAATCATGAATTTATATTTATGAAAATGGCTCTTAAATACAGAAAGAAAGGTTGAGACCATTTCATAACATAACATATTATGACAATTGTTATATGAGGACAAGGCCAAATATTTACTGTAGGCAGTGTTTCAAAAAGGAAAATAATTTCTTGTTCTCTAAGAATAGTTCTACTTTAAGCAGATTAGTCTGTGCCAAACGTTCAAATGTTTTGGAGAGAAAAATGTAATTGGTTGTGAAAAAATAGAGTTCCAAAGTTAGAAATCTATGTTTTCAAAATTTGAAGGCCGAATTTCAGAGTTGAGGGAACGCTGAGTGCGTGAATCAAAAGTTATTCTCGGTATCAGTAGAAAGCATCAGATCGTCTAGGCTGGCAAAGAAATCGTCTACCACAGTAGGTGAAAGTGGAAATACTAATCAAGCAGATCAAATGTGCACAGATGAGAAGCATTGCCGTCAGCGCCAGGTGCCGCATTGGCAGTGTTCATATCAGATAGTACCTGTGTGCCTGTTGATCCTCGTATCTCGCCCTCAGTTAGACTTACTGGTGAGATCAATGAATGCCGTCATCAGGATTGGTAGCCGTTGGGGACAACACAATGCATGAGGCATTACCGGACCTAGCAAGGCGTCGACATCCGATGGCAGGACTGATGGAAGTGTAAGACAAATGTCCAACACGCATTCTTCTCCGCAAAGCAGGCATCGTAGAACAGGTAAGATGCAATCTTGCCAGATTGGTCTGAATGATAGAAACCAGGTTGTGTTCTTCAGATCTCTTAAACAAGCCAAGCCAAGAATCTGTGTAATCCTCTCACAATACCTCATGGCAAGGAGGGCCCCTTCCATGTTGGTCTGGGTATCGTTGGTTGCCGGACTTGCCATACCAGAGCAGAAGGAATAACAATAGAATTCCTGCTACGGGTCCCAAGATGAGAGGCAGACCGCCGAACACAGAGTGCATGAAATTTGGAAAAATGCTGAGGACTGCTTCAAATGGTGTTAACAGTCCTGAAAAAATCGTCTTAAATACATGTGCGATGCCACTGGTATCAGACATGTTTAAGATTTGACTTAACATTTCTGCAAAATGTACTGGGCAGTTTGTTGATAATAATGCATGTATCTCTGCAGATGTCCTCGCAACTTGCAGATCATACGTTTCTCTAGACGAGGTCAGTGGCACAGATTTTTGCAAAAGAATGGCTTTTATTCTGCTTAAAGTATCAATTAGTATAGAAGAGATATTCAGTGAAGGCCATAATACCATCCCACTGTCTGTCTTGTGTGTTGGATACAATACTTGCATACAACAAGTGACCACGGATGACACACTAACGAGATAAAGTTTTCCTGGCATTATGCTACAGCAGCTGTGATCATTCAACATAACGTAACTGCCATTGGATAGCTGCCTGAAAATGGGTTCTATCACAGTGGAGGGAGTACTGTGCAGGTGGCAGAAGAGGTTATTTGCAGAAGCGTCGCAGGCTCCGTGTAAATTAATACCTTTGCACAAAAGTGTACCACTTAGTGAGTTCTTACAATTTTTACCACTAAGGAATGCCTCTTTTCCCTTGTTCCAACATTTGTGTGTGTAAGGTAAAGTCCATGTTGACTTGATGTATTCTTTACCCAACCTTTCATACAGGCCTGCTTGTATATGCTGTAGACAATACTGAAATTGGAATATTGTCACTGGTATCATGATGGTGCCATGAATTATCCATTCAATGGTAGGCTTCTCAGAAACTGTCAATGGTAATCTTTCCAGTTTTTCAATGCTCAGCACCTTATAGTCTGCTCCTCTTTGTGCCAAATAGATTTGTTTATCTGTAAGGTTAAATACAGCAAACAATGACGTTGTGTCGATTAGACGCCATGGCACATAGCCTGAACGAAGATTTTACAACGTCCAGCCTAACTGCATTATAGAACGTAATTGAGACTGGCCATGTTGTAACATTAGCAAGTCCTGTTCAATTATATCAATTGCAGAGGATACAATGCTGTCCAATGAATATATCCTGGAGGACAGAGTCGTTAACCCATTGTCCACTACAGAGGGAGCTTTCTCTAAATTAATACAATCAATTTTTCGTATTCTTTCTGCAGTTTCTATTTGCATTTTTTTCCAAGCTTCATTGTAAGCAGCGTATATACCGGCGTATATGAAACATTTTTGCCGTGGTTTGCGAGGCCCCATTAAGAAATCTCACAAATCATTGCTTTCTTTAAGTAAAGATAAGTGTTGTTTGATTTCCGGAAGTGTGGATGTTTTCAGCCACTCAAGGCATAGTTTTCATATACTATAAGTTGTTACTATCCCAGGATGTTGTCTCTGGGAGTATCTTGGATCTGGCCTGTTCAGTTTTAACCCCTGTGTTTTGTTCAGGAATCTATCATGACAGTTATTGGTGTCTGTGGGCCAGATTAACCATTTTTTCCAATCAGGATTAGGTCTGTTTTGTGTTAAAATATATGGTACGTCTACCTCCTTTTCTGTAGTGTCATTACTCTCAGAAGTGGGTTTAGGTAAAGACGGTTTATTCAAATCTTTTATCTTAGCCAGGCCAAGACAAGAAGTCTGTTGAACAGTGTCATTTAAAAACATTATTTGTTCTGGTATAATGCAGGCTCTGAACAAGGCTTCTAAACCTTGTACCTGCCAGTCTTTCGTGCCCCAGACAGTTTTTGTCTCAATGTTGTCTTTCCTAAAGTCGAAACCTAATGTAGACAGCTGAGCATAAAAGTTTGCAGAATAAATTTGTTTAGTGTTGGTCATCATTGTTTTCATTCCTGTCTTATTTACATTTTTGAAATAAAACGTTTCTGGATTTGTAACTGTTAGAACCGGCTGTCTCTAGTTGGCAGAGGTATACACTTCTGACAAATAGGGACACACCTTTTCTAGTCAGGGCAAGGGGATCACACCCTTCGATAACCCCTGCTCACCCCCTTGGTAGCTTGGCAGAGCAGACAGGCTTATCTCAGAGGCTGTGTGTTAAGCATTTATGACCACATACAGTAATAAAGTGAATACACTACAAATGGACACGACACAGTAGTATTATAAAAATAAGTATTTTTATATAAGGCTTAGCACAAGACCAGATAACGACAAAAATGTACACAATCTTAATAAATACTCTGGGAAGGGAAAGAGGATAGTTCAAAGGTAGTTTCTTCTTAAGTACAAAGTCTTTCGTATCAAATCAATCTTCTTCTTGGCAATACAGTTCTTAGCAACTGGGTAACCCACACGGGGGTTACACGACGTCGAGGAAAAAGTTAATCCAAAGGTTCGGCGTCGACCGCGAGGTGCGCTACGTCGAGCCCGGAGTCGCACGGACCCCCAACCACACAGTACCTTTAGGAAAATGAAGCACACGATGATCAGCGGCGTCGAGCAATCCGGCGTCGCGTCTTCGGTGTCGATCAGGCCTCAGCAGGCGTCATCGTCAATGATGTGGTTGCACAGAGTGAGCAGCGCTCACGGCGTCGAGAGGGCACACAGTTGATGCGATCAGCAGCGGTGCGGACACGAGGTCCCTTGGAGCTGGAGCCGTACTCCCACTCACTGGCGTTGCTGCTGGCGTCAGTCGGGCCCGGCGGCCGGTCGTCGAGGAAGCGGGACACTGGGGCCGTTACCCACTATGTCGAGCTGGATTCGGCGACGTCCGTCGGCGTCGAGGTTGCCGGCTCTTTCAGAAGTGCTGGATTCACAGTTCCAGCAAATAGCACTTTAAGCAGATGAAGTCCTTTAGCCCTGTGACTTCAGCAGGAGACTGGCACTCTTCCAGTCCTTGGAGATTTTCTTATCAAGCGTGAGAGTACACACACAGTTCCTCTCTCCTGGTTCCTTGGCAAAAATAAAGAAGCACTGCAGGATTCCCCCCAGCAAACAGTACACTGGCAGAAGGGGTAGGCAAGTCCTCAGATCAGCAGGCCTCTTGTCCTTGGTTACAGGGTTCCTTGTCAGAAGGGATCTGATTTCTTGGTTCAGGGGTCCTTCTCTTATACCCCTTTTCGGCTTTGATCCCTTTGTCCATGCAGGGGATTTCCCAACATCCTGGGTCTGTTGTGGGTGGAGCCAGGCAGAAGCACCTGGCCTATCCACTGAGCAGGGCTGGGTCCTCAGACGCCCAGCAGGAGGTGGAGCCAGCATTGTCACTGGCAGGAGCAGAGCTATCGGCCTCCTGGCAGGAGGTGGGGCTAGGATCGTCCATGGCAGGCACAGAGCCATCAGCCGCTTGGCAGGAGGTGGAGCCAGCATTGTATCAGGCAGGGCAGGCTATCAGCAACTACTCCCCCCCTACTCTCAACGCAAATGTCCCACTCATCCCACACTGACTCATCCAGACCTGTGGAGCCACCCAGCTCCTGTCACACACACGCAAGACCAGCAGAAACCAGAAATGGTTAGACAAGAAAATAGACACTTTCTAAAAGTGCTATTTTCAAACCCAGAGTCCAAAAACCATCCACACCAACGGATGTGTAATTAAACCCCGAGTTCAGGGATACCAAACTCGACATTGCACCATGCTCCCCGAGCCAGCTAGGATCATACCATTAATAATCCCGGCGGCCCATTCTACCCAACGCAGAGCAGGCTACCTCGCAATAGTGAAGAACGAAGATGGCGGTAATTCACTATTAGGACATGCCAACTTGGTCAGGCGTGTCCTACCTTGTACTTACAATGCACCCTGCCCGCGGGCCTACCATAGGGGTGACTAACATGAAGTCAAGGGAAGGTTTGGGGGGCTGGCAAGTAGGTATACTTGCGCAGCCGGCGTGACAGCACTAGGCTGCATGTGGGTCTCGCAATGACCGACCCGTATACATTCTTTTACGAGGCCGCTCCTGTGGGTGGCACAACACGTGCTGCAAGCCCACGAGCGGCAGTTGTATTTACAAGCCCCGGCACTCCTGGTGCACTAGACTAGGGACTGACAGTAAACCAAATAGGCCAAACATGGATACAATAGATACATCAATTTAACATAGGGAGCACTTGCGCTGTGGCACTGATCAGCAGTGACACCGCGCCCAAAGCATATACCAGCAAAACATCGTAAAACAGAGGAGGCAAACAGAAAAAATGGAGGAGAGACTCAAGCCAATGATGTCAGGTCTAACAGTAACATTAAACCCTGAGAAGTACGAAAACTTTTCATGAAATGTTTTTGAGCTGCCTTTTGGTGGCGTGGGACAATGTTCCCATTGATTATATGTAAAAATATTCCTAGGACGTGCAGATTTATGCAAATAATGGCGACCATAATGATTAAAACAATACATTTGTTCATAATCTGATGACCCTTCTAAATAGTCATGTTCAGTAAATTTTGCAGACATTTCTAAATCTGGGATCATATTATTAATAGTCTCAAAGTCCCAATCATCAGAAAATGTGCTGGGTGATACAAAGTCACTTAAAGAAACCTTGAACTGGTGTGGAATCTTGAACAGCTCCACCAGGCCATAGATGTCATAATCAGTTCTATCCTATGCTATACCACCAGGTATAGGAACGGCTGTGATGTTTACTGATGACAGGTGTCTCTTTTCACGATGGGATGATTTGTGAGGTTTTAGGACCAAGTTGATTTTCTGACTTGCTGTGTCCATTGTACTGTATTTTCCATCTATCATTTGTCTCAAGCTTAAAACAAACATCAGCCATAGCAGGATAAAAAATACACCTAAACCAATCCAATATTCAATCCATGGTGAAACCAGATATATTTTCTCAAGTTGATGAAAGAGTTCTGTTGTTTTTTTCTTTGAGAGTTTTATTTGCTGGCGTTTCTTCGGGTTCACTAGGATCCTCAGAAAATGTATCAAAGTTGATGAAATAGCCAGAGGCAGTTCTGTCAATTGTTGGAATTGCATCATGATTGTTATTAATCTTTGGATTTGCTTCTTCCTTTGTCATATTGTTATAGTCAGAGGCTACATCATTGTAGACAGGTGTTTCTTGACAAACTGTTATTTGGGTCTCAAGAGGCACGAGTTCCATGGATGTGTTGCATAGTTTTTCTTTTCTTACTGCAGGTTTATCAAACGTGATAAGTCTTTCAGTCTGAACCTCTTGGATTGTAGCAAGATTTGGTCTTCTGCTACATCTTGGGAGTCCACTGGGCCTACTACTTATTATTGGCCACATATTGTGGTTTGACCAGGTCGATGGACATGACTCGGTTCTCCTTTTTACCAGCAAGTGGCGGTAGTACTACTGATCTTGTTCCTTGGATTGCTAAGACAGGTACTGCTTTTCTGTAAGAAGGCCCAAATTCCTTCTTCACGTCTATCTTTTCCCTGACTAGATCCCCAATCTTTGGAATCCAGACAGGTCTTGCTGGGACAGGTGGTTTTTCTTCATTGGCTGTTGGCTTTTGTGTTGTGTTACTCAGACTTCTTCTTGTTTCATTTAAGTCCTGTAAAACAGCCAAACGATCTTTGACATCAAAGGGTTTTTGTTCCACCACTGAAGTTTGACAATCGAGGTCTTCGATTATCATTCTACTACCAAACAGTAATTCATAAGGAGTGATTCCCCCCAGAGAATTTCTTGGCAGATTGTTAAGACTACGTTGGACACTTTTTAAATGTTTGACCCACCCATCACCCGAACCTAATACCTTAGCTGTTATGGATTGCTTTATGTCATGTTTTTTTCTGTCCACTACCGCATTACCCTCAGGATAGAAGGAACTAGAATACCGCAATGAAACGCCCAAGCTAACCATAGCCTCCTTGTAAGCTCGAGAGCTAAACACAGGACCCTGGTCAGAATGTAGCGTGCCGATTGCGTATGTGCTGATAAAGACTCGCAAATCCTTTATAACAGTTCTGGCGTCAGCCGAGCGCTGGGGCCATAACCAAATAAATCTTGTGCAGGAATCCACTGCGACCATAATATATTTATAGTTGCCATCCCTTGTTAAGGGACCACAGTGGTCCAGGTAAACACACGCTAGTGGTTTATCTGTAATCAGAAGGGGCGTCTGTGCAGGACGTTTCACTGTAGAAACTTTTATTTTCTGGCAGATTTCACATTCTAGAACATAGGGGCCGATTAGGCATACAGTCTTTTCTTTGGAGGCCTGTTGCGGGCCCCCAGGGTGCACATGGGGGGTACCTATGGTACCCCCCTGCATTTGCTTGCACATAGGGGCAGGCACCGCGCGGTGCCTGCCGCTTTGTGCATGCAAATGCACTGCAGGCAGTTTTAACATTGCGGCAGGTGCTGCTTTAAGCAGCACCCGCTGCAATGTTAAAAATACAGGATGGCGGTCACATCCTAATTCGCACGGAGGGACTGCCGCTGCCCCTGCGGATGGTCCTTCCACCTCTGGGGTGGTGGACGGACGCAGGTCCGTCCGCCATTATAATGACCCCCATAGTTTCTAGTTTGTTTCCTCATGCAAGGCCACCAGTATCTCTGTTTTAATAATGACACTGTGGCGGAAACTCCCGCGTGTGTAGATGCGAGCCCTTCATGTGCTGCTACAATTAGTCCTAACCTATGTTCCATGTTTGGGATTGCCCTATCCACCACTCCAGGGATTCGAGCAAAAGGAACATTATTCGCATCCGTTATATATGAGTACTTTACTGGAAAGCCTTTCAGGAGTGTCTTTCCACTGTTTTTGACTGAACCAGTGACAGCTTGCATTATTTCGCTGTCTATTTTTGTTTTTGACTGAGTGATTGCCGCTACGGAAGCCGTTAGCACAGCTGCCTTCGCAGCCTCGTCAGCCAATGAATTCCCTGCAACGTGAACGCCATCACGCTGAGGACTCAGTGTAGTAATCACGTGAGTCTTTTGTAGATCTTTCTGTAAAATAACTACTTGTTCCCAAAGCATTTTATGCTTGATTGTGACACCTTTAGCGTCTTTGAAGCCATTCTGAACCCAGTTCTGCAAGTATTCATTGTAAGATTGTACGCAGTAATACGAATCGCACACTATTAGTGTGGGGAATTCGCAATCGGTATTTTCAAGTGCCATCTGGAAAGCCTGTAGTTCAGTTCGCTGAGCTGTACAGTCTCAGAGTGATTGAGATTTAGTGACCATAGGTCTGAATTTGCCTTCGCGCCAGCGACCTTTAACAATCGTGCACGCAGCACTATAGGCTTGTTTACTCCCAATTGCGGGCTGTGCTGATCCGTCTGTATATATTATACAATCGTAATGTTCTAGAGGCAGACTTTCGGTCGGTAGAGGACATTCGTGTTCGTATTGGAGAAATTCTTGTATTTTCAAGCTGGGGGCAAAAACGTATTCAACGTCTGTTGCAGCAAGAGAGTTAACCCATTGTATCCATCTTGGATGTAAAGCTTTTGCATTTGGAATGTTTGCTTTTGTCACTGCCTCTAAGGCAGGTACAGGTGTAACAATCATAATGCTTTTACCCTGCGCGATAGCTCTCTCTTTTGCTACTGCAGTTTGAACCACTGTCACAATTTTCTCAGTAGAAGTGATCTTCATTTCAGCTTGTGTGTACAAGTGTGATTAGTATGCTATTGGTACAGTTTCTCCTTCATTAAAGGTCAGGTACGTGAATCCGCATCTCCCTGGGATGATTCGGATCACAAGATTGCGCACGTTTTCGCGTGTCTGTAACTGTGTTTTTTTGTTAAAATGTCTGTTTGGACTGAACGCAGAATTTCTGTGTGTGTTTGAGTCCAATTAGTTGGTTTGAAATCAGGTTTCATTAGTTCGTAGAGAGGTTTAACCCTTTCTGCGTAATTTAGAACGTAAGTTCTTCCAAAATTCAGGAAACCTAGAATGGACTGCAAGTTTTCCAGCGTTTTTTGAGCTTGGAGCAGTGCACATTTCTCTAGAAAGTTTGCTGCCAGGCTTTTGCCTTCACTTGATAACTCGTATCCTAGAAATAGGACGTTGAGGTGGGCAATACGTGATTTCTTAAAATTAAATTGATACCCTTCAGATGCAAACCAAGTATTATGGTGTTCACTCTTTTCAAGTGTATGTCCAAGTCGTCATCTGTAAGATAGATGTCATCGACATAAGATAATGCCTCATCATCGTACGATTGTAGTAACTCTGTTACCCTGGCTGAAAATAACCCTGGACAATCCGACAAGCAGTCCATTCACTTTGGCATATTCTTAACGTGAATGATACGGAAAAACAGATTCCAAAACCCATCTTTGCATTTCAACGCAATAAAAATCTGCACAATCATCTGGTAAGAGGAACTGTTAAAACCATGATGGTTTCTAAGCAAAGCCGATTGCTGGGTCTTCCCCCTGTGGTTGGGAACCACCGCTGTGGGAATTGCCAAGCTTGCCCTCAAGCGTTGACAGGCAGCACGCCACAAATTGGCAATCGGACCATTAAACTAAATGGTATGAGCAACTGTCGGACCGCAAACATTATTTATGTCATCATCTGCCCTTGTGGGCTCCCCTATGTGGGTGAGACTGGACGCAAGTGCAGAACCAGGATTGGTGAGCACAAATCTAGTATTCGAAATCTTAAAAGTGGGGCCCGCTCGTAGCCCATTGGGGCACTGCTAATCACAGTGACTCTGACCTCAGATAGTCTATACTCGAAAAGATCTGTGTTATCCCTGGCAGAGATGTGACAGCTACAAGGAGGAAAAGAGATGTTTTCTGGATTTTCCTCCTTGACTCGGTAAGGACAGGTTTGAACGACTGGTGTCCCTGGGAAAATGCCATTCTGTAAGTTGTTTCCTATCTTATTTTTTCATATTCTGTAAGCTTCGAAATAAATGGCTCTTTTTTCTGCGGTTATATTTCATCTTCTATATGGCAGAAACCTGACTATCCGATTTTATCCCCATTAATGATCTAGTTATATCTGGTGTAGATTATCGGACCCTATGCTATCAAGGCAGCAGTTTGCAACTTTTGTTTGATCAGCTGTAGAGTTGTCACTATTCACGGACCGACTGTTGTTGTGTTTCCGTGGTCCGACTACAAATTTGCTCTATACCGGGTTTTGCCGCTGACCCTGAGGAACTTGAGTGGGGCGGGCTAGATTGTTTCAACTCTAAGGTGAGTGGTGGGTCCTTAACCTTTTTAAACAGCAGGAAGTCGTGAGCTGAGGTCGTTTGAAACCCGCGAGGACCAGGTCCCGAGAGGAGAGTTTTACCTCCACTTACTGACTACAGGTAATAGTGGTGCGTTTATGGTCGGCGGATACCCCCAAACACCCCCCCCCCCCCCTCTATTGTAACTATAGTAAATACGGCCTCTTGAAGGCAATATGCTGTCATGAGGGTTGCCCTATTTGGATCGAGTCCTTTTTTCACTGAGCTTCCGGTCACCCTGTGGCGGATGTTATCTAATTCAATGATCGTTGTCCGTAGAATATTGGTGGAAACCGTATATAGTTCCACTGTCTTCACCGGTTTTTGTGTTCCTTTTATCATTTGCAGAACACGTGGTACTTAGATCTATATGCGAAAATTCAGCCTATCCTCCGCTATCGACTATCTGGAATTGCGAGTAGTCTTCGTACCGTTAATCTTATGGTATGTTCTATTCTTCTTATCTACTTAGTCGATTGTGGAACTAGCATAATTAAATAGCTGCCTTTCTCTGAATTCTAACTGGTCCTATCGTTGTGGTTGTTTTCCCCTTTTGGTAAATAAAATGCAGAATTAGGCGACTTCGTAACTCTCTGTAGTCTAGCATGCTGACTTCCCATCATGTTGAATGATTTTTTCTATCTAGCAATGAGATATGACTTACTGGTGCACATTTTGTTTAGGCACCCATACATACGATGCCGCCTGAAATATGAAGCTAATTTCCATGTGAGATCTCTGAAAAACATTACGAGTAATATGGTGCTTGCATGATGTGTGATGTATGAGATGTCTTATATTTCATGCTTCTAGGGATTTCCTTTAGTGTATTTATTACTTATTTCTCAGTTTAATACTTTAGTATCTTTTTTAGCAACATTGGAGCTCACCAGCTTTGGAGCGATGCCTCATAACAAAATGTTATATATAAGAGTTTAAAACAACTGAAAGAGCTCCCTCTTGACCTATAGATACCTTTACCACGGGAGTTACCTCTCAAACACAGGGCATACACCAATAATGTCTACGCAAAATGTGAATTTTTACTCATTTTATTTCATTTTTCTGTAAAAAAGTCTTTTTTTGTATTATATCATATTTTTCAAATGCAACAATTATAAAAATATACATTATTCAAAGGAACTCCAGGGGAGATTCTATCAACACAATGGAGCTATAAATATATATCCTTAGTTATTCAAATTCATATAAAAACAGAATCAATTAAATGTGCACAACCAGGTAAAGAGCCACACACACATGTTCATACATACTTCCTAAACATACATTCCATTACAAAGACAACCACAAAAATATCCTATAACGTTGAATCTGTTGTCCAGTTAGTGACCAAAGTCATTAGATTTACAAAGAAGGGAGTTGGTCGACGCGTTTCGGTGGAAAAACAGCAGTTAGGACCACCTTCATCAGGACCATTCAGAGACAATGCGGTATAGGATCTCTAAACCTGGAAAACGAATCTTTCTAGAAAATGTGGATACATGTCTCATGGAAGTATTCCTACTGGATTACAGCCCACAGCAACACGATCTGAAGGTTTTCAATAGGTGTGCCAATAGTCAGGGGAACTCGATTTTAAGAAACTGGTTCACTTTCTACCTTCTATCGTGGAGCTGACTGCGGACGAAGGCGGAGGCGGCGTTTGATGGGGACCAGGAATGTTCGTTTTTTGGAAACGCATCTGCATCTTAAAGAGACACCGTATTTTGGTGACATAGTGCTTCAACAATCATTGCTCAAATATGTGGCGTCCCCCCCACAGCCCGCACGAAGAATAAGCCAGATTTAAAGATTGTGAAAAGTCGTCCTCTGCCTTGTTCTGCCCTTTTGTAAACCTTACAGCAAACAACTGCTTTAAACCTCCTTAATATAAGAAGTATGAATCGAGTTCCCCTGACTATTGGCACACCTATTGAAAACCTTCAGATCGTGTTGCTGTGGGCTGTAATCCAGTAGGAATACTTCCATGAGACATGTATCCACGTTTTCTAGAAAGATTCGTTTTTACCGCCATAGATGGTACACCATGTGTTTTTGTGTAGATCGAAGCAAAGACTGTACCCCAAGTGTCACAGTCCTCCACATGTGGTGCTATCCCCATTGGTAAACAGATTGTCAGAATTCTGTGTTTCCCATGAGGTGTACTATCAGGAAATACTGCCTCTATCTGAGTAATTTTTTGAGCTAACCAGAACGGAATTTGTTCCCTCTTTGCGGGTAATGTACCAATGACTGATTGTATAGTCTGTGGTGTGATTTGTTTGTGTTCCCCTGATACGGGTGTGCTGTGGAATTTTTATAGCTGGTTGGGCCGTTAAAGTCTGCATGACATATTGAACCAAGTGTCTGTGTATTTTAATTAACTGTTTCAGCTGAGCTAACAGTTCTGGACCTGTCATCCCGTTAATGTCAGGATGTGGTGTGTAGCTGGCTAGTACCGGCCATGTTGCTCCTGGTCTACCTATTGGACCAAGCCTGGTAATGTGATTTTGATGTTGTAGGGCGCCTTTAAACCAGAGCTGATGCTCCTGGTAAGTTAATGGAATTTCAACGTCCACGAAAGGAACGTATTACGCTGGAGGCTCCTCTAATTTGTAGTAGTGGAACTCGTGTGTTACTGCATTTGCTGCAGGAAATAGAATCCACGAATAGAATACATCTGCCTGCCGATATTCATGTGCCTCTATAACAAAGATTACTTTACCACCTCTTGATGATACCCCATTTTCCATAAGTTTTATAGTTATGGTTTTTCTTACATTTACCAGGATGATTATTGCATCCACATCATTTTGTTGGAGATTTGTGTCTCCAACAAAATGACTGCTTGAGCTGCTATTCTAGCTCTCCCCCTTTTATTGTTACTTTCCGACATTTTGTCGACTGAAAGTTTTTGCAGAGCAAAGTTTCAAGGAAACAAAGATTAGGTGCACAATATTTTGGAACACTGTATCCTTCAACGTTGAATAAACCAAAAACTAATACATAGGATTTTCGTCCTACTCAGTTCTGGCGGATACTATCCTTTTACCCACTCCAGACATCTATTGGAGTATTTTACGGGAAAAAAGGGGTCTGTGTGAAAAGCACGACTGAGTTACTCTAGTATCTAGCGTTAAATTATTGCCTTACCAAATGTTGGACGCCATGTAGTGTAGTTCCTATATTCCCAATAGGCTCTGCGCATTGGGAATATAGGATCTGACCTGACCTGGTCAGATCCGGTCGCTCCACTCGCCGCGTGGCCCACCCTCAGTGTGCCCGGTCTCCTTGCTGCCGCTGCAGCTCGAGAGTTCTGCCTCACTGTTGCCTCTGAATTGTTTCATATTGTGCCAGTATCTGTATCGTTTTGTGCCTGCTCTCGCCTGCTGTTGTGCCCGTTTCTGCCCATATTGTGCCAGCATCTGTGTGTGCCAGTATTTGTCGTTTTGTGCCTGCTCTCGCCCTCTGTTGGGCCCGTTTCTGCCCCGATTGTGCCAGCATCTGTGTGTGCCAGTATTTGTCCCCTCTCGTCCTCCGTTGTGCCCCTGATTTAGTTGCGTGACCCCATCGCCGTTTCCTCTCCCACTTCCCCGCTCCCCGCTCCAAGCCACTGCTCCCCCGCGGCCCCACCCCCGTCCCCTCCAGCATACCAGCACTGCTCCCCTCCCCACTCACCACCCCGCACCCACCTCCCAGCTGCTCCTCCCTCGCTCCGCCCCCCCACTATCCATTTATGGCAGAGTCCGCGCCAAAGGCAAGCCCGTCTGCGCCCATCCGCGCCTGGACCGCGCCCAGCGCCAGACCCCCTGGCCCCCGGAGATGCCACCCCACCCGCCGGACGTATGACGCTGCCACCCTCAATGCACTCAACACCAGCCCAATGCCTGGATGCCACCGAGCCGCCCCAGGACGCACCCACGGACCCTTCACCTGCCTACCCTGCAAGCTCTCCTGCATCCGGACCTGCACCGCATCCGCACCCGCCAAGCCGAGCACCAGCTGCAACCACCTGAAGTGCATTCTGCTAAACACCCGCTCCGTCCACAGACACGCCGTGGAACTATGCAACCTGCTCGACACCACATCTCCAGACGTCGCCTTCCTCACGGAAACCTGGATGAACGCCTCCTCCGCGCCCGACATCGCCATAGCCATCCCGGACGGCTACAAGATCATCCGGAGGGACCGCGTCAACCAGACTGGTGGAGGTATCGCCATCGTCCACAAGAACACCATCCGCATCACGACCAACTCCGACGACACCCTCACAGCCGCCGAACATCTTCACTTCCAGATACACACCGACCCCAAGACCACCCTCAGAGGCACCCTCATCTACAGACCCCCAGGACCCCGCACTCAATTCAGCAAAGAAATCGCAGACTTCATCAGCCCACACGCCCTCCCCTCCGCCGACTACATCCTCCTAGGGGACCTCAACTTCCACCTGGAGAACAACAACGACAACAACACCACCACCCTGCTGGACAACCTCGCCGACCTCGGACTCAAGCAACTGGTGAACACCCCCACCCACTACGCCGGACACACGCTCGACCCAGTCTTCTCCTCCAGCAAGTACATCTCCTTCAGCCACTCCACCGGACTCCACTGGACAGACCACAGCTGCGTCCACTTCAGCTTCAGAAGGACCACGACTCACCACCACCCGCAACAGGTTCCCCGCAGGAGCTGGAATAAGATTACCACCAACCAGCTCATCACATCCCTGAACCAGAACCCTCCAGCCAGATCAACGGACCCCAACCAAGCAGCCAACAACCTCACACAGTGGATCACCAACTGCGCTGATGATCTCGCACCCCTGAAAAACCATCCCAGCAGGCCTGGAAGCAAGAAAGCCTCCTGGTTCAACGACGACCTCAAGAGCTCCAAGAAAAACTGCTGTACCCATGAGAAAGCCTGGCGAAAAAACCCGACTACAGACAACATGACCGCCCTCAAGCACGCCATGCGCAAACACCACCAGCTGATCCACACCACCAAGAAATTAGCATTCAAGGAGCGACTAGACAACAACGCACACAACAGCAAGGAACTCTTCAGCATCGTCAAAGAGCTCTCCAACCGCAGCGCCGGAAACAACAACATCACTCCATCACAAGACCTCTGTGACTCACTCGCCTCGTTCTTCCACAGCAAGATCGCAGACATACACAACAGCTTTGGCGAACAGCTCTCGCACCCAACCACAGAACCAACGCCCCACACCACCACCCTCCATGCCTGGACCCCGGTCAGCACCGAAGACACCATCTGCACGATGAACTCCATCCACTCCGGATCGCCAACCGACCCATGCCCCCACCACATCTTCAACAAGGGCGACTCCGTCATTGCACCCCAACTCCGGGACATCATCAACTGCTCCTTCAACACTGCCACCTTCCCGGAGAGCTGGAAGCATGCCGAACTGAGCGCCCTCCTGAAAAACCCATCAGCAGACCCCACCAACCTCAAGAACTACCGCCCCATCTCGCTCCTCCCGTTCCCTGCAAAAATCATCGAGAAGACCGTCAACAGACAGCTTGCCGCCTTCCTCTAGACGAACGGATCCCTCGACCAATCACAGTCCGGCTTCCGAGCCAACCACAGCACCGAAACCGCTCTCATCGCAGCCAATGATGACATCTGAGCCCTGCTCGACAACGGGGAAACAGCGGCCCTCATCCTCCTGGACCTCTCCACAGCGTTCGATACTGTCTGCACCGCACCCTAGTACAACGCCTCAGCAACATTGGAATCCAAGAGAAAGCACTGGAGTGGATCATCTCGTTCCTCGCCGGAAGAACCCAGAGAGTCCGCCTCCCCCTTTCAGATCGGAGGCCACCGAAGTCATCTGCGGCGTACCACAGGGATCATCACTCAGCCCCACCCTCTTCAACGTCTACATGAGCTCCCTCGCGGCCATCGCACGCCAACACAACCTCAACACCATCTCCTACGCCGACGACACCCAGCTGATCCTCTGCCTCACCAACGACCCCGTCACAGCCAGAACCAACCTACACGAAGGGATGAAAGACATAGCCGAATGGATGAAGAACAGCCGCCTGAAACTGAACTCAGACAAGACGGAAGTCCTCATCCTGGGATCATCACCCTCGGCCTGTGACGACTCCTGGTGGCCCCCAGCCCTGGGCAGCGCACCCAAACCAACGGACCACGCACGCAACCTGGGATTCATCCTGGACTCTTCCCTCTCGATGACCAGACAAGTCAACACCGTCTCATCATCGTGTTTCAACATCCTACGCATGCTCCGAAAGATCTTCTGTTGGATCCCCACCGAAACCAGGAAGACGGTCACCCAGGCACTCGTCACCAGCCGACTGGACTACGGAAACACCCTCTACACCGGAACCACTGCCAAACTGCAGAAAAGACTCCAACGCATCCAGAACGCCTCGGCACGACTCACCCTGGACATCCCCCGACACAGCCACATCTCTGGACACCTGAGAGACCTGTACTGGCTCCCCGTCAGCAAGAGAATCACCTTCCGCCTCCTCACCCACGCACACAAGGCCCTCCACGATCTGAGCCCAAGCTACCTCAACAACCGCCTGACCTTCTACACTCCCACCCGTCAGCGACAATAAACCAGCCACGCCCTCACTGCCGTTCCTCGCATTCTCTGAGCCACCATGGGAGGAAGATCCTTCTCCTACCTGGCAGCCAAGACGTGGAACTCCCTCCCCATCCACCTCCGGCTTACCCAAGACCACCTCTCCTTCAGGAAGCAACTCAAGACCTGGCTGTTCGAGAAGTAGCGGACCCACCCCCCAAGCGCCTTGAGACCCTCCGGGTGAGTAGTGCGCTATACAAATTACTTGATTGATTGATTGATTGCGCATTGGAATAATATATACTGTAGTTTAGACGTAGGACTGAGGTCGACTAGGTCTCTACCGAATATATTAAACTTAATTGTGAGTGCCAGCTAGCTCAGAGGTCACTAGAAACTTTCTCGAATAAACAAGAAGGGATTAGTTTCTGACAACTGTATAAACATGACAACTTTGATTCCCAAGAATAAGAAATCAAATCTCTAGAGTCGCGGAAACAATAGATAACTATTTTACTCAGTCAATCGTGCATGCTTAGTTTCACCAGAGATGCAGAGAAATGGAGAGACGGGCGTTGTCAATAAAAGTATTTATTGAACAATCTTCTTTCTCAAGCATTGGAAATGAACTGCTACAATCGTAATACTGGTTATAAAGTACAAGGCATATAATACAAACAGTATTATAAAGTAGTACTGTAAAAGCATGATATGGTTTCTAAGCCATAAAGTGCATAAAATGTATAAAATACATACAGTAATAAATAATGACTAAAAGTGCTCAACTGGTGCTTCTAAAATACGCTTACCCCGGTGTACCTAAGTCTAGTACGATGGAAGAAGTAAGTGTGGAGCAGCCTAAGTTTAATAGTTCTCTGCCAGGAATCTATTCCAAGAATTCTCTAAGAGGTCTAATCAGCTCCGTACTTTGGTTTTAGAATAAAGGAGGTCTTGTATCTCTCTCTCAAGACTCGATTTCCCAGATACCCGCAAGGGTAAGCCGGAAACACTGGAGCTGGATTTCTCGGCAAGAGAAAAGACAGCGTCTCTCTCAGTGCGCCAGTTGGAGAGTCGGCTTCCTTCGGCACTTGCTGCTGCAGGGCGTCGGGCAAGTAGATAGTCGATCTGCTCCAAACCACTGTGTGTTTGTCTGGGTAAACCTAGGCATATTTATACTTTGAAGGTGCCAAGTTTGACGCATGTTTGGACTTAATAACGTCACTCAAAGGCTAAATTCTTGGAAAACGCCAGGAGTTCTTGGAGAACCTAATATTCAAGCAGGGGGAAGTCCCTAGCTGCTGAAGGCAGGTTTTTCCAAGAAATTGTTGTTGATTCTCGGAACTTAGTGGAAGTGGCCATGCCGTATTTGGGCTGTATGGCTTAGGCCAAATATGGTAGTGATTTCTATGCCTATATAAGGATATGATAAAGTATACCTATATAAGGGCATGAATCTGGAAAATTACACTAGGGTCCTAGATTCATTTACAACAACCTTTGATCACTGCCTTCACCCGGCGGTCCTTCAGCTCCAGGAGAATCATCGCACGTAGAGGATATGAGAGGGTCTGCCACGCATGATACATTCAAGGCTCAAGGGGTGTGGCAGTTTTATTGTGACGCTTCTTTCCTCTTTCGGTTCCCGAGAAACCCGTGACCCACAGGTCCGCTTTCTCGTTATCTCAGGGACACTTGAAGACCAAACAGTCAATATAGTGAGCGTTTACGCCCCTCCTGCAACTCAAGCTGCATTTGTTCAGGGCCTTACTAAGATCTTCCAAGACCTACCGCAGGGCTTGACCCTAATAGGTGAAGACTTTAACGCGTTCCCTACCCCTACATCAGATGCAACTGGATAACCCCTCTAGTTCATGGCGCACTGGTGCTCGTAGACTCTCTGATTGGGCCATGGCCCTGGGGCTCTGTGATGCATGGCATCAGCGAGTTTGCCAATACACACATACCTCAGCTCTGCATCACTCTCACTTCTGCATAGACCTTATTTTCTTACCAGCACCCAACTGTCGTAGTATTAGTAACATTCGTATACTGCCCTCGGTCCTTCTTCTTTTGGACTCCCCCCGGGAGGGTGCGTGACCTATGTGGCATCTTAACACCTGGTATCTACTGGATAGGGAGTTTGTACAGGCCCTAAAAGATAAATTACAAGTCTACTTTCATAAAAATGAAGGCTCTATTGCCGCAGTGGGTACTTTCTGGGCTGCTACCAAAGCTACACTGCACAGCTTTGTGAAAGGAAGATTGTGTGTGCAAGAGCGTGCACTTTCCTTGCGCATTACCCAATTGGAGCCACATGCTCTCCATCTACAATCCCAGGTCGAGTCAGCACCTGACAATGGTTCCTCCCAACATTTGACCTGATATAAGAGGACATTCGTCTCCTCTCAGTGGAAGCTGCCACACATCTGTAGCTGGCCACAGCAGCTAGGATTTATGGGGGGGAGGGAGCAAGAATGTGATATCACTTTGTTGGCTGATGTTTCACCTTCACGTGTACAGATCACCAACGAGAACAGTGCAACCCTTCAGTCTCTCTCAGAGATAATGCAGGCCTTTTATCGCTATTATCACTGCATCTATTCAGTTCTCCCTGATAGGAATCCGACTCTAGCTGCTCAATTTCTCTCTTCCTCATTTTGCACAGGTCGAAGTTGAGGCTCTAGATGAACCTTTCTCGTTGGAAAACTGGAGGAGGTCCTGTTCAGAGTCAAACCTGGGTAAACTCCCGGCCCTGATGGGTTCCCTGTCGAATACTACCGGGCATTCCGGGATGTTCTGAGGCCACACCTATTTGTCCTCTACGAAGAGGCAGGAGAACTGGGTACATTCCCCTCAGACATAGACACTGCCACAATAGTGGTGATCCCCAAGACACAGCCCCCATCTACTTCCTGGACTGATTATTGCCCGATTTTCTTGATTAACGGGGAAGTCAAGATCTTTGCAGCACTGATAGAGGCCTGGATCAAGAAATACATATTTACACCGGTGAAAACTCTCTGCATTCACTTTGAGAGTCCAAGCATGTTCAACTATGAAACTGCGGCTGGTGATTTGCTTGGCCTACACTCTCAGCAGCTGTGCCAATGGCCTTCAGGGGCAGCAACCCTGATACCAGGGCAGATATGGAAGCCTGAATGGAAACCACTTGTTTATTCAATTTACCACTGGAGCCTGCTGGTAGGTCCCACTGCTCTGCTCGAGTTGTTTTGAGTAAAACGGAGAACAATGTGTTAAAATCGGCATGAAGACAGGGACAAGGATGCAACCACACATTGCTGCTTTGTCAAACCACTCACTGTTCTTTGATGAAAGGCTATCAGATTTTCCATGTTGCACTGACCCTATACCACAAATCTCTAGTTCAGGTTATCTAGAGAATCCACTCGCCTCACTTCTAAAATGGCCTTTGTGCTTCAAGTTGCATCCAAAGAGTTTTAAGACTTATTTTGCCACAACTACCATATCTGAGTTTTGCTGATGCTGCACTGACTCTGATGTACACTTGCAGAATGCCTGGAGATGCCAAAGAGATCCTGAAGTTCTTCTGAAGCAAGTCCTTACTATCTTTCCTGTGTGGGGTCTTGTGGGCTGAAGTAAGGGTCCCACAAGTGAATATTCATTGCAAACTTTACTTGTGTTCTCAATACTTTGTTAATGACACAACTCGGAAAATTATCAGTTGCAAGGTACTTTTATGTGACCTGGAACCATGTGAGTGACAGCAAAAGGAGGATCCAACTGTTGTCTTGCTGCAACATTCTAATCATCCTTCATTTTCTTTTATTTCTAAGATAAGGCACTGATGTGACATCAGCACTAGACCTCTCCTATACCAAAGGTTGCTGCTTCTCATTGAGCTCCTTCCCTAGTGACAGAGCACTTCAGAGGACAGGGCCACACTGACAACCTGACTAGACCATTCCTAGCATTGACACCTAGACAATGACCTCAGTTCAGCATTTGATTGTATAAATTGTTCAAATTAAGGAAGATCATGACCACACTGGTGGGTGGAGACCAATACTGTTAGTTTTCTCAGGGAACTCCATTCTGAGGTTACCGCCACTGTCAGATTTGGTTCAGGAGGGCAAACCACACTGGCGTTAAGATTATACAGAGGTGTAAGCCAGGGCCGTGTCCTGGGACTTTCCTATTTACTTTTATATATAAATTGTGGTGAACGGACATAAAATCAAAATCAAAATATCGAAATTACATTATATCGAATTTTAAATATCGAATGTACTAAAATATCGAATGCCAGTATATAGAATGCCAAAAAATCTTTTATTTATTTATTTATTAAATATCGAATGTTAAAATATCGAGTACAAAATATCGTAATGACAAAATACAGTTATTTTGTTAAGGTAAGTAATATCGAAAATGATAATACAGAATGTTAAAAATATCGAATATTATAAATATCGAAATGTAATGAATGTTATAATAATAATGTAAAAATATTATAAATAGTTATTTAAAATTTTTAAATACATTTATTTGTAATTGAAATTTTAGGGGTGGCGGGATGTTGGGTTATTAGGGGATAAGAGTGGGGAGTGTTTTAAAAATATTGATATAAATATTATTTTAATTCTAAATAATTTTTGTTGAGAGTAAATATATTTTTATGAGATATTAATCATTTTTAAAATATGTAAGTAAAATTATTTGTAACATAAATGTTAGGAGCGGGATGTTGGGTTATTAGGGGATAAGGGTGGGGAGTGTTTTAAAAATATTGAAATAAATATTTTAATTCTAAATAATTTTTGTTGAAGGTAAATATATTTTTATGATATATTAATAATTTTTCAAATATATAAGTACAATTTATTTTGTATATTGTATATATTTTTTTAGAAGTAATATGTGTTTAAAATGTTATGTCAATAATCATGTTATATTAAACATTTTACTGGGATGTTGGGCTGTAAATGTATAAAGGTGGGTAGTGTTAGAAATTTAATTAATTTCATGTTACATTTATTAATAATGAAACATTTACAAAATATAGGAAACATTTCCAAACTAAGGGCCCTATTAGGATGGCGGGCAGATCGCCCCAGCCAGGCCGGCGGTAGCCACCGCCGGCCTGGCGGGGGCGATCCGCCCACCATCCATGCCGGAATGACCCTCGCCATATTATTATGGCTGGGGGGTCCGAGGTGGACGGAAAGACCGTCCACCGCTTTTCTGCCCCGGTCGCCTTGCGACCGGGCGGAAAAGGGTTCTATATGGTGGCGGTGTCTATCAGACACCGCCAGCCATATTAGAATGGGCATTTTCCAATGCCTTTCCGTGGCGGCAATGCTGCCATGGAAAGGCATGCAGAGTCTGCTTTGGGGGCCTGTTGAGGACCTCCAGGGACTCCAGGGGGGTGGGGGGTGCAGATGGGGGGGTACCTATGGTACCCCCCAGCAGTTCCATGTACAACATGGCAGGCACTGCGCGGTGCCTGCCATGTTTTGCATGGAAGTGCACAGCATGCCTTCCTGGCATTGTGGCGGGCGGTGCTGAGTGCACCGCCCACCACAATGTCAGGAATGCTGGATGCACCCGCCACTGTGGCGGGCGCATCCTAATTGCAGACAGGGGATCCCCGCCCTTATGGCGGGCGGTCACTATATACGATGGGATGGCGGGCGGACTTTGTCACCCTAATGGGCCCCTAAGTTATTAAATTGTTACATATTTTAAAATATGTACAAAAAATATATATATATTTTGAGATAATAAATGTTAAAGAAATGCAGACATTTTCTAGCTTCTACATGTAAATTAATTTACAGTCTATAATTACAATTTTAAAATTGAGAGTAAAATAATATTTGTAAATTATGTGTAACATTATTTATAAATAATTTTGAAAGAATTCATTTTAACATAATACAATAAAAAATGTCATAACTATACAGTATCTTCTATGATTTGATACTTACTAAAGTTAAAATAGTACTTTTTATGTTTTTACTATCCAGCACCTTCCCCGATTTAATACTGACTGGAGTTGGAATAGTAAATTATATTTATTTACTATCCAGCACCTTCCCTTATTTAATACTGACTGGAGTTGGAATAGTAAATTATATTTATTTACTATCCAGCATCTTCCCTGATTTTATGCTGATTGGAGCTGGAATAGTAAATGATATTTTTTTACTATCCAGCACCTTCCCTGATTTTATGCTGACTGGAATTGGAATAGTAAATTATATTTATTTACTATCCAGCACCTTCCCTTATTTAATACTGACTGGAGTTGGAATAGTACATTATATTTATTTACTATCCAGCATCTTCCCTGATTTTATGCTGATTGGAGCTGGAATAGTAAATGATATTTTTTTACTATCCAGCACCTTCCCTGATTTTATGCTGACTGGAATTGGAATAGTAAATTATATTTTTCTACTATCCAGCACCTTCCCTTATTTAATACTGACTGGAGTTGGAATAGTAAATTATATTTAATTACTATCAGCACCTTTCCTGATTTTATGCTGAATGGAGCTGGAATAGTAAATAATATTTTTTTACTATCCAGCACCTTCCTTGATTTTATGCTGACTGGAGTTGGAATTGTAAATTATATTTTTTTACTATCCAGCACCTTCCTTGATTTTATGCTGACTGGAGTTGGAATTGTAAATTATATATTTTTACTATCCAGCACCTTCCCTGATTTTATGCTGACTGGAGTTGGAATAGTAAATTATATTTTTTTACTATCCAGCACCTTCCCTATTTTATGCTGACTGGAGTTGGAATAGTAAATTATATATTTTTACTATCCAGCACCTTCTCTGATTTTATGCTGACTGGAGTTGGAATAGTTTAAATAAATTATGTTTATTTACTATCCAGAACTTTCCCTAATTTTATAGTGACTGGAATTGGAATAGTAATTTAGTTTTAATTTACATATTTTTTAGAGAAATAATAGTTCTAAGGGTGTATTTGTTTTTGATGTGTGATAGTATTTGTGTTAATTGTTTGTGTTTTTATTAAAGTTAATAAAAGTACAGGTATTGTGAAATAATACCGACATAGAAGTTTGATGAACAAAGTTTTTATTTTATTAGAATATAGTTAGTTGAAGTAGGTATTTTTTAATATGTAAAGAATAGATTCATAAAGATATTTGCTAAACATTTTTACAACTTTTATTTTTTGAATTATATTTGTGATACATATTACAATGTTTACAATATATATTTTCTTTCATATATAATGTATACATTGTTAAGTTTAGTAACACATATGTAGATAATTGGTAACATAAATGTGTTATTTTTGATGTTTGTGAGAAATATATTTTGAATACAAAATAATATTGGTACTTTAATTAACAGTTAATTTTTCAATGTTTTTTATGTAACATATAAATAGTTGTTAACACAATATTGCATTTAAAATGTTTTGCAATTTACAAAGCATAATCATATTGTCACATAACATTTTAACATATATACAATATTATTGTTTTATTAAATATTATTAATATATGTATTATTAATAACATTAATAATTTAATTGTTGGTATTTTCATTATTGTTGTAAAAGGAATATTGCATTTTAATGTATTTACATTTAACAAAACATAATATTGCTTTAATAGTACATTTTTGATATATACACAACATATTTATCATTAATATTATCAATATATGTTTTATTAATAATATTAATAATTACATTATTTAAGTGTCAATGTTTTATCTGTAAAGGTATGCATTTATTTAACATTTTGTTATATTCTATTAATGTTTTTGAGATGTTGAGGTTGTAATGTAATTTATTTTTATAATAATAATTAATATATGTGTTATATTATTTATTATTATGAATAAACAATGTTGTACAAATATTACAGTATTTTGTATTCATTTATAAAAAAAAATTACAAAATATATTTGTTCATATTTTTGGTAAGTTTACTGTTTTATTATATTTAAGGTTTAGATTTATATTTATTCAGCCATTTTTGTTTAGGGGACTACTTCTCTACTACTAAGCGCTAAGGGGCCGATTCCGATCTGTGTCACAAATCACTCCGACCGAGCCAGATCCGGGGTGTTTTCCGACCGATCCAGACTCCTGCAGTCCAACCGAGCGAGTACGATGCAGCCGTATGCTGTCGGACTCGTTTCGGTCGTACTCCCGTTGAAGTCAATAGGAGCCGGTCGTACATGGGCTCCCATTCACTGAATGGGTACGTTCCGGACAAGTGTGCCCCCTACAGCGTGTACGCGTCGGTGCCATCCGCAGTGTATATGACTGTTGGGGAGACCTATGGGTCTCCCCCTGTGTCCGAGCCGTAAGGCTGCGGGTTACAGGGTGTCCGATGCGGACCCCCAAAGTCCAGCTCCAGGAGCTATTGTGAGCCGGAAGCTCCGACTCGATCCGGCTGTCTGAATCACGCATCGTACTGGCTCGGTCGGAATTCACCTCCATTGCGCACCACGGTTAGCTTACGGCGGAGACGCACGGAGCAGTTCGGACCTGGAAACGATTCGGCCGGAGATTTTGCGCTTGTTCCCATCGTACTGCGTCGTCCGGACCCGCGTACGAACCGGACGGAAATTCAGCCTACGAATCCAACCCTCTAATCCCGAACCCAATTCGGAACCCTTCCGACCGAGATCGGAATCGGCCCCATACTGTCGTTTTGGGACATTTCTCAGGGTATCAGAACGCGGTTGGAAGCTGTGTCGCTTGGAGCCAGGTAAGAGTTATTTATTTTATTTTAAACTAAGTTTTAAGTTAATTTGAATGTAGTTAGGTGGTTTGTAGTGTATTTAGAGTTTGGTACATGTGTTTTTGTTGTAATTTGGGTGTATTTTACGTTACGCACATTTTAAGTAGGTTCAGTTTTTGAGGCCTGGTGTTTCGAGTCTAGTATATGTAGATATGTTTATGTGTATTGTTTTTCAATGTCATTACAAGTGTTTTGATGTTGTGTTTATGTATTTTTGTGTGGGTGGGAATGTTTTTATTCTTTTTTACAGGTTTTCGTTTGACGATGTCGGATTTTGGAGATCTTGGACGTTTTCTTTTTAAGAGGTGTGTATTAGTTTTGTAAACTAATATTTATTTAACACACTTGCATGTTCCTGGAGTGTTTTTTAATTTTTATACGTTTTCGGGTTTTTGAAGGGATTTGCCAATTGGATTTGTCGAAGGAAGATTTGTGCTTGGAGAAGGTTGCTGTTTTTTTTAAGAGGTGTGTATTAGTTTCATAAGCTAATCTTTATGTAACACACTCTTCAATGTACGCGTTTTCATGGAGCGTTGTTTACATTTTCTACATTTTCAGGTTTTTTATGGTATTTGACAGTTGGATTTATCTATAGAGGAATTATTTTTAGAAATATTTGCATTTTTGCAGTTTTTGGGGTGTTTATTTAACGTTGTTTGGAGAACTCAACACCTGGATTGACTAAGAACTTGTGTTCAATTAGCTTTGGAGCTACAACAAATGTAAGTAATTTTTAAATTGGTATGTGGGAGGGAAATGTAATTTATTTCTATTTTATTATGTGTTGTATTTTGTAAAATATTATTTTGTCAATATATATTTGCTATGTTATTACTTGTATATATTTGACAAATTAATAATGTTTTATAAAATATGGATATATTTTATAAATATGTTGTGTTGTACATGAAAAAGTTTTAATTAATGTTTAGATTAGAGTTAAAGGATGGTTTTTGCGATTAGGGATAAGTATTCTAAGCCTCTACTTGTAGGCTAGAATCTGACTTGGCACTTTGGAAATCTTTGGTGACCTGATTGGTGTAGTCGCCCTACCCATGTGTCCTCGAAGTAATCAAGTAGTGGGCTTAATTTCTCCTCATTTCTCTTGTAGTATGGACTCTCTATTAGTAGGTTATAGTGTTCTATTACGTCTGTCCCAGGCACATAGGCTAGGGCTACCAGTTTTTTATATGGTCTGCTAAGGTGCTATCTGTTACGTATTCTACACTCAGGGCCCATTAGGATGGCGGGCGGACTTTGTCCGCCCACCATCCCGACGTAAAACGGAACCGCCCACCATAAGGTCGAAATCCTAAATTGGGGTCAATTATGTAGGGCTAAAGCTGCGGCCTAAGTGAGTAGTAATGAGGCTGTTTTTGGCTTTGCTCCTAAACGTGACATTAAACCAATTAAAGAGCTCTTAATGGTTTGGAATGTAAAATACCAGTCAGTCACTACTTATGTGGCTGGTCTTTTGGGCACAAGAGATCATTTACCCATACAGAGGGTTGGCAATGTTTTTATAAGAAGATTGTTGGCAGTTCTTATGACTACTGCTACCTACTTGTGCCAAACAGAAGTTTGACTTAATTATATTAATTAATTGATCACGCTTCAGCCACTTCTATTATGGTTAAAGATATGGAGCAAGAAGTCGACTACTTTTAATCGATTATTTTGAACTGACTGTTTAAGATTGGATAAGGCCATAAGGATTCCATGGCTATCAATCATCAACAAAGCCAGTCGTACTTTGAACCTGCCATACTTTTTTTTAGAAACCTGAGACCCTTTCTATCAGCCATATAAAATCTTTAAAGACAACTTTCATGTCCTATTGAATGCTGAGAGATTGCACAGCTGAGTTTTGAAAAAACACAGTCTCAAACTATAATGTGATACGCCAGGCATTGAACCTTATTTTACCTGTGTCACAAACAAGAATCACCAACTTTGGTGTCTAGATTGAAGGCGAATACTGTACATATTTTGGTGGCCATTCTAGTATGAGGCTCTGTTTTTTCAGAATTTGCCTGTATGTCCTTGTGACGTCTTCCTGCACAAAGCAATATGCACTTTTTGCTTTTCTATCAATTGTATTCTGCACTGAGGAAATGTTATTTATTACTGGTTTTAAGACAAGCACATTTTGTGCAATGTAGGATTGTGATTTGTTTTTACAATCTCTCTCTTCATCTACTTTGTATTTTGCGGTAGCTAGCTATTTAAAAAAGTGGCATTCGTTATAGGGTAACTTTGCAATGCTGAATTGATATGAAATGTGATTTATATTGTCGTGGGAAGTAAAATTGTTCAATCTATCTGTTTTAATGAATTTCTTATCTTATGTATGTTTTTAAAGAATGTGTTTTTAAACAGTAGCTGTTCAGCTAAAACCCGTTTCATATGTAATTGTATCATATGGTCATTTTAGTTTGACCGAATAAAGAAATTCAGGTTCTGATTCCTAGAATTGTCTCTTTCCTGTATGATAAAAAATCCAAGTCGCCTTGACTAAGGCACAAACATTTTTAGATTTTGCCAAAAATGTGCATGCGCTGCCAGCAGAAGCTATTTTCTGTAAAAAAAAAGAATTCTTATGAGGGGCTTAGAGCTGATCCATTACTTACCTTTACTTACCATTGGTTGGCTCCCATGTCACTCTTGTTTCTTTACTTACCACTGGTCAGCGCCTCCATTTTGCCTCTGGCTTCCTCCTGGGCTGAATCCTAGTCGGTGCAGTGACGCGTGGACCAAGTACAGCTCCCTGGAGCCAGTGTCCTTCCATTGGCCACAGGAATGCAAGCGCTGGCTGTTGTGCAACATGGCTTAAAGAAAAAAAGATCTATGACCCAGTCATTGCTGGCCACGTCATAGTGTTTTCTTTAGTTTAATAAGTAGCGGGGTTAGGTCCTGTAATGTCTCCAGAGTGGGCCTCATGTATAGTAGCTGAGCAACAGAATTGTCTGAGTGACTGTTCAAATTAGATGTATTTATACAGAAACCACCACACCTATGACAGTGGTCTCGTGGTTTTATTCCACTCTTATGAATTTTCATGTTATGCCATTAGCATTCAAAACTTTTTAAACCATATCAACACAAAGAAATACAATACATTTTGAACAATACACAAAACATCAATGACAATGACACATATGTCCAAAACAAAAAATTACTACAAGTACAAAAAGAAATGCAACACAATAACAAACAATGAATTACACAAAATATGAATAAGGTGACCAGTCCTTCAATTATACAAAAAAGTGTGGCGGTATAGACACTTTGGACTTTCAAAAGCTATAACCTGCCCACAGAAGCTAGTTGTAAATGGTGATAGCAACAAGCCAATTGCCTTGTTTGCACTTTGTGTGAATCTGTGTTCAACTGCGTGATTTGGACTAGCTGGATAAGGTCAACGCGTTTCAGAACCTGTGATTTCTTTACGGTTCTTTCTTAGGACCGGGAGTAGGTCAAAGGACATACAGGATTCTGAGTTGATTACGTCACTATGGAGCCCCGTAATCTTTCTTTGTGCAGATTTTTATAAAGAAGTTTGTTCGGAAAAAAGATGACGAGCTCAACTTGTTTGGTGCAATTTAAATGTGCTGCACCTGAGGGGGAACAGAGGGTAACTTTCACGGTTTGGTGCCCTTTTTGCTGATGGTGACAAGAAATTTAATTCTTGGCTCGTCAGGGACCACACATTCAATAGATTTCTGTTTCTCAGAGGGGAGCAGGTCCAGCGTTTCCTCCGGCAGACTAGGCATGGGCGGAAAATCCGTTCCGCTCGCGGATTTTGCGGATTTTCGGGAAATCCGCAATCCGCGAGATTTGCGAATTTCCTGCAAAATCCGCAAATCCGCGAGCAGCGGATTTTGCTCGCACTGCTCGCACTGTTCGCGTGAGTTCGCGCCCCGCGAATAAGTGCGAAATTGCAGAAATACGATCTAAGCAAAACTGAAAGTAACTACTTACCAGGTTCAAAAGTTCAGGCACATCATTAGTAGCCATTTCCTGTAGTGCTTCCTGAGGGGCCCCTCCAGAGTTCAGTTGCCAGTTGAAACTATTATGTGACCCTGCTCTGAACCTCAGAATAGTTACACATATGCCACAAAGGTCATGAATTACAGCTAAGGGAGACAAGCAGGAGCCAGGCTGGAAGTTAAAATCCAATAATCAGCCCCTAATTCATTATTGTCAGTTGGGGCAGGGCAGGTGTTGTAACTAATTTTGCAACAATGAAAGCACTTAGCAAGTGCAAAAGATCACTAATCAGGGCGCACTAAGGAAGCAGGTGCCAGCTAAAAAAATATTCTGTGACACATTAATCAGCCCCAAATTAATTCAGGTCACTTGAGGCAGGGAAGGTGTGCTTTGCTTTGCCGAAAATAATGTACACTGGACAACCAGAGGGTGTGGTGATGAAACAGAGGGTGGCATGGGTGGGCCAGAGGGTGGCATGAGTAGTCAGAGAGTGGCAGTGGTGACAGAGAGTGGCAGTGATGAAGAAGAGTGTCCCAAACAGGTTGGACACGTAGAAACAACAAGTTCGCAAAACTTGCGACCCGACAGGTAAGTTCGCAAATTGCGAAATTGTAAAAACCCTCGCGAACTGGCAGAAACACGGGCGAACACAAAAAAAAAAAAAAATCCACAAATTCGCGGGAATTCGCGGATTTTGCGGATTGCGAGTTCGCAAATCCGCAAATTCGCGGATTGCCAATCCGCAAAATCCGCTCATGCCTACGGCAGACACGAGTCAAGGCATCTCAGTAATGCGGAAACAGGAATCTATTGAATGTGTGGTCCCTGACGAACCAAGAATTAGACTGCTTGCCACCATCAGGAAAAAGGGCGCCAAACCATGAAAGTTACCCTCTGTTCCCCCTAAGGTTAGGATTCCAATAATCTATAAGGTTTTGTATAACAAACACTTCCATCTTGGTAGGTCTCAATTTTTAAAAACTTGAGGCCATTCAAAAATGGACAAAGCCCAAGACGTTGAGCATTAAGCTGGTGAAAGTGGTGGAGTTCTCTTCTGGCTGGCCTTTCAGTTACTACCATGCTTCCATTAAAAGTTGTCCTTCATTCCATAGCTTGTCTGACGAACGAAAATCCGACCACATCTCTTCAATATTTGGAGATTTCCAATTGCTCCCTCACAAGGCCCGAACAAAATTCAAAATCAGCTGCTTAACTTTCAAAGCCCTCCATACAGGCAGACATAACCACCTATCTGAACTAATTAAAATCTCCAACAGATCTAGGAAATCCTATAAAGACGCTTTTCCTGTTCAAACACTCTAAATTCCGACCATCTCAAGATCAATAAAATACCTTATCTCAATTTTCTCTTGCCATTTGGACTACCCTTCTGTCTCAACTAATAGCTGCCCCGGACATCCTCTCCATATGAAATAGGCACAAGATTCTCCTCTTCACTAGATACCTAATGAAAGGACACAGGTCAAATGTTCCCCAGGAGCCAAATCAATTTAGACCCTCGCTCTTACTCTACCCATCTGTATCATTCCCATCCTCAGCTCACCTCACGTTTACTCTTTTTCTGCTTGATAACAAAACTACACTGTGTCGGGCCCCATCCCACTCAGCTTTAACCTCTCAGCTTACCTCTCTCCTCCTTCGATCCTTCTCCTAACCCTGCTGATTCCTTGATTGTTTTCTGGTTTAAGTTTTTCTTTGCAAGCATATCTGACATATTTAATTGAAGTTCTCTGTACAGCATTGCAATACCATGTGGCAAAACAATGCTATATAGAAGACACATTACATAATAAATAAAAAAGGCACTATATCTACCTATCACTTTTATTTCTTGAGAAGTTATTGCTTCTCCACTAGACATATCCTGGTGATGCCAAAACAATAGAGGAAGCATAGAGGTACTGTTAGAATCACCCTCCTGGCAAAATTGAATAAACAAAGAGATTCTATCAACGGGGGTAGTGATTATTTTTAGATTTTTATTTACTGTGTCTATTGAGATACTAGGCTCTCTCTTAGATTTGGAAAGATGAGAGCACTATGCGCTTTTTTGAATACCCCTCACACACTAAAAAGTCCTTTAGTGTCATGCTTCATCATGGGGGTCTTCCCGTCCCTCTACGGGGCGGGGCGTGCTGCAACCTACGAGCTACACAGGAGCTCTTAGTTTTTGTGACAGAAGGCTATGTGTCAGTGCAGGAGGTGTCAGTGAAGTGTAGGGACCTAATACGTGGGTGTGAAGAAGAATAATAAAAAGGTTAAAAAATTCCCTGGCTAGTAGAAAAAATATATTTTATCCGCTTCTCTAGCTGGGAACATTAAGAAGGGGGTTTTGAGGTAGAGCAATAGCTTGCTACCAGGTACCAGCCCAGTCTCGACCGGCCCCGGACAGCCACAGACGGCCCGCCCTTTGCCCGGGCTTAGCCCGGCGCATCCCACGCGCGTCCTCACAGGACGAGATAGCTCACAGATCTTTAAGCGCCTCCTATCGCAGGATGATGACAGTGGCGGCGTCCTGGGTTGGGGCTGCTGGGAACCGTAGTCCTGGCCAGCTTAGCAAAGCCCGGCCAGACAGGAAAGCAGTGGGGGTTGGTCGCTCGGCGGAGCGAAGCCCGGCCGCTACACCCAACAAACAAAGGTGAGAATCAAACGCCTTCAGCGGAGCAAAGCCCCGGCCGGCGTGAGACCCTCTCAGTGCAGCACAAGGTCCTCGAAAGCACGTAGATCTTTAAGCGCCTCCTGGTGCAGGATGATGACAGTGGCCTCGTTCTGGGTTGGGCCTGCTGGCAACCGTAGTCCTGGCCAGCGGAGCCAAGCCCAGCCAGACAGGAAAGCAGTGGGGGTTGGTCGCTCGGCTGAGCGAAGCCCGGCCGCTACACCCAACAAACTAAGGTGAGCCTCGAACGCCTCAGCGGAGCAAAGCCCGGCCGGTGTGAGACCCTCTCAGTGCAGCACAAGGTCCTCGAAAGCACGCAGATCTTTAAGTGCCTCCTGGCGCAGGATGATGACAGTGGCGGCATCCTGGGTTGGGGCTGCTGGGAACCGTAATCCTGGCCAGCGGAGCAAAGCCCAGACAGACAGGAAAGCAGTGGGGGTTGGTCGCTCGGCGTAGCAAAGCCCGGCCGCTACACCCAACAAACAAAGGTGAGCCTCGAACACCTCAGTGGAGCAAAGCCCGGCCGGCGTGAGACCCTCTCAGTGCAGCTCTCAATTGTGTACTCGATAACACACAGCTAACAGAATACTTGCACAGTGTCCAACACTGAACATTCCCCATCTAATCCACAGGTGATGAAGAACTTGCTGCTGAGGACAACAACGACCAGCAGAGCCAGTCTCGACCCCCGGTACATGGACTCTCGGATGTTGACTTCCAAATAGTTTGGACGATGAGTTCCAGGCCAGCCCATCTAGTGTGTCAGGGACCAACAGGTCCCAGGCCCCCATCCTCTCCACCACCACGTCTACTGCAACAGCACCAGCACAGCAGACCCCTGCAGTCACGACTTGCGCCTCCACCGATGCCACCTCCGCCACCACCACCATCACCACCACCAGTATCACCTGCAGCACCCTCCCTATCCCAGGGGATGACCAGGAATCACCAACAAGGAGGGCAGGGACAGTGTGCGTGGACCCATAGTGGCGAGGCAACAGGTCCGTGACAGCAGGGCAGGTGGGAGTGCCAGGGTCACCCCCAGACCTCAGGAGGTTGGCACACCATCCCTGGACCACTTCACCAGAGTCATCGGGGCATATGAACAGGTCCAGGGACAAAGTGGCCGGACTGATGAACTAATATGTGAGCTCATCCTGCTGATGAGGTCCATCGACACACGCATTGGACAAATGGTGGACCTCATTGCCCAGCAAGTGACGTTACAGAGGGACAGGCATGCGTCCCAAACAACACCTCCGCCCCTCTGTTGTGCTGCAGGATGACAGTGCACCATCCTTCCCTGCAGCCACAGAGAGGGGTGAGTCCTCAGACGCTACTGGCCATGCAGCAGGCCCTCCCTGCCAAAGCGATCAAGGGGGCGTCCAAAGAAGAGCCTGGGAGTCTCTGGAGGCAAAGCACCAGCCACACGCCAGTCACAGAGCCAGCCCTGATGGCAACCCTCTTCCCCACTGCATTGACTGTTTGGACTGTCCTTCCCACACTGCCTTGTGAATGGCACCTGTCTGTTGGACTGGGTCACCACATCCATGTGGTGTCTACTCTTTGTGAACTGTGATGTTCCCTGAAGGTCTGTTTGTGGCAATGAGTGTTGTCCCCACATCATGTCCCTAGGTGTGGGCAGGGCAAGTTGTGTGTCTGGTACACTTCATCCACGGGCAGGGTGTTGTGCTGTGTGGCCTCAACATGGCTCAGTCATGGCAGATATTCAGGGTTACAGGCACTGTTGTGGTCTATGTAGTGTGTTGCTGCAATGTGATTGCAGGGAGTGGTGGTCACTATGTTGATTTGGGCATCTCCTGTACTGCATTGATTGGATTGCTTTGTCCTGATGTTGACACTAACACAACCCTGCATCTGTCTCTCATGCAGATTTGCCAGTGGACACAGAGGAATGGGAGCCAGAAACCAGTGGTGGCAAGAGTAGCACCACAGCTGCACCGGAGGCCAGTGACACAGACCTCACCAGCGCATCTGAGGAGGACCGTAGTATGCAGGAGGAATCCGTGGCTGAGACACAGAGTAGTACATCATCTGATGCCTGCGGTGATGCATCCATGTAGGAAGGCACAGGGGATGGGGAGTCTGCAACATCATCTACCACACAGCGGCCAGTGCCCAGCCTCCATCCGCTTCATCTGGTGCTGCCTGTGTTCGTGTCAGTAAGAGGGGACGAGTTACATTCACACCTGGCTCAGCTGAGCCTGCACCTATCCCACCTGCTGCTCTCAGTGTAGAGTCTGTAGAGCTTCTACGCCAGCTTTGTGTGGGTCAAACCGCCCTGCTCAATGCCTTCAGTGACCATGACAAGAAATTAGGCCAGGTGGTTACCTACATGGAGGGCATACACTCTGACGTGGGTGGGCTACACCGAACAGTCCAGGCTTTGTCATCCGCAGTGATGTCTGCCCTTCAACAGTCACATGCTCCCATTCCTGCTCAGGTGCATTTGTCCACCCCAGAGTCAGTGGCCACATCAGATGACAGTGACCACGGTTCGCATGCGTCACAGACACGATACAGCACAAGGAGCACACATCAGACACAACCCAAGCGGTCCCGCCCACAGACACCATCCCCACAGAAGAGCAGAGCCTGCCCAGAATGCAAAGACAAGAGCCCATCAGGGAAGAGAGGCATCACCAGCAAAGGACTCTACTGTCCCTAAAACTTCACGCAGAGCTAGGCGTGCAGTGTCTGTGCCCACTGAGGAGGTGTTGTATGGCAAGGGTGGAGAAGTGTGGCTCAATGGTTAGAGCAGCAGACCCTGATGCAGAGGTCTGGCCCGAGATCAGGGTTCAATTCCCGCCTCAGCGGCTCTTGGGCTCAATTTCCCCGGACCTGATAATTCTCGCCTTAGTGCCTATTCTAATCATGGGTCTCACTCTGCAACTCTGGGCAATAGCTTGCTTAATCTCCACAACGGCCCCAACAACGCTAGGATGCCTGGCTTCACCTTGGGGGTGCCCAGGAGTGGGCACTTCACAGGGAAATGGCCAGGAAGGGTTTCTCAGCGGTATTCGTACAAGCGCCGAGATGCCTCATGGTGATTTGTGCGCTATACAAGTACCATTACATTACATTACATTACAAGGGTACACCTAGGTAGGGCACAGGGCCACATCCCCCCACCGCATCAACTCCAATTCCAAGCCCAGTGAAGCAGGTGGAGGAGGGCACTGTAGGGGCTACCCCTGGCAAAGAGGCAAAGGAGGGCACTGTCGGGCCACCCCTGGCAAAGAGGCAAAGGAGGGCACTGTAAGTGGGACACCTGGCAAGCAGGGGAAGGTGGTCCAGAGGCGTAGCCAGACAAAGCGTTCCGCAGGATCCAGAACGTCACCAGAGGGAGGGCCAGTGTCTGTCCCTGATGCGGGACAGTTGGTGTGTGTGCCTGTTGTGTCATCACCAGTTCCCATTAACCACAAGACAGGGAAGCCATTTCGTATTCACAAGAAGTGGAAGGGAACCCCTCCAACCTCTCCCATCCACACTGTGTCACAGGTCTGCATGACTCCACCTCCACGTGCCACTATGCCACCTGGTCCAAACAGCCCTCCAGCTTGCCAAACCACTGATAGCCCTACATCACCTGGGCCTCTGTCTCCCCAGTCAAGTGTTCCTGCTGTCCCCGACACACAGCCAGCTCCAAGTCTGCCTGACAGCCAAATGTGAGTGGCAGTCCCCCTCATACACCTGTCTCTCATACAGGTGTGCTAGTCCTGCCCATTGTTTGGCACCTGGGTGTGTTGCTGGTCATGGAAAGGTACAGTCAAACACACTCACTATGCAGCTTCTCATGTCCTGACTCCGCATTTCTCCCTGGCAACTTAAATTGTCATTCACGGCTGTGTTGTACTCTCACCTGTGCCCTGGACACTGGGCCTGTTGCTCTGCTGTGTTGGAGTCTCCCCTGTGCAGCCTCTCATGTACTTGCTGTGCCACCGCCATGGACACTGGTCCAGTTGCTCTGCTGTGTTGGACTCTACCCTGTGTAGCCTCTCATGTACTTGCTGTGCCACCTGCCATGGGCACTGGCCCTGTTGCTCTGCTGTGTTGGAGTCTCCCCTGTGCAGCCTCTCATGTACTTTCTGTGCCACCTGCCATGGACACTGGCCCTGTTGCTCTGCTGTGTTGGAGTCTCCCCTGTGCAGCCTCTCATGTACTTGCGCCGCCACCTGCCATGGACACTGGCCCTGTTTCTTTGCTGTGTTGTACTCTCACCTGTGCCATGGACACTGGCCCTGTTGCTCTGCTGTATTCGAGTCTCCCATGTGCAGTCTCTCATGTACTTGCGCCGCCACCTGCCATGGACACTGGCCCTGTTGCTCTGCTGTGTTGTACTCCCACCTGTGTCATTGACACTGGCCCTGTTGCTATGCTGTGTTGTACTCTCACCTGTGCCATGGGCACTGGCCCTGTTGCTCTTCTGTGTTGTACTCTCACCTGTGCCATGCATACTGGCCCTGTTGCTCTGCTGTGTTGGAGTCTCCCCTGTGCCATGGACACTGGCCCTGTTGCTCTGCTGTGTTGTACTCTCACCTGTGCCATGAACACTGGCCCTGTTGCTCTGCTGTGTTGTACTCTCACCTCTGCCATGGACACTGGCCCTCTTGCTCTGCTGTGTTGGAGTCTTCCCTGTGCAGTCTCTCATGTACTTGCTGTGCCACCTGCCATGGGCACTGGCCTTCCTGTTTGGGGTTTGCCTGTGCAGATTATCTTGCATATGATCAGCATTGTGTGCCTTGCTCTTGTGTACTGTTGTTCTACAGTCACATATGTGCAATATGTGAATAAAGACAGTTACTCCAGTTGTGTGTTTTGTCAGTGTCCTTGCTGATTAAAGTTATTTTGGTGTGTGCATTTGGTTGCCTGTGACCCATGCTCTATGTGTCAATTCAACATTACCAAGCTCTTTGCCCACATCACATTTTTAAACAGGAGTGACAGGGTCTTCAGTCCATTCGGACACTGATATTTGTGTTATCTGTGTTGGCTCTTTTGCCTGTCATGCAGTTCTCTTTTTAGCGGTTTGCTATTGTTGGCTACGCTGTTGTAATGTCACCTTGGGGTACACTGCCAACACAGGGTGTGATGCTGTGCACAGGTTTGCATGCATGCTGGGCAATGTCATGATGTATGTGTGTTATTCCTGTATATGTGCCCAGCTGTGTGTGTGTATGGTCATTTTGTGTTGGCCCTTAGTCCTGGTCCCTTGGTCTCCATGACATGTAATGTGTGCTCTTGGGTAGTGAAGAGGTGTGCAGTGTGAAGGGTGTAACTTTGTAGTGGTTGTGGATGTGTGTGTGTCCCTGGATTGTGATAGACACACA
The DNA here is from genome assembly GCF_964263255.1 of Lissotriton vulgaris. Classification (NCBI taxonomy): domain Eukaryota; kingdom Metazoa; phylum Chordata; class Amphibia; order Caudata; family Salamandridae; genus Lissotriton; species Lissotriton vulgaris. The sequence goes on along the minus strand of NC_141685.1, from coordinate 429,839,666 downwards.
TTTGTCAGCCAGGAGTTGTGTACCTGTTGTTTGGATTGTCCTGCCCTGTGTAAATGATTATATGCACTTGTGTGAGTTGTCTGTTGTGCACTGTGCAGTGTGTTGGTGGGTCCATGGCGTTCATGACCGGGTGCAGAGGACCGGGTCTCTGCTATCGCGCTCCGCTGTCGAGTTTCCGCCGTCTCTGGTTGGGCGGTGTCTCCGCTGCGGTGAGTCTGCCTGTTTGGGCCATCCTAATTTATGGAGCAAATCGGACGTCATTCCGCACGGCTGTGAGTCTCCATTGGCTCCCACTGGCGCGGTGGCGGGCGCACTTTGATGGGGTGCGCGGCGCTCCACGGCAGACGGGAAATGACCTATGTTTTGCTATACTAATATGGCGGACGTGAGTACCGCTGCTTGCGGACGGAAAAAGGCATTTTTCCTCCCCGCCAGCACCGCGGTGGTGCCACCGCCTGACATCCTAATGGACCCCAAAGCATTCAAAATCCTTTAGCGAGAGCATTGCATGATGACCACTTTCATGAATAGAGCCCAGTGTATGCAAAGTATTGTCTGTATCATAGTTATTGTGTAAATGTTTAACCCCTTCCATGCTGGTGACGAACCCCAGCCGTCACGCTCTGCGGCGCTCGTGTGCTGATGACGGCTGGGGTTCGTCACGGCCCCGCCCTGTTCTTTTGTTTACCGCACAGCGGCGGAAACGGCCCAGCATGGAAGGGGTTAATTTTATGAAATCAATCATATTCATTTTTGTACACAAACACTCATTGACATATACATAAAATGGTTGAAAATGGCAAGATTATGGAACACACTCTTACTGAGTGGAAGAGGATATAGGTCCACTCTGACCACTACAACTTTGTGCAATTTGTTGCAGGGCACAAAGGCACCAAGCAGGTTCAGAGAATTAATTGCTCGCTGATGACATCTGCTGTGATCTACAGGTGTTGTATTGCATTCTAATATTTCTATAGCGCTTTCCTACTTTTTGAAGCGACCCTAAGAGCTAGATCACAAACTGAAACCCAGCACGGTCACTTCATTCTTCTGCCCCTCCAAGCTCAGTAAATTAGGCACTAATAAACCTCATCAATATTAATTAGGTGGGCTGGATGCAACACATCAGGGTATATACTCCTCTGCCCAGCAGGCATAGTTGAACATATTTTACTAACAGCTTTCATGGTGGTGACAATCGAAGCAGCAGTGCAAGAGTAAGCGTAGGTTGCCTATTCAAGGTAAATTGCTGTGGAGTTAGGAATAATAAGTCCGTCCTCACCTACATATATTTACAATTGCAGTATTGTGGTGGTCGATATTCTGGGTACAATATTTTGGCAGGACTGATGAAAGACAAGTAAGACTAATGCTTCCAGTTTTTTGCTTTTTGTCCATGGTCTCCAGTATGGCATTGGCTCCGTTCCCCTGAGCCTACTTGCAGATTTTTGGTCAGCTATCAAGTGGAGAGGATAAGGTAGGGGACCATCTCCCCACTCCATTTTTTTTTGTGTGCAGTTTTATCTAGCGCGAACTCGACCGAAGGTATTGGAGCGCTTTACATGAGCGAGCCTCAGTTACGTTACAAAAGGACACATTCATTTTTGGTAGGCACGGGAGCTAAAGTGATTTGCCCAGAATCACAGGATGTTGAGTCCACACCGAGACTCGAACCTGGTTCCCCAGCTCCCAGTTCAGCGGTTCTGGCCGTTCTGCCACATTCTCTCACTTGCCTACCCACAGAGCCTACAGGCAGCAGGGAGGCGTGTTAAGCAGCCCAGATGGATGAACTGCCCCAGGTGTGGCAGACAGATGGGGGGGAGCAAGCTTTTGGGTTAGGTGGGTGGGCAGGCAGGCGCCTGCTTCAATGGTCTGCCTGCACTGATTGATATCACAAAACTACAGCTAGGGCTCTTTCCTCCTGTGGGTGACGGTGGATGGTGGGAGCACTCATGAACAAACAGGCAAAGAGTAGGTGGGGCTGTGACATCACTACTTGCTTTTATTAAGTAATCAGTCGCCTTAATGACTTAATATATATGCGGTCTGACATTAGAACCTGCTTGTAATAAGAAAATACAATACAGTAGTTTAGAGGGAGTTAAAAGCCTCTGGCAAGGATGAATCAGGTTAGTGACACATAATGCTGCATATGGAATATTTGGTCGTGTCTTCCAAAATGGGCAGAGATAAATCTCTTTAATGTTTCATTCGTGGATACACTTTCTGAGATAACAAAGGGATTAAATGCATTAGATGACTTCATTATTAATGTGTGTGTAGGAACACAGGCTGCCGAATGCAGAGTTTTATTACAGTAATCGTCACTGTATGAGTCACTGCTTGCAAGCACCTTGAGTCATTCAGTTAGGGGGTCCTTTGCAGTTCTACAAGCTCTGACTGATTCTAGTACCATCATTACATACAGAGACTGCAGTTGGCATCGAAATGCATTTTTCATAGGGTAACAAAAGCTCCCATTACAGTTGCAATGAGGCAGAGATGATAGTTTTCAACTTTTATATTTGCAAACTGCACTTACAGTAAAGAGGGAAAGGGAAATACGAACTGCTGTTATCATTTCAGAAAATACATACTTAAGCTAAAGCTAATGAAAATGCATTGCCGCTGGACTCAGGGCCAGCTTTAGGGCAGTGCGACTGGTGCAGGCCACAGTGGGTGCTGAACTGAATGGGGGCACTTACCTCAAGGTGAGCGCTGTGTTTAGCAATAACCCCTGGTTTAAAAGCACCTGCTGCAGAGTTCCTTGTGCATCCAGCTTTCAGGCAGCAGTAAAAATGTCAAGATAACTCCTGGTATTATTGTTTCTGTTAGAGAGAGAGATCAGAGTTTTGTCTATTGGCAGCTTTCACTCGCCATAAAGTAGTGCAGACGGTTAATATGCTTGCTGCAAAGAACAGATATGTATTATATGTGGATAGCTAAATGGATTAGTAAAACCTGCCTTTACCACAAATGAAATGTATGTGAGAGAGGGGCTATGGAGAGCTGAGGTCTCTTTTGCCGGGTTGGTAGGGAGGGAATCCGAGGAGGAGATGGGGGGAGGGGGCAAAAAACATTGTCGCACAAGGTGCCACCAGCGCTAAAGCCAACCCTAATTCCTGTGACCACTTTGTTACATCCCAATCATGTGCCCTGAGTTAGAAACCATCTAAAGCGCTATGATGTTTTAGTATTTTTATTTTTCATTGCCTGCAACACCTCTGTGGTAAATACAGTACACTTACTTTCAAAGTTGTTGTAGTTCTTGAACAAAGTTGGTACAGGTAGTGCTATTATCTCTAGACACATATTTCTGGGTTTAGCCCTTCATCAGTAGAGAGCAAAAATAATGTAGATCAGAGAAAAGTCATCAGGGGTTGCTACCCATTATCTGAACCAACTTTGTTGAAGAACTGCAGCAACTTTGAAAGTAGGCATACTGTATTTACCAGGATGCAATGGGGAGAACTGTGGTGGGATGAGAAGCAGTGTACTCACTCCCTCCTTGTGTTTGAAAGGCTCCCTTGAGAGAATGAGCTGACAAGCTCTCCTGGGATGCACCTGTGTGCCTTTGGAGTGGTAATGTGACCTATGAAGACTTGGGCACCATTTCAGCAACCCCTGATGGCTTTTCTCTATACTACATTACTTTTGCTCTCAACAGATAAAGGGCTAAACCAAGAAACATGTGTCTAGAGATGACAGCACTACCTGTACCAACTTTGGTGAAGAACTACAGCAACTTTGAAAGCAAGTGAACTGCATTTACCATAATGCTAAGGGGCGAACTGTGCTGGGAGGTGAAGTAGTGTGCTCCCACCCCTTCCTGTTTTGAAAAGGCTTCCTTGAGCCATTGAGCTGACAAGCTTGTGAAGATGCACCTGTGCACCTGTGAGATGTACTGAAACTTGTAAGGATTGTGTCAGCCTGCTCAGCAACGCCATATAAAATTAGTTTTTATCTCTACTGATGATGGATGAAATCCAGAAATACGTGTCTAGAGATGTACAAAAAGGGGGTGGTGATGAACAGAGTGTCTGAGTTAAACAGACCACTCTTACCCAGTCCAAAGATCAGGGCTTGATCCATCACCGTTATTTATCTCACTGCCCCATCCCAGCTCAGAACCTGGCTATATGCAAATCAGTCCGTCCCTGGCCCAGTGCATCTTGGGAACAGGGCAGACTAAACTACCAAGCCAATTCTTCACCAGAAAGGAGACAAGCTACCGGGGACCGGTTTCTGGCATTTCAGCCTTCTTCGGCCCGGCTTGCTTGAATCCTGATGGAGCAGTGAGAAAGGGACTCATGTCTGAGTATACCCTGCCACACCTATAGTGGCCAAAAACGATTTACAAAAAGGGGGTGGTGATGAACAGAGTGTCTGAGTTAAACAGACCACTCTTACCCAGTCCAAAGATCAGGGCTTGATCCATCACCGTTATTTATCTCACTGCCCCATCCCAGCTCAGAACCTGGCTATATGCAAATCAGTCCGTCCCTGGCCCAGTGCATCTTGGGAACAGGGCAGACTAAACTACCAAGCCAATTCTTCACCAGAAAGGAGACAAGCTACCGGGGACCGGTTTCTGGCATTTCAGCCTTCTTCGGCCCGGCTTGCTTGAATCCTGATGGAGCAGTGAGAAAGGGACTCATGTCTGAGTATACCCTGCCACACCTATAGTGGCCAAAAACGATTTACAAAAAGGGGGTGGTGATGAACAGAGTGTCTGAGTTAAACAGACCACTCTTACCCAGTCCAAAGATCAGGGCTTGATCCATCACCGTTATTTATCTCACTGCCCCATCCCAGCTCAGAACCTGGCTATATGCAAATCAGTCCGTCCCTGGCCCAGTGCATCTTGGGAACAGGGCAGACTAAACTACCAAGCCAATTCTTCACCAGAAAGGAGACAAGCTACCGGGGACCGGTTTCTGGCATTTCAGCCTTCTTCGGCCCGGCTTGCTTGAATCCTGATGGAGCAGTGAGAAAGGGACTCATGTCTGAGTATACCCTGCCACACCTATAGTGGCCAAAAACGATTTACAAAAAGGGGGTGGTGATGAACAGAGTGTCTGAGTTAAACAGACCACTCTTACCCAGCCATTGAGCTGACAAGCTTGTGAAGATGCACCTGTGCACCTGTGAGATGTACTGAAACTTGTAAGGATTGTGTCAGCCTGCTCAGCAACGCCATATAAAATTAGTTTTTATCTCTACTGATGATGGATGAAATCCAGAAATACGTGTCTAGAGATGTACAGCACCAACCTGCACCCTGGCGCTTATTGGCGGTACCTGGTGGGCTAGTTGGCCCCTAGGGACGCTCAGGATGCAAGGGAACTTAACCCCCAACTTAAAACATGTCAAATGGCACGTTTGCACACTTGTCACAACAGACCCCGCCCCCTCCTTTCACCACTGTGCAAATGCCCCCCCTGGAGCGTTGTAAATTGGGGGATTAAATCCCCTTGAGTCCTGAGGGTCCTTGGGGGCCAACTAGCCCACCAGCTACCTCCAATAAGCGCCACAGAGCTGCGTTGCACAGAGGTGTAAAAAGGGGCATGGCCTCTGAACACCTCTCTGAAACACAGCTCCCTCGCGCATACTGTAGGTACCTGGTGGGCTAGTTCGTCCCTAGGGACCCTCATGATTGAAGGGGACTTAATCCCCCAATTTACAATGTGCTAGGGGATGCATTTGCACACTTGCTATGTCAGGCCCGCTCCCTCCCTGCACCACTGTGTAAAGGCATGTCTAGAGATGTACAGCACTAACCTGCACCCTGGCACTTACTGGGGGTACCTGGTGGGCTAGTTGGCCCCCAGTGACCCTCAGGATTCAAGGGGACTAAATCCCCCAACCTAAAACACGTCACAGGGCACCTTTGCACACTTGTCAGATCAGGTCCGCCCTCTCCTTGCACCACTGTGCAAATGCGCCCACTGGTGCGTTGTAAATTGGGGGATTAATTCCCCCTGAGCTCTGAGGGTCCCTGGGGGCCAACTAGCCCATCAGGCACCTTCAGTAAGCGCCACAGAGCTGTGTTGCAGAAAGGTGTAAAAAGGGGCGTGGCCTCTGAACACCTCTTTGCAATGCAGCTCCCTGGTGCATACAGGAGGTACCTGGTGAGCTAGTTGGCACCCAGGGACCCTCAGTATTCAAGGGGAATCAATTCCCTAACTTACAACGCTCAAGTTGGAGCGTTTGCTGAGTGCTGCAGGGAGGGGACCGGGCCTAGCCGTGATGCCGGCTTTTAAAAACAAATTGTAAGAAGGGGGGGCTGTGTGGCCCCCCTAATCTTTCCTTTTTTTGGGCCAATTCTGACCCAGGGACCCCATCCCTCAGGGCATGGTCACATATATTTGTTTTGAAGGTGGGGGGCTGCGTGACCCCCCCTCCTGAAGCCTCTATTGGCCCCGGGGACCCCTTCCCCGAGGCCTGGCAATCCTTTTGTTTTTTTTATTTTTGGGAGGGGGGCCAATTATGGTCCCAGGGACCCCATCCCCCGGGCCTGGCCTCTCCGTAAAAAAATATATATATTCACAGGGGAGGGGGCTGCCTGACCCCCCTCCCGGGCCACTTGTGCCTCTGGGGACCCCATCACCCGGGGCCTGGCCGCTACATTGGGGACCGTGGGGGGAAGCTCAATGCCCCCACGGTCCCTGCTGGCTCCCAGCATCCTGCAGGAGCCAGCATTGTTTTTCCACATGGGGAGCTACTGACATGCAGCTCCCCGTCTGGAAAAGCAATCAGATTTGAATTTTGGAAGCGAGAGCAGGTTTCCCTGCTCTCGCTTCCAAAATCCAAAGCAAGTTTGCTATGACAGGGCGGAAGCTGCATGTCTCCCACCCTGCCATAGCAAACAGCAGTGTGACGAGGTTGGGCCCCCCGGGACACTGCAGGTGCCGGCCCTAGGGGGTGTTGGTCCCCAGGACCATCGAGGGCTCCAGGAGGGGGGCCGCATTGCCCACCTCCCTCCATTCAAAGCCCCAGGGAAGTGCTGGTCCCTGGGGCGAGGGGTCTGCTACGGACCCCCGAATCTCAATATTAAGGTCCCCGGGGAGGTGGTGGTCCCCGGGGCAGTGTGGGGGGTTTTTAGCCCCCAGACAATAATGATTTTATTAGCCCGGGGAGGTGGCAGTCCCTGGGGCTCAGGTCCCCCAGGCCCCGCTAATTTTCATAAATGCTCCAGGGAGGTGGCAGTCCCCGGAGCAGCGTTGGGGTTTGGGACCCCCCACGCATTTCTTTAGGTAGCCCTGGGGAGGTGACGGTCCCCGGGCTACTGTGGGCTGAATGCCCCCCTGCATTTAATTTGATAAGCCCCGGAAAGGTGGTGGTCTCCGGGGCTGTGGGGGCCCCCATGGTCCACCGCAACATTATTCATAAGTGCCCTCAGGACTTGGCCCACCCGGGGGCTTTTTGAATACGAAGTGTGGGAGCCGGCGCTTCGTTTTTAAAACAAAAATTCACCCGGATTCACGCACCCAGCGTGAATATTTTTAAAAAAAATGCTATTTTGGGCCCTAGGGGTCCTTGTGGGACCCTTTGAGTAGGCCTAGGGGGCAGGGTGTTTCTACCCTACCCCCTTTTCTTTTTTTCACATTTGTTTTACTGTTGCCTTGTGACTCGGTTCTACCGAATCACAGATGGATGCCAACACTTCCTGGTATGGAGTGTTGACATCCAATTAGAATAAAGCTCGTGGTCGGAAGGGGTCGCGACTCCACCGCAGCCATAGATATTGAAGCTTTTATTTTTTAAATTCTCAGCAACTACTGAACGGATTTACACCATTTAAAAAAAAGGTCGCTTTCTGAGCCAAGCACTACCTTTTTACCAAATTTGGGGTCATTTCATTCAGTAGTTTCGGCTGTGGCCTTGCCTAAAGTTTTCAATGGGAAATTGATTGTTTGACTCTTATTTTTTGAATTTCTCAGCAACTACTGAACGGATTTACACCATTTAAAAAAAAAAGGTCGCTTTTAGAACCAAGCACTACCTTTTTACTAAATTTAGGGGAATTCCGTTCAGTAGTTTCGGCTGTAGCCTTACCTAAAGTTGTACAAAAGGGGGCTCCGTCCATCACCACCCCCTTTTGTACCACCTTACCTAAATTTTCCAATGGGAAATTGATTTTTTGACTTATATTTTTTGAATTTCTCAGCAACTACCGAACGGATTTATGCCATTTAAAAAAAAGGTTGCTTTCTATACCAAGCATTACCTTTTTGCTAAATTTGGGGTAATTCCGTTCAGCAGTTCGGGCTGTAGCCCGTCTCAAAATTTCCTATAGAAATTAACATGGGGAAAACGCGTTTTGGGACTCCCCTTTTTTCTCAGCCCCCGCTTGATGAATTACTCCCACACTTTCAGGATAGGAGCTGACCTGGATAGACTTTTTTTGGGGAGAACTTCCTGAAGATTTGTCAAATGACACCAAAAGTTATTAGCAAATCAACAAAAAATTTCCTATGGAAACTAAGTTCTAACTATAACTACCTACTGGCGACCGCCAGTAGGTAATATATGTGTGTGTGTGTGTGTGTGTGTGTGTGTATGTGTATATATATTTGTTTGTATATATATATATATATATATATCAGTATTCACAAAAAAATCAAAGGTTACATTGATGTTATAGTTAGGAATTGCACTTATATATTAGTTCACATTAAAAACCTTACAAGTTCACTGAAAAAAACAATGTTATAGTTAGTTCAAAGTTTCAGTAACGTAACATTTTGAAATAAACAAAACTGAAATTCAATAGTTATTATAACTCATGTCCTAAAGTAACTAATAATAGTGCCCCCACCATGCACAGTCTTCTCATCTATGATGTAATTCCTGATGTTTCAATGATGTTATCAATCATGTCATAGAGCATCTCATGAGTGTTGTTAGACCTGTCAGCATTACGGTAGTCTTACCCCAAATGTTTTGCTTTACTCTTCCATTCTTGCTGATCTCTTTTTTGTTGACCTTAAGACTCTTCACTTTACCACTGCTAGTCACTGGTAAAGTGTGTGTGGTCTCTCTTTTAAACATGGTGAAACTGGTGTACACCCAATTGGCACATTGAATTTGTTTAGAAAGGCCATAGTAAAGTGGTACTGCATGTACCAGGGCCTGTAAATTCTACTAGTGGACCTGCAACACTGATTGTGCCACCCATCTTAGTAACGTCTTAAACATTTCCCAAGCCTGCAATTGCAGCCTATGTGGGCAGTTTAAACTTCCATTTTCACCTGGCAAAATAAACCTTTTGCTAGGCCCAACCTCCTTTTTAACACATATAAGTGACCCCTAGGGAAGGCCGTAAGCAGCACGGACGTGCTACTATTAGGTAGACTGTGAGGAGTCGCCATTCTGAAAGTGAGGGACCGCGTGAAGGTTTCCCCTGCCGTGGGAGCCCATGTAGCAAATCTTACTACTGTTGAGAATTTGAGGCCCTGGGAAATTCTGGGTGAGCCCACACCGGTAAAACCGGGAGTCTTTTACTTTTACACTCACATATCCCCATGGATAGGGTACGCCTTAGCGTGTGTACACCACCGGGGGATACCTTTTTGGTCCTGAGGAATGCTGAGCTGAATAGGCACCCAACAGCAGAAACATGTCGACCTCTATATTTTAGGACACAGTGGTTCAAGTTTACTAACCACCAAGTGTCCGTTTCACTTGTTTTTATTGATGCCAGCTGGCCCTTTATTAAACTCAGTATGGGGTACGGTTGGTTGTCTATTAAATCGCTAACACTTCACTCTGAGCACTACCTCACAATTCTACCACAAAAAAAACCAGCTCCGCTGTAAATCAGGCGTTGTAGCACACTGGGGGGACATTCGGTCTCCTCAGTGGGAACCCTATAATCAACCAGGTTGGTGAGTGAGGGTTCTTTTTAGAAAAAAGTTTTTTTTCTTTTCACCTAATCACACCCTTCTGTGCCTTTTGTTACTTTTTATAGATGGTTGCAAAGTGGAAAATCACTCTTGCTTATATCATCAGTCACTCTTATGTTGTTGCTAGATATTTAAAAAGTCGGATATGTACTATTAAGTTTTACATGTCCTGATAGTGTAAAACTCTACATTATGTTTTTCAATACTGCAAGGCTTACCTCTGCCATAGGAAAAAAATGGGTTACCATTTTACATTTTATAAGTGATAGCTTTCAATTTGGAGCAGGTAGGCATGCCAAGTTTGGTATCTAAAGAATTGTAATTTAATGCCCTCTTTAAGAGTAAAGCCAGATTTTAAGTCACCATTTTGAAAATGCCTCTTTTAGAAAGTTGTCATTTTCTTGTTCCAACATTTTGGTGCCTGCAAGCTGTTTCCCGACTATATGTAGCTGGCAGTTGGTCTTTGTATATTGCGCCTGGATAGTGAGACAAAGGAGCATAGGTGTTGAGAGGATGGGCAAACTCTGACTTGATGAGGGGGAGGAGCTGTCACCTACCATACTTGCACATCACAAACGCTCTGCCTGAACACACTCAAAAAGGGTTTGACACTAGCCTATTGTGACCCCAGACTAGTTGGGGCCAGGGCAGGGAGACAAAGAATTCAAAACACTTCTGGGGGGTTGAGACCTCCTGAACCTTCTCCAACTTCAAAGTGGGCACCAGGTATAACTATTGGATACTTACACCCAATTTTTCAGTACACCTCTGCACCAGTGGAAGACTCAGAAGGTTGGCTATGCTGCTCTGCAAGAAGGACTGCTACCCTATTGCCCTGCTTCTTGCTGCCTTACTACCTGAATGAAAGGATTAGACATGCATCTTTATCCCAGGACCACCAGACTGACTCCAAGGTCTAGTTGGTTGGCTCAGGGACAGAAATGACTCCAACCACCTTGATCCCAGCTTCTGTACTCTGTCTTCTGTGACTCGTACCCCTCAACTGGTGCCAACCCAGTCCTGGATCCAGTCCTGGACCCTTGGAAGTGGACCTGAAGCTGCTGGCACGGGACTACTGCAGTGTGATGCATTCCTGACTCTGGACTTCACATCTCAGCAGCCTCCTCGAAACCGTTGTTGCCCAAAGCATCCTCGACTCAGGCCTTCACAGCACACGCCCCTTGTCAACGACATCCTCGAAGGTTGACACAGGACTCCACATCATGGCCCGGCAGCTTCTTTGGAACCGGCAGTGCATGCACATCTTCAATGTAGGACCTAGTAGCACAGCCTTGCTGCTCGTCAGACTCGCTGTTACATGACACAAACCCGTTGCAGGATCTCTATGCTTGTGATTTTGTCCTATTCCAGCACAACCAGATACCCTCAGTTGGCACTTAGTGCATGTAGGCACCACTTTTACCTAAAACCTTCAATTAGCACAACTCCGGTACTACTTATTGGATTTTTGTCGTTTTGGTGTAAAATAATTGATTACATTTCGGCCAAATTTTCTAAATGGAGGGGGAGTCTCTTGTCTTGTGTTTTCACTTTATTACTGTTTGAAGTGCTGAAAAAAAACTTCACCGATTGCCTCTAAGTTAATCCTGGCTGCTATTGTGACAAACTATCAGAGGGTTAAGAACAGGTTAATTTGGGGTTTGCTTGTGTTTCACCATAACAGAGGAAGTGGTTACTGCTTGAATAGGGTTTCTCAACCCTCAACCAATAAGCCAATTTCAAACCAGTGTTGTAATATCTGAGGCCATAAAAAGTGCATGGCGAAATCAAATTATAGTTGCTTTTGGACAAGAGTTTTTGAGATAACGATGACTGGTAAATTTCAGTGTTCTTTTAAAGTTTAAAACATTACGTTGCTACTTACATTTTCACCTAACTATAACATTTCTTAAACCTCTGGATTTTTCAGTGCATATCTAAGTAAGACATATGTACAATTCCGGAAAATAACAATAATTAACGTATTTTTTTTCAGCAAATTTCTAGGGCTTTTTAACATAAAGTGATATTTTATTACCATACGTAATGACACGCACCACACGTCCTTCGGGTGTGCATGACTTGGGGTTGGCCTCATGGCCTGGCCTACTACGGAGGCTGCTGCTGCTTGTTCTACCTTTGCCCTTGTAAAAAGTAAGAGTGATTTTATTACATTGTGCTTAAACTTGGCTTTTTAACTTTCGCGCTGTGTTTGAAATTGTTATTTGCACTAATTTTGCTTGTTTGCACAGTCCGGGGGAACGAGCTCTGCTCAATGCTCCCGGGGGACTTTTAAGAGGTAAACCGTTACGTAGGTTAGCTTCCCAACTGCGGCAGTACCGGCGGTCTCCACTCCTCTTAAGGGTGTGGATCACGCGGCCGCGCAGCGAGCGTGCCGCTGGTGCGCCTTACGCGCCTAAGGCAAGCCCGTCTGCACCCGTCCGCGCCCGAACAGGCCTAGGGGCCAGGACCCCTGGACCCCTTATCAGATAAAAACTTTCCTACTCTTTTAATCAACTATTTTTGCTTAGAGAGAGTGTCTCACTGACTTGAAGTCACTCAATGTCACCGGACACTCGTCATTATAAATGTGCACATTGCCCTTTTAAATTTGAATTTTCTCCTAAGCCTAATATCGCCACCTCCCCTCATGATAATAAAACCTTCAAAATGGCCCTGCTGAACTGCCGCTCCTTACCCAAACACTCTACTGAACTTAGGCTACTTCTGGAGGAATGTTTCAAAATTTGAGAGAGACCCCATAATGGCCAGGGGAATAGGATTCTTATGACAGTAAGAAAAAATCTTTCCTTGGCACACTAATTCACATAATTCAACCCAAATAGTTGTTAGAACCGCCCAAACTATAGCCACTAGATCCCTTTGCTATCCAGTACACTCACACAAGAGTATATTAGCTCATTGTTAATTTTCATAAAAAGGTATTCTTTACAATTACAAATTTTGGTTAAAAACAACTCATTCCGTGCCTGCAATAAAACCACATGAGCAATTTCATAAAATACAACTTTGATACACATATATAATAAACACAATCAATTAATATTGACACTCATTTAGTTAAAAACTAAGACAATTTTACAAAAAGGGGAGAGACATACAAAGACATATATGATTTGTCATTCAACATTGCACATTTTGAGGCCTAACATAAACGAAACCAAATCCTGGACTTGCTTAATTCTTTGTCTACAGGTTAGGTTTGGTCCCTTGAGCGTGCAAAAAAGGCGTCAACGCTTTTCGATGGATTGTACTAATATTCTACCATCTTTGTCAAGACTGACTAATGAGTCTCTCCTGTAGTTGGGCACTGGTTGGTTGCCACTGACACAAAACTCCTGTGCAGATAAACATATATCCATCAGTGTCTCACATAAATTCCATTGTATACATATCTTACACGTGGTAAATACATTCACAACAGTCCTAATGTACACACTGCAACTATTGTTGTAATAGCAAAACTGCCTGGTCCTTGCATGTTCATCTTATGTTCCTATTAACCTAATAATAATTAACCTCTATAAGATTAATTAATATAATAAAATAATAAAATAATACAATTTTAAAAGATTTTAATCTGGCTTAAATTATTTTTTCCACATATTGGATCCATCAATTGAAACCCCCTGTTTTCACATATTGATCCCACATTACTCCTATTGAGGCATGCTGTGTCCCCTCAGACCCTCAACTTGTAGTTTGGTAGGCGCTTGGAATAATGGCTTGTAGCTCTAAATCTGAGCCCTCCTTATGCATAGTAAATCATTTGCACATTGCTCTAATTGAACTAAACATTGATATCATTTACCTGTTTACATAGTACAAAATCCTACTGTTGCAGATTTTCTACTAAGGACCATTCAGACCTTCATATTATTCTGTTCTTTCTGAAATGTGGATACAGGATTTTATTATATTGGATGATTATGGATTAAGGTGACATAACTTCTTACTACCACTCTTTCTTGTATTTACCATTTTTTTGTGTTGTCCTTTCTTCCTAGAAGTTACCTTTTTTTGGGTATATTGAAACCTTTTTGTCGCACTTTGCTTCCTATAAGAAAAAGGGATAAGCTCACCCTCTATTACCATCTAAATACTGTATTAGTTTTATATCGTTTATCAGGCTATATTTGCTTTTACCTTCTGTTTTGTTTTGCTGTGTTTATATGTGGTCCATAGGTGGGTCCTCACTTTAGTTAATACCCATCCGTCTTAGGTTCAGAATTCTCAATTCTCTGCAAGTTAAAGGGGAGAAGCGATCTGTATAATGGTCCAAAACAATTCAGATACTGGGCTTTCAGTTAATTGTGAAACAAACTCACATGTCCTACCGTGGGTCTGCAGGTCTAGGAGGCTTTTATCTGGGGTGGGTACTGTTGGCTGGCTTGATCCTAACCTAGTAAGAAACGATTACAAGGGATAGGTCTTGTTATTCATATAAAGTAATTGGCCTCTCTTTATTCAAAGCTATGCTGGTACAGGGGGGGCTATCCTCACCTTTTTGTATCCCAGCTCTTGTCTTCCACACCCCGCGGTGTGTTCCACAGTCCTCCGTATTACCGGCCGCGTCACGTCGGAAAAGAAAAGACCATTTCAAGCTGAATTAGCTCTATTTGAATCCCTCTCCTCAACCTATCATTGGCTGTTTTTTGATTATTTTCAGGTGGGGCTCGTTGGCTGATGTTCGCGCGTATCATCGTTATCCTTTGTATATTGCTGCAGATTATCACGGTGTTACTCGCGAGTTCCAAGCCTCGCTATCAGTTGTGGCCATTTTTACTGCTCAAGCCTCGATCTGGGAACCACGTACGCTGCGTTCCATGCCTCTCTTAGTGTACTGTGGCCCGTTTTTTGCACAGTTCCTATGGTTACTGTAATGTACAACCTTATGAGGTAATGTTCTGCCGATTGTTATGCTGAGTAATCATTGCCTTGAAAATACCATTCTATTCAAAAAGCTAACGCTCCTTGCTCACACCATGGATAATTAATATTAGTATGATTGTTCATTTGTTTGACTTCTGGAGATTTATCAGTTCATGCTCATTGCTTAATTTAAGTTCAAAACGTGTACCTGAAAGCAGTCCGATAATTATTCCTTCACATAGTATGGGTCGTTTTACTGGCTGTTATTGAATGTTTACATATCAATCATCAAGATTGCTTATGAAATTGGAGCAAGAGATTTGAATCCCTAAAGTTATACAAAATTAGAAGCAATCAAGGAAACTGTAAGTGCATTCCATGTATGTTTTTAACTATGATCTTACAGTGCGATCATTCATCATTGTTATAGCCAATTCCTACGTAACAAGGCATACAGAGATATCACTGTTTATATTATTGACTGGCCACTATTTTCATCCAGTCATCCCTGGTATTAAGACCTTTGTTAATTGTATTCAAATGAATCATGAACCACTGTTCCCGTGACTTTCTTATTATTTCTAGATTCCCGCCTCTTCTGCTCATGTTCCCTTTTTCCAAAATGGACCATGTGAAATCATGGCAGCCGTGGTTCTTGGTTTTAAAGTGATCAGTTAGGGGGGCATTATCTCTTTGATTTTTGATCGCTGATCTATGCTCTAACAGTCTTATGTGAAGCTCTCTCCCAGTCTCCCCACATAGCCTTGGCCACATGGGCAGATCAGAAGATAAACTACGTTCTTGCTCCTGCAATTGTTCAGACTTTTGGGAGTCAATGTTTTTCCATTGAATTGCAGTGTTTTGCCTTCAATGCCGTTGTGACATATAGAGCATGACCCACACCTATAGTTACCTACTGCTTTTCCATTACCAGTCAGCGTAGTTTGGGATAAACCGGAAGAATTTTTATATATGTGTACCAGCCTGTTTCTAATTGTTTTGTTTCTCCTAAAAGAAAACAAAGGTTTCGGAAGTGGTACTTCTAACTCACTGTTTAAAATCTTCCAATTACGGTTCACAATATTTTTTAATTTATTGCTTAGGCCTGAGTACTGGCTCACAAAGACTATCCTATTTTCAATTTTGTTAGGTTTTTGTGTCTGTTCATATCTAGAAGGGCGTCTCTATCATAAAATCTTGCCCGTTTTAAGGATTGTTTTATTAATTTTTTCGGGTACCCTCGCAATTTTTTATCCATAATCTCTGCATGGTAATAAAAATCATCCAGATTCGAACAATTGCGTCTTAACCGCAAAAATTCCCCAAACGGAATATTATCTTTTTGTGACCGTGGGTGATTACTTTGATATTTTAACAGAGTATTTTTATCGGTCAGCTTGGTAAAGAGTTCAACCTCCAGTTTCCCTCTTGCAACTTTGAGTTTATCTCCCCTTTTTGTAAAATTGTCTTAGTTTTTAACTAAATGAGTGTCAATATTAATTGATTGTGTTTATTATATATGTGTATCAAAGTTGTATTTTATGAAATTGCTCATGTGGTTTTATTGTAGGCACGGAATGAGTTGTTTTTAACCAAAATTTGTAATTGTAAAGAATACCTTTTTATGAAAATAAACAATGAGCTAATATACTGTTGTGTGAGTGTACTAGATAGCAAAGGGATCTAGTGGCTATAGTTTGGGCGACTCTAACAACCATTTGGGTTGAATTATGTGAATTAGCGTGCAAAGGACAGATTTTTTCTTACTTCTGGAGGAATAAGACCCTGATACCTTGTTCCTCACCGAAACTTGGTTATACAGTACTGCTGATCCAGCAGTAGTTCACACCCTCCCCCAAAGGATATTTAATTCAGAGACAAGATCGTGTAGGACAACTTTCACTGTAAAATCACAGACAGCCTGATCACTGACTGTGAAAGCTGTTTCTTTGTGATTGGCTTCTCCTCAACCTGCACCTTCTCAGGTGCTCTTATCTACTGGCCACCTGGACCTAGTGCTAATTTCAGTAGAGAGCTCCCAGATATTATAGCAAAATCAGTGAGTTCCAGCTCAAATTTTTCTATCTTAGGTGACTTAAATATCCATTTTGATCAGGTTCTGGACTCTGATTCAAAGGTTCTAGGTGATTTTTTGGATGCCTTGACCTTGAAGCAAAACGTGTCTGGATCCACTCACCAAAAAGGTCATCTTTTGGACCCGCTTTTTTCCAATTTTGACTATCTCATAGTGGATAAACCTATTCCACTACTGTGGTCAGACCATTACATGGTTTTTTGCATGGACCCCACAGGAGGGTGGACAACCAAGGGAAAAGGGAACCTCTTGGAACCAGAACTGGGATAAACTTTCTTTTGATATGTGGGCGTCCACTTTTGAAAATGGAAGACCAGTGCCTGGCACTGACCATGAATCAAATAATATCAAACTTAATATTTGGTTTGAGACGTTTTTAGATAGTCAAATTCCAAATAAATAGTTATTTAGCAAAAAAACCTATCTTGGCGCTGCCTGGTACTCCCCTAAACTCAGGGAGTTGAAACAGCTTTGTAAGCGCCTTGAAAGAACTTGGAGAAAGGATTTTTTAACCTCTGAGAAAATTAAATATAGAGATGCCTTTAAGGCCTATAAGGCAGAATTTAAACCTGTCCAATCTGACTATTATGCTAAGATAATTTCATCAGCTGCCAACTCTCCGCGAGAAAATTTTTAAATTACCAAATCTCTTTTGCAACCTCCTGAGCCTTCCTTACCCCCTGAAAATGCCATAGAGCGCTGCAATGAACTGGCTCACTTTTTCCACAAAAAATTCCAAGATATTTATTCGTCCTTTACACCCTTGTCTGTTTTAGGTGGCACAGCAAATCCCCCCTCGACCAGAGACAATCCCTTCTTAATCCCTCTATTGACTCCATTCCACTCATGGACATGGAAGCTTTAAAACTGCTCCTGGATCGTCTGAAATCTGGTTCCCCCAGTGACCCGGCACCCCCCATATCCTAACCCAGGTATATGACTCAGTCCCCCCTGTTATTCGTGAGCTAGTCAATAGCTCTTTCTCCTCTGGGATTGTTCATTTCCTCTGGAAATGGGCTAGGGTAAGAGCCCTTTTGAAGAAGCCTATCCTGGACCCCCAAGTTCTTGCTACTTATCGACCAATTTCATTACTACCTGGGATTGCCAAAATATGTGAAAAGCACGTTAATTCCGTTATTTCTGCTTTTTTGGAAAATAAATCAATGTCTACATCCCTCTCAAATGGGCTTTAGGCCCCAGCAGAGCACGGAAACTGCCCTGCTAGCAGTTACAGTGGAAGTCAGGAAATATCTTGACATCGTAGACTCCACTGCTATTATTTTACTCGACCTTAGCGCAGCCTTCGACACGGTCAACCATCAACTTCTGCTAGCAAGACTTAGAGAGAGTGGGGCCACTGGTATGTTACTCAACTGGCTTGAGTCCTTCCTCTCAGATCGCTCTTTTCTCAGTGTTTGAGAACAATGCCGTCTCTAACTGGATGCCATTGCAGTTTGGGGTGCCTCAGGGCTCCTTTCAGAGCCCCACTCTTTTGAATGTTTACATGCATCCGCTGGCAGAAATTGTCGAGCCGTTCAATGTCATGATTGTCACGTACGCTGACGACACTCAGCTTATTGTGTCTCTTGACGTTTTAGACAATAATAAATCCATCTTGGCAAACTGTCTGGAAAAATGTTTCAACATGGATGGACTCGTCCTTCCAAAAGCTGAACGCTGCTAAAACAGAACTGATGTTTCTGGGAAAGACTACTGATCTGGAGATCAGCCTAAATGTATAGGAGATATGCCTGCCCCTAAACACCAAGTAAAAAGCCTTGGAGTCTGGCTGGACCATAATTTGAATTTTAAGATGCATGCTTCCAGGGTAGTAGGTACCTGCTACGGCATTGTTAAAATGATCAGGAGGATTCTGCCCCTCTTGCCTTTAAATGCCATGAAACTGCTGGTGCAAGCACTGAACTTATCTAGGCTTGATTATGCCAAAGTGCTATATTTGGGCTCCCCTTGTTCAACGATAAAAAAACTCCAAACAGTTCATAATTGTGTGGCACGCCTTCTCAGGCAGGCGCACAATAGGAAATCTGCTAAACCGCACATTAAGGCACTACACTGGCTGCCAGTTGATAAAAGAATTCAATTTAAGGCCCTGTGTATTGCCCGTAAATCACTGGCGGCTGGTACAACACCAATTCTTCAATCTATCATCTCTCCATATGTCCCTAGAAGATCCCTCCGATCTGAGGTGAAACATCCTGCCATTGTTCCCAAATTCAATTAAGCCCGGAGCGGGGGCCGTCTTTTTACTGTCATCACTGCAAAAGGCTGGAATCAGTTGCCTGATGTTATTCATCTTGAGGTTAATCATCTTCTCTTCCGCAAGCATCTCAAAACCCTCTTGTTTTCCTGATCCCTTCTATTCATGCAGTTTGGGCATTGTCTTTAGCGCTGGGAGGCCTTTAGTAGCCATGCGCTTTATAAATGTTTTATACATTCATTCATTCATTGTGATAATGTTAAATAAAGTTATAATCACAAAAATTAAAAACAACATGTCTGTGAGACATTCTTTAAATAGTATTATGACTACATTTTGTGGACAGAAAAATGTAAAAGAAAGACTCAGAGTTCTTTTTTTGGGGCAAACTATCAGAGGATTAAGCACAGGTTCATTTGGGGTTTGCTTGTGTTTAATCCTGATAGAGATTGTGGTTGCTTCTTGAGTAGGGGTTCACCCCTCTCAACTAGTAACCCAATTTCCAGCAAGTGATGCAACATTTGAGATCATAAACAGTGCATGGCGAAAATGAGTTATAGCAAATTTAGGGCATGAGTTTTAGTTACTTGAGCTAATGATAACTGATACATTTCAGTGTTTTTCTCAAGTGATCTAGTGATTGCCAGAGCATATTTTTCATATTATAAATTAGCAAAAGACACACAGATGATTGATGGAATGCAGAGCAAATCAAACATTCACCCCCAGTCAATAGATCTGGGTTAGATCAATCGTTCTTTTGTTCACCATGCCACCCCAGTTCAGACACAGCCATTTGCAAATTAGTCTTGAGCCTGTGCCGCATGGGAACATTCCAGCCCAAACTGCCAAGCCAGGTCCTCCCTGCACCAGAAACAAGCATCCTGGGACTGGTTTCAGGGCTTCACCCATTATCAGCTAGGCTATCTTGAATTCAGTAACACAGTGAGCCCTGGACTCACGTCTGGACATACCCGACGCACTTAGGGCGGGAAAGCAAAAGACACACAGATAATGGACGGAATGCCGAGCAAATCAAAAATTCACCCCAGTCAATAGATCTGCGTTAAAGCCATTGTTCTTTTGCTCACCATGCCACCCCAGTTTAGAGCCAGCCATATGCAAATCAGCCTTGACCCTGTGCTTCATGGTAACAGTCAAGCCCTAACTGCCAAGCCAGGTCCTTCCTGGACCGGAAACAGGCATCCTGGGACCGGTTTCAGGGCATCACCAATAAAGGAAAGAGGAGGAAAGCCCTAATGACTCCCCCTCCCCATATAGTAAAAAAATGGCTGAGAAAATGTTTTTTTGCTTTTGCCACGATCCCCATGCAATGCTTATGACCTCACATATTACATCACTCATGTTCTATGACATCATTTATGATATTACTAATGACATCTGAAAGGACACAGGGAAGATGCAGATTCAAGCCAAGCACTTGCACTTGGCTTAACAAGACATACTAAAGGGAGGGGCATGTAGGGAGCATGTAGGAAGAAGACGATACAGCTGAATGGACCACCACTATCCCCTATAATAATAATAATCCACATTTGTAAAGCGCGTACAATCACCAGTAAGGGTCTCCAGGCGCTGGGGGCCGTCAGGAAGATTAAGCAAGCTATTGCCCAGAGTCACATGGTGCTGGGCTAATCTGCTGCCGGCACCAGTGATCGAAACATGATCCCCAGATTCCAGCATCAGTCGCCCTATCCGCGGCACCACACCTCCTATTAAGCTCCTTCCAACCTTAGCTTCAACAAACAACTGAGAGAAACTTTAGGTTTAGAGTATCACACCTTTAATGTACCTGTTGCAGTGGAAACGGGCCCTTTTTGATAAATTGGTTTCTTATTACTATTCTCTCTTGCATGTGACTTAGCTCACCGACACTCACTTGATCCTCCAATGGATCTTGTATTGTGCCACTGAGGGATTGGATATAAGAGATCTAACATCCGGATATCCAATGAGGATCAAGAATTGGATAACTTATTCACAAATTTGTAATTAAATTCTGTAATGTGACTCTCAACACCAGACTATATAAACAAAAGATTATTACTGCTAGTCCGAACCTTCTGAAGAAACATAGCCGGACTAAAATCTTGAAAACCAATAATTCTGTTAAGACTGAAGAACCGGGCTTTAGAACCCAGCGGCGCCAGGGGCACGCCCAAAGTCTTTGGGTTCACCTGTCTTAGAATACAGAGACACGGGATACTTCTTGGTGACGTCAAAGATCAAATTTATTGGCTGCAACCAGGAACAGAAGTCTACGAAGTACGACACGAGTAGGTTCGTCAGAGACTGCTCAATTTTTGTAGAGCAAGACATCTTCTTTTATGCTAATAATCACATTCAGGACAAACTCCCACTAGTTACAATTTGTCCAATCATAAGCATCATTACAAAAGGTGTCACATGACGACAAACCCACTTTTCAGTTGTCCAGCCCATCATCAATTACATGGGAAAGCCCAACATTCTTTCTCGAACAGGCCGGACAAACCCATAATAAAGGACCACAACCCATATCATAAAGAAGCCATAAAAGAAGGAACAGAAACAGATGAGAAGTAGGTTAAGGGTGTGTGCGTGCATACCAAACTTTACAATCTCCTGTGCTCTGATCCTTAATCTTGATCAGCTACTGGGCAAGGAACTGGCTTAGCAAGGTCAGCGTCAGGCAACGGGGTCAGTTCACTCGGGTCATCTAGGAGTCAGCACAAACTGGAGCTAACGTGTACGTGTCCTAAAGACTCGTTCGGCCGTAGTAATCGGCCTATGTGAGGGCAACCACAAAATCGCTGCCATACACAAAATGGAACCCGAGGGTTCAAAACAAAATCCCTAAATACATAGTGAATCCATCGATCTAACATGACGAAAACACTCGTACTTGCCGCACTCACTAGTTACGGTTCACTACTATTAAATTCGTAACAAAACCATGACCTTTATGAAACGTGTTCACAATTCACGGAACCTCAAGACAATACAAAACAATAACATTAGTACCTGATGATCAGAAATTTCCTAATGCTGATCTGTCTAGAAATCAATTTGAGTGCACAATCAGCAATCGTGATATCTATTTTGCCTGCCTTCTAAGTCTATCTCAGTTCTTTTTCTTTTTATACCTTCCATTTCAATCTTAGTTTTCATACATCTATACATCTTGAAGATGATAATCAAGATTACTATACATATAGCTATTGTCATGATGGGCTTCGAGATTTTTCCCAACAATACCCTTCCTAAATCTGCAAACCATTTACCTATAGAGGAAAATCCTTTCCCTATGGTTTCTCAAGCACTATCAGCCTTTACAATTTTTAAATATTTGTCAAGGTGTGTAATGTTCTTAATGTATCCTCTCAAGTCTTTACTTTTATATGGAATATAAGTACAACAATGTTGTACCTTTAACATTTGACAGACTCTGCCTTCTTTTGCTATAAAGGACATCTAAAGCAAGACAATTTGGAAGAGCCATGGATCTCATAGCAATTATTTCAATATCTATTTCTAAGAATCCACCAGCAGTGTCAGTGGACAGTTTGCCTACTACAGTAGAGAGATTTTGTATTTTGTGAGAATTCAGTATCACTCCAACAGATAGTACTACGGCTCCACAACTGTCTCCCATTATCTCACCAATACTTGCACCTCTTTTAAGTCATTTGTGTGTCACTTCAATGGTTTCATCAGATGGTAGATTTTCAGGAAAACTATTCCAGTGTAGCAGGATCCATACCATTTGTTGGCAACCTATAACAGTCATTCTTCCCACAAATGTAATAAACTTCAGGAAGCACAGGATTCACACCTCCCAGAAACAATCCCCTATTTCCCAAAACTTGAAATGTATGATCACATTCCCTGGAAACCAACAAAAATTGTATTAACTTCAGTTTTATGCCTTAATATACATAACTTTTCTCTATGTTGCCAATCTAAAGCTATTGCAGCTTGGTTTTTCACTACTCTAAACTCTGGTTCCGTAAGCACCCAGATGACATTTTTGAATGATTTGCAGCTTTGGCTACAAAATCTCTTCATCTATCTTCTACCGATTCTAAAAGTAATTTTTCTTCTTTGTGTAAAATACAAGTTAGGTTGTGTTGATGTGTATAGGCTGTGTCTAAGTTTGGTGTAGGCTTGAAAAATTCTTCCATCATTTCCGCAGTTTCAGTATCAGGTACCGGATTTAAATATTTTCTCTGAGGTACTTCAGAAAAGAATAGATCATAGATAGGGTAGTAAAACTGAAATTGTCCTTTGCCAATAGAATAAACGTGTTAATTGCAAGAAATCCCATATTTCACAGGAAGATGATGATAAGTCACTGTAGAGCCAGAGGCACTTCCATGCATTGGGACCAGATGAGAAACTACCATTGTTTTAATTGACTTCAGGTGTTTTCTTGAATGTACAGCATCATGTTTCCTGTATGTGCCATTTTTTCCTTGAAGATTTCTTTTGTGTCTCTTTGTAGCTGCAGAGGGGGAGTGCTTCCTTTTTACAGCCTTGCCAGGAAGAGAACATGTGGGATGTGCATTTGAAAGCATAAGAGCAAGAAAGATGTGAAATGTACCTCTCTCTCTCAAAGTGTAGTGTTATCTGTAGTGGTGCTTAAATGTACATTATGTTGTACATTGGGAGATGAAGTGTGTAGTGCTATAGGCAGTGGTGCACAAATGTGCATTGTGTTGTATATTGGGAAGTTTTATGAAGTTCTTACTATTGGCTTTGACAGGACCTCATGCCATCTTGAATTCTGTCTCTGTCTAGCTTGTGCTTTGCACACACAGGCAGGCCCCCAGATCACCTAAGTTGTTTAGGCTATTCACGTTCAAAGTTGTTTTCTGTACTTTTGGAGACTTTCGTAAGTTTCACTGAGATAATGTGTGGGATGAGTGCTTGGTACCTTTTAGAGAAGAGATTGTAGTTGCCAGAGAAATATGTGGAATATACAGCTCTAACTCGTTGTCAAAATTCAGTGTCCTTGCAAGCTTCTGTCTTTATCCTGACACATACCAGTACGGTCAGCTCGGTTTTCTTAACAGAAGAAAGGGGGCAAGGCTTCTAGAACCTTCTCCTTAGGTTGAGTAACAGGTATTAAAAGCGGGAAATATTGGCACCCAGAAGGGAGCTCACTGTGGAGCAGATGTGTTACTACAGGGAACTTGGTCCCGATTAAGTCTTCTGCCTGGCTGTCAAGGGCTCCTGCAGCCGAGTTGGCAAGAATGCAGAGAGAGAGCGATCAGTGATGTATTTATTTTTGATTATTAGCACTGTGATGTGTGAGTGTGTCTGTGTGCACATTCAAGTCTCCAGTGGTTATAATCATCTGATGTATTTAGTGAATGTATATATCTTTCTGATTTCTTGCAGTGGATGTCCAGTATTATTATCTCGTATTTTTTCCATGTATTTTATTCCATGCATTTAACAGTTGCATTTGCTTACTTATAAGAGTGTTATTATTGCTTACACATATATATGTATATATACACATTTGCCTATTGTTTTCAATTAACATATGGGAAAGCCTTTCTGATAAAGAGTGTTGCACAAATAAAACCCATGCTTTATTCTGAAAACTGTCTTTTAAAGTGCCTCATTTTATGAGAGTGAAATTCCTTTCCAGGTGTTTTATTGCTTAGCTGTGTGTGTGCTTCCGTGTGGGTGAGCTGTATTTTCTAATATTTGGGAGGGCAAAGCAATACAGTCACTCCCTCAGATACTGATGAAAGCAGCTGCATGCACACATAACAATCACATGCATCCATAGTTCCTACTTATTCATATAGGAGTTTTGTAAATATAGTCATTGAAAAATCACCAGTGGGCAGGTCTCTATGTAGCACTTTGTCATCCGAAATGCTTGGACTGTTGTGATCAGACAAAGATATTCTAGGCACAGAAGTAGGGCTCATTTTTGTTGGGTTTATGTAATGTGGTAAATTTAAAACTATAAGAAACACTACAAGTATTATAGAAAAACCAGCAAGTATACATGTGCATACATGGTTGTGTTTCAATTATATCACATTTGGATCCATTGTTTCTTTGGAATCAGCCCTTGCAACTTCCGCTCAAAATTTGGATTTGATGTCTAGTAGAGTTTTCAGCTCAAGAAATTTCAAACGTTTCTGGCAAGGCTTTTAAGCAAAGGCTCTCGATAGCTCAGTTTACATTTCTTTATAGTCTTGTAAATACATTTCTTAACAACTACACAGTTCATGTTTGCTGTTGAATATTTCCAATTCAAATTGACTCAGTCTTTTCCTTGAAAATAAATCTCAAAATTCAACAAGAGCACATCAATTCCTCATGGCGGTCATTCTGGCTTGAATTGTTGTAGCAAAAGGTGTGATGTGCTTTCTGCCAATTATTAATTGCCAAGTAAGTCCATTCAGGTGCTGCGTACCTTTGAGGTATTCTGGCTCTTTTGGACCTACTTATTGCTGGTCCTTCACCATCACTGTTGCTCTGCCTAGACTGGCGAAAGATCTCTGGGTTTCTCCGTGGTATCTTTCTCTCTGTCAATATGCGTCTCAAATGTTCTTGTCTTCTGGGCCATCAGACCCGGGTACTACTCGTGTTTCAGATGTTCTGGTCTCTTCGATGTAAATTATGCCTATTCAACCCTTTCTCTTGTAACCCTTCGGTATCTACAAGAGCTGACTCTCTCATATCCCCCTTGCCCTAGAACATGGAATCCCATTAATTTGCATATCCTCAACAGCTTGGCTGACCTGAATCGGTTGTCTATCTGTAACCACTGGTCCATCTGAGACAGGTGCGGTATGGTCAGCATGAACACAATTCGGGAGACCACCACATTTAACAGCAGTTGTGGTTACCGGAGTCACCAGGAACGGGCCATGCCAACGAGGTTCCAAACGTGACTTCCATACATGCTTCTTCACCAAGATCCAATCTCAGGGACTGATGTCATGCCACTGCTCCTGTTGAGGTGAAATTGCAGCTTCCCCAACCTGCTTAGACACAGAACGCACCATGTCAGCCAGTCCATTATAGTGATCGAGCACAGAGTTATCTATTACATCTATTATATTCACTAATGCATGTGGTGGGACTGCAGGCTGTCTCGAGACTTTCCCCATAATTACTTTGTGCGGGGTGTAACGACCGGATTTTCCGCTCAGATGGAATCAGCCCCTAGGGGCCCCTCTAACCCAGCCGGAACGTGATCACCTCCCACCTCAGGACGTATTTACAATGGGTATAGACATATATGTATGTACATCTCGTACCTAAGGATGAGGAAGACAGCAATAAACATGCATAGGTTTTCTACAATATCCTATTTATACCACTTAGTCTCGCGGCCACTTCGGCCCAGACTGAATATATATATATCCTTACACACTGATCACTATCAGTGCTCACTCGACACACAATCTGGCGTGTCTACACGCATAGGTCTGCAGCCCCAGCGCTCTCATTTTCCAAACGGTTCACAATCAGGCGAACCTCCACACTGTATCCCCCCAGTGCTCTCACTTATACACACGGTTCACAATCCGGCGAACCTCCACACTGTATCCCCCCAGTGTTCTCACTAACGCCGTTCACCAACGACGACCACTTTCCTATGAGTACTTAAGAAGGAGATCTCTCACTTGTCTACTCGGGATAAAACTACAATAATCGAAATCAGTACGACTTGTCAAATTGATGTGTATATATGTACCTTCTGCTCTTGACATCAAACATACCCTCATTCCCTCATTGTTCATTCATTCCTTACCTGATCGGGAATCACAACCGTTCATGCAAACAATGCCTGACTAGAAAGTGCGGTTACCTCGATTGAACAAGAATACAAGGCACATGTTAGTTCGCTAAGAACTCGGGGTATTTATTAGCAATTAACACAAACACAATACTATGCGATATGTATACAATCTGCAAAGAAAAAGACAAAAGGGGTTAGGATGAGCGCTCAATATGGAAAAGGGCGGAGGTCACCTGGTTAATATGAAGTCGGGGCTCGGTAGTCATCTAGGTTCCCTTCTCGTCTCTGTGTCTTGGCTCGTCTCGGGGTCACACCTCAGCCGTCACAAGTACACGTCTGCACCGCTAGGCTCAACCTCCTCTGCTTCCCTCCAAGGCACTGGAACCTCGCTCGCTATTAGCTACCGTCTCTCTCTCTCTCTGGTACTATGCGCTATGCGCTATTTCTCCTCCAGTCTTTCTCAGAGAGTCTCGGTCTCAGAATATTTCTCGGACTTCAAAATGGCGACTGTCCGCCGTGAAGATAATTAATAGCATAGATGCTAACGGCTAGCTGCCGCCTACGAACTAACTAACTCATTGCCTAACACTTCCGCTAATATCAAAGCCTGTCCCTTCATGGAAAGTTACGGCCAGTAACCTGCCGCCCACCAAATTCTTGTACCTCCCCGTACCAAGGACACGTTCCCAGCCGGCCGGCCTGGAGTTGTGTCTTCGGAGTGGAGAAAAATACATTCCTTCGATAAGGGCCAGCCTGAGCCGGTTCTCTCCGAGCGAACAACACCTTGAAACTAAAACATTACACTTGACCTAGAAAGCCTCTCCAGCTACCGGGCAGACGGCAAGATGGAGTCTGTCCCGTTTAAGGCCTACCAGGCCCAAAATACACATAACTCCATGGAAAATATCCTAACACGTTAGCAAATAGGCAAATCATGATTAATACTTATGTATCTATCCCCTAACTCAAATTCATAAGCCCTACTCTAAAGAAAGGGACACGGAAATACTCTACTATATAAAAGGCAGGGATCCTATCTATAGTCCTAATCCCTATGCTATAGGGGTGATAGGCTGGAGTCACTCTCCATCATTCTCCCTCTTAAAGGAGCCAGAAAAGGTCAGCCATTACATTACACCCCTTGACTCCAGTCTATCAACCACAAACTATATAGAACTCACATCAGTAGAAGAATAACAGGAAACAAAATTAACTGACCTATGTCTCTTGCTAAGTCTACAAAATTGGAGCAGGGAAGGAATGCACTGAATAAAGCAACAAACAGCTATTAAAACACAAATGGCAACGATAACTCCCCCTAAAATCTGTCGTAAAGAATGCAAGTCAGGTAACCAATTAAAAAGCCAGTCAAATAAGCCCTGATCAATGTGTTGTCTAATTTCTGCAGTCAAGTCGTGGAGTTTGTCAATATGGGCTTGGATTGATTTGGAATGGTCGGACAGATTAAAACAGCATAGGCCCTCAAAATCAGAACATTCATGTCCATGTTTTAACAAAAGATAATCAATAGCAGCGCGATTCTGTAAAATAGCTCTACGTTCACCCTGGGCATCTAATAACAGATCAGATAAAACAGTGGAAGTTTGGTTGATGGATTTAACCATCCAGCAGGCCATCTTGCCGATTGTTTTGGCATTATAAACGGCCAATGCAGGGACTCCAATAATAGAAAAAGCTAAACCAAGATATTCCGATTTGGAGTAAAGATGAACGGAGGAATCACAGTCCTCATGCAATGACATTGAATCACGTACCATACGGGAATGTGAATTAGGATGTGAGGAAAACATTAATAAACTCAATCTAGTGATGGCACATGGACCACCAGAAATATTTGCAGGAATATAAGGCCAGGATGAATTCCCGCAAGAAAAGAGCCAGCCAGATGGCAATAACATGGAACGATAATAACTAGGGGCAACCAATAAACGTTTACATGTCATATTATTCTTAACAGAGAGACACGAATTCGGAAGTCTCTTCAAACACAGCAATCGTTGATGAGCTGAAAAAGAAGTTGCAGCTTGTATCTTCAGCCTAATACATTCGGTGATAGCTTTAGGATCACATGTCATCACAAAACACAGATCTCCAGGGGTAATATTAAAAGTAGTAATCCGGGAATGAATAGGAATATCGAGGTCTGGAAGAGCAGTACATAAGGGACAAAATTCGTGGGCCGCAAAATCGCCCAGAATAACATTTGGTCGGGCATTCGAGATATTAAAAATATGTTGTAAAGTCTCGGTAGAAGCAGGGACGGCAACCAAGCAGGTCGCCAAAATGTCAGTCACAGACCTCATCGGTGTAAGACAGAAATGTGGAGAGTTCGTCACTCTCTTTGCGAGTGTTATCCAGAAATTAGATGACGTAGTCCACGCGGAACGCGGAACTCGGATTTTCCCATCAGCCGACGTCGGTGGATCCTCTCCTCTCCCGGCGCAGCAGGCCAAAAGGAGTCCAACGCCGACACATCCTGCAGCAGCAGTCCAGAGAATGATCTGAAAAAATACAAATACAGGCCTTAATCATTCTCGTAAGTAACATTTATCAGCTGGGACAGCTTCCCAGCCATCTTTCCCTGGCTTCATCACCAAAACGGTATTGTCATGACCGGTCGCAATAATATCAGCCTGTTCAGGAGGATTCCTAGGCGATTGCACCCATATTTTAGCTCCAGGAAGATCAGATGATCCGAAGCCTTTTTGTCCTCGCACAGTTAGTAACGTTGGGGCAGAGCCTTTCTTGATCTCACCACTGAAGACAGGCATAATCAATAACTGAGCAACACGGTCAGACTTTTTGATCAATAAATCAGTCTCACTGCTATTAAGCAGGAGAACCTTGATCTCTCCCTGATAGTCACTGTCAATTACTCCTCCGAGCACTTGAATACCTTTCAGGGCGAGGCCTGATCAGGGGGCAATTAATCCAAAACTACCGGCAGGTATACAGACGCCAATGCCAGTTTCAACAATGATTCGGTCTTTTCCTAGTAAGTTTGCATCATTTAAAGCATGCAGGTCTAGGCCCGCGGAACCTGGGGTTGCTCTACATGGAGCCAAAGCACCAGGGGTAATTTCCCAATACATGACAGTGTTGGACAGGGAATTAGGCTTTACATCCACATTTGGAGGAAACAAACGCATCAAAGGGGATTCAGCATGTAACAAAGGGCGATTATTTAAAATCAATAATGCTTGAAACAAAACATCTTTCCAATTCTTGTATCGATCATCTGTCAATTTACGTAATTGTTCTTTTAGCAAACCATTCATTCTTTCAATCAATCCCGAAGCCTGTGGATAATATGGAATGTGAAACACCCATTCAATGTGGTTTTCCGCACAGAATTCCTGCACCAATCTTCCACGGAAGTGAGATGCGTTATCAGATTGAATTTGGAATGGAACACCATAATATAAAATGAGTAGTTCCAATGTTTTAATGGTATTGATTTGGGTAGCATTTTTACAAGGGAAAGCGACCAAAAGGCCACTATAAGTATCAACAGCGGTACAAATATACTGACAATTTCTGCTCATAGGGAGCGGACCAATATAATCAATTTGCCAAATTTGAGCGGGCAATTTTCCTCGATGTAAATGGCCTTGAACAATGTGAGGCACTTCTCTCTTTCTAGAATGCTGGCAAATGGGACAATGCAGAATGACATCTTTAATCAAATTTAGAGGAATGTGAATCCCTCGGTCAGTGGCCCACCTGCTAGTGGCTCTCTCTCCAAAATGTCCCGCTTTCTGGTGGGCCCATTTCGCCAATCCCGCCAAATCAGAATCTTGCATGTCCACCACTGCCTCAGAAATTTTAGACTTTTCATCTGCAATATTATGAAAAAATTTGTCAAGAGAATCTATTGGGGTGTGTGCATCTACGTGAAAGATTGTCACAGTGCTCTGTGGGAGCAATTCCCAAATTTCTTGCCATAGTTCTTTTCCCCACAGTTCTTTTGAATGCAATTCCCAATTATGAGAATGCCATGTTGGTAACCATACCGCCAGTCCATTAGCAGTGGACCAGGAATCAGTGAAAATGTGACATGTGCCAGGTAGTTCTTGTTTCAACACTTGGTAAACCGCATACAATTCAGCATATTGACTACTCTTTCCATCACCAATGGTACTCAATAATTTCTGTGTAATCGGATTGTAAGACACTGCTTTCCAATGTCGTTTCTCACCAATGAATCTCGCTGAACCATCCGTAAACCACACATGTTTTCTGTCCTCCACGGACAGATCATCAAATGATTTACCCCACTTGACGGGAGATTCCTGTACTACAGGTACCGAACAATCATTTCCAGTTTCATTCGATGGCGCCTGCGCCACTCGCTCATGCAACACAGCCACACCTTTCAGACCCACACGCGCTCTGTCCTGAATATACCACTTCCATTTAATCACGCTCGCCTCCTGAGCATGTCCAATTCGATGGGATTTCGGCGAACTCAAAACCCACTGCATAATAGGAATTTCGGGTCTCAAAATCACAGCATGACCTAAAGTCAATTGCTCGGTATCCACCAGAGCCCAATAACATGCAAGCAACTGTTTTTCAAAAGGTGTATAACGCTCACCAGCTTCAGGTAACTTTTTAGTCCAAAAACCTAATGGCACTTTTTGTCCGCCCTGCTTTTGCCATAAACTCCAATTGGCATACGGACCTTCCACAGACACATTCAGATCCACATCACCCTCGCCCACAGGCCACAAATCCAAGGCATATTGAATGGCTTCTTTCGCCAAATTAAATGCATTCTTTTGTAGGTCACCCCATTCAAACGCATTCTTTTTGCGAGTGACTCGATATAAGGGAGCCAAAATCTGACTCAAATGGGGAATGTGCTGACGCCAAAAACCAAACAAACTAATGAAACTCTGAGCCTCTTTTCTATTCCTTGGAACAGCAAAATCTAAAATTTTCCGCTTCACCTGTGGGATCACTTCTCTGTGACCTTCATGCCAATTAATGCCTAAAAATTTAACATTTTGGGATGGACCTTGTAATTTATCAGGATTGATTTCCCAACCTTTTGCTCGTAAGCAATCAAGGATCTGATCTAAATGGGACTGGACCTGATCTTGCGTCTCACCTTGGATCAAAATGTCATCAATATAATGACACACCTGTATTTGTGGATGTACGGGCACCTCAGACAAATGTTCCGCCACCAGCCGGTGACAGATCGTAGGACTGTGCACATAGCCTTGAGGAAGACTCCTAAACGTCATTTGACGTCCATTCCAGGTAAAACTGAATTGTTCCTGACACTCGGGAGCAATTGGAATCGAAAAGAAAGCATTAGCAATATCAATAGACGCATACCATGTACCTGGATGTTTCTGAATTCTCTGAATCAGAGTAACAATGTCTGGTACAGCAAAGGTCAAACGAGGTGTATATTTGTTCAATTCTCGATAATCGACCGTCATGCGCCAAGAGTTATCACTCTTTCGCACGGGCCAAACGGGATTATTCCAAGCAGAAGTAACCGGAGTTATAAATCCTGCATCAACCAAATCCTGAATTGTGGCACTGATCTCTTCGTGGCCACCTGGGATACGATATTGCTTTTGAGAAACTACCTTCGTGGCTTGAGGAATTGTAATGGGGGGCATTCGTAAACGGCCAACCCGTACGGGTCTGGACGAAATGTAATGCTTGGTTCCAAATTGATAACAACCATCATCCAAATGTAAGGTCATCCCTTTCAAAATATCAATTCCAATTATATACTCCAAGAGTGGTACGACTAACACAGAATATTCTCTACGAGGAATCCTACCAATTCTCATCTCAAGCGTAGTTTGCACTGCGGGGGTCTCTTTTCCACCTAAACCAGTAATTGTGAAGAATTGTCCTTTAAATTTCTTTGATTTGCCATGAATTAAAGTGGCCTCCGCTCCTGTATCCACTAATGCTCGGGCCCTTTGGATATTACGATGTTTCCAAAAAATCTCAATATCTACATAGGGTCTATTATCTCTGTGAGCCCACCTTCGTACTGGAGCTTGACCTATTTCCTAGTCATTTTTAGTGCGTTCCGCTAACCAGGACAAATCAGGATAAATACTCTCATGTTTCTTGGGTATCAAAATCTCCTGTTCATATCCATCTCCATTGCGAAATGGATTTTTGTCATTTACCTCGTACTGTGAATTACGATCAGCAAGCCTGTGACGATCCTCCCTTCTTCTCAACTCAGGGGAATAATCTCTCTCCTCTCTATACCGGTTGGATACACGATCATCTCTCCCCCTTTCTTTTTCCCCCTCTCTCTCCCTCTCTCTGTCATGACGAGGGGACACATCACGCTCATACCGCCGATCACCACGACGATCAGAATCCACACGGCGCCTCTCATCACCACTGTCATCAGAACCACGACCACAATCATTCTTACGGACACGACGGGCACCCTCCTTCCGATCCAAACCACGCTTACGGAATATGTCCCACAAGCGATTATTAGGCTCACCGTCAATATCCCCCCTTTTCACACCGTCAGCCAAAAGTGCAAGAAACATATCACGTCTAGAGAACTTGTAATCCCCGGCAGCACGACCCTCAGGGCGAGATTGTCTCTCAGGTTTAAACCATTCACCCAACTCACCAAGCTGACGAACAGATTCAAGCACCGCAGACAAAGGATTGCCAGTCTCATTAATCAATAAAGTCATCATCACCTGCTTATAAGCAACAGGGGAAGAACGGATAATGCGATTGCGCACAGAAGATGTTAAAAGACCGTCCAACAACCTGTCAGAAGTACTGAGAAAAATCGCGGTTTTCATCACCTCCTCCTTCAGACGTTGCGATGCATCACGCAAAGTGTACCACGGCTTGTCATTGACAGGCCAATCAGATTCAATAGGGTACTTCTGGCTACAGCCATCAGACGCAAGCTGGAGCAAAGTAATTTGGCCAGCACCATTATAGTTCCGAAAATGATCTTGAATGGTAGAATCAGAACTCAAAGAACAAAACCGTAAACAATCAACAGCATCGAGCATGATACCGGCAGCGCCCAGTTCATAAAGGCGCACCATCCACGTAAGCAAAGCTTCACCGGGCCGTTGACGAAATCGTTGTAAAATATCACTAACCTCCTGTTGAGTAAAATCCTCAATACTATCCAGGGCAACACCACCCGGATTACCAGGAGCTTGCTGTAACTTGCGACGAAACACAGGATGAGCAGAAACCTCCGGCAGAGCTCCCGAAGAAGCCCCGTCCTTAGATTTAGAAGAACAGTCAGGATGAGACACGTCATCGGAACGGGAAAAACGACCACGGTCGCTAGACACAACATCATTGCCACAAGAAGCAGATTTACAGTCACGTCCGGAGCGAGAAGACTCGCGCTTGTCACCCTCCTCAGCCGAGGAGTCAGAAGTATGAGAATCCCAGATATTACCATCCCACTCATCAGGGTTCCAATCCATTCCAGCTTTCGCCACGACCATACGCACTTTCCGTGTGGACACACGACCACGACGGTGTTTGTACTTATACCTCGCAATGCGAACTGCAGCCCTTTCGGCAATAGTTTGATAAGTCTCAAGTTAGTCGGCAAGCAATTTATTCTGACACCGCATCAAAGTATGCCCATTCTGCAATTCAACAACCTGTCCCTCCATATCCTAGCACTGCTTTCGCAACTGAACAAACCTCTCATGAAGAATCCGGTATGCATGTAGCACAATCCAACCTCTGCGACCCAAAATAGGAAGCTCATCACCCTTCACTACCGGAGCTTTTTGCAAACAAGAAACCACCTCAGCAGGCTCCGCCTGCTCCAAACAAGAAGACCAATTCTCGCTCAAACCAGTAGAATCGGCCCACTCACGGGCCAAAGCCTCATAAGGCGTAGACTCCCAGCCGGGAATCTGGAGAGGCAACTTGAAAACGGATGCCGACTTTTTCGTAAACATATTAATACACAAAAAAAAAAACAAAAAAAATAAATAAAAAAAAAAATTATATACACAATTATACACAAAAATGTATACGTACGAGCCGAGCGCAAACCAGCAAGATGAAAACAATACTGCGCACACAGGCTTCGTAAACAGTTCGTGACGCCAGATGTAACAACCGGATTTTCCGCTCAGATGGAATCAGCCCCTAGGGGCCCCTCTAACCCAGCCGGAACGTGATCACCTCCCACCTCAGGACGTATTTACAATGGGTATAGACATATATGTATGTACATCTCGTACCTAAGGATGAGGAAGACAGCAATAAACATGCATAGGTTTTCTACAATATCCTATTTATACCACTTAGTCTCGCGGCCACTTCGGCCCAGACTGAATATATATATATCCTTACACACTGATCACTATCAGTGCTCACTCGACACACAATCTGGCGTGTCTACACGCATAGGTCTGCAGCCCCAGCGCTCTCATTTTCCAAACGGTTCACAATCAGGCGAACCTCCACACTGTATCCCCCCAGTGCTCTCACTTATACACACGGTTCACAATCCGGCGAACCTCCACACTGTATCCCCCCAGTGTTCTCACTAACGCCGTTCACCAACGACGACCACTTTCCTATGAGTACTTAAGAAGGAGATCTCTCACTTGTCTACTCGGGATAAAACTACAATAATCGAAATCAGTACGACTTGTCAAATTGATGTGTATATATGTACCTTCTGCTCTTGACATCAAACATACCCTCATTCCCTCATTGTTCATTCATTCCTTACCTGATCGGGAATCACAACCGTTCATGCAAACAATGCCTGACTAGAAAGTGCGGTTACCTCGATTGAACAAGAATACAAGGCACATGTTAGTTCGCTAAGAACTCGGGGTATTTATTAGCAATTAACACAAACACAATACTATGCGATATGTATACAATCTGCAAAGAAAAAGACAAAAGGGGTTAGGATGAGCGCTCAATATGGAAAAGGGCGGAGGTCACCTGGTTAATATGAAGTCGGGGCTCGGTAGTCATCTAGGTTCCCTTCTCGTCTCTGTGTCTTGGCTCGTCTCGGGGTCACACCTCAGCCGTCACAAGTACACGTCTGCACCGCTAGGCTCAACCTCCTCTGCTTCCCTCCAAGGCACTGGAACCTCGCTCGCTATTAGCTACCGTCTCTCTCTCTCTCGGGGAACTATGCGCTATGTGCTATTTCTCCTCCAGTCTTTCTCAGAGAGTCTCGGTCTCAGAATATTTCTCGGACTTCAAAATGGCGACTGTCCGCCGTGAAGATAATTAATAGCATAGATGCTAACGGCTAGCTGCCGCCTACGAACTAACTAACTCATTGCCTAACACTTCCGCTAATATCAAAGCCTGTCCCTTCATGGAAAGTTACGGCCAGTAACCTGCCGCCCACCAAATTCTTGTACCTCCCCGTACCAAGGACACGTTCCCAGCCGGCCGGCCTGGAGTTGTGTCTTCGGAGTGGAGAAAAATACATTCCTTCGATAAGGGCCAGCCTGAGCCGGTTCTCTCCAAGCGAACAACACCTTGAAACTAAAACATTACACTTGACCTAGAAAGCCTCTCCAGCTACCGGGCAGAAGGCAAGATGGAGTCTGTCCCGTTTAAGGCCTACCAGGCCCAAAATACACATAACTCCATGGAAAATATCCTAACACGTTAGCAAATAGGCAAATCATGATTAATACTTATGTATCTATCCCCTAACTCAAATTCATAAGCCCTACTCTAAAGAAAGGGACACGGAAATACTCTACTATATAAAAGGCAGGGATCCTATCTATAGTCCTAATCCCTATGCTATAGGGGTGATAGGCTGGAGTCACTCTCCATCATTCTCCCTCTTAAAGGAGCCAGAAAAGGTCAGCCATTACATTACACCCCTTGACTCCAGTCTATCAACCACAAACTATATAGAACTCACATCAGTAGAAGAATAACAGGAAACAAAATTAACTGACCTATGTCTCTTGCTAAGTCTACAAAATTGGAGCAGGGAAGGAATGCACTGAATAAAGCAACAAACAGCTATTAAAACACAAATGGCAACGATAACTCCCCCTAAAATCTGTCGTAAAGAATGCAAGTCAGGTAACCAATTAAAAAGCCAGTCAAATAAGCCCTGATCAATGTGTTGTCTAATTTCTGCAGTCAAGTCGTGGAGTTTGTCAATATGGGCTTGGATTGATTTGGAATGGTCGGACAGATTAAAACAGCATAGGCCCTCAAAATCAGAACATTCATGTCCATGTTTTAACAAAAGATAATCAATAGCAGCGCGATTCTGTAAAATAGCTCTACGTTCACCCTGGGCATCTAATAACAGATCAGATAAAACAGTGGAAGTTTGGTTGATGGATTTAACCATCCAGCAGGCCATCTTGCCTATATATATGCTATAGGGGTGATAGGCTGGAGTCACTCTCCATCATTCTCCCTCTTAAAGGAGCCAGAAAAGGTCAGCCATTACACGGGGATAGCCCCGTATTTCTGTCTGGGGTACTTCTCAAACTCATCAACACAAGAGCTAATGCATCAGGCCATTTGAGAGAAATTGAAGCACACGCTTTTGCCAACATGGATTTCAATGTTCCATTGATTTGTTCCACATTTCCAGAAGCCTCTGGACAATAAGCACAATGGAGCTTCTGGTCAATTGGTAATGCTGCTCATAACATCTTTAAGACCTCATTATTAAAATGAGTTCCTCGGTCTGACTCTAAAGAAGTCGAAAAGCAAAAACGTGTTATCAGCTCCCTTTGCGACAATTTTGCTAAAATTAGGCGATTATTTCATCTTATGGGATAAGCTTCCAACCACCATAAAAATATGCAAACAATCCCAAGAACATATCTAAATCCATTACACAAAGACATTTCAATTAATTTGATTTGCAGTTGATTAAAAGTACCGCCTGATCTTCCTACACGACTCATTTTGATTGGAGTTCTTTTCCCTGCATTTTGTTGTTTATACACCATACAGCGATGGCCTAAATCTTCGGTTAAACCATGTTGGATAAAAGAGACGGATCATAGCATCCCTCCCGATGTGTGCCGGACCATGATAGTATTACATCCTAGGAGACAGCAAACTATCTGGTAACACAGATCTTCCATCAGTGTATACTCAAACATCATCTTCCTGTCCTCTAGTGCAACCTAATGTGATTCATCCTTGCTTCTTAGCTTACAGCACCTCATCTTGCAATGCTTTTAGCTCCTCCCAAGTATCTACAGTAGATAACAACAGTCTGCAATATGTGACATCAGAGTTCTCTCCCATCAGATTTCCATTGAAGCTGTAAGAATTTAGAGCGCCATAGTGCACAGTCTCATCTGCAAATCGGTTGCTGACTATAACATAACCATTGCACTGAAGATGGGCATGATACTTCACTGCAGCAATTTGAGCAGGCAAGTGCAGTGACAGCAAAAGGTTTTTCACACTCTCTCCATTGTGGATAGGGGAACCGGAGCAAGTCATGAACCCCCGCTGTGACCACAGTTGACCAAAGTCATGTACGATGCCAAACCCATACTGACTGTAGGTGAAGATGGTGACTCGCATTTGGTCAGAGATGCTACAAGCTCACATCAAGGCTACCACCTCGGCCACTTGTGCAGAAAACACTCCTGACCACCATGAAGCTTCAACCACACCCACAACCGTAAAAATAGTTTATCAGCCATCAGGTTTCCTTCTGCATCTCGTAAACAAGATCCATCAACAAACAGCACATGATCTGATTCAGACAAAGGGCTGTCAAGAATGCCAGGACAAGATTTTGCACACAGCTCATTCACATATAGACAATCATGATCAGCTTAATCAATCACAAACTCATTTCCAGGAAGGGGGAACAACTTTGCAGGATTTAGACTTGTGCATCTCATAAGAGTAACATTCTCTGCTCCCAAGATAATCTGCTCATACTTAGTGAGGCGGCGGGTGGTAAGGTGCTGCATTCGAGTACGAGTAAGCAACACCTCAACTGAATGAGGTACATGAATTTTCAAGGATGTCACATGACAGTACTCTTACTCTGTTCCAGACTCACACGCGTTGCAGCAACAACTTTCAAACATCCAGGCAATGTGGTGTCTACAGGGCCAAGAGTAGCCACAAAACAGACCACAGGTCTATGCACAGTACCATGCATTTGAACTAACACTGACAATGTGCAAACTTCATGCTCACCGTAGAACAGAGTAAAGCTCTTGCTACAGTCAGGCATTCCCAACGCTGGAACTCAACAAAGACTCTCCTACAGTTCAGTAAAACAGTGCATGCAATTGTCATCCAAAGGTACCAGATAGGACACATGTTTATGTGTCTGCCTCTGGTGAAGCTTTGTTGT
The DNA here is from genome assembly GCF_964263255.1 of Lissotriton vulgaris. NCBI lineage: Eukaryota > Metazoa > Chordata > Amphibia > Caudata > Salamandridae > Lissotriton > Lissotriton vulgaris. The sequence continues at coordinate 429,800,405 of NC_141685.1, read as the reverse complement.
CAAAGAGAAATTAGGAATCAATTGATCACAGTAGCCAGCTGTTAGACCTGGCATCTTTGGCGTGGTTTCCCCTGTCTTTTTGCCTCTGCCTCCTGTATTTTTGCGCTGTGCTGGATTTCGATTTGGCTAGTTTAGATGCTTTGGGCACTGTGCCACTGCTAATCAGTGTCAAAGTGCAAGTGCTCCCTGTGTAAATTGTTATTGTAAGTGGTTACCCATGATTGGCATATTTGTATCACCAAGAAGTCCCTAGTAAAGTGCACTGAGTGTGCCAGAGCTCGTGATACAAATGCTACTAGTGGGCCTGCAGCACTGATTATGCCACCCACATGAGTAGCCCTAAAATGGTGTCTCAGGCCTGCCACCGCATTGCCTGTGTGCAGTCTGTGAACTGCCATGTCCTCCTGGTCAGTGTCCCCACTGACTAGGTCTAACCCTTCCCTTATTGTACACATTGATCACCCCTAAGAAAGGCCCATGGTACCCCCTTGGGCAGGGTGCAGTGTATGTGAAAGGTAGAGCATGTACTAGTGCAGGTGACATGCTCTGGTAGTGAATGACAGCCATTTTCGTTTTTCACTATTGTAAGGCTACCTTGCCGATAGGCTATAATGGGGAATGCTGGCTACAGTGGCTACCAGCATATCTTCCCATAGGAGCAAGGTAGGACATAAAAGTCTGGTATCCCTGAACTCAGAATTTGATAACACATCTTTTAGGAAAGATGGGGGCATATTAGCAAGGGCAATATCGCCGCTTTAGCTGGACTTTTTCCCGCTAAAGCGGCGATATTTTTATCGCCCTATTAGCAAGATGACGCTAACAGCAGTTAGCGACAGCTTTTAGGCGATAGCTACAGGTTTGGGGCACGCTTTGCACGTCAGCAATATTTATCGCTAATGACGTGCAAAGTGGGCGTACCCAAACTGTTAACAACTGAAAATAGTCGCTAACACAGCTATCGCCTATTAGCAAGGCAGGCGAAGAGATAAAAAAAATCACGCTAAGCGCTATTATCGCTATGAACTAACGCCTGCTAAAAAGTTGACTTACCTGTATAGTCAATGGGGGACGGATTATCAGATTAAGCCCCCATTGGCGTCAATGCAAGAATATCACCGGATTTCCAGCGATATTCTCGCATTTCGCCGCTATCCCTGGATATTTTAGCACAATGGAGAAAAACGTTGCTAATAGCATGTTTTCTCAGATAAAATATCCAGCGATAGCCAGCGATAAATAAAAAGTCGCTAACCACGTTTAGCAATAAATATCGCTATTTCTTGCTAATAGGTCCCATGGTTTTTAAATCCTGTGTTTGAGAACAGCACTTTTAGAAATTTGCTGTTTTCTTGTCTGACCTTTCTGTGTGCCTTGGCCTGCTTGTGAATTGACTTTCTGGTTTGTGCGTGACAGGGGCTGGGGAGCCTCCAGGAGACTGGCTGAGTCAGCCCTAGGCTGAATGACTGCATCTGAATCTTGAGTGGTGGGAGGGGATAGCACCTGGGCCTGAATAGGGCTGTGCCTGCCTTCCACAAGGCTGACTCCACCTCCTGCTGGGCGGCTGATGACATTGCCCCTCTCTCTGAAAGGAAAGGAGAGGACAGGAAAACAAAGTGCTCAAGGAACACCCAGAACTGGTTCAGACCGGGCTCAGAGCCCTCCTGCACAAAGGGAACTAAGACTTTTAGGGGTATAAGTATAGGATCCCTGACTACAGAAAATTATATCATCCTGGAATCAAGAAGGAACCTCTGCCAAAAAAAAAGCTGGAAGACTGAAGAAGGAAGATTGTCCTGCTGTTGCTTTGCTGGACTGACCTGCAGTTGCTTTGCTGCCAAGGAGAGGGGAAGGACTTTGCTTTGTGCTGTGTCCCCTTGTTCGAAGGAATCTCCAAGGGCCTGAAGAAGAGCTGGCTCCCTGTTAAGAAGTCCCAGGAACAAAATGACTCCACCCCCAGCTTCCCTGAACTCTACTGAGAGAGTTCTGTCCTTCCTACAGTGCTTGGGTCAGTTGGGGTGCCTCTGGAATTTGTACCTGTGTTGGGAAGCTAGAAACTAAGATTTTAAAGGCTTTCTGCAAGTTTTATATCATCGCTCGCTTGCGGAGTGCATTCCCGTCAGTGCGAGGAAATTCCCGCCGCTACGAAGGCTGAGATTGTCGCAGCGCCTGTTGTCGCTGCCGCTGTGGGAGTCATCGCATCCTTCGTTTGTGGGCCGCACCAGTCCGGTGCGGGAAGATTACCATCGCTGCGAGTATCGTCGCAAAGCCTGCTCTCACTGGGTGAGATTGTCGCACCGCTTGCTTGCGGACCGCATTACATCGCTGCGAGAGTCGTCACAGAGCCATCGCATCGATGGGCCATGAGAGGAGAAGATCGATGCCGAGCCGTGCATTGTGGCCGCACAGGAGATCGTCGCCGCCCCGAAGATCGTCGCATCATACCTTTTGCGAGCCGCTTCCCCCGAAACCTGTGCACCGGAATCCACTCATGGTATCGCATCCCTCCCCATACTGACCAGAGTCACCGCAACACGCCCGCTGCTTCCAGGGGGGTTGTCTCATAGCCTCCCAAGGCTCTCAGGAGTGACGCATCGCTTGCTTTTCAATGCTACAGCTTTTCACTTGGAACTTTTGTCGCATCTAAAGGTACTGTTGGCTAAAATGTGACGCAACTGTGGATTATTTTACCGCAACCTTAAGAACTCTTTTGGAACCATATTCTTGAACTGTGCATGTTGGATTTTTGTTGTTTTGGTTTTGTGTAGTTTAGATTAAAATACCTTTATTTTTCTAAACTGTTGTGGAGTCAGTGTGTCTTGTTTTCACTGTGTTACTGTGAGTGTTGGTACATATACTTTGCACATTGCCTTCAATAAGCCTGACTGCCCGTGCCAAGCTACCAAGGGGGTGAGCATGGGCTATCTGAAGAGTGTTTCCTCCTTACCCTGACTAGAAGCAAGGGTCCCTATTTGGACAGTGGTTCCTACCTCTGAAAACTAGAGACCCCCAGTTCTAACACCAACAATTCCACAAAACAACCAGACTTATTTTTGTATACTGGGCAGACTCATGTCTAGAATGCTATGATTCTATCTTGGGATACTTTCCTTGTTACTTTCTCAATATCATCGTCAGGATACAGAACTTCTCTTCTGCAAAATTGCTATTTAGATGTGGCACCTTAAGTCCATTCTCAGCCAAATGGTTCAGTGGAGCAATGGTATCACATGTGCAAGCCTCTTGTGTACTTGGCAGTCGTCAATTTACTGGAAAACAACAGAATGATTTGCCATCATCAATGACTCAAAATCTTTCTTCAAATTCTGATTAAACATAGAGGAGCTTTCCATATACCCTTGTGGGACTCGTCACCATGCCAAGACACAACTGCCGAACAGGAAAGCGAAAACAGACTGACTTTCTTCATGCAACGGAATGGAAAAGAAGGCTTGACACAAATGAATGCCAGAGAACTTCCTTGCACAGCAAGCATGTGATCAACATCTGACAAATTAAGACTTTTCTGAACAGATTTCATTTGCGTGCAAATCAATTTCTCCTTACGTTTTTTATGTTTCAATTCAATCTCATCTCCACAGTATTTTGCATACTGGAGGATTTCATCTACAGGCTTGGTCTTCCAACAAAAATTCTGCTGAATCATGCTTCTAATCTCTGGCCTCTATCCGTATACAAATCAATAAACAAAATATCCCATATCTTTCTCCAACACATTTTCCATTCCACTGTATTGCTTGAATGCCTGCAACAGTCTCTCATAATAAGCATGGACTGTTTCTTTTATTTCTTAAGTCGTTCTGTCAATTTTCACTCAATCTCTTTCCTTTGGGGAAATTTTACATGTCAATTACGTAATGGCTTGATTATATTCTTCATCACCTCAGCAGGTGGTGCACCTGTTCGAGCATTTCTAGCTGGTTCTGTTTCAGGTCAACTGACAACAATTTACCATTCTGTCCACAAGTCACTTGGGACCGCAATATCAAATAAGGTATACAGATCCTTCAGCAAAACCTTTGAGACATTTGCAAACCGCTCAACCTATCTGTACTATTCAACTGGATTTTCTCTCAATTTCAAAAAGTCTTTTGTAAAAGCCAATATGTCTGGACTAGTTCAAGAAATCTGTACGTATTTCCCCTCTAGGTTCTTCTCTCACGAGGACCATCCTCACTTCTTCACTCCCATCATCTTCAATGACTGGGAACATATGCATTATACCCCTCTTTGTTTCCTTCTTCTTAGCCCATCGACCTTCCCATTTTGCTAACTCTCCCCATTTCCTAAGGATAGCTAGTAACTCCTTAATTTGCAATCTCATTCCTGAAGGTCTAATTTTTCAATATCTCTATCACTGAAATCTACTCTGTAGGTTTCCTGCAATGTCTTTGATTTTTGTACATCCACTCTGTATTTCTGAGCCAATTCAGACAATTTTTCACGAGTGCTCCGAGCAATTCTGCTAATGTCTTTGCAGATGAACAATAATTCATCATCCTGGGAAGCACGATCCTGGCCAGACTATTGTCCCTATAATCATTTCTTCCAGCTCAACTTTGAGTCTTGCTACATCAAGGAACCTAGTTGTATCTGTTCCTGAGTCATTTGTTCCAATACCTCCAGCACTTTTGTCATTTACATGAGTATCTATAACTCTAAGCCAATCACGAAATCTTGAAAAGTAGGACCTGTTTGTCCTTTTGGTGTATTCAAAAGTAAACCCCCATAACAATCCTTCTTTCCTGAAATAGTTGATGAATGCAAAAAAGATGCATCAGAATCTGGCATTGCCAGGGGAAAAGTGTTTCCTGTGGCACTTTGTGTCACTTGTAATGGAGTTACTGCATCATCCCCAGGCATTTAGAAAGGTTGAGTTTGCCCTGACCTTCCGTTCGAGGAGTTAAGTTGTGTCAAATGTACAAATGAACAAATGTTGGTTCCAAAAGGAACATCGACTGGAGTTAGAACCAGGGCATTTATTTAGGCTGTCTCAGTCTCAAGTCTGCAGGAGTAGAAGTTGGACCGTTTATCCCTGTAGGGATAGCCAACTGGAACAGTTAATGCATCTGGTGCATTTTGAACAGTCTGATTAAAAGCATTTGGCATATCTGGATTTCCTCCCATTGGCGTGAAAGGTGTGTGTGGACCGGATCTCGAGGCACAGCAGGTGCATCAAGAACTTTCCCAAGATATGAATTTGTTGAATTCTGGGGCTGATTTTCATTATAAGGTGGTGCATGATTCAGCAATAATTCATTTAAAAATCCGTTATCCAATTTACTATCACTATCTTAGGGGAGAGGATGTAGCCTTAAGGCTAGTGCAGTGGACCTCGAAGCTGGAGAACCGGCTTCGAGTCTCGGCAACAACGCTCTACATCCTGTGATTCTGTGCAAATCACTTAATCTCCCCGTGCCTAACAAAAATTAATGTGTCTGTCCATCTGTAACAAAACTGGTGCTCATGTAAAGTGCTCTGATACCCGATGTCTCTGGTCTAGTTCGCGGTATATAAAACTTTTTGTAACAGACGTAACCCTCAATCTAATAGAGAAATTTTCCTTCTCTTGGTGGTACCATCAACAATGTCTCACGAACAGCACCTATGATACACAGCAGACAACGTACTTAGTGTATGCCACACTGAAACCACCATTATGTGTATATACTGGGAGCTTAGGTCCCTTCGGACCCGATAACAACTTCAACTTCTTTGCATAAAGTGCTTCACCCAAACATGGACTTTAACCACTACGCATAACATCACACAATCATTTCACAACACCACAATCTAAGTTTAAGCATTTGTGACGCGCAACCCTATTGATGCTCACACCACTGCTTCAGACCATCTTTGCTCCACTCCACTGATACTGTTACTCAAACTTCACTGAACATAGAGCATTGGACTAGGGCTGGGATGGGCAAATTCTAAACAGGGATCTTTACAGATATCTCAATAAGGATCTCTCTATATCCTAACGACAGTGGACAAAACTATCCGACGTGCAATCAGATTATTATTGTAGCGGATACTGGGTCCGTTTTTGATAAATTTGTTTCTTATTACTATTATCTCTTCTATGTGACTTAACTCACCGACACTCACTTGATCCTCCGATGGATCTTGTATTGTGCCACTGAGGGGTCAGATATAAGAGATCTAGCATCCGAATATACAATGAGGATCAGGAATTGGATAACCGATTCACAATTTTGCAATTAAATTTATGTATATGACTCTTAAAACCAAACTATATAAATAAAGGATTATTACTGGTAGTCCAAACCTTCTGAAGAAATTTAGCTGGATTAAAATAATGCAAACCAATAATTCTGTTCAGGCAATACAAAACAATAATATTAGTACCTTATGATCAGAAATTTCCCTATGCTGATCACTCCCTGTCATTAATAAATCAATTGGAATGTACATCCACTTAAGGAGACAAGTCAGGATAAAACACAATCTTTGACTTAGCTAAAGGCAAATTTATCAAAGATATCCAAAAGAGTAATACAAACAATAATAAACATTTAAGATCTAAAAAGGGCAGGACGGTCTAATTAGTTTAGGCTTGCCATAAAATTAAAAAGGAGCTTTTGAAGGTTTAGCAAGGACATTAGCCACGACAGTTCATGGGTAGTGTCCCATCGAGAAAGAGACCAAGATTGGCACACACAGCAAGTAGAGTCCGCAAAGGTTCCCAACAGAAACATGCAGAAAAACAAAAAGCAGTCTTCGAGGTCTGTCAGAGAGGCACCGCCATTCATCAAACCAATGTTTTAATATAATCGTCTAGTTTCGGGGTGACACCTCCTTGGTCACCTCCTTGTGTCACACCGGTCAGTCCATTGGTCAGTTCGTATAAGATGACTATCATACGTCATAAAGGAAGACACATAATATATAAAAAAGGTGATACTGATCAGGTAAGTTGTCAGATCATCCTGTATAAGTAAACTTCTAAACAATGATCCTTTAGCAACAGGCACATGAGTGAGTTGTCATTTACAGGAGTAGCTATACCTCTAAGCCAATCATCAAAATCTTGAGAAGTAGGACCTGTTTGTTCTTTTGGTGTCAAAAGTAAAGCCCAATAACAATCATCCTTTCCGGAAGTAGGTGCTATATGCAAAAAAAGACACATCAGAATCTGGTGATGCCAGGGAAAAAGGAAAGATGTTCACAAAGTATCAACTTTTGTTACAAACAGTTCTTATAAGCGAGAGAACTCTTCTAGTAAGACACAGTTTTGCTTCACATTGAAAGCTTAGGAAAAAGTATCACAGGTCTAAGACAAAGCAGAGTAGGAAAACTGTAGATATATAATCAAGTTAATTAAAAAATTTGCAGAATTTAAGGTAATGGAAATATACATTTCATAGTGTAAATCAATATTCTAAAAATCCGTACAACCTACAAACACTCAGAATATGCTATTTGTTGGACTGCAAAGATCACATGTAACTATGACGCATCACTGCACTTTCAAAATACTAACGTGTACAGTTATTTCAAATCATAACATATTATTATTGTTTCAAATGTTTCGTATGAGTACATATATGAAGAATATTTTCTGAAGGTTTAAAGACATTTGCAGTAAATATGGCTATGAAGCATCAGTTTTCTTTCTTCATTCGGTGCACAATTTCACATACTCAAATGATGACATTCTGAATGAAACCCTCCAATTATCACATGTAAAATTATTTAGATTATGTAACTTTTCATTAATTCAATACAAATATTACTATTTCAATAAGGATGATTAGGAATTTCATAACATGTGAGTACAGCACGTTAACTTTTTAATACACGCTGAAATAACATGTTAAAGCTTGTTAATAAAATACGAACCTATGTTATTCACATGAATATGATTTAATCTATTCTAGAATTATCTGCATGTTTTTACAGTGCAGTAACTACGTTCTCTTACATTTATTTCTCATGTTTCTTTAATGTGTGGTTAGTGCACATTTATTCATAGGTTATTCAAAATGTCTCATAGTCGGTTAATGCGTCAAGCAAGGGTTCTGACAGCTTTTCAGAGGTACTGTACCCAAGGACTACCAAGCACACACTCCATACAATTAGGGTAAATAGACGCACCAGCCATGACATGTTCATTAATGACAGCTAGTGGGCGGTCTCCCCACTGGGGCGCAGGTATAACGGCCTATACTTCACAACTATGATCAGGTGCCAGCTACCATTAAGAGAGTCATGGCCTGTTCAAGGGGGTGTAGCTCTCGTTGCTAATGGGTAAAGAACTTCGTATGTACAGAGTCCAGCATTCTGTAGGAATACAAGATCATAGAATGTAGAGCATATATTAGGCATGTTCTTTTTGGTAATCTCAGGGGGGCCCTAAAAAGTGTTTTGATCAAAATGGGTTGAAAGAGCAGCTTAGCTGGGTGAGGAGGGCGTTGGGGGGCAGGTGGGGTGCCACATAACAGCCAAAAAAACAAATAAAGAATTCCAAACGGCTTGATAAAGTTAAAAGAGGAGTAGTCATATCAGGCGGGCAAAAACAGAGCTGAACATTATATAAAGTGCATGGCCCAGCAGCAGATAAATAAAAGATCAATAGGCAAGACAGGCCTTTTCTGGCACCAATATGTATTCGTGCTCTCAGGTTTGTGTATTATTGAACATGCAACCCTCAATCAGCCTGTTTTAGACCTTGCATACAAAATGTCTTGTTGCATGTCAGGTAGATGGGCCTAATTATAATATTTATAATACTAACTGAATGCTCGAAGGCATTTATACAAATAGCAAATCACCTTTTGGTAGAACGTATTGTGCCGTCTGACAGCGCTAAAGAAGCACTGTCATCATTAAGTATTAAAGGCTGCGTAAGCCATGCGCAGTTCGCATTAAACAGGTCCTGTGAACGATTTGACCCAGTAGTGCATTACCGAAGAGCACAAGCATCGTCAAAGGAGCTCAAATGACTATTGACTGACAGGAAGAATCACACATTCTTCATACCCGTATTAAATAATTCATTGGCCTAATGCAATCCTGAAGCCATTTCATGGGCACATTGATCGCCTCAAATGGAGATGCTATTTTCAGTATTTTTGCTCCCATCAGCTACTTTATTAATTTGGAAAAATACTTAGATGCGTGATGGTAGGGCTGGCGAGTAAAGATCACACTTAGATCATACCTTATTTGCTCTGCTAGGGTCCAGTCGCGCTATAATTACTTGTTTTTATTATAACGCCTCTCTCGTCTCAAAGCGCTTTAAATTAACAGCGTTATATACTCCAATTTCATTGCACTCAATCCGCCAACCCGTGGAAGGATACCTCATCTGTAAGTACCGGGACTCAAACTCGGGACCTACCACTACGCACAAACTAATGTTTATTCTAGCTACTAAGGTTCGACTCATAGAGCCAGCCATGTCGCCTTTAATTAGCCCACATTTTGATTTGAACACAAAACACAGAGCAAGTGTGAGTCTCTTGCCCTGCAGCAGATATTAACATTTTTAACTTTAGAGTGTGTCGTGGGATACTTAATGAGCCAAGCAGCGCCCTTAGCAGTGCGTGTGGTCGGTATGACAGATCGCCGGATTGCTCGAACAATCCATTGTCGTCAGAGGTGGGAGTCATGCAGTGATGTAAACGCATTACTCTGAAAAGCCTCGCGCACATTAAAACAAACCCACCTTGACGTATACTATGCTTCATCCTGGCAAGCGATGTATCTCGCACGCCCACAACAACACCCACCACAAAGTGCCATAAAATGAAAGAACAGCAGGAGAGGCAGAACACGTGTTCAGTTGCTGCGGGATGGTGTAAAAGACGTTCGTGTGCTCTACAGTGTTAATAATAGCTGCTCTTGGGCAGTGTCATGCGTGGAATAATAACTTGCTATATACCGCACGTGTGTGGTTCTAACCGCCTGTAAATGACATATGCTACTATTTCTCAAATTTAAGGATGTTCATTAGGAACCAAGCAGTGTAAAAAAGAAGCCAGTGAAAATGGATTAATTCACTATATTTATTTTTTTAAGAACCCTTTTGGTGACGAGTAGTAAAGTAAAAGTCGTCAACATCTGTATTAAAGAGCGACTGTTGTTTGAATTACTAGAAAGAATCATAAGAGCATCAGAAGCACGCTACTCTGGAATACAAGATTTGTAGTAGGTTAGTAAAAAACAAAAAATTGTTTTTTCTTTTCTTGTGCATTGGTTGTGCTAGGTTTGTGTTTTTGATTTCATGCGTGTTTTCTAGGGTTTGGAGTATGGTGGAACGATAGGGAGGGGTTTGACAATAAGGAGTTTGAGTAGGGGTTATATGATGGGAATGAATTTGTAAAGGGGAAGTAGTCGGCTTTTTGTAAGTAGTGGTCGTGTGTGCTTGTTAGTTCGGTGGGATGGCTAAAGGAGGGGGGAAAGTTCGAGAATGATGTTTGGGAGTTCATAGGTTCATAGTACTCAGGTTTGGGATGAGACAGAGAGGAGAGGGATGAAAAGGATGGAACTATTTTTTGAAATAGCAAAATTAAAAATGTATATATATAAATCTATATTACCTACTGGCGGCCGCCAGTAGGTAGTTATAGTTAGGACCTAGTTTCCATAGGAAATCCACAACATTCTATTTGGAATAACTTTGGCACTCGTTGGACGAATCTTGGCGTATTTCTCCAAGAAAATGGCGTGCTCCTTGCACCTCCTTCCCTGAAAATTTAGGGGTGGTTCATCAAGTGGGGGACGAGAAAAAAAAGGGGGGTCCCAAAACGTATTTTCCCCATGCAATTTTCCATAGGGGCCTTTAGCCAGGGTTACAGCCCGAACAGCTGAACGGAATTACAGCAAATTTGGCAGAGAGGTAGAGTTCGGTTCGCAGATTGTGTTTTTTGTTAAATGGTGTAAATCCGTTGAGAAGTTCTTGAGAAAATCTAAAGAAAAATCATAGCAATATCAAGAGACGAAGTACAGCACTCGTACGGAAACCCGTACAATTACGAGCACGAGCTGCATGCTGATTGGATGTCAACTGTCTGTCAACACCCCAAACCAGGAAGTGTTGGCGGCCATCTTGTGCCTCGGTAACACCGAGTCACAAGAAAACAGTAAAACAAAGTTGAAAAATAAGGAAAGGGGGTAGGGTAGAAACATGTTGACCCTCTAGGCCTGCTCAGGGGGTCTCACATGGATGTTTATGCGCAAATTATTATTATTTTTTTTAAAATAAAAAAACTGCGTTGTACGCGTATTGTACTCGTACTCGGTGGAAAAGGGAAAAAAAACTAGAAGTTCGTTTTATTCCCAATTAGCTCCTGGTGGTCCAAATCCCGGGGTCAATTTTTTTCTATAATGGTGGGCTTGGAAGTGTCCAACAGGAAGAAAAGAATGAAAAAAAAGAGTAATGTCGAGGACAGTGATGCTCTTGCTTCTTGCGTTTTATCAGGTCAATAGACTGTTTCTCATAACACAAATGTTTATTGCAATAAATGTATAGAATTTTAACTTGAGCAAAATCTGGATGAATTTGTGTGTGTGTGGACTGTTTGCTGAAAATGCTGGTGCAGCAGTTGATGTGCTTGGTGCAGTAGCAGGTGGGTTGTCCTTCAACCTCTGTGTTGCAACTCGAGCAAAGTTGTTGGGGTGTAAGTTCTTCATGTGTCGCTCCATATTTGCTGTGCTAACTAAAGGAGTATTTTTGAGATGGATCACCCCTTGAAAGAGTTTGGAAAATTTTACAGGTTACTTTTGGAGCATTAACCTTTTTTTGCCCTTCTGGAAAAGTAAAAAACTGCCAAATTAGAGCTTCTTTCCTCTTCTTTGGAGGTTCTTTAGGAATGAAATATTCTTCTGAAGAATGGCTGGAAGATGAGTCCATTGCTGTTATTATGGTAAACTTCATTCTATTTGACAAGATTCTCAGAAGAGATGCTTCTTTTTAGAAAGTCAAAGTAGAATTATTAAAATGGGACAAAAGTTTCAACAGTTGTAATAGGAAGTGTTATGAACCAATCAAATTTCTTCTTTTAAAATCACATGGCTTTGCGTACGGTAACGCTGTTATTACGGTGTTCTTAGGATGCGAGTACGCATGACGTTTCACCGCGATTAGTGTAATTGCTTTTAAAAGTACTGAAGGATTATTGGAACTTAAAAAAAATGTTTTCATAATTATCCTAGATAATGTGTTCTGTTAGTATGTTCAATAAATACATAAATATATGTTTTTAAACAATTAAAAACATTCGCGTCTTTCGTATGGGGCGCCGTACATGACGTCACACGGAAGCTTTCATGCGACGTGTAACGTGAAAGCGTATTCGTAGCGTATGCTGAGAATGATTAGCAGTACAAACTATGGTGCGATCACTCTCTCACTGTCAAATCAGAGCACAGGGCACGCTATGAGAATCGTTACAAGTGGTCACTCATTGGAAATCCGATTCAGCTGTGTGGCTTATCCACGGTATCATAACGTTACTTTTTAGCCTTTTTAATTTTCAGGTTTTCATGTAATACTATGCTAGAGGCAGATATGGATGTTTAGGCAGCGCTTATCTCCATGAAGCTTGGTTATTATCATGTACATATAGGTGTCTGAGGGAGGGAAAAGAAGTCTATGTGAATGGCGAGGATTGCATAATAGCACCACATCACTCCTTGATTTGTAGACACATACAATTACATGGCTCTTGTTATCAAGATGCGCCTAATTTGGTATGAGTTTTGAAAGGCACTGCGACACCTGCTATCATACCAACGTTCAGTTTACTGGAAACGTGAGTTATTTAATTTGAAATAATGCAGATTGTTGGGGAATGTTATCAGGCATCGGTTACATGATTACGGTAAATGAGCGTGTGGTTTGCTATAAAAAAGTTGTGTTTACTCCTCTGCATGGAAAGCTGGATGTTTCCATCTGGCCGTCGATTCCGACCTTGAAAGAATAATCAACCAAGTGAGTCGTATAAGAGCATTATTGTCTCAAAAAGAGGTCACTCTTACATCTGCTAGAGAAACATTTGTCCTTCATGTAGCAAACACCAACACAAAAGTGTATGATTTATTAAATACAGACATGCCTCTGTATTTTGGGGAGTTAATTCAGAGTATCTTTAATGCGTCCTTGACTACGGGGTTACCTTACTTTTTTAAAGTTAGAAGCAGTGGTCTTGTGACTTCTTTTCAAACTATATTTGGTGTCTTCTCTGCATTTTTTCATTTGATTTTTTCTTTTGGTGGATTCCCCTTAATACTCGCATTAGTTGCCGGTGTGCTTCTATTAATTTGTTTACATAAATATGAATGCACATCCTGCAGCACACGACAATGTTGCTGCTCCGCATCTGAATGCTTAGTTATTACAGAGCGCTGTCCCTGGCTACACTGAGTGCAGTTTATGTATTATCGTTTTAATTTTCCTTTTCCACATGCGTTCAACCTGTCTTCCATTGCCTGAGCTGTGATTTCGACTGGGCCCTGAATTGGTGTCTCTGCAGTACAGTGTCTCCCAACGCGGATTATAACCAGCTGATGAGCCCCTTAGTTGTTCATGACTAGTTCTGTTCTGGCGGTGAGATTATGGCCTTAGCAGCGATACATGGGATAATGGGACGTTGGAATGTTTTTGCAGCAGCGCATGACTTCTTGGCACGCAGTTACATTGAAGATGACCCAAGTTTTCCTCCGATGGTGATAGAGGTTCTGGTCATTGAGGAACATGTATGTTCATTCCCACTATTGAATTGGATGGCTGAAATGTTTTCAGATGAGAACAATGACTTGCTACATACTGTGCTTATACGCTGTTGGATTAAGATTGTTTGATGTCACTGACCATGTCATGAGTGATGTAATATGTGACATCATCAGCAGTGCATTGCAGGCGTGCAAGGTATAGTGAGTACAACTAACTATAACGTGGGAATTTCAATGCTTTATGTCAGTACAATTTCCAGCTAACTATAACTGGTGTGAAACCTATGTTTTTTTCAGTGAATTTAAAAGGGTTTTTTAAATGCTAATTCCTAACGATAACTGGTGTGAAACCTATGTTTTTTTCAGTGAATTTCAAAGGTTTTTTAAATGCTAATTCCTAACTATAACTGGTGTGAAACCTATGGTTTTTTCAGTGAATTTAATAGGTTTTTTAAATGCTAATTCCTATCTATAACTGGTGTGAAACCTATGGTTTTTTCAGTGAATTTCAAAGGTTTTTTAAATGCTAATTCCTAACTATAACTGGTGTGAAACCTATGGTTTTTTCAGTGAATTTCATAGGTTTTTTAAATGCTAATTCCTAACTATATATAGGGCCTCAAACCTACATTTTTTTTCAGTGAATTTCAAAGGTTTTTTAATAGCAAATTACAATAACTATGAAATGTAATATTTTTTATAATGAATCCTATATTGTATATATATGTAATACTATTTTTTTATGTATATAGTTCATGGTTTTTTTTTTTGCCCTGGAGCGCTCCCGGTGCGCGTACCGGTGAGCGCACTGGTAAGCGCAGTCTTGCGGCGTGCCCCGGTGTGCGTACCGGTGAGCGTCCTGTTAGCGCTATTGCCGTGAACGAAAACATCTTCGTGACATATCGCGTAGCCCCGTCCGAGTGATACGCACGGCGTGAGCGCACCCGGAAGCACCCACGCACATATGAACGCGCTACGTAAGCGCCCGGGGCGCGTAGCGTAAGCGCGTCAGGTCATGTGACCTGAAAATAACACTTTTCATTGGTTCAGAACAGTTTTGGTTTCCAAATGATGAAAGCCTGAGTCATGTGACCTGAAAATAACACTTTTCATTGGTTCAGGACAGTTTTGTTTTCCCAATGATGAAAGCCCCCAACTTTTTTCCTCATTCTCACTTTGTACTTTGAGTGAGGAAGACCTGTTTCCAAACCTATTTGTACCTATTTGTACTGAGAAATGGCTACAGTAGCAGCAGCAGCAGGAGCATCTCAGCAACCACCACCACCACCACCACCAAGAGGACCACCACAACACCACAGTGGTGGAGATGAAGGAGAGGAGGAGGAGGAGAAGGAGGAGGAGAGGAGGAGGTTCCTGCCTGAAGATACTACCCCATATAAGCCAAAGGAGCACATTATCTGGGAGTTTTTTCAATCCCAAAGGACCTCAAGAAAGTAAATGCGCCAAGGGTTACTTGTCTAATCTGTGGCTTTGTACTTTCCAGGGGGAACCCTAACAAAAAGTACTCTTTTGGCAATAACACCATGATTTGCCACATGCAACGCCGGCACCCTAACAACTATGCTGCGGCAGAGGTCCGAGAAATGACCAGAAACCCTCCCCAATCTTCTCCCAGCACCTCCAAAAGTAAGCAACACACTCTATCGGGTTCAGAGACAAGGGAGATGGTCCCAAACATACAAACCCAGTTTGGACAATACAAAATCGTTTGTATATTTTGTGGAAAAACAATTACCTATGGTGAGCAAAGTATTAAACTCATCAACCGTGCTGGTGACAACCACAATTGCCCAAAAAAACCTTAATTTTTTCCTGATTTTTTTTGCTCCAGTTGAGCCATTTACAATTCCCTGTTTTTCGTTTGTCCCCATAAAAATAACAAAAAAAATATAAAATTGTTCATAAAAGCCAAAAAAAGTACAAAATGTTCAAAAAAAAAATAAAAATATATAAAACAACAAAAAGAATAAAAAAAAACAGTTCTTTTTAGAACTACCTCCAGTTTATAAAACAAATGCTACATTTTTTTAAAAATCTGTCATTATTTTTTCCCCATAGTACGCTCCCCAGTTCGCTCCCCGGTGCGCCTAAGGGGCGCTCCCCCCGCGCAAATCGCCCTTTTATGGCCCCCACATCAAACCTAGGGGGTCAGGGGTGATCTACCCTGCCCCCTTTTGGTCATTTCCCCCTTTGTTTTTGCCACCTCTTGTGTCTCGATCCTACCGAGAAACAAGATGGCGGCCGCTCCGGACTGTTTGGAATGTTGACAGACACCCGAGAGCCAATCAGCTTTCCGCGCGTGAACTCGCGTAGCGCGCTGGTGCGCGCCCCAGTGCGCGTACCGGGGCGCGCTTATAGATATATATATTTTTTTCAACCTAAATTACTCAAAATCCACCGGAGCACATATCTTGAGACATAGCAAAGGCACATCGGGCTACCAGTCCCTACAATTTTGCCAAGTTTGGTGGAAATCCATTCAGCCGTTCGGGCTAAAAGTGAGTCCAACCGCCCTATGGAAATTAACATGGGGAAAACACGTTTTGGGACCCCCCTTTTATCTCGGCCCCCGCTTGACGAATCCCCCCCAAACTTTCAGGGAAGGAGCGGAGCGCCGCAAGGCAAATTTGAGGAAAATTTTAGGCAGATCCCTCAACCGGCACCAATAGAATGTTGCGGATTCCCTATACAAAATAATCCTAACTATAACTACCTACGGGCGACCGCCAGTAGGTAATATACATATATTTATATATATCCAAGAATACTGACTCTGCACCTCCGACACTGGCGAACAGAAAAACCAAGGAGAGACCCACAATTTTCAGGCAAGATGTTTTATTTAGAGATTACAGCACAACGGTCTGACGCGTTTCGGGCGGATGCCCTTGCTCACAGAATCAGTGAGTGTGTATGGAGTTATTGGTGTTGGAGTGTCTATGGTTTTGAGAATGGTCTGTAGTTTAGAGTGGGTCTATCAAAGGTTATTTTAGGGTGTGTGTAGAATGCATCAAATTATCACATGGATGATGTCATCAGTGATGTCATTTGAGATGTGATCAGTGATGTCACTGACCATGTCATGAGTGATGTAATATGTGACGTCATCAGCAGTGCATTGCGGGGGCACAAGTTATAGTTAGCTGAACTAACTAAAACCAGGGAATTTCTATGATTTTGTACGAGTGAAATGTCCATCTAAATATAACGCCCCTAAAACCTATTGTTTTTTTCAGTGAATTTCTAGGGTTTTTTAAATGCTAATTTCTAACTATAACATGCCTGAAACCTATGTTTTTTTCCAGTATATATATATATATATATATATATATATATATATATATATATATATATATATATATATATATATATATATATATATATATATATATATATATATATATATATATATATATATATATATATATATATATATCCACAAAAGTTGCCCTTTAGGAATTGCCACACTCGGAGGGGTAACACACAAACCGCCACAGGTAGCAGGGTTGACAGCATGCCTCAAGCTTTCCAATTAAGCCATACGCGTTTCGAGCATAGGTTGTTGCTCTTGTTCACTGGCAAAGATGACGGAAGAAGCAGGCAGTATGGAAACATCACATTTATTCATTGGTAAGTCCCGCCCCAATGGGCGTCGTGAATACAGGCATGATGGTTATGGTAGTTTTTGTATGCCTGTTAGACTTGTAGTTTCATCAAAGGGCAGGTGAGCTGCTGCCGCCGTCAATCTTTAAAATATAATCCCGTTAGGTGAGAAGCAATGTCCACAGTGCTGGCATCTTACCAATATATGCCTGTGGCTCAGGCCCCCTCCGTTCACACGAGTGTCCGTTTCACCGCGCACTCAGGACCCGCCCAGCAAGCGGGGGGGCAATTCCGCGACTGGACCAGCCGCTCTAAATCTATCCACAAAAGTTGCCCTTTAGGAATTGCCACACTCGGAGGGGTAACACACAAACCGCCACAGGTAGCAGGGTTGACAGCATGCCTCAAGCTTTCCAATTAAGCCATACGCGTTTCGAGCATAGGTTGTTGCTCTTGTTCACTGGCAAAGATGACGGAAGAAGCAGGCAGTATGGAAACATCACATTTATTCATTGGTAAGTCCCGCCCCAATGGGCGTCGTGAATACAGGCATGATGGTTATGGTAGTTTTTGTATGCCTGTTAGACTTGTAGTTTCATCAAAGGGCAGGTGAGCTGCTGCCGCCGTCAATCTTTAAAATATAATCCCGTTAGGTGAAAAGCAATGTCCACAGTGCTGGCATCTTACCAATATATGCCTGTGGCTCAGGCCCCCTCCGTTCACACGAGTGTCCGTTTCACCGCGCACTCAGGACCCGCCCAGCAAGCGGGGGGGGCAATTCCGCGACTGGACCAGCCGCTCTAAATCTATCCACAAAAGTTGCCCTTTAGGAATTGCCACACTCGGAGGGGTAACACACAAACCGCCACAGGTAGCAGGGTTGACAGCATGCCTCAAGCTTTAAAATTAAGCCATACGCGTTTCGAGCATAGGTTGTTGCTCTTGTTCACTGGCAAAGATGACGGAAGAAGCAGGCAGTATGGAAACATCACATTTATTCATTGGTAAGTCCCGCCCCAATGGGCGTCGTGAACACAGGCATGATGGTTATGGTAGTTTTTGTATGCCTGTTAGACTTGTAGTTTCATCAAAGGGCAGGTGAGCTGCTGCCGCCGTCAATCTTTAAAATATAATCCCGTTAGGTGAAAAGCAATGTCCACAGTGCTGGCATCTTACCAATATATGCCTGTGGCTCAGGCCCCCTCCGTTCACACGAGTGTCCGTTTCACCGCGCACTCAGGACCCGCCCAGCAAGCGGGCGGGCAATTCCGCGACTGTCGCGGAATTGCCCCCCCGCTTGCTGGGCGGGTCCTGAGTGCGCGGTGAAACGGACACTCGTGTGAACGGAGGGGGCCTGAGCCACAGGCATATATTGGTAAGATGCCAGCACTGTGGACATTGCTTTTCACCTAACGGGATTATATTTTAAAGATTGACGGCGGCAGCAGCTCACCTGCCTTTTGATGAAACTACAAGTCTAACAGGCATACAAAAACTACCATAACCATCATGCCTGTATTCACGACGCCCATTGGGGTGGGACTTACCAATTAATAATGTGATGTTTCCATACTGCCTGCTTCTTCCGTCATCTTTGCCAGTGAACAAGAGCAACAACCTATGCTCGAAACGCGTATGGCTTAATTGGAAAGCTTGAGGCATGCTGTCAACCCTGCTACCTGTGGCGGTTTGTGTGTTATCCCTCCGAGTGCGGCAATTCCTAAAGGGCAACTTTTGTGGATAGATTCAGAGCGGCTGGTCCAGTCGCGGAATTGCCCCCCCGCTTGCTGGGCGGGTCCTGAGTGCGCGGTGAAACGGACACTCGTGTGAACGGAGGGGGCCTGAGCCACAGGCATATATTGGTAAGATGCCCGCACTGTGGACATTGCTTTTCACCTAACGGGATTATATTTTAAAGATTGACGGCGGCAGCAGCTCACCTGCCTTTTGATGAAACTACAAGTCTAACAGGCATTCAAAAACTACCATAACCATCATGCCTGTATTCACGACGCCCATTGGGGCGGGACTTACCAATGAAAATTGTGATGTTTCCATACTGCCTGCTTCTTCCGTCATCTTTGCCAGTGAACAAGAGCAACTACCTATGCTCGAAACGCGTATGGCTTAATTGGAAAGCTTGAGGCATGCTGTCAACCCTGCTACCTGTGGCGGTTTGTGTGTTACCCCTCCGAGTGTGGCAATTCCTAAAGGGCAACTTTTGTGGATAGATTCAGAGCGGCTGGTCCAGTCGCGGAATTGCCCCCCCGCTTGCTGGGCGGGTCCTGAGTGCGCGGTGAAACGGACACTCGTGTGAACGGAGGGGGCCTGAGCCACAGGCATATATTGGTAAGATGCCAGCACTGTGGACATTGCTTTTCACCTAATGGGATTATATTTTAAAGATTGACGGCGGCAGCAGCTCACCTGCCTTTTGATGAAACTACAAGTCTAACAGGCATACAAAAACTACCATAACCATCATGCCTGTATTCACGCCGCCCATTGGGGCGGGACTTACCAATGAATAATGTGATGTTTCCATACTGCCTGCTTCTTCCGTCATCTTTGCCAGTGAACAAGAGCAACAACCTATGCTCGAAACGCGTATGGCTTAATTGGAAAGCTTGAGGCATGCTGTCAACCCTGCTACCTGTGGCGGTTTGTGTGTTACCCCTCCGAGTGCGGCAATTCCTAAAGGGCAACTTTTGTGGATAGATTCAGAGCGGCTGGTCCAGTCGCGGAATTGCCCCCCCGCTTGCTGGGCGGGTCCTGAGTGCGCGGTGAAACGGACACTCGTGTGAACGGAGGGGGCCTGAGCCACAGGCATATATTGGCAAGATGCCAGCACTGTGGACATTGCTTTTCACCTAACGGGATTATATTTTAAAGATTGACGGCGGCAGCAGCTCACCTGCCTTTTGATGAAACTACAAGTCTAACAGGCATACAAAAACTACCATAACCATCATGCCTGTATTCACGACGCCCATTGGGGCGGGACTTACCAATGAATAATGTGATGTTTCCATACTGCCTGCTTCTTCCGTCATCTTTGCCAGTGAACAAGAGCAACAACCTATGCTCGAAACGCGTATGGCTTAATTGGAAAGCTTGAGGCATGCTGTCAACCCTGCTACCTGTGGCGGTTTGTGTGTTACCCCTCCGAGTGCGGCAATTCCTAAAGGGCAACTTTTGTGGATAGATTCAGAGCGGCTGGTCCAGTCGCGGAATTGCCCCCCCGCTTGCTGGGCGGGTCCTGAGTGCGCGGTGAAACGGACACTCGTGTGAACGGAGGGGGCCTGAGCCACAGGCATATATTGGTAAGATGCCAGCACTGTGGACATTGCTTTTCACCTAACGGGATTATATTTTAAAGATTGACGGCGGCAGCAGCTCACCTGCCTTTTGATGAAACTACAAGTCTAACAGGCATACAAAAACTACCATAACCATCATGCCTGTATTCACGACGCCCATTGGGGCGGGACTTACCAATGAATAATGTGATGTTTCCATACTGCCTGCTTCTTCCGTCATCTTTGCCAGTGAACAAGAGCAACAACCTATGCTCGAAACGCGTATGGCTTAATTGGAAAGCTTGAGGCATGCTGTCAACCCTGCTACCTGTGGCGGTTTGTGTGTTACCCCTCCGAGTGCGGCAATTCCTAAAGGGCAACTTTTGTTGATAGATTCAGAGCGGCTGGTCCAGTCGCGGAATTGCCCCCCCGCTTGCTGGGCGGGTCCTGAGTGCGCGGTGAAACGGACACTCGTGTGAACGGAGGGGGCCTGAGCCACAGGCATATATTGGTAAGATGCCAGCACTGTGGACATTGCTTTTCACCTAACGGGATTATATTTTAAAGATTGACGGCGGCAGCAGCTCACCTGCCTTTTGATGAAACTACAAGTCTAACAGGCATACAAAAACTACCATAACCATCATGCCTGTATTCACGACGCCCATTGGGGCGGGACTTACCAATGAATAATGTGATGTTTCCATACTGCCTGCTTCTTCCGTCATCTTTGCCAGTGAACAAGAGCAACAACCTATGCTCGAAACGCGTATGGCTTAATTGGAAAGCTTGAGGCATGCTGTCAACCCTGCTACCTGTGGCGGTTTGTGTGTTACCCCTCCGAATGCGGCAATTCCTAAAGGGCAACTTTTGTGGATATATATAGTATTCCTTGTGCCTAATAAACCCGTCTGCACAGTATTGTGGCTTCGACTCTGGTTTTTTCTGCATGCTCAGGACTTCCAGGAGGTGATTGAATATATATATATATATATATATATATATATATATATATATATATATATATATATATATATATATTCACTGAAAAAACCATGGGTTATAGACCATATATAGTTAGGAATTAGCATTTACAAAACCTTATTTTACTCACACAAAACCATTGAAATTCGCATATATAGTTAGTTGCACTAACTATATATCGCGCACCCGCAATCCACTGCTGATGATGTCACATATTACATCATTCATGACATGGTCAGTGACATCACTGATGACATCACTGATGACAACTCAAATGACATCACTGATGACATTATCCAATGACTGTATGTTTCTGTAAAGTTAAAATATGTCTTACATATTGAAGAATGAGTGGATGTATAAGTGTCTGGATGAAGAATTTAGTAGGTGCATGACTGACTGTATGAGAGAGTGATTAAATGTGTCTCACTGAGTGCATGGGTTAGTGACTAAACTGTCTTTATTTTTGCATCATTATGTCTGTTTTTCTGTAAACTGCTGAATGTGTTAATCAGTAGCTATATGAGTAACTATATGGGATATTCATTGGTTGCCGAAGTATTTGTATGGGAGACTGAGTATGTGTGTGAGTGGCTGGGAGGTGTATGACTCTGTGCATAGATGTGTGAGCAGTTGATTCACTAGATGTATGGGTTCAAAAGTGCATGAGGTGAATTTCAAGGTTTTGTAAATGCTAATTCCTAACTATATATGGTCTATAACCTATGGTTTTTTCAGTGAATTTCAATGGTTTTTTAATAGCAAATATCAAAAGCTTTAAAATGTCAAGTACGTGGTAGGTAAAAACATTTTCGTGTCTATGCACGCTGATGTGCTTTGAACACTGCCCCCTCCCCCCCTCTTTTCTTTTAGGAGTATTCTCTCTTTGCAGATAGAGAAGGGTAGGTAACGCAGGCCTTTGCCCCCGTTGTAATCCGTCGTGCCTGCTTCCCTCTCCATTTGATTGATTGTTATCCAAGCATTTACTGTTTTAGAATTGGTTCTCTTTGGTTCATTCTCTATTTACAAACAAGCACAGAGTCGCAATACTCTGTTTAATCTTTGCAGATAGTGAAAAATCGTTAGAAACAACAAAAGGAATCAAGCAAAATCAGAAGGCCACTAATGGGATCTCTTTTTGACCTCTCTAAAATAGAAACATTAGGAACAACCCCTCATGAGAAATATGAAACTAGTGAGAGGAACTTAGCTCGACGCCATGATGGCTGCAAGACAGCTCGGCTCCGCCTGTCCACCCCGCCCAAAACAACGACAAACCCTATGCAAATATTATAAATATATACAACACACCAGCAAAGTAACAGGGTAAAACGTTTTATTAAATAACTATTTACATGGCAGCCTGCTGCAACATCGATCCAAACAAGCCTTTGTATTTGGGGCTCAAAATCAACAAGTAACAGGGTAAAACGTTTTATTAAATAACTATTTACATGGCAGCCTGCTGCAACATCGATCCAAACAAGCCTTTGTATTTGGGGCTCAAAATCAACCATCAATAGTAAGATTTTCATAGGTGAGTGTAGGTTCATGGTTTTCCATCCACAGACTAAAAGCCTGGAGTGGGAGTGAAAGAACAATAACTAGGTAAAAAGGAAGGCAGAGGCTGTGGGAAGGACTCTGGATATGGTATGTTGCTTGGTCCATGAGATGCCTCGATGTCACTGCCTTGCACAAATGGCATAAGTCCTGGATGTTGGGTGCCATAGTTGAGGGTTCCGAGCAGCGCTTGTAACACTGTCTGAAGCTTATTTGCACCTGCTGCAGCTTCACTATTCTCAAAGTAAGTGGGGGCTGTTTGTGGACCTGACTGCATTGGAAAACAATGTGATGCGGTGCCTCCCTGAACCGCTTGACGGAGGCCCCCGAGGGGCGGTGTGATGGCGCGGACTCAGAGGGGACGCTTGGCTCCTGCCCCCTCCCCAAGTCCTGTTGCCCTGGTGTGGCCTAAGATCGCCCCCGACATAGGCGGCCGGCTCCCGGGGTCAGGCGGAACTTTTTGCCTTTTAGTGACTCTTCCATTCTGGACCTTGTCCCACAATCCGTTTGACCTGAAGACACGTCCTGCGGTGCCCTGGTCCGACCATCACATATACCTGAGCCAGGAGACGGCGTGGGGTGCACTAGAAGGGAGAGGTTGCATGAACGAGCCTCCCCCACCTCCCCAGGTGGAGGTTTCTCAGCTACACCCCAGCGCTTCACTCGACCAGCTGACTTGCGCCCGCTCTTGCGACACAGTGCCTCGCTCGGCCAGCTGAATTGCGCCTGCTCTTGCTATTACAACGTCTCACCTGCCATCCAACGGAATTGCACCCAATCTTGCGGTACAGCGACAGACGGCTGCTACGGAGCTCACGAAATGGCGGTCGGCTCCACAGACTTGGGCCTGGCCTGCAAGGATGGCTCTAGGCAACCGTGGAACTCGGACGCTTCACTGCTAGGGCATGGGCCCCATTCCCAAAAGAGTCCCCTCAGCCTTGAAGATTCTACAACAGTCACCGGGACCCCCGACTCCCGCAGACTTCCGGTGGGGAGCGACTGCCATGATTGCTCGCAGAATGGCCACGACGTAGCCACGGGGTGCTCTCATGCTGACGCCAGCTTCAGTCTGAAACATCCAGAAACACTGTAGACTACCAATTCGATCAGTTCTGGTGGAGCCCCAACGTGACCCGGTAGAGAAGAACTTGCCCTCCCCTCTTTGACTGATGGTTCTTGTTGCCTGTCCCTTCTGTTGTCATTTAACAGAACTTTTTGGACTGCTGAAAGGGGTTGTGTTCCGACCGCTGGTTGGTGGAGACATTTTGACTATATTCTGGACCTGCGTTGTCGTGTAATGCGTCATATGACACGCCGCGTTAGCGCACCCGGAAGTGCTCCGGTACGCGAGGCGCAGCTTCCCGGAAGCGATCCAGGGCGCGGCGCGCAGCGCGTAACGTAAGCATAACAGGTCATGTGACTTGTTAATAAAACTTTTCATTGGTTCATTTTACTTTGTTTTTCTATTGATGGAAGGCTTGGTCATATGACCTAAAAATAACACTTTTCATTGGTTTAGAACATTTTTTTTCCCAAATGATGAAAGCCCCACCTTTTTTTTTCTCACTCTGACTTGTAAAGAAAAGGACCCAAATGCATTTACAGTTTATCACTAACAATGTTCCAGGCTAATGTATTTTCCCGGGAAATTTACAACTGTCCTGCAAGTAAAATATTCCTATTTCGAGAAAAAGGGCGTTTCTTCGTCCCATGAGGGAGCCGTTGAACAAAAGAGGCTCGACCTGCTGTCTTAGTCGCTGATAGGCATGAATATCGGATTCTTATCGATCACTTTATGTTGCAGGAGTGGAAAACACAACAGCCCTTGACCATTTATCTTTACTGCTTTCCTGCGTATTATACCTTTTAACCGTCATGTAATCGGGCTGCTTTATTTCACTTGCCTTTTACTGATTCGAAAACAGTGGCTATTATTCAAAACTTTACCAATCTAGGTACTACTACCATGTTTTGTTTTAAAAACCTTTATTGTGAAAATGTCAGTATACAAATACGGGCCTATAACCACGTGGGCCGGCCACGGAGCAAACTGTAATCGTATATGATGAGGGGACATTTACACTGTAGAAGAACGTAACGGGCGGGCCATTAGGTTGCAAGAACTAAGGTGTCTAACAGTTGCGGAATCGGTGGACGTACATTTTATAATTAAAGTACGACAGGGCCAGTTACAATAAAATTATCTAGATATACATTTGCGGGCAAGTTCCATGGGTGACGTTAATTCGAACTTTCAATAGTATAGTAATCAATAACACATCAGAACTTAATCTCAATAGGGATGTCCAAATGTTCAATCAGTACTCGTCCCCGCCCGCCATGTGCTTCAAAACTGCATACGTATCTCGTGATATCAAGGCTGGGCAACCAGTACACAACAAGGAGTTACGAGTCCCATTTATACCGGCGCCATTTTGGGCGAGGCCGGGCAGGTCCAGGATATAGTCAAAATGTCTCCACCAACCAGCGGTCGGACCAGAACCCCTTTCGGCAGTCCAAAAATGTTCCGTTAAATGACAACAGAAGAGATAGGCAACAAGAACAATCAGTCAAAAGAGGGGACGCTTTCGGGAATGAGGCCCATGCCCTAGCAGGCAAGCGTCCGAGTTCCAAGGTGTCCCAGGGCCTTTTTAGTGGACCAGGCCCAAATCCAAAGAGCCGGCCGCCTGTTGCAGCCGCCTATCGCTGCACCGCAAGAGTGGGCGCAATTCAGCTGGATGGTGGGCGAGACGCTGTAGCCGCAAGAGCGGGTGCAACTCAGCTGGATGGCGGGTGAGGCACTGTGCCGCAAGAGTGGGCGCAATGCAGCTGGATGGCGGGTGAGGCACTGTGCCGCAAGAGCGGGCGGAACTCAGCTGGATGGAGGGTGAGGCACTGTGCCGCAAGACCGGGCGGAACTCAGCTGGATGGAGGGTAAGGCACTGTGCCGCAAGAGCGGGAGCAATTCAGCTGGATGGTGGGTGAGGCACTGTGCCGCAAGAGCGGGCGGAACTCAGCTGGATGGAGGGTGAGGCACTGTGCCGCAAGAGCGGGCGGAACTCAGCTGGATGGCGGGTGAGACACTGTGCCGCAAGAGCGGGTGAAACTCAGCTGGATGGCGGGTGAGGCACTGTAGCCGCAAGTGCGGGCGCAACTCAGCTGGATAGCGAGTGAAACGCCGAGGGGCGCCCCACTGCAGCTGAGGAGCCTCCACCTGGGGAGGCGGGAGAGGCCCGTTTGCGCCGCCTCCCCCCCGCCCCCGGGGCACCCCACGCCGTCTTTCGGCGCAGCATTGTAGGATGGCCACACCAGTGCAACTTGCTGGACATCACCTCGGTGCCATCCGGATCTCGGCGCGTTGTGCTGCCTTCAGCCTATTCGCACATTGGTCCGCTACTGACGCCGCCTCACAGGCCAACGGATTTTGTAGGCTTTTTATAGCCCAAAGCCGCATAACAGGTCATGTGACTTGTTTATAAAACTTTTCATTGGTTCATTTTACTTTTGGCTTCCTAATGATGGAAGGCTTGATCATATGACCTAAAAATAACACTTTTCATTGGATTGGAACATTTTTTTTTCCCAAATGATGA
The DNA here is from genome assembly GCF_964263255.1 of Lissotriton vulgaris. Taxonomy (NCBI): domain Eukaryota; kingdom Metazoa; phylum Chordata; class Amphibia; order Caudata; family Salamandridae; genus Lissotriton; species Lissotriton vulgaris. The sequence goes on along the minus strand of NC_141685.1, from coordinate 429,773,623 downwards.
AAGCCCCACCTTTTTTTTTCTCACTCGGCAGTCCAAAAAGGTTCCGTTAGATGACAACAGAGGGGACAGGCAACAAGAACCATCAGTCAAAAGAGGGGAGGGCAAGTTCTTCCCTACCGGGTCACGTTGGGGCTCCACCGGAAGTCATCGAATTGGTAGTCTACAGTGTTTCTGGATGTTTCAGACTGAAGCTGGCGTCAGCATGAGAGCACCACCATCTCGTGGCTCCGTCGTGGCCATTCCGCAAACAATCATGACAGCCGCTCCCCACCGGAAGCCTGCGGGAGTCGGGGGCCCCGATGACTTTTGTAGAATCTTCAAGGCTGAGGGGACGCTTTCGGGAATGGGGCCCATGCCCTAGCAGGCAAATGTCCGAGTTCAAATGTGTCCCAGGGCCATTTTAGTGGACCAGGCCCAAATCCGAAGAGCCGGCCACCATTTTGAGAGTCCTGTGGCAGCCGCCTATCGCTGCACCGCAAGAGTGGGCGCAACTCAGCTGGATGGCGGGTGAGGCGCTGTAATAGCAAGAGCAGGCGCAATTCAGCTGGCCAAGCGAGGCACTGTGTCGCAAGAGCGGGCGCAACTCAGTTGGATGCCAAGGGGCGCCCCACTGCAGCTGAGGAGCCTCCACCTGGGGAGGCGGGGGAGGCCCGTTCGCGCCGCCTCCCCCCCGCCCCCGGGCGCCCCACACCGTTTTTCGGCGCAGCATTGTAGGATGGCCAGACCAGTGCGGCAACTTGCTGGACACCACATCGGTGCCGTCCTGATCTCGGCGCGTTGTGCTTTCTTCGGCCTATTCGCACAACGGTCCGCTACTGACGCCACCTCACAGGCCGACGGATTTTGCCGACTAAAAGACAGACCAAAGCAGCCCATTGTTGCTTTGAGATGGATGTTGCAGCAGGCTGCCATGTAAATAGTTGTTTAAAATGTTTTTTTTTAACGTGTTTACTTTGTTGGAGCGTTGTATATATTTATAAGTTATTAAAGTGTTATAATCCTACTACTTTGTTGGAGTGCTATATATTTTTAATGTGACACATAATTGTGAAGACTTTGATGTACAAAAAGGCATCCCTGGAATCTTCCGCTTCAGGCTCAGTTCCACACACCCTTACAGAGAGAATCCCCTCCCCAATCACAATACAGTATCGTTATCAGATAGTAGGAACGCGTGTGGTGTGACGGATCTCATGGGGTGGGGGCCTTGATCTACTGTAACTCCTTTGAAGAGGGGTGATTCTTTACAGTTGGGGCCATAAACTACATCCGCAGGGCTAGGTGATAGCCTGGGACCGGCCTGGACAATCGGACACAGAGGAAGAGGAGTGTCAGAGGGTGCGGTAGTGAATAGGGTGAAAGGGAGGTGTTGGGCGGGCACAGGGTGTGATTCTCAGGGAAGAGCAGCGCAGATGGGGGGAGGTTTATGGCCTATGCATGAGAGAGAGAGCGTGGGTGACCAGTGCGTGGGGGAGATGCTTGCGAGGGTGGGGAGCCATGCTGAGGATCGGCGGCGTGCAGAGAGTGGGTCTGGTCAAGGCATCTAAAATGGCTGCCATGCACGACAAAAGTGTGGCATTGGAAAAAAGGCAAGATGGCGCAGACAATGTTTATCAATACGGATTAATTTATAACAATTATTTTTAACAATATATTTGCTCACAGTGACAAAATGGCGGTCAACACTTCCTGATTTCCTTCGAATCAAACGTTAACAGACGTCACGCAGCAAAAAAAAAAAATCCGCTCACGCGCAGCCGCTGGAAGACATGTATCAACATATATGAGCATCCTCAGCCACCCTCAGAAAACATAGGGGGTCAGGATACGTCTCCCGTACCCCCTTATACCCATTTCCCACATTGTTTTTCCTCCATCTTGTAATTTAATTGAAACGAAACACAAAATGGTGAATTCCTGTTTCGCTACCAGTTCGCGAACCGGGAAGCGCTTCTACCGCGAAAAATCAAATTTTTTTAATTTGCCCCACGGGACCCTTTAATAACCCCAACATCATTCCTAGGGGGTCAAGAGGGGTCTACCTTGCCCCCTTTCATTAAATTCCCCCTTCGATTTTCTCCTCCTCTTGTCTCTCGATCCTACCGAGAGACAAGATGGTGGCCAGTCCGGACTGTTTAGAATGTTGACAGACACCGGAGAGCCAATCAGCTTCGCTTCGCAAAGTTCCGTTACGCGAAAAGTACGCGAACCGGAGCGCTAACCGGGACGCTGTCACAGATATATCTGTTTTTTAAAATGTTAATTTCTCAAAATCCACTGGAGCACATATATTGAGACCTAGCAAAGGCACATCGGGCTAACAGTCCCTACAATTTTGCCAAGTTTCGTGCAAATCCATTCAGCCGTTCGAGCTAAAAGTGAGGCCAACCGCCCTATGGAAAAATGAATGGGAAAAACCCGTTTTGGGACCCCCCTTTTTTCTCGGCCCCCCTTGACAAAACACCCCCAGGGGCTGCTCAGAAACAAAATGTGCCATTTTCCTGAAAATTTCAGCCGATTCCGTCCACAAACGCCAAAGTTATTAGACATAGAATTTTCAAAAGTCCCATAGAGAAAAAATCCTAACTATATATACCTACTGGCGACTGACAGTAGGTAATATACGAGGTACGTGAAGCTCCCAAAGTTAACAAGTGCAGCGAATCTAGCCACTCGAGCAAACAGGAACCAGCGAGACCCAAAGAAGGTGCAAATTTTTCTTTATTAGTTTTTAGCCCAGCACCAGTCCGCCATGACGCGGTTCTGCTAGAGATAGCCTTGATCACATGACATCGTCACGAGGGCTGACCACCCATTTAAAGTGCAAGAGTGCCATCACATGTCATGGAAACCAAAGAAATACTGTTGTTTCCACGATGTCGCATATTTTACATTACAGCATAAATGCCGGTATTGCACATATTATCAATAAGTTGATCAGTAATGTTATTAAATTACAGTAAAATACATTTAACATTGACAACATAAAAGAAAGAGACCCCAGAGAACAAATGTATTCTTGAAAATTCATGGCAACGGCTGTGGAAACTTCTAAAATTGTATAAAAGTTAAAAGCCGAATAAATAATTATATATAATTATATAGCCATTAAAATACCATAAAACCACTGTTAACAGATGCAAGTTGAAATCAACAGCTGTATGAATTGTGCAAAATGATCTAATTGTAAATCCCCGTTGTCATGGAGTCAAACAATATACAATAATGCCCTTGTGGGCTAATACATGGGACCTGAGGTAGAGACTGCATATGTGCAAATACGCAATTAGTGCAAAACATGTTGAATGGCTGTAAAGTGCTACCAAGGAAGTGAAGGGTTCGTTAAATCAAAACAAATATAAAAAAAAGGTCATGGAGGGTACAGGGACCATGTTGCGATGTTATGACTATTATCCAAAATTCATATTTACTAAATTCATGGAATTCATGTTTACAGAAACAGATACAAGATCAAGTCAAAAAAGTGCGCAGTGCTTGTAGCGTGAGGTATCAGAGTACTATAGATAGGTGTGGCAGTCCTCCCCAATATTAAGTCCTTGCGGTGCCTTTGTGTCAAGTGATATTATGTAGCGAGTCTCTAATTTACTTAGTAGAGACTCTCTATCACCGCCCCTCCTCTGAGGAGGAACACAGTCTATCACAAAGTACTTCAACAACGATGCATCTTTTCCATGATTTTTCTCAAAGTGCCTGGCTACAGGATATGTCGCATCTGCATGGGTAATAGCTCGCAGGTGCTGTAGTATTCTCTTGTGCACTTGTGGTCTAGTGCTGCCTACATATCTCAGCCCGCACGGACATTCTAAAACATAAACTGCAAACTCAGATTTGCAGTTCAGTTTCTGTTTGATTTTGATTGGAAAAGGAGATAGTGGGGTAATAACCTCTGATTTACTGATACCATGTTTGCAAGCTTTACAAGTAGAGCACCTTAAAAAGCCCTTACTGTCACTAAGCCATGATCCAGTGATCACCTCTGGACTACTAGACACCAGGTTGTCTTGCATAGAACGGGCTTTGCGGTAGGTAATGCTGGGATATTTTGTCATCAGGGGGCCTATAATAGGGTCACTAGATATCAGGAACCAATTGTCCCTAACAATCTTATGGATTCTTTTATGTTGATTACTGTATTCCATAATAAGTCTAGTCTCCTCACAGGGTCTATCAGTGGAAGACCCTTGCTGTACAACACCTGAGCTCAGGAGTGTCAGCCTGTCAATTTTGTTGGCCCTCTTGATAGCATTATCTATAGTATCTGGCTTGTATCCCCGTTGAAGAAACCGGGCAATACAGAGGGATTGTGCCAGCCAGCATTCTTGCTCATTGCTACATATTGAAATCCATTTAGCCGTTCGGGCTAAAAGTGAGTCCAACCGCCCTATGGAAATTAACATGGGGAAAACACGTTTTGGGACCCCCTTTTATCTCGGCCCCCGCTTGACGAATCCCCCCCAAACTTTCAGGGAAGGAGCGGAGCGCCGCGAGGCAAATTTGAGGAACATTTTAGGCAGATCCCTCAACCAGCACCAATAGAATGTTGCGGATTCCCTATACAAAATAATCCTAACTATAACTACCTACTGGCGACCGCCAGTAGGTAATATACATATATATATATATATATATATCCAAGAATACTGACTTTGCACCTCCGACACTGGCGAACAGAAAAACCAAGGAGAGTCCCACAATTTTCAGGCAAGATGTTTTATTTAGAGATTACAGCACAACGGTCTGACGCGTTTCGGGCGGATGCCCTTGCTCACAGAATCAGTGAGTGTGTATGGAGTTATTGGTGTTGGAGTGTCTATGGTTTTGAGAATGGTCTGTAGTTTAGAGTGGGTCTATCAAAGGTTATATTAGGGTGTGTGAAGAATGCATCAAATTATCACATGGATGATGTCATCAGTGATGTCATTTGAGATGTGATCAGTGATGTCACTGACCATGTCATGAGTGATGTAATATGTGACGTCATCAGCAGTGCATTGCGGGGGCACAAGTTATAGTTAGCTGAACTAACTAAAACCAGGGATTTTCTATGATTTTGTACGAGTGAAATGTCCATCTAACTATAACGCCCCTAAAACCTATGGTTTTTTTTCATAGAATTTCTAGGGTTTTTTAAATGCTAATTTCTAACTATAACATGCCTGAAACCTATGGTTTTTTCAGTGTATATATATATATATATATATATATATATATATATATATATATGATGAAGGAGTGATCCTACTCTGAAACGCGTAGGACGTTGTGTCTGCAATAAACCTGCACTTGAATAGAGGCCACGGCTCCTGTGTGATTCCTTTTCGACCAACTTTGGAAGGATTGCGCTGGGTTGTACGTGTGGAATATTTTGGGGGTGGCTACCCCGGCCATGAGCCCGCCGAAACAGAGGCTCGGGAACAGCTACAAACTTTGTGTTCATATATATATATATATATATATATATATATATATATATATATATATATATATATATATATATATATATATACACACACATATTACCTACTGGCTGTCGCCAGTAGGTAGTTATAGTTAGGGCCTATTATCCACAGGAAATCCACAACATTCTATTTGGAATAACTTTGGCGCCGGTTAACAAATCTTTGCGAAATTTTCAAAACTGGTGGGGTGCTCGGTTTGCTCTTATCCTAAAAGTATCGGGGTGTTTCGTCAAGTGGGGGCTGAGAATAAAGATGGGTCCCAAAACGTATTTACCACATGCAATTTTCCATTTTCAAAAAGAAGGGGGGCTACACAACCCCCTTCTTAAAAAATAAAATGAAAAAAAGGCCTGCATTGCGCCAGTGGCCCGCCCCCTCCTTTCATCACTCTGCAAACGAACCCCCTGGCACGTTTGCGGAGAGGGAACAAATTCCCCTTGAATACTGGGGGTCCCTGGGGGCCAACTAGCCCACCAGGAACCTCCAGGATGCCCCAGGGGACCACATTGTAGAGAGGTGTTCTGAGGCCACGCCCCTTTTTGCACCTCTCTACAACGCAGCTCTGTGACACTTACTGGAGGTAGCTGGTGGGCTAGTTCCACTCCAGGGACCGTAAGTGTTCAAGGGGATTTAATCCTCCAACTTAAAATGGGCCATGGGGCACATTTGCACAGTGGTGAAGGGAGGGGGCGGGGCCTGAGTTCACATTTGTGCAAACACACCCTGTGGCGTGTTTTAAGTTCGGGAAATAATTCCTTGTCAGTCCTGAGGGTCCCTGGGGGCCAACTAGCCCACCAGGTACCTCCAGTGAGCACCGCGGAGCCAGACCAGTACTGATCCTGAAAAGTAATTCTAACCATACTTACCAGTAACTTGAATTTCCTTCCATAGGATAAAATTGACTGGTTTTACTTGGAAATTCTTCTAAGTAACTTGTATTTCATTCCATAGGAATCCATTGTCTGATTTTCACCCGAAAAGTTTCTAAGTGTCGATTTTCACAAACTACAAATTTTCCTTAAAAATCGCCTGTATGACTTAAACACATTCTTTCAGCTGTTTACAGGAGATGAACCAGTGCTGGATCCAGGATCCACCACTGAGTAAGAAAAAGTAACAATAACACTACTTACCTGATAAGTGATTTTCCTCCCATAGGATAACATTGGTGATTCTATGTGAAAAAGTTTTTATGTCAACTTTAAAAATACAATAATATTCCTTAAAAATCACTACTGTAACACTTTTACTCAACTGTTCACAGGAGATGTCCCAGGACTGAATCTAGGATCCAGTCCTGTGGTTAGAAAAGTAATCCATAAAGTAAATAATTGCATTTAACTAGAAATTCCCATTGAGTTCAATCACTGATGACATCACTGATGACATGATCCAGTGACTATGTGTTTCTTTAAAATGTCAATATGTTTTATATATATATATATATATATATATATATATATATATATATATATATACATATATATATATATATATATATATATATCCAGTCTTGCCAAACTCATCCGATACGAAGAAGGCGCTGACACCATGAATCTCAATCCAAACTCGATTTATTTACTCACTGTCTGCTTAGACGCGTTTCGGCGTTGCCGCCTTGTTCACTAGCATATATATATTACCTACTGGCGGTCGCCAGTAGGTATATATAGTTAGGATTTTTTCTCTATGGGATTTTTGAAAATTCTATGTCTAATAACGTTGGCGTTTGTGGACGGAATTGGCTGAAATTTTCAGGAAAATGGAACATTTTGTTTCTGAGCAGCCCCTGACAATTTGGGGGGGTTTCATCAAGGGGGGGGCCGAGAAAAAAGGGGGGTCCCAAAACACGTTTTTCCCATGTTAATTTCCATAGGGCGGTTGGCCTCACTTTTAACTTGAACGGCTGAATGGATTTGCACGAAACTTGGCAAAATTGTAGGGACTGTTAGCCCGATGTGCCTTTGCTAGGTCTCAATATATGTGCTCCAGTGGATTTTGAGTAATTTAGGTTCAAAAAAAGATATATATCTGGGCGGAGCCTAACCACACATCTGATCTGATTGGCTGTCAGCACTTCATCCAAGAAGTGTTGGCAGCCATCTTGGGACCAATATACATGATAGCACCTCATTAAAAAGCATTGTAGTTAATAGAGGGTTTTAGGACTTTAGTTACATTATAAATCATTTGTTGATGGTACCATACTCGTTTTAGGAATTGTGGTGGGTTCTAAGGTGATTTTACCATGTGAAAAAACCTTCTGCTGTGATATCATGAATATTGTTTGAAAGAAAACTAATATCTCATGATTTTCCCACAGTGGTTTGGAAGGGGATCTATAAGCTAAACTGAAAGCATATTTTCTGTAAATTCACATTATCTTTCTCAGTCATGTGAAAATGAAGTCTGACATTCTCAGTAAAACATGTACATCCAACAAGGACAGAGACTGTCAGTTGATTCCTTTGTGTTCTACTGCAGCCTCCTAGAGTGTTCTAAAGAACAACTAGAGCGCTAACAGTCCTACCTATTACAAAGGTATGGCACACCTGAAGCCATCATGATTGGAATAAAGTGGTAACTCTTAAAACATTTAATTTAAAAAGAAACAACATGAGGGGGTATATTTTGCCATAGAAAGTATGATTAGTGCTGCAGAATGAAAAATTAGGGCACATTTTGAGTGACTTCTCAAATCCTTTTCTATTTCATTAAAACATTCTGACATGCAGTCTCCCAAAGTGGCCACCAGAGACAAAAGAGCCCAAATGTAGCCCAAATATCACCCAGATGTAGCCCAAGTATAGCCCAATGACAGAATGTCCCAGAGTGTTCTAAAGAACAACTAGAGCGCTAACAGTCCTACTTATTACAAAGGTATAGCACACCTGGAGCCATCGTGATGGGAATAAAGTGGTAACTCTTAAAACATTTAATTTAAAAAGGAACAAAATGAGGGGGTATATTATGCAATAGAAGGTATTATTAGTGCTGCAGAAAGAAAAATTAGGGCACATTTTGAGTGACTTTTCAAATCCTCTTCTATTTCATTAAAAAATTCTGACATGCAGTCTCCCAAAATGGCCACCAGAGACAAAAGAGCCCAAATGTAGCCCAAATATCACCCAGATGTAGCCCAAGTATAGCCCAATGACAGAATGTCCCAGAGTGTTCTAAAGAACAACTAGAGCGCTAACAGTCCTACTTATTACAAACGTATGGCACACCTGAAGCCATCTTGATTGGAATAAAGTGGTAACTCTTAAAACATTTAATTTAAAAAGGAACAAAATGAGGGGGTATATTTTGCCATATGAATTATGATTAGTGCTGCAGAAAGAAAAATTAGGGCACATTTTGAGTGACTTCTCAAACCCTCTTCAATTTCATTAAAAAATTCTGACATACAGTCTCCCAAGATGGCCACCAGAGACAAAAGAGCCTAAATGTAGCCCAAATATCACCCAGATGTACCCCAAGTATAGCCCAATGACAGAATGTCCCAGAGTGTTCTAAAGAACAACTAGAGCGCTAACAGTCTTACTTATGACAAAAGTATGGCACACCAGAAGCCATCTTGATTGGAATGAAGTGGTAAGTCTGAAAACACTCAATTTAAAAAGGAACAACATGAGGGGGTTAATTTTGCCATAGAAAGTATGATTAGTGCTTCAGAAAGAAAAATTAGGGATCATTTTGAGTGACTTCTCAAATCCTCTTCTATTTCATTAAAAAAATTCTGACATGCAGACTGAAATATGCACTTTGAATACCAGCAGCAGACGTCCCTGGTGAGCAGTAGCTTTACTACAGTGATCTAATGTGCAACTAGAGTGCTAACATTCAGAATTTATGGCAAATGTGTGACACATCTGAATGCCTTCTTGATGGAACCAAAGTAGACAAGCATTGAAAATGCAATAGATCTTGCCCTCGTTTAAGTTAAAGCCATTCTGTTTGTAATGAGGTGGCTTTTTAGCTTTGCTTTTATTAGTGTTTTTTCAACTTTCATGTAAATAACATGCATCTGTATGCATATAAGTATATGTAGGCATGCATTTATGTTTGTATTTATATAGATATACAGATGATATATGTTTATATATGTATGTATATATATATATATTCACTGAAAAAACCATAGGTTATAGACCATATATAGTTAGGAATTAGCATTTACAAAACCTTGAAAATTCACTGAAAAAACCATAGGTTATAGACCATATATAGTTAGGAATTAGCATTTACAAAACCTTGAAAATTCACTGAAAAAACCATAGGTTATAGACCATATATAGTTAGGAATTCGCATTTACAAAACCTTATTTTACTCACACAAAACCATTGAAATTCCATATATAGTTAGTTGCACTAACTATATATCGCGCAATCCACTGCTGATGATGTCACATATTACATCATTCATGACATGGTCAGTGACATCACTGATGACATTACTGATGACATCTCAAATGACATCACTGACGACATCACTGATGACAACATCCAGTGACTGTATGTTTCTGTAAAGTTAAAATATGTCTTACATATTGAAGAATGAGTGGATGTATACGTGTCTGGATGAAGGATTTAGTAGGTGCATGACTGACTGTATGAGTGAGTGATTAAATGTGTCTCACTGAGTGCATGGGTTAGTGACTAAACTGTCTTAATTTGTGCATCATTATGTCTGTTGTTCTGTAAACTGTTGCATGTGTTGATAAGTAGCTATATGAGTAACTATATGGGTTATTGATTGGTTGCCCAAGTATTTGTATGGGAGACTGAGTGTGTGTGTGGGTGGCTGGAAGGTGTATGACTCAGTGCATAGATGTGTGAGCAGTTGATTCACTAGATGTATGGTTTCAAAAGTGCATGTGGAAACAGCTGTATGGGCGGTTGACTGTGTGCATGAGTGTATTGGTGAGTGAATGGATATCTCAGTGCTACATGTCAAAGTAAGTACATATGTAAAACACAGTACATGTGAGAGTTGACATATATAAATAACTGTGCATAAGAGCCAGTGAATGTGTGAGTGGCTGTATGGATCATTGTGAACTTGTATCAGGGATTGTATAAGAGAGTAAATATGTGTTAGTATATGTTTGAATAAGTAAAGTTTGTATAACTGTATAGTTGAGGAAATGGAGGTGTGATTGATTCTTTGCATGACTGACTAGGTGTGTGAGTAACTCCATGGATGAGTGACAGTCTGTGAGTGTCTGTTTACACTGATTGTATCTAAGGTTATATTAGAGTCTGAAGAGGTTCATCGTATTATCACATGAATGATATCATCAGTGATGTGATCAGTAATGTCAAATGAGATGTCATCAGTGATGTCATCAGTGATGTCATTTGAGATGTCATCAGTGATGTCATTTGAGATGTCATCAGTGATGTCATCAGTGATGTCACTGACCATGTCATGAATGATGTAATATGTGACATCATCAGCAGTGGATTGCGGGTGCGCGATATATAGTTAGTGCAACTAACTATATATGGAATTTCAATGGTTTTGTGTGAGTAAAATAAGGTTTTGTAAATGTGAATTCCTAACTATATATGGTCTATAACCTATGGTTTTTTCAGTGAATTTTCAAGGTTTTGTAAATGCTAATTCCTAACTATATATGGTCTATAACCTATGGTTTTTTCAGTGAATATATATATATATATATATATATTCACTGAAAAAACCATAGTTTATAGACCATATATAGTTAGGAATTAGCATTTACAAAACCTTGAAAATTCACTGAAAAAACCATAGGTTATAGACCATATATAGTTAGGAATTCGCATTTACAAAACCTTATTTTATATATATATATATTATATTATATTTTATATATATATATATATATATATATATATATATATATATATATATATATATATATATGCCAAGGTGTCTTGAAGAATGAATGAGTGTATAAGAGTCAGGATGCATGATTAAGTATGTGTGTGACTGACTGTATAAGTGAGTGATTAATTCTGTTAGTGATTGATACAGATAATCACACCGTTTAGGTTGTCAGATGGTGTGTAAGTGGTTCCATGGTTTGGTTAGCAGCTAATTGAGGATCTATATGGGCTATTGATTGCTTGTCTTGGTATCTGTATGGTGGAGAACCTGACCTTATGGGCCAGGCGGCGCAGAGCAAGCCTAATATCTCCGGGTTCACCTGCCTTGATAGACAGAGACACGAGACACTCTGTTAGGCGTAGAAAAGCAGATTTATTAGCTGCAGCTAAGCACAGTTGTCCTGTAAGTACACCAATGGTAGGTTCTCAGGAGACTGCCACTTAATTCCGTGGCGCACAGTCTATTATAGTACACAAGTTTACAATGACAACTCCCAAAAAATACAAAACTGACAAATAGGAATAGTTTGAAAACAAGCTATCGAATGTCTAAAACACACCCTTCTTTCAGACCCTGTGTGCTCTCCTCCTCTCAAGTTAATCAACATTAGTGTCCGTAATTCAATTTGCAGGTGGTAGAACGTGTTTGAATGCTTCAAAAGATAGTTTATGTAACAAGAGAACACACGAAGAGAACAGCGAAGGTCAGTTAAACAGTATAAAGTCAAGAAGAATGGTGGGACCCAAACAGTGGAGTAAGACATGGATTAATCAATCTAGACATGGATTTACAGACTTGGCAAACCCTGACATCGGTTTCGTAAACATGGGCAAGAGTTACTTTTTAACGAGAGAGACACGTAGCAGCTGAAAAAGCAAAAACATTGCGTTCACCACGTCCGCCGTGCTGCCTGAGTGAGGCAACACAAAATGGCGGTTAAACACAAAATGGCGGCTAGATACGAAGCAGAGTCGAAAACCACGTAACCTCAGACCCTCCTTTTGCCATACTCAGGCAAAGCACAAAAAGACTCAGGTTAGTCTGAGTCGATATCAATGGTCATGAGGTCATTGAGTTGTTGCTACAACATCATCCTAATATTCTCTGTTTTCTGTGTTACTGGCTTAGAAACACACACAGAGGCACAAAGTCCGCAAATGGCTGGACCACACTGTAAGCAAAGACAACAAGAAAAGATGATCGCTAGAATCGCTCCAAGGAAAGTTAACACTTTCCATCCCCATGTGGACAGTAGTCCCCAAAACCATCCCATCACAGACCAATCTCCAGTGTCCTGATGAATGGACTCGGAGATGACATGTAGCTTAGAAATGGCCTGGTATACTGTAGAGGCATTATCAGGAAGGTAAACGCAGCAACTAGACCCAATCAATTTACAGACTCCTCCTCTATCTGCAAGGACAATGTCTAGAACCATTCGGTTCTGCAAGGTCGTAAGGAGATCCGCATGAAGTTCAGCTGCCAAATTACTCAATGCTCCAGAAGGTACGTTTATGGTAGCATCGACCACACGAACTAGGCGTCTGATATTTTTACTATTAACCATTGGACCCCAAAAAGGAAGAAACCCTTTCAAAAAATCTCCTCCATCTTATCCGGCTGTGTCTTCCGCATCAATAACCCCTCTACCAAATCTTTTTCTATGGTGATCTGCAGGAGCAGTATATGTCGGAGGAAGAAGAAAGGCTATATAACATGTTCCCTAGAAATATGTGGGAAGCCATGTATAAGCTCTGTCGTGGCAGATAAAGTATGTACCTTGAGATGGCAGTAACGGAGAAGAAATCAAGGGTGTATAAACGTATGTGTGGGAACAATTACTCTTTTCTTGCTTAATTTTGGTATTCTGGCCATTTATTTGTAAACACAAATTACCTCTTTGGGGTAAAACCCAAATTGGTGCAAATCTCTTCTGTTTAAACTTGTCAGTAAGACTAGTGATATAACGAGTCACATTCCATCCTTCATATGCTCTCTTCTCATCCTTGGGAATTTTACCAATATCAGTGATTTTTGCCATGGTCACTATTATCAAAGGACTGGGACTGAAATCCACTCCACCATTATAGGACCCACCAGGAGGATATCGGAGTTGGTTCTGTATGTATTAGAAAACATAGCCAGATAAGTCCAAGCAGAACCTTCACACGAAATCGGAAGGACTAAATATGGCATCCCTCTCTCTGTATTATGTGGTATGAGCCCACAAACCCAACAATCAGTAGTATTTACTACCAATTGGATAAATGAATTGTTGAGATATTCCGTTCTTCTCATCTGCTCATGGTCTGGGAGTGAGTAAAATTTGTGCGGAGAAATAGTAGTAGAGGAAATCAAAGACGTAGAAGTAGGAACAGGTGCCAGCTGTATACTGTGTACGATCCATCCTACACATGCTAATAAACTACAAAAACATACTAAAATACATAATGCTACGCCACAACGACTGAATAATAATTTCTTATAATGATTTCTTTTCATTATCCTAATATCATCCCCTTTTCCTGCGCTATCCATTACTCTAAAGGCGTTGCTCACGATAATCTTCCTTAATCACTTGGCTGTGATTGTTAGCCGTCCTATGACACTGCAAGTCCTGTTGACCTAGTCACTATTCAGGTCACCGCCTAAGACTCCTACTGTGACCCTGCAACTTGATGGATAATGGAAAAGGAATGTTTTTCTTTTTAATAAAGGCAAAATCATAAAATACAGAATTTAATTGTCTTTAGGCAACCTTTTTCTTAGGTTGTACAGTGTCTTGCCAGGTATCGTTTGGTCCTTAAACAAAGTCTCTGGATTCGATGTATTTAGTCGTAAGTGTGAAGGTACAGCTTCCTGCAAAACATCGTTGTCCTCTTTCTCAGAACTAGTCCAATCCAGGCGTGCACTGCTGAATGGTACAAATCTGGGTACTTTCTCAAAGTCACTATCACCAACACCTTTTCGGACCCACTGGTCATAAGGTAAAGGTAATGGTACCCTTTTACAGTGCACGCCGTGGATCCAGTTTTTCTTTCCGACAACCTTCACTGTTGTACGGGTGGTTAGTAGAACTTGTCTCCGCGGCCCCCAACGAGGTTCCCGATTCTTTTTCCTCTGGAAATTCTTTAGACAAACCCAGTCCCCAGGTTGGATGGATTGTTCTGGATCTGAGGAGGCCTCCGGCAAAGCGTTTTGGACCTGTTGACGAATAATACGCAATTTAGTGGTGAGGTCATGCAAATAATCAACCAACAATGGATATGGAATATCTGAATATTTCTTGAGTCGAGGGACTCCCCAGACATTGGCTGGGCGTCCAAAAACAATATCGTATGGGTTAAGCCCCAAACGAGAATGGACAGTCATTCTTGTTGAGAGAAGTGCCAAAGGCAAGGCATCAGGCCAGGAAGGGCCTGTGCTGGTCTGAATTTTTGCTAACAAGTTTGAGAGTGCCATTGTAACACTCTACCAAACTTACTGAGGGTGGTTTGCCGCATGAAATTTCTGTCTAAAACAAAGACCCACACACACCTTCTGCATAATTTGACCTACAAATTCACTCCCATTGTCACTCCAGACAATGCGCGGCAAACCAAACCTCGGGAAGAATTCCTTCAGAAGGACTTTGGCAGTAGACAAAGCAGTATTGTCCTTTAGGGGTAAGCCTCTATCCATCTGGAAAAGGCACAAACCACCACCAGGACATACTTAAGATTGTTGAAACATTCCATATGGATGTAATCTATTTGCAGTACCTCAAAAGGATACGTAGGGGAAGCAAAGTGACCTGCTGGAGGTGGAGTTCCCTTTCCTGGATTATGCATCAAGCAAACAATACAATGCTTCACTACATTTTCTGCACATTTAGGAATACTGTCATTCTGCCATGCTGGAGCTAGGAGTTTACATATACCCCTTGCATTAATATGGGCTGGTCCATGAGCCATAGTAACTACTAAGTATGGGCGAAATTTGCGAATTCGCGGGCGAAATCGAATTTGTAATCTGCATAATCCGCGGATTCGTGCGAATTTGCGGATTTTTGTTTTTTGGTAGTTCGCGGGGTTTTTTGCGTGTTTGCTGGTTTTTTGTGTGTTCGCGGGGCTTTTTGCATGTTCGCGGGCCACTTGCATGGCGTAGTTACCCATGCGGTCGTGTATGGGCACAGCACCCTCTGGTTCACCACTGCCACCCTCTGGTTCATCACTGCCACCCTCTGGTTCACCACTGCCACCCTCTGGTTCACCACTGCCATCCTCTGGTTCACACCTGCCACCCTTTGGTTCAGCACTGCCACTCTCTGGTTCACCCCTGCCACTTTCTGGTTCAGCACTGTCACCCTCTGGTTCACCACTGCCACCCTCTAGTTCACGACTGCCACCCTCTGGTTCATCACAGCACCTCTGGTTCACCACTGCCACCCTCTGGTTAACCACTGTCACCCTCTGGTTCAGCACTGCCACCCTCTGGTTCACCACTGCCACCCTCTGGTTCACCCCTGACACCCTCTGGTTCACCACTGCCACCCTCTGGTTCATCACAGCACCCTCTGGTTCACCCCTGTCACCCTCTGGTACAGCACTGTCACCCTCTGGTTCACCACTGCCACCCTCTGGTTCACGACTGCCACCCTCTGCTTCATCACAGCACCTCTGGTTCACCACTAACACCCTCTGGTTAACCACTGCAACCTCTGGTTCAGCACTGCCACCCTCTGGTTAACCACTGCGACTCTCTGGTTCACCACTGCCACCCTCTGGTTCACCCATGCCACCCTCTGGTTCACCTCTGCCACCTTCTGGTTCACCCCTGCCACCATCTGGTTCATCACTGCCACCCTCTGGTTCACCTCTGCCACCCTCTGGTTCAGCACTGCCACCCTCTGGTTCAGCATTGTCACCCTCTGGTTCACCCCTGCCACACTCTGGTTCATCACTGTCACCCTCTGGTTCATCACTGCCACCCTCTGATTCACCACTCCAACCCTCTACCGAGACCTTTTGTGACGCAGCGGCAGCACAAAAGATGCGCCATGGTGCTGGGTATTAACAACGTGACGCATCTGAGAGATGCGTCACGTTGTAAAGCCCTACGCCATCAGGAGGCGTTCCGGCGCAGGGGAGGGCGTTTTTCCGCATGAACGCCTCCTAAAAGTGGCTGAGTGAAATCTACCAGAATTCACTCCGTCACTTTGAGGCAAATGCTGCATCAAAACCCTGCGCCTGCTTGAAGCAGGCGCATGTCTTGATGCAGCATTGGGAGATAGGGCCCCCCAGAGCATTGCTGGAGCTGCGTCGCAAGCTCGACGCAGCTCCAGCAATGTGCTGCTTTTACGGCACAGATGCGTGACGCATCTGTGCCGTTTTTGCCACATGGTGCGCCGCATTGTAAATGCGGCGCACCATGGGTGGCGGAGTTGCAGCGCACAATAACTGCTGCATCCCTGGGGATGCGCCAGTTATTGTAAATCTGCCCCTATACATTTAGCCAACGTGGGAGCACTTACTGATTAGACAGTAGAAAGTACTCCAGTTGAGTAGAGGTATTGCACAAAAAGGTAGCATCTTCGTGGACAAACACGCAGGGCGGGATTCATTCCGCCCCCTGTTAGACTCGTTTTTTGTGCCCTTCTGCCCTCTGTTAGACTCGTTTTTCCCTTGTTTTTCTGCCCTTCTGCCCTCTGTTAGACTCATTTTTCCCTTGTTTTTCTGCCCTTCTGCCCCCTGTTAGACTCGTTTTTTGTTTACTTCTGGCCTCTGTTAAACTCTTTTTTCCCTTGTTTTTCTGCCCTTCTGCCCTCTGTTAGACTCGTTTTTTGTGCCCTTCTGCCCTCTGTTAGACTCATTTTTTGTGCCCTTCTGCCCTCTGTTAGACTCGTTTTTGTGCATTTCTGCCCCGTTAGACTAGTTTTTTGTGCTCTTCAGCCCTCTGTTAGACTCGTTTTCCCTTGTTTTTCTGCCCGTCTGCCTTTCTGCCCTTTGTTAGACTGCTTTTTGTGCCTTTCTGCCCTCTGCATCACCACATCATCACTCAGCGCTACCCCAGCATCACTCAGCACCACCACATTATCACTCAGCACACCACATTATCACTCAGCACCACCACAGCACCACTCAGCGCCACCACAGCATCACTCAGTGCCACCACAGCATCACTCAGTGCCACCACATTATCACTCAGCACCACCACAGCACCACTCAGCACCACCACAGCATCACTCAGCGCCACCACAGCATCACTCAGCACCACCACAGCACCAATCAGCAGCACCACAGCACCACTCAGCGCCACCACAGCATCACTCAGCACCACCACAGCATCACTCAGCACCACCACATTATCACTCAGCACCACCACAACACCACTCAGCACCACCACAGCATCACTCAGCACCACCACAGCATCACTCAGCATCACCACAGCACCACTCAGCACCACCCCAGCATCACTCAGCACCATCCCAGTATCACTCAGCACCACCACAACACCACTCGGCATCACCACAGCACCACTCAGCACCACCACAGCATCGATCTGCACAACCATTCAAAAACAACTGGTTCAAATATGTTCTCTCAATGTTTCAAACTTTATTACAAATGTCACAAAAAGATGTTAATATTTCATTTCTGTTCTTGGATTTTCGTTACAATAAAATACACTGAACATAATCTTCACAAAAGTTATTTACAAAAGTTTAAGCTATTGCCATTATAAATTAAAATCACTTTTATTTAAGTAATAATTATTTAAAAAAATTAAAAGCCATTGTAATTTGTAATATTAATACAGCTAAGTCACGTAAATACAAAACATGTTGCATTACAAATTCTATAGGTGTCACATTTGCGAAAGTTATAACTATTGGCATTGTAAATGACAAAGCTATTAATTTAGCTATTTTCAAAACCAACACATAAATAAAATAAATTGTCATTTACAAGACCAATAGCTCAAACTTTCCTAATGTGAGACCTATTGCATTGCAAATGCTTGTTTTTATATATGTCAGTGCTTCCTGTTGAGGTTTAATTTTCATGACAGGTGCCTCATTGCCTACTTGTAACTATTCTCTGACCCTGCTTCAAGGGTTAGAGCAGGGTCAGAGAATAGTTGCAAGTAGGCAACGAGGCGCCAGGAAGCACTTACAGGCTTACAGCAGCAGGTGCCCAAGTTGAAGTTAATTTCTTTGTTACCCTTTTGTAAAAGGTTACAAAAAATTAGCTTCAACTTTTGCACCTGCTGCTGTAACCCTGTAAGTGCTTGGCTGAAAATTCGTCCCCGCTGATTCACTGATTTTACCGCGATTTTGCGAGATTCGCGGATCGTGAAATTGTAGAAAATCCGCAAATTCCGCGAGCGGAACGAATTTTCAGCCTATGCTTAGTAACTACAGGTAATACATATGCATCTGGTAACAACCATCGCTGATGCTCTGACAATTCCGTCCAACATCCCATCGTATCCAACATTCCCGTACTCTCTCTCCACTTACTCAATTCTTTCTCAGTTGCCTCCTTCCGAATCATTTTCACGCTTTCTACAGGGTCTTCACACATACCAACATCTGCGACCCTTCTGGCCGGTCCTGCAACATACATGCGACTTTCAACATTTTGTGCCGTTTCCCTCGCTATTTCATCCGCAAATGCATTTCGTTGACCCATGTCATCAGTGATCTTTTTATGCGCACTACACTTCACAATCGCTATTTGAGTAGGCAAAGCAAGTGATTCAAGAAGGTCAGTCACCAACTGACCATGCTATATTTTAGTGCCGTGGGAGGTAAAGAATCCTCTTTCTCTCCACAAATGGCCCAAGCTATGGGCAACGCCAAAAGAGTATTGACTATCTGTATAAACAGTCAGTCTCTTCCCTTTCGCCAACACCCATGCTCTCGTCAATGCAATCAACTCTGCAGCTTGCGCTGAATTCTGTGAAATGCATGCAGTTTCTACTATTGTATGTAGAGTTGTAACAGCATAAGCTGCTGTCGTCTCGCCATTTGGAAGCTTGAAACAAGACCCATCTACCCACAGGATCCCATCCGAATCCGTAAGTGGTGTATCTTTCAAATCAATTCGACCTTTAGTTTCTTCTTCCGTACGAAGAAAACAATCATGCTGATCTTGTACATTTTTCTCATCCAAAACAGGCAACAATGTTGCTGGATTCAGAACATTACATCTCCTGTTATGTATGTGACTAGCTAAAAGCGTCAACTCATATCCAGACAAACGGACACTCGTTAAGTGCTGGGTTTTTGTCCTGTTCAAAAGAGTATCTACTGCGTGTGGCACCATAACATTAAGAGTATGATCCAACACCAATCCAGCAGATTGACGAATGGAAATCGCTGCTGCCGCTGTTGCTCTAAGACAACTGGGTAATGCCTTAGCGACTGGATCTAATGTAGCCGAAAAAAAGGCACATGGCCTTTGTTTGTCTCCAAATTGTTGTGTTAAGACTGATAATGCACAACCTTCTCTTTCATGAACATAGAGTGTAAAAGGTTTACTGTAATCTGGAGTACCCAGCACAGGAGCCGAACACAAAGCAGTACGTAAGTCAGAAAAACTCTTTTGACATTCATCAGTCCAAGGAAGAGGTTGGGGTGTATCTTTCAGAGTGAGTACCAACAAAGGTTTAGCTAGTAGGGAAAAATTCGGAATCCACTGTCTACAATAAGAGGTAATGCCTAAGAAAGCACGCACCTCTCTTTGTGTGGATATTACAGACATTTATGCAATTTCATGGATACGTTCTGGGGTCAATCCCCTTCCCTCCTTCGACAAGAGATGACCTAAATAGGTAACCTCTTGGCGACAATATTGCAACTTAGAAAGTCACACTTTGTGGTGTAGATCAGACAAATGTCGCAAAAGTGACACAGTCGCATTCTTACAGACATCCTCCGAATCGGCAGCCACTAACAAATCATCCACATACTGGATAAGAGTAGCACCTGATGGCAAAGAAAAGGTGTCAAGATGAGATTTCAGAGCTTGACTACAGATGGAGGGACTCTTACAATAGCCTTGAGATGCACGTTTAAATCGAAAACTTCGGCCTCCGAGAGAGAAACCAAAGAGATCCCTACTTTCCTCAGCAATGGGAATGCTAAAAAAGCATTTTTGAGATCAATAACCAAAAACCAAGCTGCCGAAGCAGGAATCATAGTAAGCAAAGCAGTAATATCTGGAACAACGGGGAACTGAGGGACAACAATTTTGTTGACCTCACGGAGATCTATCACAAAACAATACACAGGTGGCTGAGAAGGATCAGTACGCTTAAGAATAGGCAAGACGGGACTATTACAAACATTTCCTCTGGTCTCCTCGACCACACCCTTCTGAACCAAGTCATGAACAATAGCCAACAAAGCTCTCTCACCATCGTTAGAGATTTTGTATTGTGGAATACGTGGTAACTTAACATCAGGCTTAACAGTAATCACATAAGATGGAATTTGAAGCAAACCAATATCATTCAGACCCGTAGCCCAAAGCGTAGCAGGAAGCGAACGCAGTTCGAGTGGCAGTTGATCTTTAGATACGTACATCAGAGAAGTCAATTTATCACCCAAAGTAAGACGTACACCAGAGGGTGAGCAATACAATGTAGCATGCAGACGTTTCAATAAGTCCAAACCCAATAAATTCTCTCTGCAACCCGTCATCAAAAGAAGTGGAGCTTCTAAATCATACGGACCAATGGAAATGGGCAAAGGACAAGAAACAGGGTTACTAACTGGGGCGCCAGAAAATCCTACAGAAACATTTGTTAAGCCAGACCCCAGGGAGTTTGGAATGCATAATAGAACGTCTCATTGCACCAGTATCCAAAAGAAATGGTTCTGGAACACCCAATGCTACAACATTAACATAAGGTCCATCCTGATCCACTGGAACTGATACGACCCACTTACTCTGCTATGGCTGTTCTAGCAAGTGAGGATATCAGCATTCTCACTATCTGTGCAATAATCGTCATTGTAATTTTGTGCAGACTGAGAATTCCGCTTGTCAAAATAATTTGTAGAGTCCTGAGGGGGAGAGGGACGTCGTTCCTGAGACGACGCACCACGCCCTCTACCTCTGGACACTGACCGAGAATCTCCACGACCCCTTGGCGCTAATGATCCGCCATAACGCCGCAACAAAACCGGACAACTGTTCTTAAAATGACCTTCCTCTTTACAATAGGCGCATTGATTAGGACCCAACGGAAATCGCGGAACTGAAGATACAGGTTTTTGCAACAGCTTCTGAAACTGTGGAGGCTGTTGAAATTGGGGCTGAGCAGAACGAGGAGGATAAGCCTGTTGCAGAAGAACCTTCGTTTTTAATTCTTTAGTCTTTTTCCTTATCTTCCTTATCCCTATTCTCATAATATTGAGCAGTAGCTAATATCTGGGCAGTGGAAGAAACAGCCCATGAACTCTCAGATTGTTTCAATTTATGCGATAATTCTGGAAGTAAATTAAAAATGAATTTATCTACAAATAATCGCTGTCCACCTTCAGTACTCATATCTTGACCACTATGGTCGATGAAAGTCTCTTCGAAACGAGTAAAGAATTCAGAGACGCTTTCATCAATCTTTTGTTTGCCCGCTGCTAACTTATCCCAGTTAACGCGGCGTACAGCAGGCATCATTGTTTTCATAAGATCTATTATTCTACTGGGCAACTCCGTAATCAGATCATCAGGTTTGGCACCACCTATTTGTCCTGCATCTGCGGCTGTAATAGCAGCCCAATTACCACCTAAAGCTTGATCATGGTCTTTTCTACGAATTTTAGCCCATAAAGTTTGTGGGACTACATTTCCCATAAGTAAATCAATATCTGCCAAATTCATAATACATGCATTAACAGTCTGAGACACTTCTTTATAATACCCAGCAGGATTCTTACGAGGGTCCGGTAAGGACTGCTTAAGTGCCAACACTTCTGATCTTTTCCAAGGATCATGTACCCATATGCGCTCAAAATGAGCAAGGACAGGCTGATGAGCGTTTGGGTCTGCCTCTCTCCGTATTGGAGGAACTTCTCGCATAGGATATTGTGTCATTTTACGACGAACGGCAGGATCAGACTAAAGAGAATTTTGAGAGAAAAAGAAAGATCGGAAAGTAACAAGCTTCTCAACAGCAGGCTCTACATCAGGACCCACAATAAGTCCCTTATCAAATTGATCCCGTACTTCGAATAAATCCTGAGGAGGTGAATCCAAATCCATATCTTCCCACCCTTTGATAAGAGTGTTGCACATAGTATTAAAGACATACGTCTGCGTAGGCGCGTTTCATTGCAGAAAGGTGTCTAAAATATCACGCACACTATACTGTAGACTACTCATGATCCAATTACGAGCAAGACAATCTAACTTAGTCCGTTCTTCCAAATCTGGAATCTGGCTACGAGATTGTCTTCGAGATGAAGCAGGAGAAAAGAAAAGAGGTCCAAGAAAAGGTGACAGAAGACCAGAAACAGTTTCAACTAAACGTTGTCGAGCTGTAGGGGAATCTGATACTAGAACAGGAGACAACGTATTCTGTAAAACAGGAGAAGAACCAGTAGCAAAAGAAGGTAAAGCTAAAGGAGACTGAAGCACAGAAGATTGAGGTACAGAAGTCGGTGGCAAAGGGGGCGGAGGTGGAACACAGGAAGAGGCAATTGCGCAGGAACCAGAACAGCTGGATTAGCAAAAGGTTGCAATGGAGGTACATTAGCACCTAACACATAAGGTGGGGGTAACGTCAATAGATGGGACAAAAGGATCTTCATCAGTACCCTTACTCTTTGAGGCAGTAGGTAACACAGGATAACATCTGTCTATTGCCATACGATGCTGTCTTTCCGAAACCTCAACCATCTGATCAGCTTCATTGTTTTTAAACTGTTGGGCAGCCTGCAAAATCGTCATATTCTGCTCTTTCTTATCTTTCTTCATTTGCTTAATTTCTTTCTGTTTGGCTTCTTTACGCCAGAGGCGGAAAGAGTCAAACATTGCCAAGCGGGCTTTTCTCTTAAATAAAATCGCTTCCAAATTATCTAGTATATCAGGCTCAAAGGTGCCATTTTGTGGCCACCGTAAGACACCATCTTTCCTGGTATATCGAATCGATGTTTCATTAAAAATAATAGGACCAAGACCATGTTTTGAATAGAGCTCGTAAGTGGGAGTTCCAACCGGAGGAATCGAACAAGAATCCTCTAGCCGGGAATCCCTAGAACAACCAAAACAACAAAATTTCCTAAACTTACTAAATCCAGGCATTTTGTAACGAACTGGACTTCTTACAAACGTCAAGGGATTTTTAGACAATATAGTCACAGCACAAACGTACTTACCCCTCGGCTTCGGTTAGTGCACTAATTGAATAACAAAAACAAAAACAAAAAGTGGGCGCTACCCACGAATACTTAACTAAATGTTTTCTCATGCCAACAGATGTCCGTCTAACGTCTCGCGATACTAATCATCACCAGGGGGCCAAGGCAGGGCGACAGTCAGGGCAGCAGTTGTCAGCAGCTGTCGGGAAGGAGTAGCCATGCTTCAAAAGACCTTCGGTCCACTTCGACATACAGGGGTCGCTCACGTGGTTTGCGAAATCCTCCGGATTTTTCATGCGAAGCTCCTCAAGACCCTTGGGCAAAGCTACTACCACTGAAGTCGCCCACACATTGGGCCGCCAATTGGAGAACCTGACCTTATGGGCCAGGCAGCGCAGGGCACACCTAAGGTCTCCGGGTTCACTTGCCTTGGTAGACAGAGACACGAGACACTCTGTTAGGTGTAGAAAAGCAGATTTATTAGCTGCAGCTAAGCACACTTGTCCTGTAAGTACACCAATGGTAGGTTCTCAGGAGACTGCCACTTAATTCCGTGGCGCACAGTCTATTATAGTACACGTTTACAATGACAACTCCCAAAACATACAAAACTGACAAATAGGAATAGTTTGAAAACAAGCTATTGAATGTCTAAAACACAATCTTCTTTCAGACCCTGTGTGCTCTCCTCCCCTCATGTTAATCAACACTAGTGTCCGTAATTCAATTTGCAGGTGGTAGAACATGTTTGAATGCTTCAAAAGATAGTTTATGTAACAAGAGAACACACGAAGAGAATAGCGAAGGTCAGTTAAACAAGATAAAGTCAAGAAGAATGGTGGGACCCAAACAGTGTAGTAAGACATGGATTAATCAGTCTAGACATGGATTTACAGACTTGGCAAACCCTGACATCGGTTTCGTAAACATGGGCAAGAGTTACTTTTTAACGAGTGAGACACATAGCAGCTGAAAAGGCAAAAACATCGCGTTCACCACGTCCGCTGTGCTGCCTGAGTGAGGCAACACAAAATGGAGGTTAAACACAAAATGGCGGCTAGATACGAAGCGGAGTAGAAAACCACGTAACCTCAATGGGTGCCTGAGTGTCTGTGTGCGTGGGTGGGGGCTGTGACTCAGTGCATAAATGTGTGAGTGGATAATATACTGCGTATATGTGTTCAAGTCTGTTTCTGTGAACAGCTGTATGGCTGGGTGAGTTTGTGTATGGCTGTCTTGGTGAGTAAATGGATGCCTCAGTGGACCATGTGTGAGTAACTGCATATGTCAAAGGCAGTATATGTGAGTGTTGGACTATATAAATGACTATATGTGAGAGTGAGTGATTGTGAGAGTGCCTGTATGGACCAGTGTGTACTTGTATTAGTTATTGTATTAGAGTGAAAGTATGTGTTAGTATATGTTTAAATAAGTGAGGTGGAATGTGTATAACTGTACAAGTGAGTAAATAAGTGTAATTCATTATTTCCATTGCTGACAAGGTGTATGATTAACTGTATGAGTGAGATTTGGGGCCAGATGTAGGTGGCCATTTACCGACCGGTAACGGCCGATTTCGACCGTTACCGACCGGTAAATGGTCATTCCATATGTAGGTGGCCTATTTTACCGATTCAGTAAATTTACTGAATCGGTAATTTTGAAATGTAGGTGGGACTCTTCTGAGTCCCACAGGCCTTACCGAATCGGTATTTTACCACCCAATCCAATTGGGTGGTAAAATACCGATTCCAGGTGTGCATGCACATGTGTGCATGCACACCTATGGCATGTGACAGACGGACATGCCCTTAGGGCATGTCTGTGTGCCACATGTCACACATGCCTTAAATCGGGGTGCTAGACACCTCCTGCACCCTTGCAAAATTCAGTATTTACCGAATTGGTAAATACCGATTCGGTAATGCCCATTGATTCCTATGGGCTTCAATGCCCATAGGAATCAATGGGCATTACCGAATCGGTATTTACCGATTCGGTAAATACCGATTCTTACAGAATCGGTAATTCAATTACCGATTCTTTCTACATCTCCCCCCTTCAATTTTACTAATTCATAAATACCGAATCGGTAAAATTGGTATTTATGAATCCGTAAAATTATCTTACCTACATCTGGCCCTTGGTGTCTGAGTGTCTGTACAGATGTGTGAGTGGATATGATAATGTTGTATTGATAGCTGACTGTATGTATGAGTGACTGTATGGGTGAATGTGTGTAGACATTGTAATTAGTCAGTGGATATGTACTAACTGGTTCATGGTTTCGAAAATTATAGTCTGTATTTTATAGTGGGTGTATCAAGTCTTATATAAGAGTCTGATGAGGTGCATCAGATTGTCACGTGGATGATGCCATCAGTGATGTCATTTGAGATGTCACTGACCATGTCATGAATGATGTAACATGTGACATCATCAGCAGTGCATTGGGGAGGGGCGAGTTATAGTAAAGCTGAACTAACTATAACATGGGAATTGCTATCGTTTTGTATTAGTGAAATGTCCACCTAACTATAACGTCCCTGAAACCTATGGTTTTTTCAGTGAATATATAGTGAATGTATATATATATATATATATATATATATATATATATATATATCATTATGCGTGATAAAAGTAAGCTTGATTAATCCTCTCCATATAAATAACCAAATGTACATTGAAGCTGCAATATTTACATGGTCTGCTGTGCACATTTTTCTTGTGGTAGGTTTTTTATGGTTTCAAATGCGCATTACCCTAAGACAGGCAGAACTGGTGTTCACAAAGGGGCAGTTAAAAGACAGGACGGATCCTGGTTGGATCAGAACCATCTCTGAGAATGGCCACTTAATTCTGATGAAGCTGGTATCAGCTGGACATTTCTGCTGCAAGCAATTGAATATTTAGGTGAATCACCAGAGCAAAATGAGGAATTAAATCTACATCCCTCGTCTTCCACCCAGTCATTTACCCATTTACCTATGAGGAGTGTCACCCAATCTCAGGACAGGGAACAAAACAGGAAATGCAAACCAACCCAACCACCCGAAGCTGGGTACTGTAATAGAGTAGTGTTCCCTCAGCATTACCTGTTTTGTTTCCTGTCCCAGACTATGATCAGGAATGCTTGAGGTGGTTGCTTGGCTTCAACCTCCAACACATGTGGCAGGGTTTCTCTCCCTGCCGGCTTGGGGAGATGTCTGTTGCCTATGGGGGAGCAACATGATCTAAGAAGTGCTGAAATTGATCCCTGAGAACCAGGAAGAAAGATATTCTAGACCAGCAAAGCTTGGCTGCAATGCGCTCTTACTTATCTCGGTCATCTTTATGCTCAGATGCTTTGTTTAGGTTAAAACTTGGTGTATCTCAGCTTCGCGCATACTCAGTAGTGTTTTTTGTCTGCTTTCACTTCTTGGTTGTACCAAGCACTTCAGGAAGAATTTCCCTCTTATAAAGAGTAATTAACTTTCTCGGGAGTCACTAGTGGTGTTAAGGTGTTTAGCTTGTTTATTGCCATTTTCTATTTTACAGGTGAAGAAGCATGCATAGAAGAGAAAGCAATGTTTGCCTTCTTCCTCTTCATCGGACGGCAGGTCAGGCAGCAGAAAAGAAGCAGCTCAAGGGTGGATAAAAGAATTGAGGGACTGATATTAGAAACCTTAGTCTCTCTGAAGAAGAATAAAGGTGATGCTAGAGGGGGAGCAGCTCATGGAAGCAGATATTCTGATCTCTCTGGCTCTGACCTATCTGATGGTTTCTTCCCATTTCGTCTGGAGAATAAGGGAAAATATATCACAAAAGATGTTTTGCCTGCATCCAAGGATTCTGTTGGAAGGCATTTTAAAAAGCTTTCTAGTGTTGGTGTACCAAACCACCATTTTGCGATGGATGTTATCCTTAATGAGTGGAGAGATCAAGACAAGATCAACATACCCAGGTTCATGGCAAAACTTTATCCTTTGGAGGATAAGCTACCCGTTTCTGTTTGAATGGACGCTGTGGTAGCCAGCCTGGTGGGTAGATCATCCATGGCAGATGAAAATATTCAGAGAGAACTTGCGGATAAGAACATAGATGAAGCTTTGAAGAAAGTCTCCTCAGGTTCACACCTGGCCCTTAGAACTGGGGTGTACAGTGCATACACTGCTCTGTTGCTCCTTACAGATTTTAAGGAGCTGTTTAAGGACATGCAACAGGGAGTCCAATGTCCTTATCTCCTAGAGAATACGGCAAAGCAAACTGAGTTTCTGTCAGACATTTTGTTTGAGGCAGTCAAAGCTTCTGCACTGGCATTTGGGGCTTCTGTGGCTGCACATAGGAATCTTTTTCTAAAAGATTGGAATATAGATACAGTCGAGAGACAGGCAGCTCTGAGAATGTCTTTTCAAGCATGCAGGTTATTGAG
This sequence comes from Lissotriton vulgaris, assembly GCF_964263255.1. Lineage (NCBI taxonomy): Eukaryota > Metazoa > Chordata > Amphibia > Caudata > Salamandridae > Lissotriton > Lissotriton vulgaris. The sequence continues at coordinate 429,745,502 of NC_141685.1, read as the reverse complement.
TACAGAAGTTAAAGACAAACTACACAAGATCTTTAAAGAAAGGAAACAATCTGTGTCATTCTGTGAGCACCATCAGTCCAAGTCTTCTTTCCAGTTGAAGCTTAGATCTTTCAGACAACCATCCAGGAACCAAGAGGATGCAGAAGGAGATTTGTGATTCCAAGGAAAAGGCTTTTCTGCTAAGTTTCAAAGGAAGCAGAAATAAGAAGCATCTAACATTACTCAGCATTCCTGACTATTGACATTGATTCAAGCTCGAGGTTGGTGGGAGGATCCATTATTTCTTGAACTGATGGCAAACAACAACATATGACAAATGCATTACTTCACGTTATCCAGAGAGGTTACAGAATCATATTTTACTCTCCTTTTTCCACCCAGGGACAATCTATAGTCCTGTTCCAAAATCGCAGGAAAAGATGAAGGCACTG